>NC_138548.1:192340314-193730774 GCF_964273705.1 Natrix helvetica
TGGGCTTTGTTCTCTTTAATTTCTTCTTTCATTTCCTTTAATTGTTTCTTAATTTCCTCTTGTCCCTGTAAAAGTTCCTGAAGCATTTGTTGCAAATCCATCTCTGTATTTTTAGGTTGCATCAGGTCTGTTATCTTTGATTGTGTAGCAGGACTGGAAGTTGCTGATGTCGGGGCAGAGGTAGCAAAGCCAGGCTTTCCAGGAGGTGGTCTTTTAGGAGACATTGTTTATAGAATAAAGAGCTCAGTCAGTGTAGAGAATGGACAGCTAGAGCGGCAGAGCAGCCAGATGAGTCCAGGAGGCAGAGGATCCAAGCAGGAGAGAATTTCTCTAATCAGCCTGGCAATAGAGTAAAGTTTTTCACCCCAGAGAGTTCAAAGAGTAGCAATCCACAAGAGATTCATCTGGGTAGCACGGAGACAAAGACCGGAAGCCTGAATTTTTAAAGGTGGAGTCAGGTTTCACAGTTCATAAAGACAACGGAAGTGTGCCATCTTGCCCTGCCATCTTCGGGTTTAGAGGCATAACAAAGTTTTCAAAGTTCCCAAAGTCCTCAGATCATCAGTATATTATGGAGTTAAGTTCAATGAAAGTCACTTTAAGCAAGGGTGTGGCATCATTGGTTGGCTCTCCCCCCTCCTCCTTCCCCTGGGGCTGAGAGCAAAATTGTTCCAAGCCGCCTGTCCGAGGGGGGGGGGGAAATCCCCCTCCCTCCAGCCGCGCCTCCCAAGTTAGCCGAAAGAGAAAGTTTTAAACTGCTGAAAAGTTCTTCAATTCAACAAAGGGAGTGAAGGGGGGTATGCGCCTCACCGCACCGCCGCTGCTTCCTTCTGCTTGTTCATTCTCCGTGCAGCCTGTCAGCGAAGACGCCTTACGCGCCCTCCGATCTGCTCCCCGGTGCCTTGAGCGCGCAGGGGACCTCCCGCCGGCCGCCGCCGATGCAGTGATCCCCCGCGATGCCGCCCCTCCGGCAGGACGCCTCTTCGGGGCGTCCTGTGCCCCCCAAGGAGTGGGGAAGCCCACCGGGGAGCCGGAGCGAGCAAGCGAGTTGCCCGTCGCCGTCAGCCGCCGGAACCGGAAGATCAATCAAACATCTTGAAATCGCAAGATGGGTTTTTTTTTTTTTACCAGGGGCTTCCCTGAATACAATATCGAGGAATGCAACAAAGCTAGAAAGGTAAGAGGCGCGCCCGGCGGCCCAACACCGCCCACTTTGCCCCAATGGTAAAGGCAGGCTGCCTGGTTCCTTTCCCCATCGTCCCTTTAACAAGGGGCGACAGGTGGTGGTGGGGAGAAGCGAGGCATGCCTCCTACCTTTCCAGCTCCATTCCGTTCCTCGCCCTTTCGCCGTTTGAATCCCCTTGTAAAAAAAGCCTCATGAGTTCAACTCGCGAGATTTTTTTTACAAGGGGATTCAATGGGCGAAAGGGCGAGGAACGCGACGAAGCTGGAAAGATAAGAGGTGTACCTCACAGCCCAACACCCCCACCTCGCCCCAATGGTAAAGGCAGCCTGGCTGGTTGCCTTCCCCGCCATCCCTTTAACGAGGGGTGGCAGGTGGGGGGGAAAAGCGAGGCATGCCTCTTAACTTTCCAGCTCCGTTCCGTTCCTCGCCCTTTCGCCGATTGAATCCCCTTGTAAAAAAAACCTCATGAGTTCAACTCGCAAGATTTTTTTTACAAGGGGATTCAATGAGCAAAAGGGCGAAGAACGCGACGGAGCTGTCAGTCTCTGGTAGCGCTAGGACACGCGTAGCCCGAGCATGTAAAGATGAAGTGAGGAATGCTAAGGCTCACAATGAAGAAAGGCTTGCCACAAAAGTAAAATATAACAAAAAAAGCTTCTTCCAACATGTTAAAAACAAGAAAAGAGTTAAGGAAACAATTGGTCCATTGCTGGGAGAAAGTGGCAAGAAGGTGACAAGCAACAGGGAGAAAGCAGAACTATTTAACTCATGTTTTGCATCTGTCTTTATACAAAGGGATAAAACAGTCCAACCTATCAAAAACAGCACCACAAAAATCAGATTAGGAACACAAGTTGAAATAGGGAAGAAAATGGTAAGTGAGCACCTGCCTACCCTAGATGAGTTCAAATCACAAGAACCGAATGGATTACACCCCAGGGTTCTGAAGGAACTGGCAGACAAGATCTCAGAACCACTGAACTATATCTTTCAGAGATCTTGGAGCCGGGGAACTACCAGAGGACTAGAAAAGAGCTGATGTGGTTCCCATGTTTAAAAAGGGGGAAAAAACAGATCCAGGAAACTACAGACCTATCAGCCTGACCTCAATACCAGGAAAGATTCTGGAAAAGATAATCAAGCAATGAATTAGTGGACACCTAGAAGCAAACAAAGTGATAGCCAAAAGTCAACATGGGTTTGTCAAAAACAGATCATGCCAGACTAATCTTACATGGGTTTGTCAAAAACAGATCATGCCAGACTAATCTTTAACAACGTGACAAAATTAGTGGACCACAGGAATGCCATCAATATAGTTTACTTGGACTTCAGTAAGGCATTTGATAAGGTAGACCATAACCTACTACTAGATAAAGTAGAAGAATATGGGTTGGACAGCATCACCACCAGATGGATTCGTAACTGGCTGACCAACCGCACTCAACGTGTAGTCCTCAATGGAACTGCATCTACATGGAGGGAGGTATGCAGTGGAGTACCCCAAGGCTCTGTTTTGGGCCCAGTACTCTTCAACATCTTCATCAATGATTTGGATGAGGGAATAAATGGGGAGCTCATCAAATTTGCAGAGGACACCAAGCTGGCAGGAATAGCCAACACTCCAGAAGATAGGCTAAAGATACAGAAGGATCTTGACAAACTTGAACATTGGGCACTATCTAATAAAATAAAATTCAATGGTGAAAAGAGTAAGGTTCTACATTTAGGCAACAAAAACGAAATGCACAGATACAGGTGGTACCTTGCTCAACAGTAGTAAATGTGAAAGGGATCTTGGAGTCCTAGTGGACAACCATTTAAATATGAGCCAGCAGTGTGCAGCAGCTGCCAAAAAAGCCAACACAGTTCTAGGCTGCATCAACAGAGGGGTAGAATCAAGATCACGTGAAGTGTTAATACCACTTTATAATGCCTTGGTAAGGCCACACTTGGAATACTGCATTCAGTTTTGGTCACCACAATGTAGAAAAGATGTGGAGACTCTAGAAAGAGTGCAGAGAAGAGCAAAAAGATGATTAGGGGACTGGAGACTAAAACATATGAAGAACGGTTGCAGGAACTGGGTATGTCTAGTTTAATAGAAAGAAGGACTAGGGGAGACATGATAGCAGTATTCCAATATTTCAGGGGTTGCCACAAAGAAGAGGGACTCAAACTATTTTCCAAGTCACCTTAGGGTAGAACAAGAAGCAATGGGTGGAAAGTAATCAAGGAGAGAAGCAACTTAGAACTGAGGAGAAACTTCCTGATAATTAGAACAATAAATCAGTGGAACAGCTTGCCTCCAGAAGTTGTGAATGCCCCAACACTGGAAGTCTTTAAGAAGATGTTGGATAGCCATTTGTCTGAAACGGTATAGGGTTTCCTGCCTAGGCAGGGGGTTGGACTAGAAGATCTCCAAGGTCCCTTCCAACTCTGCTATTGTATTGTATTGAAAGCCTTTTCAAGGTCACACTAGGCTTTTTTTCTTTGAATTTCTATTTATTCTTTCAAGGCAAGACTCCACATATTGAGAGTATGACAGAAGAGCACCTGTATAAACAACCTCCATGCTCATCACACTATCCTTCCTTAGCCAAACAATGTGTCCTTGAAAGGAACAGCTTTTCTCCAAACACTCAAATGAAAATAAAAACAATGTTCCAACACCTCTAGATGGCAGTGTTATTTTCCCCACTTTCCCTGTTACTTTCAATCATAAAAAGTAAAAAAAGTTCAAAAGAGAAAAGGTACAATAAAACCTTAAAGAAAAAAATGTCTTAAAGAATAAAACTTAATTATGTCAATATATCCAGAAATAAAAGGAAGAAAAAAAACCAGTCTGGTTTAAAAGGTAAACTGCATTTGTAAAGTCCAGTTAAATTCCAATAATAAAAAGGGGGAAAAAACCTGAGTTTGACTTTGGCTTAAATTCGCCGCTTATTCTCCTCAGTCTTCACTTTTAATTTAAATTTTCCTTATTTAGGGTGTTCTCTCAAATAAAAAAAATTCTCACCAAGACGACACTCTCCTGCCCTTGCATTCCGGAGCTGTCAACAGTTTCAGAAGTCATTAATGGCTGCCTCGCAGTTGCTGGTAAAAGGGGCTTTTCCCGGATCACCAGAGACTTTGCGATGTTTCTGGGATCAACAGGATGCTCCCCTCCCCGTCACCGTCTCTAAGGGATGGTTTAGGTCCGGATGGACCGTCCAGCAACCTGGATATCAGCGGCGATCTTGGAGCTCCAAGATTGCCCGACCGTTTCACTGCGATGTCAGCTTCACCCCCCACCCCTGGAAGAGCAATTTTCATCATGATTGCTAGATGCAACACAAAGATTCCAACAACTCTGACCAAAAATACTAAGTGATTAGAACTGGTATCCTGAACCCATTCACTGATATAACTTCAAAGAGTTATATTTGAAACCAAGGCAGACTCCCCTCCAAAAAAAGTGGGGCAAAAGACATGAAGCTCATCCAGAAAGCTGCTTTGCTAAGCAGGTTTTGTCTCAGCTGGTAAGGAAATAGTAAGTTTAAACTGCACTGTCCTCACAGTATGCTCTGTGCTATGTGATTGTCCACAGAGGTCCAATCACCAACATCAATAAAAATCATTATAACAAACATATATTGGGATAGAACTTGTACACTCCAGGTATTCTAACAATTATTTTTTCCTAATATTTGCCACCGGATGATCAACCTACTCACCTTCATAACAGCAATATTCGTATTTTGGTAAGAAATAAAATAATATTCAGAAATTGAAACAAAAACTGCAGTGAATAGTAGTCCTCTGAAACATTTTCACATATATATTTCCATAAAGAGGTCATCCAGTTTATGGCAGATTAGAATTAGAAACCAGAATTCTAACCTCAAATGACTAGGAACCTCTAAGTGACAGCAATAGAAGAACACACATACAAAAGTAAAAATGTTAATTTTATAAATGTGAATTTTAATCTTAATTATATTCAAAAAGTTGACATTTATTGCAACTCAATCAAGAACCACTTGGGATTAAATTCCACTAAATTTAGAAGATGTGGTTAAATTTAGAAGATATATATATATCATATATATATATATATATATATATATATATATATATATATATATATATATATATATATATATATATATATATATATATATATATATATATATATATATATGTATATAGAATCGGGGTAAACTACAAATATGTATCACATTATATATTAAATTATATCAATTGAGTAAGTTGTCAAAATACTTTGGGAATTAAGAGGTAAAAAACTTCAAAATATGCAAAACACATATAACTAGAAATGTCTAACAAAATCAGTCAAATTTGGTCAAACTATAATTATTACACATTTTTAAAAAACATTCAAAGATCATTATATTTACTCTTCCAGGTTTAATAAATAATCCAAAGGAGAAAATAAAACAGATTGATTTTGTTCATTTAAGTTGCTTTGACAATTACATTTAATTTTTTCCAGCTAAACTTCAAAAAGTAATTTGACAAATTTTAAATTACAATTTTAGTTCTAATATAGTTTGAATATATTGTTACACATTTGTATTATTTCTTATCACAAGGTATGTTGAGTATTCACTGATATTTGCACTATCATTCTATTGTTATTAATATATTCTCTAGTTTTTTTATATTCTCCTGAGAAATAGATTTTTGCCACAATGTAAAAGAAAATAATTAAATTTTCTCTTTACCCACCATGCTTTTTTCATTAGACATAGACATTATTTCTGATTGGCAAGTCAGGATCAGTCAATGAGGTTTAGCAAGCCAAACATACCATGTTAACAAAAAAGAAAGAGCCACCAAATTAAAGCAACTTTCACCAACAAAAACAGAAGCAAAGTGAGACAACAGAAATAATAGATATTGACAGAAGGCCTCAAAGCTTACTAGGTTAGCTAGCAATTCTGACCCAACCCCTGGCTTATTGACAATTCAACAGCCAGAGCCTTCATGCGAAGCAGTGGGTCTACTCTTTATGTAACTCTCAGGTACTGCAGCCACAGCCACAGCCTACATAGCAATGGAGCCTTCACGGAAGGTTGTTTTCCCAATCAAAGCATTGAGAAGGATGGGCTGTCCACTCCTGCATTTGGATTGTGCTGTCCGGATGATATCATCCATTTGGTCCTCATTCTTGCGTGTGAGCAAAAAACCTTTCCCTCCTAAACCTTCCACCACCACATGGTAATCTGCAAAGAAAAAAATCATCACTCATCAACATGGGAAAAATCATGCTTTATGCAAATCCTACAGGGAACCTTCTGTCTAAAAATTTAGATTGGGAACCAAGTTGGCAACCACCCCCTCCTCAACAAACTTTGCTACTGCAGGTCAGCTTTAAGTATCTATCCACAATAACGTCATAACATCTAACTTTTATTAGAAGTTGTAAGCATTGCATAAAGAAAGGGATGGAGAAAGGAATTGTGCATGGTGATACAATACATGATATACGGGAGGGTGAGGAAGCTGGATGCAGGTAGTCCTCACTTATTGGATGCCTTGAGTGATCATTCAAAGTTTTGATGATATAGAACATAGCTTTGAAACCAATCCTCATATTTACAATCCATTGCAGTTGCTTGTGTTTATGTGATTACCATTTATGTGCTTTGCAACTGGTACACATTTACAACTGTTATGATTGCCATTCGCTTGCATCCCAACCAGCTTGCAACAAGCAGAGCTAACAGACCACGGAAGCAAAATTGTAAGTTATGGTCACATGTTTTTGCTTAATAACCCAATGGAAAGTGACATCATAAGCCCATTATGGTCATGTAAGCTTCTACTTAGTGACTGCAACATTTAGCAACAGAATTCCTGTTCCCAATTTTGGTCGCTAAGCAAGGATTAACTGCATCAGATTCAGTTTTTACTGAGTAAACAAGCTTTATAAGTATTATTTATAAATTATAAATAATAAATTTATAATTTATAAATAATACAAATTATTTATCTGTAAATACTCTAAATAAGGATGTACATACTCTCTATATTATAGGATGGAAAGCAGAAGCTTACCTTTGTGGGTGCTTAGAGACTTTTATCAACTTGGACAAAATACATGGTATACATGAAACCAGCCTGGGAATTTGAGATCCTGATATTCATTCTAGTTTTGATCCAACAGATGTACTTAGCAGGGATCAGTTCCATTTGAAATCAGATCAGAAATCTGTTATAGAAGCAGGATTTGTTTCAAGCCAAGAGGCTGAACTAAATAGCAATAGCACTTAGACTTATATACCGCTTTACAGTGCTGTACAGCCCTCTCTAAGCGGTTTACAGAGTCAGCATATTGCCCCCAACAATTTGGGTCCTCGTTTTACCCACCTCAGAAGGATGGAAGGATGAGTCACCCTTGAGCCTGGTGGGATTTGAACTGCCAAATTGCAGTCAACCAGCAGCTGGCAGTCAGCAGAAGTAGCCTGCAGTACTGAACTGTACCACTGCTCCACCATGGCTCTTTTGCTATTCTTTTGTTGGTCCTTCCTGAGAGCCCAGGCTCTTTTGCCTTCACACTACCTGTATTTCTAGGTGGTATAAGGCACATGAGATTATGCAGGGTATTAACTCACCTAAGTAATCCAAAGCGCAAGCTACATTGCTACCCAACAAGGGCACTTGCTCCCTGGAAATTTGCGTCCAGCAGGCATCATTCCCCACAAGGGCAATAATGGGTATCTAAAAGAGTGGAATAACTATGTTAAACTGAAAAAGTGATTAAGGGAGGAAGCTATTATTATGTAACCTAATCCCACACATGCGCAAATGGAGCGCTGCACTCTCAGCATCTTGCGTGGCCCAGTTTCCAATGGGCCATGGACCAGTAGCCAGCCGTGAACCAGGAGTTGGGGACCTCTGCTCTATTCTACTCTACAATTGATTTTATTTTAACTGTCCCCAATTCTGAAAAACTCTTGGGAGCTTACAACAAAATACCAAAGAAAATAATAAAATTAAACTCAAAACCCAAAGAAAGTGCTGTCTGCCAATCAGCAAAAGATAAGGTGTACTGGAATTATTCAGATTTGACTTGTTGGCAGAAAGTAAATAAGGTGGGAGCCTCGCATACTTCTGGAAGGAGAGTGCTCTACAAAGTGGAGAAATGTCTACTGTTTTATTCACATCCCTATACCTCTTGAGAAGGGGAGACTTTCATCAGGTCCTCCCGAGATGACCAGACCAGAAAGGAGGATTCAATTCCAGAAAGGCATTCCTTGATGTATCCTAGTGTTGTTTCTATATATGATTTTAAAGATAATGACTTCTGTGTTTTTGGTCTTTTGGTTTACTCAGGATGTTTTGGAGGATTTTACTTGATTTGTATGCTATGCTGATGGCATGTGAATAATAATGTAGTCTGTTGACTCAGCAGCCCAGAAGAAAAAACAGGAATCATCTATGACCGTGATGGCGAACCTATGGCATGCGTGCCGGAAGTGGCATGCAGAGCCATTTCTCCTGGCACGCGGAGCCATCTCCAGTTCCTCTTCCGGGTTTGGGCGCAGCAGCCAGCTGGTCTTGACAGGCATTGGCGTGCCAGAAAGCAGAAGTGGAGCTGCCCGGTGCGCATGCGCACGCTAGGAAAATGATCTTTTTGTTTCCAGGGTGCACACGCGTGTCGGCCATTTGGTGATCTGGTTCCTAGCATGCATGCACACAAAAAACCAGCAACAGGAAGAGCAACGGCCGTGCGTGCCCAAAGACACAGAGCGGGGTTCCTGGCCATCGCTTCTTAGTAGAGCTATGGTCGGGGCTTCCCTCCCTCCCCCGCGTGAGTGGGCTTCTTGCATAGAAGCAACCGGGAAGCCACCGGCTGGAAGCAGCAGCACAACAGTCACCGTTACCAGGGGCGAAGGGGTGGCGGTGGCGAGAACGGGCGACCGCCGCCCCTTTGTCTCTTCCCCAACAGCGGCTGTTGCGCTTCCGCTTCCAGTTGTAGGAGCTGCTGGCGGGGAGGCGAGCTACCTGCATAAAGACGACGCCGAGGGTCTGGCAGAATATATCCGGGCTGGAAGCGGCAGTGCTCCAGACCGTGGATCCTCATCAGAGCTGCAGGCTGGAGCTCTGAAGAAGTTTGCTCAGGCGGGGGGGGGGGGGACACGCCTGGGACTGCCCGTCCTTGCCATCGCTACTCCTTTGCTGTTGCGCTGCTTCTTCCAGCCGGGATATATTCTGCCAGACCCTCGGTGGTGTCTTTATGCGGGTAGCTCTCCTCTCTGCCAGCATCCCGGTTGGAAGCAGAAGCGCAACAGCCGCTGTTGGGGAGAGGATGGAGGGGCGGTGGTCGCCCGTTCTCTCCACCGCCACCCCTTCGCCCCTGGTAACAGCGATTGTTGTGCTGCTGCTTCCAGCTGGGACACTGGATGAGCTGCTTGCAGGAAGGCGAGCTACCCGCATAATGTCTCCGCCGAGGATCTGGCAGAATATATCCTGGCTGGAAGCGGCAGTGCTCCAGACCGCGGATCGTCATCAGAGCTGCAGGCTGGAGCTCTGAAGAAGTCTGCTCAGGTGGGGGGGGGGGGAAACACTTGCCCATCCTTGCCTCCGTCGCCCCCTCACCTCCAGCGGCTGTCACAGTGCTGCTTCTGGCTGGGATGCTGGAGCAGTCAGAAGAAGGAGAAGCTGCCGTGGGGGAGGTGGGCGGGGCAGACACCGATTGCAAATGCTTCTCCCCCAGTGCAGTCCGAGAGACAGCAAAGAGCCTCGGGAGGGTGGGGGAGGCTGTTTTCACCCTCCCCAAGCTCCTTGAAAGCTTCTCGAGCCTGGGGAGGGTGAAAAACGGGTGTATCGCTTGCCAAAAGGGAGGGGTCCGTCCTTGCCATCGCTACTCCTTTGCTGTTGCGCTGCTTCTTCCAGCCGGGATATATTCTGCCAGACCCTCGGTGGTGTCTTTACGCGGGTAGCTCTCCTCTCTGCCAGCATCCCGGCTGGAAGCAGAAGCGCAACAGCTGCTGTTGGGGAGAGGATGGAGGGGCGGTGGTCGCCCGTTCTCTCCACCGCCACCCCTTCGCCTCTGGTAACAGCGATTGTTGTGCTGCTGCTTCCAGCTGGGACACTGGATGAGCTGCTGGCAGGAAGGCGAGCTACCCGCATAATGTCGCCGCCGAGGATCTGGCAGAATATATCCCGGCTGGAAGTAGCAGCGCTCTGGACTGTAGATCTTCATTAGAGCCGCTGGCTAGAGCCGTGCAGCAGCCCGCTCGTGTGGGGAGGGAGGGAAACCCTTGCCCATCCTTGCCTCCGTCGCCCCCTCACCCCCAGCGGCTGTCACAGTGCTGCTTCTGGCTGGGATGCTGGAGCAGCCAGAAGAAGGAGAAGCTGCCGTGGGGGAGGTGGGCGGGGCAGACACCGATTGCAAATGCTTCTCCCCCAGTGCAGTCCGAGAGACAGCAAAGAGCCTCGGGAGGGTGGGGGAGGCTGTTTTCACCCTCCCCAAGCTCCTTGAAAGCTTCTCGAGCCTGGGGAGGGTGAAAAACGGGTCTATCGCTTGCCAAAAGGGAGGGGTCACACGCATGCGCAGGGCGTGTTTGCGCGCATGCGCAACGGGGGGTGTCGCGCGCATAGCATTATGGGTATGGCACGCCTGCCTACGACCCCCCCTGCGCACCCCCCGCTTTTGGCACGGGAGCCCAAAAAGGTTCGCCATCGCTGATCTATGACATACAGTATAACAACTGCAACAGCCACTATATAGGACAAACAGCCAGAAAACTAGCAGAACGTATCCATGAAATCATACATCAATCAGAAGACATGATGTAAGTTCTTTAATTTCTCAATTAAAGACTTAATTGTTAGACTTAACCATAGTTTAAAGTGGGAAATCATGACCATCTTAGATCAAGTCTAAAAATGCTAAAGAATTCCTGGAAGCCAGGCACTCTGATTAATCAGTCATCAATAGACACATAGACATAAACAACATCTACAGAATGTGTGAAAGAGACAATCAGCAGCCAAAAAAGAAACAAAAAGACCAAAACACTACCAGCAATCAACAATCAGATGAGCATAGATTAACACCAAGATTAACACCAGACAAACAATCAAGTACACAATACACCGATCAAGTTACTGCCAAACAAGCTAACAATAAAAACCCAACCAAAGAACCAAGAGCACTCCCACCAATACTGACAGGGAAAGCCACTTAGAATATAAATTGAGAGCAAACCCCATTTCCTACTAGCATTGATGATGTTACCTAATTTGGGTAATGAAATGTTGGCAAGAAAACAACCAGGCTCAGAGAGCACCAAGAACTCCTCATCCAACCCTGAGCTACAAATAGCAGTAGCATTTAGACTTATATACCGCTTCACAGTGCTTTACATTCCTCGCTAAGCAGTTTACACAATCTCTAAGCATATTGTCTGCAACAATCTGGGGTCTAATTTTACCGACCTCAGAAAGATGGAAAGCTGAGTCAACCTTGAGCCTGGTGAAATATGAACTGCCAAATTGCAGGCAACCAGCAGGCAGAAGAAGTAGTCTACAGTACTGCATTCTAACCACTGCACCTCCTTTATCTCTTCCAGCTGGTAGGATTTGGTGTGAGCTTTTTTCACCCCATCCATTATTTCAGTTTTCAGACATGGTTCCAGAGTTCCATGGCATCTCCAAGGTGGTCATGTACAATCATGTGTCATATACCATACTTCATCCTTAACGAGTCAATGACTTCCCCAGCTGAATCATATATGTGAAATAACGAGCCCTGTTATTTCCTACATGGGAGCTATCATGCTTCAAATGACCAGAACAAGCCCTTTGTAAAACAATGCCTCCAGTTCATAACATGGCAAAATTTCCAGCATTCTAGACCACTTTTCAATTCTAGGCATCTTACTTCACTTCCCTGAGCTTACTAGAAAATCAAAAAGCCACCTGAGATTTGCAAAGAGGAAGAGGCCTCATAAAAACAAATTCATTCAGTACTCTACCTGTCTTTGTGCTCCACAGCTCAACCAGGATAAGACAGAATTGATCAAATTGTCAAAGAATCCCCTAAGCATCATTTGGAAGCCATCTTGATCCACTAAAAACATTTCTAATCACTTCTGCAATGCTGCAGAGATCCAGCATGTTTGTGATCTGTACCTTAATGTGGAAGTGATCTGACCCTGGCAAGAACTGATACTAATGTTCTCCAAACCCAGACCACATCTTATCTGTATCCAAAGTAAAGACCAGAGGGAAAAGCTTCCTAGCAGATGCCTTATTGAGACTACCACAATATAATAGCAAGTAGAAAGAGGCAGTAAATTCCATCATCCCCTCTATCCAGATAGCAGCCCCAGCCTTTACAAGAACCCAACAAATTCATGGCTCATGACTGAAGACTTGAAGAGTGCCTTGAAAAACCACCCAAGTGGGCAATGAATGGTTTGATTTGCACAAGAGAAAAATCACCATAGGACATGAATTAGAGTGGGTGGAGGCCCATCTATATGTCCCATTAACTCAGAGAATAATGATCCTAACAACAAAGCTGTGACTCAAAACGGTGGGACACTTTGGGTTTGTAAAAAAAGCTGCATCTAACCAAATGTCAATTTTGGTGACCCAGCATGAAAAAAGACATAGAGAAATACATGGCAAGTTGCCCTGGATGTGCTGCAGCCAAAAATAACCTAGGAAAACTCCTAGGCTTGCTGCAACCTGTGGCGGACCCCTCATCCCCATGGAAAAGATTTCCATGGATTTCAACGTCGAACTGCCTGAGAGCTCTGGCAACACAAGGATCTGGGTTTTGATGGATCTCTTCTCCAAACACACCCATTTCATAGCATGCCCAAAAATCTCCTCAGCCCTAACTCTAGCCATACTTTCTGTGCAGCATGTTTACAGGCTGCATGGGGCACTGGAGGGCCAGATAATTTCAAGGGGTCTAGTTCACTTCCAAGTTCTGGCAAGTATTTTTAAAGTTGTTGGGGATCTTCTCATCAAACCCCAGACAAACGGTGTGTGAGAGAGAACTAATGGGGTCCTCGTTGGTATATTAATTATCAACAGAATGACTGGGCAAACCTTCTGCAATTCACTGAGGTTGCTATAACAATGCGGTTCATAGTAGCACGGGGTTCACCCCTCTAAATAGCCACTGGCCAGGAATTCGCTCTCATATTAGAACTTCCTGAACAATCCCACCACCACGCCTTGCTAGCTGAGTGGATGAAAACCCTTCAGAACACCTGGCCAGTGGTGCATAAAACATTGGCACATGCCAGGGAGGAATATAAGAAGTATGCAGACAAAAAGAGATCCCCAGAAAAGGCATTCAAAGTGGGGGATAAGGTCTACCAAGTTCTTACAATCTCAGCAGCCTTCCAAAAAATTGGGCCCTAAATATGTCGGCCCTTTCCTCATTACCCGCTTCATCAATTCAGGGACTGTAGAATTAAAACTATCTAAAAATCTCTGGTGGCTCCACCCAGTTTTCCATTGTAATTTACTAAAACCTGCTGTCAACTCTCCTCTGCACCAAACAGCAAATCCCCTCCTCCACCCATTTTGATTGGGGGAGAACACTTTGAAGTTAAAGAAATCCTGGATTCCCATATGCATAGGGAAAACCTCCAATATTTAATCCTTCTAACTTTCTGCCCAGGTTTAGCCACATTCCAGGAGGGGCAGAATGTCAGACCTGCCATCCCGTTGCACCGACCCTACTTATTGGATACTTATCAATGTCCATGGGGGGCTGGGACCCAAAGGGGAATGTTAACTATGTTTTGGGCATGAAACGCCAGATTCAGCTTGCTACACTGCAACCACTTGACTTTAGTAGAGTATACTTTCACTAGTCATGAGTCAGAGTGTCTTTTTTTTCTAAACGATCAAGTTGGGACAGTTGACACACCATGAAATCACCTACCAGCTTTGCATGGAAAGACTCTGCAAATGACCAGAAACAGCATGAAATCATCCACCCAACTTTGGGGGGGGGGGGGGCGGACACTCTGCACATGATCAGAAACACCATGAAAGCACTCTGCACATGACCAAAAACAACTGTCAGCTGTCAGACCTGCCTCAGCTTGAACCTCTAAGTAAGAACAATCCTTAACTCCATTTATTGAGAAAGATTTGGTCTACTAGAAGTCAATTGAATTATAGTAATGCATAGCCAGAATTGAGCCTTGCCTGCCAAAATCTCCAAGTCTAACTTTTCCCTCCCTTAGTTGCCTCTCATTAACTGGGTCCCCGATGTCGAATCAAATTCAAACAAGATGTTTTCAGAATGGTCACTTCAAGAGTAGGTTTAGTATGCAGCTGCATTCTGTTCCCAGCCGGTTGTCCTTGAAGCCCATCTCAGAGAGATATGGTAAAGTTTTGTTTCCCTCAAAGCATCCCAACTCCTATCTAGCCCTTTTGAGTTCATGGCAGCTGATACTGAATGGTTGCAAACTGCAAGCGTGAGGTGGTAGCTGACAAACACCATGAAATCATCTACCCAGCTTTGGAGAAAAAGCACTCGGCATATAACCAGAAACGGCATGAAAACATGCTGCACATTATCAGAAACACCATGAAATCATCCCCCCTGGCTATGTACCCTCAAATATTAAGCAGCGTTGCTTTTTTAAAAAAACTTGCAGAGCGGTGGCATGGACTTCCCATTTTGACATCCCACCCCCACTGTTGCCTCCATACCATTGCCTCCCATACTACTCTCCACTTCACAAAATGGGAAGCCCTGGTTACCACCACAGCCAAACTGCTCAATTAGTGTTTGGGCTGGAGCCAACCTATTGCTACTGACAAGCGCATTTGCTTCCCTTATTGGCGCGCTGTCCTGCCAATCATTGTCCCCCTGACAGCCTGCTCACTTGCCACTCACCCAGCTCTCCATCCAGCACCCACAGCAAGTTGTCCCCACAGCTAATTTCCAGTGTTGAGTTGTCATGCAATGAGACGACAACAGGAAGTTGGCAGAGGGGACTTGGCGGTGGGGAGAAGGCTTCCCACAGCTGAACGCGCCAAGCTAGCGGTGTCAAGTCATCCTAGAAACTGGGCAAGCTGATAGTTACCCTGTGTCGCACAAAAGTATCAAATTCCATGATGCTGAATCCAAGAGAGCCATCTCCATATAAGATCCAAACCTGTTAACAATTAAAAAGATGGCAGACTTAGCACTAGAGAAAGATGCTGCAAAACAGATTTAGCCTCTAATTTGCTTTTCCATGACTTAGCTTCCACATTTAAGCTTCCCTCTACAATATACTAACCTCTGATTCTGGCCTGCAGAGCTTGGCTCCTAAGGCAAATCCACCCCCAACTCCCAAAGTTCCAAAAGCCCCTGCAATGAGATGAAACAAAGAAATCATGATTAAAGAAACTCCACAGGTTGTGTGTACTTACGTATTCCCAAATAGTAATTCCTTGGCTTTCTAAAAAGAAGTGCATTTCATCTGTTTATGATTGTTTACTACAAACAGTATCTGTTTTTCAGCTTTGTTAATATCTGTCATGATTGGTATGTTACACAGAACACAGAAAAGAAGGATACATATAGATTAAAACAAATCAACAAACTAATTCATGCCTCTATAAAGGACAAGATGCATACTGGAGTTTATTCATTGTACTAAAAGCCTAGCCTGTTTTACCCACAGTTTAGTCAAGCCATACATTAATTACTAATTAAGGAAATATACTTCCTGAACTGATGATGAAAGATATGGAGAATAATAATAGAATTGTAGAATTGTTTAAGATTGTTGAATAAAGTTTATTGTTATACTACTTACATTATTCAGACTAAAAATAATTTGAGGACTGATTATGTATTGACACTCTAGTGTAATGTTTCTGCTCTCTTTTGTGTGGTCTATTTCTTTGATCCATGTGATAATGCAGCAAAGACGAAGAGCTCAAACTTCATCTGATACTATCTGGGGGATAAACACTGCTGTGGGTTGGGAGGTTTTACTGAGTGAGAATTGGATGCACATTTGCAAACCAAAAAATATATTTCAGGATAGTTTCTAGATGGAGCATTTCTCCAGTTTCAAAGGCAGTTGAGTACAAAGTGGAAGGCTGTGTTATGAAGTATCAATCCATTCTACAACCATGAAAAACCATTAAGTCTAGACTATTGCTTTAGCTCATACCTGGATCCAGCCAAGATAGTGGTCCTCTTGGCTTTATAATATAGGCAGCACTTGCTACAAAATCACCTCCATCTGCAACTAGTAGACTGTCTTCGGGAAGCAAGTAATCTACATGATGCAAGAGCTTCAGTGGGTTAAGATGCTGTTCTGTTGGTTCTTCTGCATTCTCTCTGAAGATCACAAATTGATTTGAGACATACAAGTAGATAGCAATACTTTCTATATAGCAAAGTATTTAAGGGTAGAGCAATAAGTATCTGCAAGCCTTGCACTACATATGGACACATACAAAGAGTACCATTTATTATTACCTGTTTGTTTTCTCCTTCTTCTGATCAGCCTCCTTCAGGCTCATTACCCAATCCTGAGGACATGAATAGCCTTTCAGCTTTTGGTTTAAGCATACAATGAACAATGCAGCATCCCCTGTGTAAAACATAATTGAAGGTTGTATGAACCCTCTTCCAATGATCACTGACGGCCGTGACCAGGGGGGGGGGCTTTTACCAGGTTCGCCTGGTACATCAGTTGCGCCCCTTCCTGGATCAGGATGCTCTGTGCACAGTCACTCATGCCCTCGTCCTTTCTCGCCTGGACTACTGCAACGCTCTCTACATGGGGCTGCCCTTGAAGAGCACAAGGAGGCTTCAGCTGGTCCAGAATGCGGCCGCGCGGGTTATCATGGGGGTACCTAGGTGCTCCCATGTTACACCCCTTTTAGGCGGCCTGCACTGGTTGCCGGTTGTTTTCCAGGTGCGATTCAAGGTATTAATTATGACCTTTAAAGCGCTCCATGGCTTAGACCCAGGGTACCTGCAAGACCACCTACTGCCACCAGTAGCCTCCCACCGTCCAGTACGATCCCACAGAGTTGGCCTCCTTAGGGTGCCGTCGGCCAGACAGTGTCGGCTGGTGACCCCCAGGGGGAGAGCTTTCTCTGTGGGAGCGCCTTCCCTCTGGAATGAGCTGCCCCTGGAGCTTCGCATAATCCCTGACCTCCGGTCCTTCCGACACGCCCTAAAAAGTTGGCTTTTCCAGCAAGCCGACCTGGCCTGTTAATTTTAACTCATTTTTAAATGGATTGTTATAAATTTGGTTTTGTTTTTTTTGGATATGTATTTAATTTCTTTTTAACTTTTGGGATGTGTGTTTTTTAATGTTGTACACTGCCCTGAATCCTTTGGGAGAAGGGCGGCATATAAATCCAATAAAACAAACAAACCAACAAACTACTATTAACAATGTATGCATTAAGCATCATTTTTTTATTGGTCTCTTTTCCCACCATACCAAATCCCTAAGAAATGTTGCTCATATCTCTCTTATTGTTGCCTTGAACAAGCTCCTCACCTTTTATGGCTATATTTGGTGTCCAGTAAAAGTCTGCATTTTTAAACAGTTGCTCCTGATTCCTGTTAACAGCAATGATTTTGCTGTGCTTACTCAAGATGCGTCCATATGACAGGCGAAAATCACAGACAGTGCCTGAAAAGGAAAATAGAAGACGTAAACGGAAAACAATTGCTAGACAATCATCATATATACTAACAAAAATATCTGCTAACCTCCCAATTCCCCAAGATTGCCCCAATGTTTTTCTGAAGGTCCTCTTCAGCAAAAGGCCAGTATAAAACTCTCAGCTGAGCTACCTGCCAGAATAACCAGATCTGCCTCCTTGAGAGCCTCACGCCGGTTTTGACGAATGTGCATTGGACTGTTCTTTCCCAGTATGCCACGGGCCATGCCTCCCAGAAAACATGGAATCCCAAGTTCTTCTAAAGCTTCTCTGTAAGAATATGCAGCAGGAGGAAAAGTTGAGATATCTTTGTTATCTCTTCTCACTTCTGTCTATTCATTTGAACACATGCTCATCACCGATCATGTAGTTTCTCTTTCCCATCAATGGATTAATTCTATTGAGCAATGATATTGTGCCTCAGAATCAGTGGTAGCCTAATATCAATATTATAAAAGGAATCTCAGTCTAGGGCAAGCAGCATATCTTACCTAAGCTTATTTGCTGGGATTGGAGGGAGGGTCACTTGACTGCCAAGTAGTATGACTGGCTTCCTAGCCCTGCTGATCAGCTCCACGCACTGCTGCACCTGCACAGAAGTATGTCCAGAAAAAAATGTTCACAGCAAAAGTCAATGCTTTAGAGTAGCAACCTAACCAGTATTAATTATGGGGATGCATTTATGGGGATGCAGTGATGCATAATGGGGGAAATAAAAGTGATAATAATCCAGGACTTTACTGATAATAATGGAAACTATGTTTTCTGCCATAGGTTCATTCCCTTTTATTAGTTTGCAATCTCAAAGAAGACATTAAATGTTAGAATGATAGGAAAGCAGAACATATAAGCAGATAACATTTTCATGACAAGCAAAATAAAACATTAACAATAATGTTTCCAATATCCCTTTTTTGACTTTGATGAGCTTGACTGGAATCTGAAAATATTTGCTTAAAAACGAAGTTTCACCTGTGCCTTTGTGGCTTCTGGCATGTTCACTGGTAGAGGTGAAAAGTCTTGTGCTTCCCAAGCTCCAGCAAACAGGTTTCTCAAATAATTGCACAGAAACCTAGTAGACAACAGAGAATACAGGTACTGAAGCAAAACCACTACCACTGTTATAGTTACATGGTAGAGGATGTGGCCAAAACCATAGACACTGAAGAATCCTGTGGGTTTTTTTAATTGCTCTAATTTGTAGTGCTTACCAACTACCAAAAATGCTCAAGAACTTAATAACAGTAGATAAATTAGTACAACTCTCCTCGATTGATATATGGAACTGGGTCAACAAATTGTTGGATCTCATGAATTAAAAATGCTGGGGGGCAGAGGAAGAGAGGCTCCATCAAAAAATCCTAAAAGCAGAGACTTCCGGTTGTACTTCTGGCACCTTCAGAAGCGAGAACCGTGTGCTCCATAGCCCCATTTTGAGCTCTCATTGGAGGGCTCCATTAGGAGCCATAGCCACCTTGGAGGGGTGGTGAAGTAAAAGGGGACCTTTCAGGTTCAGGAGAGCCACATCTCTCCTCCCTGACTCAGAAAGCCCCCACATCTGAAGACAAGGAGCAGCGGCAGCAACATATTTTTAGTTGCAATCTAACCCCAAGAAATTTAAGGGGAATATATATTTAGAACTATTTGTCAGCAGCAAACAAAGACTGAAAAAATACTGGAGACTTTAAGAGGAGAAAAATCTTTTTTTTAAATAATAAAAAGAAAATTGAACTCTCAAAGGAAAGGGGTGGTATTGAAAAGGCATTTTAAATTGCTGGAATTGGATCTTAAACTCTTTTCTATTAATACATGGCTCTCTACATGGGGCTTCCCTTGGGATGCGCCCGAAGACTGCAGCTAGTCCAGAACGCAGCCGCGCGGGTAGTCATGGGGAGTACTAGGTACTCCCACGTAACACCTCTCCTGCGCGAGCTGCACTGGCTGCCTGTAGTCTTTCGGGTGCGTTTCAAGGTTCTGATTACCATCTTTAAAGCGCTCCATGGCATAGGGCCTAGTTACCTGCGGGATCGCATCCTCCCACACACATCCCTGCGGCCAATTCGCTCTCACAGGGAGGGGCTTCTCCTGGTGCCGTCCACTAGGCAATGCCAACGGGCGACACCGAGGAGTAGGGCCTTCTCTGTGATGGGCCCAACCCTCTGGAATGACCTCCCCCCCGACATTAGAACCACTACTGACCTCCGCTCCTTCCGACAGAAATTGAAGACACACCTGTTCCAACTGGCTGGTCTGGCATAATTTATAACGTCTACCTCCTGGCATACACATTTTTTACTGGTTTTTAGAGGGATTGTCTCTTTTAAATTTAATCTTACATGATATTGGGATTTTAAATTTTGTATATTCTGATTTATTTACTTAGCTGTACAGTTTTGCATATCTTTTATCCTCCTCTCATATACGTATATATGTATCTATTTATTATAATTTTAATTTGTTGTATTTTGATACGGACTGTACACCGCCCCGAGTCCCTTTCGGGAGAGGGGGCGGTCTATAAGCGCTAAGAAATAAATAAATAATAAATAAATGAATATTGCGCACCGATTAGATAATTAAAATATATTTTAATGTGAACATGTGTATTAATAGAATTATATGGATTAGAGGATTGGAAAGAACATGAATAGATGTATTATTTATTTATTTATTATTTACTTATTTATTTGACTTATCAGTCGCCCCCTCAACGCAAAGGGACTCGGGGCGACGTACAATCAAAACAAATATACAGATGTGGCATGGAGGAGGTGACATCAATGCTTAACAAATAAGATTCCAATAAAAAGCCACTAGGTTAAAATAAATAACAATAAATTAAAACAGTTAAAATAATTTAAAACCCCAAAATTTACATTTACCGTAATTAAAATTGCCAGGGAAGTTAGAAAGTTCTAGTTTAAGCCAGGCCGGCTAGTTGGAACAGGTGGGTCTTGAGTTTTGTGCGGAAGGAGCGGAGATCGGTCGTTATCCTGATGTCTGGGGGGAGGTCATTCCAGAGGGCTGGGCCCATCACAGAGAAGGCCCTACTCCTGGGCGCCGCCCTCTGACACTGTCTGGTGGACGGCACCCGGAGGAGTCCCACTCTGTGAGAGCGAATTGGTCGCAGGGATGTATGGGGCAGAATGCGATCCCGCAAATAGCTAGGTCCTGTGCCATGGAGCGCTTTAAAGATGGTAACTAACACCTTGAAGCGCACCCAGTAGACCCCAGGGAGCCAGTGCAGCTCGCGCAGGAGAGGTGTTATATGGGAGAACCTCGTTCTCCCCATAATTGCCCACGTGGCCGCATTCTGGACCAGTTGCAGTCTCCGGGTGCATCTCAAGGGGAGCCCCATGTAGAGAGCATTACAGTAGTCCAGGCGGGACGTCACCAGCGCGTGAGTGACTGTGTGGAGGGCATCCCGGTCCAATAGGGGGCGCAATTGGCGCACCAGGCGAACCTGGTGGAACGCCCCCCTTGCCACGGCTGCCACATGGTCTTCCATAGACAGCCGGGCGTCTAGGAGGATGCCCAAATTGCGCGCCCGCTCCATGGGGGCCAGTTGCTCGCCCCCGATGGCCAGCAATGGAATACACTGGTTGAACCGGGGGGCCGGTAGCCACAGCCACTCCGTCTTGGAGGGGTTGAGTCTGAGTCTGTTGTCTCCCATCCAGACCCGTACGGCTTCCAAACACCGGGACATCACTTCGACGGCCTCGTTGGGGTGGTTTGGGGTGGAAATGTACAGCTGTGTATCATCAGCGTACAGGTGGTATCCCACCCCAAAACCACGGATGATCTCGCCCAGCGGCTTCATATATGTGTTGAACAGGAGAGGCGAGAGGACCGACCCCTGTGGCACCCCACAAGTGAGCGGCCTCAGGGTTGACCTCTGCTCCCCTGCCAACACACATTGCGTCCGGTCGGAGAGGTAGGAGCAGAACCACCGCAACATGGTGCCTCCTACCCCCAACCCCTCCAGCCGGCGCAGTAGGATACCATGGTCGATGGTATCAAAAGCCGCTGAGAGGTCTAATAGGACCAGGAATAGAGGAACAACCCCTATCTCTGGCCCTCCAGAGATCATCCACCAACACGACCAAGGCCGTCTCTGTGCTGTGCCCGGGCCGGAAGCCGGACTGGCGTGGGTCTAGATAATCAGATTCCTCCAGGTGACGTGGGAACTGCTGAGCCACCACGCTCTCTACAACCTTCGTTAAAAAAGGAAGGTTGGAGACAGGACGATAATTTGCTAGCTCCATTGGGTCCAGAGAAGGCTTCTTGAGCAAGGGCCTCACAACCGCCTCTTTCAAGGCGGCTGGCAGGAAACCCTCACTCAATGAAGCGTTCACAAGTCCCAATAGCCAGCCTCGTGTAACCTCCCAGGATGCCAATACAAGCCAGGAGGGACACGGGTCCAATAAACACATGGTGGCTCGCAGTCGCCCACGCAACCTGTCCAAATCCTCGGTGGCAACAGAGTCAAACTCCTCCCAGCATGGTCTCTCAAGACTCGCCTCGGACGTCCCCCCTGGAACACTGAAGGGGTCCCATTCCCTCCGGATTTGAGCGATTTTATCCTGCAGGTATTCCCCAAATTCCTCTGCCCTGCCCTGCAAAGGGGGCTCCCGCTGCCTCTGTGACAAGAGGAAGCGGGTCACCCGAAACAGGGCGGCAGGGCAGTTCTGTGCGGACGCAATAAGAGTGGCACAATATCGACGTTTGGCCACTCTTAATGCCACAAGGTAAGTCCTTAAGTAGGTTCTTACCTGTGTTCGGTCAAATTCGGAGCGAGAGGATCTCCATCTGCTCTCTAGGCGTCTCTTGTGGCGTTTCATCGCCCTTAGCTCCTCGTTAAACCAGGGAGCCAGGGTGGTTCGTTGCCACCAGAGAGGCAGCAAAGGCGCAACTCGGTCTAAGGCCCCGGCAGCCGCACTATTCCATGCAGCCACCAAGTCCTCCATCCGGGAGCAGATCAGGTCCACAGGAAGTGGCCCAAGCTCCGTCTGGAACCTATCCGGTTCCATCAGACGCCTGGGGCAGAACCATCTAGGACAATCTGGTTCCGCCTTCCCGCGGTGGGGGGTAGCGCCAGGGAAATCGAGCCGGAGAAGTGAGTGATCTGACCATGACAGGGGCGTGATGGCTAGATCCCCTACTCCTAGATCACTCGCCACTGGTCGGAGACAAACACAAGATCCAGTGTGTGGCCTCCCTCGTGCGTGGGGCCCTGAATTAATTGAGTCAGATCCATGGCTGCCATGGAAGCCATGAACTCCCGAACTGCCTCGGATGCTTCTCCCATCGACGGCAGGTTGAAATCCCCCATAACTAAGAGTTTGGGGGTCTCAACCGCCATCTGAGTGATCCGCTCGAGGAGTTCGGGCAGGGCCGCTGATGTATAGCGAGGAGCCAAGTATACAATCAGCAGGCCCAGCTGTCTCCCTGGGCCCCATCTCACGCCCAGAGACTCACACCCGGATATCTGCGGCACAGTGAATTCTCTCGGTTCCAGATTCTCCCGTATAATTACCGCTACCCCACCACCCCTGCGCTGGGCCCGTGGCTGGTGGAATACACGGTAGCCTGGTGGGCACATTTCCACGAGGGGCAAACCTCCCTCATGGCCCAACCAGGTTTCCGTTATTCCCACGAGGTCCGGCTCCCCCTCTGAAATCAGATCGTTGATGAGGGGGGCCTTGTTAACCACGCGTTACACAACATCAGCCTGAGGCCCTGGCTCTGTAGAACCTGACCACCTAGAATGCGGGGGTTGGTACAAATGACCGGGCGTGTCCAACGACCACGGTCTCCCAACCGACTACACGTTCTTCGACTGTCCTTGCGCCTGCCCTTCCCTACGACCGTAGGTATCACAGAGCCCTCTATAGGAATGTTATTTTCCCTCCCCTCCCCCGCTCCGCTCACTTCCCTCCTGACCACACCTGTTCGCCTGGCTCTAACCACACTCCTGGCCTGTATAGCCCTCCCCCCCACCCTGGAACCCTCTAAAATATTTAAAAAACATTTAACTAAAAAACCCCTAATGAATAAGAATCAAGTATTCATTGAAAATTAGAGTTTGAATGATAGATATCTATTTAAAATAGATATATTTTAAATGCTTTAAATGAATGAGATTGGTACCCGGTGTATATTGAGATATTGAATAATGAAAGAAATGATGGAAGAGCTAAATAATGGATACATGAATAACATAACAGATGGAAGATGGGAAACAGAAACGAAATATTATCACGTCTTTGAACATAATAGTGATAGGAGGGGGGGAGTTAAAATAGAGATAGAAATAAGTGGAAATATAGTGTACATAGATAAAATAGATAGATATATGAAAGAGTAAGAAGGTTTAGAACTGAAGGGTGATAGTAAAAGATATGGGTAAATAATATGAAACAATGAAAATGAAATGTAATAATTATGAGTAATAATACTATGTGTATTTGTATTGAAATGTAAGATACTCAGATATCACACCATTCACGCATTGATATGTATAAACAATATAAAATTTAAAAATTGATTAATAAATATCTTAAAAGATGTTCAATCGATTGTCATATAACATAGACATCTTACCTGTCATTGACTGGTTCACTTTTATTTTTGGAGTGAGACTGCCTCTTCTGTTGATAATTATTCTATCACGTGCAACATTTTGAAAGCAAATTGAATACAGTACAAGGAATTTGAATGAAAGGACAAAGCGGAAGAGATACGAAAGGTAAATGTATGTTTGAAATGAGAAAGATTTTGCTTTAAACACTCCACCTTTATACATTTCTGTTGAAAGCACCAATTGATATGGTTCTCCATATGTGTGGAGAGAGGCAATAAGGGCCAATATTCATGGAAAATAGTTGGCATTTCCAACCAAATATGAAACATATCATGCTAAAGGAAACTTCAGCAGCAATATGAGAAATGCCAAGAATCTATGGAGCAAAGAATTAGCTGCCCAGTAAACATATATGCAGTATACATATACATATATGTATGTATACATATATGCACACATATATACATAAAAAGGATGGCATGGTGGCTCAGTTTAAGAAACTGGGTGTAGCGTTCCAAGTAAAGCATCCAAAGAAATAAAAAATCCAAGGCAGGCAGGTCCCTCAAAGAGCATGTTTATTGGATACATCATATTGGAACAGCTAGTGAAAGCCAACTCTGAAGTTTCCTGTGCTAATAGCATAATTAAAAGAACAACTGTTTCCCTCCCCAAATGTCCCAGGTCACATTGGCAAATTAAAGCAGTTGGCAGGTCCCTCCTCATTCAACTGCCATCTGTTCGGATGACCTTGGTTCCCATGGGAAGGCTCATTGTTTGTCTGCAGACAGTCTTCCCCCATCCCCCTTAGAGTGTGTGGCAACTATGAAGCAGCAAAAGATGGCTTCAGTCAGGTTTGATTCAGAGTTGACAGTAGAACCTTTCCCCTTAAATCAAAATAGGTTCCTGGAAAGTGTAAGCATAGAAAGAATTAGTTCACTCTCAATTGCCTCTCCCATTCCCAAGGGCTTCTTTTGACTTCTGAGGGCATTTATCATGGAATTTTTTAGCTAACTGATGCACTTTCACATCCTTACTTTTTACCCAGTTAGCTTCTGAAAGCGGACATCCCTTCCACTGTACTAGTTTTCTCTTATACAATCTGGAGTCTAAAATTTTTTTTTACTTTGTAATGGGTTTGTTCTTGCGCTACAATTTTTGGAGTTGCCTGGCTACTGGCCTCAACTGAGATCTTATTACCAGTCTCAGCAGATTGCTATGAAAAACTGGATTCATATTCCCTAGTAGGCAGTGAAATTTTAGTTATTCAGTAACAGGGTTAACGATTCATACAAAAGGGAAAGGGCCTTGAAATTTTGGGCCTAACTTCCTGCAAGGCACTTTTAGCTTCAAGTATTTGGTGGAGAGGTAAACCCTGTCTCCAATTTGGAATGGTGGTTGAGGAAATCAGTGCTTGTCTGCTTGGCCTTTGTGGGTTTTTGCAGCCTTGTTGAGAGACCACTTCATGTTTCCCCACACTTTCCTCACTGACTCCATCCATTTGGTGAGGGTCAAGGAAGAGGGTGGCTCTTGGGGAAGCTCATGGGGGCAAACTCCATTCCTGTGGTTATTTAGAACGGGAGAAGCCCTGTGCTGCTATGTACCACATTATTGTATGCTACCACTGTGAAGGGCAGCGGAGGGTCGTTTTAAGCGTTCTGAAGGCTTCAGGGAAGCCTCCGGACGTTCCCTGAAGCCTCCGGAGGGCCTCCGGGGGGGGCGGGGGAGGCTCTTTTCGCCCTCCCCAGGCCCCTATAAAGCCTCTGGAGCCTGAGGAGGGCAAAAAAAGCATGTAAATATGGGGGGGTCGTACGTTGTGCGCGCATGCACCTGGGGGGGTCACGCATTGCATTATGGGTGCGGCACGCCCGCACACGACCCCCCTGCGTCCCCCCCCTTGTGGCACGCGAGCCAAAAAAGGTTCGCCATCACTGGCATATAGGTTGGCTGCTAGAGGTTTTTTAAATACTTGGCGAACCAATTTAGCGTGCTCCTCCATGGTCTCAGTGAAGATGAGGATGTCATCTAAGTACACAAGGACCCCTTTATATAGGTGCTCATGCAGCAATCTTATTGATCAAATGTATGAACACCGCAGGTGCCCCTTGGAGGCCAAAAGGCACCACCTTAAATTGGTAGCTTCCTAGTGGGCAGTTGAAATCTGTTTTCCACTTAATCGGGTAAGAATTTAAAAGTTTCCTTTTTAATTCTTACTCGGTAATATGTCTAATGCAGGTCTAGCTTGGTAAAGATTTTCCCCTTTGCCACGTGAGCCAGCATGTCTTTCATTAAGGAGAAGAGGATACATGTCTTTCACGCAGATGTTGTTGATCCCTCTAAAATCAAAGCATAATCTCATTGTCCCATCTTTTTTTTTTTTTTTTGAACAGTACTGGCACTACTGTATAAACCCTCTGGCTATGTTCTTCTCAATGTACTCCCTTAGTTCTTTCATTTCCCTAGGTGTCATGGAGTACAGTTTTATTTTATTTATTTATTTGATTTGATTTCTAGGCCACCCCCTCTCCCCGAAGGGACTCGGGGATGCCTAGTTTTGGTTTGGGTAGCTTGGCGCCCGCAATCAGAGGGACGGGGGGGGGGCAGGTAGCATATCACATTCTGTCTCGCTGAAAACTCCTGCTAAGTCCCAGTATTCCTTGGGAATTTGGGGGGTTCCCTGGTAGCTGTTCTGTTGTGGCTTTCAATCTCTCATTTCAGTTGCTGTTTTTTGGGTGCTGGGCAGCTCCCCTTCCAGGGTTGCTGGTGGGAAGGAGAGGTGGTAGGATGCCATTTGTCTAATCAGGACAGTCCTAAGATGACTGCTTCCGTCATTTTTGGCGCCAGTATAAACCGGATAATTTCTCAGTGGTGGCCCATTTTTAATTGTGTCCGTTCGGTTAGGAGCATGGTGGGAGCTCCTCTTATTAAGGCCTATCAACTTGTTCAAATCTAATGGGCCAGGGCAGTTTTTTTAGCTGTGATGCCTAGTTTTAGAACTATCTGCCAACAACCTAATAGAATCATGCTGCAAGTACAGCTTGCGTCATTTTTAGGGCATCGATCTTACCCTGGACCCCAGTTTTTGGCACTATGATTTTCACGGGGATGGCAAGGGGATGGCAAGGGGATGGCAAGGGGGTGGATGACTTCCCTTACTATTGGGTCATCTCTGCCCTTGTTCTCACTGTCATGGGGAATAGGCTGCTGGAAATCCTGGGTCAGAGTTCCCTCCCACTCGTTTGGAATGGGAGAGACCTCGATGGCTGGCAAGCTTTCCTTTCTCTTGTGCCTTCTGTTGGGGTCTCTTCAGTTTGGCAGCCTCAGGCACATTCCCCCCTAGATTGGGGAGCTGGAGCTAGGCACTCAGCCACTCGGTAGCCCTGCTGGCTACAATGGAAGCACTTGATGAGCGGTCTCTGGCTCTGCTGGGGGTGATTGTGCTGCTGGTGCAGGAGTTTAGTTTAGTTTAGTTTAGTTTATTTGGATTTATATGCCGCCCTTCTCCAAAAGGACTCAGGGCGGCGTAAAACATTAAAAAACACACATCCCAAAAGTTAAAAAAGATTAAATTCATATCCAAAAAAACAAACCGAATTAAAAAGAAAACAATACATTTAAAATAAGTTAAAATTAACAGGCCAGGTCGGCTTGCTGGAAAAGCCAACTTTTTAGGGCGCATCGGAAGGACCGGAGGTCAGGGATTATGCGAAGCTCCGGGGGCAGCTCATTCCAGAGGGAAGGCACTCCCACAGAGAAGGCTCTCCCCCTGGGGATCACCAGCCGACACTGCCTGGCCGACGGCACCCTGAGGAGGCCAACTCTGTGGGATCGTACTGGACAGTGGGAGGATACTGGTGGCAGTAGGTGGTCTCGCAGGTACCCTGGGCCTAAGCCATGGGGTGCTTTAAAGGTCATAATTAATACCTTGAATCGCACCCGGAAAACAACCGGCAACCAGTGCAGGCTGCCTAAAAGGGGTGTAACATGGGAGCACCTAGGTACCCCCATGACAACCCGCGTGGCCGCATTCTGGACCAGCTGAAGCCTCCGGGTGCTCTTCAAGGGCAGCCCCATGTAGAGAGCATTGCAGTAGTCCAGGCGAGAAAGGACGAGGGCATGAGTGACTGTGCACAGAGCATCCCGATTCAGAAAGGAGCGCAACTGACGTACCATATTGTCTGCTGAATTGCTGTTTGTCTTGGCTTTTCTTTGGCTTTTGTTTGGGGACTCTACACTTCTTAAATTGCTTCAGTTCAAGCTCCACAGCAATCCAATACCAATACTTGTTGGGGACTCCTCAGTAAACAGACGCATGAAGCAGTCCATGGGCTAAGCCCTCTTTGAAAAAGTAAACCAGCAGTCTCTCCAGCCACTGTTGAAGCTTGCCTGCTACCTTTCAAAATTCATGGACATATTCTTGGCGGTTCTGCCATTCTGTTTGAGTTCACAGATTTCGGCCTCAGCCAGCATGGCTTGGGAGTCGTCTTCAAACCTAATCCTCAGTTCTTGCAGAAAGGTGTCAATGTTCCCCACATTGGAGATCGATATCTGAGGTAATCCAGGGAGTTTTTGTGGAAATCACATTTTGATAGCTTTGCCTAAAGCTTGGCGGCGAGGAGTTTCTTCAAAACTTGCCGCACCAGCTTTACATGTTCTTCCTGGATCTCGGTAAAGATGAGAATATTGTCAAAATAAATGAGAACCTCCTTGTAAAGATGCTCATGCAGCACCTCATTTATTAATTGCATGAAGATGGCAGGGGCTCCTTGCAAGCCAAACAGCATGACTTTGAATTGGAAGCTACCAAGGGGGCAGTTGAAAGCAGTCTTCCACTTGTCCCATTCCCGGATTTGTATGCGGTAATACTCATCTCTTAAGTTCAATTTTGTGAACACCTTGCCCTTGGACAGTTGATTCAACATGTCATTCATAAACGGTAGAGGGTAAGACAGCGTTAATTCCACGAAAGTCCACACACAGCCTCTCCCCCCCACACACACACACTTTTTTCCCTTTAAAAAAGAGGATGGGGACAGCTACCTTGGATTTGGCAGGTTGGATAAAACCCCACTTTAAATTGGTATCGATGTATTTCTTTAGCTCCGCCATTTCCTTAGGGGTCATGGAGTACATCTTAAGCTTAGGTAGCTTTGCCCCAGGCACAAATTCTATCGCGCAGTCAGTTGGTCGATGAGGGGGGAGATGGTTACAATTTTCCTCTCTGAAAACCCCATCCAAGTCTTTGTATTCCTTTGGTATTTGCTGACTGCCTGGCAGCCCATCTGACATAGGGGCTGTGGTTTAGGGACCATCTGCCTCGTTGGGGGTTGTGGTCACTAGGTGGCGATCTAGCCTCATTGGAGGTAATGGCCTGACGCCAATAGTTAACTTTCGGTAGCCATCCTCCCACTTTATAGTGGGTCCCCACTTGTCTAGCCATGCAAGCTCCAAGATAATCGATTAATTCATTTTTGGCACTACGATGAATCTGAGGAGCTCCCAGTGACGCCTTATCTAAAGTCTCACAAGCTCCATTATTAGCTTGGCGGGGATCCTACCGATCAGCGTCCTATCGACTTGCTCAAAGTGGATGGGGTGGGCTAGGGATCTTGTGCATATGCCCAGCTGCTCCACTATGGAAAGGCTAATTAAACACCGGGAGCTGCCCGTGTCAATGACTGCCTCTACTTCCCCTTCTACCCCCATCCCGGACACTATAATTTTGGCTTTGATGGCAAAGGGCCGGATGGTTGCACTTACCATTGGGTTGTCATCACTGCTGTTTTACCCTACTGGACTTGGAGGGGCTCCACTGTCTGGAGGTTCCTCTGCTTCTTCGGGCAGGAGAGGAACTTTGTCAGCTTGGTTGGCGAGGCAACTCTTATCGGGTGGTTTTCGCGGGGTCCTCTTTGTACCACTTATGGCTGGAGTGCGCACCTGTGGGATTGGGGCCGGGGCTAGGTATTCTGATGCCCGGTGCCCATGTTGACCACACTGGTAGCACTTGATAGCTCCAGCCGATTTTGGGTAGGCATTTCAGCTTTCTTGACCTGGGCTTGGCGACCTAGGGGTCTCCTGGCTGCTTTCTCAGTGGTTGGCTTGCGGTGGGGGTGGAGCGCATGATCCAAGATGACCGCAGTGTTATACCACATCTGGATGTGGTCCAGCGCACACACACACCGGATGCCACACGCCTTTCTGAACTCGGGATCCAGGGCCTGCTTGAAGGAGTCATTCTGGCCAGCCTCTTAGTTTTCCAGCCAGCCTCTGAAACTCCCAAATAAGGTATTTCATTGGTCTTCCGGCTTGTTTCAGCTCTTGGATTTGCGCCTCTGCTTCCACTTGATGGACGACGTTGTTGAATCTAACTCAGAAAAAGAGGGAGGGGAAACTATTTTCCAAAACACCAGTAGGCAAGACTAGAAGCAATGGTTGGAAAAGGAGAGAAGAAATCTAGAACCTAGAAGAAATTTCCGGACAGTGGAAAAAATAAACCAGTGGAACTGATTGCCTTCAGAAATTGTGGATGCTCCATCACTGGAGGTTTTTAAAAAGAGACTGGACAGCCATTTGTCTGAAATGGCTTGAACAAAGGGTTGGACTAAAAGACCTCCAAGGTTCCTTGCAACTCTGTTATTTTATTATTCTGTTTAATATTCTATTGGGTTGGATACAGTCAAGAATCCATTATTAAATAGCAGGAAGATATTCTCAGTACAATATATACAAGATATAAAAAAGATTTAGATGATAAAACATAAAATCAGAATGCAGGGATCATATATGGCCATACTGCAAATCTTTGGCCTAAAGGAGAGATTTGACAGTAATAATAAGATAGCAGTAATTATTTTTGCAAGATTAGGAAGCATGTAAATTATAGTGAGCTAAGATTTATTACATAAATCCAATAAAAAAGTGCTTTTGGTGCTTACAAAATTATCAAATTCTGATTTAAAGTTATAGAGCCATGATGGCGAACCTATGGCACATGTGCCACAGGTGGTAAGCAGAGTCCTCTCTGCGGGCACGCCAGCCGTCACCCAGCCCAGCTCCAACGTACATACGCATGTGCCTCCGCTGGCCAGCTGGTATTCGGGACTCTGCTGCCACGGGGCCTTCACCAATCTCTGTAGATCGGGAAAGGCACGGGAGGCAGGAATTGAGGAGAAAGCTTCTGCGCACTGGGAAGAAACCTCTCAGATCGGAGAGGCAGGAATGGAGGAGAAAGGCTGGGCGCACTGGGCAGAAACTGTTGAGTTCGGGGAAGCAGGAATGGAGGAGATAGCCTGGGCGTGCTGAGGAGAAACGGGTCAAATCGGGGAAGGCACAGGAAGAATGAATGGAGGAGAAAGTCTGTGCGTGCTGGGGAGAAACTGTGGAGATCACAAGGGTCCCGTTCCCTCCCCCCCCGGCACCCTGTTTTGGGCTTGAAAAGCCTGCTGCTGGAAGCCAAGAGGGAGGCGGGGCATATGCACGGGGGGAATGCGCAGGGAATGCGGGCGCATGCTTGGGTGGGTGTGCTCGCATTGTATTTTGGGGATTGGGGCACACACACATGCATTCGCGGGGAGTGCACGAACTTTGGGCACTCGGCACCGAAAAGGTTAACCATCACTGTTATAGAGCAACAGCCTGAATAACCTGGAAATTAATTTGAGTCCTTTGCAACTGGAACAAAATAGCTGCTGCATGCTCAGCTTCTGCTACTGGAATTTTGAATCTAGCCTACCTGTAGCTCACCTTACAACAGACCACAAAAATCTACCATATTTTTCAGCGTATAAGACACACCTTTTTCCCTCAAAAAAGAGGATGAAAATCTGGGTGCATCTTATACACTGAATACAGCATTATTTGCCTCCTGAAACCCCTCCCCCTTCACCAAAACGGCTGCGGCCCAGGGGTTGGGGATACCTGGTGTAAAGAGATTGTCTGTAAAATCTAATTTTAAAAACATCTAAGAAAAAATAATCTAGGATACCTGGAATTGTCTTAGTCTTTTTTCATACTTTCCCTGAACAATCAGAAACAAAATCCAGAAATGATCAGATACAGTATGTGTAGATGTATGTATGCATGCATATATATGACAAAAAATATTCCATAGCAGCATCTAATGCACATATTAAAGAACTTCCCATTCATTTTCTATACTGCAACAATTTATCATTGGGCTTTCTTTGAGCCAACTGATCCATTAAAATCTTTCCTGATAGCGAAAACTCAGAACTCACCAGGTCAAGGCCTTTCCTTTCAGGTTCTTGGGGAAAACATTCCTAAATATCTCTCTCTCAACCAAATGATAAGGATATAGAATATCCAAAGGAAACTCTACAAACACAGGGCCTGTAAGATTAACAAAGGCTTTAGTGGAAGATAAAATGTTAAAAGAAAAATCTGTAGTTAAAGGAATAACCATATCTTATATAGCACTATTATGTCTTAAAGAGTCACTTGACCATGAGGTGGCTGGTAAACAAACAATCCATTTTACCATTTCAACATGCTAGAAAAATATGGTTTCCATTCAATGAGCATTTATTCCTACTGTCTTAAACAATTTACCAGCTCCCACATACTGTTCTAAAAATTATCACTGATGGAATATTTGATTTTTTGGCAATAACAATAGCTCTCAATTGTTAAGAACCATCTATTATTATTTATACAGAAAAGTCAATTTTAGCATCTTCTGTGAAGCAAGATGACCAAATAAAGCTATTAAAAAGTCAAACAATAATACATACTTTGTTTAATTTCTTCAGTACTTAAAACCTTTTGATCATTGGATCAGACAATTGAACATCCAATCTTTATTATTTGTTACCAAGCAAACAAAACATTTATAATCACATTGTTTTTTCATATTACCATGTTTTCCCGAAAATAAGACCCGGGGTTTTTTGGTTTTTTTTTTTTTGCTCCAAAAGACGCATTAAGACTTATTTTCGGGGAAACATGGTATCAGGGTGATCAGTCCAGCGATATCCCGCCCCCCCCCCCAGTGTGCGTACAATAGAAGATGAGCACACAGGGGCCAACAGTGTTTGGCAGCAGCCACAGCCCAGCAGCCCCTTGGCCAGCACACTCTGCAAGCAAGTGATGAGTGTGTCGAAAGCGAAATGCGGAACTCACCCACAATCCCTTGCATTGTAGAAGGTGGCGAAATGTAAAGAAGAGCCACCCTTCCTTTGGAAAAGAGCTGCTCACCCTCATGTGTATGCATGTGTTGTGTTTGTTATATCCAGACTCTCTGCCTGACTAGAGGCGAAGTGGAACCACACTGCCATCCCTGAATGCTGGGTACCCACTTAGAGTTAGATAAGGATCAATGGTATTCAAGGATGGTTGGTGGAGGGCCGAGCATGCACTCTCTCTTTTTAAAAAATAAATCCTGCAATAGCAGCTGCAACTTCTCCCTTCCAAAACACGCTGGGACGTGATCTGAATAACACCCGGCTTGACATGCTATTGAAAGGCCTCCTCGCATTTTCCTGAAAGGAGTGTGGCTCTTCTTTTATTTCACCGCCTTCTGCAAGGGATGGCAGGTGAGTTCCACTTTTTGCTTCTGACACACTCGCCATTCACTTGCAGCAACTGGGACTGCTGTGAGTGGCACCAGCAGCCACTGCAAGCACATTTCAGGCAGCCATGAACTCATCTGACTCTCGGTCCCTCCCAAGCCACTGACAGGAAAGAACCTTCAGCCAGAGCAGCCTGGTGCAATTTAATGCTTTTAATTGCAAACAGAAAACCTGGTTACTAATACTACGTCTTCTCCTCCTTCTCTTCTTGGCTTCACTTTTTTCCTTCTCCTTTTTCTTGTCATCTTTCCTCTCCTACTTATTCTCCTTTTCCTGCCCCTCCTTCTTCTCGGCATCTCTGTTGGCAATCTTGTTGATGAAATTGTGCAGCACTACCACTGAACAGATGAAGCGAGGGAATGCAGGCCCTGCGGGCTTGACCCCACTGTCCAACATAATCCTCCAGCTCCGCTGCACAGACAGAATGAGTCTCCTGGGGCCAGCTGCCCACTTCCTCCCTTTGCTTGCCACGCGTCGCATCCGGCAGCCAGATCGCATACCTGCCCCCAGCACCACTGCCTTTGTCTGTTGCTTTGAGGGCCAGGCCGGCAGTCCCAGCACTTGAACTCACCTGCACTGTACAGGTTGCGCAGCCCCAGAGTGCATTGGCCAGCAGCTGGAGGCAGTAGACAGACACTGTTGGCTTCCATGTGCTTGTCGCCTCCTGTGCTGGCATGCCCATCCCACAAGGGTTGACAATCTTAACTGGGACTTATATTAGGAGCATTCTAAAAAATCATGCTAGGGCTTATTTTCTGGTTGGGTCTTATTTTGGGGGAAACACAATAGTGATGGAATATCTTTTATCTTCAGTAAACATTAAGTAAGCACACTTTCCTGCCAAGATCATGACCATTCTTATCACAAAACTGCTAAAACACTTGGTCTGTCTTCCATTAGACAATCTTCACCAATGTTATACATGTTCAAAGGCTGGAGACCAGACAGTAGTTGCCCAATGCCTCCAAATCCAAGAAATTCCAGAAATGTTAGTTTTGAAAGTAGGAATATTCTGTTGGGTAGCTATGGAGTTTCTTTGTATCTGATCTTCTAAGGTATGGCATAAAGCCACTGAAGCGATTTTACAACAGAAGAGAGGGAAGATTGTCTTGAAACCAAACTTCAATGTACTAAAGAAAGGTAGTTTCCTTCCAAATACACAAACAATGTCTTCAGACTTGTTGAGAGTCTACTTCTGAGGATTAAATGGGAAGATTAAGAACCAAGGAGATGTGTAAAAGGTGTGCTACAATCCTCAGACCCAGCTGTTTTTCAAATATTGGGCAACACATTGCTGGGAGTGGGTACAATTCAGAAATAAAAAGTGCTATGCTAAAATAAAAGATGTATCTCTTCAAAGCATCTCCAAGTTGCTATGGGTAAGTTCTTGAAATTTTACTTTGTTTTTGTTTGTACCGGTATGTAACAATGGCACTGGTCTTCCTGATTTCCAAGATAGGTAACGAAAGCAGAAAGAAAAGTAAATCAAACATCCTAGCAAACATTTATTCCAGCAATCACTCCTATCAAGCTACCCCTTTGCTCAAAAACTGTAATTATGGGCAAATAGGACAGATTAATTCCAAGTCAGTAGAACAAGGACATACCTGGAGTATTACTTTGGGCAACAGCAATTGCTTTTCGCAGCACAGGAGCAATATCTTTGACGGTGTTCACTGAAGCACAGAATTTGCAGAGTGGCTTGAATAGAGATAATTGGTCAATATCTTGGAGAGCTCCTCGGCCCTGAGAAGAAGAATGGAGAGAAAAAACTGAAAGCCCACTCTTATAGTCATTTCACATAGAAATAGCTGATTTTACCATCAGGTACCCAAATAATTATAAAAAGTGGCTTGTTTACCACACAAATGCTGTGCAAAAGCTAATTCAGATTGTGGGAGAAAGGGTGTTGGTACTTACCTGATACACCTCTTCTCATAGGTTCATCCAGACTGGGTTGACATCATCCGCTCACTGATAGGACTGAGTCTGATGACAACTGTTAAGCCACGTCCCTGTCACTAGGCAGACCCAGCTTTCAGTGAAGGAGTTATGTCAGACTTGATGCGTTACCCCTCAACGAAATTCGTGTCAATGCCAAACAGCACACTCTTGACGAGAGTCCACTGTAATACCTAATCTTTGGGAGGGGCTGGATGATACCTCCACCCTATGAGAAGAGGCGTATCAGGTAAGTACCAACGCCCTTTCTCCATAGTGGTGGAAGTATCATCCACACTGGGATGTACGCAAGCTGGAATTGTCCCTCGGGAGGCTTCATAACTGGTCTGAGGATGTCCCCGCTCTATGTACAGCTTGTAGCACCCTGTGGCCGAAGGCTGTGTCAGCCAATGCAAAGGAATCTATTTTATAGTTTCTTATAAAAGGAGACAGGGAAGTTCATGTGGCCGCTCTGCAGATCTCAGCCAAAGATGCTTGCATGGCCCAAGCGGCGGAAGTTGCTGCACTCCTGGTAGAGTGGGCAGTTATTTTTCCAGAAGGTGTCATAGATTGAGCCTGATATGTCGTGGCAATGCAGGCACTCAACCACCTACCAAGTGTTGGGGCAGTGACCTTCTGCCCCATAGAGGCCGGCTGGAATGATACAAATAGTGCTTCAAATTTTCTGAAAGACAAGGTCCTTTTCAGGTAGATCTTTAGGTAGATCTCATCTCACGTCCAAAGTGTGCCACTTCCTCTCCAGTGGATGAGCTGGCTCTGGACAGAAGTTTGGAAGAATAATTTCCTGGGCCTGATGAAAGCAGGAGCACACGTTGGGGATGAAGGAGGGATCTAGCTGTAGCACCACCCGGTCCTGGTGAAATATACAAAGGTCCTCTCGGGATGAGAGGGCTTGCAGTTCTGATATACGCCTAGCAGAGGTGATGGCTATCAAAAAGGTTATCTTTAGCGTAAGAAACCTTAAAGACACCTTGAGTAAAGGTTTGAATGGACTAGTGGTGAGTGCATCAAGAACTTTAGGAAGATCCCATGTGGGATACCTATGTACCTGGGGCGGTTTGAGGTTAGTTGCCCTCTTAAGAACCGCCTAACTGTTGGGTGCTGAGTTAATGACTGACGTTTCCTGCAAGTCAGCATCGAGGTGATAGCCACTACTTATCTCCTAAGGGTATTAGGAGACAACCCCCTATCCAGACCATTCTGGAGAAAGTCCAGGACCTGTGCAATAGTTGCCCTGAGTGGTAGAATGTTCTTACCATCGCACTAGGAGCAGAACATACACCAGGTATAGTCATATATTAGCTCTGTGGATGGCCTTCTAGCAGCTTGAATTGTCCAGATGACTGTGGAGGAGAATTTATCCTCCCTCAGGACACTCCGCTCAAGTGCCAGGCGGTCAGCTGGAGCCACTGAGGTTCTGGGTGCTCCAGCGACTCCTGGCTGAGGGAGATCCTGTCCCAAGGGATCCTCCAGGGCCTGTCCACTGATAGGGTCTGAAGGTCGGCGAACCAGGGCCGACGGGGTCAGTGGGGACTGACACAGCACAACCTCTGCTTTTTCTTCCAAGATTTTCTGGATCACTCTCAGCAGGATGGGTAGAGGAGGAAATGCATATAAGAGACCATGAGGCCAACTGTAGCGGAGGGCATCAACCCCCTTTGCCCACTGCAATGGGAACCTCGAGTGGAACTGCAGGAGCTGAGAGTTGTGAGGGGTGGCAAACAGATCAATCATCGGAAGGCCAAAGTGGTCCACAATGTCCTGGAAGATCGATAGGTGCAGGTGCCACTCTGCATTGTCCACAAGGGTCCAGCTGAGGCAGTCAGCCTGCACGTTCGCCACCCCTGAGATGTGCTCCGTGGGTATGGATAACAGGTTCCTTTCGGCCCATGAGCCTATTTGGCTGGCCTCCTGCATTAGAGACTTGGACCTGGTCTCCCCCAGCCTGTTTATGTGGGCCTTTGTTGATATGTTGTCCATTAGGACAAGAATATGTTTGCCAGTCACAGTACGGTGGAACTGTCGCAGAGCCAGGTGGACCGCTCGTGACTCCAACCAGTTTATACTGTGACTCCGGTCCTCCTGCTCCACAGGCCCTGCGCCATCCTTGACTGGAGATGGGCCCCCCAGCCTAGCAGACTGGCATCTGTTGTGAGTATTACATCTTTCCGGTGCCTTGAAAAAATTTCCCTGGTGATGGCTGGGGATCTCCACTAGAGGAGAAAATGTGTGACCTCCGCGGGAAGGTTGATCTTGGCCAGGGAACAGCTCAATGCTTTTCTCTGAAAGGGTAAAACACACCATTGTAGATCCCTGGTATGCAACCGCGCCCAAGGCACAATACCTATTGCACACACCATGGTACCCAGGAAGCAGGACAATTTGGCCAGTGATACCCGTCGTTCCCTGGCTACCTCTCAAGCCAACTCCCTTAGGGTAGCCTGTCGCTCTGTAGATAGGAATACTCTGCATTGGCAAGTGTCAATCAGAACCCCTAGATGAACCAGCCTGGTGGTAGGCATTAAATGGCTCTTGGGAATGTTGATTGAAAACCCATGGACCTGCAACGTACGTATAGTGACTTCCAGATCCCCGAGAGCCTGATATTCAGACCTAGATTGAACGAGAATATCATCTAAATAGCACTACAGCCTTATGGGTATCTCTCTGAGATAAGCTGCCAGTGCCACCAAAATTTTAGTAAAGACCCTAGGGGCAGAGGAGAGTCCAAAGGGCAAGGCCCTATATTGATAGCAATGGCCGAAGTAATAAAACCTAAGATGTTGTCTATGAGATGGAGAAATTGGGATATGAAGGTAGGTTTCAGTTAATCAATGAAGGTGAGATAATCTCCGTGTCTAATGCCTCCCAAGATTTATTGTAAGGAATGCATCTTGAACCTCTTATATTTTATGAATCGGTTCAATCTCTTCAAGTCGAGAATGGCTCTCCAGCCACCCAAGGCTTTGGGGATTACAAACAGTAAATAATAAAAGCCCAGTCCCTGTTGTTGTTTAGGCACTGGCTGAATAGCCCTGATGTCCAGCAGGTGCTGGATTGCCTCCTGCATGAGGGCCTATTTAGCCAGGTTTCTGGAGACTGGGCAAGTTTGGAAAAACCTGGGAGGGTTGGAGAGAAACTCGAGGGAGAGCCCATTCCTGATCGTTTGCCTGACCCACTCATCCGAAGTTATAACATCCCACTGGTCTGCGAAAAAGGCCAGCCGGCTACCAATGGGTGGGTCAGTCCCCTGGAACTTAGTTCCGGCGATAGGAGCAACCTCCGCCACCGCAGAAAAGTTGTTTGGACTACCTGCCTGGTTGGTTCCGGTCATACTGTTGCCTCTGCCTGGGGGTGTATCCATCCTGCTGTCTAAACCCCGAGGGTCTGTAGTTGGAGCCCCATAAGGACAAACCATAGTCTGGATTCCGAAAGGAAGTGTTGAAGAATGGGTTTCGAAAGGCCGAACGCCTCGGGTAGAGAGCCGTATGGGAAAACCCTTTCCTGTAGGCCCTGGGGAGCACCTTCCTTTTGTTCTTATTTTCTATCAGGAACGGTTCAAATGACTCCCCAAACAATGAACTGCCCTTAAAGGGAGCCAGGCACCACTTATGGCGGACATCCACCTACCATTGGCGCAACCAGTGGGTGGCCACCGATGACATGGCCCAGGCCGCGAATCTGGCTGAAGTCTGGGGGGTGTCCGAGATAAATTGGACCACCGCTACCACCTTATTAAGGTCTGACGTCCGCAATGGGGATACACTGCTGAAGATCTTGCAGCCAAAGCAAGCAGGACCTGGTGAAAAAAGATGCTGTGGTAGACTCTCTGATGGCCCATGCTGCGGCCTGGTGACCCCGCTGCAAGGTAAGGTCCGCTCTTTTATCTTCAGGTTTCACAGCATCCTCTGGGGCCCCTGGGAAGTTAGCCGATGTATACAATGCAGTAACCGGAGCATCTACAGTCGGGGCCTGTAGGATCTGAGCCAGATCTTTGTCCACATTAAACAACTTTTTGTCCATGGACGACATGGGTCCAGATGTAGGAGAAGCCCATTGGCGCTGGACTAAATCCACAAATATTTTGGGCGTAGAGACTGTGTTATCTGAAAAAAGAGTCTCCGCTGACACAGCCTGTTCTACTTAGAGGTGCGGCAGCCGCCTTAGCCCCAAAGTTGGCTGATGTTTTTACCTTAAACAAAAAGGATTTGAAGAGGGAGGACTGAAAGAGCCCTGAGAAGGCGGGCTGGTCAGGTGCCATGCCCTCATCCTCAGACAGATCAGCCTCCCTAATCTCACCTTTCTCTGGTATCAATGCGACGCCATCATGGGCAGGTGCAGGTGACATCGAGCCAGGTTAAGGTGCATTACCCCCACTGTACGTGTGGAGGACCCACGCGTAGCTCAGGTGCGGTGTCCAATGTCCCCGCTGTACGTGTAGAAGACCCACACGCAGGGGTATTCTGCCTCTGCTGTAATCCTGCTGCTATGCCTTTTTCAATGGCATTTGCTATTATATCTTGCATGTCTGGCATGCACATAGGCATGTACATTGGATTAATAGAATCTGGGCGGAAGCCCTGTGATGTAGATGGGAAGGCAAAATCTGCCCTATCCAGCCCTAAGAGTAAGATAAAGTTCCCTTGGTGGGATGAATTGTGTAGGTCCTGCACAGACCCCCCGATTCCAGCAGTATCAATAGGCAGCCTAAGATCAAGGGAGGCTGAGGAATTGAGTCTCCTGTCAGGTGGTAATGAGGCAGGTGTTTTCTGGTTACTGGCCTTTTTATAATTTTTTTCCAGCACCTTATCCCTCTGTTTCTCATACCTAGAGGCAGATTTGGAGGTCTTTTTGGACCTGGAGGACTTTGCAGTCACCTTGCCACCCTTCCTGTGGGATTTGCTGGTACCCACTCTAGAATATGCTGAAGTGGAAGGTACCTGGTCAGTTTCTGGGTTCCCTGCCACACTCTGTGGGCTGCCCTCTGGCTCAGACAAGCCACCAGCGATCTCCTCAGGTCTCGGAGCTATTCCAGCCACCATTTTGAAACTCCGAGAAGCCTAGGCTGCAAAATGGTGCTTGGCGCCTTTTTTAACGGTTCCTAGAGGTTTCTAAACCGAGCTGAGGCAAATGGACAGCAAAGGTGTTTAATCGCTATCCTGTTGCTCCACGGCTGTTTTTCTAGCAGTGGATCTCAACCGACACCAAGGAACAGCAGCTTGAAGCTCCGACAAGCCTGGTAATTGAAAGGCAGTGCGGGCGCTCTGTAGCACTGTTTAAAGACACGGTTCACCACTCGACCCTAAAGGGGAATGGCGGAGCACTTAAAGCACTGTGTGGCTCGTTTCCCTGGCAACCTAAGTCTCACAAGCCTCTGAGGTGTCAATAAAGATTTTAGTCAATTTAAATAGCTACTTGTCTGAATAGCTGCTTGTCAGGTGCTTGTGGTAAAGCACGGCGCTCTACCAGGTAATTAGGCAGTCGCTGATTCTTTTTGTCACCAGCATCTCAAGAGAGAGACATATGCCACCCCCTAGGGGCTGCAGGCATAAATGAGCCGCCCCAGCAAGGCATGGGCCCTTAAACAGCTCTTTATGCAGTCAAACGATTAATTCCAGATATAGTACTTATTTCAATATTTGAACTTTGCTATGGAGCAACTGGGTAACGCATCCATCCTCACTGAGGGAGTGAGTTGAAAGCTGGGTGGGTCTGCCAGGCAACAGGGGTGTGTCATCAGAGTCAGTCCTATCAGTGAGCGGAAGATGTCAACCCAGTCTGGATGATACCTCCACCATTATGGAGAAAGCTTATGTATCTAACAAAATAAATGAGCAATATTAGCAAACTGCCCTTTGTTTTTTTTTTCAAACTTCAGAGCCAGTGGCAGGAACAGCTTACCTTCTGCAATGTGCTTGCTGCCCCTCCAATCAGCAACACAGGAGATTCTGCCATTTGGGCATTTTTCATAGCTGTCACAGTATTTGTTACTCCAGGTCCTGCTGTCACTGCAGCAACTCCCACTGTTCCTGCAACAGAAAAGTTCAAACAAAGTGTCATTGGGTCTGTGTATTCCTCCCACAGAAAAAAGTAGTACAAAGCAATACCTGAGAGTCTGGCCACTGCATCTGCTGCAAATACAGCAGTCACCTCATGCCTTGTGTCCACAACACGAATGCCCAATTTTTCACTAGCCACCAAAATGGGGGAGATGTGTCCACCCACAAGCGTGAACAAGTAATGCACACCATGAGCTTTTAGCACCTCTGCCACTATCTCTCCACCATGCCGGGTACTTTTAGGGTCCACCTAAAAAGGATAAGGACACATGTTGATGCTATCTAACATGTCATACAACAAAAATCTGGTTGCCACAATTCTCTCTAATATAGAGCCAGAGGAATGACCTGCAGATATATAAAAACTAGGAATAGTTTTAATTTATTATTTTCTCTTAAAAGCTACCTGCTAAAAATATTTCATTATCTGAATTTTTTTTTCAAGAATACAGCCTCCACTGAGGATGCATTGAATACATACTATTCCAGATGTTTTATTTCACAATTCTATTGTACAATGACTTTACCTGATGCCAGAATTGATAAATCAGTCCTAGTTTGTGCACCAGTCCAAGAACAGTTACTGTAAAAGTTCCCAACAGTGCCAGAACCCATATTGAGGAGCTTTCCAGGCCTAAGATTTCAGCTACCATGGTGAGATTTATTCAGCATCAGCTAGGGATACGCTACAGTTCTGAAAAAGGAAACAGACACAGAAATGGCATTCCATTAGCTATATATTTCATGCAGCAGATTTTTAAGCCATACTAAATGGCTTTAAAAATTGTAGTTAATTAAAATTGTAGTTAATTTCAGATGCCATTCAAATTATAGACAAAAAATAAGTAAATATAAATACTGTAAATAATGCTATTATATAATAACACTTTGTCTAAGATAGCCTGCATTGTACTAAAACGGTAGGCAAGTGAACTTCTAGCATGACTTGCTGAGTTGCTCTAAGTCACAATGGAATACTGTGGGGAGAGTAGAAATAACATAGACCTAAGAAAGGAAGCAGCATCCATTTATGAAGGCGGTAAATAAGTAAACCAAATTAGGCAAATGTAGGCTCATATATTTCTTTTATTACTCAAGAGCAGAAATGGTTAAAAGTTGTCGTTTTTAATTTGTTCATCATCAGCCGCAGAAAGGTGAATCTAGAGCAAAATTCTGGCCATCCAATATTTTACTTGAGATCTATAAGGGTTGAATTAAAATATTGACAAAGAAGTATTTAAATCAATACAATAATACAATACAATAGCAGAGTTGGAAGGGACCTTGGGGGTCTTCCAGTCCAACCCCCTGCCAGGCAGGAAACCCTATACCATTTCAGACAAATGGCTATCCAACATCTTCTTAAAGACTTCCAGTGTTGGGGTATTCACAACTTCTGGAGGCAAGCTGTTCCACTGATTAATTGTTCTAATTGTCAGGAAATTTCTCCTCAGTTCTAAGTTGCTTCTCTCCTTGATTAGTTTCCACCCATTGCTTCTTGTTCTACCCTCAGGTGCCTTGGAAAATAGTTTGACTCCCTCTTCTTTGTGGCAACCCCTGAGATATTGGAACACTGCTATCATGTCTCCCCATGTCCTTCTTTCTATTAAACTAGACATATCCAGTTCCTGCAACCGTTCTTCATGTTTTAATCTCCAGTCCCCTAATCATCTTTGTTGCTCTTCTCTGCACTCTTTCTAGAGTCTCCACATCTTTTCTACATCGTGGTGACTAAAACTGAATACAGTATTCCAAATGTGGCCTTAGCAAGGCATTATAAAGAGGTATTAACACTTCATGTGATCTTGATTATATCCCTCTGTTGATGCAGCCTAGAACTGTGTTGGCTTTTTTGGCAGCTGCTGCACACGGCTGGCTCATATTTAAATGGTTGTCCACTAGGACTCCCAAGATCCCTTTCACAGTTACTACTGTTGAGCAAGGTACCACCTATTCTGTACTTGTGCATTTCGTTTTTGTTGCCTAAATGTAGAACCTTATTCTTTTCACCAAATCAAAATTTCTGACTTATCAAATACATGCATATGATAATTGTAATGGAAAATAGTCAAAGTTTTAGAGGTAAATAAAGCTTTTGTCATCCCTGGAGGCCATCTTTTCTTTGGATATTCAAAGCTGCCACACTTAGTGCTGTAGGAAAGTGGGAGCGGGGGGGGGGGGTTGCATGGACTGGTAGAGTTATTTAGCCGTAACAACATTCTTTTTCTGAGAGTGAAGGACATTCAGCCTGCATCTGGAGTGGCATCTCCAGTTGGGACAGTGGATTGATTAGACCATGTGATCAACATGTGGGTGCAGGGGAAAGGACTTTAGACTTTCTTTTGGGTGGGGAAAACCTGGGAGCTTTCAGATTTGGCTTTTCCCATGTATGCCAATATGACATCGCTAATAAAGTGGATCTTTGAGGACCCTGCGTCAGAGTCTTACTTGGTTAAGTGTTACTTGGAACCCTGACAACTTTGGTATGACCCAGGAAGGTAACTTAAAATCTTATTTAGGCAGCCAGTGTTCAGCTGCCCTGTAATATTTGTTTATACAGGATATAGTTGCCCAACCATTGAAAGCCAAAGTTTCAGCTACCAGCCAGTGACAGGAATAACTACTTTCAGCAATGTGGTTATTTCCTCTTCATTTATGCATTGTTCATACCCCAAGCCATTCTAGAAACAAAATACTGATCAAGCTAAGTCATGAATTGCATCTAGGAAATTGCACCCCTCCACATGCAGCATTTGTACCAATTTTGCACTGACATTCTGCTCCCATCTACTTACAATATTAACTTCTTGAATTACCAAATCAATTTTCTGTTGATTCTTTAATGCAACTCAAATTGCACAACTCCATTTTGCAAATTATGAACTTAGATCTCTGTGAAGCATGGGAGTTGTCACTCTCTCATTATTGTTATCTTAACATTTCTTCATTTCAGAAAAACTTGATTTCCCTAGTTAAGCAATATATTTCTCACCCTGCCCTTCAGCCTCTGGGATCAAGTAAACCATTAGTCTCCCCTCTTTATGAAAAGACCTATACTACATTGCAATTCATAATGATTTCCTAGCAATTAGAGAAAATAAAATAGAATGAAAGGTCAACCGTCAAAGATTGAACAGATTATTTCAAATTGAATATGTTAAATTCTGTTGCTGTATAGGGTTATCTAAGGCTTCTGGCAATATAGTGTTCTTCCCAGGTTACATTTTCAGATACCTTCATGTATCCAGGTGGCCGTTAATCCTTCCTCTTCTTTCCTGCTCTCTGATCAAAAATGCCACCTTTGTTTTTACAATGCTTTTACAATAAATCATCCCAATCCAGATGGAACTCCAGATGAGTACATGCAAATCAAAATTTTAAATTTTTTTATGTTTTATATTGCCTTTTTATTATATTGTAAACTGCACAGAATTAATACCAATAGTGAGATGAGTGGCACATAAAGTTAAAAAAAAATCTAAATATAAACAATTACAATATCATCAAAAATTATCAGTTTTTTAAACATCATAAATGCCTTTAAGCTAAATTAAACCAAGAGCTGAACATACACTGAAATAAAACAGTGCTGACTTATTTATAAAATCCTAATAAATATTCATAAAGTTAGGGCCATGATACACATTGGGGCCACAACAGGCCATCTTTTGATTGACTGCACTGGATGAACAAGTTCAACTCTGAAAAAAATTGTTGGAAGTATCTACACTGTGTGCACAATTATTAGGCAGGTTTTGACCATATCATCATTTGCATGCATATTTTCCACCTTCAAGCTTCCGGTAGGCCCGTTGGGCCTGTTTTGTGCCCTCCCCAGGATCCGGAGGCTTTTTTGAAGCCTGGGGGGGGCGAAAACAGCCTCTCCCAGCCCCCAGGAAGCTGGAAATGGATCATTTCCAAACTTCCAGTAGGTTCCATGGGCCCGTTTTTCGCCCTCCCCAGGCCCTGGAGGCTTTCCTGAAACCTGGGGAGAGCGAAAATAGCCTCCCCCGGCCCTCCAGAAGGTCGAAAATCAGCTGGCTGGCATGCACATGCGCGCTGGAGTTGACGGCTTATATGGCGGCAGATATGGCTCCGCGTGCCACCTGTGGCACGATTGCTATAGGTTTGCTATCATAGGCTTAGTATATATAAACAAATCAGATGAGGTGTATTTGTGTAATGAGGGAGGGTGTGGCCTAAGGAGATCAACACCCTATATCAAGGTGTGCATAATTATTAGGCAACTTCTTTTCCTCAGGCAAAATGGGCCAAAGAAGAGATTTAACTGACTCTGAAAAGTCAAAAATTGTAAAAAGTCTTTCAGAAGGATGTAGCACTCTTGAAATTGCTAAGATATTGGGGCGTGATCACAGAACCATCAGGCGTTTTGTTGCAAATAGTCAACAGGGTCGCAAGAAACAAGTTGAGAAAAAATATGCAAATTAACTGCCAAAGATTTGAGAAGAATGAAAGGTGAAGCTACCAGGAACCCATTATCCTCCAGTGCTGTCACATTCCAGAACTGCAACCTACCAGAAGTGCCCCGAAGTATAAGGTGCTCAGTGCTCAGAGAATGAGCATGGTAAGGGAGGCTGAAACCCGATCACCTCTGAACAAGACACATACCGCGTTTCCCTGAAAATACAACCTACCCCGAAAGTACCGTATTTTTCGCCCTATAAGACGCTCCGGAATATAAGACACACCCAATTTTAAAGGAGGAAAATCTAGAAAAAAAAGATTCTGAACCAAATACTGTAGTAAAATATTTTATATCAACTGTATAAAGTTAACAGCAGTTTAAGAACAATTTTATGTCCCACATTTTTAGATGACCCAGGCAATGTTCCCTCTAATTTTTTTTCAGTGTGAGCAGAAAAGTATAGTATTTGAGCGGCACATTTTTATGCCTGAGCAGCACCTGAATTTTTTTCACAGGTGTCACCTAAGACAACAACAAAATCAGTATTATTTAAAACTCAAAGTTATGTTTATTCAAGGTACCCGCTTAATTAAAAGTGTTATATAGTATCACTTAACAACACTCCTGCTTAGTAACCAAAATGTTGGGTCAGGAACTCTGGCATTGAAGCATGGAAGTCTTAAAGCTGTCAAGTTGCAAGACCCTTGCACCCCGGGAGCTTTGGCAGGAGCTTTGGCGGCTTCACTTCTCACTGTCAGGAAATCTGCCGCAGCATCGGGCAGCAAATGTGGTGCTGTTAGAGGAGGAGGAGGCGGCAGCAGATATTCCAGTAGTGGCAGGGGCTTTGAGGGTTTATTTTAGCCGCAGCGCCGGGCGCAAGCAGCTAGGATTGGCCGCCCACAAAGGACCTCCCCGGGCTTGCTTTGCTGAACTAGAGTCAGTCACTCCGCGCTCACCAAAACAAGTCCGGGGAGGTCCTTTGCGGGCGGCCAGTTCTAGCACCCCAGCCTCCGGCGCCTGTGACAGTACAAAACACCGCGCGGCAGTTGGAAACTGCTGCGTGGTGTTTTGTTGCCGCGCACCTTAGAGGGAACAGTGGACCCAGGTGGCTACATTCGGCTTATAAGACGCACTCAGATTTTCACCCTCTTTTTGGGAGTAAAAAAGTACATCTTATAGGGCGAAAAATACGGTAAGTCCTAGCTTGATTTTTACACGTCCGCCCAATATAAGTCTCACCCCCCAAAATAAGTCCTTATTAAGATCCCACCCATTCCAGGGTGCATAGCTATAAATTAAGCTAGACAGGAGATGGGGGGTGTTTGTGGAGCTGTCCTACTACTTACCTTCGGACAGTTGCAGCCAGGCATCGCACATCCCATCACCTGCCTTGCCGGCCCATTTCTTCTGCAGCCAGCAAGGCTGACAAGGCTTTCCTAAAGGTCTCTGCAGCCAATAACAGCTTCTGATCAATCAGGAAGGCCTTGCCAGCCACAGAAGTTCCTGAAAACTTCTGACACGAAAAGGAGGCCAGGGTGACGCATGCAAGTGAGGTGAGTCAGTGGATGACATCACCCCCACAAAAGGACCTGGTGCCTTTTTTGGTGGCAAAAAATATGACAGGGTCTTATTTTCAGGGAAACATGATAAGAGTCAGTTTTGGAAGCCATGTGCCAACATGACATCTCTAATAAAGTGGAATTTTTGAGAAATTTATTGCCTTGGAATTTTATTTCATTGTGGGTGTTTTTTGGAACCCTAACATTAAGAATAAGACTAGGCCAAGAAGTATCTGAAGATAAGTTTTTCAAAGATTTTATGGACCGATGAGATGAGAGTGACTCTTGACGGATCAGATGAATGGCCAGTGAGTGGATCAGTAATGGGCACAGAGCTCCATTTCAACTCAGATGCCAGCAAGATGGAGGTGGGGTACTGGTATGGGCTGGTATTAAAGATGAGCTGTTGGACCTTTTGGCGTTGAAGATTGCCTCAAAGTCAACTCCCAAATCTACTTCCAGTTTTTAGAAGACAATTTCTTCAAGCAGTAGTACAGGAAGAAGTCTGTATCTTTCAAGACGACCATGATTTTTAAACAGGACACTGCTCCATCGCATGATTCGAAGTACTGCCTGGCTAGCCAGTAAAGGCTTTAAAGAGGAAAGAATAATAGCATGGCCCCCTTCCTCACCTGACCTAATCCCTATTGAAAACTTGTAGGGCCTTCTTAAAAGGGTGGTTTACAGTGAAGGAAAACAATATACTTCTCTGAAGAGTGTTTGGGAGACTGTGGTTTTGCTGCACAAAAAGTTGATGGTTAACAGATCAAGAAACTGACAAACTCCCTGAATAGGCTTATGACTTATTGAAGAGAAGGGTGGTATATACGTAACTGATTTTTTTTAAAAAATGTCAGAAATGTTTATTTGTAAATTTTGAGTTGTTTTTTTTTCACTTTAACAGATGAAAATAAATGAGTGATACGGAAAAATATGTTTTATTTAAAGCCAAAAGCTTCCTTTTACTTCCTTAATTATTCAAGTTTGAGGTTTATTAACATTTTGGATTGACTGAGAGCACTGTAGTTATTCAATAATAAAATTAGTCCTCAAAAATACAACTTGCCTAATAATTGTGCACAAAGTGTAGGGAAGCTTCATAAGCAGTTTTAAACCTAACTATCAGCTCTCTGAATTGGGCATGTAAGTCTCTTGTCAATCATTAGCTTCAACACCTGGCTTACTAGTTAATCTACTAGGAGTCAAGCCATTGCAATTTATACCACCTGTTGCCTGCAAGTCATATCCAAAGACAGTAATGTTACAGCAGACCAGATCAATGGTGATTAGAGCTAAATACATTTTGATATATGCCATAACAAACTTCTTATAGAAGAGGCAGAGCTTGAGAGCAAAGTCAAGAGAGGAATCACTCTGGAGCACTTATTGTACTTCCCACATTCATCCAAATAAATTCCTACTCACCCAAAATTTCATTAACTCTTATCTAGTGCCAATTTAGTGCTGATCTTAGTTGACAAATTCTTGTTTATAGGCTTGAGCAATAAACCTTAACTAGAACAACCAGTGATCCTGATTCTTCTCACCTGACACTTTAGCATGAATTACTATATCGTATCCTTAAACCACACTTCATCGGTCAGAAAGCAGGAATAAATTCATCTATGAAACAATTCAATTTGTCAATGGGCCATGACCACTGCCACTGAGCATCTGAATCCACTATGATGATAGTTTTTTTAACTGGGAGTATTTGTCAACTTGCCCAGAACAAAGCTCATCCTACCTTTTCTCACTTCTACCTCTCTCTCTCCGCGGAATTGGCTGCCTGCCTAGAAGCTCAACTTATAAAATCAATTGACTCGGCATTTCTCCGACCAGTCTTGCTGGAAACATCGTGTCTGGTGGAAAACTGAAGGACTATGAAAGGCAGGGAAGCAGTTGGCATCATGCGTCTCTGCAAAGAGTGGCAATTCCACCGCCGGAGGAATGGAAAAACGCCCATGTGGCAGAGGAGGTCACTCGCGGGGTGCAAATTCCACTGCGATATTGAGTATGGAATTCAAACTCTTGAAAAAGTGCCACGCTAACCACGAAAGTCTAAGGGTGGCTTTCCCTCCACCTTCCCATCTCCAGTTCGGCACCCGATTCTGGAAAAGTGAGTGACATTCGAAGCCTTCAACTTACCAAGCCAGGAACGACGGAAACTGGAGAAAGCAGGCACCGGGTGATTGGCGGAGGAATGGGAGGTAGCGGGCGGATTCGTTGTGTGGATAAAGGTGTGAGGCCGGCACCGCCTCCTCCGGCGCACACCCCTTTCGCCCCGCCGGCATCTAGACCTAGAGAAAGAACTGGCAACTTGATTGGCAGCCGTTACTGCCACTCATCGACTCGGTTGCATAGCGGCGGCCAGGCGATTTTGCACGCCGTTTCTCCGCCCCCGGAAGGCCGGCTGCAGTGTCTTCCCAGGCCGGGATCGCTCGACTACAAAATAGAGTGGCCAAGGGCCGCTGAAAATCCAGGTGCTTCCGGCCTCGAAAAATAAAAATCACACGAAACCCACCCCACTGCGACAGGAAGGGCCTCAGATAAGGCCAGAACATCACTATCTGGCTCTGCTGGTCAGCAGTGTTCCTGCTTCAAAAGGCTGCGGCAGATGACTTTCAGTTTGCGGCATAAACAAAGCGTAGCTCACCATGGCTTTAGGACAGAGTTCCCAACCTTTCCGGGTTGGCGACCCGGGTGGGGGAAAGGGGGGGATGATTTTCTGGCCGCGACATCGAGCGCGAGTGGGGCCGTGAACACCGTGGTCGAGCGCACATAGGCGCGCGCACCAGCCGGACGCGGCCCAATGTTGATTAGCCCGCGGCTCTATACTGGGCCGTGGACCACAGGTTGGGGACACCTACTTTATGCTTGACCCACAACGCGGTTCACAACCTTCTCCAGGGCTGTTGAGGTGTTTGGCACGCAGAATAAACTGTACGGCAAGATTTTCGGGGGTTACATGTTGGGAAGCGCCCCACATGGAGATTTTGTGCCCATTAAGAAATCCAGGCCAATCTATTCACAAACAGAACACCTTCAGCTCCAGTTGATGGATTTAAGGAGGACAGGACATGACCTTTAAAACATAATATAATTAACCCACTACCAATCAAATAATACAAGCACACAAAGCAAACCTCAAAATTACAAAATACTGTAAACTGTATAAAAATCCTTGAACTCATCATATTAATTTGTCAGCTATTCCAGAATTGCAGGCTGTGGTTGGTTCTGCTCATCAATAAACAGTCCTTTCCAATCATCCTCCATTTTATTTCCACCACCTATTTCCCATCTTGAAACTGGATGGGATTTTTATTCCAACATGAATAATTATTCCAACTTCCTAACTCCCCACCCTCAATCCTGAACAGGTGAAATTAGATGGGAAGGATAGGATAGTGATGGGGAACCTTTTTTCCCTCAGATGCCAAAAGCTATTGCATGCATGCGTGCCCACACCCATAATTCAATCCCACCCCTGTGCATGCGCATGCACCCCCCACCCTCCCCCATGCCCCGTTCTGGGCCTAGCAGGCCTCATTGAAGCCTCCGGAGGCTGGAAACAGAAAACGCCCCCCCTCCCCCAGAGGCCCTCCGGATGGCGGAAACGGATCGTTTCTCAACTTCCAGTGAGCCCAATACAGAGGTGGGTTGCTCCCGGTTTGGCCGAACCAATACTGGAATTGTGGCAAAGTGCACGCACAGCGAACCAATACCAACTTGTATAGGAACCTACCCCTGGCCTGGTAGGCCTGTTTTTCGCCCTCCCCAGGCTCCAGAGGCTTTCTAGGAGCCTGGGGAGGGCAAAAACAGCCTCCCCTGCCCCCATGGAGTCCGAAAACACCCTCCCAGAGCCTCCGTGTGAGCCCTGTACTTCTCTGGCATCACATGGAGACTCCTGGGAAGGGAAGGGGAGCATGGGCAGAACCTGCCGAAAATCAGTTGGCCAATGCACGCATGCACGCTGGAACGAGCTAGGGCAATGGCTCGCATGCCCACAGATAAACCTACATGTGCCACTGGTTCGCCATCACAGGGATAGGAGATAGAATAGGAAAAGGAATACAGGTAATCCCCGGGTTATGAGCGTTCCCTTAGCAAATGTTTGAAGTTACGTATAAGCACCCCCTAGAGTTTGCAAACAAGTCTACAAATCCTGCAGCACCAAGGGAGCTGTTACAAACAACCAAAGAGGCTCTGCAACATTCACCCTGAACATTGTTGGCCAAAATGGAGCATCCAATGGTTGCTGATCAAGGATGATAGAATGGGAGAGGTGAACATCATTAGAGGAATATTCCAAGTAAATTCGCTACTGTTTATCATCACACTGATTTCTCTGTCAACTATACTGAATAACTCAGATCATTGTAAAGCAGAATAAATGTGAATTAAAATATAAAAACAAGACATGGCATAAGGGACAGCTAAAAAGCGTGCTTTTAAGAAGACAGGGCAATGTCATCAGCCGTGAACCACAAAAGTCCAGTAAATGTTCCAGTAAATGTCCTTCTGTCAAAAGCCCAAAACCACAAGTTTCAGCTAAAGCTCGCATAAAGACACGTAGTCAGTACCTATGGCCCAAGACAAAAGGAGAAGTAAGACCCTATCTACTTATAAGGCTTTTTCCTCAAGGTAACCAATAAGAAATGAGTTAAATGTTTCCGTGTTGCGCCGCTTTTGAGAATGTGTGCTTCAATAATGAAGGTTGTTCAGAACTTGCAATACTAGCCATGGGCTAGTTTTCTGAACCTGGCTGCCAATAAACTTCTCCTGCATCCTGAGATGTCTAAGTCTGTCATTTTCTGCAACAATTGCTATCAAACATCAAAAACATCTGCCAGACTACTTTACCTCCTTTGTATGGATGATTTGAAGTTGCATGGGAAAACACTATCAAAATAGATCCACCTTGCCAAAGCTCCATTGGGCCATCAATGGACAAAGCTTCTGATGTTTCTATTGATTCCTGTTATTTCTAGACATATGATTATCCAATCATGTGGCAGGGAGTTGAATGGCTTCCTGTAATCAATCCATGCAGTTTTCCAGAATCATCTTGTCAATTAGAAACTGGTCTTTTGTTCCTTTGCTGTTTGGGCAGTTTCCTTTCTGCTCAGGGGAAAAGAACTTATTTTTAACTAGTTGCTGTTGGACATCAGCTATCACACCAATTAGTAATTTGAAAGTTGTTGGTAAGCAGGTAATTGGCCTGTAGTTACCTGTTGCTATCTCTTTTGCTGGATTTTTCACTATCAGGTATGTTTTGCCAGATATTAGCCATTCTTCAATTTCCCCTCTTAGCAATATGTTGTTAAACAGCTTGACAAGGAGTGGTAGACCAATCAAACATTTCAACCAAAAACCACACAAGTTCATCTTTCCCTGATGCTGACCAATGCTTGATCTTCTTTGCCCTTTTCTCTACCATTTTTGCTATTATTATAAGCTCTTTCATTTCATCATTGTTTTTAATCTTGTTATTTTTCTTTGGATTGTCCCATATATTTGACCAAAGCTGCACTGTTTCTTCCTTGTCAGGTGCTGACTGATTCACTGCATTCTCTCCATTGATTGATTTGATGGAAATGTTTATGATTGAGTTGAAATTGAAAATTCTGCCTATAATTTGTAACCCAAGCTTCATATCTGCTAATCTTCTTTACTATAGCTGTTATTTAACAGAATAACAGAGTTGGAAGGGACCTTAGAAGTCTTCTACTCCAACCCCCTGTTCAAGCAGGAGACCCTATACTATTTTAGACAAATGGCTGTCCAGTCTTTTCTTAAAAGCTTCCAGTGATACAGTACTCACAATTTCTGAAACAAGCAATTCCACTGGTTAATTGTTCTCACTATCAGGAAATTTCTCCTTAGTTCTAGGTTGGTTCTCTCCTTTATTAGTTTCCATCCCTGCTTCTTGTCTTGTCTTCTGGTGCTTTGGAAAATAGGTTGACCCCCTCTTCGTTGTAGCAGCCTCTCAAATAAATTAAAGCAAATGTTTTGCTTCTTTATTATTTCCAGTGCTTCTGAGAACTTCCTTGTTTATAAGTAGCATTTCTCAATAAGGTATTCTTCGATCTTTTTGCTCTGCAGCTTCTTTTCTTTCCTTTCTTCTAACTTGCTTGCACCTGATCTCAACTTGCTGTTCTTTTTTTCCAGCCAGATTTTCCATTTTAGTAGTGCACTGTTTGGCATTTTTTCCTTCTTTGTTGATTTTGCATCAACAGTTTAGTACAGTTTTAACGGAAGCTGAACTATACATTAGTTGATTTGTTTCGTGCAGTGAGCTGGTGCTTATATTTGATATTGCAATATTGGCATCTTTTAATGTTTGTGCTAGGTGTTTTTTCTGCTTCAATGCAACCTTATTCTGATGTTTTTGTGCTGTTCTAGATACTCAGTTATTTTTGTTTCATTTTTTCCCCTAGAGGGCTTTCTTCTTTCTGAGGCAGAAGAGAGGATGCCTGGTTTCCAACTGATTTTTTTCTATCTCTCTGCTGGATTCCTCTACTGCCAACTCCCTCTTGTTTGCCTAATAATAATAATAATAATAATAATAATAATAATAATAATAATAATAATAATAATAATAATAATAATAATAATACTTTAATTTATAGACCCCGCCCTTTCCTAGAAAGGACTCGGGGCGGTGTACAGTCATATTAAAAACAATGTGGATACAAAAATATAGATATACATAGACGGAGGAGGTAGGATATACACTGTACAATAATGGATTAAAATTCGAATAAAAAATTAAAAATTACCCTTAAAAACTACCCCAAAATAAGATGTTTGCCAGGTTGAAAGTGGGACTATAAATCAGTTAGGCCAGCTAATTGGAACAGGTGGGTCTTAAGTTTCTGTCGGAAGGAGCGGAGGTCGGTAGTAGTTCTAATATCGGTGGGGAGGTCATTCCAGAGGGTTGGGCCCATCACAGAGAAGGCTCTACTCCTGGGCGCCGCCCGTTGACACTGCTTAGTGGACGGCACCCGGAGGAGTCCCTCCCTGTGGGAGCGAATTGGTCGCAGGGATGTATGAGGTGAGATGCGATCCCGCAGGTAACTAGGTCCTGTGCCATGAAGCGCTTTGAAGATGGTAACCAACACCTTGAAACGCACCCGAAAAACCACAGGCAGCCAGTGCAGCTCGCGCAGGAGTGGTGTTATATGGGAGTATCTGGTCCTCCCCATGATAGCCCGCGCGGCTGCATTCTGAACTAGCTGTAATCTTCGGGTGCATCTCAAGGGGAGCCCCATGTAGAGAGCGTTGCAGTAGTCCAGACGAGACGTCACCAGCGCATGAGTGACTGTGCGTAAGGCGTCCCGGTCCAATAGGGGGCGCAATTGGCACACCAGGCGAACCTGGTGGAACGCCCCCCTCGCCACGGCTGCCACATGGTCATCCATCGACAGCCGGGCATCAAGGAGGACGCCCAAATTGCGCGCCCGCTCCACGGGGGGCAGTTGTTCGCCCCCTATGGCCAGCGATGGAGTCCACTGGTTGAACCGGGGCGCCGGTAGCCTCTACAATCTGAGTTGCTTGTGGCAAGGCTTTGATTTCTTTTCCCCAGGTAGACCTTTATAATTCTTCTAATTCTGCTTCTGTGAATACTTTATTTCTTATTATAAATCAGTGTTCCCTCTGTTCTGTTATTTCTGATTCTGGATGTTGTTCTTTCCAGAACTGGTGCATTTGTTACAAATATCCTCTTCTTGTTGGACTTTATCTGTAATAACAGATAATTATTTCTTGTTTTCATTTAATGTATATTTGAAGTGGATAAAGACCTTTCCTTCCAGTAGTTCTGCTGCTGCTGGCTCTGGTTGTTCAATCAACAGTCCTGATTCCTGTAGCCCAATTTTCAATAGATGTCCAAGAACTCCAACACCTAGTGTTGTTGACCTAGGCAACGACCCAGCCAGTATGGGTTTCTGTAATGTACTTACCATATTTTTAATGGGAGAGACATTCTTTCTCTGACTCCTCTGATGAGACCTTCCAGTATGGTAGAACCTCTTGCATAACTCCCATCTTCCTCAGAACATATAAGCCCACAATCACATAAAATCTCACTGGGAGATTATAATTATATACATAAAGATATGAAATCACAGCTCCTAGTTATTTAGGTGTTGGCTTTCTTTATGCATCAAATATTTCCCAAGAATCTAGAATGTTGCAATTACTATCTTATATGTGCAGATCCAAGCAGTGTGACCTCTTGTAATTGACAGACGGAAATTTTGTCAATAGAGATATTCTAAGTGTAGTCCATGTTTTTTTGGTACCTAATGTGCCAATAACCACTGAGACCGTCATGGCTGGTTTATGCCATCATCTTTCAACTTCAATTTTTAGGTCTTGATATCTTGTGACCTTCTCAAATTCTTTGTCTACTATCACCTTGTATTGCCACATCAACTATCCATACTTTATTCTTTTAAAGCAAAGTTAAAATCTGGTGTTATGAGATTTGGATAATGTACAATTAGATTCATAGTTAAAGATTGGTGAAAACTTAATTAAAATCCTGACCAAGGACCTAAGAATTAGCAGAATAATTATATTTGTCTCAGTCAGCCAGGGGTATTGTTAGATATTAGCATATATCGTAGGAAGTCTCCTCTCTGGTCCGCTGCTACAGCGGGAAACAGGTATCGCTCTGATTGGTCAAGAGGCGTACCCGAGGCCTATAAAAGGGGAACCCTCCGGCCACAGAGCAAGCTGGATCACTTCTTCTACAAATAAAGAGCTGTTAAGTCACTTCGTGTCCGCAGTCTGTTCTCTCGTTGCCCAGATCTAACATTGGCGACGAGGATGGGATCGAGAGACAGATAGGACGAAGAACGCTACCTTAGAATCCCCGGATTCGATCCAGCCAGGAATTCGGCAGAAATACCGGCAGCCATCTCAGGACACCGCAGAGCGGCAATTTCAAACGAGGGAAAATGGCGATGCACACTCCTCCAGCTCCTTTCGACCCAATCGCTGATCATTGGGAATCATACATGCTCAGGTTCGAGCGTTTTCTCGAAGCAAACGAATACACAGGAATACCGGACTCTCGAAAGAAAAATATATTCCTGAGCTACTGTGGCCGAGAAGTATTCGAGACGGCCAGGGACCTCTCTGAACCAACCCCCATTCAGGCGGTGTCATGGACGGCGCTGCAACAAACGCTGCAAACCCATTACGCGCCAAAACCTTCCCGCCACGTTTGTCGCCAAGCATTCAACACGAGGAACCAGAAGGCGGGAGAATCTATCAACCAGTACGTTGCAGCTCTACGAAAAGCAGCCACACATTGCGGATTCAGAGACCTGGACGAGCAAATTCTGGATCGACTCATATGCGGGCTGAGAGACATTTCCCTACAAAAACGGCTGTTGGCCAAAACCAATTTAAGCCTGCAGATTGCACTCGACGAGGCAAGAGCTTCAGAATCAGCAGAAAGATCAGCGGAAACAATTCAATGCGGGTTCAACACAAGCCAGCCAGCGCCAAGACACACCAGAGTCCACTACGAGGACACAATTCCAGACTTCGAGGATCCCGAGCTCGAGGAAAGTCACCTGATGCGGAGCAGTCACGTGAGACCTGGGGGGAGACCCGGATTCCGTTTGCCACCCTGCGCAAGCTGCGGAGGGAATCACCCCCGGTCTACCTGTAGGTTCAGGAACGTTGTTTGTTCGCACTGCAACAAACTTGGGCACATCGCACGAGTGTGCCGGAGCGAAGTCCCTGCCTCACGGCAGCCACCCATGTACCGCCAACAGAAGCCCAACCCAGGGGCTTGGCGAAATCAAAAAGGGCGCCCAGAGAGAAATCCACAAGTGTTTACCCAGAGAGAAAATTCCCAAAGAGCTGAGCGAGCGTATTCCCAGAGAGATTACTCGCAAAGAGCTGAGAGAGCGTTCTATCAAGACGCTCAACGAGAGTATCTTCAGGATACAGATGCTGAGATAGAGTTGACCCAGAGAGAGGAATTGCGAACGTATCTCACCACAATAAGTCAGGTCCGCACCAAGCGGCCTAAAAAGCTGAAAGTCACAGTTCTCTTGGAGGACTCACCTTGCGAGCTAGAAGTTGACACAGGATCGTCCCTGACGATCATTTCATGGGCATCCATGAAACAGGCTATCCCTAGCCTCAAAAAGAGCCAACTACGTGTTCCAGACATCCTGCTTCGAGACTACCAGGGGAACCAAGTCCCCATCGTGGGCCAAGGCACATTCCAGATCCGCTTCAAGGACATCGTAGCCCAGCTGCCCGTGACCGTCGCCAGGGCACCGTTACAGAACCTTCTTGGACTAGATTGGTTTGAAGCATTGGGATTAGAAGTCACCGGAATCAACGCCGTGGAAAACAGCAGCGCTGAGCAGATATTTAAGGAGTTCGAGGATGTGTTCAGCCCCGGTCTTGGTAAGTATGTGGGTAAACCAATCTCATTTAATTTAGACCCCAAAGTGGCGCCAATCCGACTTAAGCCGAGACGAGTGCCCTTTGCACTCCGCCCAAAAATAGATAAGGAGATAGATAAGCTAGTGGAGCAAGGAATCCTTGAGCCGGTGGATCACGCGCGTTGGGAAACTCCCATTGTGACCCCCGTTAAGTCAGACGGGTCAGTCCGCATCTGCGCGGACTATAAATGCACAATTAATGTCGCACTACAACAAAGCGCATATCCTGTGCCAGTAGTACAGCACTTATTGCACTCGTTGGGGCCAGGAAAGATATTTGCTAAATTAGACATGGCACAAGCTTACCAGCAGTTGCCCGTAGATAGCGCCACAGCGGAGGCCCAAACCATAGTGATGCATAGAGGAGCATTCAAATGCAACCGGCTACAATTCGGTGTGAGCATTGCTCCAGGTTTGTTCCAGAGCGTCATGGAACGACTTTTGCAAGGGATACCGGGAGTCGTCCCCTATTTCGACGACATCTTAGTGTCCGCTGCAAACGAGGAGCAATTAAATAAAAGAGTCAGAACTGTTTTGGCCAGAATCAGAGAGAAGGGTCTCCGCCTTAAAAAAGAAAAATGCCAAATTAACGTGCCTAGCGTAGAATTCCTGGGTTATAGAATCGATGGTCAGGGAATACACCCCACTTCAAATAAAATTAAGGCGATCCAGGACGCCCCCACACCACGAAATCAGACCGAGTTGCAGGCCTTCCTCGGACTACTTAACTTCTACAGCGTGTTTCTGAGACAGAAGGCGACCGTTGCTGAGCCGCTACATCGACTACTCCAGAGGAATGCACCATGGAGATGGGGACGATCCGAAGCAGCAGCTTTTGCCGGGGTAAAGCGCCTGCTCACCACTGACTCGCTGTTAGTCCAATACAGCCAGACACTACCGCTGGTATTGACCTGCGACGCATCACCCTTTGGAGTTGGCGCAGTCCTTAGCCACAGGATGCCAGACGGAAAAGAATCACCCATCGCCTTCTACTCTAGAACTCTTTCATCGGCCGAGAGGAACTACAGCCAGATGGACAGGGAAGCGTTAGCTGCCGTAGCTGGAGTAAAACGTTTCCATGAATACCTCTACGGCCGCGATTTTGAACTAATTACAGATCACAAACCGCTGTTGGGACTTTTGGCGGGAAACCGCCCCACTCCGGTCTCCCTTTCTCCACGCATGACCAGGTGGACTGTTTTCCTGGCTGCGTACTCCTACAAGTTAATTCATCGACCGGGCTCCACTCTAGGACACGCAGACGCACTCAGCCGTTGCCCACTACCGGACCTTTTGCCAGACTCCACTCCCGAAGTACCGGTGTTGCTCATTGACTGTTTGGACTCTGGACCGGTTTCTTCCTGCGACGTTGCAAGGTTCTCCTCTAAAGACAGTTTAATAAAGCAAGTTCAAACTTGGGTTTGGAGGGGGTGGCCGAAGGGAAACGTGGGCCCGGAATTCAAAGTGTTTTGGTCGAAATGGGACGAACTCTCAGTGTTACAAGGTTGTTTATTGTGGGGGGATCGAGTTGTTATTCCTTATGCGTTACGTAGAAATGTGTTAGATGCATTACATGTTGGGCACCCGGGGATCGTTAGGATGAAGGCGTTAGCGAGAAGTTACGTTTGGTGGCCAAACATGGATAAAGAGATAGAGGAGTGGGTGGCCACTTGCGATCCATGCCAAGAATCGAGACCAGCACCCCCGGAAGCGCCCGCCACAGAATGGGAAAAGCCTAAAGCACCCTGGTCGAGAATACACATCGACTTCGCAGGGCCAGTTCAAGGTCAGACGTTCCTTATAGTTGTGAATGCATACTCCAAATGGCTAGAAGTAGTCCTAATGACTTCAACCACGGCAGAGGCAGTCATTAGGGTTCTACGGCGACTTTTCGCCACTCATGGCCTGCCCGACCTCCTGGTCTCCGATAACGGGCCCCAGCTCACGGCCATGCAATTCGAAACATACTTAGCAGGTCAGGGAATCCGGCATGCCCTCGTCACGCCATTCCATCCGGCATCAAACGGACAGGCGGAGAGAATGGTGCGATCCGCAAAAGAGGCCCTCGCTAGGATGGGTCCAGGTGATTGGCAAACACGCATTGACCATTACCTATTAATCCAACACATTACCCCCAGCGCAACGACGGGTAGGAGCCCCGCTGAGCTACTCATGGGCCGCCGTCTACGGTCTCACCTGGACCGTCTCCACCCAAATTACTCTGCCACAACACCCCCAGACTCCACAAGCAAAATTCGGAGCTTTAGCATAGGGGATTCAGTATACGCCCACAACTATGCAGGGGGAACATTGTGGATGCCGGCAAGGGTCATTGGCATCACGGGTCCACGATCGTATCTGTTAGAACTGGAAGATGGGCAGAACTGGAAAAGGCACATCGATCAACTTCGGGGTCGCCTGGCACACTCAGACCTACGAACCGAGGACGAAAGCTACCTACCAACGCAAAGTCAGCCACTCGAGAGCCCCAACACAGAGAACTACGACACCTGCGAGCCCAGGTCAGAACAAGAGGCCGAGCACGAAACGGAACAACCCCCAAGCAACATGAGCAAGCAGACCCCTGAACACCCGAGCAACGAAAGCATGCAAACCCCCGCACTTGAAACTGAGAAAGCAGCCGATCCTGCAACCACTCCTGACCAACCCGAACTGCGACGCTCCACTCGAGTAAGGCAAACTCCAACATACCTTAAGGACTACATAACCAACCGCAATGTTCCGTCTAAGAGGGGAGGGGTGTTAGATATTAGCATATATCGTAGGAAGTCTCCTCTCTGGTCCGCTGCTACAGCGGGAAACAGGTATCGCTCTGATTGGTCGAGAGGCGTACCCGAGGCCTATAAAAGGGGAACCCTCCGGCCACAGAGCAAGCTGGATCACTTCTTCTACAAATAAAGAGCTGTTAAGTCACTTCGTGTCCGCAGTCTGTTCTCTCGTTGCCCAGATCTAACAGGTATATTTATTCATCAAATTTATTTGCTGCCCACCTCATAGTTCAATCAAGGCTGGATTTGGTACTGTTATCCACTTAATGAATCACTTCCAAAGACCTGGAATAGACAGACATGGTTGTTTGATTGTGTTAAAGACATCGTAGAAGGATTTAAGCTGCTCCATGCAAAGCTACCTTTTACAATTTATTAAATATTAAAATTACGAAGCAAAGCTTTAACGGCCTTGAAAAATCATGTTATTTCCGCCAAACGAAAAAATGCGGTGGAAAGGGCATTTAGGAGAGGAGCATAAGCGAAATACCACTCGCTCCTGCAGCAAAGGAACACAACGCTTCTCTTCCTTTTTATCCCTTGCCCAAAGCATTTCCGGACGCTTTTCTAAGGGCAAGGAAGCACTTCCGCCGAAAGCTTGTTCCGGGATCTAAGATGACGGCGCCGGAGGCATCGTTGCGTATGGTAAGGTAGTGCGGAGTTGGGCGCTCATTGCGGATTGAATAACGGCCACCGGAACGACGAGACGCCCAGAGAGGGCCCGTACTCTCGTATCCTATGCCTGCGCCGTTCGGGTAAGGAGGATGAAATGGGACCTTCTTGCATTGACCTCACTAAGTGGGGTAGAGAAGACTTTGAGACAGATCTTCGCTTTGGTTACGAGGAGCATGGTTCAGCGGGGATGGGGGACGAACTGTGGGTTAGGGCAAATGGGCCCGGTGTAGACTGGGAAGAGGTCGCCGGCCTCTCCATTGGCCAAGATTGGGAGTAGGCGACTCCTGCCCCGCCCATCTCATACGCACCGTAGGCCGGGTAAACCTGATTGTTTTCCAGAGCGGGTTGTGGAGTGGGTTGAAATGGAAATTACCCGTATTAAATTTCTCCGGTTTCTTCTAAATATTCTGTTTAACCTTTCCTGGCGCCTTAATGATTAAGACACCGAAACAGATAGTTCTTCCTTCTCCTTATAAACCCCTCCAGGTAAGCACAAACAATCATTCATTCTCTCTCTCTCTCTCTCTCTCTCTCTCTCTCTCACACACACACACACACACACACACCACGTTTTGGTATAAACATCTTAAGCATTGCTGGAGGAATCATGGACTTCTCTGGTTCTTTTCTCTCCCATGTTGTGGATTTTTTAAATATCTGAACTTGTCTTGTGCAAAGATTTGCACAGACATGGTCTTTTAACTGTTAGGAACAGAAAATGAAAATTAATTACTTAAAGAAGTTGAGTGGATTATAATACCTCATTGTTTGGCCTTTATAGGTCACCTGACATTCCATAAAACCTCCTTCCTTCCTCCCCAGCCCAATTGGGTTGGACACAGAGAAGTAAATACCTGTGCAGGATTTGAGATTTGATATAGTTAGGAAGATGATTTAAATGTAAGACATATCTTCAGATATTTATATTTAATAATTATATATTGAGCTGTTATACCTCTAAAGCAGCTTTCTTAATATTTTTTGCCTTTGATTTTGTAATTCTATTTCCCCAGCAATGCACATGAAGCTTTCATCTCAACCTGTCAAAAAAGACATAGTCTCCACTTGTCTCAGTTGTTAAATGAATTCCGTGTCACCCACCTCAGTGCAGTACTTAAGCCAGGAAGAATTGCACCATACAGATGGAAGGCAGTTTTTTAATCCCAGAGCCAGCAGCCAAGGAGGGAGCTATCCAGGTCTTTTCCCCAGAAGTGCCACCTGCAGCCAGTATAGTGAACCTGATGAAGTGGACAAGATCAAGAGCAAGCTCCTTTCTACCTGGAACAATATGAAATATGGTAAGTTCCGGTTATAGAAACTGCATAGGAATGGGTAGATCCTATCACTGTTTAATACTCACAAAGATGAACCTTGAATTTGAGAAATATAGATTTTTTAAAATTCTATGTAACAGCTGTAAAGTACTTCCATCAGCTTGGCATCTTACATATTTCTCCTTTTTTATGCCATTTGAATTTTCAGTGAAATTCTTAATATACTTTGTGACTTTAAAATCAGGAGACCTGTGTTTTCTTAAGTTCTGCACTTATAAAATCAATTCATTTGTCAGGCTATATTTAAGTCCTGTTTCCTTTAGAGGCCTAATTGTTAGCCTTTAAATATGTCGGTTTAGAATTTAGTTATCTACAAAGATTGTCTTTTGCACATATCTGCCTCTAAAGATTTGTAGAAAAAAATCAAATCTCTTATAGACATTATGCTCTGTACTCTCTGAAACTATTCAAAATTAGATAGATTTTCCAGATTTTGAATTTTTAAAGGAAGAAAAAAAATGATATTTAAGCTTATCATTCTGTTTCATTACTTTGATGTCCATGAAATAGCCCCTCATCCAGAAACCTGGCCAGAAAATTTCACTTACGCTGTTTCTCTAACGCTGCCTGACAAGATTATTGTAGTACTCCCATTGAAGAAAAAATCAAAGTTGCCAACTGTAAACAATTAATGTTCACAACAACACTAAGCAATAAACCATGATTTCTAAGCCACATGAATGGCCCCACACCATGTGCTGGCACAAAACCAAAACACTAGCTTAGTGTAATTGCAGATGCACATGTATTTTGTACTTGTATTTTTCATGTAGTTTTGTGAATAAATCTGGATGGGTTGGGGAAAATCATCTGTTGAGGAGGATAAATTATGTTCCTATTTTCAGTTCCTATTTTTCCAATAAGCTATAGTAGTGAAGCTGCCTTTTTTGTAACCTCTAGCTGATAGGACATACTGCCCACCATTATTTTCTTGAACATCACTTTTGATGAAGAGTTTGTGGTCCGAGTTAGTGAAATAACCCACTAGTGAGTGAGTGAAATAAATTCATTGATATGTGTATAGATGTGTATATATTTCATTTGGCCTTCCATATACCGGTACTACTGAACTACAGTGCCTGGCATTCCTCATCCTTGCCAGCAATATTTGAAGGATAATAGTTCTTTCAAGGTGCTTTGCATTTATTCCTATGCTGAAGTTTCAAGACCATAGTTACTTTAGATATCTCCTCACATGAGCATCATAGTAGAACAACTTTTCTCTTATTCCTGTGGAGTTTTCTTCATCTTGTGAAGATGGGCATAGACTGGGGGGCGCTTGATAAGTTTGCTTATAACTCTTATCAGAACATAGAGATTAATAGAACTCTTTTTTTTAATTAAAAAATTTAATAAATTTTACAAATATTGCCACCTCACCTTCCTCCCTCCACCCTACCTCCACCCAACCTCCCTGAACAAAATACAGGGTATAAACATTTAACAATCATATGCTAACATAAGCTAACTGAATTTCACATCCTACCTCCTCTTGTGCTTTAATTCCCCTTTTGTTATACTAACTTTAGGTAAGTTGTAACATTCCTTATTCCTTCACTCATAAGCTAATTGAAATTTTTTAGTCCGATATTTATTTTGAATATAGTCAATCCATCTTTTCCATTCGAACTTGTATTTTTCATCTGAGTGGTCCTTCAAGTATGCTGTAATTTTGGCCATCTCTTCTAGATTTATTACTTTTAGCGTCCATTCTTGAATAGTAGGCAATTCTTCCCTCTCCCAGTACTGCACCACCAACAATCTTGCTGCCATCGTTAAGTTCAAAATCAAATTAGTCTCTATAACTGTACAGTCTGTAATTAGACCTAACAAAAACAACTGGGGGTGAACTTTATCCTTTTTTAAAATATATTTTGAATAACCCACCATATTTTTATCCAAAATGCTTTGACTTTTTTGCAAGTCCACCATATATGGTAATACGTAGCATCAGCACAATCAGATCTCCAACATTTAGGTTGTAAATTCGGATACATACAAGATAATTTTTGGGGATCTAAATGCCATCTATACAACATCTTATAAAAATTCTCTCTCAAATTCTGAGCTTGCATAAATTTTACATTTGTTACCCAAATCTTTTCCCATATTTCCATCATTATTGGCTCTTCGAAATTTTGTGCCCATTTTATCATGCAGTCTTTAATTAACTCTGTTTCAGAATCTATTTCTGTCAGTATATTATACAACCTTTTTATGTGCATTTGACTCTGGTCCCTAATTTGTTTTACCAGTCTATCCTCATTTTGCGTGATACCAATTGTCTGATCTTTTTTCCATCTAGCTTGTAACTGTCCATACTGGAACCAGGTTTGAGTTACCCTTTCCTCTCATAGTACATTCAAAGGCTTTAACTGTAGTACAACTCTTTCTATATTAAGAAGTTCTCTGTATGTAATTACATCCTGTTTTTGTTCTATACTTATATTCTCTATCGCGTGTCTGGGTACTACCCATGTAGGTATCTTATCATTTAACCTATATTGGTATTTTTTCCAGACACGCAATAGGGCATTCCTTAATATATGGCTTTTAAAAGTCTTATCCATCTTTTTATCATATATTAAATAGGTGTGCCAACCATATACCAAATCATATCTCTCAATATTCAGAATTCTATCCTCTGTTAAATTAATCCAATCACTAATTGTTGTTAAAACTACTGCTTCATAGTATAATTTTAAATTAGGCATTTTCAAACCTCCTCTTTCCTGTATGTCTTGCATTATTTTAAGTTTTATTTTGGTTTCTTCCCCGCCCAGACAAAGTTATTAATACCTCTCTGCCATTCTTTCAAATTTGCATCTTTTTAAATTACCGTATATACTTGAGTATAAGCCGACTCGAGTATAAGCCGAGACCCCTAATTTTACCCCAAAAAACTGGAAAAAGTTATTGACTCGACTATAAGCCGAGGCTGGGAAATGCAGCAGCTCACGGTAAATTTCAAAAATAAAAATTCAGGTAGATAACAATAAAATTGCTTTAATTGAGGCATGTGGAAAAGAGGGTCAACAAAAACAATATATTATCAGTATATTCAACAAAAACAATATATAACATTAAAGTATTAACAATAATTTTAAATGTACAAAAACCTTAACTCAATAAGCAACCAAGCTAAAACACAAGCATCAAAATCCTTCAAAACTGGATTCCTCCTCCTCATCTGTATCTCCAAACAGAGCTTCAGCTGTAGCTGGTGTGAGGTTATCATCATATACATTGTCACAGAGTTCGCAGTCATCACTATCACAGCTGTCGTCCTCATACAAAGCACTGTCTTCACTGCCATCCATAGCATTACTTATGCCACATTTCTTGAAGGCGTGCTTCACCATGTCCTCTGGAATCTCTTCCCATGCATCACGAACCCACTTTGCTATCAGTTCTATGTCAGGCTTCATCATATTTCCACCTTTTGTCAGTCGGGCTTGACCAGATGACATCCATTCGCACCACATCTTTCGCACACGGTCTTTGAAAGGTTTATTTAAACACACATCTAAGGGCTGTAATACAGATGTAAGCCCACCTGGAATAACGGCTAAAGTAACTTGAGAAGACTTTGCCAATGTTTTTATGTCATCAGATGTGTGGGCTCTGAACATATCCCAAACTAGCAATGATGGTTTTTTCTTTAAGGCTGCTCCTGGTCGTCCTTTCCAAACTTCTTCTAGCCACTTTTTTGTTCCATATTCATCCATCCAGCCTTTAACATGTGCGCGCACTGTAATTCGTGGTGGGAACTTGACCTTTTTAGGCAAGGTCTTTCTTTTAAAAATAATGACAGGCCGCAGCTTAGTTCCATTAGCCAAACATGACAGAACGACTGTAAAATGGTTTTTCTCATTACCTGTGGTTCTGAGTAAAACAGTTTTGTCTCCCAAACTTGCCACAGTTCTGTTGCTTGGAAGATCAAAGGTCATAGGTGTTTCATCCATATTCCCAATATCTCCCAGGTCATAGTTATGGATCTTTCTTTGTTTTATGATGAATGAATGGAATGACATCACTTTTTCATCAAGGTCTTTTGGCAACTTCTGTAAAATCTTTGTTCTTTGCCGCAAACATAGGCCATACCTATTCATGAAGCCAGTACACCATCCTGCTGACGCAACAAAATTTTCAATGCCTGGTGCTTTTAATTTGTCATCTTTAGCCATTTGAAGGGCACGTAAGCGAATTCCCATGCGTGTTACGCAGTAACCATTTTGACGACACTCCATAACCCATTTATGCAATTCAGTCTCTAGAGCCCCATATGGAGTTGTTAAACCACGTCGAGCTTTTTTTGCCTTTGGAATCTTTTCCAAGTCAGCTTTCATTTTCCGCCACTCCCTCACTTGTTTTTCATCAACACCAAATTCCCTACTTGCAATACTGTTATTGCTTTTTTCTGCTCTTGACACAACCTTTAGTTTGAAAGCAGCTTCGTATGACCTGCGTTTTTGTTTTGGTGCAGGATTAGAAGTACTGGGATCCATTTCTAACAGGAAAAAAAAAACTTTAAAAAAAAATGCCATACCATAAAATAAAAATATACCGTAAAATGTCATGATATGTCATGTGACACAATTAAGTTTGACATCCTTGCCTTAGACTAAACTATGAAACAAGGTGTATAATTAAGGTGACCAGACATCCCACTTTTGGAGGGACAGTCCTGATTTTTAATAATTTGTCCTGCGTCCCACAGCGTTTTAAAAACAGTCCCGACTTTTGGTAACGGGGCAAGGCAAGTAATTTGCGCTCCCTAAAGCGATGCCTTATTCTCCTGTATAAAAGTCACTATCTTTGATATCAAATTCATTTCTCTTATTCCCAAATACTTGCTCAAGGAAACTGAGTCCTCCCCTGAAAAATCCAGGCCCCAGAATAATTTATTTTATTTACTTTGGAAGTTATGATAGAAACAGTGTGCGCAGTGGCGTAGCGTGGGGGGTGCAGGGGGGGCCGGCCGGCTCACTCACTCTCTCTCACGGCAGTAATACAGATCATCAAATAAAAAGCTCTTCTCTCTTGAAGGGAGAAAGGCGGCGTGTTGAGGGATAACAAGAGGGAGACTACATTTCCCAGAATGCTTTGCCTAGGAGCTTGCTTTTGGATTGGCCGCCGCCCGGGACAATTCGGGCAGGGATAGTGGTGTGGATAACGGCTGCTAGCAGGTAGAAGGGGGGTATTGAAGGGCGCTGTTGGTAAGCCATGGCATCGCTATGGCTCTTAAGGCTGCACCTGTCTGCGGGGAGCTGCCTCCTCTTCCTCCTTTGTTTCCAGTTAGGGGGAAGCCAGAAGAAGAAGGAGGTAGATCCCTCTTCACCTGCCCCATCTTTCCTTCTTCCCCGGGAGCACCGATAAGACCGGGCAATTGTGTCCCCCACCCTTCCCTCCATGGACGCTGCTGGCGCCCTTGCTTTATTTGAGTGCATCGCTGCTGCTTTCCTTTCTTGTCCCCACTTATGCCATTCTGAGTCCTCGCTTTCCTTGCCCTGTGCGCGTTTTGTATTTTACGCCTGCCGCTGCAACGCCACCGCGTCCTCCCGCTCCGCCTGGAGCGCCCCGGGAAGCCGGCGGCGCTGCGCTCCGTCTGCCCGCCGCTGCAATGCCACCGCGTCCTCCCGCTCTGCCTGGAGCGCCCCGGGAAGCCGGCGCCTTCCCGAAGCCCCTGGTGCGCCTCCCACCCCCGCGGCACCTGCTTCCCTTCAGTCGAGGCTTTTCCCGCTGCCCTTCGAGCTCCTCCTCGGGAGGAAGGCAGGAGGCCAGCATGGAGAGGGAAAAGGCTCGACTGACGGTGGCGTTGATTACGGGTTTGGATTAAATCCTTAATTCCAGACATTTCTTCAGAGACATCTTTAAAAGCATTTGAAATCCTTTCCTGCAAGACAACGGCTTGATCCTTTAATGCCTTTTGGAGATCTTCAAGTGTCAGAGTTTTTGTTTCTACTGCGGGTAATAAAGATTGTAATCACTGTGTCTGGGCTGGGGAATTTCCAGCGCTCTTAGAAGTGCTTGGTTTTGTTTGCTTTGGAGCCATTTCAAAATATTCAAACAAACTTTTCAGCGGCCAGTTTGTCAAGTCCAAAAAGTCCACCTATTCCCCCACGTTTGTTAGCCAATACTGTCTTCTTTGATCTTAAACTCTTGAGTCTTTTAACATTGTTAACAGGCAGTTAACAAATGCTGCCCCTTTTAAGTTTCACTTTCGACACACCCTTTGTTATTCAATTGCCATCTTTGAGTCCTTTTGTCTTCACGGGGAAGTATATTACTCCAGAATTAAAGTTTGTACTTACAATTATCTTCACTCCTGTTTTGCTTTGCCTGTGTATCTTTCAAATATAAATCTAAACATTGACAGCAAGGGTGGTCGTGACATTTCGTTTCTGTAAGAGCAGAAGCGTCCCGGATGAGGAGCTATGTCGGGCTTCTGGGGAGCTCTGACCCTTCGTACCCCAGGTTCACTCCTGGGGGTCCCGGGGAGTTGTGCCCTCGCCCGTCTGCTCACCCCCCTCTTTTCCCGAGGGGGGAGTTTTCAAACCGCTAGACTGCTGATTTACGCTGTTCTAGCAGTTTATTACTCAATACGGGGCTGGTGTTCCCTAGGGAGCGTCTTCCAATGCCGACGGTGCCACCGGAAGCTCCGAGATTAATAGAATTCTTAAGACATGGAAACTGAAATTGAGAATGACTGGTAAAAATATTTCAGCTTGGTCTGCAGTCTACAAGCATTCTATTGTTGAACATTATCAGTTTTTAATGATATAAGCTCTATCAGAAGCAATAACTCCATAGTTTATATAATCTCTTGAGTTTTCTTTCCTCTGAAATAACGCCTAATAATGCCTATAGTAATGTCTAACTATTCATTCCATTTGCAATCCTGGATTTCTGTAATCTTTTGTTGAGGCACAAAAGTAGGTCATTATTTAAACCCACTTCCTCCTTGATTAGAATGGTAGAGGGGTCATAAATCGAGGACTACCTGTATTCTAAGGACAAGAGTTGAGCTATGTTTTCTTTATACATATATGTGCATTTGATGAATTTAATGTGTGTGTTGGTTAGACCCCCACACCCTATGCCCATTTGCCAATAATTGGGATGTGTTTGAAGTATTCCTGCCCTGAGACTCCTTTTGTGTCTTATTTCTCGATTGCCTCGATGACAAAAGAGATGAACAGGGAAAAGGCTGTGTTCAGAGGATTGTTCCTCTGATGCTGTCACGCATTTGTGCAAGTGAAGATTATTTATGTACTGTTGGAAAACTGGAAGTCAAGTAACACATTCCCTCAGTAACTTTTATAAGAAAAAAGGGATTGCTCAATTGCTTTAAACGGACATATCACATGATCTGAGATTGAATTTCCTGTTCCTTTTTCTTCTCAGGTTGGAGTCTCAGAATCAAAACCAATTTCAGCAAGATTTCTCCAGTCCATCTCTTTGGACGTGTCTATCACTTTGGAGAAGAGGGTTAGTAAGTTTGATGCAATAGGGTAGGATCTTCTCATCACTTAACTGAATTCTATTTGACTGCCCCTCTAAGAAACAACTCTCAAAATCTCAGCAATCTGGTGTACAGTCCAATGTTCCCTCTATTTTTTTTTTCAGTGTGAGCAGAAAAGTATAGTGTTTGAGCGGCACATTTTCATGCCTGAGCAGCACCTGATTTTTTTTCACAGGTGTCATCTAAGACAACAACGAAATCTGTATTATTTGAAACTCAAAAGTTATGTTTATTCAAGGTACCCGCTTAATTAAAAGTGTTATATAGTATCACTTAACAACGCTCCTGCTTAGCAACCAAAATGTTGGGTCAGAAACTCTGGCATTTGAAGCACGCAAGTCTTAAAGCTGTCAAGTTACAAGATCCTTGCATCCCTAACCCTTTAGGGAAAAAACCCCCAAGGGGTCTTCAAACCTGACAGCTTGAAGATTTGTGGACTTCAACTCCCAGAATTCCTCCTCCAGTCATGTTGGCTCAGGAACTCTGGCATTGAAGCATGTAAGTCTTAAAGCTGTCAAGTTGCAAGATCCTGGCACCACTAACCCTTTAGAAAAAAAAACACCCAGGGGTCTTCAAACCTGACAGCTTGAAGACTTGTGGACTTCAACTCCCAGAATTCCTCCTCCAGTCATGTTGGCTCAGGAACTCTGGCATTGAAGCATGTAAGTCTTAAAGCTGTTAAGTTGCAAGATCCTGGCACCACTAACCCTTTAGAAAAAAAAAACCAGGGGTCTTCAAACCTGACAGCTTGAAGACTTGTGGACTTCAACTCCCAGAATTCCTCCTCCAGTCATGTTTCGGCGATGTCATCTGCGTGGATCTGCTCCATCTTTGGTTTTTTTCACAGGGGGCAGGGCTGCCGCTGAAGATGCCGACGAGCCCCTGTCGCCACCAGAATAGCAGCTGCCTCCTCTTCCTCCTCCTCCTCCAACAGCACCACCACATTTGCTGCCCGGTGCTGCAGCTGAGGTGAAGCCGCCAAAGCTCCCGCTGGCGCCCGTGGCGGCGGCGCATCCCCCTCCACTTGGAGCACCTGAGCTGAGCATCGCGTTACCCCTGCTGCTCCCTCCTCCTCCGCCGTGCTTTTGAGAAGCCATGAGGCCTTTTCCCCCTGCTCCCGCCCCCTCCGCCGCCTTCCTACTGGCTCCCGTGGCCTCATGGCTCCTCAAAAGCATAGCAGAGGAGGAGGGGGCAGGGGTAATGCGGGGCCCAGCTCAGATGCTCTGAACGGAGGGGGAGGCGCCGCTGCTACGGGTGGGGGCGCCGACGGGAGCTTTGGCGGCTTCACCTCGGCCGCAGCGTTGGGCAGCAAATGTGGTGCTGTTAGGAGAGGAGGAAGCGGCAGCAGATATTCCGGTAGCGGCAGAGGCTTTGGGGGTTTACTTTAGCCGCAGCGCCGGGCGCAAGCAGCTAGGATTGGCTGCCCACAAAGGACCTCCCCGGGCTTGCTTTCCTGAACTCAGTCGCCCCGCGCTCATCAAAACAAGTCTGGGGAGGTCCTTCGCGGGCGGCCAGTTCTAGCCGCCTGCAAAGGACCTCCCCAGCCTCCGTCGCCTGTGACAGTAGAAATCACTGCGCGGCAGTTGGAAACTGCTGCGCGGTGTTTTCTTGCCACCTGCGCGGCCGTGGCAAGACGCACCTTAAAGGGAACAGTGGTACAGTCCATACATCTAAGTTAAAGAATGTTGCTATGTTTGAGAAGATTGTCAGGTCCACAAAAAAAAAGTACCTAGATTCATCAAGGTCTGAAAACTTTTTTATGTTAGCCCTTTATAACCTTCCTCTCCCTGTCTTGCCTTATACTGCAAAAGTATACACTAAGATTTCCTGCAGCTTTATTTTGTGTGAAAGTGTCTTTGGGCTTGTTTGAGGCCTGCTAAAAAAATGGTGCCTCTGCCAAAGAGGACCTCTACCTGACATAATTTTGTTTTTCGTTGAAGAGGATGTGGAGCGCTTCCAGAAAGACTTTGCCTCTCGTATCTGGCTGACTTACCGTCGAGATTTCCAGCAGCTCAAAGGCACGGCATGGACCACTGATTGTGGCTGGGGCTGTATGTTGCGCAGTGGGCAGATGCTGCTTGCGCAGGGTCTCCTTGTCCATTTTCTTAGCAAAGGTGAGTGGCAAGGCTATATGTGAGACATCTGAAAGGAACTTTATTCTTCATGCCTTTGTACATACAGGCTAAGTATCTGGAATGTATACTATTTACATTTTGTCCCATGGAGGATCTTAAAGAGTTATCTAATTCAGTAGTTTCTTAGGATTTAACATCTTCCAGAGATCATCAGAGGACATTTGCATAATAATAGAAATTGTGAGTAGCTTGTAATTTGGGATTCCAGATTCCTCCACCAACCAAAATGTGGGTCATACCTTCAGCAGGTATGGTATCCACATATACAGTTTGTTACAGGTTTTTTTTGCTATTGAGTGAATAAATGATACTTCAATTACTTTCTATGGGGTTGGGGAATTGGATGGCTTACTATCCTTTCTTAATTCTCTTGATTTTGTGTTTCACTTTTCAGACTGGACCTGGTCAGATGTCCTAATCACTACCAATTTGACAGATATGCAGCCCATGAAAGCTGCCTCTCTGCCCTGTCCCAGCATCTCCAATCTGCACCAAGCTTCATCCATCCCCACTAAGAAGACCATATGCCCCTGGGAATTGTGGGCTCATCGGCATACCTGCAGATCTGATGAACTGGAGAAGGAATGTTACCACCGTAAGATTATTTCTTGGTTTGCAGATCAGCCACAAGCACCCTTTGGGATTCATCAATTAGTTGATCTTGGGCATAATTCAGGGAAGAAAGCTGGAGATTGGTATGGCCCTTCTGTTACTGCCCACATCCTCAGGTGAGTGATAATATAGTAATATGGTATCTGAAGGAATTTATATTATAGAGATGAGGAAGAGCAGGTTTGGAGTTCATTAACATTCTCTCAGTGGGAGTCCTTATGGGTGGATATTCTGGTCTGTTTGTTTGTAGTTAAGCTGAGAGGTTTATTGTGTACAGAGCACTTTGAATTTGACCATTTTAAAATGAAAATATCCCATGGAGTTCAAAATAATTAATTCTAATTTGAAATAGCTGTTCTGCATCTGAAATAAGCTGTTTCAATTACTTTTGTTTTGAGTATTCTCAGGGTAACTGAAAGAATTTGTTACAAATTTTAAAACTGGGTGATTCAAATGGTCAACGTTGAAACATTTTGCATGCTCCTAATTATTTCAGTATTCTATTGGGTGCTTAGCTAATTATGTGAGAGTGAGGTTCTCTGCCAAGAATGCTCCATGTTCTTATTTTGGGAATTTTTTGATAGCACAACCAGGGATAATCAAACTTTGTTATCACAAAGTTTCAGAAAGGTTGACTAAAGCACTAAATGGACCTTAAAGCGCCTGCTTAGACTGCTGGAGACTTGTCTAAATTTTACTGAAAAGAGTAACAATAGTACTTGGCTGGTTTTCTTGTCCTTGATGAATTGCATCATTAATTATGAAAAAGAAGAGAAAGGCAATACATGGCAAAGCTCACATTTCTTTAGCATCTGAATCTTTCAGAAGCTGTCACCTTTCAAGCCAAATATATTCTTATTAGGAAAGGGGAACCTATGGCCTCCCAAATGCTGCTAAACTAGAATTGCTGGCATGCCATGCCCATGTTGATTCAGTTTTCTGTGAGATGTGGGTCAGCAATATCAAGAGGATAAAAGATTCTACAATTTTATGTATTGGGGCAGCAAAGGCATCTTGGAAGCTTTTCTGACTCCTACATCATACTATCCCAGAGCCCAATTTCCTTATATTGCAGCAAGGATATTTCCCATTAATAAGTTTACTGTTTGTCTACTCTCCATCCTCATTCCCATGACAATCAACTGAACTGTGAAAAATTGGCAGGGTACTGTTCCACTGAAGTGTGCTATTTTTTTCCTGTAGAAAAGCAGTGGATTGCTCCATAGAAGCAGGCAAACTGGTAATATATGTTTCTCAGGATTGCACAGGTAAGGTTTGGAGAAGGGGGGATTGGGCAGGTTTGTCCTAGGCTCAAGTCTCAGAATAGTCAAAGGGATTTAACTAGCTTTTTGTCCATATAGTTTATGACTGAATTCCCTTCTCTTGTGTCCCCATAGTGTACAAAGGGGATGTGGCAAACCTAGCCAAGGAGAATAACAGCAGGACTCTATGGGATCCTGAGGCAGAATGGAAAGCAGTCATTATCCTGGTGCCCATGCGGCTGGGTGGAGAAACTTTTAATCCTGCCTATGTGGAGTGCATCAAGGTGACTTGAGAACAGGTGCAAATAGTGATATCGGGATTCACATACGATCAATGTTGATGTCTCATTCTTTTCCAACTGATTGCATGAAAAGGACGTATTGATTGTATCTCAAAGTTGAAATATTCTGTGAGCAGAATTGTACAATGTCTGTGTAGGAGATGGTTTCTAGAATCTCCTTGTATGTATTCCCATTTGTTTAATTAAGATAAGAAAATTGCTCTTACAAAATCAGCAAATCAGGAATAACATTGTAAACTGAATTATCAGCTTTTCCAACTCTTACCACTTATATTATCTTTTCCTACATTTATCCAATGTGGTTGAAAAGTGATAGTCTCTCGTAGTCATTGTAGATGGGAGTTAAATATCACAGTGGAAAAAGAACAAAGATTTCGTGGAATTCCTGAATTCTGAACATTATCCTGCAGGAGCTGCTGAAATTAGATTTCTGCATTGGAATTATTGGAGGAAAACCAAAACATTCACTGTACTTTGTCGGATATCAAGGTAAACAATTTCACTGTGAATCTCAGAAATCTCTAATCTACTTTTTCCTCCTAATAATAGGTTGACTTAAGCTAAGTCAGCTTTTCTAACTATACTAAGCTATATAACCAGCAAATTATTACCCAAATTCTTAATCTACCGTATCCTATACCAACAATACATATAGTAAAGTACTGTATTTTTCGGAGTATAAGATGCACCTGAGTATAAGACGCAGCAAGATTTTGAAGAGGTAAAAATTTTTTAAAAAGGTTTTGCCCTCCCTGGCCCCCAGGAGCACTCTGCACTCTGGTTTTGGGGGGAAGGGCAAAAACGTGACATATGGGGGCTCGATCTTCCTAAAGGGTAAGGCTTTTATCGATCTCAAATCCACTTTTCTCTACCCCTCCCATGGCAGGGCAGGACTAAACATATCTCTCTGCACTTTATCCCCCCCCCCCCTTCCCTCTGACTGGTGATGCGGAGCTGCTTGGCCCAAAGAGCGACAGTTGGCTTGCTTTTTCTCTTCAGTGAGGAAGAAAAGACACGTGGGGACTGCTGAACGGCTGCCCCTGTGCTCGACCAGCAACGGCCCATTGGGCAAGAAGGGGTGGGGATCCCTTCCATTTGGATTAATGGTTCATTTTGGTGGCACCTGAGCGGCAAAAGGGAAGCCCAAAGAAAACAATCTGGCAAGGCTGCCTCCTTGAACAACCAGGCTTGTTCATAGTCCTCTTGGCAACCCCGCTTCCTTAGTCTCAGGCCAAAAGCAGGTGTCAGGCTGCAGGGAGATTCCTGACCTGACGCTCCTGCATTCCGAAGTTTCCATCCTGCACTTCTTCCACTAGCCAAGATCCCAACAATGCCAATAGTTTTTCCTGGAGAGAAAGTGAAGATCTAGAAAAGACTTTGTGATGAGGAGATTGTTTCTCTTCCCTTCCTCCACCCACACCCCCAATCCGCCCGGATCTGTCATGCAGCAAAGAGATACGGTAGCTGGGCACAATAGCAGCAATAGCAATAAGCAGATCCAGAGAGATTGGGGGGTAGGTGGAGGAAGGGAAGAGGAACAATCTCTCTATGAAGACTTTTCTCAGGACGCTAGATTAGGAAGTTAAAAACCTGAAATGGGGACAATCAAGCTTGATTCAAAGGCTTTGGCTCCTGATAATCCGGAGAGATTGGGGGGGGTGGAGGAAGAGAAGAGAAGAGGAACAATCTCCTTTTTATGAAAGGTTTTCTCAGAATGCTAGATTGGGAACTTAAAAATCTGGAATGGGATACAATCAAGCTTGATTCAAAAGCTTTGGCTCCTGAAATCGCTGCACTGCCACCCAGAAATGCTATTACTGCAATCTCTGCCGCCTGGAACCGCCCAAGAAGGGGCAGGTAAAGCGGGCACTGCAGAGATCGTGGTACCAGCGATTTGGTTGGCAACCCAGCAATCTCAGGAGCCAAAGCCTTTGAATGAAGCTTAATTGTCCCCATTTCAGGTTTTTAACTTCCCAATCTAGCATCTTTGAGGCACCTTTCATTTGCAGGAGGAGGAGGAGGAGGGCATCTTAAAGCAGCGCCTCCTTAAACCAAAGCCTCTGAGTAACTCGGAAAGAAAGCCGTGCTTTTCGGGAGGCAGTTTTTGGCAGGTTCCAAGCACGGCTTTCTTTCCCAGTTACTCAGAGGCTTTGGTATACTCCGCCCTCGCCCTCCTCCTCCTGCAAGCGAAAGATACCTCAGAGATTCAGCGGGCAGCTCAGGGGACCATAATGACTTCACTCCCCAGCAATTTGAGGAGCTGCTAAGCCCCTAAGCCCTCCTGGGAGCTGAGCCGAGCGGGAGTCCCAAAAGTGAAACCTCTCTCCTTTCCAGCCATCACAATCACTGCAGCGCCACGCTTTGCCTGCCTCTTTTTCAGATGACTCAGACAGCTACATTTGGAGTATGAGACACACCCTCTTTTTTGGAGTAAAAAGGTGCGTCTTATACTCTGAAAAATACGGTAGCTCTTGTTTGAGGAAAGGTCAATATAAAAAGAAGTAAAGAAGCAGGGATTTTTTATTTAATTTTTTTTTTATTAAAAGAGTTTTGTACAAACAAATTTTCCCCCTTTTCACCCCCCCTCCACACAATATAAATCTCATACAATTTATTTAATTTTTTGAAGCTGCTTATTTTTAGAAAGGAAATAACTATCTAGTTGGATCAGAATGGATCATTGTAGACAGTAGTTGTTCTCCTGTGTGCCGCTTGGAGAATCCAAGTATGGCTTTACCTTTTATCCAATAGCCTTGAGACTGAGTTTAAAAAGTCTCCCCTCCCTCCTCTAGCTGTTAGAGTCCAGTTTTTTAACTCAGTCCAGCCTTGGAAAGACATAAAAAAAATTTCTAAGCAAACTTATTTGAATTAGTGTTTTATTTCAATTATTTTCTTCTGTAATTTTCAAATTAAGTAGAAATTGATAATTACTAGTAATTGTTAACTGTGGTTGCGTGTGCTGGTTTCCCCGGTCCGCCGGCTAGAACCATCACAAATTGAGAACGATTAGTGATTTCAGTGACCAGAGGCAATTTCCTTGTAACCGGAGCATTGTCCAATCACTCGGATAAGTCTCCTGATTGCTGTGGGCTCAGCAGGCGAGGTTGTGAGAGTCAGGTACGCCACTCTCTTGCCGCCTATTATTGGAATTGATTTAGAACTAGCGCTGTGCAATTAGAGCTGAAGCACTCTCTGAGGCTTTTGAAAGATTCAAATCACGTGCCAATTGAGAGCGGCTGCTACTTCAGTGACAGGTGGCCAGTTTGGAGTTAATTTAAATGCGAGGAGTCCGTTTGAGAGCAGCCACTGTTTGAGTGACAGGCAGCCATTTTGGAGCTAATTTGCATGCGAAAAGACCATTCTATTTGGCGCCAGGAAGTTCACTTTTGGCGCCATGAACTCAATCTCACCATTGCGTGGATTTTCTTGCTTCAGTGCGGCACGATCTCACCGTCCTCTTCAGAACAGTGCGATTGCAGCTTTGCCTTGGACATTGCATTTATTTCGTGACTGTGAGGTTTGGAGTTGGGGAAAGAAACCGCAAAGACTTTGCTAGCTATGGTTCCCTTTTCCTCAGCCATCAATCACGGAGATTCAAGACTCCTGTGCGCAGGGCTTGCCGCTAATTATTTGCCCTCATTAACAGCTCAGTGTAGGAACGGTGCTTCTCCCTATCATGGCTGATCGTTCCATTTCTGAGAGCAGCATGGAGGCAGAGGTTTCCCCAGGCTCTCAAGCCCTTCCTGGCACATCTAATACCAGGGCAGCCAGAGCTACCACCAGGAGCTCTTCTACCAGGCCTAGAACCAGTAGATCTGTTTCTCTAGCTCCCACAGCAGCAGCTAATAGGGCGTCTAGAGCCAGGGCATTCCTGTAAATCCACCAGAGGATTATTTCATCCCCATCTATTTTAAGTCCTTGCTTAAAGGCCAAGACCACAGCCAACATGGGGGGTACAGCTAATCCTGCAGGATCTGCAGTGGGATTAGATTCCATGGAGCGCCTCTTCGCAGAGCAGACAGCAGAGCAAGAAGCTGTTCCAGTGCCCAAACTGTTTCTTGATGTCATTCAAAGGCAATGGGCCCATCCCAGCTCAGTGCCCCCCCCCCCAAGTAATAACGATAAGCTTTATAGTGCTAGCTCAGAATTGGAAACTTTATTGCAGGTCCCTCCAATGGATCCACCAGTTGCAGTCTTAGCTTCCCCAGCCATTGTGCGCTCCGATGTTTCAGATGGCTTAAAGGCAGAGGAGCGCAAAACGAAGATGACTCTTCGCAAGACATATCGCCTGGGTGCTGAGGGTGTCTACGGTGGTGTCATTTTTCAATAGGACATCCCTAGTCTGGCACAGCTGCAGGCCAGAGTTGCTCCTGAGGATCTCCAGCTCCACCAAGATATTAACAAGCTGGTGGCGCTGTTGAGTTTTCCTCAGATGCGACGCTCAACGCTGCTAAGTTTGCATCCAGAGCATTAGCTTCTAATGTTACATCACATCGGCTCTTATGGCTACGTCACTGGCAGGCCGACTTGCATTCCAAGTGGCGTCTTGCCTCCGCTCCGTTTAAGGGCGGACCTCTCTTTGGAGAGGCTTTTGACCGTATACTTGTGGAAAATAGAGACAAGTGCAAGGTGCTTCCCCTCGCTCACAGATGGGCGGATCGCAGGGCACAACCCTATTTTAGATCCCAGTCCTTTCGGTCAGCTGATCAGGGATTTGGAACCTCGCAATATTCTCAATATTCCTCCCAATATCATCGGTCATACAACCAGGGATTTGACAGATATCTGGACAGGTTTCAGGATAGATCAGGGTTTTGCAACAGAGGCAGGCAGCAGCAACAACCCCCTGCGAAATGGCCCTTTTGGGGGTCAAGCAACCGACCATTTCGCAGGTACAAGTGACTCCCAACCACCCCATCCCATCAGCAGACAATTTGTCCACTTCGTCAGCCAATGGGAAGTGTCCACCACAGACACCTGAGTGTTACAAACAATGAGGCTGGGCCTCACCCTGGTATTCCTCACCACCACCCCAAGACGCTTCATCAGGTGTCCCGTTCCCAGGTGCTAAATAAAAACGAATCTCATGAACACCGAGATCCAGCATCTTCTGGACATATTAGCCATAGAGTCAGTTCCATCAGGACACGAGGGCAGGGGATTCTACTCAATCCTATTCTTAGTGCCCAAAGGCTCAGGAGGTTGGTGAGCTATTCTGGACTTTAAAAAGTTAAATGTGCATTTAGCATACAAATGCTTCAAAATGCAGTCCATCAAATCCATCTTGGGCGGCATTCATCAAGGGGACTGGCTAACATCCGTAGATATCAGGGAAGCTTATCTCCACGTGCCAATATGTCCAGCTCACAGGAAGTTCCTGCAGTTCCAGTTAGCAGACCGGTGCTGCCGTTCGGACTATCCTCCGCACCCAGGACTTTCACGAAGCTGTTAGCAGCTGTCGCAGCATATCTATGGTTGTTTCCAGTAAGAATACAATGCTATCTCGACGACGTTCTTTCTTCATCCCCAGCACCAGCACATCGAGACCTACAGACCACTCTCTGGGTCCTACAGCTGCATGGCTTCTCGGTGAATCTGCCCAAGAGCTTTCTCCGTCCATTGACCAGTCTGCTGCATTTGGGAGCCGTGATCAACTCAGCCACATGCGTGGTATATTTATCTCCGGACAGACGCACCAGCCTCCACGCGTTGGTCAGTGAGGTACTGTCACAGAGGTCAGTGTCATTAGCAACTCTTTCCCAACTCCTTGGGAAGATGTTTTCATGCATAGACATTGTTCCCTGGGCACGTCTACATGCCTGCACCCTTCAGTGGTTCTTGCTCCCATTCCAGAGGAACCACACCAGCACATCCCACACCAAGGTCAGAATAATGCCAAAGGTGCTCCGATCACTGACGTGGTGGAAGTCTGGAGTGTCTGTTCAGAGAACCTGAACGCATCACAGTAACTACAGATGCCAGTCTGTTCGGGTGGGGAGCTCACACTCAGAATAGTAGCCCAGGGGTGGTGGAGCCCAGAGGCGCTTCGGAACAATATAAACTGGTTAGAGCTCTGAGCAGCCCACCTCGCCCTTTGGCACTTTCACCATCTCGTGAACAGGTGCCACGTTCTAATTCTAACTCTGGCCACCAAGGCTCATATAAATCGGCAGGGGGGCACACACTCCAGGACACTTATGCGGGAGATGGAGACCCTGCATGTCTGGACAGAGACATATTTTATCAACCAGGGGACAGCGAATGTACAAGCGGATTGGCTGAGAAGGGCCATGGTGGAGTGGCGACTCCACCTGGACCTATTCACGGAACTGACACACAGGTTCGGGATCCCAACCGTGGACCTCTTCGCCCATCCCAGCAACACGCAACTTCCAATATTCTTTGCCTGGTGCAAGGGGCAGAAGGAGTGGACACTTTGCGCAGTCCTTGGCCACCAGGTCTGCTCTACGCTTTTCCACCTCTGCCTCTCATCCAGAGAATCATTCGGAAGATACTAGCGGAAGGAGCGGAAGTACTACTCGTGGCCCCTCACTGGCCAAGGCGCCCCAGGTGCGCTGACTTGGTCATTCTCTTCATATCCAGACCATGGAGAATTCCAGATCACAGGATATCCCTCAGCCAGGGAGCTCATCTTCATCCAGAGCCCCAGTGGCTACAACTTGCCGGGTGGCACTTAAAAGGGATATCCGGATACGGGCCAACTTCTCCAGCAAGGTAATCGACACTATTCAAACTGCCAGGCGTCCATCCACAACACGTATTTATGATGCCACTGGGCGACCACTTCATAACATTGAGCCCCGGCTGGCCTCTGTGCCACAGGTGTTGGAATTTTTACAATCAGACTCGATAGGGGTCTGGCACCCAATACCCTACGCCATCAGCTGGCAACCCTTTCTACCATGATCTTTGTTAGAGGGGTTCGGAGTCTGTCACATCATTCCTGAGTCTTTTCTGAAGGGTGCGACAAATCTCAGATCACCATCAGTGCATTGTTTTCCCACTTGGGAGCTGCCTATTGTACTTCAGGCTCTCACAGGAGCTCCATTCGAACCATTATGTATCATCAGTCTGAGACTATTAACGCTCAAAACTGTCTTCTAGTGGCCATCACTTCTGCCCGAAGAGTGTCAGAGTTGGCGGCCTCTCGGTATGCCAAGATCTCTGCATTTTTCATATGGACAGAGTTGTTTTACGGCTGGATCCAGCATTCCTACCCAAAATCAACTTGTGGTTCTACAGGGCTCAGTAGATTATTCTCCCCAACTTCTGTCCGCGACCACACCATCCTTGCGAACGAAGGTGGCACCATTTAGATGTGAGAAGGGCCCTACACCAGTATGTCAAACGAACAGCAGCCTTCAGGAAGACAGAATCATTGAGGGAAACTTCCCATCCTTCACAGTCTCGTTCCAACCAACGACCATGGGCCAGAAGGTAACATCTAACACCGTGGGGTGTTGGTTGAGGGCCTGCATTTCTCAGGCTTAGAAATCCAGTCCAGACCAGTACCCAAACGGATCACGGCCCATTCCACTTGGAGTGCTGCTACCACTGCTGCCTGGGCCACAGAAACCTCAATTAAGGAGATATGCAGGGTGGCGACTTGGTCATCACTGTTGCCCTTCATAAAACATTACAAACTTGATATGTTTGCCTCTGCCAAGGTGTCCTTTGGTGACGTGTACAGCAGAGAATCATCGAGGCTCCTGAGACCACGGGCCGTTTCAGTACCTGCCCTTAGATCCATATGCTTTGGCATGTCCCATGCTTGGATTCTCCAAGCGGCACACAGGAGACAGACCGTTGGCTTACCTGAACGGTCGTTCTATGTACGCCACGGGACTATCCAACCCCGCCCTTTGGCAATTTGGTCTGGGATCTCAGGGAATAATTTACCTTTCGGTCGTATTTTTCACAACTTACCTTATTTACATCTCTCAGATCGGCTGTGCCTTCATACAAAACTGGACTCTTAACAGCTAGAGGGAGCATGGCCAAGACTTTTCTAACTCAGTCTCAAGGCTATTGGACAGAAGTTAAACCCATGCTTGGATTTTGAGAGTACAGAGAACAACTGCATGTAGGCAACTCCTGTCATTTACCTAATAAAAAGTAAAATTATCCTTGGTAAATGGGAGAAAAGCTAATAGCTATTTGTAAAAACTGTTACCAATTAAGCAGCAGACTAATTCAAAGATGAGGCATGTGAACTAATTGTTTGAAAAAGCAGCTAAGGGCATGTTGGGTGGTCCATGTCTCTTCTGACAAGTGCAGTATTTTCCAAGTAGAAGATAGTCATACTAAGATGCATTGCTTATTTCTGCCTCCTACTTCCCTTGCTGCCTAGATGACTTCTTGTTATACTTGGATCCCCACTACTGCCAGCCTTTTGTGGATACTACTAAGGAGAACTTTCCTGTAGAGGTGAGAATTTATCAATGTCTCTTTGAATTTAAGGAATCTAATACTTGAGGAAATCATGAAAGAAAGCAATTAGAGCTCTAGAAACAAACCAATATTAGGAAGAATACTCACATTGAAGAAAGTATTTTCTTGTTGCTATAGCAAATTATACATATTAATTACTGGAGGTAGGACCAAGCATAAGGAGAAGAAAAGTAGATTTTACTATGGCCAGAAATCTTTATAGTGTGGCATATTTGTAAGTCAGGCTTGGGGCTATCTTTAAATTTTACTTTCTTGAATTTATATAGATTGAGAATTAAATGAGATTTTTGGATTCAATCAGAAATTGAAAGCAGAACAAGAACATTGTAAACAATGAGTAGTAAATGAAGCCCCACTTTTTAGAAGCAGAACATGCAGTGTAAATATTGAAGCAGACCTTAAACTTAAAGTGATAGTTATATTAATATTGGATCTTAAACTTAAGATCCAATATTAATGTAATCATCATTTTGACACTGTTCTCAGCATCAGAGAAAAGCCACTGTATGAGTCAAGATATCATTATATCTTTTTTGCATTAAAATGTAAAAACCTCCTAAATCTTGATACTGCTTTCTGAAGAAAAGTGTTATCAGCTCAGGTTATCTGGCAAGTTTCAAACTAAATATGGGATGGTGGGGGAGGGGAAGGGAAGCATCAGTGTTCAGAACCACTCTAAAAAATGTCCAGTATCCATAATCTTATAACAAATAAGGAAGCCATGAAAAGAAAGAGATGTTCATGAATATATCAGAAGATGCAGAAGGGCTCAAAAATTGTGATATTTGGATGGATTTCTACCACTAGCGTGGGAGCTGCCAAAATTTTCTATGTATCCCCTTACCTTTTCCCATAAATGTTTAAAAAACCAATAAAATAAAATAAAGAAGATGCAGAAGGGCTATATTGAAGGTCACAAATTATGGGGAGCATGCAGAGAAAATTAGAAGACTTAGTAAAGAGGGAGTAAATACGGCTTGTTGGTATTATTAACACCTGATGAGATGGAAATTTATGAATGAAATACAGTATGAAAAGGAATTAATTTGTTCAAAAAACCAGACCCCAAGAAGGGATAGGTAGCATATTACACACGAATGAGCACATTTGTATAAAAATTCATGTGTCAAGGTTCCAAGTAATACATCCCATTCAATAAGTATCCGAGGCAGGCAATTTCCTCAAAGAACATTTTATTGGAACATACCAAATTGGCACATTCCTGGTGAAAAACCGGGTCTAAGTTCCCACCAGTTAAAAGTAAAACTTTGGTCACTTCTGTTAGGGTTAGGGTTCTCAAGTCACATGGTCCAAGAGTCTCAAGTCACATGATCCAATCAGCATACAGTCCAGTTGCTAGGTGACCTCAGTCTCTACCTTTTGAACACCTGTAACAACATCCTCGATTCCCACGGGAAGGAATTTCATTTAGGCTACAATACTCCAGCTATTTCTACACACACACACGCCCTGGCGCTTTCACTCCAGGCTGTGTCAGCCCAGAAGCAATGAGAAAAGAAACTCCCTAGAGCAAACTGCAAAAAGGAAAATGGCCACAGTTCAGTCAATTTCAGGGTTTACAGGCTGCTCCCCTTCAATTGAAGAAAGTTTCCTGTAAGAAACAACAAGATCACAGAGAAGTTGTGGAGGTCCTTAACCTCTCCCCCCCCCCCCAGGTAGTCCCTTTGGCTTATGGGGGTACTTATCATGAACTTGCTTGAGCAATCTATCTGCCTTTACCTTCCAACATTTCAGCTAGGAAGCTTCGGATAGGTGATACCCCTTCCAATAGACTAAGTACTGTAATTGCCTCCTGTGTACTTTAGAATCTAAAATCCTTTTTATTTCATAGTGTGCTTTCCCTTCAATCACAAATGGTTTTGGGGCTGCCCAATCTACTGGCCTGAGTTATGAGCTTGCTGCTGGCTTCAGCAAGCTACAGTGAAAGACTGGATGCACTTTCCCCAATAGCCAGGCAAGTTTCAATTGTACCGTTACAGGGTTAATTATCTTTACTATGGGGAATGGTTCTACGAACTTCAGACCCAATTTCCTAGAGGCTAATTTTAATTTTAGATATATTATGGATAGGTAGACACTCGGTCTCCTACCTAGAATTGCAGTTGGAGGGATTGGTGTTTGTCAGCTTGTCTTTTATAGGTTTTTGCCACCTCCCTCAAAGCACACTTAGTGTTTTCCCACAATCCTTTCAGGGATTCCATCCATTTATTTAATGACATGGATGAAGAGGGTTCTCTTGACAATTCAGGCATTGGGATGAATTCCATTCCAGTTGTGATTTGGAAAGGAGACAGTCCCGTGCTGCTGCCCCATTTCCATGAAAATAAGACCTCTCCAGATAATAAGCCCTCCCAGAAAATATTTAAATGCATGCATAGCCGGTCCCCGCCATTTCTTCTGGTTGCTTGCTGCGAAAACAACATGAGGTGAGGAGGTAAGGCTGGAGGGGGAGGAATGCACCCCACACCCTTACCTAACGGCCGCTCCCGCAACCCTAGCCACCCTTCTGTCATGCTAAGGGCCACTGCACAAAGAGCAGCAGGCCCAGTGACATGGAACAGGAGCAGCAGCCATGAGATGACCACGTTCGCTGCTTCCTGCACCTCAAAATTAATAAGACCACCCCAAAAATAAGGCCAAGCACTTATTTTGGGGATCAAAAGAAATATTTTCTGGGAAACACGGTATGTGACCCAGTGGACTTTATAAATTCTGCCCAGAACTTTGCCATGAATTAGACTCCCCTATCTGATATGATTCTTCAGGGTACCCCATGCAGCCTATAGATCTGTTTGATGAATAACCTAGCCAGCTTTTCTGTAAGAAAGAACAAGATCACAGAGAAGTTAGTTGGGGAAGTCCCTAATCTCTTCTACCCCATCCATCCCCAGTAGTTCCTTTGGCTTATGGGGGTACTTATCATGAAATTGCTTGAGCAATCTATCTGCCTTTACCTTCCAACTTCAGGGTTGACATCATGATACTAAGGTGAAAACCTGATTGAAAGCACCTGGGTGAATATTATTTGAAAAAGAAACATACAGGCCACTCAACCAAGCAGAAAATCTAGATAGAATCTTATCAGATGACCAAGTATCCAAGAAACATACCAGTATGCTAATGGGAGATTTTACTGAAAAATGGGAATCAAATTGAACATCCAATGTGAGATCCAACTTGTTTTTGACATTCCTTTCAGATAATTTAATTGGCCAAAAGATGAACGAAGAAATTAGTAGATCCACTACACTGAACTTAATAATTACTAACAGGGAAGAAATAGTTGAGGAAGTAGAAGTTATTGGAACTGTAGAAGAAAGTGACCAGATGATCCTAGAATTTGCCATTATTGTAGGAATATATATTTCACATTTTTATAATATATGCATTTTTCACATAGTAATAATAAAATAGCAAAATATCATATCTCTCAAACCAGAATTGTGAATCCCCAATGGGGCTGCTCCTGGCTGCCTTCGGCCTCTACCTCACCGGTGGCTGCTCTGCTACCGCCTTGCCTTCCGCCCGGCCCCCAATCCCCAGCAGCTATCCAGCAGCTTCCAGTACCTCCTGCTGGAGCTCCTCACGCACCCCATAGGTCAGGTAGAGCAACCCTCCCTTGCCTGTCTTCAGCAGGTGTCTGGCAGGTACAGGGAGGAGCTCCACTCCCCCGCCACCTGCCTCACCTCACAGCGGCGGCCCTCCGGATGGGCTGGGTGGAAGGAAAGGCGGCGGCAGAGCAACCACAGGTAAGGTAGAGGCCAAAAGTGGCCAGAGGAAGCCCATTCGAACAACCGGCAAGAGAACTGTAGCACCCATCAGGGCCAGGGCCCAGAGCACCGGGCTCAATTCATAGCCTAGCGCCTCCAGGGCTGAGTAGACATGCCTACCAGTGCTCAGCAGCCTGAAGGTGGTGGGCGAGGCAGTGTGGGTGGTAGGGCTCCACTGACAATGTCTGGTGAAGGGGCCCTGGCAGGCCGGCAACGGGGGTGCACTCCAGAAGTCCTAGATCTGGGCCGACTCACCCTGCGCCAGGCAGGAGCAACCCAGCAGGGTAGCTGAGAGCAGCACTTGCCAGAAAGGCGATGAGCCCCCATGAAGCCAGCAGAAGCACGGGCAGTCACTTGTGCCGTCACTTGTGCCAGGTGCTGCAAGCGATCGGCAAGCATGTCAAAAGCAAAACGTGGGACTCATCGGCCATCCCTTGCCCTGCGGAAGGCAGCAAAACGTAGAGAAGAGCCACCCTCCTTTCACGAAAGAGCTGGGAGGCCTTTCAATAGCAGGTGAAGCCGGTGTTATTCAGATCCCGTCCCCGGGGGGGGGGGGTGTTGGAAGGGAGAAAGAGCCTCTCTACGTTTCGCAGTGCAAGGACGGCAGGCAAATCCCACTTTTCGCTTTTGACATGCTCACCAATCGCTTGCAGGAACTGGGACCACTCCAGGAGCACGTGCAGCAGGCAGAGGCATGGGGTGCCAACTCTTGTGTCCAATAGACTTGTGGAATGATCTAAGACTTCATTTGAAGGTTGATTCTAGAGACAGGCAGTCTAAAAAATTGGAGAAACTTAATGGTGTTAACTCTTTTCCAGACTTTCCATTGTAACTACCCTCGAAAAACATCATTCACAAAGTTGGATCCCAGCTGTACTATTGGGTTCTATGTACGTCACAGAATGGAATTTGAACATCTCTGCTTGGATTTAACTCGGGTGAGAAATTATATTTTTCTGGGTTCACTTGCAAGTTATTGTCTGAATTACAGTATGTTTACTCTGGATTAAAGAGAGAATTTGACAGAAATTTTGGAAAACAAATACAAAGTGTTTATTTGCAGAATTTGAAACTGTGGAAACTTGGGATGAGAGGTTTTTAAAAAGAGGCTTGTGTTTTAAAGGAAAATACTAGCATTTTACCCACTGTATTTAAGATCTTACGATCAGACCTAGAAAACTAGAAGCTTCCATCATAAATTGTGAGTTCTGTGTAATTCTTACCAGCCATTATAAAAGGACTGCTCCTCCAGGCAGAAATGGAGCAAAATCCAAGCCTAATAAAAATTAAGCCCAAGCCTACTTGTCTGAATTTTATAGCAAGTAAATGGATTGTGCCAGTTCATTATTTTTCATTCCCACTGCAGATCCTAAACTATGCAGCTGCCAAAGAAAAATATCCCATGTTCTCGGTTGTGGAGGGCTGCGCTCAGGAATATGATTTGGAGGAGATGTGTGCCCACTTTGCCCAGCAATCCATACAACTCCAACGGCATAGTAAACGGGACAGAATACAAAAGCCCTCAGCTGAGGAATTTGTCGTCTTATGATTGCTGGTTAGCCAGACCCACCACCTCAGACTTAAGTTTTTTATTTATGTAGAGAATGTAGGCTTGAAATAGAGCTGCATTTTTTAAGTCCAAAAAAGAAATCTGAGATAAAGCAGTTGCCTTTGCTTCTCTGATCTATAGTACCTCAGCTGTTCCTTACAGGAGACATTGGAAAAAAAATTACCTTGGGTTCCCTAAACCCATATGTGGATCTATTCTCACCTTTTGTTAGGCTGCTAACAGAAAGTCATGACACTGGAATGAAGCTACTGAATGTAAAAAAAGGACATTTAGTACTGACAGCCTTGACCTTTTTTTGAGTAGAAAGTAAACAGAGGAGGATTATTAAGGCGACTATTCGTTAACTTCTGATTTGTCTTTCCTACTAACTGAGCACTAGCCTGAAAACAAGAGCTTCCTTTTCATCAGCTCTGGACTTGTTTCATAGGCCCTTAAAAAGAAGGAAAAAATGGAAAAGAACAGTATGGATTCTTTTTAAGTTGCATTCTTGTGCATATGGAGAGAAGACCCTGTGTTAATTTCAGTTTAAAGGCTGAGGATTTCTTCAAACAGCCATTCATTGAGCAACTGAATTGGGGGGAAAAGGAGAAGTATAAAATGGAGCGGCTGCTAATATCTTTGTTGGCTTGAATAAACAAAACTCTCATAACAAAAATAAAGAACTGAAGGGCTTATTTTCCTGTGTGTGATGTGGAAGGGGCTACGGGTGGGTATCAACACAGCCTGATTGATCCAGAGACTGAAGGAATTTCTTAGCCACACCTCCTCCTTCCCTTTGGCTGCCAGTTTTCCTTCAGTCTTTGGTCCAAGCAGACTCTGGTTTTTTTGGCTCCTGCTTGTACTATTAAAGTTAACTTTATTTGACTAATTTGATATTCTAAATTCTAAATTACCTGAGCTGCTGACTGTAAAGGGGCTGTTTTTCTGTTGCCACCTGGAGGGGTGAAGAGCTAGATTGGCGTTTGGAGGGCACCTGTTGGGATTACCCCCCCTCCCCCCGATTGCCTGGTCCCTGGCACTTCATGGGTGGCAGGCTCCTCTTTGCAGCTTATCGGGAGAGGCTGCTCCAGTGAAGAACGGAATTGACAAGTTTCACGCAATCAGAAGGCACACTGTGATCGTGCAACGAAGTTCCGGGCAGCGGTGGCCATCTTGTGTGGCCTCTGGCATTAAGAGGCGGCAGCTATCTTGAGTGGCCACCAGGCAAAATGAGACAGCGGCCATCTTGGGTGTCCTCAGCCACCACGAGGCGGCAGTCATTTTGTGTGGGGCGTGGAGCGCCAGAACTTTTTTTCTCCACATCGCGGCCACTATTTGAGGTCGGGAGAAGCCTCTAGTGCAGGAAGCAGTCACAGATCTCCTGCAGCCACAGCGCTTGAGGGCCTCTTCATCGGCTTTATCAACATGACACCAAACAGTGAGTAGATGGCGGCTGCCAGGGCTGCAGCTGGGTCGGACTCCCCAAGGGAGCACCAGGATTCGGGGGCAGGAGAGAGCGACCCCAGGCCCCGCACCAGGGCGGCTACCTCAAAGCTTCTGGCCACCCAGTGCCCTTCCAGGGCTGCAATTCGGGAGGCCACAGGCAGGCAACAAGAGACTCGGCCCTGCAGGGCCAGCCCATTACACAGATCCAGATCACCTGCCAGGGGCTTTAGTCCTTTCATTTCCTCTCCACGGTTCCCTTCCAGGCAGACTAGGCAGGAGGTTTCTCCGTCCCTTCTTCTTCCCCCAGGGCAGTTAGGGATGTTATGGGGGATTCCTTGGAGGACACTTCTGGATTATCTCCCCCCACTGTTTTGGCCCCCCAGGGGGCTGAGCCACAGAGGCCCACTGAGGAAGACCTGGAAGATCTGGATCTACTTTCAGAGGCTCATTGCCTCTGCCATATCTCAGGGCATCACCACAGGCCTAAGCCAACAAGAGGCCTGTTCTCAGGGCCACAGGGAACCTCGTGAGAGATCTCAGGTCAGGTGCTCTAGTGATAGGGCTTCTCACCGGGAGGCTTCCAGGTCACTCTCCCCATCTGTAGTCAGTGAAGGATCTGTCATGGGGTAGGAGGTCCAGAGTGAAGCTGAGATTTCTGAGGATGAGGATGCTCTTCCTTCTGATCCCCCGGCCTGCCCGGGCCTGTTTGTTCCTTCACATTTCAAAGCACTCCTGCATAAGGCTAGGGCCACCACCAAATTGGGAGGGGGGACTCCGGGACCCCCCAAGCCTAGGGACCCAGAACAGGCCATGTTTGCTGCTACATCTTCCGATGAGGAGGAGGTTCCGGCGCCCCCTCTTTTTTTGGAGGTTGTGAAGAAGCAGTGGGTGAGGCCTTTGGCGTTTCCCAATCCAGGGAGTAATGACCCTCGTTTCTATAATATAGATCAGACCTTTGCGCAGGCTCTTCAGGTCCCCACCATGAATGCGCCTGTGGTGGCATTGGCAACCTCCTCGACCATAGTGTCGGGTAATGCGGCGGATAAGCTTAAACCTGGGGATAGGTGGGCAGAGCTTACGTTACATAAAAATTTCCAAGTTGCCACGTGGGCCATTAAGTCATTGGCGTCCTATTTTAATCGGGCCATGGTCCTATGGTTGCGCCAGTTACGGGACCATATGCTGGTGTTTGACGAATGCCTCCTTCAAGATATAATTAAGATCATGTCCGCAACCCAGTTCTACGCTTGACTGTCAAGTATGTGTCTCGGGCCCTGTCCACATCTGTGACTGCCAGGCACCTCCTCTGGCTGTGTAATTGGCAGGTGGACAATAAGAACAAATGGAATTTGGCGGCAGCGCCTTACTCAGGCTCCTCCTTGTTCGGGGAGGCCCTGGACCCTATCCTGATAGAGAATAATGATAAGAAGAAAATGTTGCCTTCAATGCCAAATGGGCAGAGTCACGTCCGGTCCTGTATTACCGCAGGCCCTCTTATAGGGCGCCGGAGCCTGATTATCAGAGCCAGAGGTACTTCTTCCCCAGATCCGATAGGCAGAATACTCTCCCTTATTACCAGGAGAGGAACCATTTTCAGAGCCAGTCCAAGTGGCCCTTTCGCGGGGTGGGGGTGGCCGTCCCTTCCGCAAAGGGAAATGACTCGAACCCGAGTCTTCTGGCTTGCCTGGCTCTCTTTGTGGATCGTTGGGTAGAGATCACCTCTGTCCACGGTGAGGGACGGTCTGAGGCTGGAGTTTCTCTCCTCTCCCCCGAACTTCTTCAGAACCTTTTCCCCATCGAGGGACTCGGAGCGGTGTCGCCTGATGGATCTCGCTATTCACCACCTCTTGGAGATCCAGGCGATAGAGCCGGTTGCGCTGGTGAAACAGGAGTTGGGGTTCTACTCCAACCTTTTTGTTGTCCCGAAGAATTCAGGGGGGGTGGGGTGGAGGGCGATCCTCGACCTCAAATGGCTGAATGCCTATCTGGTTTACAGGCGCTTCAAGATGGCCTCCCTAAGATCCATTCTGCAAAGGATCAGGAGGAGGGATCACTTAGTGTCAGTGGACCTCACAGAAGCCTGTTTACACATCCAGATTCTCCCTTGTCATTGCAGATATCTCTGGTTTTCTCATTCGGGGCGCCACTTTCAGTACAGGGCTCTACTGTTTGGGCTGGCTTCGGCACCGTGCACCTTCACGAAAGTCCTGGCAGTATTGGCGGCTCACCTGTGGTCTATTCGGGTGAGACTTGTCTGTTACCTCAACAACATCCTAGTTCAGGTCCAGTCCCCCTCGCAGGCGCAGCACGATCTAGATCTCACAATCCGGATACTGCACACTGGGGTTTTCCGTGAACGTTGCAAAAAGTAATCTGTCACCTTCGACAAGGATTCTTCATCTCGGGATGGTTATAGACTCGCTGACAGGCTGGGTGCTGGTTTCTTAGGAACGTCGGTCGAGCCTCCGGACCTTGGTTTAGCAGGTGCGCACAAAAAGGTCCGTTTCCATCTTGGACCTGTCCCTGCAAGATGGTCTCTTGCATCGGCATCGTACTGTGGGCACAGCTGCCTGCCAGGCCTCTTCAATGGGCACTTACTCTGTACCAACGGCGACTGCTCAGCAATTCTGCAGTTCTCATAACCTTGCCGGTGGACGTGAGGCTTTCCCTCTGGTGGTGGCTTTCCCCAGCGCTAGATCGGGGAGTCGAGTTCAGGAACCAGCCCGCATCATAGTTACGACAGATACGAGCCTTTTTGACTGGGGGTCACTGACAGGCTCCCAGCTGGCGCAGGGTCGGTGGACTGTGTCAAACCTGTGTCACAATATAAATTGGCTGGAATTGAAGGCAGCTCATCTGGCGCTTCATCATTTTCATGATTTCTTGGCGGGCCAGCATGTTCTTCTGACAGACAACATCACATGTGAATCGGCAGGGGGGCACGCACTTGAGGAGCCTGTGGCTTGAAGCCCTGAAGCTCGAGTCATGGGCGGAGAGACATTTGTCACCAGGCCGACTGGCTCAGTCGTGCAACCGTGGATCACAGGGAGTGGCAGCTCCACCCCAATCTATTCCGGAGGATTTGCCAGAGATTTGTCACCCCCTGATGGACCTCTTTGCAACCCCAGCGAGCGCACAGCTTCCGCACTTCTTTTCATGATTTCCAGCGCAGGGAGCGGTGGTGACGGATGCCCTGCGGAGCAGTTGGCCGAGCAGACTACTCTATGCGTTTCCACTCCTTCCCCTGATCCCGGGGACCCTGAGGAAGGTAGAGGCAGAGAGGGCTGTCATCCTCCTCCTGGCCCCACACTGGCCCAGACAGCCGCGATTCGTAGATCTGGTCCAGATGTCAATCTCGCCCCCATGGAGAATTCCTCCTTGTTCCAGGGCGTACTGGTCCATCTGGAGCCTCAGTGGCTCCACTTAACTGCCTGGCACGTGAGCGGAGCCTCCTGAGAAATGCCAACCTCTTGTCGAGGATCATCGAGGCCGCGAGGCGTCCATCGACCACTAGGATCTACGATTCTACGTGGGCGGCATTCGTGAGGTGGTGTGCCTCCACAAACGTTCTGGCGGCTTCTGCACCCCCCCCCTCAGGTCCTGGAATTTCTGCAGGACGGATTGGACGGGGTTGTCCCATAGCACCCTCCTTCACCAGGTGGCGGCATTGTCTACGATGCTCGCCGGGGAGGGCCGCTTCATTTCCCAATTCACGATGGTCAAATGATTCCTTTGGCGGGGCGGCGAAGATTCGCCTGCCCATGACTCATAGGTTCCCCTCCTGGGATCTGTCCTTGGTTCTTTGGGCTCTGACAGGGTCGCCCTTTAAGCTCTTGAGGATGGTCCTCTCTCGGCTCGTGACCTTAAAGGTGGTGTTCCTGGTGGCAATAACATTGGCCAGATGCATCGCGGAGCTGGGGGCGCTGTCACCGAGAGGGGACCTCTGTGTGTTTCATCAGGACCAGATGGTCCTCAGGTTGGATCCATCCTTCATCCTTAAGGTGAACACCCCTTTCCACAGGGCGCAGGAGATGGTTCTCCCACATTTCTGTCCTGCCCCCTCTCACGACAGATAACGCTTGTGGCACAGATTGGATGTCCGAAGGGCTCTTCAGATATACCTCCGACTCCCAGCCTTGACCCGCAAGTCTGCGGCTTTGTTTGTGTCATTCCTACCTGCTACCTTGGGGGCTAGGGTTACCCCTTCTACCATTGGGAGGTGGATTCAGCAGGCCATTGCCATGGCCTACAAGGCCTCTGGTCAGGCCCCTCCCCCAGGGATTACGGCCCATTTCACGTGGAGCGCGGCGACCACGGCAGCGTGGTTGACCATTGCTCCGAGGACATTTGCAGGGCGGCCACACGGTCTACCCCGTCGCCATTCACTTGCCATTATCGACTAGATGCCTTCACGTCCGCTAAGGCTTCCTTTGGTCGCAGGGTTCTCCAATAGGCGATCATGACCCCAGCTTCTACATCCTAGACTTCCCTCTCTAGGGACGATAGCTTGGGTACATCCCATGCGTAGCCCCTCCCACATCACACACAGGAAAAAGGAACATTGGACCTTACCTGTGTCAGGCCTGTAGTTATGTTCCTTTTAGGATCTTTGGCCTGCCACACTTTCTATTAATTTCTTATGCTATTTCATTAGTGTAGTAGTTGGAAGGGGGGGAATAGAAAGGAGTAGAATTATGGAATGTATTGTTGTCATTCTTTTCTAGAAGTTCAAGGTCATCGTTTGTCTCCTCACCTCGACACCTGACCGGAAGCAGAGGGGTGTAGATGCCAGCGTGGAAGATGAAGATTGGACCATGTGATGGGTTATGGGTGTGGGGATAAGATCATGAACTTTCAACTGGGTGGAATCCCAGGAAACAAATCAGATTTGGGATTTCATAGTACAATGCCAACATGTCTGTCTTATTAAATTGGAACTTTAAGGAAAGTTTTGCCTTTCATTCTGATTTAATTCTGCATGATATTTGGAACGCTGACATTATCCCAAATCTCCCTTTAAAATAAAAGAGCCAGCAACCCCCCTCGCATGGAGGGGGGGCTGGAAAGGGGGGCTGAATTCCCAACGCTGACCGGGACAGCGTAAAATATCAGTGAACAATTATGAGTAAGCTTTTGGAGATAAGCTGAGATGAGACGCTTCTCTGCAAATCTTCAAAGGCAAAGGAATTTCTGCTTCAAGATTTATTGCATCTGGCAAGAGGCACAGCCTGAGGGGGATGGAACGGAGAGGGCTGGAAAGACTTTCTACTCACGACTAGAGGATGGCCAGAAGATGAAATGAATGGCGATCCCAGCCACCCTCACACAATCATCTCTGATGGGCTTCCCGGACCATTTCGGACAACTAAACATGAGTGCATGCTCCCCCTCTTTCCCCCCAGCTTAGAAGCAAGGCTTGGAAAAAAACCTGGAGTGATTTTGACTCCTTCCAAACAGCGATATATGAAATGACTTATTATTCTGCAACTGAGTTGAAGACAGATTCCCTATCAAAATGGGAATTTCAACCCAGAAAGCAAGAAGGGATTTGGCCAGCATCTTTCACTTGCCATCCACCACAAATTGGGCTGCACCTTGCAAATGAAGCACCACCAGATTGGGTTTTCTTCCCAGAGTATGGATGGATGAGATGCCACTGGGTACCTCCTGTGTCATCAACATGGGAAAATGCTCCAAGCCAGCAGAGGGCACCTACTTGGCTCATAACTCATCCAAGCCAACAGAAGGGTCCTTGGCACATAACCCCCCCTAGCCAGCCATCGTTGGTTGAACTGAAACCTGTGAATCAGGCAACCCCGGGATTTTCTTAACCCCAGGTCATGGATGGGAGGGATGCCAGTGGGCACCTGCCCTCCCTCAGCAGATGGCACCATGGCAGAAAACTGGGCAGTGGCCAACCGAGGGATTGACCTCCCCACCGTTTCCAGTCTCCCCTGCAATGCCCCAACAGGTTCTTACCCCACCTTCCTACATAGAAGCAATCTCCACAATGGAAGAAGGGTTTACCAAAGGGAGGCCTGCAGGATGGATGGCAAGACAATGTGCACCTGCAATGCCCCAAAAGGTTCTTACCCCACCTTCCTACATAGAAGCAATCTCCACAATGGAAGAAGGGTTTACCAAAGGGAGGCCTGCAGGATGGATGGCAAGACAATGTGCACCTGCAATGCCCCAAAAGGTTCTTACCCCACCTTCCTACAGAGAAGCAATCTCCACCATGGAAGAAGGGATTACCAAGGGGGACGCTGCAAGATGCTGTCCAATGTGATGAAGCAGTTCCTAAGTTTAGAGATGAAACTTGGTACCTTTCCTCGTGGGGGGCAATAAAATGCCACTGTTGCTGTCAACTTGGCCACAGAGCGTCAGAGTGCTTGGCTCCAGCCCCAATGCCACAAATGTGCGCACAAACCGCCATGGCGGTAAAGAGAAGGCCCCAGATGCCACCACAGAAGAGTCATCTGGGCCAACTACCTGTGGAAGAGGATCCCCAACTTAAGGTGACAACGAATCCTACCAAGGGGGAGGCCTCGGAGGAAGGAAATGCCAAAGAACAAACGTGTGTACCAATCGCCATGGCGGTAAAGAGAGGGCCCCAGTTGCCACCACAGAAGGGTCATCTGGGCCAACAACCTCTGGAAGAGGATCCCCAACTTAAGGTGACAAAGTGTCCTACCAAGGGGGAGGCCTCGGAAAAGGAAAAGGGCAAACAATCTCTGGAAGAGGATCCTCAATTTAAGGTGACGAAAAGTCCTATCAAGGGGGAGGCCTTGGAGGAGGAAAAGGGCCAGCCATGGATGATTGAATCCCAGAACCTGCAGCACCTGCAGCAGAGAGCCCTAACCGGCCATGGGAAGAGGTCACAATGGACTTCATCGTGGAATTCCCAGACAGCAGTGGGAATAAAGTAATCTGGACTGTTATTGATTTGGTTTCTAAGCAGGCACACTTCATTGCTTGCTCAGGATTGCCATCCGCAAAGAAATTAGCGAAAATGTTTGTAAAACACATTTACCGCCTGCACGAATAGCCCAAGAGGATCATTTCAGACCGCAAAGTCCAGTTCACAGCCAAGTTCTGGAAAGAGATCCTGAGATCCATGGGGTCCACACAAGAATTGAGCTCAGAGGTTCATCCCAGCATGAACTGCGCAGCAGAGAGAACCAATGCGGTGGTGGAACAATACATCCGGTGTTTTGTGGACTATCAGCAAGACAACTGGTCAGACTTGCTAGCCTTCGCCGAAGTGGCATACAACGATGCGGTCCACAGCAGCACAGGATTAACGGGGTTCCAGATTATCAGTGGCATGGAATTTGTTGCCATGCCTGAGTTGCCTAGAGAACCTCCCTCCTCCATGTCTTTGAATGAATGGATGGACACACTAAAGAAAGGATGGGAGAATACGAAGAAGGCTCTAGCAGTTGCGGCAGAAGCCTACAGGAAGCAAGCTGATAAACATCGCTCGCTCCAAACCCACTTTCGTGTGGGGGACAAAGTTTTTGTATCTACCAAATACATAAGATTAAGAATGCCTAGCAAGGAATTTGGTCCAAAATTTCTAGGTCCATTCCCAATAGTGAAAATAGTTAACCCAGTTACAGTTCGACTTAGTCTACCCAGAAGTCTAGGGAAAATTGACCCAGAATTTCATTGTAGCTCGTTGAAACCAGTAATTGGGTCTAACATAAGAGCATCCACCCAAGCTTCCTCTCCTCCTGTAGTGATAGAAGAGGAAACACAATCTGAGGTGGAAAAAATCGTAGACTCCAGGCTGAATAGGGGTCGCTTACTGTACTTAGTGCACTGGAAGGGTTATCCTTGGTCTGAAGCTACTTGGGTGAACAGTGGAAACCTAAAAGTGGAGAAGTTAGTAAAACAATTCCATGAGAAGTTTCCCAATAAGTCAAAGGGTCCCCCTGGGGGGAAAAGAGGTGGTTAATTGTGTTATGTTAACAAATATGTTATTCTATTTACAGGAAACGCTTTTCTTCTGAGGAGAGGCCGCCTGTCAGGCCTGTAGTTATGTTCCTTTTAGGATCTTTGGCCTGCCATACTTTCTATTAATTTCTTATGCTGTTTCATTAGTGTAGTAGTTGCGAGGGGGGAATAGAAAGGAGTAGAATTGTGGAATGTATTGTTGTCATTCTTTTCTAGAAGCTCAAGGTAATCTTTTGTCTCTGCACCTCGACACCTGACCGGAAGCAGAGGGGTGTAGATGCCAGCGTGGAAGATGAAGATTGGACCATGTGATGGATTATGGGTGTGGGGATAAGATCATGAACTTTCAACTGGGTGGAATCCCAGGAAGCAAATCAGATTTGGGATTTCATAGCACAATGCTAACATGTCTGTCTTATTAAATTGGAACTTTAAGGAAAGTTTTGCCTTTGATTCTGATTTAATTCTGCATGATATTTGGAATTCTTGGATATTGGGTTGATGTAGATCTTGAGGGCACGACATACGTCAAGAATATCCCACTTGCGCTCCCTCTCGTGACGGGGAGATGGACAGAAATCAGGTAAGTCAACTCCTGACCTCGGTGGAAACAGCTATTGACCTTCAGTATGAATGTCGGGTCCAGTCTTAAGACAACTCGGTCTGGATGGAACACGCACAATGTCAGGGGAAAAACACCCTGATGAAAAATGAGGTTTATGGACCGGGCTGATTCCCTTCAGCATATCATTGATGATGTTAAGAAAATAAAATAAAAGTCTTTGAGAAGTATATTCTAATTAATAAACAAACTTTAATTCGAAAATAATAAAAGTAAATAAAACAGAAAGTTAACTAAATTGTTACATTTTGATAATAAAAGCTCCGTCTGCCAACTTGGCAGCCGGACAAAAGAACAAAAAGGAAAGCTCTGGAATGTGTGAAGCATGCGCAATGAATCACTTTCAGATAACATTTATGACCTGCGCAATAAAGCTTTCTCAGTTTAACTCTTGAGTGACAGTTTCAGTCAGTTCATGTCTAGCAAACTTTTTAACATCGTGACACCCCTTCTTTTGCTAGTCTGGGCTGACGTCATCAAATCATCAATTAAGGCACATCTTCTTTCGCAGATACTTGTGTTGATTTACAGGAAGTGGTTTGTTCAGCATATCAGCAATCAGATCATGTGTAGAAACATATTGCAATTTAACAAAACCTTGCTTAACTAATTGCTTTGTGTTTTGATAACGAATGTCAATGTGTCTGGACCTAGAACCTGTGAAATGTGACTCAGAAATATAAACCACAGATACATTATCTTCCATCACGGTGATTGGTCGAATTGGACGCGTCCAGATATCTGTGATCAAAGCATCAAACCACGTTAGAGAATTACAAGCATCTGAAACAAGCATATTCAGCTTCAGTAGATGAACATGAAACAAAACTCTGTTTTCTCACTTGCCAGTAAACAGGACAACCATTTAGGAACATCATGTAACCAGAAGTGCTTTTGCGTGACTTCTTGTCACTCGCCCAGTCGGCGTCTGCATAACAAATTAACTGTGGATGATCAGTGTGTGTTGGTTCTAGCAATAACTTCATGTGTTTAGTGTGTTTCAGGTATTTTAACAACTTCTTAATGCATGACCAATGAAATTGTGTTGCCTTACCTACGTGTCGTGATAAAAGATTAACACTAAGTGCAATGTCAGGTCTGGTCCAACTACTGATGTATAATAGTGAACCAATGACTGAACGATAAAGTGTTTGGTCCTCGAACTCAGGACTTGGTTCATGTGTTAAGTTGTGAAAATCTGTTTGCATGGGTGTCTTTGTTGTGCTAGCATCTTTCATGTTGCAATGATGTAGAATGTGGTCAATTTTCTCCTCTTGTGAAAGACTAAACCCCTTCTGTGTCTTTTCAATTTGAACACCTAAATAAGTGCTAATGTGTCCTAAAGATTTCAGTGTGAAGTATCTCTGCAAACTTTTCGCAAAAATCTCACTCATTTTCTTATTTGGGCCAATATAAACAATATCATCAACATAAACAAGAATTATCTCATATGCATTGTTAGATCTTTTTGTGAACACGCATTCATCAGTTTCGGACTTAATAAAGCCCATTGAATTTAGTTTGTCAGTAAGACATAAATACCACATTAAACCTGACTGTTTCAGACCATAAAGACTTTTGTTCAGGAACCAGGTATCCCCTTCTTGCTTTCGGAATCCTGGAGGGCTTCTCACGTAGATCTCTTCATCTAGGTCTGCATGTAGATAAGCTGTGTCCACATCAAATTGGAAAACTTCTAAACCAAGAATAGTTGCAGTGGTTAAGGCAATTTTTACACTTTCAGTTCTGACTGTTGGTGAGTAAGTGTTTGTGTAGTCCTCAGGATAACGTTGAGCGAAACCCTGAGCTACAAGTCTGGCTTTGTATAAAGACTCACCATTCGGTTTCTTCTTGATTCTGTAGACCCATCGAGTGCCAATGACTTTCTTGTTTGCTGGAGGTTTTGCAGGTGTGAATACATTTAAGTTTCTTTAAACTGTCCATTTCATCCTGCATTGCATCATACCATTTGTCTTGCTCTGAATCAGGAAGCTGTTTGATTTGTGTGAATGTCTCAGGAGGAAGAGTAACGTTGCAAATCAAAGGTAATGGTGTTTTTGTCAGTTGCCATGAATAACGTTGTGGAGGGATTCCTTTTGTGGCCCTCTTGCAACGTCTAGGAGCAACAGACCTGTCTTCTTCTTCTTCATCCTCGTCCTCACGTTCGTCGCTAGCATCAGCATCCGCGGCTTGCGAAGACGGAACATCAGGTTGTGAAGAACTGGTAGAAGGAATATCTGCCTGTGACTTGTCATCAGGCTGCGTGGCATCTGGAACACCATCTCTAGGAAAATAAACTTCAGGATCATTGGAATGAATCCTGGACCAGTCAATATCTTCCTCAAAATTAGCAGATTGTGAAATGACAATCACATGTTTAGTATCAATGAATTTGTACCATTTTGAGTTATCATCAATACCCATAAATCTCAGTCTCTTTGCTACTGTACCTCCCTTTCTTCTTTGACTTAAGGGAGTGTTCACCATAGCATATGAACCAAAAATGTGGAGGTTCTTGAGATCAGGCTTGTAGCCATACAGCATGTAGAAAGGAGTTTGATTGATTACACTGCTCCAAGTACGGTTGACAATGTAATTTGCATATTTGATTGCTTCACCCCAGTATGTGTTACTGAGATTGGCATCTTCTAGAAGACAACGCATCATGGTTTGTAGAACCCCTTATCTTCTTTCTACGACTCCGTTATGAGCCGGTGTATATGGAGCAGATGTCTGATGAAGAATTCCATTCTTACGCATCCAGTCCTGGAAACGCTGAGACATGAATTCTGCACCACGGTCACTCTGGATTCTGGCGATGCGAACTTGGTATTGTGTAGAAACAAAAGCTGCAAAGTCTTTAAAGATCTGAAAGGTCTCAGATTTCTCTCTCATAGGATATACAAATCCATATCTAGAATGATTATCTACTATTGTTAAAAAATACTTTCTGCCACCAATTGTTGGTGGAAAAGGACCCACTATGTCAGTGTGTACCAAATCAAAAATGCGTGTTGTAGCATGTTTTGGAATTGCAGCTGCCTTGGATTTAGCCTTTTTGCAAACCGCACAATCCAAAAACACCTTACACCCCTTTAGATCCAAACCTTTTGCGAACTCCGGCATCTTTCTAAGAACACGGAAACTGGCATGTCCCAATCTTCTGTGCCACTTGTGAATACACCTGGAATGCAAAGGTTTACCAGTTAGTGAATTCTCAACATTAACAGTTTCATGAGGACCCTCAGGCTTGCTCTGAGCAACCTCTTTCTGTTTTCTCTGTTTGTTGGCTTTAGGAGCCTTTGGCACAGTAATGTTTTCTCTCTCTGGGGCAACTCTTTCTGGGTCTGCGTTGTGCCTTTTTGGAGTTTGCATACTTGCCTGTGCTTGCCCTTTAGGCTTTGGCTTTAAGTAATAAACACCACCAATCAGCATAGTTTCAGCAATAATATCTCCATCTTTAACTAACTTGCTTTTTCGAGGTGGTGAACCTGGAACTTTAAATCTCTAGACAAGTGACTTTGACTAAGCAAATTACTGGTTGCTGAAGGTATGTAATAAACATCAGGGATGTGTGTATCGAGCTCTTCAATGTAAACAGTTCCTTTTCCCATGACCTTGCAAGTGTGGTTGGTGAAGGAATACAGTTCTCGATACTCGGGCTCTGGCTCGCCCATCTCTGTGAAAAGTTCCCTTCTGTGGGTAACGTGCACAGCTGCTCCACTGTCTAAAGTCCACAAAAGACGTCTGTCGAACTTTGTATCAGGTTGTGGAACGTTGGTTATGGCCAGTGTTACAAGTGGAGCTTGTGGATCACGCCTTGGACCACGAAGACCTTGTCTTCCGCCTCTACCTCTGCCTCTGGAGTCTGTTCCTCTGGGCTGGTACGTGGCGGGAGCTGGAACTCGTTGGGGACAATCCCGGGTGTCATGTCCCACACGGTTGCAGGTGTAGCATTTTGGCATCCTTGGAGCGTAGCCTCTTCCTCGGAAGGGACGTCTGGCTGGAGCCTTTGATGCTGGGGGTCGTTGCAGATGTGGTGTAGCTAACTTGATAGCTTCCTCTTCCACTAAAAGTCTGCAAACGTGGTGCGTTGAGCAATAGGCACGTACTTAATCTTTGCAACAGCATCTTTCCATTCGTAATTCAATGAGTTAATGATGATGCTAATCATTTGGATATCATCGATTACATGGCCATTTTGTCTCAATTCACTTCTCATTCTTTTCAGTTTGGTCAAATGTCCACCAATTCGTTCACCAGGTTTCAACTTCGAACCATGGAACTCAGACATGAGCAAACATGAAGATTCAATTGAAACGGGCCTGTAGCAATCTTCCAAAATAGCCCAAATTTGTTGGGCAGTTGCATCAGGTGGAAAGATACCCTGGATCTCAATTTCCATTGACATGAGCAAAGTCGTGATTGCTCTGTTTTCCAGGTCTCTCATCGCAGGTGTCCATGGTGGAGGAGGAGGATTAAAAATCATGCAATGTGTGCCTTCTCTTCGAAGCAAGAGCGCAATTTCACTGACCCAGGCTTTATAATTCTCTCCTGACTCCTTTAATTTGGATTCACCAGTCAAGGGAGTGACTGGAAGTACCTGCTGAGGAATATGCATCGGAACAATTTGTTGAGCAGGTTGCAAAGCTGGTTGTTGAACCAGGGGTTGCTGGTGTTGCACCATTGGCCTTTGCGTGGCAACATCAAATTGACTTCCTTGCATTCGCCTTTGACTTTGCCTTTTTCCATCTAGGGAGGATTCAGCACCACCAGGGGGCGTTGAAGACTTAACCTTTGGAGGCAAAGCTTTGGCTTCTAAAGGACTCATAGCTAAATCTTTAAAACTTTGATGAAACTGCATCATCTTTTGCTCTAATAATTTTTCTCCGCCAGCAGATGGCAGTGCAGCTTCACTTCTTGGCTGCAGCCCTCTATACGTGGCCGGAAGTTCAATGGACTCAAAGGGATCACGTGATCTCGGTGATGTGTTCATATCTCTTTGTTCTGATTGACCTAAGAACTCCTCTGAGGGGTGTGTCTTACGCTGTTGTTTTGAAAAAAAGATGGCGTCCTCAGACATTTTGGGAGTGGGGGAGCTCCTCCTACTTCTCTTCATTTCGTTAAAGCATTCTCTCGCCTCCCTAGCATATTTTTCAAAACGCTCTAATTGATCAAGATAGCTTTGCATTTCTTCCTCATCATCTGGGAAGGATTCATAAACTTTGCTTTCTGCGTGGGAGTGTTTTTTTTCTGCCGGCAGTTGCCATTCATCAAGTGTTTGATAATCTCCAAGAGTCTGGGAATGGAGTGGCTTTGGCAAAGTGGGAAGTTTTGGCTTGGCCCCCAAAAATTCATAATGTCCTGGAGATATTTTAGAAGGGGGAACCACTGACCTCGTTTTGTAGATCTCGCGTCTTGTAGCTCCTTCCCCCACATCTGGCTCGGCACCTGAAGGAATTTGTTGATGATGTTAAGAAAAGAAAATAAAAGTCTTTGAGAAGTATATTCTAATTAATAAACAAACTTTAATACGAAAATAATAAAAGTAAATAAAACAGAAAGTTAACTAAATTGTTACATTTTGATAATAAAAGCTCCAAGTTGGCAGACGGACAAAAGAACAAAAAGGAAAGCTCTGGAATGTGTGAAGCATGTGCAATAAATCACTTTCAGATAACATTTATGACCTGCACAATAAAGCTTTCTCAGTTTAACTCTTGAGTGTCAGTTTCAGTCAGTTCATGTCTAGCAAACTTTTTAACATCGTGACACACAAGTCATGCCTGACTAAAAGAGCAGCCAAATCAGAAATACGTCTGGCTGAGGTTACAGCCACCAAAAACAGCGTTTTAAAGGACAACAGTTTCAAAGAAGTGGATCTCATAGGTTCAAAGGGCGCGGAAGTCAAAGCCTCTAGGACACGAGGCAAGTCCCAAATCGGATATCTATGTATGGCAGGGGGACGCAGGTTGGACGCTCCACAGAGAAATCTCCGAATCAAAGGGAGAGAAGGCAGATGTTCGAATGCCAGGCTGTCCTGTGGTTGGAACACCACAGAGCAAAAGTGCACCATGTGGCATCATAAATGCGGTTAGTAGAGCTTCTGTGTGATGTCTGAATGGTAGCAATGACGTTGAGGGAGATGTTATCGGCTGTTAAGGTTTGCTGCTCAATCGCCATGCGGTTAACTGCAGCCTTGGTGTAGAGACAGGAGAGACCGTGGGATGTGCCATGGGGTGGAGATTGACAGAGTCACTAGATCAGCATACCAAGGCCGGCGTTGCCAATTCAGCGCTAGCAGCAACAGTTCTGCTTCCTGCTCCAGCATTTTGTGAATTACCCTCTGAATGAGGGGAAAGAGGAAATGCGTACAAGAGACCCCTGGGCCACTGGCATTTGAGAACGTCTACTCCTGCCATGGGGTCCATGAACCTCGAGTAATTCCTGGGTAACTGATTGTTGTCTGTCATCGCGAACAGGTCTAGGACTGGAAGTATCAGTCGATGGAAGAGGCTCGGATGGGTGGTCCACTCCGCCTGATCTATCGTTGTCCGGCTCAGCCAGTCTGCTTGGACGTTGGAGACCCCTGAGACGTGTTCTACCCTAAGAGATGACAGGTGAGGTTCTGCCCACTTACACAACAGGTTGGATTCCTGCATCAGGGAACAGGAACGAATTCCCCCGTCTGTTTATGTGTGCCTTGGTCGTGGTATTGTCCGTGAGGGCTAATATGTGATGGGCCTGAACTCTGTTGTGGAAGTGTCTGAGGACGAGGCAAACTGCCCGCAATTCTAGCCAATTTATGCTGTTTTGGCTCTCTTCGAGGGACCACTGACCCAGAGCCACTAGGTCCTGCATGTGTGCCCCAATCCTATCAGACTTGCGTCCGTTGTAAGTGCTCTCTGAACAAGGTCCCTTGCAAAATCGCCAGGGACTGCCACCATTTGAGAGAGTGTAATATCTGTCTGGGAAGGGGGACCCTGAGAGGAGAGCTGCTCCTGTCGGTCTTTTGATGTGGAAGCATAAACCACTGAAGGCTCCTGCTGTGAAACCTGGCCCACGGGACAATCCCGAAGCACGATACCATCTTGCCCAAGACTTGGGAGAGAAGAAGGGATGCCTTGTGTAGACGTAGCACCTTCCTGACAAGTTCCCTCAGACTGAGAATGCGGTCGTTGGATAGGAACACCCTCTCTGCCATGGTGTCTATCAAGACCCCGAGGTGGAGAAGGCGAGTGCTGGGAACGAGGTGAATCTTGTTGAGATTCACCCCGAACCCATGATTCCGCAAGGTGTGAGTGGTGAGGGCGAGATCTCTTCCTGCCTGAACTGGAGACCTGGACAACAAGAGGATGTCGTCCAGGTAACAGAGAATCCGAACCGGGGATGACCTGATGTGGGCGGCTAGTGCTGTCAGTATCTTTGTGAATACCCTGGGGGCAGAGGATAGACTGAACAGAAGAGCTTGGTACTGGAAGTGCCTCCCCCCTTAGGAGAAGCGGAGATATTTTCGGTGGTCTAAGAAGATGGGGATATGAAGGTAAGCTTCGGTCAAATCTACCGATGTGAGGAAGTCACCTTTCCTGACCGCCTGGAGGATGGTGTGCAGAGAATGCATTTTGAACTGCCGCTAGACAATGTGGCGGTTCAATGTTTTTAGATCTAAAATTGCTCTCCATCCTCCGGAATTCTTCGGTACCACAAACAGGCGGGAATAAAAACCCTGCCCTTCCTGATGGGGAGGAACCGGTTGGATGGCCCGGATCTCCAACAGGTGCTGAATGGCCTGTTCCATCAGTGCCCTGTTGCGAGGACACCAAGAGACCGGGCATGGCACAAAGTGTTCCTGGGGGATGGAGAGGAATTCTAGCATAGACCAAATTTGACAGTTTTGAGTACCCATTGTCTGTTGTGGTCTCCTCCCAGCGGTGGGCAAAGAGCGCCAGGCGGTCTCCGATCGGAAGAGAGTCCAGATAGTCTTCCTACGTGAAAAATGGCGGTTGCCTCCTCCACGATAAGATTTATTGGAGGAGAAACGTTGTGTGTGTCGGGCCTGCAGCGGTTCCTTTAAGAATCTTTGGCCTGCCACACAGACTCTGTCTAGCTTCATCTTCAACTATGTAAACACTTATTCTAATTTAATAGCTTTTAATCAACTCTCTCTGGTTAGAAATACCTCAAAGGAACACCTGTTTCTTCTTATCTCTCTCTGTAAACAAGAAATAAGACCTTGAGGTACTAACCAACATAGTCCATGAAAAAAAGTAAAGGTGTTTTGTTTCCAATACAGAAAGCCTAACTTCTGCTGTGTTAGCCACAATGCCGCAAATTCTTTCTTTTTTAAAAAGAAAGTGTCTTTTTTGTATTTCAAGTTGAAGAGAAAGTCCAATTCTTAAATGAGTTGAAAAAACATCCACAGTAATGACAGATGAGAGTTTTAGACCATAGGTTACAGAAAGTAATGAAAAAAAGGAAAATAGAAGAAGAAAGCTTAGTCCATTCGTTTTAAAGGTCTTACATAAATTCCGTCCGTGAAGATAGCATTGAGAAAAAAAAAGGATAACCCCCTGTCAAAAACCATTCCAAATTTAATTCCGCCGCTTATTTCTTCAGTTCTCCAATTTAAATTTATTTTAAGTTTTTTATAGGCAGTCACTCTTAAAACAATAAAATTTCCTTACCAGCTGGAAACACTTTCTCTTTCCATATCCTCCCGTTTTGGAGCCGCCCCAACTTCGTCAGCCAAATGGCTGGATTTTTTGTCACCGGCTTGAAGACTTTCTCTTGGATCAATCAGGGACTTTGCGATGTCCCTGAGATCAGCAAGGCGTATTCTTCCTGTTCACCATCTCTGCGGGATGGTTTAGGTCCATTTGGACTCCCCCAGTGGCAAAAGTGTCAACTGCGATCTCAGAGCATTGAGATCGCATGCTGTATCGGCGCGACTTCGGCCCCGCCTCTCCGGAGTACTTGTTTATTTAGATGACATCTTGATCTTCTCTGAGACTCTGGAAGAACATGTAAAACTGGTACGGCAAGTCCTGAAAAAACTTCTAGCTGCCAAACTATACGCAAAATTGTTGAAGTGTGAGTTCCACAAGACCTCGCTAGATTACCTGGGTTATCTTATCTCCAGTGAAGGGATAGGAATGGATCCAGGAAAAGTTAAAGTGGTGTTTGGAAACCTCCAAGTACTCGCAAACAACTACAAAGGTTCCCTGGATTTGCATATTTTTATAGGCAGTTCATTCCGACTTTTGCTGAAATTGCCCTCCATTAACTAAGCTATTAAAGACGGGCCCTTCCCCAACAAAGCCAAAAGCAAACCAACCACTAAAGTGGACAATGGACTGTCAAAAAGCCTTTGAAAAATTAAAACTGCTATTTGCCAAAGAGCCCACATTGCAACACCCCGACCCAGAGCGACCATTCATAATCCAAGCCAGTGATGTAGCAATAGCCACAGTACTACTGCAAAAGAGTAAAAAGGCCACCTCTTGCCATGCACCTACATCTCCAAAAAACTCACCGCTACTGAAAGGAGGTGGGCCATTTGGGAGAAAGAAGCATTTGCGATCAGGTGAAGCATGCTCACCTGGACACATCTCCTGGAAGGGGGGGGGGATATACCGTTCGAGGTTTGGACTAATCATAAAAACCTCGAAGCTCTCCAAACCCATCGGAGGTTATCCCCCAAACAAGTTCGCTGGGCACAATACTTTCAAAGGTTCAAATTCGAAATTAAACACATCCCCGCAAGAAAGAACTTGTTAGCTGATGCTCTGTCAAGAAAACCACAGTATGACAGTAAGAAGGAAGAAGTTATCCACCCCATCGTATCTTCCTCTCACCAAAAGGCAGCTCAAGTCAACACTCGAAGCCAAGATAAGATGATGACCGAGCTGAAAGTGGCACTCCCGACAGACCAGTAGTTCATCAACAACAAGGACATCCTAACGATGAACGATGGCTTAGCCTGGAAGGGGTCCAAACTGTACATCCCTGCGGGGATGAGGCTACATGTTCTACAGCGGAGTCATGACGCAAAACTAGGAGGCCACTTTGAATTCCTAAAAACGCTCCACCTCATCAGGCATCAATTTTGGTGGCCAAAGATGAAATCAGAGGTGGAAGATTATGTAAAAAACTGTGTTACTTGTGCCACGATGAATACCTGGCCGGGGAAGCCCCCTGGATTACTACAAAGAGTGGCCAGCCCTAGCCGACCATGGGAAGAGATCGCAATGGACTTCATCGTTGAGCTCCCAGACAGCAGCGGTAATAGAGTAATCTGGAGAGTTATTGATTTGTTTTCCAAGCAAGCGCATTTCATCGCTTGCTCAGAGCTGCCATCCGTAAAGAAATTAGCGAAAATGTTTGTGAAACACATTTATCGCCTGCATGGGGTGCCACAAAGGATCATTTCAGACTGCGGAGTTCAGTTCACCACAAGTTCTGGAGAGAGTTCTTGAGATCAATTGGGTCCACACAGGGACTCAGCTCAGCATTTCATCCCAGCATGAATGGGACAGCGGAGAGGGCCGATGCGATGGTGGAGCAATACATCCGATGTTATGTGGACTATCAGCAAGACAACTGGTCGGACTTGCTACCCTTCACCGAAGTGGCATACAACAATGTGGTCCACAGCAGTACCAGATTAACTCCTTTCCAGATTACCAGTGGCATGGAATTCGTTCCCATGCCCGAGTTGCCTAAAGAACCTCTCTCCTCCATGTCTCTGAATGAATGGATGGACACACTAAAGAAGGGATGGGAAAATACGAAGAAGGCTCTAGCAGATGCGGCAGAAGCCTACAAGAAGCAAACTGATAAACATCGCTCACTCCAACCCCCCTTTCGTGTGGGGGATAAAGTTTTTGTATCTACCAAATACATAAGATTAAGAATGCCTAGTAAGAAATTAGGTACAAAATTTCTAGGTCCTTTCCCAATAGAAAAGATAATTAACCCAGTTACAGTTTGACTCAGCCTACCCAGAATTCTAGGGAAAATTTACCCGGTATTCCATTGTAGCATGTTGAAACCAGTAATGGAATCTAGCATAAGACCATCCACCCAAGCTCCCCCTCCTCCTATAGTGGTAGAAGGAGAAACACATTATGAGGTGAAAAAAATCTTAGATTCCAGGCTGTATAGAGGTCGCTTACAGTATTTAGTGCATTGGAAAGAGTACCCTTTTCTGAATCTACGTGGGTGAAAAGTTGGGATCTAAAAGCGGATAAATAAGTGAAACAATTCCATGAGAAGTTCCCTGATAAGCCAAAGAGTCCTACTGAGGGAGGTAGAGGTGGTTAATGGTGTTATGGTAACTTTTATGTTGTTTTTCTTTTCTAGAAAGTGTTTCCGTTTTGAAGAGAGGCCGCCTGTCAGGCCTGCAGCCGTTACTTTAAGAATCTTTGGCCTGCCACACACACTCTGTCTAGCTTCATCTTTAGTATGCCTTTTCATTAAGGGGGGCGGGAATAGCAAGGGGTAGAATGTGTTGTTTTCAAAACAAAAAATTCCTTTCTAGAAGCTCAAGGTTATTCTTTGTCTCCGCACCTCGATCGACACCTGACCAGAACCAGCGGGGTGGAGATGCCAGCATGGAAGAAGAAGATTGGACCATGTGATGGATTGGTGGGTGGGGGACAAGATCATGAACTTTCAACTGGGTGGGAATCCCAGGTAACTTCCAGAATTGGGATTCCCACAGATGTGCCAACATGTCTGTATTATTAAATTGGAACTTTAGAGATAGCTCTGGTGTGGACTCTGATTTAATTCTGCATGATATTTGGAATTCTGATAGTGTGTTTCTACTGGACCTGTCCTGGTGGAAATCCTTGTCTGGGAGTGTAGGATTGGCCTGGTGGATGGGGGAAGGAAGATCCCCCGTCCGCCGGTCGAAAGGGCAACTTTCTATAGAAGGGAGCGGGCCAACTGTCCTGTTTCTCGTAGATGGATGAAAGGACCTTGCACTTGTCCTTAGATTCCATGAGGTACAGGTCTAAGGGATTACCAAATAATTGGATGCTACTGAATGGGGAGGCTGCTAGGTGCCACTTGGTACGGACATCCTCCTGCCATGGCTTGAGCCAAAGCAGACGCCTGGCCGTCACCGAAGAGGCCATGGCTTTAGAAGCGAATCTAGCAGCATTAAGGGAAGAATCAGCCACAAATTCAACCACTGCCCTGATATTGTTGAGATCCCTATGTGATCTAGTGTCAGTAGGAGCGATGCGCTCCTGAAGCTGTTCAATCCAAACCAAGGCCGCCCTAGAGAAAAAGGAAGTGGCCGTAGAGGCCCTAGCCTGGTAGTTTTTGACTAAGGTTTGATCTGACCTTTTCTCCTCAGGCTTGAGAATCCCCTCAGAGGCTCCAGAGACCACAGTAGGTGAAGACAGGGCTGCAACTGGTGCGTCCACTGGGGCAGTCTTGAAGAACTTGGTGAGGTCTGGTGCAATGTTGTAGAGACGTTTGTCAAGGTTGGTCGGCTGTGGGCTCGTGCCTGGAGACTCCCACTGCTTCTGGATGACGTTCAGGAATATCTTGGGAACAGGGATCACCTCTTTTTCCACCGTGGGTTCGGTGAATGAGGTACTGGGACCCTCAGTTGAAGCCGGTTCTTCCGGTTTATCCTGTGAAGTAGAAGTTGAAGCAGAAGATGGTAAGTTAGCAGCTTTAATGGCCTTAAGAAGGTACTTGAAATGATCAGTTTTGAATAATCTAGTAAAGGCAGGGGTATCTGGGGTGACCACCTCACCATCAGACAGGTCTGAGTCCCGCAGGTTATCTTGCTCCCCGCCAATTGAGGCCTGAGAAGTAGAGGCAGAGGATCAGGTTGCTGAGCCGCAGCAGCAGATTTATGCTTATGGCCATGTGATGGAGCAGGTTGGGGTTGCTGTTGTAGGCCAGCAGCCATGACCTGTTTAATGGTTTCAGCAGTGATGGTTGCCATATCAGCAGGAGAGGTGTACATGGTGTGGGGGCCCCCAGAACCATGTGTAACTGGGAGGGAAGCCTGTTCAAAGATGTGCTCCCTATTGAGAGGGACATCAAAGAAATTGCCTCTGTTGTCAGGTTCCATCGAAGATGAGGACTCCGAAGAAGACAATTCCCCTTCTGAATCGGCCGGGGGGAAGGGTCAAGGGCCCATGGGAGGCAAGACAGGTGGAGCTGGGGACACCACTTGGTGATCCTCGGAGGGAGGGGAGGGAGGGCTGGGCAGTTAGAATATGTTGTTTTGGGGCCCTCTGAAATTCTTTCTCAATGGCCTTCTGCCTGCGCTCTTCTGTCCTGGTAGTTGCTTTAGAGACCTTGGGGCTTACTCCTGAGGAAGGGGCCTCTTTGTCTTGCCTCTTCCTGCTGCTCTTTGCCCCTGATGGCCCTGCCTCCTCTAATCCTGCATTCGTATCCATAGCTGGATCAGCCATTTCCCCAAACATAAATCAACACCCCAATAAGATAGGCAACGGTCTCACCCGTTTTCTGGCCAGGCGCTCCTGATCCAGTCCACCTGGGGTGATCCCACGTTGCTGGGCACTCCAAACGGCTGCTGTAGAGTTCGCGCCTTTTTTAAAGCGTCCAAAATGGCTGACTTTTTTTCTCTGAGGCTTTTCCGAACCTCAAAATGGCCACTGCTATCTTCGTGGGTTTTTCCGACCCGCAAAATGGCCACCGATGCTAAATGTGGCCAGGCGATCTGCAGAATGGCCACTGGACTCACCTGGAACCACTGAGCGCAAAATGGCCAGTCGCGCGTCCCTCTGAGTGCCCAGAATCAAGGAGCACCGCAGGGAAACAGCCGTGGAGCTGTAGCTGGCCGATCTGATTGCAAGTCAGGCTTCCTGAGTGAACTCGTGGCCGTAGGCAATCAGACAGCTGAGGAGAGGCAGCCAGAGTTCAGTTTCGAATTTCCCTCCAATTTGTAGAATAAAGGATTATTTAAGGAACGAATTTAAAGGAACAACAATTTTTTTTGGAAAAATTCACCAATTAAAGATATAATTAAATAATTTGGAGGAGAGATCAATTCTCACAGGCATTCCAGGTTGGACTGAGTCTGAAAACGGGGGAGGAGCCACAAGGGCCCGATGACATCGTAAGTGTAGACTCAGTCCGATTGGTTAATGGACAGAGCATACCCAGTCTGGCTGCTGTCTCTACAATAACAGGAAAATCCTCCCTTCAAAGGCAACACTCCCTCTTTTAATCAATAAATGTTCTGAAAATTTGCAAGTTACCTGTGTCTGTATCTGGGAACTAATGCTGTGGTCTTTTCTACAATAATTAGTTTGAGATGGTTACACCATTTATTCAAGGTATTCAATAAATACATGAGGAACCAGTTCTTTTACTAATCCAGATCCTTCAGAAATGTCCACAAAAGCATGTTCTGCCCAGACTGCTTATAGAAGCAAATTCTCACTCTTAAGATACTGTAGGATACTGTAGTTAACAAGTTCTCACTCTAGGATACTGTAGTTAATAAGTTGAAGCTAGAACCAATTATTTATAAAATGTTTTGTTGAGTCAAAAAGTCTTGCCTGACCTGCTGCAACCTTATAGACTAGAACTCATCAAGCTCCCCTGTCCTTCAGTGTCTCCCAGAATCTGCAAAAATCCATGCCCACCACATCAATGACACTATCTGTCTCATCCTCTGTCATCCCTTCTCCTTTTACCTTTAGTCTTTACCAACATCAGAGTATTTTCCAATGAGTCCTCTCTTCTCATTTGGTGGTCAAAGCATTTGAATTTCAACTTCAGTATCTGTCCTTCCAAAGAACAGTTATGGTTGATTTCCTTGAGATTGACTGATTTGATCTTGCAGTTCAAGAGACTCTCTCAAGAGTCTTCTTAAACTCAATGGAAAAGAATCAATTCTTTAGTGCTTAGCATTCCTTGTGGTTCAACTCTCACATCTGTACATTACTGGGAAAACCATAATTTTGACTATATGGATCTTTGTTGACATGGTGATGTCTCTGCTTTTTAATCTGTCTAGATTTGCCATAGCTTTCCTCCCAGGGAGTAATCGTCTTTTATTTCATGGCTGCAATCACCTTCTGCTGTGATCTTGACCCAGGAAAACAAAATCTGCTATGGTTCCATTTCTTCTTCTATTTGCCAGGAAGTGATGGGACCATATGCCATGATTTTAGTTTTTAATCTCATTCTTTTTTGCTTCTGTTAGACGTCTACCATTTTTGTCCTTTATCGTGCCCATCTGCATGAAATGTTCCCTTGATATTTCCAATTTTCTGGAAGAGATCTCTAATCTTTTCTGTTCTACTTTTTCCCTCTATTTCTTTGCATTGTTCATTTAATCTCTCTTTGCTATTCTCTGGAAATCTGCATTTCCCTTTCCTGCTTTCCTCATCAGACAGCCACTATGTTTTACTTTTTCCCGCTTGGGATGGTTGTAGTTGCTGTCTCCTATAGTCTTACAACCCTCCATCCATAGTTCTTCAGGCACTGTCTCCCAGATCTAATCCCTTAAATCAATTCATCTCCACTGCATATTTGTAAGGGATATGACTTGGGTCATACCTGAATGACCAACTGGTTTTCCAACTCTTTTATTGACTATGAAGGTTACTCGATTTATTCTAATGGATTCTTGCCTACAGTGATACATAGATATAATGGTTATCTGAATTAAATTTCCCTATTCCCATCCACTTTAGTTCACCAGTTCCCAAGGTATCAATTATAAATGTTTCCACCTCATATCTGAGCACATCCATTAATTCATACATCTTACATTCCAGGTTCCTATGAATAATGGTTTTTACAGCATTGGACTTTACTTTCACCACCTGACACATCCACAGCTGAGTGTCCTTTTGACTTTGGCCCAGACATTTTCACTCTTTCTGAGGCTATTTGTAATTGTCTTCCATTCTTTCCCAGTAGCATATTTAAAACCTTCAGACCTGAGCGGCTCATCTTCTGGCATCATATCTTTTAGGCTTTTGATACCGTCCATGGGGTTTTCTGGGCAAGGATATTGGAGTGGGTTTCCATTTTCTCCAGTGAACTACATTTTGCCAGAACTCTCCATGACTTGTCCATCTTGGGTGGCCCTGCATGGCTCAGCTAATAGCTACTTTGACCTGTGTAAACCCCTTTGTCAGGACAAGGAAGTGATCGCATCTATCCCCAGTGGAATCTCATGCCACATTTTTGACCCATTTTGGAATAGCAATAGGACTTAGGCTTATACACTGCCCCATAGTGCTTTACATCATTCTCTGGATGGTTTACAATGTCAGCTTATTGCCCCCAACAATGTAGGTCCTCATTTTATTGACCATGGAAGGCTGAGTTAACCTTGAGTCATGCCAGGATCAAACTACAGGTTGTGGGCAGTGTTTGCCTGCAATACTGTGTTCATCCACCAGGCACTAGGAATCAGTTACTACTGATTAGTCCTCAAAACCCTAAAAGAGCCTGTCCATTATAATCATAAAGCGAGTCACCCATGGGACTGACTTTTATGATTTTATTATTTTTGCAGCAGTTATAAAGAGACCACTGTTCTTAAGCGAATCTATTGTTCACTATAGAACATTTTTGCTGAAAACCAGGCCAGTTACATAAACTGTAATCATGTAACTGTGGCATTGCAAATGGCCACAAATGCATCAAAATGTGGTCATATGACCACAGGGGAGGGAGACGGACATCAGAATGTTGGAACTGGCATGTAAGTAGGATAGGTTTTCATTGAAACTTTGAATGGTCATTAAGTAATCAGTCGTAAATCAAGGACTACCTGTACTTTTGCTTCTCTCCACACTTCTTGCTGTAACATTTTCTACTATAAGTATGAAATCATTTCTATGGCATGTTATCATGGAATTGGTAGAATTCTTCGTAACAGTAATTCTTCCTTTCCATTGCTTTCTGGAATTCCTCAGAAACACTTGCTTAATTCAGTTTCTTTGCAGACCTATGTCCTTGTCCTTTCCCTGTTTCATCCATGAACTCAGGGATGTAAATCAAGAATGATTCAGACTTAAGACATAAATTGGTCCTAGTGTTTACCATAAAGCAGACTATTTTGTTGTTATTCATCATATGTGCGACATTCCTGATGTAGTAGTCAGGCAGCTTCACCAGTTCTCTCTATACTCAAAGTATACTTAAACAGTCTGCTAGCGAAGCAAAACCTCTAAATGTTGGGATATGTGCTGACATGAGCCTATTTGGGCTTGGGACATCCTTGTGTCACTTGAATAACACACCTTACTCTGCAGTTTGTTTTCAATAAAATTTGGAACAATGGAACCAGTTATCCAAAGAAGTGGAAGATTCTTTTCGTATTGGACATTTTTGAAAACAAGGTATTTTTCAACAACAAGCTGTCATGGATTTGGGTTCCTGCACTGAGCAAAAGGGACTTGAAACCTAAATGGCTCTTCTAACACCATGTGTCAATGTAATCAAAATACCATATTTTTCGGAGTATAAGATGCACCTTAATTGTTGGGGAGGAAAATAAGAAAAAAAAAATCTGCCTCTACCTTCCAGCTTTCCAGGGTATTTATCTGGCTAGCGTCCTGTCAGTGTGTGAGAGTTGAGGGCTGTTTGGAAACAAATAGTATTTGCTGTATGAACAAGGAAGGAGACAGCTTGTTCTGTACTAAAACTGCATGTTGCGCTGATATTTGAAATGAAAACTGAAAGTGAGACTTCTCTGCTGAACTACCACGTTGGAAAACCTGCTTTTGGTATTGTATATTTTGTAAATATTGTATATTTACTTAATGTGTTATATTATGTATAAAGAGAAATTATTGAATCCTGCTGAAATAGTTATTTGTGTTTGCTTTCTGAATGTGATTGCTGCTGCAAACTCTTGACACGTCCTTGCAGCAAATAGCGAACAGACAGGTCAGCTTCAGCACATTATTGCAGCCTGATTCATCATGAGCAGCTGATTGGCAGGTTGAATCGGCCTCCCGGAATACTCCCAATCAGCTATACCAGGCTGCAGGGATTGCCACAGACTATAGCCTCCTCTGTGCCTCGTGTTTTTGGCTACATTTGGTGTATAAGATGCACCCAAACTTTCATTGACTTTTTTTTTGGGGGGGGGGGGTGTTTTATACTCCGAAAAATACGGTATTAAAGTACATTGTGATGATTCTGATAGCTAGCTACCAGCTTTAGTCTTTAAATACTGTCATACAACTGAAAGGTATTTAGGGCAATAAAGATGGAGGTCAATTTTCATTTCACAATCTCCCAAATATTTTTTTTAATATTAAGTCACAGTTATCAATAAGGTAATTTGCAAGCAGTGGCCCTCCTAGTATACAAGTGGAAGTGATCAAAAGGAAGAATACAGGATTAGCTACTGCATAGGATTCTTGACTCAAAGTTGATACAAAATATAAAGGCAACAAATGCATTAAAATATCAATTTCCCAAAAATAAAAGCGGTAGATTTTAAAGCCAACCTAGAAGCCACTATTAACGAGCGGTAGATTCCACACCAAGAAAAGGAGGCTGAACTCTGAAATCAAAGTAGATGACACTGCTTGGTCCCTTGATGGGCCAAATATGATGGCACCTCCCCCCTATTGCTTCTTCCGCCTCTTCTCACGAAGCAGCTGGCGATAGCGCAAGCCCTTGGGATTGAGACCGTAGGCTTGGAGCCTCTGGCAACTGAACTCTGAGCCTTTCATTCGTATCTTAGTGCCCAATACCAATCCCTTTCTGCCTCTCTTTTTTGATCTTTGAATTCTGGGGGGCACAGAACAAGAGCCATTTGAGGCAGGAGCGTCAAATTCTTTCCCTGTAACAGAATCTGTTGTGGTCTTGGCAAACAAATGTCCTTCCTCCTTACAGCTGGCACTAACCAGCTGTATTTCTTTTGAAGGGTGCCCAAAACACTTGGTCTCCCTGCTCTTTTTTTTCTTCTTGGGCTGAAATTGCTTTCCATCTTTTTCTTTTTCCATTCTGCAAAAAGATCATATGGCAAAATCAGATCCTGAGGATCCCATAAGTACATAGAACAACAAATCTAGTCTCAAGGCAGCAGAACAAGTAAAACATTATCTCAACATCAAAGACCCTCAGCTCAACATCAAAATTAAAGTTCTAAAGAAAGGAAAGAAAAAAAGTTTCTTTCCCCTCAGGGTCAAAATTTTCAGACACATTAAGTGAAAGCAAATGGCAACTATACAAAGTGGATAATGATTTAAAAGAGAAAGGCTCCCATGGTGGCTGGAAAAGGGCTAGAAAGCATGGTGGCAATTTCATTTTGTTTTAACGTAGGAATATCCCTCCCTGGGTAAATGTAATTGCTTTCATTTTATTCAATATTACTTTCTAAATCTGAACTTTCTGAATTACTGTAGTTAATATTATAGGAAAAGAACTACTTTTTAGGCTGGACTTGCTATAGCCTAGGCCTCAGAAGACATACCCTGTTTGAAGAGATTTGAGAATGTGTTTCTTCTTCCAAGCATCTTGACTTTTCTTCTCATAGACTGCCTTCTCCTGCAACTCTTCTTTTTCTGATCTGTTCAGAAAACATGCAAATCCATCTTCTCCTGAACCATCCCAGCACCATTTAGTATTTGGTGTAGGATGGGAGAGGAAAATGGCATGAAATAAGGGGCTTTCTCTTTTAAGTTGAAATGAATAACTGATTTATATTTTGCCTTTATCTTATGGAAGGAAAATACTGGAATGCGTATTTTCACGCTTAATAAAAATCAGCTCTTATCATTACAAGATTTCATTTTTTTAAACCCCATTAAACACCCATGCTATATTCCATGCTATTGGATAGCAATAGGATGTTACCAGGTGTTCAAGACAAGAGAGAGTTCTAAAAATATTTCTTTGTCCAATTTTGGTTCTACCATGTCTTATTCTGTGATCTTGCTTCTTCGCCCCACCGAATACTTGCTGATTACTAAGCTTCTCTGCCCATTAACTACAAGTAGTTAATTAACTATTTAAACTAGTAGCTAATTAAAGAAATAGTAATACTATAAAGTAGTAATATTTATTATAATATAATAAATATACTTATATGATATAATAAATATAACATTACAATGCAAAATATCGCAATAATCTAATATATAATTCAATAGTAATATAAAAATAATAAAAATAGTAAAAAAGTAATATTAAGTAGTTAACTAAGGAGAAATTTCCTAATAGTGAGAACAATTAACCAGTGGAACAGCTTGCCTTCAGAATTTGTAGGTGCTCCATCACTGGATGCTTTTAAGAAGAGACTAGACAGCCACTTGTCTGAAATGGTATAAGGTTTCCTGCTTGAGAAGGGGGTTGGACTAGATGACATCCAAAGTTACTTCCAACTCTATTGTTTTATTCTGTTCTAGTCCTTTTGGGTGGGGGTGGGGGGAGCCAAGAAACGCTGGAGGTTAAGTTGCAACTTTCACCCTGTCCAACTGGGCTCAAAGCCCAGGTCTTGATCTCCATGCCAGATTCCGGACTCCAGCCATGTTATAAATAGTACCTTTCCACTTTATGTTGCTGCCCCTCACCTATACATGCAGGTCTTCCGTAGAGAACACCAGCGATTCAATTCTTTATCATCAGCAGCCAAAATCTAAAAACAGAAAGACCATTGTGTTTTTTATGTTTTTCGTAGTACAGAATGCAACCATTCTGATTCTTTCCTACACTATGAAGAAAATAGTCTTATTTTCTACTATAGGAAAGGCTTACCTCGTCAGTTGACAGTCCGTAGTTGCAGGGAACAACTGTGCGGTACTTGAAACGACAAGGAAGGTCCCCTATCAGGTCCTCATATTCCAAGTGGTAGAACTCATCCAAATATTGTTCAAATGTCTTTGTTTCTGCAAAATTCAAGAGAATTAATGGAAGTCAGGAGATGTTACTCTTTCAGATTCTGCCCATCATTCTTCTCTAGTCCCATCTTCTTTAGATCATTTGCAATACATACCCCCAAACCTCCATAATTCTAATATTTGGATGAATCTACTTCTCCCCCCCCCTTCTGCTTTTTGTATTACCTAGCTTAGTGAATATTTCTAGGTAATTCAAACACCTTTATATTTCTATGGCACTTTGCTTGGTTGTAATAAAGACACCGATCTGTGATAGACACTTAACTAATAGCAATAGCATTTAGACATATATACCACTTCACAGTGCTTTACAGCCCTTTCTAAGTGGTTTACAGAGTCAGCATATTGCCCCCAATAATCATTTTACCAACCTCATTTATCAACCTGGAAGGTAGAGTCAACCTTGAGCCGGTAAGATTCGAACAGCCAAACTGCTGGCAATCGTCAGTCAGCAGAAGTAGCCTGCAATACTGCATGCACCACCACAGCTCATACTAATAAATCAATCTTTTAAAAATGTATAATTTTAAATCAATTTTCACAAGCCTTGCCAATGACTCACTCACAGAAAGTTTCCTACCCAAATTCTTACCAGTATCAAATGGTTCTTTTCCCTGCGAGATGGCTTCTGCAAAAGGTGACTTGCTCTTCTTCTTTCCTAGAAGAGGAATCTCCAGCTGCTTTTTCTTTTTGGAATGGGTTGGTTGCTGGGAGGGGTCATAATTTGCATCCATCTGTAGACGAGTGTAGAGGACAGCAGGGATGAAAAACATGGATTCAGTCTCAAAGCCATAAATGCCAAGTTGGAAGCAGAGCCCCCTTTCCCCAGCATTCACATAAGGCAAGACACCAACTCACTTCTCAGACACAAGTAACTGCTGTCCATATTTATCCATCTACCCACCTCCAGCATTTTCCCCAACATCAAATTGACCCCTTGACTTTTTACCATAGAGAACCTAGACTGCTATTCTTTGCATTGAACAATGTGTCAGGTCCTCCTCTGGGACACTGTCATTCTGATGGAGGAGAGGGGAGTAGGCTATCAGGGTTGCATACTCTGCATGTTTTTGCTTTTGCTGTAACTGCATGAGATTTAGGGAGGGGGACTATCTCGAACACATGTCAGACTTTCTCCCAGCCAGTTCTAATCTGTTACCAAGATCATTGCGTCCTGGGGATGAACTGCTATGAACCCATCCACCCCCACCAGCCCACAGATTGTGCCATTGAAATCATGCTGGGGACAAGCTACCAAAACCGAAACTACAATCACCCTTAGAGAATTGGAGGAACTTATTAAAAACCTAATTCGTGGACTTATCCAACTGGTGACCACTGGCAGCCCCAGTCCCATTGTTTCCAATTTAAAGCGCTTCCCTTTGGATTACAAGGAGTCCCTATAGTCTTCATGCAACTCATTAATGAGGTACCGCATGAACATCTTTATAAAGGGGTGCTGATGTATTTAGATGACTTTTTAATCTGTACCGAGACTAAAGCAGAATACGTGAAAGCAGAAACTTCAGGCCACTAAACTATGTGTATGCCAAACTTTTCAAGTGTGAATTCCATCAGGACAAAATAATTACCTGGGCTATCGAATCTCCCATGAGGGGATCAAAATGGATCCCCAAAAGGTCAGAGCAGTGTTAGAATGGGCTCCGCCTTGTACTAGGAAGCAGTTACAAAGCTTCCTAGGATTCGCAAACTTTTACAGGCAATTCATCCTTTTGTTTGCTCAAATAGCCCTTCCCATCACAAATTTGCTAAAAACGAAAAGAGGAGACAAACCCAAACCCAGCCATCCTTTAAAATGGTTGATGGAATGTCAAGGTGCAGTTGGAAAACTTAAGCGGCTTTTCACCACTGAGATGGTGCTGAAACACACAGACCCTGACCACCACTTCATTATACAAGTTGACGCCAGCGATGTTGTGATGGGGGCAGTGTTAATGCAAGAAAGTGAGAACAGACAGTTACAACTGTGTGCTTACACTTCAAAGAAACTATCTGAAACCAAGCAACACTAGGCCGTATGGGAGAAGGATGCTTATGCCGTGAGATGGTCACTCCTCTCCTAGTGGCCCTTCTTAGAAGGGAGTAAAATCCCTTTCCAGATATGGATTGATTACAAAAACCTGGAAGCACTGCAGCACTGTAGGTTCTCTCCTAAGCAAGCACGTTGGGTGCAACACTTCCAGTGGTTTGATTTCACCTTGTCCTACCTCCCGGGGGTGGGGGTGGGTGTTTCCTGGCCATTGTGGATGCCACAATACCATTGCTCCAAAGCAGAAATAATCAAACCAATGCTCCCATCTCAACTGGCAGCCCAAGTAACCACCAGATCGCAGCAGAGAGAAAAGATTCTAGTTAGCAGCGATGTGGCTTCTGCCCTAAAAAAGGCACTAACAGATGATGAATGGTTTTGCAACCAAAATAATATCTGCTCCATCCACGATGGACTGGCTTGGGGGGGAGCAAAACAGTATGTGAAAGCTCTTAATTATGCAGGCATGCCATGAGTCAAAAGTGGCACAACATTTCGGATTTGTAAACACTTTACATTTAATAAAAAGATCATTCTGGTGGCCCTCCCTCAAAAAAGACACACAGGAACAAGTACTGCACAAAAAGACTTTAGCAGGAAAGTCTGTAGACTCTGTAAAAGACTAAGGAAAAAAATCAAGCCAAACCATAGATTCAATCACCTCTGATTCCTTATTTAATTATACTCCTCAGTTTTTGTTGAGTATTTTTAATCCTTTGAACTGTACATGGTTATACTGCCTGTAGTTGGGACCGCGGTGACTGACGTGGTAAGATGCTGGGTCTGCGCACCACTGAAGCTGGCGGCTCGGTGGCTCGATTCCTGTGAGCGAATAAATCGCATAGGGAAAAGAAAGGAGCCTCCCCCAATCGGGATTCAGGCGTCCTGCGAGTAAAGATACCGGCCAAAAAAATCCCTTTCACAGAGGCAGTAAGCCCTCTGTGATCCCTGGCTAACACGTGCCATACGCTAAATAAATAAATAAAACTGCCTGTAGACTGGCTGTCCTTAGATTTAATGTTTGTCTCCAAATCTGGGGCATTACCTGCTGGCCCTAAGCAGCTCTGGTTGTACTGCAAAGGGGCCAGAAGACAACAGTTTCCCTTTCTTATGCCACATACAGCTAGAATCATTAAGAAGCCAACATACCACAAAGTCAGGGTCCTCACAGTGTGGTTGGTGATCTTCCTCCTGCTGCCACCGCCACATTCCTTCGTCCCTTCCAATCCACTTGTCCCAATTCAATTCACCTGAATTTGGAGTAAAAAAAGGGGGGAAGAGAAAGTGTTTTAAAGCAATGATTCTATAGCTTTTATTGCTTCTTGAACTTTATTTAGCCCATGAGGACACACTTGAAACACTATAGAGTTCATTGGGCTTCCCTCTTCCTGTACTCAATGCATACTTGCAGGCTGGCGTAGAATCTGGATAAAAAATACTACATTTTAAATGTTATTTAATATAACTCCATTCCCTTGTTTAAATTTTTCAGTTCTAAATCTATTCTAGATATGTTGTGCATAATAAATAATGCACCAATTACTCCTCCTTAAAAAAGGTTCCAAATGGCTCTTATTCTTCTATGTCCCTCCCCAAACAGCCAATCAATTTGTTAAGTAAGTTTATAGTGTAGCATATTTGTAACCACAGGCCACAATTGGGTAGATAAAACTGTAATATACCGTATTTTTTGAAGTGTAAGACACACCTTTTTTCCTCTAAAAAGAGGCTGAAAATCTGGGTGCATCTAATACAGCATTTTTTTGCCTCCCGAGGCCCGCCCCCTTCATCAAAATGGCCGTGCATAGCCTTATGGAAGCTTTCAGAAAGCTCCTGGGGCCTTGGGAGGGCAGAAATAAGCAAAAACGGGGCGTTTTTTGCTACCCCACCCCCCAGCAGCACTCTATAAGCCTCCATAAGGCTATTTTTTGCTCATCCCCCCCCCACTCCCTCCAGGAGCACTCTGCAAGCTCCCCCAAGGCTATTCATGCTTTTTTTTAAAAATGGGCCCATTTTCACGAAAAATTGGCCATTTTGGGCAGATTTGCAAAGTGCAAAAACTTTTTTTTCCCTTTCAGAAAGCTGTTTAGTTAGAGTGTTGAGAATTACATTGGTCAAGTGCTGTGTCTCTCTCCCTGCCTACCTACTGTATTTCTCTTTCTCCAATGTTGGTGGAGACAGCAGCCATGTGTGGGTTAACTTAACCAGTAACCAATGGACTGAGTCTACCAAGATGATGTATTAGCCTCTGGGGAGTGTCCTCCCGCTTTTTTAGACTCAGTCGATTGGGACTGGCTGTGCTGACTGCTTTCTCTGCTTCAAAAAATTAAGAAAAAAATTGGCTATTTCAAATTAAATTACCTAAATTCGCTTCCCCTGCTAATAATTGACTTCCACAAGGCAGAGGATCTCATTGCGGACTTCCAGCTCCCTCCTGGAGCTCTGGGCTTCGCAGCCCTTCATGGCTGAGGGAAAGAAGAACCACAAGGCGCCTCGTTTTTCCCTCAGCGCTTATCGGGTGGCGGCGCTGCCGGGCACTGGCCGTTGGAGGCTACCGCCCATCAGGCAGCCCTTCCAGCCTTCCAGCTTCGGGACCGGCTTTCTGGCCATTGCTGCTGCTGCTATCACCGCCATCACTACCGCTGCCACCATCGCTGTTGTCCCCGTCCTCGCTGCCACGCTCACTGCCACTTCAGCATTGGGGACCCAGCCAAGGCTTCCAGCAGCGTCCTCTGTCTCCGCAGCTTCTCCTGCGGCTCTCTCGGCCACGCTGCTTTCTGGCCCAAAGGCTTTCTGCCTCAGTGGCTATTGTGTATTGGCGGGAAACCTCCGGCAGCCATTTTAAGGATCACAGTGAGTACTGGCCATGTCTGCCACACCAGATCAAGGTCCACAGGCTCCTTCGGACAACCAGGCCTCAATTCCCGAGGCTGATCCTCCCCCCACCAGGGCTTCCAAATGCAGGGGCACCAATTGGGTCTCTTCTGCTCCACCACCAACTAAGACACCCCAGCCCGACCGCAGGCTTGCTTCGGGTATCCCGACAGAGGAAGGGGGGGGGAGCTCAACAGCCCTCCCCCCAGGAAGGCCAGGGAGAAGACTAAACATGTGGAACCCCATCCCTTCCAGGCTCAGAGGTGGGTTGAGGTTAGCCCTCATCCAGACCTTTCTTCAGACTGAGGAGGAACTCTCTCTTGCAGCCTCCATCATTCAACCTGAGGAAGCCAGGGGTGCAGATGCCCAGGTTTACAGTGGGGAGGAATCAGACGGGAATAGAAGTCTCACTCCTGAAGACGAGGTCTTCTCCCATCTTTCTGGTGCTACACCCTTCAGCCCCCCGCCCTATAAACATTTCAGATTCCATTGAATGTGGCATTGTTGCAGGACTAAAGCACAGATCTTCATCTTCTTCTCATTCCACTCCTCGCAGGTCTTCCTCTTCCAGTTCCAGGCATAGGGAAGGTGACATTCCGGCCTCCGCTTCTCACGAGCTTCCAGGCATCTCCAGTCAACCTTCCGTTTTTGGAGAAGAGAAGCGTCCGGCCAGAGATTTGGACCTATCTGAAGATGAAGGTCTCCCTCCTGACCCCCCTTCTTTTGTTGATCTATTTAAACCAGCTGTTTTTCGTTCTCTTCTATTCAAGGCAAGAAAGATTGCGGGCATCCCAGCCCCGAAGACTCGCCAGGCGGCGGAAGCAGACAAGACAGACCACGGATCCTCTTCACTCAACCCCGGGTAGAGAAGGAAGTGATTCCCTCCCCCAGATTATTCATCGACGTGGTCCAGAACCAGTGGATGTCTCCAGGTACAGGTCCCCTCCCCTCCGCATTGGACAAGCGGCTGTACAACATGGGTCCCGACCTCGCCAAAGCTCTCAAGGTACCCTCTATTGATTTACCTGTGTTGTCCTCTCCTATTGTGGCCTTAGCTGCTCCTGAGGAGGCGCTTCGCTTGGAGGATAAAAGGATCGAACAGCCTCTTGTCAAGGCCCATCAAGCCGCGGCGTGGGCTGTTCGAGCTGCAACCTCCTCCTTATTCTTTAGCCACTCTGCCCTTCTGTGGTTCAGGCAGCTTCAGGAAAAGATTCCTCCTAGAGATTCCAGGGCTCGCAGACATTAACAAACTAAAGGCGGCCCTGGAGTACACAGCAGACGCCTCCTTGGACGCGGCCCGCTTTGCATCCAAATCTATTGCCTCCTCTATCTCTTCCCACAGACTCATTTGGCTCAGGCAATGGCAAACAGAGGCCCAGGCTAAGTGGAGGCTCGCTTCTACAGTCTACTCCTCCAACCTTCTCTTTGGTCCCCCACTGGAGTCCCTCTTAGTAGAATCTAAAGATAAGAGGAAGGTTCTCCAAGCGGCCACTAAGAAACAGGAAGGTTGAGGCCACTCCGTCTACCATAGGCAGCACTTTCTCCAACTCCCGTCCGCAATGTCAGGCTCCTCCCAGGCAGGGTCCCTCATTCTCCAACCGCTCAAACAGAAGTAACCAAAGGTTCTCCCCCCGGAAGTCCTTCAGGGACTCTTCCAATAAGTCATTCAAGAGGCAGAAGTTTGGGCCTACCTGACTGGGAGCTATATTATCAGGCAACTAGTCTGATATGGATCAAGGAATGAATAATGTTAAGAAATGTTAGGCTTTTGAACCTAGAGGGTCACGATTTGTTGTTGGGATGGCATGCATTTTTATGGTATAAGGAAACTAAAGAACAAGGTTATTTTAGAAGGCACTATATAAGAGGCTTTGTTATTAAACTGGGAGAAGGTTAAGAAGTTACATTACTTAAAAATTCCAGTCTGGATATCAACCATTGAAGCTTTTTCGTATTCAATAATATATAAAAAGGAACAAACAGTTAGATATGCTGAATTGTTAAATACAGAGGGTGAACTCAAATCTATACAAGAATTGAAGCAGGAAGATATTGAAGTTAATAGGTATTCATATGTGCAAATACATTCTACATATAATGAAGATAGAAAAAAGGAGGGTTTTTATGATAAAATGACTGAACTAGATAAAATCTTAACAGGTAACGATGAAAAAGTAATTTAAAAACTCTATGCCTACCTATTAGAGGTGAAATTACAGGAAGAACAAGTCAAAGAAACTATGTTAGCTTGGGGAAAAAACTTTGGGCATGGAATTGATTTAGAAAAATGGCAAAAACCGTGGACTCAAAACTATACAATGACAATGTCAACTGCATATAAAGAAAATTTGTATAAGATGTTTTACAGGTGGCACTTATCCCCAGCGAGAATAGCAAGAATGTCTAAGAATAAATCCGAAAAATGCTGGAAATGTCATCAGACGCTGGGCACATATTACCACATGTGATGGACTTGTACTGAAGCTAAAAGATACTGGACAAAAATCCACAGGTGGCTGGAGAAAATGATACATAAACACATAGACTTAAAACCAGAACTCTTCTTATTGGGAATAATACCAGAAACATACAACAAGGACTTGAAATATCTGATTATAAATGTTTTAACAGCTGCTAGAATTGTATTTGCCAAAAACTGGAAAAATGAGAAATTACCAACACAGGAGGAAATTATTCGGAAAATAATGGAATGTGCTGAAATGAGTAAGCTTACATTTGAAATTAGAGAACTAGAGGATGAGCAATTTTATAGAGTATGGGATTTGTTTTACCAATGGTTAGATAAAAAAACCTGGAAATGAAATTGTTTTCTTATGCAATAATAGAAAGTTATATTTACTGTTATGAAAGTTTTTTTTTTATTTTTTATTATGCAATTGAGTACTTATCTACATGATATATGAAGAACAATAATGAACCTAATGTATAAGAGTGGGATGATTTGAACCTCTAGGTATAACTGTTGGTAGTGATCATTCTATACTATAAATATTTTTGCTATACTAAATGGACTAATGATGATGTAATGAACAATGGATACATATATGAATTGAAATACCTAATGACTATATGGATTAATAATTAACTATGGAAAATTATATTTGGAGTTGTGGATGATTGATGACATTATGGTTAATTGAAAGTATAAATGTGCAATATGAATTAATGGGAATCTTTTGTTTTAATCTTTGTTTTTACTCTCTAGATAGGCGATATTATAATTCTATAAAGACTTATTGTTACTTAATAGATAATTATGGATTCAAGGAAATAAGGGCTGTCACAAATGAAAGCATATTAATGGTAATCTGAACACATAATGCTCAATGAAATATTTAGTTATGTTTAATGGATAACCACTGACTTTATTTTTAATTGTAAAAACTGTTGCACAAAAACTTGTAACCAAACGACATGCTTGATGAAATTGAGAAAAGTTGTTTTTTCTCCTTGCTTTTGTTCTGTATGTGTTGTCTTGTGTTTTAAAAATAGAGGCAGAAGTGACTGCCCAGAGCCCCTCCCAATAGGGGGACGCCTGGCGGCCTTTGCGGATCGTTGTGACGACATCACTAACAACACATGGGTCAGGTCCACCATCAGATTCGGCCTAGCTCTGGACTTGCGGTCCAGCCCTCCGAACCACTTGTCCCATACCCAATCTCCAGGGATCCTCACAAGAGGCTTCTGGTGAAGCAAGCCATTCATCACCTGCTCCACATTCGGGCCATTCAACCTGTGCCCCCAGGCCAGGTAGGACGAGGGTTCTACTCTCGTCTCTTTATCGTGCTAAAGTCTTCGGGGGGCTGAGGGCGATTCTCGACCTCAAATTTCTCAATCGTTATATAAGGTACAGGAGATTCAAGATGCACTCTCTTCGGACAATTCTGGAGAGTGTGTGCAGGAATGATCTCCTTGCCTCGGTGACGTCACAGAGGCTTATCTCCACGTCGCCATTCTCAAACGCCACAGGCAGTTCCTGAGATTCGTTTACACCGGCAACCACTTTCAGTATCGGGCCCTCCCCTTTGGGCTGTCCTCAGCACCAAGGGTATTCACCAAGCTACTGTCAGTGGTTGCAGCTCACCTTCGAGCCTATCCCATACGGATATTGTGCTACCTGGACGACATCCTTTAACTGTCCAGGTCGACAATCAGGCTCTTCAGGATCTTCACACCTCCCTTGGAGTACTGCAGGATCTGGGATTCTCCCTAAACCATCAAAAGAGCCATCTGGTCCCCACCTTATGATTGGTCCATCTGGGAGCCCTGATAGATTCAGTTCAGGGGAAGGTCTCCCTGTCCCTAGAACGGCAAGCGAGCCTCAGGGAGCTAGCCAAGGAGGTACAGAGGAAACATCTGGTTCCACTGATTCTTTTATCCCAGCTACTTGGAAAGATGGTCTCATGCTTCTCCATCATTCCGTGGGCACGGCTTCAAAGCCGATGCCTTCAGTGGTTCCTATTGCCGTACCAGAAGACCAACAGCAGTGAAGCTCTTTTTGTCTCATTTCTTCCCAATAATAAAGGGCTTAAGGCCTCTTTGTCCTTAATAGGGTGCTGGATCAGATCTGCCATCTCAAAAGCTTACCTGGCTCATCAACTCACTCCTCATCCAACATCACTGCTCATTCGACGCGGAGTGCAGCAATCTCAGCGGCATGGACCACACAAGCCTCGGTGGAAGAAATCTGCAGGACAGTTACCTGGACAACACCTACTCCTTTTATCCGCCATTACAAGGTGGATAGATATGCTTCTGCAAATGCAGCGTTTGGCAGGCGGGTGCTACAACAAGTGCTCACTTCTCCAGACTCATAGGCCACTCACACTCCCTCCCGGGGACACTCCGAGCTTTGGTACGTCCCACGCACGGCTGCTGTCTCCACCAATATTGGAGAATGGGGGGTTGGTTCTTACCTGATATGCCCCTTCTCTAGGTAGGTGGAGACAGCAGCCATCCCCACCCTTTCTGATGCAGGCCTATGTCTGGACCGTTTGGTGCGAAAGATTATGGAGCAGGGATCGACAGAAAGCAATCTAATGCAGCACAGCAGTCTACTTATTCTCCTTCGTCAAGAAAGCGGGAGGACATTCCCCAGAGGCTATGACATCACCTTGGTAGACTCAATCCATTGGTTACTGGCTAAGTTAATCCATGCATGGCTGCTGTCTCCACCTGCCTAGAGAAGGGGCACATCAGGTAAGAACCACGCCCCATTCTCTCCCTCTCTATCCCTCTATCTACCTATCTACTTTTTTAAAAAAATTGCCTCTTCAAAACTTGGGTGCGTCTTATACTCCAGTGCATCTATACTCTGAAAAACGACCGTTGACTTACCTGAACAGTCCTTCTATGTGTGCTGCAAGGGGAATCCAAGCATGGGTTAACTTTGTCCTTTAGCCTAGAGACTGAGTTATGTAAATGTTGACCATGCCTCCTTTGACTGGATGGATCAGTTTTGTACGAAGGCTCAGCTGGACCAAGAGATGCCCAGAAGACTTGTGAAGGTAGGCAAGACAGACGCCTTGTGTTCCATGTGAGTGAGTCGACGGAGACAGTGTCAATGCCCGGACCAGCCGAAGCCGAGGGCGGGGTTGGATTCCCCTCGCAGCGCACATAGAAGGACCGTTCAGGTAAGTCAACGGTCGTTCTCCTGTGCGCTGCTTGGGGAATCCAAGCATGGGACATGCCAAAGCAATAGTTCTCAAGGGCGGGACGCCGGCTGGTCGAGGGCTGTGGATGGCCCGCCATTCCCCCGAGCTTTTGGGGACCAGGAAGAGGATCGAGTAGAACCCTTACCCTACCTGGTCCTTGGGAACCTGTTCTGTGGCGTTTACAGAAAGCAGGTGGTCGATTTCCGAGTTCATCAGGTGCCTCTTTACCTGGCACCGTGGCACGGGGCACCTAATGAAGCGCCTTGGTGGAAGCCCAAGGAATTCCAGTGTGAGGCCCAGCCTCACAGTCTGGAGAGCCCATGCGTCCGAGGAGGTTTCCGCCCATTGGTTGGCGAATAGTGCCAGGCGCCCGCCAATGGGATCTCCCTCGTGTGAGTCATCGGAACCGACGAAAGGAACGGTTGCTGTTCCCGCGAAATGGCCGCCGTGCCTGTTTTTGTTGGCCCTGCTGGCGGCCCCTGTCCCTGCTAGCCGGGCGGTCCTGACTCCTATCCTGTGTCTGGAAGAACGGTCTGGAATAAGGAGGGACATATGGGCCAGACGAATACCCAGGGTCCCCGGCCCGAAAGTGCTGCCTCCTGTGGTATGGCTGCTGCCTCCGATCCCCACGCCTAGTGGTGGAAGAAAGCACCTTGAGCTTGTCCCTATTTTCAATTAAAATGGGGTCCAAGGCAGCTCCGAATAGAAACCCTCCCGTGAAAGGAGTGGAAGCCAAGCGCCACTTGGAACGAAGATCAGCTTGCCAGTGGCGAAGCCAGAGGAGCCTGCGGGATGCCACATTGGAGACGACTGCGCGTGATGCGAACTTGGCCATGTTAAGAGTAGCATCTGAAGAAAACTCCAGTGCAGCCACCAGCTTGTTCACATCCTGGTGAAGGCGCAGGTCCTCGGGGGGAAGCCTGGCCTGCATTTGCTGCAGCCAGACCAGGGATGTCCTATTGATGAAAGAGGCTGCTGTAGCAGCCTGCAACGCCCAGGCAGCCACCTGGTACTTTTTACGGATAACCAGTTCGGTCCTCGGCTTTAAGACCCTCTGAGATCTCAGAAGGGATCAAGGCCGGAGAAGCCAAGGCCGCTACTGGGGGATCCACAGTGGGAAACTGGAGAAGTTTGTCAAATTCGGGTGTGGAACCGTACAGCTTCCTGTCCCCATTGCTGGGAAGAGGAACAGCCGTTGGCTGGGTCCTCTGCTTCTGGACCACATCCAAAAATAGTTTGGGAACAGGTATGGCCTCCTGCTCCTGCACCTGTTCTGCAAAGAACCGGTCAGTGGAATCAAGACCTACAGCTATACTAGCCGGCGTGGCCGCCCCCCCCCCCCCTATTTTAGTAGTCACCTTGGCCTTATATAATAAAAGACTTAAATAAGGTAGGCCGAAATAAGCCAGAGAAGGCCAGAGCCTCTTGGCCCGGACCATCACCATCAGATAATTGCAGGACTGCTGCATCCTCCTGCTCACCAAGGATTGAGCCCTCGCTGTATGCAGAGGGCAGTGGTGAAGGAGGGTCAGCCTGATCAGTAGAGAGGTCCCTGGTGATGGCAGCAGGGGCATGGCGATGGGTCCTGGCTGCAATTCTGCTTCCACCCCTTGGGAAATAGCAGCAGATATCATACTATGAATCTCAGGGGGCAGAGTCATTTCTGGCCCATCCCCTCCCCTGAGGCCTGCAGCCCTTGGTGTAAACGTGGCTGCAGGCTCCGAACCTGGAGAAGCCTGACCCCTAATTGGATCACCCGCAGAACGGTCCGAGGCAGGCCCGGGCCCTAAAGCTAGCTCCATTGAACCCCTACCCTGAGAGGTGGGGAGATCAGGAGACCAACCCTGGACCCCCACTGGAGGAGTCAGGGGAGCAGGAGAGTGGCGTTCGGCCACCAGGTGAGGAGGAGAACCAGGGGTATAGTCAGCAGTTGAGGCTGGAGGCCTGGTCTGCTCCTTGCGCTTAGTAGCTCTGTCTGGGGCTGCTGAGGCTGCGCGTGCCCTATGCCTAGAGGACCTGGTAGAGGGTCTACTGGCCCTGGTGCTAGGCCCCGGGGTGTCAGATAGAGGTGGGAGGGAACCAGGAGTCCCTTCGCTGCCCCCAGAAAGAGAAGTATCAGCCATGGTATTAAACATGAGAGAAAAGGCTCAATCTCACTTGAAAGGTGTGGAAACGCAGCAGAAAACAAGCCAGATACAGTGCTAATCGCTGGCGGCGAACCGACCTCTGTAGCAAAAATTCACCGAGTGAAATGGCGTTTGGGCGCGCAAAGCAAGCTCTGCCCTCTTCCCCAGTTAATTCTGGCGCGAAAAACTAACTGCCCAAAATGGCCGGCGTGAACAGCGTTCTTGGCACGAAATTCAAACTGAAACAAAATGGCCACCGCCTCATGTCTACCCGGGAAGGGAGAGGCCGTCGCAGCTGAAATGCTTGGCTTGGCTTACCTCCCTGCAGGCAACGCACTGCAGAACGACAGTAAAGTAAGTAAACGAGGACGCAAGCAGCGGCTGCTCCGGCACGCGTGCGCGCGCCGATACAAGAGCAGCGCACCGACTCTCACCGCGGCTGCCTTCAGAAGGGAGGGCGGCGGACCGACCCTCAGCTGATCGCAGGCGTCCTGGCGCCTTCAGATGACTCACCCGGCGATTCTGCGGCCACTGGAGATGCAGGAATCGAGTTACAGCCTCGGGCAGCAATTTATCCAAATAACGAGGCGCCCGTTCTCATGGCTGCTGGAGCCGCAGGGAACATAACACACAAACTCCCATTCACAACAAGGACTCTCTGTAATATAATCCAGTCGAGGTAGAAATCCAAAGCAAATGAGTTATTTTTGTCCATTATCCTAGAGGAGAAAGGATTTATGTGTCTCTTTAGGCTGGACTGAGTTAAAAAACTGATCCATCCAGTCAAAGGAGGCGTGGTCAACATTTACATAACTCAGTCTCTAGGCTAAAGGACAAAGTTAACCCATGCTTGGATTCCCCAAGCAGCACACAGGAGAATATGGTAAGTACTTGTTTCAGATAAGAATAAATCATACATTTTACTTAGGGGTTACATGCAATGGAAAATGCTTTGGTTTGAATTGGAAGCAATCAATTACATTCTGGAAGGTCTGCTGTAACAAAGCCCCCTTTAGCTATTTTGTGTATTGGCCAAAACAAAGTCCAAAGAGATCCCTCAGTGATTTATGGGAGGTAAGCCTAGTTCATGTTTTCCTCTCACTTCTCTTCTAGGAATGTCTTGGATGATGACTCTCCTACTCATCTTCCCAGCACTACCAATCCCTTCCTTGCTGCTGTTTCCACCAATATCCGCATGTACTGTCACCACAGAAACTTGGTGACATTTTCTCCCAGTTCCTCTTCCCTATCCCCCAAACCACTTCTATCCAGAACAAGTCCCATTTCATTTTGTATTCTGGTCAAAACATCTGAAACATAGCAATAGCACTTAAGACTTATATACCACTCCATAATGCTTTACAGCACTCTCTAAGCAGTTACAATGTCAGCATTTTGTTCCCAACAATTCAGGTCCTTATTTTACCAACCTCGGAAGGATGGAAGGATGAGTCAATCTTGAGCTGATCAAGATTGAACTCCTGTCTGTGGGCAGAGTTATCCTGCAATACTGCATTCTAACTACTGCGCCACCAAGGTTCCATGTATGTGTCATTTCAGGCATCGAGAATCCATCCTGCTGTTCCATGCACAGAATGTTGTCATATCCTTAATTTTGTGATGGTCCCTTTTAAAAATTATCATTTTTTCTCAGGAGTCTGTCCTCCAGGTTATGGAGTTGATTAGAAACTCCTTGTCAACTCCCAAAGCTTCCCTAACCTGCTCCCAAGTTACAATAGGCAGGGGATTGAGGAATCGGGCCTCGCAGCTGTATCAAGGAGTTTGCATCTCCGTTAAAACAAAGCATATTTCAGCTAGCAAAAATCAAGGCCATCTCCATGGAGATCAACAGCAGCTGGAGGGAGTGACTTCTAAAACCCACAAAATTGCTTCATTGGGGAATGTGACTGATGACACACCTTAAATGGAGGGGGAAACAAGATCAGAGCCTAATAAATAACTGGATTTCTTTTGAACCTCGGCTTGAGATTCATGTTTAATTAAAATATTGGTCAGAACCCTGACACTCCTTATATTAATTCCCCAAATACCTGTTTTTTTTTCACATGAATAGCAACTTTCCCTTGCTCCAAGATGTCCCAACATACCGTCAATTCCTTCTTCAGTTTCAAATTGTGGTTTCTCTTCCTCACCAACTCCATAGTACACATCCCCAAAATAATTCTAGATAAGGAAAAGATAATATTCAAGATTTATTTGTCCTGGAGGAAATAAATCTTTAGCATTCTTGAAGCCACATTTTTCCTCCCCATTTGATCTTTTTAAACAAAAAAGTATAGCTGATTAAAACTGTTTTGTGGATACAGTGCCAGCTCTCTGTAACAAACTCCTCCCTCGAGACAGACATGATCTGCAACTGTTTGGATGCTGCAATTGTTTACCTTTGCAACAGAAGCTCATATGCAACCAGTTTGCCAACAATTTGAGATTTTAAAATAATGGGGAAGCCACAAATTTTATAAAAATATTAACATGCTAGTATATTAAACTGGCAAAAATAAATGGCATTTATTTTCCTTTATCCTTATTTACTCTTTACCTTCTTTACTTCTTTACCTTTACTCTTATTACCAAGTAAAAATACTTAAATAATTAAGGCATAATTAGGTATAATGAGGGGCTCATCCCTACAAAAACAAATAATTGCACCTATAAATCTCACTAACCTCTATCCAAAACTTAGCATATACGGTAAATAGCAATAGCACCTAAGCGGTTTAAAGTATTGATATTGCCCTCAACAATCCAGGACCTCATTTTACCAATTTCAGAAGGGTGGAAGGCTGAGTCAACCTGGAGTCGGTTAGAATCGAACTGCCGAACTACTGGCAGTCAACTGTGAGCAGAATTAACTTGCAGTACTACATTCTAACCACTGCACCACCATGACTCCTAGCCATGTTCCCAGCTCTGAAAGGGACCCCTTTCCTGAAAGTGGTTGGTTTTTTTGCCAAACAATAACTCCACAATACCCACTCAAGAGTCGCTTTGAACTACGAGATGGGTGGAAAATAAATTTGATAATGATTGTTAATAATAATCCAGGCACATATTCTCGAATTATGCCTCGATTTGCAAACTCTGCTCACAGCCAGACAAGAAGCAACAGGTAGAGGGAGATGGTTGGAATGCAAGGGAAGGAGTAATGGAATGCAAGAGCACTAACTCCAAAGCAAGACCTACTAGTATTCCAAGGTCACCGGCTGTGAAAGTTCACCAGAGTCTGTTCCCCAAACAAACTGAACATAATTGATTGGATGGAATAAGATGGGGGGTGGAGGGCAAGGAAAAGTGGAACATTTAACTATGCTGTTTGCATGCGAAGCTGTTAGAATTTGTTTCATTATTTCCATATCCATAACTGCTCAGTAAATTATACTCTTAGAAACAAAAAATGGCCCAGGAGTCTTTATTTATTGTATGCACTAAGTGGGACAGTTGACATCAAGCTAATTCTCAAGTACTACTCTGCCTGGAACCCATCAGGAGGCTTGAGGAATGATGCTGTTTACAGAGAAAGACTTAGAGAAAAAGAGGTCACGAGAAAGTCTGGCTCAAGAAGCACCAGCGCTATCCCAGTGTGGAGCAGGGGCCCAATCCGATGGGGCATGGCCATCAGAAAAAGCTGAAAAGCTGGAGGAGGTCTGAGTGATGCCATTTGAACTGCATGGGGCCCCAGCCATCTTCATGCAACTGGTAAATGAGGTCCTACATGAACATCTGCATAAAAGGAGTCCTAGTATACTTAGATATTTTGATCTACACCAAAACAATTAAGGAGCATGTAAAATTGGTCAGGGCTATGTTCAAGAAGCTCAGAGAGGCGTAGCTTTATGCAAAAATATCCAAGTGTGACTTTCATAAGATCAGATTGGATTAACTGGGGTACAGGATTTTGCAGAAAAGTGTGGAAATGGACCCTGAGAAAGTGTAGGCAATTCTGGAGTAGGAGGCTCCTTATATGAAGAAACAGCTGCAGAGTTTCCTCAGCTTTGCTAACTTTTATCAGCAGTTCATCTCTACATTTGCCCAGATTGTCCTGCCCATCACAAACTTATAAAAAGACAGAAGGGCTAATTAACCCAGACTCAACCCTTAAAGTAGTAACTAGTGCCAAGTGGCATTTGAGAAATTAAAACATCTCTTCACCACTGAGTCAGTTTTAAAGCATCCCAACGCAGGCAAGCCATTCATAATTCAAGCAGATGCAAGCAACGTGGCTGTGGGAGCAATGCTTCTCCATAGGAATTCGAAGAGGGAAGTACAGCCTTGTGCCTATACTTCTCACTCTCCTGAAAGGGAGACGCAATGGGCTATCTGGAATAAGGAATCCTACACAATCCACTGGGCCCTCCTCATGTGGAGGCAGTTTCTGGAAGGCAGCAAAATTCCTTTTGAAGTGTGGACTGACCACAAGAATTTGGAAGAGCTAACCCCCCACCCCCAAGCTATCCCCCAAGCAAGTTCAATTGATTTAGTACTTCAGTCAGTTAGACTTCACACTTTGTTGTCTACTTGGGGAAAAGAACTTCCTTGTAGATGCCCTCTCCAGATGCCATAGTCAAACAATACCAAAGAAGAAGTCAACTCCATCATCCATCTAAGCAAGTAGTTCATGTCAGTCCTCACAAGACAACAGCGAGCCATCGCCAGTAGCCGAAGGTCTAGTGCAAACTCTAGGAGGGGCTTTAGCGGAAATGAATTGTTTCAGCAACATAGAAATGAGCTCTCGATTAGAGATGGGTTGGCAGGGATGGGGGCCAAATTGTATATTCCGGCAAGCCAATGAGTCCTGGTATTACAGTCCAACCACGATACAAAAGCAGCAGGGCACTTTGGGTTTGTGAAAACTCTCCACCAAGTAAAACGTTTTGGTGGTCATGCATGAAGAAGGACAGAGACCTATGTAGCTAGCTGCCCTGTGTGTGCATTGAGAAAAAGGCTACCCAGAAGACCCCCAGGGCTGCTGCAGACCGTGGTGAGCCCCTCAAGGAAGGAAATATCAATAAACTTTATTATGAAATTACCAGAGAGCACTGGGAATACCGTGATTTGGGTTGTTATGGATCTTTTCTCCAAATGAGCCTACTTTGTGGCCCCAAGATCCCCTCCATGCACTGAGTGGGATGGTTGACACATCCTAGCAAACAAACAAGTTTCCTTCAAGTCAAGCTTGAGAGTTGACAGGAAGTTTTTCAGCTGGACAGACGTGGGGGGTGTGGGCTTTTAAGAGCCTCACATGAACCCTGTCTGACAAACCATCTCTGAGATCCTTTTTGGATCAGAACCACTCTGGAAGGCAGGGTGAAGGTGGGCACTGTCTCATCAGACCCAGAGGGAGGCAACAGGTCCCTCGCAGGTTGGAAATTTGCCCTATGAATCGGAGTCGGGGTAGCAGTCTGCAATATGGCTGACAAGATGCTGGCTTCTTGTCAAAGCAATGAACAGGACGGTGTGGAAGAGATGAAAGACTGGTAAGAAAAGTTATCCAACCCACAGCCATAAATCAAACCTGGAAAAGGCAAAGAAATCTTGAGAACATAAATAATATTGATGGTCAGATTGGGATTCTTTCAAAAAGAAAGAAAGAAAGAAAGAAAGAAAGAAAGAAAGAAAGAAAGAAAGAAAGAAAGAAAGAAAGAAAGAAAGAAAGAAAGAAAGAAAGAAAGAAAAGGAAAATGGAGGGTTGAAACACCAGCCCTCCCAAAAGCTATTTATTTGAAACAATCTCGGACATAAAGGGAAAAAGCAGAGAAGTGACAAACCCACTCAAATATAAACTCTAAACTTGGTTTTGGATTTGAAATAGAAACCAAACATTCCGAAAGACTTACTCTGTTTGAATTTCGTCCAACTAATATATTTTAACTTAAAAAAAAAAAGCACTTCTTCTTACTGATAACTGATAACCTAACCTTGACCATGTGGGAAGTTTTAATTAACCAACTGCCATAAATCAGAATTTGGAAAATTTGAAAAATTCCGAGATGCCTCTGGGCGACGTGATGGCTACCAGAAAACGCCACCTTAAGGGTCAGCAGCCACATGTGAACCACCCTGATGGGCTCAAATGGGAGACCCGTCAGGGCTTTGAGAACCAGGGGAAGGTCTCAAGTTGGGAACCTGTGAATGGGGGGGGGGTGAGGTTCACCGCCCCCTTCAAAAACTGTTTGATTAGAGGGGAATGAGAAAGAGAATGAGCCCCTTCCCCCCCCCCCAGAACCGTGGCCAAGGCGGCTACCTGCCTGCATAGGGTGTTTAGGGCCAGGCCGTCATCCAATCCCTTTTGCAGAAAGTCTAGGATGTTAGCCACCGAGGCCTTGGTTGGATCTAGGTCCAGCAGCACGCTCCACCTAACAAACGCCGACCAGGTCGAATTGTAGATTCTGGTGGTGGACGGACGCCTAGCGGCCTCCAAGGTCTGAATGACCTTGGCGGAAAGGTGGGCTCCCCTCAGGAGCTGCCGTTCAAGTGCCAGGCAGTCAGGTGGAGCCACTGGGGCTCCGGATGGATTAGAATCCCCTGGCACAAGACGACCTCCTCCTGAGGTATCCTCCACAGCTGGGACACTGAGAGTAACATCAGGTCCGTGAACCATGGCCTCCTGGGCCAATAGGGGGCCAGTAAAATGACTCGGGCCTTCTCTGACACTACCTTCCTGATGGTCCCTGGGATAAGGGGAATGGGAGGGAAGGCATAAAGTAGGCCCCGAGGCCATCTGCTCCTGAGGGCATCTGTCCCCTCCGCCAGCCGGTTCTTGAAATGAGAGAAGAACCTCGGGAGCTGAGCGTTGAGTGGCGTTGCAAACAAGTCCACCAGCGGGGTGCCGAATCTCAGGCATATCTTCCAGAACAGTTGTGGCTGGAGACTCCATTCGCCGTTGTCGAGGGTCGCTCGGCTCAGCCAGTCCGCCTGATGGGTGGACTCCCCAGAAATGTGTTCGGACACCACTGAAGATAGATGTCTCTCCGCCCACGCGCCCTATTTCAGCGCCTCTAGCCACGTCCTTCTGCTTGTTTTTTTCTTCCGTCAGCCTCGCAGCGAAGACGCCGGAGCGTCCCCCATCATGCTCCCCGGTGCCTAGAGCGAGGCGGCCCCCCCCGGCCGCCGCCGATCCAGGGGATCCCCCGTGGTGCCGCTCCTCCGGCAGGAGCCTCTACGGGGCGTCCTGTGCGCCCCAAGGATGTGGGCCTTTGTGGCGACATTTTCCGTCAAAAGCAGTACATGGCGGCCTTGCACAAAGATCTTGAAGTGTTGCAGGGCCAGGCGAGCCGCCTTCAGCTCCAACTAATTGATGTTGTGGCGGAGATCTGAGCCCGTCCAACAACCCTATCCCATCTTGGACTCCATCAGGGCCCCCCAGCCAAACAGGCTGGCATCTGTCATCACCGTCACTCTGTCCGGTTCCCAGAACGTGTTGCCCCGACATAGAGCTGGAGAAAGCCACCACTGGAGGGACACCCGGACTGCCGTTGGAAGTCGAAGAGACTGCCGGGAGTTGCTCATCCTTCTCCTCTGGTATGGGATCAAGGCCCACTGCAGTGGCCAAAGATGGAGTCGGGCCCACGGAACTATGCCGATGCAGGAGACCATCTTGCCAAGTAGCTGAGACAAGGTCAGGATGGAAACTGACCGACTTCTGCGAACCTTGATTACGAGCTGACGAAGACTGGTAAGTCTGTCTGGGGAGAGTTGGACCACCCCTGTCTCTGAATCTATTACTGTCCCTAGATGTAAGATTCGTGTGGATGGGTTGAGATGGCTTTTGGGGAAGTTGATGGAGAACCTCAGGGACTGAAGACACTTGATGGTGAGTTGGAGGTCGTGAGTGACTTGGGGAAGGGACTTTGCTTGAACCAACACGTTGTCCAGGTAGCATTGGAGGCACACCGGCATCGAGCGCAGGTGAGCCACCAATGCTGCCAGAACCTTTGTGAAGGTACGGGGTGCTGAGGCCAGACCGAAGGGTAGAGCCCGGTACTGGAAGTGTAGGGCCTCGTGGGAAAACCTTAGGTATTTGCGGTGGGCAGGCAGGATGGGAATGTGGAGGTAGGCCTCGGTCAAGTCTATCGAGGCCATGTAATCCCCCCGCCTGACGCCCTGGAGAATTGACCTGAGGAATGACATTTTGAAGCATCTGTAAAGGAGGTACTGATTCAGACGCTTGAGATCTAGAATCACCCTCCAGCCCCCCTGAGCTCTTTGGGACCACAAATAGGTTGGAGTAGTGGCGCTTTGCGGGTGGAACGGGTTCGACGGCCTGAATCTCGAGAAGATGTTCTAAGGCGAGATCCATAAGGCGTCGACGTTCCGGATCCCGAGAGAGGGGAAACGTCCTGAAAAGATTCGGGGGGTTGGAGAGGAACTCCAGTCTCAGTCCGTGCCGAACGGTAGCCCTGACCCAGGCGTTGGTGGTGATTTCGTCCCACTGATCCGCATAGTTTGCCAGACAGCCGTCTATGGGAAGGCCCAGGTTCGAGTCACTTCCCCCTGCGGAAGGGGCAGCCGCCCCCCCCCCACACGAAAGGGCCGCCTGGTCTGACTCTGGAACCTGTTACGGTCCTGGTAGTAGGGGTGGGAGAACTGCCTATCCGATCTGAAGGAGGAGTACCTCTGCTGGTGATCCTGCTCCGGAGCCCTGCAAGAGGGTCTGCGGTAAGGGGTAGGTCTGGACTCTGTCTTCTTGGCATTGGAAGGGAGGATCTTCTTCTTATCCTTATTTTCTATTAATATGGGGTCCAGGGCCTCCCCAAAAAGATTGGGACCCGAATCGGGGGCCGCCGCCAGACTCCACTTAGCCTTATTGTCCATCTGCCAATTGCGGAGCCACAACAGGTGATGGGATGTGACAGAGGTGGCCAGGGCACTGGAGGCGAATTTCACAGCGTCTAGGGTAGCATCGGCCAAAAATTGAGAGGCAGCTATGATTTTAGTTATATCTTGGTGGAGACGCTCGTCCTGGATTGGAATACGCTCCTGAAGTTTCTGAAGCCACATGACGGTGGTACAATTAAAATAGGAGGCGGCAGCCGCCAATTTAACCGCCCAGGCTGATGCATTAAAGTTCTTCCTCAAGGTGAGCTCCGCCCTCTTATCCTTTGGCTTCATTTTGTCCGCTGCATCCCCAGAGACCACAGGAGGGGAGGAGATCAAAGCGGCTATGGGGGTGTCTATATTGGGTAGCTGTAATGCCTTAGCAAAGGTTTGCTCCACTTAATAAAAACGACGGTCATTGCTACCTGGATTGGTGAAATTTGAAGGGCGAGATCATTGATTTTTGACTACTTCTAAGAAAAAAGGCGGAGCAGGGATCTCCGCCTTGTTAGTAGCTGTGTTGGAAAACATAGCCATGTCAGGATCCCTGGGTGGGGGAACTGTGGGATCCCCAGTACCAATCATTGTGGTCTTCCATGTCTTGTGCAGCAGAGGCTTAAACATGGCTGGGGGAAGCAAGGCTGAGGATGAGGGGGAATCCGGAAGAGCGGAATCCTCGTCCTCCGAAAACCCCATGTCGTTTTAATTGTCCTCCCCCGGGTGGAGGCTTCGCTCACTACAGATGGGGAAGAGGTCCTAGAAAGGTGGCGACCAAGGGATCTACTGGAATGAGGAGCCCTGTCCTTCTGTGCTATGCCACGTGTAATGGCAGCTGAAATGAGCCTCTTAATGCTCTCGGGTAAGAGCTCCAAATCCTCGAGATCATCCTGGAGTGGGCCAGGATTCTAAGGGGCCAACCTGGAAGCGGGCAGAAAGGATCTAGAGGAACCTTCCAAGGGGTCAGCTTCCCCCCCCCCCAAGAGGAGTAAGCGAGGCTGGGGGAGAAGGAGACCTGGATTGCCTGAAACCCCTTGTAGATTCTGGGAATACTGAGGGTGAAGATGGGCTGAACCGCCTGGGAGAAGATCCAGATTGAACCGAAGGAGGCCTAACTGGGGATCTAGACCTAGGCCTAGGTTTGGGCCCTTGAGCCTGCCTCTCTGCTCTGGCCACCACTTTATCCAAGGCTCTCTGCCTCCTTTGCTCATCTCTGGTGGCCGCCCTAGAAGAACGCTGGGAGGCCTTGGGGTTAGATGTGGTAGCCCTGTCCATCTGTGCTTCACCACCCTCTACAAGGGCACCCTCTGGAGCCTGAGGAAGGTCTGCCTCCGGAACAGTCGCCATTGCCCCACTCACGTGCCTTCTGTAGACTGCTGGGCTCTTGGAGAAATTCCTTGACTGCTGTCTCCCCTTTGGAGTGAGGCGCTGCAGTCAAAGGCTTCTCAGGAGGCTGTTTGCGGTTCCGCGCATGTGACGCGAATCAAAATGGCCGCCGCAACAAGAAAATGGCCGCAATTGCTTAACGAGGTCCTTGAGGATCGCTCCTCTGCTCTAAGTAGCAGCTGCAGCTTGTCCCAAGTGCCGCGGCTCGAATTAAAGCGCCGCGGCTTTCTGCAGCTCCGCAGAGGCCCGTTTGTCTTACGAGCCTCCGTGCGCGTCAGTCACTCACGCGCTCCTCTCAATCGCCGGGAGCAGCAGTTTGAAATTAACTGCTGCCGCTGAATCGGGCGGCAAAACGGAGCTCTTCGCGTGCTTCTCAGGCGCCGGAAAGGTTAGCGGACTCCCAAGGCTGCAACAGTTTGAGGCCGACACCCCTGCACACCCGGGAACCGGTTTGGACTCCTTGGCCCGCGGGGGGAGAGGAAAGGATTGCCCCACAGGGCCCTTCCCCAACCGCTCAGACAGGAAGACTGTCTCTGGGCCGCAGCCTATAATTTTGAATTTAGTGTATCCAATTAAAATCAAATCAAATCAAATTTTCAATCTACCTTAAAAACTATTATTCCTACCAGAAGTAGAACTACACAGTGCTAGGACCAAAAGACTGAGAGGAAACTGGGAGCTACTGGAAAGGAAGGAGCATTTAACAATTTTCTCTCAGTCTATGGACCAATCAGGCTGTGTTAAAACCCTCATGTGACCCCTCCCTCGAATCCACCGGAAAAATATAAAATATCCTCTTGATGGTGACTGGGGAAAATTGAAGAGAGTGGATGTGTCAAAATAAAGAAAAGGGAGAAGACAGGAACAGAGAAGTGGGTCAAAAGACTAACTGGTAGAATATGATAATGGAAAGATAGCTAAGTAAAGGTTAAAATATAAGGAATATGGATAAATATGAAACTGATATGGGGAGGTTGTAAAGCAGAGGTTTGTGATCCACTTTTTATACATGATAATTAAATTGAGTTGCAAATTGATTGAATATGACAATAGGAGGACAACTAAGCATGGGTCAAAATATATGAAACATGGACATATATAGAACTTTTAAGATGATGAATAAAGTGAGATGTTTACCGCTTATTTTATATAATAAAGGGAAGTGTAACGAATATTGAACAGCGACGATTGCCATCTAGAGACAATTAAAGGTAATCTAACCCAAGATATGGAAAAATGGAGAGGGAACAGGAATATACCTACAATGGGAAACTATTGAGATAAAAAGACAGAATCACAAATTGGGGGCATGTAAGAATGTATAATTATATAAAGATAATGATGAGAATAGCAGGGAATTGTAACCAGGTCTACATCTTGATCAAAATTAGGCTGGTGTGTGTGCGTGTATGTGTTAAAAGCACAATGACTACATATGTATACTTTTCTGTTATATTGGTTTTTTTTATTTAAAAGGAGGAGAAAATTAAAATTAAATATGTATATTGAAAAGGAATTATAAATACCATCAACATAAAATGGAGCTCGCTCAGAAGTTGAAATACATCAAGTAAATGAGATGAAGAGTGGGAAGTAGAGGAGAAAGGTAAGGGAAGAAGAGAGGGATAGGAGAGAGGGCAAGGGGGGAGGAGGAGGAGAGAAATGAGGAGTGGTAAGGGGAGGGAGGGAGAAGGAGAGAGGAAGGGGAAGTTGAGAAGGAAAGGATGACAGAGGAAGGAAAGGAGGTAGGGAGTGGGAGGAGAGAGGGAGAATAAAGTGATGACTAAAGTACAATATGGTGTATGGAGAGCAGAAGAGCCAATAATTGGCTTTTGGAGTTGTTGGTAAGATGAATTGATGTAAACATTTAATAATACAATATGATGTTGGCTATGTAATAGTATACATGTGATTATATGTTATAAAAATGAAAAAATAAAAAGGTTTATTAAAAAAAGTCAAGCTTGAGTAGCAGTGATTTTATGGACATGGACATATCATTTTTTGATGATTAAATGGAAGAGGTCTGCATTCTTTCAGGATGTTTTTACAGCTTTCCAGCCTAGTCTACATTTCTGGTATCTCTTCATCATTTCCCATTCACAAAATAAACAAATATAATCCTGCTCACCTTTTTTAGATCAATTAGGCTTGGTTAGGTATTAGCAGGGCAGTTATTTGAAGGCAGATGTTTTAAAAATGCAAATGGTGAGAGTAACAAGGACAATGATAAGTGAGCAACCAAGCCCTTACAAATTTACTAGGATACTCATAGATATTAAATAGTATGTCATTTTGAATTATAACAACAAATGTTTTACTCTGATCAATGCAGTAAGAAAACTGTCTGTTTTCTAGTGAAGATGCTGGCACATTTCTGAGCTACTCCTCCTTAGTTTCAGCAGACTTTAAGGGCAATGCCTTTAACAGTTAAATATTTTGCTGGGTTCTTGGGAAGGTTACTTTTTCCAGGCATTTCTAGTTCATGCATTCAGTTGCTATATTCTCCAAAAATGATCAATCAACCAGCTGTACACAAAGTCAAATCTAGATTTACAGTAAGCCAGTACTTAGGCAAGCAAGGACTTGTCTTGAAATGCGAAGAACAAAGAAAAAAAAAACTGAATTTTGAGCAGTTCCACCATTAAATTTCACTAGTGCCATAAACTCCCTAGGTGACTTTAAGCTGGTTGCTATTCTACCACAGCCCCAGTTCCACACAATCAAGACTCTTAAACTTGGAAATTAGGGATCAGGTTTACACTAGAGCAGTCTATGTCTTATTCTGTCTAAGCAAAAGAAAGAACCCTCACCTCCATGAGTTGGTCATGCAGGTGGGGATCAAAGTCTCCTTCCAGGTCACTTTCTTGAAAACTGCTACCTGCTCTACCAGTGATTTTATGTAGCTTCTCTAGCCGTTCCAGGATCTCCTGACGCTTCAGGTTCTTCAGGTGCTTCAGCTCCTGCTGCTTCTGTTCCCTTTCCTTTTAAACAAATTAGTAAGTCCATGAACTAGGAAAGAGAGTGTTGATTAAGAGATAAAGGTGGTACATTAATTAATGAGGTACATTAGATCAAGATTTAGGCCAGATTCCATGCCACTCACTTTTATCTTGCGCTCCTGTATTTCTTGGCGCTTCTCTTTGCGGTGCTCATTCTTTCGACGGACAGATGTTGCAATAATGCGGGGATATGTTTTTACCTGTTAGGGAGGAAATGGGTGTGAAAAGAGAAAGGGGCTTTTACCCAACATTTTTGGAACTGAGAATTTGGCCTTCCGATTCAGATTTCTACCACACTTCCACCACACTTACATGTTGTGCTTCAGGTTCCTCAAAACGAAAGTTATACTTGCGCTCAAAATCTTCTTGCTTCTTTAAGAAGAATTCACCCTCATCTGATGAGTCTGAAACAGCCAGCTGGACCCCAGGTAGCCTATGGTGAGGCAGCACATATCGGACACAGTATTAAGTAAGTCAGTGATTCTTAAAGCATGATTCTAGGATCACTGGAGGTCCCAAGACCCTCTTAAGGGTCCATGAAATCAAAATGCCGCATATTAACGATATTTGCAAAACTTTAAAACAATGTAAACTTAATTTGTTAAAAATATTGGGAATTTTCATGAAAAATATTTATGTTAATATCTAATGAACTTAATATTGTTATTCAATAAATAAATATTTTATAATGCATCAATTTTAATGTTTAATGTTAATAAATATAATCCATACAAATGAAAACTTTTTCATGGTCCCCATTAATTTTTAAAAGACGGAAGGGGTCCTGGGAGCAAAAAGTTTAAGAAACTGACATGATCAAACACAGCTGAAATATTTTCAACAATCCAATATTCCTCTTTCTGCCCCAGCCCATTACATAACACTTCCGGAATTCTCAGAAGCAGCATTATTTCAAAAATAGGTCCTATCTCCACTGGAGTTATATCTAAATTGTAGCTAAATTATTTATAAAGCATTTTATAAACTTTAGTAGATACAGAACAATTTACAATATTTGGCAAATGAATTAAGTTTAAATCAAGGGAACTGTTTTATAAAGTATAGCACTTAAATGGAATACACCAATCTTATGATGTCAATGCTATGTAGTGGTTTACTCTGAACGTTTGGACCCTATCCAAATTTAGGCAGTCTAGGGGCCATATTTCAATTAAACAGCCTGGTGGTAAATATGCCCCTATCAATAACCAATAACCAATGACCATTTCTCACAACTCCTAATATGATTGACCACATAAATCAAACATTCTTTCAAGCAGCCAATAGGGCCAAAGTTCAATTTCTAGGAGAACTGCAGAGATTGCTACAATACTATTGGCCAAATTACTATGTTGTCAGTCTAATTAACAATTGAAAAACAGAGCCTAGCTAGTGTATGTAATTCTATATAATGCCTGGTAGCTAAAGCTATACTTAGATTGCATGCAAACATACTGAACAAATAATGGAAGAATTAGGCTACTCTAATACCAGGAACAAGAGGAACATAAGAACAGAGGAATTGCCTTGTTGTTATTAAACCGAGGTAATCTTGCAACTGGTTTCTCACAGTAGTCAATCAGTGTTTCTAGGGTGCTGAAAACCTCAAAATGGAGAGATAACTCTCCCTACCAATATTCCCTTCTAACTGGTAGTTTGAGACATGTCCCCATCTGAGGTAACATTCAGTATATCAGGACTATTCTCCTTTAATTTATTCAAACCTCCTTTAAAGCTATTCAAGTCAGTGTAAATCCCATCTTGTGAAAATTAATTTCCACAGATAACATTAGCTATGTGCCAAGCAAAGAACCTTTTATTTTATTTTATTTTAAATCTCCAACCTGCTGCACTGAATGACCCTAGTTCTAAAGTCTGAAGAGAAGCTTCTCTCTAGCCATCTGCCCCACACTGTACATGATTTTATACATTTCAGTGACATCATCCTTCAGTTGCTTTTTCATAAATGAAACAGATTCATCCATTCAGAGAGATGGTGTTGTAACCCTCAATCATTCTATCAGTTTTTTTCACACTTATTCTATCACTTCTTGTTTCAAATGTGGCTACCACATCCACTTTAGTACTCAAAATTCCAAATCTGAATGTCTCACAGAGGTATCAAAGAGTATTATGGTGTGGTCAAGTTTATTTTCAATCCCTTTCCAAATGATCCTTAAAACAGAATTGCCTTTTTTATAGCTGTTGCAAACCGAGTTACATCCTTAATGAGATACTACCGTGTTTTCCCAAAAATAAGACAGTCTTATTTTCTTTTGCCCCACAAAATATGGCTTCGGCCTTATCATCAGGGGAGGGCTTATTGTTTTGTGGTAGGCAGGCAGCTGCTCTCTTGCAAGCGGACTTCCGAAGAGCTGGGCACAGCCTCAGGATCAAACAGCTGTGTTGTGCTATCACAGCAGCGCAACACAGCAGCCATGAAGTGACCACGCTCACAAGAAGTCACCCGGCAAACCCCCTTTCCAGCCAGGCACAGCCCCGTTCGCTGACCTATGGGTATTGCCAAGCTGTATGAATGCCTGTTCACTGCCCCCTAGCTCCCACGGCTTGGTGCCTTCAGAATGCCCCTAGGTCAGTGAATGGGGTTCTGCAGGGCTGGAGAGGGAGGTTGAGCAAGCGGCTTCCGGCAGTGACCATTCTGGGAGTACGCTCTATGATTGTGGGCCGGCTACCAGCAGAGCGTATTCCCAGAGAGTACAACCATAGAGTGTACTCCCAGAGCGGCCACTGCCGGAAGACTCGGCATTCTACCTCCATGGTTTGGAAGCCACAGAAAAAGCCAAGCTGGGATGGCGGCGGCGGCAGCAGAGGTGCCCTGGCTTGCAGGGAGAGTTGGGCAAGGGCATCGTGAGGCTGGGAGGCACGCGAGCGGGGATTGGAAAAGCCGCTTGCAGAACCCCCCCTCTCCAGCCATGCAGAGCCCCATTCACTGACCTAGGGACATTCCAAAGACACCAAGCCGCGGGAGCCGGGGGGGGTGGCGAACAGGCACTCACATGGCTTGGCGATACCTGTAGGTCAGTGAATGGTGCTGTGCCTGGCTAGAAAGGGGATTTGCCGGGTGACTGCTCGTGAGCATGGTCACTTCATGGCTGCTGTGTTGCGCTGCTGTGACAGCGCAATACAGCTGTGCCTGGCTCTTCGGGAGCCTGCTCGCAAGAGAGCAGTTGCCCGGCAACCCCCTTCTCCAACTGGGCACAGTGCCGCTCACCAACCTAGCAGTATCCTGAAGGCACCAAGCAACACGAGCGCCTTTACCCACCCACCCCAGGTTCCCACAGCTTGGTGCCTTCGGGATACCACTAGGTCGGTGAGCGGCGCTGTGCCTGGCTGGGGTTGTCCAGGGGGCTTATTTTTGGGGGAGGCTTATATTTTTGCTCACCTGAAAAATGTGGCATGGCCTTATTTTCAGGACATGTCATATTTTCAGGGAAACATGGTAGTGATAACCTCAAAGTTTTTATACATAAATTTGAATATAGATCTGTGTAATACATTATTAGTAGACTGAGAAATCAATGGATTCTTTTCCTATTAGCTCACTCTTTCTCCAATTTTGAAGGGGAAGAAAAAAGTCAAAAGCTTAAAAAGTATTGACCCTTTTTGTTGATGCTCCTCCTCCTCCTCACTGCTTCCTTCCTTATAACATTGGTTTAAGATATAATCTCTCAGAAACTGCTCCCCTTCATCCAGTTTTGGATCATTCCAGTACATTTTCAGTGGTATCTGTGGAGATAATTAGAAATACACAGATGAAATCCAAAACATATTACTAAGAATGAAAACGTGAACAAGAATCACCATTAAATTGAAAGATAACTGCCAGCCCACTTTCTTTACTCAGGGATGATCTACAGAACTCTTTTATGACCATTTTATCCTAAAACCATGGAAGGTGGTGGACAAATTATGAGACACAAAGAACCCTAACAAGATCTTTCAAGTTTTTGGTTTTTTGATATGTCATCTTCATAATGAGCCTTTTTCCTTCCATTATTTTATTGCAACAAATTGCAATTAAAATTAGCCAGAGGATGATCAATAAAAGAAACCACTCAAATGGTAAAGAATAAAGTCTGTCCTTCTTCCCTACTTAGTACTCTCAAATGGAAGTTCTAGATCAGTAAATAGATTATTTTCAGAGAATAATCCAAGTCAGTTGAATAATTGTTATCTGGATTTACAGGACCTATTAAATCACCAAGAATCAATTATATGCTAAACCAAAATAACTTCCAGTTATTCCAACCCATTTGTACAGTTATCCACATCAATTGTCCCCAGCCCTTTACTAGCCAGATCTTGAAGTTCATTCTCTGCTTCTAGCTTCTTTTGACCTTTCAACCAGCTGATATAGTCTGCTTCCTCATGTTCCTGGAAGAAAGAGATTAAGTGTTAAACTGACAACACTAACACCCCTTTACAATTCGAGCATTATGTTGTGGGGATTTTTATTTACATTTTTAATTACTTTCAAATTCATCCTTGAGTTAGGTTATTTTTAGTCAAAATATTTGTACTTTATTTTGCCCTTAAAAATACCAATATATATTTAAATATATATTATCCTTTGCCTCATGATGTCATATCTGCCATTTGTCATTGGCAGTTGACAAAACTGGATGGCCAAGTTCTCATAAGACAGTTGAGTAAATGATTTATTCAGCACAACAGCAGAGAATCAGCAAGATGTAAAGCTGCTCCAATTGAACTGAAAATAATTAAATTTCCAGATATTCCAGCTTTGTTGGCTGAAACTAGTTTAAATAGCTTGTTCGTAAATATTTAGTTATTCTATAGCAGGCTGTCAAACTCCCAGCCCGTGAGCCATATGCGTCACGCACTGGCCACGGCCACACCCAGTTTAGCGGGGGGGGGGAAGTCCTAATACGTCACATGACACCACAATGATGACGTGAGTTTGACACCCCTGTTCTATAGTAGAGTCTACTTGAACTTCTATATACTACATATAGTTTGAATGATCCCAAAGATTTTATACCTCTATCATTACCTTTTCTGCAAAAATAAAATAAAATAAAAATCCGTTTGTGCATCTTCCCTCTTTTCAACTCTCTCCTCCATTTCCTCCTTCAAAATGCTATTTTATATATCATCACTAGTTATTAATATTTCTTGGAAGTGTTTTCTACATTTCTAGGCAGTCTGGGTTTTTTTTTTAAGTTTTTTTTTCTTCATTTTCATACAAATACCACATGTATACCATTACATACAACACCATTTTGTATTATTAAGTAGTATGTCAATTCGTCTTACCATCAACCCCCAAAAACTATAATTGGCTCTTCTGCTCTCCATATACCATATTTATATCTTATCCATCACTTTCTTCTCCCTCTCTCCTCCTCCCTACCTCCTTTCTTCCCTGTCATCCTTCTCTTCTCTATTTCCCCTTCCTCTCTCCTTCTCCTCTTTCCTCTTTCCACTCCTTTCTCTCCTCTTCCCGCCTCCCTCTACCCCCGTGATGGCGAACCTATGGCACGCATGCCACAAGTGGCACGCGGAGCCATTTGTCGGGGCACGCAAGGCGCTGCCCTGTCAGCTGGCCAGCGCGCATGCGTGCGCTGGCCAGCTGAGTTCATCTTTTTAAAAGCTATTTTTCGCCTTCCCCAAGCTTCAGAGGCTTTATAGGAGCCTGGGGAGGGCGAAAAGAGCCTCCCCCCCGGAGGCTTCAGGGACCGTCTGGAGGCTTCCCTGAATCCTTCGGAACGCTTAAAACCACCCTCCAAGCAAACCGGAAGTCAAAAAAGGTTCGCCATCGCTGCTCTACCCTCTCTTCTTCCTCTTGCCTCTCTCATTTCTTTCACACTCTTCATCTCATTTACATGGTGTATTTCAGCATTGGAGCAGGCTCTATTTAATGTTGATGGTATTAGTAATTTCATTTCAATACACATCTTTCATATTAATAATTTTAACTTATATCCTCCTTTAAAACAAAAAAGTATACATATATAGCAATTATATTTTGACACACACACACACCAACTTATTTTTTGGCTGAAATGTAGACCTGGTTACAATTTCCAGCTATTCTCATCATAATATTGTATAGATACATCATTACATGCCCCAAATTTTTAGTTCTCTCTTTATAATCTCAATAATTTTCCTTTATAAGTATATTTCAAGTTCCCCCTCCATTTTTCTATATCTTTTCTTAGCTTACATTTAATTATCTTTTAATTACAATCCTTGCTATTCAATGCTTATTACAATTCTGTTGATCTGCTATATAAAGCAACAAGCAATATGCACCTCACTTATATTCATCTTCTTAAAAGTTCTATATGTATCCATATTTCATATACTTTAACTTATATTTGATTATCTTTTCATTATCATATTCAATCAATTAGCAACTCAGTTTAACTATCATGTAAAAGAGTAAATCACATATCTCTATTATTTTCATTTCTTCCTAGTGAGTCTTTTACTCCAAACTCTAAACTCCTTTTTCTTTCTACTGGGTATATATTCTTCCTTCTCAAACTTTTCCATCACCCCCTGCTCCCTGTCTTCTCTCCCTCTTTTCTCTTATCACTCCTTTCTTTCTTCTCTATTCCTGTCTGGCCATTTCCTTTCCTTTCTTCTATAATCCCTTCCCTTTTCTTTGTTGGGACATATCCCCCCACTTTTCAATTTTCCCTGTACCACTGTCAAACCCAGTGAAATCTTTTGTCTGCTTTTTATTTTCTATTGCTTCTGTAATTTCACTACCTTCCCCTTCTTCTTCCCTTGCTTCTTTTTCTCCTTAATTTCTAACTTCAAAATTCTAAGTTTAATTTTAATGACTCATGCATATTTTTTATAATTTCATGTATTTCTTCAAATTCCCAACTTTCCATAATGTCCAGTTCAAAAGTTACAGTTAATTATAATTTAAGTTCCAGAGTTTCTTCTTATTTCCCAATTCTATATTCCAGTTCTGCTGAAGTAGAGAGAAAGAGAAAGGGGGGGGGCATTCTTCTTTTCCACCACAGCCACAAATTCAAACCCTTCTTACTTTGCTTTCTTTGTTCTTCCTTCCGGCAAATAGCTCCAGATTCTTTCAATTCAATGATTTTCAACAATACAACTCGATATTTTAAAATGCCGTTTTAAATCCAGGAAAGATAGAATTACCATATTTTTCGGAGTATAAGATGCACCGGAGTATAAGACGCACCCAAGTTTTGAAGAGGCATTTTTTTAAAAAGTAGGTAGGTAGATAGAGGGATAGAGAGGGAGAGAAAGAGAGAGAAATACAGTAGGTAGGTAGGGAGAGTGAATAGTTAGGTAGGTAGGTAGGTAAAGGGATATTTATAGAGAGAGATAGAAATAAGTAGGTAGGGAGGTAGGGAGAGAGTGTGTAGATAGGTAGGTAGGTATATGGATAGAGAGAGAGAAATAGAGAGATAGAGACAGAAATACAGTAGATAGGTAGGGAAAGAGAGAGAGTACGTAGGTTGGTAGATAGAGGGATAGAGAGAATAGAGAGAGAAATACAGTAGATAGGTAGAGGGGAGAGAGAGAAATATAGTAGGTAGGTAGGGAGAGAGCGAGTGTGTAGATAGGTAGAGGGATAGAGAGAGAGAAATAGAGAGAGATAGAGAGAAATACAGTAGATGGGGGGGGAGAGAGAGAGAGAGAGAGAAGGTAGGTTGGTTGGTAGGAAGAGGGATAGAGAGAGAAAAATAGAGAGAAATACAGTAGATAGTTAGGGGGAGAGAGGGAGAGTAGGTAGCAGTGGTGGGTTCCTGCCGGATCGCACCGGATCGCGCGCTCCCTTTCGGCGCTAAACCCGGAAGTACGGTGTTGCCCCGCCCCTGGCGACGGGACGACGCTTGCCTGCGCTCCACCAGCTCGGCTGGGAACGGAGACGTTTCTCTGCCCAGCAATGTCTTCAGTGGAGTGGTGGCAGCCTGACAGGCTGAGCCTGCGTCCCTTTCAGGCGCTCCGCTCCGCTGAGGAAACGTCTCCGTTCCCAGCCGAGCTGGTGGAGCGCAGGCAAGCGTCGTCCCATCGCCAGGGGCGGGGCAACACCGTACTTCCGGGTTTAGCGCCGAAAGGGAGCGCGCGATCCGGTGCGATCCGGCAGGAACCCACCACTGGTAGGTAGGTAGGTATATAGGTAGATAGAGTGGGATAGAGAGAGAGAAATACAGTAGGTAGGGAGGGAGGGAGAGAGAGAGTAGGTAGGTAGGTAGGCAGATGTTTCCAGGTGTATTTATCCATGTGTTGGAGAAGGAAATTGCTGACAACCTGTAGCACCTAAAACTTTGTTTCTGCTGGCACAGCACTTGACTAATGTAATTCTCATCAACCACACTAATTAAACAGCATTCCGAAAGGGGGAAAAAAAGTTTTGCACTCTGCAATCCTCCCCAAAACGGGCCCATTTTTTTTTAAAGGCATGGGGGGGACTTGCAGAGTACTCCGAGGGGGGGGGGGCAAAAACGAGCAAAAAACCAGCCCATTTTTTGTGAAAACGGCCCCTTTTTTTTTTGTCAAAAATTGCATGCATAGTGCTGCTGGGAACTGGGGGTAGCAATAAAACGGTCCGTTTTTCATTCATTTCAGCCTTCCCCAGCCCCCAGGAGATCTCTGAAAGCCTCCATAAGGCTATGCACGGCCATTTTGGTGAAGGGGCGGTGCTTCAGGAGGCAGAAAATGCTGTATTCAGTGTATAAAACGCACCCAGATTTTCAGCCTCTTTTTAGAGGAAAAAAGCTGCATCTTATACTCCGAAAAATACGGTATGAACAGAAAAAATAATGCTTTTTCTTGATTTTTCCTCTTGTTATCTTCCACCTCTCATTGATTAGGGTTGCTTAAGATATGTAAATTAGAAGAAGCTCCAACAAAGCAAGTCTATTTTTAGCTTCCATTCCTTCCTCCTTCTATTCCCCTGTGAGGTTCCCAATTGTCAGTTAATCTCTTTTAAAGACACAATCTTTTCAGATCCATATTCAAAGTTTGTATTTCACTGGGTTAGTCAATTCTCACTTCTATCTCCAAGTTGTTTAAAGCTCTTTGGGCTTAATGATTTAAACCACAATATTTTTTCCTTCTTTTTCTTCTTTCCACCAAAATCCGAATCTATCCTTTGTTATTTTCTACTCGCAAGAATCTTTGCCTTTCCAAATTCTGATTTGTGTCAGTTGGTTATTTAAATCTTCTCACGAGGCCTCATCACTCCTTCCACACACTGCTGCTCAAATGCTTAGTCCAGAAGCTTCAGCTTTGTAGCGACCATTTTACAATGTCGCCTCCCATGACACTGATTCAGAGAACTAATTTCTGACCTACAATGAACACGTTCCTCTAGGTCTGATGAGATGCAGCTCCTTCTTCACTTTCTCTCCAGGAAAGTTCTGATCCAAAGATCCTCGGCATCAGTTTATCAGTTTATCAGCCAGAATTCACATAAGGCTCTTCAGAGCCCAGTTTTTTCTGTCTATCTTGCTGAGGTACTTCCGATCCCTCCGGCAGTCTGTTTTTTAAAAATCACATGTAGTTCTCAATTTACAGTTCACTTAGTGACTGTTCGAAGTTACAATGGCACTGAAAAAAGATGACCATTTTCCATACTTATGACCGCTGCAGCACTCCCATACTCCCATGATTTACATTTGGATGCTTGACAGCCGGCTCACATTTATGACAGTTGCAGAGTCCCAGAGTCATGTGATCCCCCTTTGCAATCTTCTGACAAGCAAAGTCAATGGGAAAACCCGATTCATTTAACAACCATGTTACTAATTTAACAACTGAGGTGTTTCACTTAACAAATGTTGCAAGAAAAGTTGTAAAATGGGGCAAACTCACTTAACAAATTTCTCACTTAGCAACATAAATGTTGGGTTCAATTGTGGTTGTAAGTTGAGGGCTACCTGTACACCAAAAAGAAATCTGCAATGATCCAATACAGACTGGAATAACCATGGACATTACAGTGAGATCTGTACTCCCTGCATTTTTTTATCCATTCCTTTGTTTGCTCAGAGAAGTATAAAAATAAAACAATGTTTGACTAATATAATTCACTGGGATTCAGTTGTTCTAAGTCAGCAATGGCGAACCTTTTTTGGCTCGCGTGCCAGAAAGGGGGGGAGCACAGGGGGGTCGTGTGCAGGCATGCCGCACCCATAATGCAACGTGTGATCCCCCCCAGTGCGCATGCGCGCACAACGTGCGACCCCATTTTTACATGCTTTTTTCGCCCTCCCCAGGCTCCAGAGGCTTTATAGGAGCCTGGGGAGGTCAAAAAGAGCCTCCCCCCCCCCCGAGGCCCTCCGGAGGCTTCAGGGACCATCCGGAGGCTTCCCTGAAGCCTTCGGAACGCTTAAAACCACCCTCCGAGCAAACCGGAAGCACTTCCGGTTTGATCGGAGGGTTGTTTTAAGCATTCCGAAGGCTTCAGGGAAGCCTCCGGATGGTCTCTGAAGCCTCCGGAGGGCCTCGGGAGGGGGGAGAGGCTCTTTTCGACCTCCCCAGGCTCCTATAAAGCAAGGCACTAACCCTACCCAGTGAAGCATCTCATGAGAGGCCAGTGTATTCTATAATACAGATAAATTGCATAGAAGATTCCAAGAACACATTCACTATCCTATTTCTTTTAAAGAAAGGGTATCTGAAATATTAGAAACACGTCATTGTTGAGAACCTTTGGAATATCAGAAATGGTCAAGAAAAAGTCATCTTAGGAAGAAGATACCCTCTGTGACATTCAAGTAAAGTTCCTCCCAATCTGAAGAGATTATTACTATTTCAGACAGCCTGGAGAACTAAATGGAAAAAAAATATGTATTTCCCATCTTTCCCCCTCAGAAACTAAGTAGCTGAGTTCCAGAACAGTATCCTGCTTAGATGAGAAAAAGAAAGACCTAAATAATACTACCTCATATAGACACATACTTTCTCTTCCTTACTTTTAACCCGTTTCTGAAGTAGAGCTGAAGAATTGCCATTATCACCTTCTTCTTCATCACTTTCTAGCACAAATTTTCGGAAGCTGCATCCAAAACAAAGATAGATTTAATATAATATAAAGTGCTTTTTGAGGTTAAAAATTAATACAACACAGCACATAGTCACAAACATTTACAACTACAATAATTAGATTCAATTAGTAAATTGCAATACTTTTATCCATGGCTTATCAATTAAGTAACTGGTTTCATTAAACCACTAATACAGAACTATAATTTTCTAATGAGAACTGGGTTCAAAGAAACAAAGCCAGGCAAATTACATTTTGGTTCAATGGAATGTTCAAATCCAACAAAAAAGAAATTCTCTGCTCCAAACAACCTCAGTACTTAAATACTTCAGTTGCCACCAAATATTCTTTGCTTATGGACAAACACAACTCCAGAAAAATAAAGTGAAACTGAAATAAACTTCAAAATCTATCATTACTCAATCTTAAGAGATACGTAAAAAAAGATGGACAGTTTAATGAGCATATAGAAAGTGCACTAAGCAAATATTAAAAAATTATACCTTACTCCCCCAACGCTAGAGGTGGGTTTCTGCCAGTTTAGCCCAGATCGAGAAAACTGGTAGTGGCGTTGGCAGGAGGCTCCACCCACCTGTCCGGATGCTTCTGCGCATGCGCACAAGCGAATCAGTAGTAAAAAAATTGGAAACCCACCACTGCCCAATGCCTATGTAGGAACAGTGTTCCAAGATGATTTACTCCCAAATCACCTCTCTTTTTTTATAGACATTTATCATTTGGAGGATACGTACACATATTGAGCAAACAGCATGAAGATTTTGAACCACCCAAGTTGTTTCCATTGAGTTCCTAGTTTTCAGACAGCTAATAACTACAATGAATTCTTGCCTTACCTCTCCTTCAGCTCCTTCTGTTCTTCTATATAAGTCTGGAAAAAGAAGGCAGGGAAAAAGAAGATTTACCCGGAAACTTTACATATTGCTAGAACAGTTTATGAGAGGATTGAGACTTCAAATTGATATACTCCTTGCAGACCCCTTCCAGACTCACCTGTTGCTTTTTAACTGTTATCTCTTCTTCCTCTTCATCTTCATATTTGCTGCAGAAAAAAAGAACGAGTTGACCAATCCTTGCTAATAAAAACTTGAAATGAAACAAACCAAATTATATGTAGCCTTTAGGTAAGAATGTTCAGATTGACAGATGATCAGAGTAAATAATATATGGGATGCTTGGAATTGTTGAGTGGTGTATAGCGGAAGTCAGGGGGGTGGGTTTGATTGGGAGGTGGGGGAGGGTTAGGGTGGAGGGTGGGGAAATATATATGCGTAATAAATTTAGAAGATGGGATTAATGAGATATTGCTATTTTAAGAGAAACCTATATTATGATTTATATATGTTTAATTAATTTAGATGATGGGGTTATTGGGCTATTGTTACTTTAAAAGAATCTTATACTATGATTGTTGGGAGGCGAGGGGGCACAATATTTGAATGAGAAATCTATTTTAAGACGGGGGAGGGGAGGGGGTACAGTATTTGTATGTGATTTACATTATATGGCGGGGGGGTAAAAAGGAGGAAAATTTGTTTGTATAAAACTTTTAATAATAAAAAAAGAAAGAAACCAAATTATCATAACTGACTGACAAACCATACCCAATGAGTAGGTACCAAGGCTAATTAAGTATCAAGTGCACCCCAAGTCCAATAAGGCCGTGAGGACCCCCTCTTATTCCCGAGGCATCAAAATCTCCATAGGGATGGTGGTGGCATCTATCACTGGGTCGTCTTCCCCTTTGCTATCGCTTTCATAGTAGACCAAGCTGGGCTGATCGTGGGTCGAAGTTCCCTTCACTGGATGAGGGGGAGACCTCCAGGCCCTGTTGTGCCACCCATATTTTCTCTTTCGGCTCTGCGGCTGGTTTCCTTGGCTTTGGCTGGGCCAGGGCTTGCGATGCAAGATGCTGGCCACAGCACAAGGCAATTGGCTGCTTGGTGACTTTCCTTCCCACATCAGAAACATGCTCCTGGGCTCCAGTGGGCTTCTCCTCTGTAGTAGGAGGGTGCACCCCCTTTTCCTCTACAGGGCGCCAAGTGTCTCTCAGGCATTCAGCGGGGCCGGTTCTCATGTGCCACATGTTCCCAGCACTCCATCAGGTCAAGCTCCACATTTGTGGCTAACTGGTATCACACTCGAAGGTTGAGGTAATTGTGTTATAGCTTCTTGTTCAACCTCTCCCTGAACTGGTAGACCAGTATACGCTCAGGTCAATCTCCCAAGTGAATCAGCAGACTACAAAAATCTTGGATGTACTCTGCCACTGGCCGCTTGCCCTGCCATAGGGAGTGGATGTGAGTCTCTGCTCGCCAGCTGTTTAGGATCTTTGCATCTGTCCCACAATGCATGCATGAAAGCATCCAGGTCTTGTAGCTCCAGAGCCCCCTCATCATGGAGAGATACCAGTTATCCTGCCGCACTGCCTTCTGGTTTAGTTCCAGACCTGGCTCAAGAAATAGGCCAAGTTGTCTGGTTGCCCATCGACTCAGATGGTTAGGGGAGGTGGCAGTTGGTCCTCTTGCATCAAGAAGTATCCAGGTGGCAACCCAACTGCAGTCAGGGTTGTCAGGAACCCCAGCTGCCGCTGGAGCTGCGTGTGCCGGCCCCTTTCCCACCAGTGGGAAGGCAGTGGGGACAGAAGCCACTGTTCCTTTGCTGGGGGGCTATCACTGCCCCAAGTAGGGGTGGCACCATCGGTTGCAGGAGGATGGGAGATGGGGTAGGCGCCATTGGCTGCAGGAGGGGAGATGGTTTAGGCAGCAGTTTCATGGTACTCATCCCAGTTCCCGCAGTTCTGGCCCTCATTGAGGTAGCTTCCCAGACTTCCAGCCTGCTGAACGTCTCCTTCAGCTATTCCATTGAGAGACTGTTAACCACGGCTGGAAACTTCCACTCAGTTGGGTAATCCCACTTAGCTGCTCACCTAGCATTCCCCTTGCTCCCCTGGGTCACTGTGATTCCAAGATGGATGTTGGTGCTCCACTTCCACCGTCTGCCCCATGTGACTTGCCATTGGGGCCTGAATATGATCCTTACATCGCTCTCTCTCCCCCTTAAACATGGGCTGTTGCTCCGGTTTCTCAGCTCTGTTTGGGGCATGCACCAGCCATTTGCATTTTGGCTTTGGCTTCAGCTGCCACTGGGGCCTCTTGAGAAGGGGCTTGGCGCCCTCCATCTGTTTCTTTGTCAGCTGCCGACATCTCGAAGCTGCCAACTTCCTGGTGTAGTCCAGGTAGGCGGCTACATGGACAGCTGGCTCGATGTCAACTGTCCAGTTGGCGAAACCCAAGAAGGGAACTACTGGTACATTATTTTACCAAGAGTATAAAACTTTATTGAATAAACCACACTGGCACAGAAGAAGTGAAACCAGACCTGGTTTCCTGCACAAAAGCGAGTGTAGTTAATTCCCACTTTTCACTACGGCCACTCACAGTCCAAAACGTCCACCAATCATTTCTGTTCATTTGTTATAAAAAACAGCCAGCCACACCGGGACATCTGCCAGCATATCTCACAGAAGCCGACAAATGCTTGAATACCACTCTCTCACCCCTGCATTCCATTCACCCGTCTCCCTGTTATTGTCAAACTGCGAGCAAAGGAAGAATGTAGGTGAACATGAGAATCAGTGTTGACAAAATCTCTTAAACAAGTCTTCACCTCTTGTAGTGCCATGCATGGCTTTCAATGACAGCAGTTCCTGTCATGTTTGTCAAACTTTGCACATCCCATAATCGTAAATGGCCAGTTGGGCAGTTTTTGTTATATCCATCGTCTCATCACAAGCAAGAGATAAAAATTGAAAATCTCCTACAAAATCCTTGTGTTTTTCAATATATTGCACTAAGTCAGTAACCTACTCCAAGGTTCTTCAAGACAAATTAACATTCTGAAACAATTTTACTTTGTCTGGTGATAACAACTCCACAGCAGATATCATGATTCTTTCACAAATTCTCCCTCTATATGAGGCCTGAGCTTCTTTGCAATTAGTTTGCTCATTACACAACTTGTCTAAATAACATTGTCTCTGTCCAAGGCCTAGTGAAGGTGGCTTGTTGCAATTCCAAACTCCAAAGAAGAGCACTGATTTTATCCAGATGCATTTGGCCTCCCAATTCATTGCAGTTAGCATGTTTTGAGCTGTAATTACACTCTTCAAGTTCAACAAAAAAATAATCATTTCTCTATTTCTCTTGGAAAGAACAACACTCAGCATCAGTTTTTTTCTTTGTAGTTGCGATTTGCAGAATATCACACCACTTAAGTTTGACTAACTATCCAGTATGCATGTGTGTCACCAGTGAGTTATTTTGCTTTGATCCATTGCAACGTATACAGGCTGCGGACAACTAACAAGAAGCTTATGTGGCAGGGTATGTGCATATGTAGCAGGATTGTCATGTAGTCGTATGTGTCCTACCTCGTAATGGATATTCCTTGCTTATCCATCAAAATTTACATTATTATTATTATGATTCACTTAACATAAATGTATGTTGCTATGAAAAAAGCTCCTAAATTTATTGAATTTCGAATCCCACCTGCGGTTGCCTTGGCAGGGCCAGACTAAATGACTTCACAGGTCTTATACAGCCCGCAGGCTGGATGTTCCCCACCCCTAATGCTCCAAATGAGTGGAGAATATTGAGTCATGTAGCATGCCACAAAAGAGTGGCCGTGGGCTGGATCTCTCATTCTTATCAACACCAATTGGAAGCAGCCTTACAGAAAGGAGCCTAGCACAAAACTGTCACCCAGTTTTCTAGGAGTAAGTTTAAATACTGGAGTATAATTTGAAAACTTTACATACATTGTATGAAATTATGCAGGCTATATAAGGATCTCATAATCATCTAATTTTCTCACAAATATTATCACAGCCTTATTTTTTTAAGCTACCACTTAAGTATTTATATTTTTCCTTGTGCTAGATAATGGAATTTTTTCTAGAATAAGGAATCAGTATGGGTAATAGGACAAGCAGAATTTGTGTTGGGTGAGATTATAAACCAAGGAACTGGCTACAAAGCAAGTCAAGCACTGTTTATACTATCTAATTGCTGCTACATTATTTTAAACTAATGCACATAGGGACTGGGATATTACAGACAGACATCAACCTACAACCATTCAGTGACCATTTAAAGTTATTACAGCACTGTAATACAGTGATTTATGACTGATCCTCGCACTTACAAACATCGCAGTATCCCTATGTTCACATGATCAAAATTTAGATACTTGACAACAAGCATATATTTATGATGGTTGTAGCATCCTGGGACAATGTGATCCCATTTGTGAGCTTCCCAGTCAGCTTCCAAAAAGCAAAGTCAATAGGAAAAGTTTAACAACCACAATTCACTTAACTTCAGTTAACAACTTAACAACCATGGCAAAAAATATTGTAAAATCAGGCACATTCTACTTAAAAATCACATTGTTGGCAATAGAAATTTTGGTCCCAACTGTGGTTGTAGATTGTATAGTGTATCAATGAATATTAAACATTACATGCCTAAGAAATGACATTAAAAATTAGCAGATAGCTTTCAGGAAATCTGTTTCATAGTCACTGCATTTCTTTCAATGTGTATCCTCATTGAGTGCCTATTTCCTCTCTTATAATTCCTACTTTGACAGTGAATGTAAATACAAAGATTAATTCTTCCTGCTAATTATCCCACTGCCTGGGTGAGCATTTGAAAGGCAAGGCACTGGGGGGGGGGGGGGGGGGAGAAAAACTGAAATAAAATCATAAGCACAGCATTGATCGTGAGATTTTCCACTTATTTAGTTCCTGGTCCCAATCCAAATTGTGGTTGTTAAATGAGAACTACAGTTACTACTTAAAAAATACTTGAACACAGAGGATATGTACTTCAGTCAATCAGAATCAGAATAGAGGTGGAAGGGACCTTGGTCATCTTCTAATCCAGCACCCTGCTCAAGCTGGAGATTTTCAGACAAGTGACTGTCCAGTCTTTTCTTAAACTCTTCCACTGATGAAGCATCTATAGCTTCTGAAGGCATAGCACTGGTTAATTGTCTTTATTGTTATGAAGTTTCTCCTTAAATCCAAGTTGCTTCTCTCCTTGATTAGTTTCCATCCATTGTTTCTTATCCTGCCTGGTGGTGCTCCAAGATTTCTTAAAGGTATGATACAATGGTTCTGAGATAACATCTACCAGCTCCTTCAGAACTCTGGGATGTAAATCCCTTAGATCCTGGTGATTTATATTCATCAAGGTCAGAAAGATGTTCTCTTACTATTTTCATGCTTATTTTAATTTTTATTTGTAGTGTCTTTCACAATTGTGTTTTTGGGCTAAAGTCTTTTTGTGTGAAAACTGATGCAAAGCATTAAGCAGTTGTGCAATCTCTCTACTGCCTGTTATCTTCTTTAATGGACTGGTTGTTTCATTGACTTTTTATCCTGCTATTTATATGTTGAAAGAAATTTTATTATCTTTGACTTTTGTTGCAAGTCTTCGTTCATTCTGAGCCTTTGCTTTCCTGATTTCATCTCTGCAGATTAGGCTATCTGGTGATATTCAGCCTTTGTTATGTGTCCCTCTTTCCATTTTTTATACTTATCCTTTTTCTTTTTATTAAAGAGATGGTTGTGCAACCATGCTGGTTTCTTCTTGGATTTTTTTTTCTTTTCCAGTGGTATTGTGTTGGACTGGATTTTTATGATCATATTTTTCAATGTTTTCCACATTTCTTGTTTTCCCCTTTAGGATTTTTATTCATGAAAATTTGCTTAGGTTTTGAATTTGTTAAAATCCGCTCTTTTAAAGTTTAAGACACTAGTTGGATTCTATTCTATTGCAGGGGTCTTCAAACTTTTTAAACCGGGGCCAATTCCCAGTCCCTCAGATTGTTTGGGGGAGGGGGGGCAAGACCGGGCGGGTGGGCATGGCTAGGTGGTCATGTTACTGGGTAGACGTGGCTAGGTGGTCATGTGATTGGGTGGGCATGGCCAATTTAACAGTCCATTTTGCCAATTTAACAGTCCATTAAACAATACACACAAATTAAACTTCCATTTGTTTTGCTCCTGGGGGTGTTTTGTTTGCTTTTCTTTGCATGTTACTCTTTTGGTTGACTTTTCTTTTTACTACATCGTTTTTTGTTTAGTGGTCCACTTCTGTGGTCCAACTTTTTATGTCTTACCCTGCCTTCTCCACCATAACTTTTCTCTCATAATCCTTAAGTAGCATGGGCTTTTCTTTCTTCTTTATGTAAGTCTTCTTAGAAACAGTGGCTGAGCAAGAATCTGAGAAAAGAATCAAGCATAACTGATCACCTGAAACTTCTAGTAAAGCTAAATCATTACCCAACCCAAATACAACCTGCATTATGCCCATGCGACTCTCCTCATCCATAGACCTCTCTGCCCTTTGTGGTATACAGAGGAATTGAAAGGGATGAAGAGACTACAAGAGTGCTACTCACAAGGGATGAAGGGGGAGACTGAGGTCCACCTGAAGGGGCATGCTGAGGAATTTGCGGATTTTCTGGAAGATAAAATCGACTTCATTCCCAGTTAAATGTCAATGTGGGTCCGGTGGAAGTCTGAGGCAGGTTCTTACGCTGTTATCTTACGCTGTTATCTGAGAACAGTTTGACCCTGTCGCTCCTGAGGAAGTGGACATTATCCTAGGGAGTATGTATGCAAGCACCTGTGTTTTAGATCCATGTCCCTCCTGGCTTGTGAAAGCTTCCTGGGAGGTAATAGACATGTAGACTCTGGCAGTGATTAATGCCTCCCTATAGAAGGGGGCAGCACTTTAAGGAGGCAGTGATCCACCCTCTTCTTAAGAAGCCATAGCAGGATTCCACCCTGTTGGATAATTTCCAACCTGTCTCCAATCTTCCGTTTTTGGCGAAGATGGTTGAGAAGATGGTTGCGCGGCAGCTCCAAAGGTTTCTGGATGAAATGGATTATCTAGACCCCTACCAGTTAGGATTCAGGCCTGGATATGGCACACAAACAGCTTTGGTCATGCTTTTGAATGATCTCTGGCAGGAGTGGGATGGAGGTAGTGCATTCATCCTTGCTCTACTTGACCTCTTGGTAGCTTTTGATACCATCAACCATGGTATTCTTCGGGAGCAGTTTTGTGACATGGGAGTGGGAGGACCTGTGCTATCGTGGTTTACTTCCTTCCTTTGGAGCCATTCTCAGTCAATGTTGATAGGAGAAGAGAGATCCAGCCCTCAGCCACAGGGCTCGGTACTCTCTCCACTCCTGTTCAACATTTATATGAAGCCATTCGGTAAGATCATCCATCACCATGGACTGAGGTATCATCAATATGCTGATGATACTCAGCTGTATGGCTCAGCCTGGGGTGAGTTAAGCGATGCTGTGTCTGCCCTCTCACGGTGCCTGGACGCTATTAGGGGCTATATGAGGAGCAATGGGTTGAAACTGAATCCTGGCAAGACTGAGTGGCTCTGGGTTTGGGGCTCTTTGGCCCATGGAGAATTGTCACCTTTGGTCTTGCATGAGGTGGCACTACCCCAAACAGACCGTGTGTGCAATCTTGGGGTTCTCCTGAACTCATGACTCCTGCATTAAAAACAGATGGCAGTCGTGGCCAGGAGGGCCTTTGTGCAACTGTGGGTTGTGTGCCAGTTACACCTTTTCCTGGACCAACAATTCCTACTCATGGTCACTCATGTCCTAGTCACTTCCCGTCTTGACTATTGCAACATGCTCTACATGGGGCTGCCCTTGAAAAGCATCCAGAAGCTCCTTTTGGTGCAAAATGCAGCAGCCCGCATGGTTTTGTGCAGACCTTGGTGTGCACATGTATCACCTCTTCTGCGGGAGCTGCATTGGTTGCTGATTTACTTCCAGGCACAATTCAAGGTGCTAGTTGTCACCTTTAAAGTCCTTCATGGCTTGGGACCAGGTTATCTGTGGGACCATCTCTTGCCGGTCATATATATCTGACCCATTAGAGCGGGGAGGAAAAGAATGCTGCAGGTCCCATCCACTAGGGAGATACAACTGGTGGGATCCAGAAGAATGGCCTTCTCCGTATTGGCTCTCTTTCTCTGGAACATCATTCCCCCAGAGATTAGAATGGCCCCCACTCTAACACTCTTCTGAAAGGCGCTAAAGACCTGATTCTACCAGAGGGCCTGGGGAACCCAGAGCAGGATGGAGCCCATTAAATGGCTGGTATGATGTGTTATCACCAGGTGGGGAGGGGGGGGCTATTATATTATTAATTTATCATTTGATTATTTACACACACACACACACACACACCTGTAAACTACCTTGGGTTGCCATGTGCTAATAGGCAGCAATATAAATATTCAAATAAATACATATGTATGTATATATATATTTGGACAAAGCCATTGGACAGTTGCCTTAATCCCCCCAAAATTGTAAACAATACTCACCTTCCTCAGTGTAGAAAGTGACATTCTTTTGATAAATTCGGGGATCCTTTGTTTTTAATAAGCCTAACATGGAATAAAAAGCACGTTCCAGTTTGGGGTCAAGTTCCTATCATGGAAGGAAAGAACCACCAGAGGTGAATATTAACATTTCAAGAAAAAAAAAGGTCTGTGGTACTATTTTCCAATTTGTCCCAGCAAAGATAGAACCCCCAAAATATAGACAACAGAAAGCTCTATAGACTGCCCTTTATAAGAGAGTCCCTTAAGAGGTCTGACCCTAATGTTCTTCAAAAGAGCCCTGAAGACATGGCCCTTTCTCCAGAAAAGAGCTTTATCCAGTGCTAATTGCTAAGAATTCTGCCTAGCCCTCTCCAGGGCTTTTTGCTTTTAATCTTGCCCATCACGGATAATTCTCACTGAGTCGAAGGCATTAGAGATAAATTCAGAATTTAGAAATTTAAATTATAAGCAGCACTTCTAGGAAGGTGATAAAAACCGTGCCCCTGGGAGCAAACCCCCCTTGAGAACTCTGGGAAGGCAGCGTTTCACTTGCCGAGAGAAACGGCCCTTAAACTTCATCCCAAACGTAGCTCCGAGTGCTTTGGAATTTCAGTTTTCAGAGCAGCAGGGGAACACCACCCGTCAGGAAACGTAACCCGATTCTCCCGGATTAACAGAAATGAGGGCTTCTTGTCACTCAACGCCTACCCACCTCCTCTTCGCTAGACGCCGACTCGGAACTCGAGACTTTATCCTCTTCCCCATATTTGTCCTGCACTGAGGGAGCGAGAAATCAGGCATAACAATTAGACAGCGCGGTAACAAATCCCCCAAAGCCCAAACCCGACCACATTGTCCACCACTCACGCCGCTGCAGCTCCTCCCGACGCCGGTACTTCCCATAACGTGCAGCAAACGCCGCGTTGACCCGCAATGCCGGCTGGCCAGACATCGTGTTACCACTCAGGCCTACTGTGTTGAAAGCAGGTTTACTTCCGGGTCGCTCAGCACGGAAAGGGTTGGGCTCACCAGCGGAAATAATTGGATGTTCTCCCAGTCGCCGGGAAGTTATCAATCAACTAATTGTTCCACTGGAGTGAGTGCTTTGGAGGCGGGGCCAATTAGACTACGCAGAACCTGCCCGATGTTAATATTGAGTAGATGGGGTGAACGTCCTTAACGTAACTGTTCTCAAAACGGGGCAGAATTCCAAAACGGGATGTTAAAAACCTAAACGCATTATTATTTAAGAGCTTCTACTGGATTGAACATATCAAGCACTATTTTAGAGATAGTAATGTATGGTTATAAAATGTAAAAAGTATTTTGTTTTTCATTTCATCTGTATTTAAATTACCTATTTTTTTTCTATACGTAGATGTTTGTGAATGCGTACACAGATGCACGCAAGAATAAAGTTTTGTACGTCTGATAGCTTATTTATTTATAAATCGAATTTATTGGCAGCCCTACTCATAAACTGAATTCAATAAACTAAAAAGACAGAAATGAGGTGATGGGTGGCAGGGAGAAAGTGGAACTGCTGAATTCATTATTTGCATCTGTCTTTATGCAAAAGAAAAAACAATCCAACCTATCAAAAGCAATATCATAGGTGACAAAACAGGAACACAAGTTAAAATAGGCAGGAAAATGTAAGAGAACATCTATCCACTATAATGAGTTAAAATTGCCAGGACCAAATGGATTACATTACAGGGTTCTGAAGGAACTGACAGACATGATCTCAAAACCACTGAATAAAATATTTCAAAGCTGGAACATCAGGGAACTACCAGAGGACTAGAAATGAATTGATGTTCCAATCTACAAAAAAAAGTGGATCCAGGAAACTACAGACCAATTAGCCTGACATCAATACCTGGGAAGATCCTAGAAAAGTTAATCAAGTGACACATTTGTGAGCACCTAAAAACAAACTACAATTACTAGAAGCCGGCAAGGGTTTGTCACAAATAAATCATGCCAGACATTCTTGCCTTCTTTGACAAAATGACTAAATTAGTGGTTAAGGGAAATGCTATGGACATAGTTTATTTAGATTTCAGTAAGGCATTTGACAAAGTAGACCATTTACTTGGTAAGGTAGAACAATGTGGGGTAGATAGACTACCATTACCAGATTGCATCACAAATGGTTACCAACCACACTCAGTGGGTTCTCAATAGAACTACATCTAGATGGAGGGAAGCATGCAGTTGAGCTAGAACATGAATTTGCAGAGAACATCAAGCTGGGGGGAATAGCTAACACTTTAGATGATACAAACAAGATTCAGGAGAATCTTGAAAGACTTGAATATTACTCGATAACTTATTGAATAAAACAATAGTTCTTCAGTAGTTAATTGCTGTCAAGCAAAGTGTTAAAAGCAGGTGTAGCAACATGAAGCCTTCCTGATTATGTTAAATTCTGTCATTCTCAACTATTGGCAATATAGGTTAGGCTGATGAAAATTGAAATCTGTCATTTGGAAAATTACAACTACTTCTCCTGGTTAATAAGTAATCCTAATTGAATTGCTGTATTCATACATGCCAATTCCTGGTAAATTAACATTATTAACATGATTTACTAAATTATAACCAATCTCTGTGGAGTCATGCTAAGTAAAAATGCTAATCAACTATATTTTATCTTACCAGGTACCAAAAGCAATCCATGGTTTTGTTTACAGTTTTGTGTATTGTGTGAACCCATAATATTAAATTAAATAAACCACAAGTAATTTACATGTAGTAAACATGTTTTATGAATATTGCTTTTCTTTAAGAAACAAAACGTACTGTACATCCATTAGGAAAGAAGTGACTTGTTTCTTACAATTGAGATTTTTTGATGTTCTCAACTCTCAGCTGTTTGTGGTTTCCTGGTAGATGCTAGGCATTTGGCAAGGATTCAAAACAAGTTGCAAAACAAGCTCAGCTGTTTTAAGGTTTCATTTTTAAAAACGTTCTATCTCTTCTGTGCTTACATCTATAGCTGCACCCAGCCATCCCCTATTCCTTACAATGCTTGACAAGCAGGCAGACAGCTGGTATTACAAAACATTTAGCTTCCTTCCTTTTCTGAATCCCTGAAGGCCACACCTAGCAACTGGGACATTATTCTAGGCAATAAAGTTCAACTCTTTAAGCCACAGGTTCCTTTCATAGTTTCTGTCCAGCATCAAATAATCCTGCTGTGCTATTTTGGTGTCACTGTGAGGGCTGCATTAGAAACACAAACCTAGTATAATCTCAACAGAGATTGAAAAGGTAGTCTCCTCCTCCCAATGAAACATCAACAAGCAGGAAATCTTGAGTTATGATTTTCGTAAGTTATACAGTAGCAATCTTCAAAAAGTAGTATTAAAACTATGGGAACAGCTCCCTCTAGATTTGCTAAGGATTCAACAAGGCCTATAATGCATGTATTGGGCAGAAAGTTCTGTCAACTAGAACAGCGCCCCCAAACCTTTTGGGCACCAGGGACCAGTTCCATGGAGAGGTTTTTCCGCGGACCGGAGGGGGTGTGGTTTCATATGCTCCTCAGGCTTTCCCTGTTCACGTGGACCAATTTCTGTCAAGCAGCGGTCAAGCAGCTGGTCCATGCACCGGGGATTGGGGACCCCTGAACTAGAATACCCTTACTAGAGAAAGCAGTTTTTGAATTGGGTGATACCCAATGGAACTTTCACTTCTCTTTTCATCCTAGAGACAAGATACAAAAATCTTGATTTTATCTGGTACATTTTGCAGTCTCAATCCACCTTACCTTGTCAGAGCAATTTCAACAGTATTAATTTTACTTCTACTATATCTGTCTCTAATGACCCTACTGTGAGGACCTGTTTAGATATTAGTTATCCAAAATAGTAAATTGTAGCACCAGTTTGATTTAGGATTGCTGCACATATTCAATATAAAACGCAATAACAAACTATTTTTTCAGGGCTGGGACAATGTATTTCTGACAAAATTGCCTGACCTCTGAAGTTATAAATTTACCTACCAGATGTTCCAAGTAAGAGATGGGGCAGCCTATGGCTATCTAAATACTGCTGAACTATAGTTCTCAAAAGCCTGGCCGACCAGGTGGGTGTGGTTGGATAGACATGGCTGGGTGGTGACAGCCGGGTCACTGCGACTAGGTGGGCATGGCTGGGTGGCTGCCATGAAGTTGTTGAAGATCAGTAGAGCCCAGCCTCGCCCATTGGCCCTGCAGCCTGCGAGTGCTTCCTTTTCATAGGGGATATCACCTCCACGCATTCTCCATCTTCTGTGCGCACAGTCCAGAGTGGCCCCATGGACCAAATCCGCATCACGGCTGGATCTGGCCCATGCGCCTTGAGTTTGACATGTCTGTTCTTGAGAATCATATGTAGAAAGGATTCTGATTCCATAGCATTCTTAATGGTGCTGATAGTAAGAAGCATCAGAGCATACAGATCTTCAAAGTTGGTAAGGCTTCCAGGACTGTGATATGAAACAGCCGCCTTCCATTTACAGTATAGAAAGTTGGGCAAGAGCTGGGATTCACACTTTTACCCCTACAGGCTTTTGGGATTCAACTTTTATTAAGGGCTACTCAGAAAGATACTCATAATGGTCAGGAATGAGCCCCTTGAAAGCAAAAAGAAAAATTTCACCTTAGAGTGTTTCTCAAGATCAAATGTCAATAAATCACAAATAGATTAAATGTTTTTAATAATTAAATTAGTCATTCCATAAAATGCACCCTTGCAAATCACAATAAATAGAATACATTTTGCCTCCTTTAAAACCTACTATATACATTGCTTGGATCCACAAATTCATTACAGGGAACAAGCCTTCAAAACAAGCCTTAAACTTTAGCCAAAGATAAAAGATTCAGCACACTTTAGAAGTGTGTAAAAGGCATGGCCAACCACCAAAATGCCAAGAGCTACTAATGCTCTAATGCTACTAATGGCTCAGGAATCATAAGATCTCTTGAGAAAGAAACTAGGAAGATCACAAAATGGATGAAAACTTTTTTTAAAAAAATAAGAGTTAGACCCCTATACAATAAGACCTTGTGGAGTTCTGGATCCCATATTTGGCAGAGAAATGGGAACGAATATCTTGTCCACCAAGAAGAAAAAAATCCTAGTCATGTTTTCCATTCAAGGCTAGTTTTCTGCCAACCACCATTTAATATTTACTGTTGGTGCTTTAGTATGGTAGTCACTATCATTCTTGTTAGAAACCTAGTGCAATTGCTAGATTCTTAGGAGGAGGCAGAATTATATCCCTGAAAGGAAAACACCAAGCATCACAAGACTGCTGAAATTCTGGGGTAGGTGGTAATGGAAGGAAGTCCCAATGTAGTAGCAAATGTCAAAAAGACCCAAATCTGTTGAACCTGAATGGTATCCAAAATGCTTTTTCTAATTTTTGGGACCATTTCAAGAGAAGAAATGCAAGAGGATAGTAATTAGAGAAGGTCAAGCAGAAATGCTGCAGTGCAATGTGATTCCCAAGGGACTGGCACATTTGGAAAAAGCTAGAAATCAGAAGTACAGAAGAGAACTCATATAATATGAATAAATAGAAACAAATAATTCAACACACATTTTGAGGTAGGGCAGAACAACTATTTTTGTTCCAGAGCTCTTGAGGGGAGAGGGGAGGACAGTCTTGGGGAATAGGGGCCTAGTAGGCAGGGGAAAGTTTGGTCCAGACCAGAGTGCTCTTTCTGAAATTAAGCTGGGACAGAGAGGTGTTGCTCAAGGATGCACTGGATGTGTGAAAGCCCGAGATACTCTGCTAGCTCCAGTGGTGTTTGCCCCTTGGAGTCCTTCTGCTGCAGTTGGGATTGAGGTGCCAGGAAGCAAACCACATCTGTGCGACCTTCTCGAATAGCAACATGGATGGGCAGTGAGCCAGAAGCATCTGGGACATTGACATCTGCACCATGCTCCACCAAGATTTTCAAGGTGTCAAGAAAGCCAGTGCGGGCAGCATCATGGGCAGGTGTTGTGCCAGACCCATCTTGGATGTTAGGGTTGGCACCTTGCTTTAGCAGTTCTTCAGCCACAAAGATATTGCCAAACATCATTACCTGTGGGAAGATGGATGAAAGAGGATGAAGCAAGGGATATTTACAGCCTCACCACCTCTCAGGTGAGCAGGCAAGCCTTAATCCCATTTGCTGATTATGGGAAGTAATAGGGAAGGCTATCTTCTATTGAAGGCTGTGTTTGTACAACATACTGTAGTGAGACATAAACAAATAACTGTAGAATAGTGGTTGATTGGTTGAAGAGCCCAGGCAGATCTTCCTGTAATTATACAAGACAGGGTGTATCTCTTTTCTCCAAAATAGCTGTAAACAAGATACCTCATGCCCTTTAAATAACCCTATTTGGTTTGAACCCAACAGAAAATAGGGCTAGCCTGTTTGGCCTATGTCTGTGTACTATTTATTTAAAACACGATTGTTTACATGCTGGATGAGATTTCATGCAAAAGTAGAAAAGATGGAATAGATTATAAAACTATAAAAATGTGGGGAGAATCCTGTGGCCTTAATTATTGGGCTGCAATCTAGAATCAATGTTTGGTTGAGGGAAATGTCCTTGAAACAGGGGGCCCCATCTGGCAACAGCCACTTTTCCCAGAAGTGCCAGACCAATTGGAGTGAACTGAGATCGGGGGAAACTGCAAAATCAGAGCCCCTTCACCCAAGCCTCCGGTGTCTCCAGGTGATACTGTTTTCTCTGTAGGATACAGGAACCATGTGATGCCTCACTCACCTGCAGTGCGGTCTTCCCAAAGCGATTAGGAGAGTCGGGATGCACCAGCTCCAGATGCAGAAGGTGTCGGACTTCAGCTATATCCCCCCGGGCAGCAGCTCCGGTTAGCCGGTCTCCAGCCCGGATCTCGGCATTTCCCGGCTGCATGCCCGCACAGGCACCTGCAGAGAAAAAGAACAGGCGAAAATGAATGAACTGACAATCAGCAGAAAAGAATTCTTGCGCTGCCACAAGCAGTTTTCTTTTGCAATGAGGTGTGGGCACCGAAGCTCCCGCAGAAGTTGCAATGCTGCTTGCCCGTCCTGCTTGGAAGTGGGCACTATTTCCAGGATGCAGGGAAAGCATTGTGTACAGGCGTAGATGCTCCGCATCGCATTTCATCCTTGACGTTTGACAACAGGCCGGCAGGGACTAGCTAAAATTTTCCCATCTCCCTGGCGGCAGCGGCCTTCCCTCGGGCGGGAATCCTGCTCGCTCTTGGGCGCTTACTTCCACTCCCGGGAGGTAGCCTCTTCTCCAAGTACTTGTCAAGCAGAGCAGAAATCAGCGCTTTCCGAGTTGCCTACCTGGCTACAGGACTGGCCTCGCTGCTGCCCCTAAGGAGGTTCAAAGCGTCGGGTCCTGGCAAGACAGATCAATGCAGAAGCTGCTAGAATGCCGACCCAGGGAGGTGTCTGACGGTCGGCTGCCTCGAGGCTGGGCTGCACTGAGAAGAAAAGCCGCCGAAGACTGCCGTGGCAGGCAGCGCCGCCCGTTCCTTCGTCTGCCCGTCCAAGCGAGGAGTCGGCACAAATCGTGCCAAGCCCGCCCCAACTAATTGAGCTGCAGCACCGGCAGGGTAACCTCCCCTCCTTGGCCCTGCCCTCTCATGACGGACGCTGTTTGTGACTTTTTTAATTTCATTCTGCGCTATTAATTTGGATACATTGTAACCTGTCTGATTCTCCATTTCACCCTCCTCGCCTGATCTGACCAATCATGAGCCAGCTCCGGGCAGGGAGCCGGAGAGCCTCGTCTTTTGATTGGTTCACTAGTGGCGGACTACTAGGCGGGTCTCTTCGATTCAAACAGTATTTCGGGCGGGAAGAAGCTATCTCCGGCTTTCACCTCTCGGTCCCAGGCAGACAAGGCAAGTCAGGGGTCGCGACCTGGGAGGGGGAACGGCTCTCTAAAATGATTCTCGTCCTGCCCGTGTAAGCGGTCAGCCAATCCCAGTCCTGTTGAGTTTGGAAATCAGTGCTTTCGACTACGCTCCACCAAGTTTTCCTTGTAAAATCCGCCTTGCTCGCTCTTACACAACAGGAATAATTGCTTTTGAGCAAAGGAAACTACATGCATTTGATCTAGTTGGGATTAACGTCACAGGTGGCTTCTGAACAGCAGCCCCCGGATTTAGCTAGGTTTTTTTTTTTAAGAAAGCCAAGTCAGGTTTTCTATATATACTCCATCACATGGTGGTTTATCGACTGTCCTTTCATAGAAAGGATTTGGAAGATCCTGCTTTCAATCTTCAGTTATTATACTCGGTTTTGATTAGCTTCCCGCAATTCTAATACCTCAGAATTTGCACTTATCCCTGATTTTTCATACTGTGTCCTTCACCTGCCCCTCCCCCACCATTCACTGTAAAGGCAGCCTTTGCCTGCTTTTTCTTGAGCTGTAGTAAAAAATGTTTATCTGATTTTCACCAGCCCAGACAATACCGTCACTTCTAGCAAAGCTCTTCATTTCATTATAGGCAAATATCTCTGCTCTAATTGGTGAATGTGAACTGAGATCAGAATGTCCCTTCCTCTTCTATTGCTGGTCCCTGCCCTCTGTATCATTTGATCCTGGGCTTCTTTCCCCCTTTAAAGAGATCTTCACATGGCAGACTGTTGAAATACACTTTTGTTTTGTTTAAATTTTTAAAAATTCACCAGTGGACTGGTAAAGGCTGGATTTTCATTTTTTAAAAAATATTTCAAGTTCACTGTTGGTCATTAGAATAGTGGACGCTTCTTTAAAAGAGAAATTAACAAAAGTACTAATTTCCTCTTTTAACCCAATGAGGGAACCCCTCTCTCCCGTCCCCAGAAGAATGAAATATTTTGGGAAATATTAAAAAAGGTAGAATACAATATTTCCCTAAAGGAGAAATGGAGAAACATATTTTTAGAGGCAGAAACAGTCTCCAGTCTTTCTTAATAGCCCACAGCAGATGCCAGCACTTAAGGAGATAAAGAGCTTACTGAAAGAGGAACCCAGCTATCTAGATCAGGGGCATCAAATTCAATTTCATTGAGGGCCACATCAGGGTTGTGTTTGACTTCTGGGGGCCAAGGTGGGCATGGCTAGCTTGACATCACTCATGTTGGGGGCAACTGTGGTGGCCTAAGTGCTCTGCCAGCAGAAACGGGCTCCTGAGCTCCATTTTCGGCTGTGACGGCCTCCTGTATCCCTTTGCCAGTGAAAATGAAGCTCGGGAGCCAGACCGTTGCTGTTTCCAGAGTGGCATCGCAGGCCAGATCTAAGTACCCCATGAGCCAGATCCTTGAGTTTGACACCCCTGATCTAGATGGCTCTATTCATAAGCAAAGCAAACACAGCAGGCAGAAATCCATTCAAGACAGGATATTTCAAAACTCCTTGCAGCAAAGTTTGACAGCTAACAAAAGCAGAATGGTAGGATTAGTACATCAGCCCCTCACCCAAGATCCAGCACAGGACGAAAGCCATTAGACACAAAAAGAATTGCCCAACATCCTTTCAGAACACAAGCCCCTTCATTACACACACACACACACACACACACACACACACAGCATTTCAGGACCAATATAAAATCCTGGCAATCATCTAGCTAATAATTGTTCAGCTGACCCAAAACCACAAGCCTGGTGATTCTGTTCTTCAATAAATGGACCTCCATTCCAATCTGCCTCCAGTCTCCATTTTATTACCAGCATCTTTCTCCCACCTTGGAACTGAATCATGGGTTTTCCTTCCAACAATAGGAAACAAGAAAAAGTTATGATTCCCATATTCCTACTGGTCCATCAGAGGGCCACCTTAGGGAAGGTGTCAAATACAAAAAAAATCAAGAGAAGGATTTTGTACAAAAGGTGTATCAGTGAAAACCTCAGGCTGATCCATGGAAAAGAAATAACTGATGACTCCTTTTCTAGCACAAATGAGAGATAAAGGATCAGATGGATGCACTAATTTAAGGTATGGAGAGTACCTAGTCAATATCATTTCCAAACTGAAGAATAGATTGATATCTGGACAGTATACATAAGGCAAGTTCAATTTTACTAACTGATTGATAAAGATATTCTACAACACTTGTAAGAATAACAACAGCAACAACGTACTTAAATTAACAATACGTGGAATGAACTGGTATTTGAATAAAAAATTGGGACCTCCTTTTAATGTTAACACTCAAAACAAATCTCTTCAGTTGGAGTACTAACTATTAGTCTGTAATCAGTATCGCAATCGGTTAATAAAAAGGTATAGCCACAAAGCAAGTATTCTGTTTTGCTTTATAAAACAACTGCAGTTACTGTATTTCTTAAATTGTAGAGTAACAAATCATTTTTTGGAAAATCTTTTACTGTAGGCTTTATTTTAACATTAAACAAATGTTAAGTTTGTAACTTGTAAGATATTAATAAACTAGAGCAAGGTCAAAGAAGGCTACCATGATGATGAAAGGCAGTGGTAGGTTTCAAAAATTTTCGCTACTGGTTTGGTGGCCGTGGCTAGATGAGGGCCATGTGACTGAGTGGGATGTCACTCACACCCACTCAGTCACATGAACCCCCGCCCCCCAAAGCTATGCCCACAAGAAAAGGTAGGAAATTTTTGGGATTTCTACCTATTTACCCCAGCCCTCCCTTCGCCAGTCACCCCCGTTTCCCCTCCTTTAGCAGCACCCGCCCTAACCCCGCTTCCTCCCCCCACACCACCTCTTTGTTCGGGCTGCTTACTTTCTGCAGCGGCTGGTCCAGACTCCGGAAGGCAAGCTGACCAGAGTTTTGGGCAGCCCCAACTAGCTGCTGCAGCTGCTGAGAAACAGCTGACTGGCAAAGAAACCTCCCACCCACCGCCTCTTTGAGAGCCACTTTGCAAAGGCAATGGATTTTGCAAGGCAATGGGATGCTTATGTGTGAAGGACATGATTGCGATGGTAGCAGCTTTTTCGCCCACCGGAACACTTTTCGGCAGCCTGCAGTCAGCCGCCGCCTCTTGGACAGCCTCTTTGTGAGTGAGCAGCAACCGGATGGGCGGGATGAGCAAGCAGCGACAGGGGGACCAGTTCGGGGGCAGGGCCAGCTGGCCATCACCAAACTCAGCCAAATTTCTGCCACCGGTTCGGGTGAACTGGTGCAAACCGGATGAATACCACCTCTGATGAAAGGACTGGAAAGCAAATCCTATGAGTAACAGTTAGAAGAAGGTTGAAAGGGAGCAAGTTTTCAAATATCTGAGGGCTGTCACACTGTAGAGGGTTTAGATCCTCATTTGCTCCAAAGGGTAGGATTAGAACTAATGTAAGGATGTAGATACCGATCAGATATTAGGAAGAATTTGACAATAAGAACTGCTAATTGGTAGAATTAATTACTACCTGGAGCAATTTCTTCCCCTTCACTGGAGGTTTTCAACATCTCTCAGGGGTGGTTTAATGAATCTTGTACTGAGCTATAGATTGGATTCTTAAATTCTTTCTAATGCTATCATTCTGTAAAAGAGAAATTACATACTATATGCATCTGCATATATAGACATTCATTTGTAGGTAATGGATAGTCAAATGACAAAGGAAATAATAAAAGGATGAGAACCATCATAATATCATTATCTGCTTATCCTGCAGTTCCAACTATTGCATTTGAAATTACAAAATCCAAATCAAGGAAGGAAGAAGTTAGAAGAAGGCTGTTGGGAGAAGAGAAATAAAATAATTGTCAAATGCCAACATAAACTACACAAAACATTTCTATCTCTTTTTGCTTGCATACAGAACTGCCTACAATGTTTCTAGTTTTAGTTTATCATCCTTTGAAGGAAAATAAGATAAACAAAACATTGCCCAGGAAGCAACTTCCAGAGCTTACACATTTTGCCTTGATAAGGTCAGGCAAATAATTGTTTGTTGATTAGTTTGCTAGTATTTAGATACCACTCCTATCCTGCAGGACTCCTGAGAGCACTATTAACTGCCCTGGTTTTTCCCCCAAAATTTCATATCTATATCTCTAACCTCAATCCAAGGGTTCAAACACTGGAGTAAAAGTAAAATGCAAAACTGATCTGTTGGAAACAAAAAGGAAATAAGGATGAATATCATACCAATATAATAATAATTTCACTGAAAAAGATTTATTTCTGTCCATTTAGAGTTAATCATACTTTAAGAACAAGAAAACTATTAAGTCATTTCATCATCTTTATAACAAAAGATAGGCAGTTACTATTCTCATTTTACAAAAAAAGAACAGACATTAAGAATTTACCACAATTTCTCAGAAAATTCATGTACAAGTTGATATTTCAACCCAGACCTACAGTTCTTGATTCCATAACATTGTAGATTCTTCTTTCTGTCATTGCATTCTTCCTGCACACAACTCTCCCTCTGAAGAAACTTGGTTATATTTCAGGATGAACCAAATTCTATTCAGGCACTAGTAAGAGGCAACATCAATTCCCCTGGAGAAAGTTTTCCAAATAAAGAGACCCACCCACTCACCAGTGGTACTACCACATCTACTCTTTTGTCTCAGGAATTCTCTAAGAGAGAAATTCTGAATGAAGCAATAGCAATAGCACTTAAGACTTCCCAGTGCTTTACAGCCCTCTAAGCGGTTTACAGAGTCAGCATATTGCCCGCAACAATCTGTATCCTCATTTTACCACCTCGGAAGGATGGAAGGTTGAGTCAACCTTGAGCCTGGTGAGATTCGATCTGCCAAATTGCAGGCAGCTGGCAGGCAGCAGAAGTATCTTGCAGTACTGATTCTAACCACTGCGCCGCAGCAGCTCTTTTACTCATCAAAGATTTTTCACCCAAAACCCTTGCAAGGTACAGTATACAAACAGGGTTGCTTTCATTCAAGCTAGGAAGCAGTATACATGCCATCGTAGTCAACAAGAAGAATAAGAATAAGATTCTCTCCCACCCAGATCAACCTTTGGTGTAATTGTCCAACAACTATCTACCCAAGTTGTGGTTGGATGGACTGAGGACCAGAGTAGCACTTTGCCAGGAAATATACAAATATACAAGATCAGATCCAAATAGAGCCTGGATTAAAAGTCATTCAGACTTCTTCATTCTTGAGAGTATCAGAATCTGTGGAATCATATGATTAATGTGCCCGGAGTTGATAATCTGGGGAGAAAAGTACCAAATAAGTTAAACTCCCATGTAGTTTAATCTTCCTGACTGCAAATAGTTCTATTTCTTTCAGAGGTGAACTTGCAATGTTTGCTGAAAAATGAAAATGTTCACATATTGAAACTTTCTAAGTTCCAAAATTTCCCTGTGGAGTAGGACTATTATTGTCTACATATCTGGCAACCTTACAATTATCCCAGGAAAATATAGTTTTACTAAAAACATCTAAAAACTTTCCTCTAGATGAAAACAAACATGATCAATATGATGGGAATTATATTGGATGTGAAAGTACTACTGCATACACACTATGGAATTATGTAAAACCTTTTTTGTCCAAATGAAAAAAACATTTGGACAAAATTAGGCTGTAAACAGCATGTGCTTATAACAAGATAGGGCAACTTTTCCTGAAATTTTTACTCTAAGGTAGGGGTATCAAACTCATTGGCCATGGGCTGGATGCGTCATGTGCTGGCCACACCCACCTGCATTTTAGTCGCAATACATCACATGACATGACCTCACAAGTTTGACACCCTGCTCTAAGGGCTTTGATCAAATGCTTGCTACAAGTCTCATCAAGGAGAAATTAACATAAGAACAAAGGGCTATCAAATTCAGCAAGAGCCAATTATATATTCCTGGGAAACCTACAAGCAAAGTAGTATAGGACCACCACTTCATACCCTTCAGCACTGAATGCCAGGAGAACTACATAGGCATCAGAACTAATAGGTATTGATAATTCTTATACACTGCAAATTTGGCCTACAAAGCGGAATAGCATAGATACAACAATGTTTGCTGGCTTCATATTTTCTCATTTCAAAAGTCTATCACAAGATAGGATCCCATACATTTAAAATTCCAATCCAGAGCTCTGCAGAATAATCACGCATATTCTAGAAAAACAAAAGGATATGGTGGGAGGAAATAATTTAGCAGTTATTTATTAAACAGGTGTATGTCTAAATCTAGATTATTGGCTACTTGACAGTTAAAATTTGTCATTCCTCCTCTAGGAAAATGATACTGAGTGTAGGAATTTCTATAAAGCAGAACACTTCATCTGTTCTGGCTTTGTATTTCAACTATGAGTATAGAGGATTATTTCATTAAAAAAAGGGCTAGGGAAAATATTAATTCTATTTCATGGCATGCAGATTAACTCTAACTCCCACATGCCCGAGTGGACATTGGTTAAATATTGATTTTTACACAAAACCAAACCAGGTTGGTTTGGTTGGCAAAGATTGTTCAGATAGCTACCAGAATGAAGATTAATAAATCATGCAAATTGTGGTTTTCTTGGTTTCTGAAGCATATTTGAAAGTTAATGCTATAACTGTGCTCAATACTAAATTTAGTTTGCTGGGTGAATGTGGTTACTATCTCTATATAAATCCAGGTTCTTCACGGGCTTTAAAGTTTACCTCCACTCTGGGTGATATAGCGGACCCATGGCAGAGCCTGGTACCCACTCTTTTCAATGATCTTCATGTACCGCACCTGGTCAGAGTAAGATAATATATAAGAGAGAGAAAAAAGAGAAAAAATAATGTGCATTAACTATCTTTAATTCATTCAGATTTGATGGCATCTCAAGACTTCCACTGAATTTTAACTTCACACTATATTGTAGTCAAAGCATCTTTTCCTCTCCAGTTTAGAATGATAATTATCCCAGGGACTTCCAGTTGACGTTGCAGCGAGAATGGACTGGAAATTACCGGAGCTCTAATGAGTTCCACGAAAACCAGTCAGTATCAGTTATCAGGAGCCTTGCAGGGATGGTGAAGAAAGGAGAGGCGTTTCGTGGATGGCAATTTCCTCGCCAGGACAGAAACAAGTTTTCCCAATTGGCGGCAGCAGTGGCGGCCATTTTCTGATGGTCGTTTTGAAGCTGGGGCAACCGAATTTAAGAATTGTGCTAGAGCGATGCTGGAACTGGGTGAGATAACTGCCAACTCTCACTTAAAACAATTTTTTTGGAAATTTGAAATCAATGTTCTTAAATTAATTCCGGAGCTTGGAATAGCAGCTATTTGGCACTTTTGGAACAAAAAAAGAAAACCCTGAGACTATAAAATAAAAGACCGAAGAAGAATTCATGTAATTGGGAAGCGGGGGGAAAAACCAAAGAACTAAAAAAAATCCAATGAATTTCAGGAGAAAGTAGCATTTTATGTGTATTTTAAACTCCCTGGATATTTTGATCAATTAGCTGTACATTATATGGAATAGAAATTCAGAGTGCCATCTACTGGAGAAAAAAAGCGCTACAAAGTTTAGCAGATTTGGTGAGTGGAATATATACTAAAACAGATAAAATAAGAGCTGGAAGAGTTGACCTTGGCTACAAAGAAGAAGATAATTTGGCGATAATGAGAAAATTTAAGGAGTGCTTGTGTTTTTCTTTTTTCTTTTTTTGCTCTCTTTGAAGAAAACTAATTGTTAACTGGATTTGTCTAATTTTGGAATTGGATCACTATTAGACTATATTAATATAGCAGAGCACCTATCTTTGAAGAGAAGAGAATAATTGAAGAAAAGAAAAAAACAAGGAAAATAAATAGGCTTTAAATTTGGACTAATTGTGAAAAGAGATAATTGGGGAGGTTTTAAAAGATTTTCAGATTGTTCTAAAATGGGGTTTCTGATATTTGGAGAAATACTTCTGATGTTAAAAGAAGCATGTGAATCTTTGATAGGTAGTAAAGAAAAAGAAAATTTGTTTAAACATACAGAAAAGAAAACAGGAAGAATTTGAAGGGGGGGAATGTAAATGAAATACAAGAAGCTAAAAAACTAGAAGAGGAAGAAGTAAAAAATAAAAATCAACCAGACAGTGCCACAGAAACCTATATAAAAGGAGAAAGAGTAGAGAGGAAAAGGGGAAAACTCCTCAGAAAAGAAAAGGAAGCAGCTAAAAGACAAAAAGGGACATTTTGCAGAGACAAATGAAAGTTTCGGTGTGGGAGGTGCAAAAAAATAAAACAAAAAGGGATAAAAGGGCCACAGAAGAGAAAATGCAACACATAAAAATAAAAAAAAGAGAGAAATAAGACTTTGAGAGAACGGGATAAAAAGCAGATCAAGAAATCATTAAAAATTGAAACATTAAAAGAGTAAGAGATGATGGATAAGGAGGAAAATGTTAATAGAAGAGAGGTATAATTGACCCAGTCAACACTCTGTCCATAAAGTGTGTATGATGAAAACAAATTGCTATAAAACGTTTAAAAAAAAGAATGATAATTATCCCATGTATTTGGTATATAGTAATTTGAATAAATGTGAAAAAAAATGCAGCAACTAGTAATAGTGACCTGTTCTTAACTGCAACCAACCACAGTCTATACAGCTCACAACCTTCAGTCATCCTAGCTTTCTTTTCTCTTCCTCAAAACCACCTGATCTTATATAGTCCCAAGGTCAAAAATGTCCCCATTCCCACTTCTCCATCAAATCTGGCTTACCTGAATCCCAGAGACCGTGAAGTAGGGGATTTCAAATCGGACTGAGATGGGTGGCCGACCTTCCAGCTGTTCGTTCTCAACACTGGGCAGCCCAAAATGGGCTCGCATCAAATATTCTTTACCGCCCTGCAAATACAAAAGAGTTTTTCCTGGTGATCTGAATCCAGATTTCCTAGACACTTGTTTCCACAGTATGGCTCTAATAACTAGAAGACAACCCCCACCACCACCACTATTGCCAGTTTTTATCATAGTCCAAGCTTCATTATAATCTAGTTGGAAAGAATTCATTACCTATTATAGCACCCTAGCAGTGGATCTTACAATATTTGTCAGAAACTTCAAGGTACAGTTAAAAGCTCTCCAATAAAATAGTGCCCTACTCCAAATTCAGCAAAAGAACCATATAACCTAATGAAAGTTCCTGGTAAAAGTCTAACTAATTGGAAAGTACTACTGATGTGAAAGATGCAGGGCACTGATCAGAGAAAACAAAAGGAATTTTTCTTACTGGGAAGGACTTTATGTTCCAGACAACAGTATTCTTTTCAGGCAGGTATTTTGCATTGCCAATGTTGGTTTTGAATTTGGGTGAGTCAGCATCACTTGGGACAGGCACACTTATCTCCACACCATTGGCCACTGATTGTTTTTTGAACTGGCCCTTTGCCTTTTAGAGGGAAAAAATCAGAATAAATAAAATGAAATATGGAAAAAGACATATTTCCCCGATGAATTAAGTCTCTGACACAAGAGAAAGATCCAAAACTCAAGATGGTTTGGACTCATTTATTTTTATTCAATGAAGACACACATGCTCTTTTCTGCAAATTCCATACCTTTAGAACATATTGCAGAGTGTAGAATCATAGAGCTGGATGGGTCTCAGAAGACTTCTAGTTTAACCCCCTGCTCAAGGCAGGAGCCTTACACCATCCCAGTCAAATGGTTGTCCAGTCTATTTCTGAAAACCTGAAGTGATGGAGCACCCACAATTTGGGAGGCTAGCTATTCTTACTTTTAGGTGGGATCTCTCTCTATGCTTGCCAATTTGAATCAATCAATAGCATTTACAGGAATAAAACGTAAGAGTGTGCGTTTTATTAGGATCTAGTCTTTTTTTTACACTGGAGCTTGCAGATAAATGATGATATTGCTCAAAATAATTCACCTTAACCATTATCTCCACTCGGCTGTGAGAGAACTTCTCAATGACAGATTCGATCCAGATGAGAGGTTTTACCTTATTGGGATGGGGAGCGGGAGAGAAAGAACAAAAGATATGCATGAATTTCAAAGCTTCTAATACAATAGAAAATGTAGAATAATCCAAAGATTATTGTATTAAATATGATGAAAATTATCATCTCCTTGGAGCTGTTATAATTAAAACTCCATTAGTTTTAATTAGACTGCATAGTTGAGCAGACTTATTTAATGTAGCAACAGCAGGAATAATACTCTATGAAACATAGTCTAATAGCAGCAATAGAACTTATGTATCATTTCACACTGCTTTTACAACCTCTCTAAACGGTTTAGAGTCAGTATATTGCCCCCAACAATAAACAGTCCTCATTTTACCCACCTTGGAAGGATGGAAGGCTAAGTCAACCTTGAGCCTGGTAAGATTTGAACTGTCAAATTGCAGGCAGCCAGCAGTCAGCAAAAGTAGCTTCACTTTAACCACTGCGCCATTGTGGCTCATCATCAACAATCATTTATAGAGCTTCTAAATCAGTAGTGAAATTCAATTTTTTTTACTACCAGTTCTGTGGACGTGGTTTGGTGGGCGTGACAGGGGAAGGATATTGCAAAATCTCCATTCCCACCCCACTCTGGGGCCAGCTAGAGGTGGTATTTGCCGGTTCTCCGAACTACTCAAATTTTCTGCTACCGGTTCTCCAGAGCCTGTCAGAACCTGCTGAATTTCACCCTATTCTAAATAATTTTTGATTGCAGCAGCATAGAAATATGTTTAAGTAAAATCATAAAAGAATGGCTAATTTACTTGTTAACTGCAAAAATGTCATCAATACTATTTAAGAACTGATAGGAAGGAGAGATCGTCCTGGTTGGCAAAACTGCCCCAGCTATCTTTAGCTGAAAAGTATTGTATTCTATTTGGTAATAGCACTTAGATTTACTGTATATACCTCCCTACAGAACTTTACAGCACTCTCTGGGAATCTTACAATATAAGCATATTGCCTCCAACAATCTGGGTCCTCATGTTACCAATCTCGGAAGAATGGAAGGCTGGGTCAATCTTGAGCCCCATCAGGATCGAACTCCAGGCTGTGCCTACAATACTGCATTCTAATCACTTCAGCACCAAACAACATATTTAATTTTATTTTGCTGGGGAAATGCGCAGAAGAAGAAGAAAGTGCTGGGATTCTATCAGATTAGAGAATATCTAATTATCTTGTGTAACACTGAGTTCATACTTTGCATTAAACTATATAACTCTTTTTGGACTGGTTGCATGTGTTACATATGCATGGCTGGCTTATTGGTGCAAAGAGCCCTGACACTATATACAGCCATTACTAGGCATTTATCATGCTTGCAAAGTTTTTCAGATATCTCAATAGACAGGTTTCTGATAGGCAAAGAATCCACCTACTTGAAAAAGGAAACCATTAATTATCTGGACATATTTTCTGTTGTTCTCTCCTTACCAAAATAAAACCTCCCTTCCACAGCAATTTCTACAATTTCTACTAATTTTATAAATAGGCAACTGACACTCTTGGACATCAATCATTAGCAAAGTGTAGGTGTTATCTTGGTGAATCCAGAAGCAAGGGATACCTATCTCAGCAGAGGGAAGTTGGTACAGGAGATCACTCTTGCTGTGAGTAAAGTCCCAGAATATTTTTTTCTCTGTTCTATTGCCAGGAACACTTCAAAGATCTACCTGTGTACTCAGACGATATGACATAAGCTCAAAATCTCCATCAGGTGGAATGAAGGAAATAGTACGATCATTGTCAAAACGTGATAGTCGCACACACTGGTGGAACTTGACATCCTCGAGTTCTACAGACTTATTTTTTCCACCTGAAAGTCAGAAGTATAGTTATTAAAAGACATATATAATCTCTGGCACAGTTTCAACACTAGATGAAACAATTGCCTGTTTTTGGTTGAAACTTCACAAAACTTTAAATCTTCAATGGAAGCGAAGTTTCACAAAAGAAAAGAAAAATAATGAGCCCTACTTTCTGATAATCAAATCCTATGAATATGCTGCAAAAGAAACATATAAAGTTATGAACAGCTTTGCGGAGTGGGAAGCTAAAAACTAAATAAAATTTAACAATACAAAATTCCAATTAAAAATTATAGCGTAGTCTATTGAAATTAAATCAAAATGTATGGACTTTTATAGACATTCTCAAAGCAAATTTGCAAACTTGCTCTTTCTCCTAACTTTATAACCAATCTACCACTTTCCATAGATGGATATGGAAGTGCAGGGACATTATTGATATGAGACTCAAATTTGAGACTCACCTAATGTCTATTCCTCCCCAAATGCAAATGTCATTACACTGTGATTTACTTACGTCCTGTGAGCTCAAAAAGCACCCTGTCATTGAGGCCCAGGCGTAGCTCTGGCATACCAGAAAGGAACACCTTCAGTTTGATGGAACCCACTATCTCACTCAGCAGGACACTCCCATTGGCATTAACCTGAAAGACAAAGTAGGGTCTGAGGTCCTCCATTTACTCTCCACATCTTCTCCATGAGGAAATATGGCTTCTCCTCCTCTTGAACATAGTCATATTGAAGTTCCCAACAAAACATGGACACAAAAACTTCACCACCATTAAATCAGAGTGGGTAATCCTATGAGACTCAAATGGTGGAGTAATAATGATAAAATGAAATAAGAATGACATCAAGTAAAATAATTTTATATTTATTTTAAAAAATTAAACTGAATTGTTAAATTGTCCTGTCGCTAGTTGTTCCATGGCAAGTTGGCCATGGCGAATTGTCCCACAGCAAGTTGGCCATGGTGAATTGGTTGCAGTAAGTTAACTGTGACTGGTTGTCCCATTCCATACAGTGATTGAGAACGCATGTCTGAAGGCAAGTCTGATTAATCATTCTTATTGTTAGTAAATTCCTCCTTGGTTCTAGGTTGCTTCTCTCCTTGATTAGTTTCCAACCATTGTTTCTTGTCTTGCTTTCTGGTGCTTTGGAAAATAGATTGACCCTTCTCCTTTGTGGTAGCCCTCAAATATTGGAACACTGCTATTACGTCACCCCAGTCTTTCTTTTCACTAGACTAGACATACCCAATTCCTGCAATTGTTCTTCATATGTTTTAGCCTCCAGGCTCCTAATCATCTTTGTTGCCCTTCTTTGGCGACCAAAACTGGATGCAGTTTTCCACATGTCTTAGTAAAGCTTTATAAAACTATAGTAGTACTTCACATGATCTTGATTCTATCCCTCTGCTAATGCAGTCTAGGATCGGATTGGCTTTTTTGGCTGCTGCTGCACACTGCTGGCTCATATTTGATTGTCCAGTAGGCCTCCAAGATCCCTCTCACAGTTAATGCTATTGAGCCAGGTTTCACCTAATCTGTACCTGTATATTTGGTTTTTCTTGTTTACTTTTCTCTACACTGAATTTCATTTTGTTGGACAGGGTGCAGTGTTCAATTCTGTCCAGATCCATCTGGATCTTGAGCCTATCATCTCGGGTGTTGGCTATTCCTGCCAGCTTTGTTGTCATTTGCAAATTTGATGAGTTCCCCTTCTATTCCCCCCTTTAAATCATTTATGAAAATTTTGAAGAATATTGGGCCTAAAATAGAACCTTGGGATACTCCATTGCTTCCTTCCTTCCATGTAGATATTGAGGACTACATGTTGAGTGTGACTTGTCAGTCAGCCAATGAAAAAAATGAACTTGAGATTTATGGCTTTGACCTAGAAATTATAGAAAGAAGAGTATCATGATGTACTGTAAGTTTAAAGAGGTTAAATTGTACTTATAATTACTGTAAAGAATATAGGAAGTCATTTCTTTGTATTTTTTCCTTAACTTTTTTCCTCTTTAACTTTTTTCTTTTCTTGCATTCTTTTTGATTTCTCTTTACTTCCTTTCTTTTTTCTTTTTCTTTTTTTACTTTATATTACTTTATTATTAGTTTTATCTTTCTAAACATTAATAAAGTTATATAATTATAAAATTACATATATAACAAGGCAGATGCACAGGTGCAGATGCAAAATGAAGATCTTTCTCTATTTTTCTGTCCATTGCCAAAATGATAGTCTTCATCTGCTTCATAGGGTTATTCTTTGAACTAATTTTCCATGTTTTTCAGTTGCTCAGTTAAAGTACCATTGCTTAAGGTATGACATCCTTATAAACTTCTATGCCAGCTACATTTTTTTCAAGTATGTTGGCTTTACTAACTTAATAAAATAACATAATATTTCATTTTTATATATATTAAATTTTACATTATTTAATAAAGATAGTTGAGGTACTTGAAAAAGTGTAATGTATGTATCCTTAGTGTTTAAAGATGCCACCATGTTCAGGGCATAAACTCAAAGTTCACTATTTTTGTATCTTACACACATTAAAATAGCTTTCTGAACCTGTTACAGTCATGTTGAAGCTTCTAAAAAACTCATTTATATAATCTTCTACCACAAATAATTGACGTCTGTCTCACCAACAGGTTAACAGATTCAATGACATCAATGAAGACTTCATTCTTCTTGTATTTAAGCCCCTCCGATCTCCAAGATACTGCATTGGTGACAGTGGCTGGAACTCGGGATTTAGCTGTCTCCAGTTTGTTGCCCTGCTGAGTGATGTACCTATGATGCAGTGAAAGAATTCCTGATCAAACATCCTACTACAGAATGGCTTGTCTCAGATACATTTTGTTGTCTAGAGTACCATTAAAATATCAACAGCATTTCAGCTGGGCAGGGAGGGGAAGGATGTGCTGGCACATGTATTTTCCAATGTAAAAAGTTATTCTTATTAGTAGGACTAAGAATGACCTCTCTCTGAATCCTTCCTAGTTATAATGCTGAGACATACCTGTATATTTGACAAAAAAATTAAAGGTTCACATTCAAAAACTAGAATCTACTTATACATGCACATTAGGATTTCAAGAAAACCAGGTTTAACAGAAGATGGGACCCCATGGACAGAAATGGGAATGAATTAAGTCAAAGGAGGAATAGGAGAATTGGAAACTTATTGAAAATAAGATACCACAAGTTCAATTTCATAATGTTCCACCCCAACGTTAACAAAACAAAGCAGACATTATTGTGGATGCATAGGGAGCTTTGGCTGAACTCAGAGTTACAGGAAATTGAATAGGGCGTAATCACCCAGGAGGGATACCAATAAGCCATTAATATCTGCAGAAAGACAGTTAGAAAGCTTAGTGCAAAATATGCATTAAGACCATAAGGAAAGTTAAAAGCAATATCATTTTTTAAAATTATGGTAATAGTAAAAAGAATAATTGCAAAGAAGTGGGCCTGCTGCCAAGAGACTGGGAGAGCTACTCAACTATTTTGCTTCAATGTTGCTCCCAAGGGGGATCTGTGTTCAGATATACCTAAGTGCAACTATTGGCAAAGCTAGAGTCTAGTAACCCAAAAAAGATAGTGATGAAAAAAAGTTTGTCTCCAGGATAAAACTAATTTTAAATTTGAAAGTCTGGCAGATGTCATGTAAGAGTCCCTTTCTGTGATCTTTGAAAAATGTACTGGTAAGTATGAATATCTAAACTAAAAACCTAAAATTGTATGCATCTTAGAATTTTGTTTCACTGCAACATTTACAGTTTTTAAAATCCTGAACAGCAACAGAAAAACAGATCCAGATCCTAGAAGAACAAGTAAACAGATTACTTACTCCTGCAAAATTTTACTATCTGTTGTCTGAGGAAAACCAAAGTCCATCAGCTCATCCAGTAGCTCATACACAATGACAAAATTGTCACGGATGCTCTCTTCCTCCAGCTCCTTGAAGTATTCAGAAAAAACCTGACAAGGAGAGAATGGATTTCATACTAAAGAATTATTACCCTGTAGTGAAGTTTCCAGAATTCTTATTGCTTGGTTCAAGTGTCTCTTCTGGAATGTCCAGTTTTGTACACATATGGAACTTGGAAAAGACAACAGGTAGGGACTCAGGTCAAATTATTCACAGGGGTTGGGAGGAGACTATAAAAGGGGCTAAGTATAAAGTTGGGTGAAGTAACCTCCCTTCAACCTATTCTTAGGTCCTGCAAGCAATATTCCTCAAACCTCTGGTAAAATATTTTCTTATTCAGAACATCCATCAAATTGAGTGTTCCAATTCCACTAAGGCTGCTTCAGGGGTGGGTTTCTCCTGGCATTACTGCCGGTTCGGTGTGTGCAGTTGCCTGTGAATAGGTCTATACATGTGCAGAATATTTTGAAAGGTCAAAAAAAGATGTTGCGGCGACCGGGGAGCCAGTTCGGGGACATGGCAAGCATGCCATCCCTACCGGTTTGGCGACCCAGTCACCGTTTCCACTACTGGTTCCACTGAACTGGTGCGAACCGGTAGGAACCCACCTGTGGGCTGCTTCTCTATGTATAGGGTGTTCTGCTATGTTTTTGTACTAGAAGTAAATAAAGTACATGGAGATATGGAAGAAAACTGAAAATCCTTACTAGAATGAAGGTTGCTGAAAGAAAAACAATCATTTTGAATGATAAATTGCTTTAGTTGTAGGCTCCTCACTGTTCACTATTCTAGCTAATCAGCTGTTATTCATGTTCTGATACATCTTCCTCTGAAGATGTCTTAAAAATTACCACTGGTCTAAAATATATCTTGTAAATCATTGACAAGTATTAAATGGAATAAGTGAGTGAAAATGTCATTTGCTGTGGGCTCAACTGCCAATTTAAGTTTATTCAGATCCTTGGTGCTAATCTTTGAAATAGATTCTATCATATTTTCAGGACTGCCATGCTGCTGCGCCAGCCATGCTTCATCGGATGCCAGTCTGCCATAAGCAACAGGGGAGGGAACTGTGGGGTGGAATAAGGAGGTGAGCTAGCATAAGGGGAATCAAAACTACTCATCTTGACATTCCGTGAGAGCCACTGGCCATTCCAAGATCACATCATGGAATGAAACACCTTACAGCCTTTCAAGCCAGGGACTGTTACCAAAGCAATTTGCTTGAATGTAATTGCACAGAGACAACCAGGGTGGGGGGAAAGTGGGAGGAAGAGAAAAGTTAACCAGATGCCATGGATGTGAAAGTTTAGATCTGGCTTTGCTACACTGTATTTATTTATTTATTTATTTATTTATTTTTATTTCTTAGATTTTTAGACCGCCCCTCTCCCAAAAAGGGACTCGGGGCGGTGTACAGTCAATATAATAAAATCATTCATAATAATTAAATACATTTAAACTACATTTAAGATACATTTGGAGGGGGAAATAGGCTGTACTAAGAAATAAATAATTCTAATCTTAAAACATCACAATTAAAACCCCAAACCCTAAAATAAAATAAATCCCTGGGAGGTAAAACTAAGAAAGTGCCAGGCCAGCTGATTGAAACAGGTGAGTCTTTAACTTTTGCCGGAAGGAACGGAGGTCGGTGGTAGTTCGAATGTCTGGGGGGAGGTCATTCCAGAGGGTTGGGCCCATCACAGAGAAGGATCTACTCCTAGGTGTCGCCCGCTGGCATTGACTAGCAGACGGCACCAGGAGGAGCCCCTCTCTGTGTGAGCGGATAGGTCGCAGGGACGTGTGTGGTAGGATGCGATCCTGCAGGTAACTAGGTCCTCTGCCATGGAGCGCTTTAAAGATGGTGATCAATACCTTGAAACGCACCCGAAAGGCCACAGGTAGCCAGTGCAGCTCGCGCAGGAGAGGTGTTACGTGGGAGTAACGTGTACTTCCCATAATAACCCGCGCGGCTGCGTTCTGAACTAGCTGCAGTCTCCGGATGCGTCCCAAGGGAAGCCCCATGTAGAGGGCATTGCAGTAGTCCAGGCGAGACGTCACCAGCGCATGAGTGACCGTGCGCAGGGCACTCCGGTCCAGTAGGGGGCGCAATTGGCGCACCAGGCGAACCTGGTGGAACGCCCCCCTTGCCACGGCTGCCACATGGTCCTCCATTGACAGCCGGGCATCAAGGAGGACGCCCAAATTGCGCGCCCGCTCCACAGGGGACAATTGTTCGCCCCCTATGGCCAGCGATGGAGTCAGCTGGCTGAACCGAGGTGCCGGTAACCACAGCCACTCGGTCTTGGAGGGGTTGAGTTTGAGTCTGTTGTCCCCCATCCAGACCCCGACGGCTTCCAAACACCGGGACATCACTTCGACAGCCTCGTTGGGGTGGTTTGGGGTTGAAATATACAGCTGAGTATCATCAGCGTAAAGATGGTACTCAACCCCAAAACCACGGATGATCTCACCCAGCGGCTTCACATATGCGTTGAACAGGAGAGGCGAGAGGACCGACCCCTGTGGCACCCCACAAGTGAGTGGCCTCAGGGACGATCTCTGCCCCCCTGTCAACACACATTGCTTCCGGTCGGAGAGGTAGGAGCCGAACCACCGCAAAACGGTGCCTCCGACTCCCATCCCCTCCAACCGGCGCAATAGGATACCATGGTCGATGGTATCAAAAGCCGCCGAGAGGTCTAATAGGACCAGGATAGAGGAGCAACCCCTATCTCTGGCCCTCCAGAGATCATCAACCAACGCGACCAAGGCTGTTTCGGTGCTGTGCCCGGGTCGGAAGCCGGACTGGCGTGGGTCTAGATAGTCGGATTCGTCTAGGTGTCGTGGGAGCTGCTGCGCCACCACATTCTCGACAACCTTCGCCAAGAAGGGGAGGTTGGAGACTGGACGATAGTTAGCTAGCTCCATTGGGTCGAGCGCAGGCCTCTTGAGCAAGGGTCTCACCACCGCCTCTTTCAAGGCGGTTGGTAAGTATCCCTCACTCAGTGAGGCGCTCACCAGGCCCAGGAGCCAGCCTCGTGTCACCTCCCAGGCTGCCAGTACCAGCCAGGAGGGGCACGGGTCCGTTAAACAAGTGGTGGGTCGCAGCCGTCCACGCAGCCTGTCCAAATCCTCGGGGGCAACAGAGTCAAACTCCTCCCAGAATGGTCTCTCAAGACTCGCTGTTGGCGGCTCGTCTGGTCCACTGACGGAGGTCCACCCGCTCCGGATCTGATCGATTTTGTCCTGAAGATATTCCCCAAACTCCTCTGCTCTACCCTGTAAGGGTGTCTCCCGCGCCCCCTGCGATAAAAGGGAGCGAGTCACCCTAAACAGGGCGGCAGGGCGGTTATCCGCGGACGCAATAAGAGCAGCACAATGTCTACGTTTGGCCGCTCTTATTGCCACAAGGTAAGTCCGCAAATAGGCTCTTACCTGTGTTCGGTCAGATTCGGAGCGCGAGGATCTCCACCTGCTCTCTAGACGTCTCCTGTGGCGCTTCATCACCCTGAGCTCCTCAGTAAACCAAGGAGCCCGGGTGGATCGATGCCGCAGGAGAGGTCGCAAAGGCGCAACCCGGTCCAAGGCCCCAGTCGTCGCCCTATTCCAGGCGGTCACTAGGTCCTCGGAACGGGAGCGGGACAAGGCTACAGGTATTGGCCCAAGCTCCGTCAGGAATCTATCAGATTCCATCAGGTGCCTGGGGCGGTACCAGTTTATAGAGTCTGGTTCCGCCTCCTCGCGGTGGGGGATAGCGCCAGGGAAGTCCAGCCGGAGGGATGAGTGGTCTGACCATGACAGGGGCATGATAACTAAATCCCCTATTCCCAGATCACTCGTCCACTGTTCAGATACAAAAATGAGGTCCAGTGTGTGGCCCCCTTCGTGAGTGGGGCCCTGCACTAATTGGGTCAGGTCCATGGCCGTCATGGAAGCCATGAACTCCCGAACCACCTCGGAAGCCGCTCCCGTTGACGGCAAGTTGAAGTCCCCCATGACCAAAAGTCTGGGAGTCTCAACTGCCGTCGCTGAGATTAGCTCGAGGAGCTCAGGCAGGGCTGCTGATGCATAGCGAGGAGCCAAGTATACAATCAGCAAGCCCCACTGCCTCCCTGGGCCCCAGCTCACACCAAGGGACTCACACCCGGGTATCTGAGGAACAGTGAACTCCCTCGGCTCTAAACATTCCCGCATAACCACCGCCACCCCACCACCCTTACCCAGGGCCCGAGGCTGATGGAATGCTCGAAAACCCGGTGGGCACATTTCCACGAGGGGTAAACCACCCTCGTGGCCCAACCAGGTCTCCGTTATCCCTGCAAGGTCTAGCTCCCCCTCTGAGATCAACTCATTAATGAGGGGGGCCTTGTTGGTGACAGACCTTGCATTGCAAAGCATCAGCCGCAGGCCCTGGCTCTGTAGCACCTGTCCACCTAGACTGCAGGGGTTGGTACAAGCGACCGGGCGTAACCAGCAGCCGCGGTCTCCCAACCGACCTTGGGATCTTATCCTGTCCTCGCATCCCCTCCTCCCTGCGACCGTTGTAATAGGACACCCCTCTGCTTTCGTGACCTTTATATTCCCCCCCTCCACCGCATCCCCGTCCTTCCTGGACTCACCTGTCTGTCTGGCTCTGGTCCTCCTCCCGGTCTGATTAACCCTCCCCCCCACCCTGGGACCCCCTAAAAAAGATAAAAAACATTTTACTAAAAATCCCCTTAGCTTCCGATTCCTGCACCTCTCGGGGTCCACGAACCCGTCCTCAAGGCGGGCCCTTGAAAGAGCCAAGGGCCAAGCCTGCGAGAGAGGGGCCTCCCGCAGGCGGAGCAAGTCTAACCTCGAATATGTTATTAAAAGTCCCAATAGGGTAAGGTACTGATAAAACAAAGTTGATAGGTAATAGCCGGCAGGGCTAGGGTCTCAATAAAGGACCAGAGTCTTAAAGTCTAGATGGTAAATCATAGTAAGTAAATCATAGTAAGTAAAGTCTGGATGGTAACTTCAGAGGAAGATGGTAGGTAATAGGTGGTAAATAGATGGTAAATAATGTCTAGATGGTAACAAGATGGTAACTTCAAAGGGAGGGGGGGTACTTGGCTGTACTTTTGATAAAAATGGATTCTTTTGTCTTTCTTTTCTAATCAATTAAGTTGGGACAGCTGACACATATTTATTTACAGTTATTTAATACATTTATATAGTTGTTTGTTTTGTAACCAACTGTGGGCAGTTCCCAATCAATGAAGGAGCACCTTCTCAACACAGAAACCTTTCTATAAGGTCAACTTGTGCGATTATAGGCAAACAATAATTGAATGTGCATGTAAATAACCTATTTTATCAGATTTATTTTCTCAGATTTGGATAGAATTCAGAAATTGAATAAACAGGAAAATGCAACAAAAAGTTAAGGAATGGCAAATGTCTATGGAGATTCACAGTCATTTAGGTCATGGTAGTCCCAAAGGTATTTTTTCAAGAGGCAACTGGACTTTCTGGATTTTCTTTGAAGACATTTCACTTCTCATCTGTAATAATGTTGCTTCATTTATTGTTTTCTTCGTTGTCTGTTATGGAGGAGCTTCTCAAAAAAGACCCCACAGGAGCTTCTCAGAACATGTGGCTATCCCAAGTCGGCCTTCATCAAATCTCCAAAAAGACCCCACAGGAACTCTTCCATAATGGACAATGAAGAGAACAATAAGCAAAGCAATGTTGTCATTCCATATGTTGCAGGAATATTTGAAAAGTTCAGGAGGATCTTCAGCCAAAGTAACATACCTGCGCACTTCAAACCCAAGGTACACTAAGGCAGAAATCTGTCCACCCCAAGGATAAAACACCCAGAAACAAACTGAGGAAAGTGGTATATGCAGTATAATGCTCCACACCCATTTGCACCACCCAGATAAACCTCCAATTGAGTTTAATGACTGGCTAAATGAATGCAAATGACCATCTGTCTGCAAGGAGTATAAATCCTTCCATTCCCCATCATCCAGTCATAGCTGAAGAAGCTTCTTGGATGAGAAGTGAAACATCTTCAAAGAAAAACCAGGAAGTCTAGTTGCTCTTGAAAAAGCACTTTTGAGTTAAGGAATGGCCACTTTCTTTTTCCTTCTGAAGTATGAGAGAATATTTTTTGTTTGGTGTCCTGAATGTTTGAAAAAGGCTACGTACCTCAACCACTTTATAGAGAAAGGAATATACCAGTGAGGCATTGGCATTCTTCATGGTGATGGCCACCACTATATGAAAGATTAAGGATAAAGATGAGACATATATGAACAGTTATATTAGACACCTGTACTCTAGAGAGAATATTAATACAAAGGACAAAACTGCATATACTGCATAGTGGTTAGTTGATAGCCAACATGCATAAATGTGTTACTGTGGGAAAAAAGACACTCCTGTTTTAATCAGAGTTTATCGGGTGCATAAACATGCTTATTGCAAATAGCATGATCAATAATTCCACTTATGCACCCAAAAGTAGAGGAAAAGAAGTAACACTGCCACTTGGAGGCTTGGAAATATTTTTTTTTCCTTTGAGCACTTGATCTATACTTCAAGGTCTTGCAGTTTGTTATTGAAAATGATAGTGGGAAGAGCATAGATTGTTTATACAGGTGCTCCTTCGGGGTACTATCAATAGCTGGACTGGAGTGAAAAGAAAGCGTGACTTGAAAGAGACAAAATTGCAGCGAACTTGTTTGGAATTTAATAAAAAAGCCTTGGATTCTATATAGGTGGCAGTTGTTTACTATCTGGAGGAAAAGATCAATATAGATGATGTTGCATCACAAAAAAGAAAAGGAATTGACATTGCGGATGATTATGCAAAAAATACAAGTAAGAATAGAGATTATTGAAGAGAATGGAGAATATTGAACAAAGAACAGGAAAAACAGATGGAAAAATTGAGATTATCCACCTTTCCAATTCTATTTTGGCCATAAAATTTTCCAGTTCTAAATTTCCCTTTCAGACCTCCTTAACCCTTTCTTCCATCCCAGCTGCGCTTTCCTCAAGTACTACAATTCTCTGTTTATTCTCTGCTATATTATGTTGTACCCCTCTGAGTTCATTTTTGAGGTCTGCCACTTCCTTCCTCAGTTCGTTTTGACCTCTCATAATTTCCTGGAACATTTGGTTGACAGATAGTTCTTTTGAACTCTCTCCAGCAGCTTTTGTTTGAAGCAAGGAAGTGATCTTCGGCTGCTGAGTACTTGGACTGGAAGCCACTGAAGCTGGGGCCGAAAGTGACTTGCCCGTTGGGGGTTTCTTAGGTCCCATTGTCTAAGTTCAGAGATAGTAAATCTTATGCAAAGAAAATGGCGTCACCAGGGCGCGCAGCTGGGCTGGTCCAGGGCAACAGGCAAATCCGAAAGTAAAGAGTCAGTTCTCCTTCACTGTTCCAAGACACAGAGGTACAGCAAGAAGGGAAAAACCAAATAAATCAAATCCAGAAGGTCCACGAAGCAGAAGAGGTCCGGAGCACCCTCATGGGAGGTATTAAAAGATGCCAGAAATCATTTCTTTTTTCCCCCAGGGTGGTTTTAAAAAGCAGACTTCATTTGTAAGAACAAAAGCGAGAGCGGAGGGGAGCCATTTCGACTCCTCCTTTCCACAGGGAGAAGAGCAAAAGTTTTAGTTTTTTAAAAACAGCTCAGCAAACACTCTTGCAACTGTGATTTTAATCTTTCTCACATAGTTAATTCAAGTGAGAAGTCAGCCTTTGTTCTCTCTCCATTCCGGAGTGGAGAGAGAAAGTTTGAATGCCGCTTTGTCCAAAGGGGGGTTAGAAAAGAAAAACTCCCCCCTCCAATCTTCGGCTTAAAATAGATTGAACAAAAACTTACGATAGCCTGCTGCTTATCCATTACCAATAATTGAAGAGATTAGGAAGGATCCTCCACGGCCAACATTTCAGCCACGTTTCCTTTGATGTAACTTGTTTCCTCCGGAATCCATTAGGCGAAGAGGCAAGCATGCCCCCCCCCCTTCTGCTCCCTGGCTCCTGGGGCAAAGCTGGAAAAAAACCCACCGGCTGCCGCCAAGTCTGGGAGGCTCCAGCAAGCCACCCCTATGGCAGGAGTCCCCTCCAAGGTCTCCTGTGCTCCAAAAGGAGCCCACCATGAAGACAAGCGGCAGACGAAACGTCCGTCGCCTGCAGGGACCGGAAGTGATCCCAGCTTTATTCCTTCTCAATAAGTTTCCAAATTCAGTTCAAAAGGCTGGGTTATACTTTAAAACCCCGTATGGGTTTGGAACTGCTACCAGCTCTTTCTGCATTAATCAACACATTATTTTGAGGTCCTACTTGAAACAGATCCGCTTTTGTTTCACTTGTTAAAAAGAGATAGATTGGACATACACACATCTTCAAAACGGGCTACTAAAATTTAGAATGATCTCCAAGAAGGCCCACTTGACACACACATTATTAGGAGGTAGGAGAAAAAAATTAAAATGCCAATGTTAATAGTTTTAATTTAATAAACACAACAGAACAATTATCTGTTATGAGGCTGCATGTTTTATTTGACCCATACTTTTACTATTTTTTTCTATACTGTTCAAGTTAAACTTGAATTGAAGGTTCAAGTTATAAATTCATAAATAAACAAGAATTTATATTCTAATTGATTCAAATTATTCATCTTCTAATTGACTCAAAAAGGCAAATAAACAATTATCATTGCATAGCACTGATAGTTACTATGTGTTTTATATTGAGATTGTATTTCTTTAATTATCAAAGAGAAACTCTTTATCATATCTTGTATGCAAGCTTTTCTGAGATACCTGCAAGTAATCCTTGATTCACAATTTGTTTAGTAACATTTGAAGTTACAATAGCATTGAAAAAAGTAACTTATGACCAGTTGATCAAAATTAGGCACTTGGCAACTGCCATATGATCACTATTTGTAACCTTCCCAGCTAGCTTCCAACAAGCAAAGTCATTGGGGGAATCCAAATTTGCTTAACGACCACATGATTCACTTAACTGTAATTATTTCCTTAACAACAGTGGCCAAAAAAAAGGTTGTAAAATGAGGTGCAACTCATTCTGCTTACTCAGCAATGGAAATTTTGGACTCAATTATAGTTTTAAGTTGAGTACTACTTGTAGCTTACCTTTGAGACTAAACACTAACTTACAGGGTGTGATCCAGCAAAGCAAAACTTACATGCCACCTCTTTCTATCCCTTGGTTAATGACAATTTGTAGTGCATATACAAAAGCATTTACACACAACCAAGTACAAAGCAGGGAGCCATTCTCAAGTATGGCCATATACTGTATCCTCAACCATTACAGATCTGCTCTTCGTAACAAAATAAGATGCTTGTTTTTTTTGTTTGAGACATATATTTGCAGCGTGGCTGAATCTCATAACTTTTCATTCAGGCTCTGAAAGGATACAGTAGAGGTTGCTATGCTTTATCCAAAGGAAGTGAACTTTTCCATGGGAGAGGACTGGGGTCAGGTCACACTCTTCCTCTTTTTGCATTAAAAGTGGCATGAAGTAATCAATCTCCAACATGCTGACATCTCCCTTATAGTTGCGGCTGATTAGTGGCTACAGTAGACAAAAGTGGTTAAACAATGTAGAATTCAAAAACATTGAGTATGTATGTTTGGAGTAAGCACTGGGAGAAGAGTCTTTCCTTTTACTACAGTGCAAAGCACATCTTTTTCTCCAGCTGCTTCTCAATTTAGACATCAGTTTCTGCAATTAAATTCTAACACTATATTCTTCAGGCTATGTTGGATTGCATATACAAGACACATTGCAGATCCAGGGCAAATAAAAAAGAGCTATTCCATCAGTAGCAACACTGATGGATGAGCAGATGTGCTTCCATGTATCTGTGGTGAAAAATAAAATCATTGCTTAGATATCTTGAGGGGAAGCTTCAATAGTAGGAATCCCATACTTCAACAGGTCCCTTCTGTCAAGAGCTGGGTATTGCTTATAAAAACTGCACTGTGAACTTGTAAGAACAAAAAGATAAGTAGAATGCAGTACTTCAGATTTAATTTGAGGGGTATTGGCAGCAGCAGGATACCAGCTACCGGTACTTTGCTTAATAAAATCAACATACCATATACAGATTTTGGGTGTTTTAGGTCCACTATCTGAGTAATAAAACAATACAGGGGGACAGTTGGTTAACTTTGTTACCTAGATACTAAGGGTAGTGGGTGCATGTATGTGAAACAGAATATGGGGCTTGTTTAACATACAGAAAATCATAGTAATACTAATGATAGTAGTAAGAGTGAGCAATTCTCAGCTTACATATTACTTTAATAATGTTGTTGAAATGAAACCACAATGTAGAATTTGGAAAAGGAAGGAAATAAATGAATACTGTTGATATGTTGTCTTCACCAGCTTTAAATGATAACTTTTCATACAAACGTACTCTAAAGATTAGTTTTGTTCTCAAAAATTGCCACATACTGTAATGTTTATGCCAGGGATAAGGTTCTGTGCTCTTGTTTTCAGCCATTCTGTCTCACACCATTGGCATACCGATAATTCTTTATTGACAGTATTACTTCAAACTCTTTTCCAGAAGTGGAAGGCAACTCCACAGACCAGGCATGTAAGCTGTTTAGCCAAGTATGCTGTCACTATGCTTCCATTTTGTTTCCTTACACGATGGACAAATCCAGCTTTCCTGCTACAAACCTGACCCTCCGTGCAATTTTAAAGCAACCCAATTTATTTAACAAACTTTCAAGGCAAGCTTCTAGCAGGATGGAAACAATTGTGCCCAGATTCCTGTTAGGAAAGTCTAAATTTTTCAGCCTTTGGAGGATAATTCCTTTGTGACTCCCCATCCCTATACCACAGAGAGCACCACTTTCCCAGGTCTCAGCTCTACAACAGAAGCAATAAACATAATTACAGAACTTCTTGTCTTTCTTCAATTTCCTAATAGGAAGAAAAATGTAGGGAAAAGATAATGGGTGGAGAAGGAGGCAGACTTGTCAGGCAGTGCTAATGAAAAAGAATGATCAAGTCAGGAGCTACAATCAAGACATTGAGGGTCTAAATCAGGACTTTTACTCCACTTTTACTCCCCTTTGTTTAATTTGCATTCCCCCCCCCCCATGGGAGGAAAAGAAAGTAAGGCCCTCCACTACGATCCTCTACCAAAAGAAAGCTTTATCTACAAACAAGCAGGAAGGCCAATATTCGTGGACCTTCATTACTACTGTATCAAGGGGATTATTATTCTCCCTCACACAAACATCTGAAACTGCCACAAAGCGCCAAAGAGGAAGAAACAAACCGTAGTGAGACTTACCTTGCCTTTCAAGTCAAGGATGAAAATTGCTGAGGCAGACATACTGTCGCGCCGACCTACTTCCTCCTATTCGACTGAGTTTTGCAACCACCTGAGCCAGGTGAGCTAGCTACACCTTCAGGTGAGCTAGGTTTCTTAAAGGGAAAGACATTGTCAGGGGAGTAATGGAAAACCTCAAACAGAAAGGAAACGAGCAGCAGCGCTTGGACCTGCAATTGTTCAAGCACACTGCGGTTACTTTCTCGAAGGAGAAGCCGGCTTCAAAGGCTAGTGTCGGATATAGGGGGACGGGACATAGATCTGTTTTATTTATGAGCTTTCGGGATAGCCTCGAATTCTTCATTCTTTTTCGAATCTTCTGGTCTGTTCCATTCCCGAATCTCGGTGGCCAGCGAACTGGGTTTACTCCAAAATAAGCGTCTGATAAGAGCATTTATTTTTGCGAAAACGGATTGGATTTATACATTTGTACTGCTGCTGGCGATTTAATTGGAGTGTTGATTTGACTAATCCGAAGTTGGCTCAATTTACCCGTTATGCTAAAATACTGTTTGCAAACTATGTTTGCAAATTTTATATGTCATAATAAACTATAGAATACATGGTTATTTTCAGAGACATCATGTAAGAAATGGTTTATACACAATTTAGGAAAAAGTGAAAGAAAAGCATTATATGGAAATACCAATGTGGCTTTCAAAGGTGGAAGCTTTAACACACCCAAATATTAGTAGTATGAGAAATGTCATTAGATATAAAGATATACTAACAGCAAGTGGAAAATTAAAACAGAAGAAAGAGTTAGAAGAACAAGGGTTCTTCATATAGGATGGTTTAAACAAATGCAAATACAAAACAAGATATGAGAAGGATGTTAAAGAGTATGGTTTTAACATGGAAAATTCAGAACTAGATAAGATACTCATGGGAACGGATGAAAAAATGATTTTAAAGCAGTAACTTACTCAGAATAAACTTAGAAGAAGAAGAGGTTAAAGAAACAATGATAAGATGGACAAAAAACTTTGGAAACTAGAAAAATGGCCACAATTATGGGAAAGGAACTATAAATTAACAATGGATACAACATATAATTGTATAATACCAATTTTTAATTGGTAATTTTAGTTTTTAAGGGTTAATTTCAGTGGGGTTTTAACTTTTTTAGGTATTGTAACTTATTTATTTATTCTTACCTCCTCTGTACGCTATATAATACTTTTGTACGTCGCCCCGAGTCCCTGTGGGGAGAGGGGGCGACTAATAAGTTCAAGTAATAAATAAATAAATAAATAAATATAAAGAGAATTTGTATAAAATGTTTTATAGATGGAACATGCCACCTGAAAGATTAGCAAAAATATTTAAGGATAAATCAGCCAAATGTTGGAAGTGTCATCAATTGCCAGGATCATATTATCACATGTGGTGGTCATGCAGAAATGCAAAACGCTATTGCGTTAAAATACAAACATGGTTAGAGAAAATGATACATCAGCCCATAGAGCTTAGACCAGAGGTATTTTTATTGGCTATTCTACCAGAGAAATATAGTAAAGAAGATTCATATTTGATTGTACAGATAATAACAGCAGCTAGAATTGTATTTGCACAAAATTATAAAGCAGATAAAATCCCATCAGAAGGAGAGATAATAAAGAAGATATTAGATTGTGCAGAAATGAACAGGTCGACCTTGAGAATAAGGGACAAAGAAAATCAGTGTACTACAGGACATGGGGGCGATTTTACAATTGGTTAGAAAAGAGATACAAAGAGAAAGAGAAAGGAACAAAGTATAAAATAAATAACTCAGACAACCCATTATTAAATTAGGGGGGGGGATAGGAAAGTATTAAAATGCAAGTATACAAGTTAAAAATGATACAAGTGGAATTATTATTAGAAATAAAATGTAACAGAGAAAATTATTTATATAAAAATATAAAGTTGGGATTGCTAAAATGCCACCCTGAGAACCCATCAGAGAAAGTAAATAAGCAAGGGCAACAAAGGAAAGGAGGAAGGAAGAAGAGAGAGAAAGGAAGAAAGGGTAAAGCAGAGGAAGTAAGGGAAGGGAATTAAGAGTAGAAAGAGGGTAAGAAGGAGGAGAAGAGTGGAGGAGGGAGGAAAAAAGGGGAAGAAGACAGGAGGAAGGAGAGGAGGAAAGAAGAAGGCAGAGAAGGGAGGTTGAGAAGATGGAAGGAGCAAGGTTATTGCAATATAAGATGGAGGCACGGGGTGGCAAGAAAGTGACCCAAACTGTATTCTATATTATATATTAGAATACATTAGAATATATATTTGCAAGAAAATAATGATAAAGATTAATGATGAATAGATAAGTGTTAATAGCAATTGTAAGAATGTATATTTGTGAATGAATTTGAAAGGGAAAAATAAAAAACTTTTTATATAAAAAAAGAAATCATAGTTAATCACACTGTGACTTCTAGGATAAAACAGACCTCATTTTTCAACTCTCTAAGTTACAGGCTGAATGCCAAGAGAATCAATAATTTGGTGTTGGCCCATTAAGAGGCTGTAAGGTGAAGATGGTGAAAGATCTCAGGATCTGTATTTGTAAAACAACATGAGTCTTTGTCCCAAGTATACTTTGAGGCAAGAACCTACAAATACCAAATAAAAGTGTATGATTACCCTTGTAAAATGTGACACTTTGATACAGCACAGGTTACACTTTGACACAGCACAGGTTAGAAATTAAAAGCTGACTTACTTCATAACTACACTCACATCCTGAGGTTGATAACTGAGAGGTGAAGGTTATGGATGATGGGGATAATTAGAATGCATGTTGCAAACCAATATATGACTTGTATTGCTTTTACTGTTCATGTAAATAATCTAGTCTGTTTGAATAAACTATTCAATAACAAAAAGATTTCCTATTAAATATTGCTTTGGATAACTTTTGATAGAAAAGCTACTACCGTAACAACTTTGAGTGTATGTGTACATATAGATGTGTGTATGAATCACCTCCTTCCAAGCATTTTCCCATAGGTGCATGTTTTTTTGGAACATTGAATATCGTTTCAGTATCCTGTCATGACACAGAACATGACTGTTGCTAACCTGCTTCTTGCTCAAGTTGATTAGTTCATGTTCAGCTCAACACCAACCTTGTAGGAGGGCAGTTTCCAGGGCCATAAAATAGGAGGAGCAGAACATCACTGCATTTCTTTAAAATTATCATATATCATATTATATTATATATATCACATCACATCATTATTATATGTAAGGCATTTTAAATATATAAATTACTAGCCCGATAACCCGGCATTGCCCAGGTATTTATTTATAGGGGAAAAATGTCCGGACCAAATGTAATTTCTAATGTTGGATTTTCCCCCTTCCCAGAGGGAGCTCCTTGTGGAGTACTGTGAAGCCATTACCACGGCAACTCCACTGTGCTGCACAGTTGAAGCCATTTTACGGTAGTACAGTAGAATCCATCTTAAGACACAACAGGCTGTATCTTAACAGAACACACACCCCGAGGAGTTTTAGGGGTGTCTTACCCACACAGTATTTGTTTCCAGAGAGTAAGTCATCTGTGTACCAAGTTTGGTTGAAATTGCTTGAGGCGTTCTAGAGTTATGCTGGAACATAAACCCACAGCCATACAGTATATAGATATTCAAACCCTAGTACAGAAATTTAACAGAATAACAGAGTTGAAACGAACTTTGAAGGTCTTCCAACCCCCTATTCCATGGGTGTCAAACTGCATCACGTGACATTTCATGATGTTTTTCCCATTCACAGAGCTGGGGTGGGGATGGCTTGAATGTAACACATCCGGCCCACGGGCCGCCAGTTTGACACCCCTGCCCCAGTGGTAAAATTCAATTTTTTTTTACTACCGGTTCTATGGGCGTGGCTTGATGGGTGTGGCAGGGGAAGGATACTGCAATATCTCCATTCCCACCCCATTCTGGGGCTAGCTAGGTGTTTGCTGGTTCTCCGAACTACTCAAAATTTCCACTACTGGTTCTCCAGAACCTGTCAGAACCTGCTGAATTTCACCTCTGCCCTGTCCTATACTATTACAGACAGAAATCTGTCCAATCTCTTCTTAAATACCTCCAGTGATGGAGCACTCATAAATTCTGGATGCAAGCCATTCTGCTGATTAATTGTTCTCCATATTAGGAAATTTTTGGATTTCTCTTTGATAAACTTCCATCCATTAATTCTTGTCCTGCCCTCAAGTGCTATGGGTTGATCCCCTCTAGTCTGTGATAACCCCTCAAATATTGGAAGACTGCTCACCTCTAGTGCTTCTCTCCATTAGGTTACAAAGAACCAGTTTCTGCAACCATTCATCATATGTTTAGCCTTCAACCTCCCTAATCATCTTGTTGCTCTTCTCTGCACTGTTTTTAGAGTTGTAACATCTTTTTTTATTATGGTGACCAAAACTGTATTCCAAGTATGGTCTTATCAATGCAGTATAAACCAGTACAATTACTTCACATAATCTTGATTTTATCCTTCTATTGATGCAGTCAGGGATTGCATTGGCTTTTTTGGTAGCTGCAGCACACAGTTGGCTCATATTTAAGTGGTTGTCCGCTAGGACTCCTAGATCCCTCTCACAATTACTGCTATTGAGCCAGCTACCTTCTATTCTATACCTGTGCATTTGTAAAGTGTAAAACCTTACTTTTCTCACCACTGAATTGCATTTTGTTGGATAGGGCCCATTCTTCACGTTTGTCAAAATCATTATGGATATTGAGCCTATCTTCTAAAATGTTGGCTATTCCTCCCAGCTTGGTATTATCTGCAAACTTGATGAGTCCCCCTTGAACCCCTCATCTAGATCATTCATGAAAATGCTAGAGCAGGGGTGTCAAACTGGAGACCCGTGGGCTGAATGCATCACATACAGTCCACACCCACCCCATCTCCACAAAGGCAAAAACCGTCACGATACATCGCGTGACATCACGTGATGCGATCAAATTTGACACCTGTGTGCTAAAGAGTACTCGGCCTAAGACAAACCCTTGAGCTGCATGCTTCACTCCATGTATTGTAGATTGGGATCCATTGGGGACCGCACATTGAGTGCAGTTGCTTAGCTAAGTTATGAATGCATCTAGTGGTGATGTTGTCTATTCCATATTTTTCGATCTTTCCAAGAAGTAGGTTGTGATTTACATCTATTTAGAAATTATATATTTTCCATTCTTAGTTCTGAGCTAAATTTCTGTACCAAGATACAAGTATAATGGTAAATCATAACATGTTTTGTTTTATTGAGTCTGTTCTGTGCATTTAGCAATATTTAAGTGGCTGCCACAAAGGAGAGGAATCAACCTATCCAAAGGACCTGAACAAGAAGCAATGGATGGAAATTAATCAAGGAGAGAACCAACCTAGAACTAAGGACCAGTGGAATAATCTGTCTCCAGAAGTTGTGGGTGCTCTAATTCTGGAGGTTTTTAAGAAGAGATTTGACAATCATTTGTCCAAAATGTTATAGGGTTTTCTGCTTGAACCTCCCTTCCAAATGTTATTCTGTTATTAAGTGAATTACGTGATAAAGCAAATCTGGCTTCCCCTATTAATTTTGCTTGTCTGAAACTGGTCAGGAAATTATAGATGATGATCACATGAACCGAGGACTGTGAAACTGTCATTAATATCTGCCAGTTGGCAAGCACCTGGATTTTGATCAGGGGATGCTTCTACAGTTATAAGTATGTGGACTTTTTTGTGGACCATTGTAACTTTGACTAATCAATAAAAAATGATTGTAAATCAAGAACTACCTGTAAAATAAAATGATAATTAACACACAAATTTTGATATTCTATGAAAACTAGCTATTAAAAGATAAAATTATCTTTCTTTAATAATACTATGGAGGAGATATTGATCATGTTTTCTAGTATTGAGCAAACCCAGCCAATCTCCACAGGACTTATCTTGAGTATAAAGACGAGTTCAAACCCCAAATGACTGTTATTTCAGATTATGTAATGAGTTATAAAAACCCCATGGAGCTTGTTTTAAAAAAATATTATTTATTAAAGTTGTGCAAAAGATAAAATATAAAGAAAAATGAATGAAAAAAGAAAAAAGAGGAAGGTGCAAAAAATAAGGAAAAAATGGAAAAACTTTTTTCAAAAATTACAAATATAAAATATATTGGCCTTTTGATGTAAAATTCAATATTACATAGCATTTCTATAAACATAAACAATTCTAATAATCAAATCCCCAAATTAATAGAGCATGCCTTTCAGATCTAGCAAAAACTCCAAGTGATTTCCACATAGAAACAAAGTTAGACAAAGTATTTTCTTTAATCAAGGTGGCATCTCACCATTTTGGCCAGTTCTAAGAGTTACTGTTCCTAATAACTCTGAACCTAAAATACGGAGCTTTTTTATGCAGCTGCTAGCAGAGGGAGTTAAAATGGGGAAATTCTCAAACTTGTTAATTACATTTTTATCTCAGCATGTTATGCAAACTTTGCCCACATCTTGCCAAAGGAAATGCCAGAAAATGGTTGAAAAGTGGGAGAAACATCATTTTCTGGCATTTTATAGTCAGCTGTTCAGCACATACCATGGCAGCATCTTCTACTGTGCATTGGTGAGGGCGCTGACTGCACGAGGGTAATCATTCTGTGGGTGTTTTTCTGTTGCTTATGCACAGTGCTAAGCTTTCTTAGGCCAGGAGGGATGTGTTAGTTGGGAGTGAGCACAAGCCCCATCTGGAAAGTACAAACTCCTCTGCTTCAGGCAATGCCAGCTATGCTGAGCCTGAGCCACAAAAGGCCTCCTTGATATCAGAACAGAGGACTTCAGAATCCTGATGGGAGGAGTGCAGGAAAGGCCCCTTGCCCCTCCTTCAAGCTGGAAAAATGGATGAATAGCAGCCCCCTCTCAAGGAACTTGCCTGGCCACCAGCCATGTGCTCAGCTGAGTCTTCCGCCATTGGGCCCGTCAGCAGAACAGACCTACTGGTCAGATTAAAGCTTGCTTCAGCTCAATATCTTGGTCGTGTAGATTGCACAACCTGCGATGTCAGGTTGTTTCAAGAAAGCCTAGCTGACCATGAAACCAACAGCTCTTCCTGCCTCCAATAGCTGGTGCTCAAAGAACAAAGATTTTGTAGCCAAACCAGTTCCATTTAGTTACTTTGTATTGATCTCAAATGTATTAGGTCACATTTCTAATTTTCAAAGCAGACTGGAAAGTATTTTTAAAAGATCACAAGATAAAATTGTAGTGCAATGAAATACATTTTTATTACAACAGTTCTAAATTAGCATCAATATATGGATGTAAACCAGTGTCTTTCCCTCAATGGAGTAGCTACACAAGGATCACTAAACTACCTGGTGTTACTTCATCACCAGAGAAATAGTGGAGTTGTGATCATTCATGACAAATATTGTTTTTGCTCTGTTCAGAGCAAAGTATGGGAGGAAAGGCTACATTTGAACAAAGTGTAAAAACATTGGTTAACCCTGGAAATTACCTTGTTGGATGATCTTCTCTTTCATTTGGAGACTACACTATTGGGGATAGTTTAGTGGTTTCTTGCTTTGAGCAGGAGTTAAACTAAAACAGTAGTTCTCAACCTCAGCAGCTTGAAAACGTGTGAACTTCACACTGGCTTGGGAATTCTGGGAATTGAAATTTACACATTTTAATGTTGCCAGGTTTGAAAAACACTGTTCTAATTCTGTGTCGGTTTTCAAGGGAAAAATAAAAAGGCTGCCTTTATATTTCTTTAACAGGTGGTACAATGGGGGAAGAGAATGCAATCTTTGTTCTTTTGATTCTTTTGATCTTGTTCGCACCTTCTTTCTCCTGCTTTATAGCAGCATAGTGTCAACTCATGAAGCATTCCTTATCTGCTCTCAAATTGCCATAGGCAAGGGGATGGGGAATTGAGCCTGTCAACTACATTGAGGAACTTGCATTTCAGTCAAAACAAAGTACATTCCAGCCGGCAACATCAAGGTCATTTCCATGGGAACCCACAGTGGCCAGAGGGAGTGACTTCTACAACCCGTGAAATTGCTTCATTGGGGAATGTGACTTATGACACACCTTGAGGGGAGGAGGAAACAGGGTCAGAGTCAAGGCATGAATTCAGTGAGGTCAGAGTTGGCTTCACTTGGTCCGTGCCAACATGAAGCTCCTAATAAATAACTGGATTTCTTTTGAAACTTGGCTTGAGGATCATGATTTAATTAGGGCATTGGTCAAAACCTGACAGCAAGACAACTCTCCCAAAACTAACCAAAATGACTGGGATTCCTGAGTCCTGGGCTCTCCATTCGCTCCCAACACCTGGGGTGCATGGAGAGAAACTCAGGCTACCCTGGTAGAGGGTGGATTATCTGAAGAGAGCCTGCTCCAGGCAACCCAGAGTGGGGCAGAACTTGCCCCCACCCAGGGAACTCCAGGAACCAGCAGCTCAATTGGAACCAAATTGCAGCTCTCTTTGGACATCAAAGCCAAGACAGCTGAGATGCGCGCCTCAGCAACTGAAATGAAAATGGATGAGTATTGATGGAAAAAAGTTCCTAAAGTGGTTGAGGTTGAGCTCCCCCACCCTAGCACCCAGGGCTGGGGGAAACCCCTGAGTGAGCTAGAAAGACTGGAAGGGGTGGGGGACTTGGAACAGGTCAGACTCCCAAAAACTCTGATGGAACCCTTGGAGGGATCCTTAGAATAGCTGAGGGAGAAATTTGGCTGAACCACCCTTTGTGATGAGGGGCCATCGTGCTGCCCAAAATAGAGGGGGATTGCAACTGATCCCTGTGTAGTGAGGAGACACAGATGGGAATGCAGCCCCCTTCTCCACCCACCAGAAGGAGAATGAGCCCAAAGCTGCTACTGGTGGCTCCTCCATGCAACAGGCAAGCCACCTCTCTCTACAAACTAGAGCTGAGGGAGACTGCCAGACACACCAAGTTCAGGCATACAGAGGCCAACATGATGAGGGAGGAGCAGTGCTGAACAAACGGCCCCAATTCAGGGGGAAATTCGATGGGGACTCAGATCAGCTGGCTCTATTCCTTGATTCTGCTAGAGTCTTAGAGCGCTACAGACACCTTTACCTATTGCACAGAGCCATAGTGAATACCATCAATGGGGACCTAGAGGGAGACACAAAGGAATGGCTAGCAGCCCCCCATAAGAGGACATCCTCCCAGCTGCAAGATATTTTCGACTTCCTATACAAACTAGAAGCTAGATTTGAGGAGGTGGAGGAGGATCAGTACATGGAGGATGAGCTTCAAACCTAAAACAAAGAGGGTGACCCATTAAAGAACACATCCATGGAGTTTCCGGTTCCGGTTGTTGAGAGCGACGGGCGTGTTTCGCTCGCCCTGCGCGCTCTTGGTGGGCTCCCCTCGATTGGGGGGGCACAGGGAGCCCTGTAGGGGTGCCCTGCCGAAGGGGCAGCTAGCTGGGGGTCCCCTGCATCGGTGGCGGCCGCGGGGGGGCTCCTGGCATTGCCCTAGGAGCCAGGAGGCGAAAGGGGGTGCGCGAGGAGCTTCCATGCTTCTGTGCGCTTTCGCATCGAGGCTGCTGGACGAACTTGATGATCTGAAGGCTACAGCTGCAATGTGGTGAGATGGAAACTCTCCCCAATTCCCTTTTTGATTGTCTAATGAAGGATTGGCAGCTTTTTAAAGGTCTTCAATCTGTTCCTGGGAAGTGCGATTGGAGGGAGGGGGATTTCCCCCCCCCCTTGGAAAAGCGGCTTTGGACTGCTCTCTGTTCTCGGAGGAGGAGAGGGAGAGCTTTAGAATGAAATCACACTCATAGCAAGCAAGCAGATGAATACCCTGCTGCAATTGTGAAAGAGAAGTGATGATCTGATTCTTTTGAAAACTCTGAAAATTTTTGGTTTGTTGCCTTCTGATCCCGGTGCTGGCAAGGCAAGATGGCACACTTCCGCTGTCTTTAGGCACTTTGAAATTTGACTCCACCCATGGAAATTGCTGGCATTTTGTCTTTGTCTCCGTGACACCCAGAAATATCTCTTGATATACTGTATCCTGGACTTGGAATAATGGATTTTATTGTCTGGATTTGAACTATAGAAAAGGTCCCTATTATTGCCTGGACTGCCTGCCTCGTGATCTCTCTTGGTTATCATAGTTGCCATCTCATCGTATGGACACAGACACCTCTGAGTCTTTTTTATTAAAATGGCACTGAAGAGACCGCCATCTGGGAAACCAGGCTTTCCTGGCTCTGCTCCAACATCCTCAACGTCCAGCCCCAGTGGGCAACAGACATTAACATCTTTATTACAACCCAAAGCCCCTGAGGAGGACCTAACCCACCAGTTGCTTCAAAAGCTCTTAAAGGGGCAGGAGGACTTGAAAAGTCAACTGAAAGAAATGAATGAACAGCTCAGAGAGAACGAAAACCGAACAGCTCAAAATACACAGAGACTGGAAGTTTTGGAGGAGGGGACGGCTGAGATGAAGGGGGAGGTGAGGGGGGGGGGTCCAGAGAGGAAACCAAGAACTTGAGAACCACCAGATAAAAATAGAATTTGAAAGGATGTCTTTTTTCCTTAGATTTCAAAATGTAATTGAGGCTGATGATGAAGATTTGAGGGAGATTATGACAAAATTATTGGCTGAATATATTAAAAAAGACAGACAGCAGTTGGGATAGGATATTGACCTGGTCTATAGAGTTAATTCAGCTTATGCTAGAACACACAATGTTCCAAGAGAGGTTCACATCAAATTTCTTAGAAAGACTACAAGAGATGAGATTCTGAGTGCACAAAGGGGGCAAATGTTAAAATACAAGGATAGAGAGATAGTCATCCTGAAACAAATCCAAAGAAAGTTAGAGATAAAAGAAAAAAATATTCGCTTTTAGCGAAAAAACTATTTGAAAAAGGGGTTTGGTTCCGGTGGCTTCTGCCAGAAGGTATGCTGATATTTTGGGAGGGCAGTAGAGTTAGAATTAATACAACTACGGTGTCAGCGTTCCAAATATCATGCAGAATTAAATCATTGTCCAAGGCAAAGTTATCCTTAAAACTCCAATTTAATAAGACAGACATTTTGGCATTATGCTGTTAAATTTCAACTCTAATGTACATCCTGTGAGTTCACCCAGTTAAAAGTTCATCATCTAACCCCACACCCCATAATTCATCACATGGTCCAATCTTCATCTTCCACGCTGGCATGTACACCCCTATTCTTCCGGCCAGGTGTCGAGGTGCGGAGACAAAAGACGACCTTGAGCTTCTAAGAAAATCCATAACAATACATTCCACAATCCTACTCCTTTCTATTCCCCCCTCCCAACTACTACACTAATGAAACAGCATAGAAAATTATAAGAAAGTGTGGCAGGCCAAAGATCCTAAAAAGAATATAACTACAGGCCTGACATCAAGCCTCTTTGGCATTCAGGACCGGATGGATTCAGGATCTGCTGGTGTCCGGCCAAGCCCATGTCACCGGTCCAAACTCACTGGGAGCGCTCTTTGACATCATCACTGGCCCATGGCAGTTTCTCCAGTCCACCATGTTGAAGGCCTGCCGAACCTCAAAGGGGTTCAGCCCTATGGGAAGCCAGATGTGGTTACCTTGAAAGAAAACGGGGCCTCCAAGTTCCATTCATGTTGGGCACCAAATGTAAGGTTTGAGAATACGTTGAGACTCATAGAAGTTTAAGAACACATCCAAGTCACAATGAGCCAAACATGAGACTTAAACGGAGGCTTATGGAAGTTCTCTGGAGGCATCTGAATCCATGTGCTCTGCTCATCTGTGCAGGGCTGAAAGACATGAGAACAGTACTATCATGCCTTAATCCCACCACCCTGGTGCTGAAGGGGAGAATTCTTTCATATGTAGAATAGACTGTCTTGGATATCTTAAGGGCCCATTGCAATCTAATCTGGAAAGGTTGGAAGACTGGACTGAGAGGGAAAAGAAGGCCTTCATCAGGAGAAATTGAAGAAAACTATAGGCAATGTAGTAGAACACTCTATAAGTTGAAGTTGTGGTGCTCTCCATTCCTGGAATCTTTAAAAGGAAACTAGACAGTCTCCTCTTGAAGATAGTTTAAATGTTTTTCCTACATATTATTTCTACAAATTATAGAAGGTCAAACTATGCAAGTCTATGGTTCCTTCAACTCCACCATGCTATGATTCTATTTGCTCCCAATTACTGCAGCAAAACTATGTGTCAGGGTTCATTCCCTCTGGCCACTGTGGGTCCCTGTGGAGATGACCTTGACATCTGGAATGTGATTTGTTTTGACTGAAATCCAAGTTCCTCGATGCAGCTGTGAGTCTCAATTCCCCATCTATGGCAACTTGAGAGCAGGTCAGGAATGCTTTGCGAGTTGACTTCCTGAAGGCAACCTGTGCAAAGCAAAAATAGTTTGAGTGCAGGTATAAATTTTAGGGGCAATCCCTTATAGAGGTGCTCATGCAACACCTTGTTTATTAACTGCATTAACACCGCCAGGGAGCCCTGCAGTCTGAAAGGCATTACTTTGAACTGCCCTGTTTTCCATTCATCTCCCTCCCTGATGTGGACTCGGTAGTATGTTTCCCTGAGGTCTAATTTAGTAAAAACTTTTTCCTTGGTTAGATGAAACAACATGTCCTTCATGAGAAGGAGGGGGTATAGGTCTGTGATGACAAACATGTGGCACATCTGTGGGCACGCAAGCCATCGCCCCAGCTCAGCTCAACCACGCATGCATGCGTTCCTCCCACCAGCCAGCTGATTTTTGTGTCCCTTCCGTGCATGCAGGAGATGCGCATGCCTGCATGGAGGTGGGGGACTCACATGTGCACACACGGGATAGAGGGAGTGTGGGGGGTGAAGCGCACCCCTTATGGCCTATTTTTGTTCCCAGGAGGCTGCAGGGAGGCCTACTGGGCCAAAACCAAGACACGGGGGGACAGGGAGTTGTGACGAGAAAAAGGTTAGCCATCACTGGTATAGGTTGTGTACACACACGCAATTTATACCCTAAAATCCACACATAATCTCATAGTTCTTTTTTTTCTCTTTAAATAGGACTGGGGCTGGCTTGATGAATCCTTTTGCTAGGTTTTTGCCTATGCATTTGTGCATTTCTTGCATTTTACAGGTCGTCATGGTGTACAGTTTGGGTTTGTATAGTTTTGTCCCAAGGATGATTTCAATGGCGGAATCCATCTCATGGAGACAGGTAGAACGTTGCGCTCAGCCTCACTGAACACCTCTACAAAATCCTGATATTTTGGGGGATCTGTTCGACCTCTGGGGTTTTGACAGAGGTGGCTGCCAATTGTTCTGGTGGGGCTTTGGGGGGGGGTTTCCTGAATGCATGATGTTTCTATTTGTTGGTGTGGAAGGGGTTGGGGTCCCCTTGCTATCCTTAGCCTCCGGGTGCCCCCTGGATACCACCAGATTGTCAGGCTGTACTTGTGCAGCCAAGAGAGCCCCAGTACGACCGCGTCTTTCACTTTTTAATTGAATTGCTTCCCAGTGGTCCGCTAGCTCTAGCCTCACTAGTTCGGTCACGTGGATGGCGTAGACTCCCCTCAATAGGGATCCATCAACCTGTTCAAATCTGACTGCATGGGCCAGTCTCTTTGCTCTAATCCCCAATTTCAGGGCCATGGTTAGGTTAATCAAGCATCTAGTGCAGCCTGAATCTATTAGCCTGAGTACTGAAAAGTATCTTGGGTCCCTGGTTTTGGGGCTGTGAGGTGTATGGAGAGGACGAAGGGGTGGATTGGTTCACTCACCATCGGGTAATTTTCTGTCATAGGGATCCAGCAATTGGTCGGCATTGGCTGGAGTTCCCCCCCACTTCAGCTGGGTGGGGAGGGACCTCTACAGCCTGGAGGGCTTTTCGGGATATGCCAATGGCACACCTGGGGCCTCGTTATGGTCGCACCCTGGGTGGTGGCTCTGGTTTGGATTTCAGAGCTGGGGTCGCGCATGCCTATGCAATGTGGTCCATTCCTCCCCATCTGTAGCATTTCAACTGGCTTCATGGGAGAGTTAGTCTTGGGGCCGGCTGTGCTGCTGCCGTCTCCCATCAGCTGGATGGTCTCCGGTCTGGTTGTCCTCTCTCCTTGGTATCCAGTTGCTTCTGCATTTCATTGGTGCGCAATCCACAGTCAACTTTTACAGCTACTCATTCCAATGTCCCGATAGATGGTTTGGAATGTCCCGATAGGTGGTTACTTGGGCAATATGCTTGTCCAGGCTCATTCTGAAAAAGTGAACTAATAGCCACTGCGGCAAAGGGAGTAGCTTCCCCACAACTCTCCTGAATTCATGGATGTGTTCTTTTTTTTATTGTATTCAGTTTAATGCCATATTTACGCACATTATTTTGTTCTGTTTAACATTAAAAGCAAAGAAATTCAGAAGGGCAGGAAATATTTCACTGCTTTTTCTTCTTTTTTTTTGAACAAAATTTTTTATTGGTTTTACAAAATTTTTAGGAAAATGGGTAATGGGTAAGGTTACAAGTTTTGACAGCTACATTATGCAGGAAATGGTACTCCCCCTGGTTCTCATAACTTTCACTTGTTAATAATTAGATAATTACTACTTAGCAATATTTTGACAGCGTATTTTTACCTTATATCTTCCAATAATTTCAATCTATTTTATATCAAACAGAAAAAATTCCCTGTATCAGCAATTGCATTATTTTTCTAACTCATTTTTGTGATCTAAGTTTTCTCAATGTTGCCTCTCCCCCCCCCCCCACCAGCAAGGCTCTGGCACCTCCCATGTCTTGTGTGTCTTGTGTGGTATCATCAGCTTTGTCTAGGAGAGCTTTGTTTTTTTCCATGAAAGCCTCCGCTTCCGTATGTCAGGGCTGTAGTTATATTCTTTTTAGGATCTTTGGCCTGCCACACTTTCTTATAATTTTCTATGCTGTTTCATTAGTGTAGTAGTTGGGAGGGGGGAATAGAAAGGAGTAGGATTGTGGAATGTATTGTTATGGATTTTCTTAGAAGCTCAAGGTCGTCTTTTGTCTCCGCACCTCGACACCTGGCCGGAAGAAGAGGGGTGTACATGCCAGCGTGGAAGATGAAGATTGGACTATGTGATGAATTATGGGGTGTGGGGTTAGATGATGAACTTTTAACTGGGTGAACTCACAGGATGTACATTAGAGTTGAAATTTAACAGCATAATGCCAAAATGTCTGTCTTATTAAATTGGAGTTTTAAGGATAACTTTGCCTGGGACAATGATTTAATTCTGCATGATATTTGGAACGCTGACATTATTTCAACTCTCACCTAAATTTTTTTATTTTCATCGGGGTACTGAATCCCAGTTCTGACCCAATCCTGGGCAGGACGAAATTTCAGTGAAGATGGAGGAAGGAAAGAATGCAGCAGAGAAGGCTAAGGATGATGGATCGCTTATTTTTGTCGAAACTATCTATGCACCTTCTAAAGAAATAGTTCAACATGCAGAGGCGAGGGAAAGGGAACTTCAGCTGGGCGCCCGGCGAAAGGAACCGAAACCAAGATTTTCCTCACAGACGGAATTAGACCTGCGAGATGAAGCTTCAGGATTTATTGCTTCTCAGGAATGCCTGCTAGAAGGAGAGGGGCCCCCCAAGGGAACTCTGACAGGCGACTGGAGCATGGGGAGAAGAGCAAATGAATGGAGATCTCAGTCGCTCTCACGCAGCCAGTCTTTGATGGGCCTTCAGGACCAATTCCGACGCCTAAATGTGAGTGAACAAAAACCCCTGGGGCCCCCAGAACCACCCAGGTGGAGCCTAGCAAAGCCCACATTATCCTTTCCCAGCAGAGAAACTGCTGCACAGTGGAGTGGAGACCTTGGTTCTTTCCACACAGCCACCAGCGAATCAGCACCCCCCCTCCTGGAGTGAAAAAAAGTTGGGAAGTAAAAACTAACCAGCCGAAAGGGGCCTGGAACACTTTCACCTCCCCCCCTCTGCAAGGTGATGGCTCTGAACCCATCAATCAAGCCAATCCAGGTTGGGCTTTCTTCCCGGGTCGTGGATGGGCTCAATGCCAGTGGACGCCTGCCCCTTCCCAACTAATGGTGCCACCCCAAATAGCTTCCCAGAGGCAGAGCCAGGGACTGGGACCACCACAGGGTCCAGCCCCCCAACCAATGCCTCAGCAGGCTTTTGCCCAACCGATGGGTGTGGCCCCACAAAGAAGCTTACCACCCCAAGCAGCAGGCCGACAGGTTGCTCCGGTTCAACCACCAGCACCCCCTCCTCCTCCCACACCCCCAAGGTTCCGTGCAACCTATGATGGCAGCCGAGACAAACTAGCTTACTTTATGAATCGAGTATTGGCGTACGTTGACCAAGTAGGCCCACAATACCTGATGGATCGAGAACTGATCCAAGAAATAGCAGAGGGGATGAATGAAGGAGAGGCAGCACAATGGATAGCGGAACTCCATGAAGAAGCAGCTCCTGATTTAGATGATATAACGGGGTTCATCCAATTGATGCGGGCCCGATTTTACGATGTGGCCCAACAGGTAGATGCTGAAGACCAGATCCAGGAATTACGACAGGGGGGTCGGCCGGTCAAAGAATTAGTTTGGGAATTCCGGAGAATAGCTGGAAGATACTGGCCAGAAAGACTATTGGTCTATACGTTCAAAAAGGCCTTAGATCCCAAACTGAAACAAGCTTGTGCTGTAAGGGGGACCCCAGATCGTATCCAAGAATGGTACACCACGGCAATCATACTGGACCATAAGATTAACACCTATCCAAAGCCGGGTACCAGAACCCCTGAAAAAAAACCATTAGCCCACCAAACGCAGAGGCAGCAAACTGAAAAGCCCCCACCAACCCCTCGTTCCTGGGCCCCTAAAATAAAGTGCTACCGTTCTGGTCAGCTTGGGCACCGGGCATCTACATGCTGGGCTCCAGCCCCAGTTCCACAAACACGTCAACCACCTGCCAGCACAATCAAGAAAACCCCCAGAAAACCCCCAGAAAAAAGTCGTCTGGCACAACAGCCAGCAGGGGCAGAGAGCGGAGCCACTGAAAACACCCTGGACACCTCAGAGGAGGAAGAGGAAGGAAACCCAGAAGACGACCCAATGGTGAGTGCACCTATCCGCCCCTTCCAGATAAAAGCCAAACTCCAAATACCGAAAACGGGGGTAGAAGGGGAAGTTGGGGTGATTATAGATACTGGCTGCACCCGATGCTTAATCAGCATGTCAATAGTGGAGCAACTAGGTATACGCACCAGACCCCTAAAACATCCCATTCCGTTTGAGCAAGTGGATGGAACCCTAATTGGGGGAGCTCCGGCTACAAAGATCACTGAGTTAGTAAAGCTGGTGATAGGCCGCCACTATGAGTTCCTCAGATTCATCGTGGCCCCTGGAATGCAGGAGTCAATTATCCTAGGGCTTGCATGGTTGGATAAGTGGGAACCTACTATAAAGTGGGAGGATGGCGTTAGAAAGGTGACTATTGGACTTGGGCCGTTACCACCGGTGGAACCAAAAGGCCACCCAGGAACGTTGGAACCTAACAGCCCAACCCATCCAGAACCTGCAGCAACCGCAGCAGACATTAAACCTCTGGGAATCCAACGAGTCCCAAAGATCTATTGGGATCTAGCGGAGGTGTTCAGTGAGGAAGACGGAAACTACCTTCCACCTCACCGCGCCACAGATTGTGCAATAGAGTTCAAACCTGGGGTAACCTTACCAAAGCCCAAAATGTACTCTATGATGCGTAAAGAGATGATAGAATTGAGGAAGTACATCGACACCAATTTGAAAAGAGGGTTTATTGAACCAGCAAAATCAAAAGTAGCGGCCCCAGTGCTCTTCAGAGAAAAGAAAGATGGGGGGGGGGGTTCGCCTCTGTGTGGACTTACGAGCTTTGAATGCGGTATGCGAAAAGAATACCTATCCTCTCCCCCTAATGAAAGATATGTTGAACCACTTGGCTAAGGGCAAGATCTTCACCAAGCTGGACTTGAGAGAGGCGTATTACCATATACGAATCCGGAAAGGGGATGAGTGGAAGACCGCTTTTAATACTCCCTTAGGCAGCTTCCAATATAAAGTCATGCCTTTCGGACTACAAGGAGCACCCGCAGTATTCATGCAGTACATAAATGAAGTGCTACACTACCACCTGTACCGCGGAGTACTCGTTTATTTGGATGACATCTTGATCTTCTCTGAGACCATGGAAGAACATGTGAACTGGTACGGCAAGTCCTGAAAAAACTTCTAGCTGCCAAACTTTATGCAAAATTGTCAAAGTGTGAATTCCACAAGACCTCGCTAGATTACCTGGGATATCGTATCTCCAATGAAGGAGTAGAAATGGACCCAGGAAAAGTGAAAGTGGTGTTAGATTGGAAACCTCCAAGCACTCGCAAACAATTACAAAGCTTCCTTGGATTTGCAAACTTTTATGGGCAGTTTATTCCAACCTTTGCTGAAATTGCCCTACCATTGACTGACCTATTAAGAACGGGGCCTTCCCCTACTAAACCAAAAGCAAACCAACCATTAAAATGGACAATCGACTGTCAAAAGGCTTTTGAGAAATTAAAACGGCTCTTTGCCCAAGAACCCATATTGCAACACCCCGATCCAGAGCGACCTTTCATAATCCAAACGGATGCCAGTGATGTCGCGATAGCCGCGGTGCTACTACAAAAGAATAAAGAAGGCCACCTCTTACCATGCGCTTACATCTCCAAGAAACTCACCACTACGGAAAGAAGGTGGCCCATTTGGGAGAAGGAGGCATTCGTGATCAGGTGGAGCATGCTCACCTGGAGACATCTCCTGGAAGGGGGGGATATACCGTTCGAGGTATGGACTGATCATAAAAACCTCGAAACTCTCCTTGCCCATCGAAAGTTATCCCCCAAACAGGTCCGTTGGGCCCAATATTTCCAAAGGTTTAAATTTGAAATTAAACACATCCCCGCAGGGAAGAACTTGTTAGCAGATGCACTGTCGAGAAAACCCCAGTTTGACAGTAAGAAGGAAGAAATTTTCCACCCCATCATATCTCAACAAGGACATCCTAACGATTAATGATGGCGCAGCCTGGAAGGGATCCAAACTGTACATCCCTGCAGAGATGAGATTGCAAGTGCTACAGCGGAGTCATGATGCGAAACTAGGAGGTCATTTCGGATTCCTGAAAACTCTCCACCTCGCTAGACATCAATTTTGGTGGCCAAAGATGAGGTCGGAGGTGGAAGATTATGTAAAAAGCTGTGCTACTTGTGCAACAATGAAAACCCGTCCGGGAAAGCCCCCTGGACTACTACAACAAGTGGCCAACCCTAGCCGACCATGGGAAGAGATAGCAATGGACTTCATCGTCGAACTTCCAGATAGCAGTGGTAATAAAGTAATCTGGACAGTTATTGATTTGTTTTCCAAGCAAGCACACTTTATCGCTTGTTCAAGCCTACCATCTGCAAAGAAATTAGCGAAAATGTTTGTGAAACACATTTATCGCCTACATGGGGTTCCAAAAAGGATCATTTCAGATCGCGGAGTTCAATTCACCGCCAAGTTCTGGAGAGAATTCCTAAAATTGATCGGGTCCACGCAGGGACTCAGCTCAGCATTTCATCCCAGCACAAATGGGGCAGCAGAGAGAGCCAATGCGATGGTGGAACAGTACATCCGGTGTTATGTGGACTATCAGCAAGACAATTGGTCGGACTTGCTACCCTTCGCTGAAGTAGCATATAATAATGTGGTTCACAGCAGTACAGGATTAACTCCTTTCCAGATTACCAGTGGCATGGAATTCGTTCCCATGCCTGAACTACCTAAGGAACCTCCCTCCTCCATGTCCTTGAATGAATGGCTGGAGGCACTAAAGAAGGCATGGGAGAATACGAAAAAGGCGCTAACAGATGCGGCAGAAGCCTACAAGAAGCAAGCTGATAAACATCGTTCCCTACAACCCCCCTTTCGAGTGGGGGACAAAGTTTTTTGTCTACTAAATACATAAGATTAAAGATGCCTAGTAAGAAATTAGGTCCAAAATTTCTAGGTCCTTTCCCAATAGAAAAGATAATTAACCCAGTTACAGTTCGACTCAGCCTACCCAGACTCTTAGGGAAAATTTACCCGGTATTCCATTGTAGCTTATTGAAGCCGGTAAGGGGGTCTAGCACGAGACCATCCACCCAAACTCCACCTCCTCCCGTAGTGGTAGAAGGGGAAACACATTATGAATGAGGTGAAAAAAATATTAGATTCCAGGCTGTATAGAGGTCGATTACAATATTTAGTGCATTGGAAGGGATACCCTTTGTCAGAAGCTACGTGGGTGAAAAGTTGGGATCTGAAAGCAGATAAATTAGTGAAACAATTCCATGAGAAGTTCCCTGATAAGCCAAAGGGTCCCCCTGGGGGAGGAAGAGGTGGTTAAATTTTAATAGGTTAACTTTTATGTTATTCTCTTTGCAGGAAACGTTTTTCTTTTGAGGAGGGGCCGCCTGTCAGGCCTGTAGTTATATTCTTTTTAGGATCTTTGGCCTGCCACACTTTCTTATAATTTTCTATGCTGTTTCATTAGTGTAGTAGTTGGGAGGGGGGAATAGAAAGGAGTAGGATTGTGGAATGTATTGTTATGGATTTCTTAGAAGCTCAAGGTCGTCTTTTGTCTCCGTACCTCGACACCTGGCCGGAAGAAGAGGGGTGTACATGCCAGTGTGGAAGATGAAGATTGGACCATGTGATGAATTATGGGGTGTGGGGTTAGATGATGAACTTTTAACTGGGTGAACTCACAGGATGTACGTTAGAGTTGAAATTTAACAGCATAATGCCAAAATGTCTGTCTTATTAAATTGGAGTTTTAAGGATAACTTTGCCTTGGACAATTATTTAATTCTGCATGATATTTGGAACGCTGACACTTGAATTAGGTAATGGGGAAGATTGTACTCTGCGAGGTGAGTAGAGATTTTTTTTTCCTTTTGGGAAGAATAGGGGAGTGTTGCCTTGTGTGTGCATATATGAGACGAAGGAAATTCCTACTAGAGGTTTGCCTTTGACTGGAGTGAGGAGATCCAATCTTCGGTTTTTCCAATCTGCCAGAGCGGATAGCCCACAGAGACACATTAAAGCAGGGGTGTCCAAACTTTTTTCAAAGAGGGCCAGATTGGATGAAGTGAACATGCTGGAGGGCCGAACATTTTTCCGAACATTCTTTGAACAATTACAATTAAATGCAAATGAATTATTTTATGCCAAGTTAATTGCAAATGGCATACTTTTCATTTCATAATATTAAGATCAACTGACAGCTGAGTTTTCACAATGTATTTTAAATAAATTTTAAAAAAACTTACCTGCACTAATGTGAAGGGTGAAATTGAAATCTGTACTGCAGGAAATAGGCTCGGTCTGGTACAAAGGCAGTGGTTTTGATGTGCAAAATGTCACACAGATGAGAGTCACTTAGTCTTGTCCTCAAACGGTTGTTGTTAAAGTTCATAGCAGAGAATGTCTTCTCACACAAATATGTTGAGCCAAACAAGCTCAGCATTTTCTTAGCCAATGTCCGAATCTCCTGAAACCTGCCCTTATCCAGTTGGCGGTAAAAGTTCACAAGAGAGAGCTGTTGGTGATGACTGTGTAACTCGCTGTCACAATGCAGCTCAATGAGCTCAAGCTGCAGCTGATCTGGAGCATCATCGGGGTCAACAGAGAATGGAGAGGAGAAAAGGCTGATCTCCTTTTCAATAGCTGCAAAATCTTGAAAGCGCCGTTTAAACTCTCCAGCCAGAAATGCGATGTCTGATTGAGGGCGGCGTGTTGTGAGCGACAGAGGGCGGTGACATCAGGATCGGGCTTCTGATGCGGCCCCCTCACCGCCCTCCCTCCTGTGGCAGACAGTCTTCTGTCACTTCTAACGCGCCGCCCTCAAGCAGAAGATGTAAATACGGCCCTCCCACAGCCCTCCCTTCTGATTGAGGGCGGCACGTTGTGAGCGACAGAGGGCGGTGACGTCAAGATCGGGCTTCCGATGCGGCCCTCTCACCGCCCTCCCTCCTGTGGCAGACAGTCTTCTGCTTGCCGCCCTCAATCAGAAGGGAGGGCCGTGGGAGGGCCGCATTTACACAGAGCAGGGAGGGCTGTTAGAGGGCCGTATTAAACCGCCCCCCGGGCCGCAAATGGCCTGCGGGCCGGACTTTGGACATGCCTGCGTTAAAGGCTGTTGCAGCAATGGGCAACCATACTGGCAGCCTGTTTGGAACAAGTAACCTTGTAAGAAAAACAGAGCTGTGTTTGCCTCTGGACTGCCTGCTAGTCCATTGGGACACAGTAAAACCTATTGCAAAACCTATTGTCCTTACAAAAAGGAAGCTAAAAACACCTCTGCACATCTATCTGGCCAACCTACTCTATTGGTCCTAAGGTAGGAATCTGGCCTCCAGAAGGCAGTTTTTATTTAGATTTTGTCAACAAATTTGCTGATTTTCTGGCTACCATCAGACAAACTGAAGAGGAGCTCTACCTGAGTTTCTTCTCCAATCTCCTTTAATTCTCCTTTATTTAAAGGGAACTATGAATTTGGGTCTTCAAATGCAGGTCTCTGAAGAATTAAAATTGAAATGCTATGTTGATAGTGATTATGCAAATGAAGTAAAAACCAGAAAGTCCAATTCTGGGATTGTGGTAATGTTTAAATGGGCTGTAATTGGTTGGGAAATCCAGGAAACAAACAACTGTAGTAATTTCTATCGAAAAGGCATAATTTATTGCTCTATCTGAACTCTGTTCGGAGGTAACCTGGTATGTACAGCTGTTCCAGGATTTAAATGTAAAGGTAAATGAAGCTGTAACAGTGTATGATGATAATGCTGCCTCCATTAAAATGGCAACAGGTGACAGAGTAAAGAATAGAATCGTGGGACCTCTCTGCCGGCATGCGAGCCGTCACCCCACCGCACATGTGTGCAGGCCTCCCACCAGCCAGCTGATTTTGGGGTCTCTGCAGTATGTTGTTTAATCAAAATGCAGTTAAAACATTATACAAGCCATCGAGAATATAACTATATACATCCAAGGAATAAAGCTGCATACAAGGCAGATATAACACCTGTAACAGCGTAGACATGCACGAGGGGGCAGGGGGAGCACTGGGGGGCATGCCCCCCAAGCCCCCTCACGCCCCTTTTTTGGTCCCAGGAGGCTTCAGGCCCAAAATGGAGCACGGAGTCGCATGTGCAAACATGGGGGGAGCATGTGGGGGTCACACATGCATGTGCAGGGAGCGGGGCATGCCAGGGGGGTTGCACATGCATTGTATTATAGGTGTGGGTATGCAGGTGCATGCTGTCGGGCACACACACACACACTTTCAGCATGTGAGGACAAAAAGGTCAGCCATCACTGGAATAGAAGCAATCATGTGGCCATTAAATATTGTGTCAGGGACGTCATGAAGTATAAATTAATTAGCTTGATTCACTGTGCGTCAGAAGACAATCTGGCAGACATAATTACCAAGCCATTGGGTGAAGTGCACCATGGGAGGAATATTAAGTTAATTGGATGTTTGTCTATTCCAATCAAGAAGGGAGGATTGTCAGAATAATCATGAATTGGAATAGGACAGTAATGGCTAACCTTTTTTGGCTCTCATGCCAAAAGTAGGGGGAGTGCAGGGGGCTTGTGCGTGGGCATGCCACACCCATAATGCTATATGCGCAACCCCAGCACGCATGCATGTGCAACCCCTTGCTGCATGCATGCATGTGCAACCACAGCAGAACACCCCCCTCCCCACTTTTGGTGCATTTTTTTCACCTTCCCCAGGCTCCAGAGGCTTTCTAGGACACTAGGAAGGACAAAAACAGCCCTCTGGTCCCTCCTGGACCTATGTATTGTAACGGCTTGGGTGGTGGGTGGTGTTCGTTTGTTGGCTAGGGCTGGTTTCCAGATGTTTGGTAGGTGGGAGGTATCATCACGTTTATTCATGTTGTGGGGGTGTTTCTCTATTTCGATGGCTTCCATAATTATTCTCTTGTTGAGGTGTTCTGTTTTGGAGATTAACCTGGCTCCTTCAAAGTTGATTTTGTTTTCCCCTCCCACCAAGATTTACAGAAAGACGGCAGCTCCGATCCCATTTTAAGCCCAAGCCTGAAGATGGCAAGTGAGAAAAGACCCAGCATATATATATCTGGATTTGATTTCTGCAACAAACTCTGACAAATACAAAGTCAGGTTCTAGGGTTGAGCAAAAGGTGAAGTGCTTAGGGGTTATGTTGACAAATACAAATATAAAACTGTTCCAAAATAACTATGTCCCTCTTTGGTGGGATTAATATCCACAGGATTTACAAAGATTGTAAGTACTTTTGTTTACTCATGGAGACCACTTCTGAATTTCGTGTTTGATGTGGAGAAGACTGAAACTCTTGACTTTGGGTTTTACTGATTAGACTGATAGATCTCTATAGAAATGGCTTGTTCATATTATTATGAAAAACCAAAAAGTTGTGATTTGATGTTAATGCCTTATTTTACTGTAACAGAGCTTCTTTTCTTACCTTTCCTCACCTTTCCTTCTCCTTTTCTATTGCTTTCCTATTTACTTTGTATTTTGTATTTTACATTACTATATAACTCAATAAAAATGTTAATGACAAAAACATGAAAACATTCAGCTGAATGTTTAATATCATGTTCAACAGCCCAGAAACACCTATTGGAAGAAATGTCCTTCTGGGTTCATCTCCAAGTGGGGAAAAAGACACTGGAAACATGGAGGCTGCTTAGAAAGATGTTTTAATGGTGGATAGGACCACATGACTTGAGTCCTGAACAGAAAAGGTGAACACATGCTTGAAAGAAAAGAGGAAAGAGGAAGGGGCTTGCTGGGTTTTTTATACTCTGTTTGGCCCCACCTCTCTGTTTCCTGTTCCCGTGTAAGAAATGTATACTGATTGGTTGTCAGATTCCCATCGAGCCATGCAGGGGCAAATCTCTAGGCTGTTTTCAGTCCACATTTGGTTGAGCATTGCTTCTTCTCAGGTGCCCTGTGGTGAGATGGGTAAAGAGCTAATACTATCATGCCTTAATCCCCTCACTCTGGAGCTGATGGGGAGGTTCTTTGTCATGTAGAATAGACTGACTCAGATTTTTTAAAATGGCCCATTAACAAAGGTGAGGGCTATTTAGAGTGAGTCTGTTTCCTGCTTTAAAATATGTTTCCACATTTCATATCCGGGGAAATATAATATTCCGCCTTTTCAATATTTCCCAGGATATTTCATTTTTCTAGGAGGGGGTTGGGTGCTAACTTCCTACAACACTAAAAAGTCTAATAGCAGAGATGGGCTTTTGCTAGTATAAGACACCCACTAAACATTCCTAATATGTAGATTTCCCTTAAAAATTTACATTGATTTTATATTGGAAACATTTATAAAGTAGTTATGGAAAAAGTATTTTAAAGGAAGTTTCACAACTAAAATAACTTTCTGCCCTTTTCTCTCTGCGGTTTCTCTCTTTTAATGTTTGGGCGGAATTTATCCAGCATTCTATTGATGCCTATTTGTGTAGCTGTTTGCCGCGCCGGAGAAATAGGAGCAATGCGCGATTCAGTCATCTGTAGTCGCGCCCACCCGGCTTGGGCTACTGGCCGAGTAGCAGCGGAAGACCATCGCGAGGGCGCTATCCAGGCTACGGATTCGTGCACTTCTTTCTTACCCCTTCCTGCCTACTCGCAATCCCTCGGGGGCCGCGCCTCAGAGACGCTTCTGCATTGCCTTACAGCAAGCTACGTTTGAATTCCGCAATGATGAACGGCGATCCCAGCAACAAGGAACCTGCTGATGCAGACAGACCTCACGGTAAAGGCACTTGCTGCTTCCAAGGCGCAGGCTGAGAGAGAAGCGCCCTTGCCGCTGGAGATCTGGCCCCTTGGAAAGCGTCCTCCGAGGCGGCGGCACTAGGATGGTGGGCCAGCAGCCGAGGTGGGCCGCGGCTTTTTTTTTTTTTTTGCCTGGAGCCTTTGGGTGTCCTGCCGTGGTCCCGCCGTAAAGGCGCCGACGCGGCCGATTTGCTGTTGCTTTCCCGGGCGGCAACTGTTGAGAGAAGAACGAAGGGAGGAGGACATGATCTACGGAAAGAGCCCCTTTTAAGCCCGGCCGAGCAAATGAAAGGGGTTCTTTCCTTTTTGAGGTTTTGGGCAGCTAGCCTTTCAGCTGATCGAGACTAGGGTTGGTCCCCATCAGCATCAAGCCGGCGTTGCCGCCCATCAGACTGGAGGGCTTGCTAGCCATGGATTCGTCCCCAGCCCTCTTCACTTTGCTGTAAAGCAGAAAGGGAAAGTCTCTTGTTCCCCAGTTTCAGGCTCCAGGTTGTACATTCAAGACATGGATCAGATTGCTCTACTTAGGGTTCTTTATTCGTTCTTTTTCAGCGCATCTCTAGGTTGATTGTGAGGTAATTCTGATTTGTAACAAGAAATACTTGGCAGTTGTGTAGGTGTGTGTATTCGAGATCAGCAACAGTCCTCCCATCTAGTGAGTTGAGATGCTGCTGTACTGGATATAGTATCTTCCTTCTAGTCGTGATTACAGTTTAAAAAAAAACTCTGGCACAGCTTGCTTTGGGAGTCTATACCATGGTTTAATTCAAGAGACTGTATTGCACTAAATGTATTAGTCCTCCAGTTGTCTCTGCTGTTATTGACTAAGCGAACACCCTTCTAGAGTATGGATCAAAAAGAAGGGATAGCTAATGATAATAGCCATTTTCCTGGTTGAGATGGCTGTATCAGTATTGGAAGAAATATTGCTCTGGTTCAGTTCACAAACTGGGAGAAAGACACTGGAAACATGGAGGTCGATTAGAAAAATGGTTTAATGATGAAGCAGAACCACATGGGTTTGTGGTTCTGGGCAACTGACAAAATGGAGTTGAGAATGGGGTTTTTTATACCTTCTCTGGGCTTTGTATTTGAGCTTCCTGTTCCTGTGCAAGAAGTTAATTTTCTGGCGTGTGCATGTCCCCTGGGCAGCTTCTCTTCCTGGTTGCAGCTCAGACAAGCGCGCACATGTATGCAAAGCATGTGCACATGGGAGAAGTGCTCCCTTTCTGGCACCCAGTGCCTCCCGCCCATGTGCATGCTCCCTTTAGGTTCATCATCACTGCCTTATAGTGACACTCAGACATCCCTAAGGCAATATAAATTCTATTTTTATTCATCTTGTACCAGAACAGTTTTACTTGGATGACCCTTAAGACAATATTGTATAAGTCATTTATTTCATAATTAGAGGTCTCTGTACTAAATTCAGTTCTTGGGAGATATATATCCTTGTTTTCAAGCTGCCAACCTAAAAGTGGGGGGGAGGATTGTGGTTATAGCAACAGAATCAGTAGATTAGTCTGTGAAATAGAGTCAGGGGTGAATTCTTGCTGTTTTCTCAAAAGAGTGTGAATTGGAAAATTGTGTAAATGTAACCTAGGAAGAGATGTTGTTGACAGCTGCTTGCTTCTTATTTTAGAGCAAGAGAGAAGGTAAGCCAGGATTTACAGGCAGATTTATGGATTACTTACATAGCTCTTACATCTCAATGGCTGAGTAATATAGCCAGAAAAATGATGTTTTTTTTGTCTTCAGTTTGACTGCTAAAATCAAGAGCAGATCTGTGTGCAAAAGGATAGGGCGAAGAATGATCCAATATTGAAAGTAAATGCTAATCAGAACAAGCCCTCCTTCATCCTTTATCTCCCTACTTTTACTACTACTACCACTACTACTACTACTACTACTACTACTACTCTCATACACACAAACATACCTGTCTTTGGTAGGTAGGCCATATGTTTTTATGCATATTTATAGTTCAAATTCATAAGGGATCTAAAAAAACTTTTATAATAACTGCATTTTAAGTACAACTATTTAATACAATAATGCTAACAAATAAAACATAAAAAACTAAAACCAGAACAAGGTTAGCAGGCTGTAACCTGCTAATGTTTAGGACCCAACATGATAAAAATACAGAGACAGATATAAAAGGCTACTTCATGAAAATTATACCAAATTATACAATAAATTAGGATTTTAAAATGAATAGAAATCAACCAAGAAGTAAAATAAGAGCTAAGCCTACCAAATTGCAAAGAGGCACAGTTAATCCTGAATTTACAACAGTTCATTTAGTGAAGCATTCCTATGATCATATGATCAAAGTTCAGATGATTGGCAATTGGTTCATACTTATGACCGTTGCTGTGTCCCAAGTCACTTTTTGTGACCTTCTGACAAGCAGAGTCAATGGGGAAGCCAGGTTTACTTAACAACCATGTTACATGCTAACTTAGCAACTGCAGTGATTCACTTACCAACTGTGGTAAGAAAGGTCAAAAATGGGGCAAAACTCAATACATGTCTCACTTAACAAACAGAAATTTTGGGCTCAATTGTGGTCATAAGTTGAAGTCTACCTGTATTTAAAAAATGAACTAAAGGTTCAGATCTGCCTCTTTCTTTGTTTCACTGAGTTCTCTCCACCCCTTGTGTCACCTCCCTTTTTCCTTTCACAGGATGTGCTGCCTTTCCCCACCCCCACCCATGTGACCATGATGGCTCTAAGAGAACCTGCCTCCATTCCTCTTGCTTTTTCTCAAAGCACAAAATTGTTTTGAAGCAGTTGAAACTGGCCTCACCAGCTAAAATGAGGACCATTTGAAGTAGGGTTTCTGTGGTGCTCCAAGCAGCTCTTTTTTCTGATTGTTCAGTGAGAATACCTTTTGCAATATTGGAGAATATAAATGACACATGGTTCAATTTTCGGGTTCTTGATACTTTCTGAACCTGGAGGTTTTATTTGCTGATATTTCATTATCAAATAATATAGTCAGTACTCTGAAATAGGGAAGTGAGGTTTGATGGCTATTTAAGGAAAGCATATGTTTACTGGTAATTTAACATTATAGTGTAAGGATTTCAAAACCACAGGCTGGAGTTGAAAATGATACCAGTGTTTCACATCTTCATCCTTTTTTCTTAGAATGCCCTTTCTTGCTTCTTGGCATAGTATCTTTCCCTGGCAGGTTCTAATTCTATACACTCACACACCAAGAGACTTGTCTTCTTGGCCAACAAACATACATCCCTCGCTCATGCTGTCTGCATTCTCCTTGTTTCAGTTTTCTGTTTAAAGTTACCTCATTTCTGCATGTTTACTTCTTGAGACAAACGCTCCTGCACTGAATTCTAACTTTACCTTTTTTCCCTTTCTCTTTTTGCCTGCAGTAACAGTTTGTCTCTTCTTTCTCCTACTCCCTACTGTTTACACTATCCCATCTCCAAGGAGAGTACACTGTATCCCCTTATGTCTACAACCAAAGCAATGTTCTGATATAGAACATTGATACAGACCTTTTGCAACAAATTTCACCTCTGTCACAACCATGAAGTTGCATTACTTCTGGGTTTTTTTGTAAAAAGTTTTTTATTTTTTTATTTTCTTACATATACAGGTATAAATTCACAGTTATTATTCTTATTATATTTATCATATTTACGCATTTATTTCCCCATAGAAATATGTGCATTCGAGATTGCTTTGTTTACCATCCCATACACCTATTTTATGTTGTCACCACCCTACTTTTCCTTCCTTTCTCCCTCCCTCCCTCCCTTCTCTACTTTCTTCCTTCCTCCTCTCCTCTCCTCTCCTTTCCCTTTCCTTCTTCCCCTACCTCTCCCCTGCTCCTCTCTTTCTCTTCCTGCCCTCTCTCCTTCTCTTCCTATCCCTCCCAAGCTTCCTCTCCTTTCCTCTTTCTTCTTTCCCTCTCCTTTCCTCTCTTCTCTTCTCTTCTCCTCTCCTCTCCCTCTGCTATCTTCTTCGCGCATCCCATTGCCTTGCAAGTCGCTTGAACTTGCAAGGCAATGGGATGGCAGCGAGAGTAGCCTGTTTTTCGCCAACGATAGGACTTTTCAGTGGCCTGCGGCCAGCCACTGCAGAAAGTAAGCAACCAAAGAGGTGGGGGGGGGAGGAAATGGGGAAATGGGGGCAACTAGCAAAGGGAGGGCGGGGATAGATAGGGGAAAATCCTAAAAAAAATTGTACCTTTTCCTGTGGGCATGGCTAGGTGGGGGGTATGTGATTGAGTGGGCATGGGCGTGAGTGATGTCACATTGGCCATGCCCACTCAGTCACATGCCCCCCTAACATAGCCATGCCCATCAAACTAGTAGCTAAAATTTTGGAACCCCACCATTAGAGAGCTCGGTTAATTTGTTGCAGCAAAGCAATAAAGCTGTGGCACAAAACATTTTATGTCATCTACTAACTATCCAATGAAAGGTTTTGTGTGTGCATTACACACACTACTGGAGCTGAAATAAAGACTGGAATCAGACGGAAATGCAATCAAGAAAGATTGCTAAGAGTGCCAGAGCTTCCAAAAGTGCACCTGACCACTAGGTGGAAACAGAGCTATCAGTGTTAAGAATTGTGTGGATCCAGCCAATAGTGGTGTCTTTATCATTTAAGTGTGATTTGCTTCACAACTTATCAAATTTGGTACTCAAAACATTTTGATGTGAAAATATTGTCCCAGTACTCATCGTTTGTTTGGGACTCAACAAACAATGAGTACTGCTGCAAAAGAAAGTGGGGGACAGCTGCAGAGAGTGGATAGGAATTTGGCTTGGAAGTTTGTTCACATAAGAAAAGGGATAGATAGGAAATCCTTCCCAGCTGAAACAAAGGTTCATGTGGTAAGTCACATGGTTTGTTTGGTACTCATCCCTTTTAATACATCGTGCCCCCCAAAATCAGGGTGAATACCAAGGTACCATTGTGTTAATCTAGTTGAAACTCCAGGATGACAAACTCCAGCCTTTGTAATGAGAGTCTATTTCATTCTAATTATCCCACTCTGCCTCACTTCCTTCCTTTCATTTTGTTTTCAGGTTTTGCAAGAGAATTCAGGCAGGATGGAGAAGAGTAGAATCAGGAAGTAAAGTTTGCAGCAAGATGATTGTGGCAGACAATCTCATCTTAAGATAGAAATAGTGGTTATGTAATGAACCACCACTCACCACCAGTTTGAAACTACTAGAAAGAAAATGCAAGAACTGTTCTGGGAGAGCAGAGAATTTGCACAGAGGGTATTTCATAGTTTTTTATAGCTTTGTCCTAGTAGACAGCAAAATTCCTCATATCTAGCCATGCCAGGTGTGAGGGCCTTTAGCTGAGCTCAAGTCAAACAGACAAGATGGCTGTTCCAGGCTATGCATCCAGGAATTTCAACCATATAAGAGTAATCATATGGTGGAGTATTTGAAAAGGCTAACATTTTTTGTTGCTGAGCTGTGGGTGTACTATCTATGCCCTTCTTTTGAAAGGGATTTTACTTGTCCAATAATTTCAGAGAATAGCAGGATCATTGGAATTCTGTCCGCCTTCAAGTCTTTCCTCTTTTTACAAGTGACTTGAGTCTATAATAAGGCTCTTTTTATAAGAATCTTGCATCTGTAAAGTCTGTAAAATCAAATGGGATTCATCCTTGGGTATAACAGAGAACATACCTATCTTGATATACTAATAAGAGCTTTCAGTGAAGAGATTTACTTTATTTACACACAGTTACACACTTTCACTATTTCTGCTTGACAGTTGTGAAATGCTTCGACTATTCAACCTGCAGAATTCTTGACCTTTTGGTTCATTCTCCTTCATCTACAGTGATATTGCAAAGCTCACCCTGAGCCTTCCCTACCATAAGCAAAGAATATATGTATGTATGTATGTATGTATGTATGTATGTATGTGTGTTACAACCCCTGGTATGACTTATTTATCAGTACAAATACAACACACACACACACACATACATACACATACATACATACATACTTACATATATATATATATATATGTATATATATATATATATGCTGGTTTTGTTGTATTCGGGTCTTTTCCCGTGTAAGGTTGTTGGAAGCATGTGGGGATCAGGCTTTTGTCTCGGCTGTTGCGTAGGAATGTTAGGTCACAACCTTACACGGGAAAAGACCCGAATACATATATATACATATATATGTATATATATACATACACACACACACACACACACACACACACACACACACACACACACACAGAGCTTTATATGCACAGCTTTTACTTCTGGTATCCCAGTGTCATGAGATGACAAACATTGCATTAGTTTAACATGTTTGCATTAGTTTAACAGAATAACAGAGCTGGAAGGGACCTTGGAGTTCTTCCAGTCAAATCCCCTGCTTAGGCATGGGGACCCTACACCATTCTGGACAAATGGCTGTCCAATCTCTTCTTAAAAACCTCTAGTGATGGAGCACTCACAATTTGTGAAGGCAAGCCATTCCATTGATTAATTGTTCTCACTGTCAGGAAATTTCTCCTTGTTTTTAAGTTGAATCTCTCCTTGATTAGTTTCCGTCCATTACTTCTGCCTTCAGATACTTTGGAGAATAGGTTGATCCCCTCTTCTTTGTGGCAGCCCCTTAAATATTGGAAGACTGTTATGTCACCCCTAGTCTTCCTTTTCATTAGACTAGATATATCTAATTCCTGCAATCATTCTTGATATGCTTTAGCTTCGGTCTTCTAATCATTTTTATTGCTCTTCTCTGCACTCTTTCTAGAGTTTTGACATATTTTTAGTATCATGGTAATCAAAACTGGATGCAATATTCCAAGTGTGGGTCTTACCAAGGCATTAAAAAGTGTTATTAGCAGATTCAATGTGTTTGTCAATTGCTTGGCTTAGTTTAAACAAACTTTTGCTTTGGGGAGAAGTAAAGGAGAAATTGAAACACTTTTCTTCATCACCTGTAAATTGCCCTAGTAGCAGACTTATCAATTCCTATTTTTTAGAATTCATTTTTATTGAGGTTTATTATAACATAAAATATAATAAAAACAAATTTTTTAAAAAGAGGAAGGGGAAGTGTAGGGGAAAAAAAAGAAAAAAGGTGTTGACTTCCAACTCTTTCCAAGGCAATGCTAAGGATATTTAGAGCTTTAAATGTTTATGTTCCATTTAGTTATTACAAGCCAGGCACACAGTTATTCAATCTTTGAACTAAAATCCAAGTTTCTTTTTTTTTTTCAAGCATAAAACCCAGAAGCAATTTCCTAATACAAACAGGATCAAATAAAATGTCTTTTTTAAAAAAAGTTACATTGCAATCAATACTTCCGGTACAAACTGGTTCTGGGCTTCTCTGGGCTTCATCACCTGTCATTCCCCCTCTCTATTTCCCATCACATACACATAACCATAGTGTCCATTCTCTCCCCCCCCCCAAATCCCTCCAGCCTTTGATGGCAGGAACTAGCACTACCTGACACCGTATGAAAATTGTGACACTTGAAGGGATGCCATAAAGCAGGACAACACAAAATTAGGTCAGAAGGAAAATGCACCAGTTTAATGCTGCAGCTAGAACAGTTCAACATATAAATTAATTATGAACTGTACACATTCTTTTGAACAATTTACTGTCATTTTCTTTTTTATTTGATTTATATCCTATATTTCTTGCAGAAGCTCCAGATTGCATTTATACCATTTATTTTCTGTTCTCCTATATCAGTGATGGCGAACCTTTTTAGACTCCTGTGCCATGAGGGGGGAGCACAGGGGGGGTCGTGTGCAGGTGTGCTGCACCCATAATGCAATGCGCGACCCCCCCAGTGCGCATGCGTGCACAATGCGCGACCCCCCCATTTTACATTCTTTTTTTGCCCTCCCCAGGCTCTAGAGGCTTTATAGGAGCCTGGGGAGGGCGAAAAGAGCCTCCCCTGCCCCCCTGGAGGCCCTCTGGAGGCTTCAGGGACCATCGGGAGGCTTCCCTGAAGCCTTCGGAACGCTTAAAATGACCCAAACTTGGAGGGTCGTTTTAAGCGTTCCGAAGGTTTCAGGAACAGTCCGGACGGTCCCTGAAGCCTTCGGAGCACTCAAAAGGATCCTCCGAGCAAACCGGAAGTGAACTGGAAGTGAACTGGAAGTGAACCGGAAGCAAACCCTCTGAACAAACCGGAAGTGACTTCCTGTTTGCTCGGAGGGTCGTTTTAAGTGCTCCGAAGGTGTCAGGGACCGTCCGGACTGTCCCTGAAGTGACTTCCGGTTTGCTTGGAGGGTCGTTTTAAGCACTCCGAAGGCGTCAGGGAAGCTTCCGGATGGTCCCTGAAGCCTTCAGAACGCTTAAAACGACCCTCTGAGCAAACAGGAAGTCACTTCCGGTTTGTTCAGAGGGTCATTTTAAGCGTTCCGAAGGCTTCAGGGACCGTCCGGATGGTCCCTGGAGCCTCCGGAGGGCCTCGGGGGGTGTGGGGGAGGCTCTTTTCGCCCTCCCCAGGCTCCTATAAAGCTTCAAGAGCCTGGGGAGGGGGGAAAATGGCTTTTAAAAAAGATGAACTCAGCTGGCCAGCGCGCACATGCGCGCTGGCCAGCTGACAGGGCAGCACCTCGCGTGCCCTGACAAATGGCTCCGCGTGCCACCTGTGGCACACGTGCCATAGGTTCACCATCACTGTCCTCTATAATATCTAATCAAAGCAACTTATTAGGATGTCATCCCATTGGTAACACTGAAATGATGTAACCCCACCATGTAATAAAGAAGTTGGTTTTGAGTTTGATACTTGAATCTCATGGGTACTTATGAGACTGAATCTTTTCCAACTTCTATAGAAATTCTTCTCCACAAGTATCAGGCCTGCCTCCATTCAAATCTCAAGAAAGAAAACCCCTGATTCCATTGAAGTAGAGTAGAGGTACTTTTACTGAGTTTGAAATAATAGCAAGATCTGAGCCAAAAGGTGTGAAAGTTACATATTGAAAGTTTCCACAAATCCCTCCCCCCAGGGACCCAGTCTGAAATGAAATGAAATCAAAACTTTATTGTCAATGCACAACATGATACAATAAAATTGAATAAGCCTCCCTTGGTGCAGCCCCCCCCCCCGAAACACAAAATACATCTCAATAACTCAATCAATAAAAGAAAAAGAAATCCCTAAACCCAAATAAGTAATAACTAGCACACATTGCCATATACATATGTATAGTATTATATTACATCAGTATGAACATGTTGCACATTGCGCTGCCCCCCCTCCCAAGTCTTTCATATTAAATCTGTTTGTGGTGTTATGAATAGTGTCATGTGGGATACATCTTCAGGTATTTTCGTCCATCTGGAGTTCCAGTACAGTTGGCCTTGAATGGATGTAAACAACTCCATTCAGCAGCTCAGTAATTCATGAGAGCAAACCTCCCTTTTTATCCACATACACCATCTTCACACCAGGTCACTTCCCAAACCCCAATGCCATGCCCTCACCCCCTGTTACTATGGCAGCCGATAGCAAGCAAGCATCAAAGGGAAAACCCATGCTGGAGATCCAGCTGACAACAAACCTGTTCCAAAGCCTTGCAACTAGCAGAGAGCTCTAAGGAATGCCCCACTGCCCCAGGTTGAATATTGAAGTTTCATGTTACTTCTAGTTAAGACAAAGTTTACTTTGTTACTTGGTATGGATGCAGGGCCACATTCAGATTTAGACCAGTTCTTTCTTCACTTTCCCTACAGGAAAGTTCTGATCTAAAGATCAATCAGCATCAGTTTGTCAGACAGAATTTACGTGAGGCTCATCAGAGCCCACAGTTTTTTCTGTCTGTCTCGCTGAGGTACTTTTGGTCTCAGCAGGGGCTGCTTTAAAAGCATGTTTCTCCATTTCTCATTTAGGAAAATACAATAAATTACCTTTTAAAATATTTCCTAAAATATTGAGGAAAGCACATGCCCCAAAATTCTTCACAGCCATGGTTTTGCTTTGGTAAATAACTACTGTCTGCCCATTTCCAAGGGTTGCTTCTTTAACATGCCTTAGCTCTTAGTCTAGTGCATCCAGGGTTTGTGAGGCCAAATTGAGGCTAGCCAGTGTACAGTCCAGGATATTAATATTTTTGAAATTGTGCACAATGAGCTCTGGGACTCCTACTAATGAAACCACCAGTGCAACGTGCCTTACTGGGCAACTGGGCAGCATCATTTGTGAATCACAATCGGGGCTTGGGGTTTGGAGATCTTTTTTCTGCTAGCTCTTCAGTGAGGGAATTGCCTAAGGGGGCATGCCCCCTCCCCCATGGAATTGGCAGAGAGGTATGATTGCTTGGGCCTTAGTGGCACAGAGCAAGAAGCAGCCTAGGGGAAGCTTTGTGTGGACTTAGGTGAAAGGGATAGCCTCAGTCTGATTCTGAATGGTGTGTGTGTGTGTGTGTGTGTGTGTGTGTGTGTGTGTGTGTGTGTAGTTACTTCTACAAGACAGACAGTACAAACATCTTGGACAAATTCGCTTCCACTAGACAGACGTCCAAGGTGTTCAGGACTTGCTGTGGCAACCAGTCCCAAATGTCATACCTCCATGAATCCATTTAAGTAGTTACAATGTAAATGAAGCAAGAAAGGAAACCTTACAATGAATTTCCACCCTTCTCCCATAGTCTACAGTTGTCTTTTGGGGATTGAAGAGAGTCTTTACTCTTCACTGGTCCATCTCAGGGTCCTCTCTTTCAAGTCTGCTGGGTGGCATTAGGCTTGGCTTGGTGGTAAGGCTGGTCAGTCAGGCTTGGGAAGATCTGCTAAATTCTGGTTGCTGTAATGACTTTTTTGGTAGATGACTGGATGCAAACCCAATTCCCTGGTTCAAATGGATGGAGGGTCTCTTCTGGAGACAGCATCCACAGGTTGCAGAGTCGTCTGTACAAGGCTCAAAGACATGAGAACAGGGGCCTGTCCCCTCTTTGTGGGTGATCCTTCCAGGAAAGGCATTGTTGGAGGATAAGAGATGGAGAGGTGGATAGATACTGTAGCTTGCAGGCAAAGTTTGAAAAACATTAATGTTAACATTGCAGATATTAAATAGACAGATAAAACTACTTAACACTTATAGTAAATACAAGAATGAAACTTTTCATTTAAATGAACATAAAACATTCTCTCATAACCTTGGGTTGTTCTTAAAGGTACAGAGAGGGAAATGAATAAATTCTCTTCACCTTGTTTTGCTAGCCATGCAACCTAGGGTGAAGGTATTGTCAGCTCTGGTGGTCATCTTTAACTTTGGATATTCAGGGCTGCCACACTGGGTGAATGGGCATGCTGTGGGAAACGGGAGGGAGGATGGATGGTGACAGGGTGAGATGTATAGCCATAACAACATTCTTTTCCCTGGGAGTCAAGGACATTCAGCCTGCACCTGGAGAATCGTGACTGGGAAACAACTCCAGTTGGGATGGCGACCTGATTGGACCATGCGAGTGTGGGTGCAGGGGAAGGGACTTTGACTTTACTTCAGGTATAGGGAAAACCTAGGGTCTTTCAGATTCAGGTTTTTCCAGATGTGCCAATATGACATCTCTTAATAAAATTGAATTTTGAGGAAAATGCCTGCCTCAGAGTTTTACTTCTGTTGGAGATGTTTCTTGGAACCCTGACAGGTATTTTCCATTTCATTACTTAATTTAATATTATTTTTAACAATTTGATTTTTTTTCTAGGGATGAGACAATTAACAGTTGCAATTACCTTGAGGGCACACAAAGACTTTGACACACATATACATACAAGAAAAGAGAAAAGGAGAGGAAAGCAGAACTCTCAGAACCAGTTTGCTGAGCAGCCTGCTCTTGAAGTGGTGGCTGTGGCCAATGGGCTTGGCCTTGGGCTCTCACTCCATCTGCCTGGGATGCTCCATCTGCTCCATCTGCCCGGGAGATGGAGCTCAGGGAGGAAGGAAACGACCATCCAGGCGGTTGCGCCCAGCATTCCCACCAACCAGAACTATAAAGACAGTGTTCAGTTCTGGGTCAGCTGAACAAATGGTTGAATGAGTGGATGGATCTTTATAGGTTTCTGTGATTTTGAAGTTTGAACTGTTCTGGAGGTAGTGCTATGAATGGGCTTGTTTTTCTGAAAGGGTGTTGTTGTGGCCCAGCAGCAGCTGACTGAGCTTTTGGTGGACTCTGACAGCTCAGATCATTATGGGACTGCTCTGGAGGATGAGGAAGACTCTGGAGGGTATTTGGAGTCAGAGCAGGAACTAGAGAGGCCTGTTGGCCACCAGGTGGCCTCTGAGTCAGGGAGCAGTGAGGAGGAACTGAGGGAGGTTGTCCCTGATGTGCGTATGTGTAGAATTGATAGGAGAAAGGAACAGTTTGTGGAGAAGATGTCATAGAAGGAAGTAAGGATAGCTGGCTAAGGGTGTGGCCCCTCCCAAAGAGTTTATAGGTGGAGTGACGGGAAGGGAATCTTTGCAGGAAACAACAGTCCATTATACGAGCCTTTGAGAAAGCATTCTGTAAGTTTAATCTTGGGTTCTTGAAGATAACTTTCTAGGCTCCTAGCCAAGGGGTGGCTTTATCTATGTAATTAGTCATAGCAGACAGCCAAGCCTGTGTCTGCATCTTTATTGGAATCATGGGACAGAACAGGTGTTGAGCAATTTTTATTGTGGCTAATGGCTTTTGTCCTGTGTTGGATCTTGGGTGAGGGGCTTTCTGTCTTTAAGAGCATGTTTCTCCATTTCTCCTTTAGGAGAATAATATTTAGGAGAATAATAGTATAATATTCTGCCTTTTTAATATTTCACAAATATTTCATTCTTCTAGATAGAAGGAGGGTCTTCCCACATTTTCTTTTACCTAGAGAATGATAGCAATTTTTGATATTTTTTGTGTTTGCTAAACTATTATTCCCCCCAAAACAATAAAAATCTGCTAGTTTTGCTGATGCCACCAGCAAGTGAAGTACCTATGCAGTATATAGTGCTGCTCTCTCCTAGCTTTAACTTAGACTGTACCAGGGAATTACTTAAGTGTTTTGGCTGGTGGTGTGGTGTTACTCTAAGATGGGGTAGGATCAATAGGGCTTCATAATTCAAATAAATAAATAGTCATTTACTATTTCATCATCCCACTTCTTGGGATGCAGTATCCTTGTCTTAGCAAATCACTGAAAATGTATTTTGTTTATTTTAAACATTGCTTAACTTTTTCCCATTGAAGGAATATAATTTACAATGAAAGATTACAGCTTTCAGTTAAAATAATGTTTTCAATTAATATAAGAGGATAAAACAATAAAAAACACTAATTAGGATATTTTAATCCAAAAGATTGAAGAACAGGCTAGAGAATCAGTTGTCCTAGATCTGGTTAATCAATAAGAAGGAGCTATTTGAAGAGATTGTTTTTTTCTCAGTTCATTAGTGGCCAGTTCCTGGAGACTGCCTGGACAAGTACCTGCAGTTTTCTTGGCCAATTTTTCTGAAATGATTTGCTCTTTCCTCCTTCCTAGGGCTGAAAGAAAGTGGCTTTATCCTCAGTCCAAGTTGGCTTTATCCTTAGGCAGGACTAGATTCGGTTTCTTAGATTCCATTTCAAGAAATGGAATACTGTGCTTTCTGGAATTCCATTTCAACACAGAATAGTATTGCATGGATTCCATGAGCACAAATTCTCAGGTCAAAGGGGAGTACAAGACTGTTGGGAATTTCTCAGAAATATAACAGCACATCATTCCAATAAGAAGTAAAAACGGGAGGTAGTTTAGGAAGTCACTTTAGATCCATAGAGGGCTTTTGTTTGCAAAAAGGACATGTTTAAAAAATGGAAGGTGGGTGCAACCACCCAGGAATCATATAAGCAGGTATATAATATCTGTAGGCAGGGGTGTCAAACTGGTGGCCTGCAGGCCGGATACATCATGTGCAGGCCATGCCTCCCCCAGCTCCATGAATGGGAAAAATGTCATGAAACATCACATGATGACAACATGATGTGGCAAGTTAAGCATAAATGAAAAGCTATAAGCAATGAAAAAGAATTTTTAAAATTATGTCAATAGTACAAAAAGGAGGCCTCTCTGGAGAAAAATGGCAGGTTGGTAAATTTATGGATGGATTTATTCAAATCTGATTGGTGTTTCTTAGCCATGTTTACAAATGCTTTTCAACAGAGCTCCCTATAAATGTTCTGGATAGTCATACTTAATATAGATTGACGGACTAGAGCAGCTATTGGCTATATTCAGACGTTGCATAAAACAATAAAGTCAGTTAAATACAGGAAGTCCTCAATTTAGGACCACAATTGAGCCCAAAATTTATGTTGCTAAGGGAGAAATTTGTTAAGTTTTGCCCCATTTTATGACTTTTCTTGCCACATTTTTTAAATGAATCAGTGCAGTTGTTAAATTAGTAACCTGATTGTTAAGTGAATCTGGTTTCCCCGTTGACTTAGCTTCTCAGGTTGCAAAAGGTGATCACATGACCCAGAGACACTGCAACTGTCATAAATGTGAGTCAGTTGTCAAGCATCTGAATGTAAATCACGTGACCATGGGGATGCTGCAAGGAGCCATAAGTCTGAAAAATGGTCATAACTCACTATTTTCAATGCCATTATAATTTCAAAGTGTCTCTAAGTGAACTGTGTAAGTTGTGGATTACCTGTACTGCAAAATCATTTTTTAGTTTAATGTGATATATGGATCCAGAAAAGAATGTGTAGTAATTATGTCTTAGTAACGGTAATTATCTGTGAATGTAGACTAACAATGTGAGAAGCTGAATGACAGGCAGTAGAACATTTGCTCAAGACAAAAATGGGGATGGTGGGAGGGAGGAGGTCAGATGGAGTCACTTGGCACCTTTCTAGATGTGATGCGATTCCTTAAACTTCCATGGTTCTTGGAAATTCTGAACATTGCAACCCTGGAATGCTGGAAAGTATCAGCTTGAGCAAGACTAGGTGTAACTGAGTGAAAAAAGAAGAGAGCTGATGGCAGGCTCCTCTGTTGACACTAGCAGCTAGCTCAAGGATAACCAAATCTGTTCATTGAATTAATTCTGCTTAACTCACAACACATCAAACTGAAATGCAGCTGAGCATTTTAAATTCAGGCTGTCTTGCAAACGCGAGAAACCCAAGTTCACTTCACCACCGTTGCTGTTCTCTTGTTTTGAAAGCTACATCCCATAGTGGGGAGAGGTGGGGTAATTTCGAGATTTTTGGTGTTGCATTTGGTTGAGAAAATCGAGCGTCCAAGGCTCTGTTTGGTAAAAGAGCGGCGTGGGGAAGAGTAAACCAGCTGCTCTAGTCCATCACGAAGCCGTAAGGCTGTTTCTGTAGGTGGCTTTTCGAGCGCAGACAGGCGCCTGTCAAGGAGCATTGGCCGGGCGGCTCTTCTCCCCCCACCCACTTTCTGCTGATTTGGTTAGTTCGGCCCCCCCGAAGGAGAGACAATCCAAGGCGCCTCATTGGGTGGCTGTTCAGCAGCTGACTTGGAAGGAGGGTGGGGAGAAAACGAGAAAACGCGAGCAAGGAAACCGAGAAGGCGGATGGGATGGCGAGGGAAGAGGAGATTTACTATGGCAAGCACGGTAAGCCCCAATTGAGCGCATTTGTTCCCCGCCCTCTTCTACTCTTGGCGAGGGATAGCAGCAGGTGATCTTGGCCTGGTACAGATCTGGGAAGCGGCTTCCGCGGTTGGCCAGGTACCTGTCTTAGGCTTTGGTCACCTCCGGACCAAAGGAAAGAATCTTGGCGATCTCTTGTGCGGACGCAGTCACTGGTTTTGCTTCGCAGCCGTGTAGCAGCTTTCCTCACATCTGTCTTGGCTCCCAAGGCGGATTCGGAAGATATTGCAAAGAATACTGTGGAAAACCACTAGGAAAGGAGTAGGAGAGTAAAATAATTGAGCAAACCAAACAGGGTTAGGATCAACGCAAAGGAAAGGCCTTTTGCTCCGGCCAGTTCGCATTCTACCACTCTCGTTTCCGCAATTCCCTATTTAATGTTTGAGTTTACAAGTCCCTGAAACTATGCTAAAGCTGGAGTGGATCGTTTGTGGTTCAGCAAGTTGTAAAGCAATCTCTTGGCAAAATACAGAAACAGACTGACGATAACTGCCCAGAGTCACTGTGAGTTTGGATCATATAAATTTAAGTTATTAATTATTATTAAAGCTAAAGTACTGTAGTTTTCTTATTTGGGCATATTCAACATTTTGTGTTCTGCCTACTTCAAAGGCTCTGGGTGATTTGTAACAATCCTGATACATCAACATATAATGAATGCCACAGTCCCCTAGTATTAATAGTCAAATTCCTGATTTAATAAAACCAACTTTTGCAAAATGGCCCAGTAAGAAAGCTCATCCCCACCAAGTGTTCCCTGGAACAGGATGTAGTCTTCTGCCTCATGAATGCCTGGGGCTACCTTGAGAAAAAACTCCATAGGGCTGTGGAAATATAGCTGTTAGATTTTAACTGGGAGTTTTTTCCCTGAGTGTTGTGATTATTAAGTCTGTCTCCGAAGTGGTAGGAAAAAAAAGTAATCAAATCTCGATTATATAGTTATCCCTGTTGATTTGTATACTTGTGGGATCTTAAATATGATTGAAAGACAAGAAAACAAAACTAGGGCAGGGATTTGAAATATGTTGTAAACAAATATTTAAGGCTTAAATATAATAGACTATAGATCTTAGACCACGGTCTGCATTACCTACAACAAGGGCTTCTGGAAAGGAATGGTATGCACCTCATAAGAACCAGGAAGAATGTATTCAGAAAAAGACTGGCTCAGCTTATCCAAAGGGCTTTAAACTAAAATTGTGGGGGTGAGATGACCAATCTTTAGACCAGTGGTTTCCAACCTTTTTTTGTCCATGCCCCATCTAAGCATCTCTAAAATACTGATTCCCCCCTCCATGACATATAATTCTTACTATTGAAAAAGTTAACTCCTATGCACACGGAGGAAGCCTAAGAGGCCATTAACAAGGTTCCAAAGAACATGGCATCCATGAAAGAGAAAAATAAAAGAACGAAAAACAGTAGAAGTACTGAGGAACTTAAAAAATAATAGTATGAAGGGATATGAAAAAACAGCAAATAAAGTTTCAAAACATAATAGAGAACTGAAATGCATAAATATAAAATAATTTTAATGAAAGCTTTTTCTGTAATACTTTAATCATATTAATTAGTATACATATTAAAATAAATAAATTCAAAGTACATGTTGAGCTCACCTCAAGATCATGTTTACAATGCAATCCTATGCATGTCTACTCAGAAGTAAGGACCATTGTCTTCAATGGGGATTACTCCTGGGAAAATGTTGTAGGATTGCAGCTTTAGTCTACTTAAATTAGTGAGATCCTTGTGATTGATGCCTGTTGCAGAGAGATTTTATATTAGGCTCCAATTTAGTCAACTTCATTCTCAAGTCTCAGTGATATCCAGTCTATTTCTTTTCTTCAGTAGCAAATCATTTACAGCACTAAAGCCATGTTCAGCTAAATATGAAGATGGGAATGGTAACCACAGTTTTCTTGTAAAGTTGGTTGAATTTGGGTATTTAGTTTCTATCTCATCACAAAGCCATGCCATCACTCCTTTTATATTTTCAAGTTTTAAGTGGCTCATCATTTGCATTTCCAAGAGTTGTTCTTGGTACTATATTGAAATATCAGATAGATCCACCAGCACTGGCTGCACTACCCATGTTGGAAAATCAATTTGTTTTAAATCAGAAAATCTTTCTTTCAAATCTGAGGCCAATATTTTCAGATGATTCACAATGACAGATATAGCAGCATCAGTCACCTCACACTTTTTTAGCCAATGAAATGTACATTTTTTTGTCAGAAATATGTTTTTGATATACGTAAGTCTATAATTGTAATGAAGCCAAATATCTTTGCTTTTGCATCAGTAAGAGTTTTATTTGTTCCTGTTTATTCAACATATTCAGTTTTTCAAAGATATCTGCTAAATAATGCCCAAATGCTTTACCATCAATGGTTAGCAGCTTCTTCGTTTCAGGCTTGTCGTTTAAAAATCACTAAGAACATAATATAGTTCCATGAATCTTTTCAAATAATTTCTCTTTGACAGCCACCTTACCTCAGTGTGAAGTACAAGTCCCACATGCTCTGCATTTTTATCTTCACAAAATTGCTTAAAAAGACACTCACATTTGGCATTAGCTTTTATAGTATTGATACATTTTATAACTGATTTTAGTACCTCATTTTTGGACACTAAGTTCTCTCTATGAATAACACTGCACAAGAAGCATTTCTGGATTCCCATCTTTCATCAATTTTAAGCAGCCATTTTTCTTGCACATCAACAGGATCACCATCTGCAGGACAAAATGTTATGTTTTCCATTGATATATTATTGACATCTAAGTAATTTTTAGCATGTATGTATGTATGTATGTATGTATGTATGTATGTATGTATGTATGTAGTGGTTGTGGTGGTCTCTAATGATTTGCAGAATAACATTTCTAGAGCAAATTCACCTTTATCAATATATCTTGCATAGGTTACCAATACGGCCTCATTGTCTCTCAGAATTGATTCATTCATTTATACTGAGAATTTTCTTGATTTCAGCTTTTCAACAAGTTGTGTTTCAATATCTTCACTAACAGTATTGGGTTTTTATATATAATTTTTTTTTCCTTTTCATAACAAATAACCATATGTATACTGTTACTTTACCACCATTATTCTGTATTATTAAATATTTAACATCAATTCAGCTTACCATCTGTTGGTGACATAGAAAAGCAGACGCAGACAGGAGTAAGGTTGTCCTGGGAAGGCCACCCGATGGAAGGCACCCCAAAGGGCACCCACCCAGAGCATTGTTCGGAGCTCCCTTTTATTGTCAAACTTCTCAGAATAGTAAAAGTTCATTGGACAGAAAATACACTTGGCAATTATTGATTGGTTTACAGATGCATTCTCTCCTCATGAACACCTCATGGTATAGATAGTGACTAGTTAATATTTTGCTGCATGGAATGTGATGTCTACGTGTACATTCCATTGTGCCTTTCTTGTAAAAAGAGATTAAGAGCCAAAGGATTAAGAGAGGAAGGAATGTGGATTTTGACTGATTTAATCAATGTGGTTTGCCAACTACTGATTAATCAATTAACCCTACATTTCCTCCTTTCTTTTATTTTAATTCATTTTGTTTTAACCATTTGCACGCATACATTATGTCACCACTATGAGGTCGAATTCTGGGCCGAAACATTGTTATTAATGCAGGTACACATTGAATGCAGCAACAGCAACAAATTAACATGATTCTCTGCGATTTCTCAGTCTTCCCTTTGGTGGACGATCTGTTATTATAATAGAGGGAGCAATATATCCTAATGTACATCGACCAGACCACCATGCAGGAATACGTTGATACGCTCTTCTTCCACATAACATCCAGATGTTATCTAATGTATTTGTGGTGTGGTTATTTTCTGATACCAATTGTTTAACCATAGCTCTTACTAAATTACATAAGTGTAAACCATTTGTTTCGATGCTTTGCAATATAGTAGGACACCCCTGTGCTATTGGACAACCTCCCATGATTTGATTTGTACAGCCAAATTCAGTATAATTTGTAAGATGTTCAACAAAGGTTTGATTCAAATGTGAGTTATTATGTGTTATGGGGTTGTTCAACACAAATGTTTTGTCACAATATGGATATTTTCCTACATACAAAGTATTCTTATTGCTAGTGGTATTAGTATATTCCCAACAATATGCTGCCTTCTCCTGAATTCTACTTCCAATCGCTAAAGTTGTATAGCTAGTATGTTCTTTTTCCAGTATTCCATCTTATCCAAGGATGTTGTATCCAGCCAGTTTTGTTAAAAGGCACTGCATGTACCATGAGTCCTCCTTTTGTTTGTGTAGGAACATGCATACAAATCCAACAATAAGTTCTGTTAACTATTCTTGAAACATTTGAACATCCCACAGAAAGTGATTTTGGTCCCAAAGTCCTTGTTCTGGAATGCTGTCCTGTGGGGATAGCGTTGCCAAAGTTGGAGGGAAAAGACATGTAAAAATAGATACACTACAATAGTGAGAGAGTTCGCATTTAGGCAAAAAAAAGCAGCCACTAAAAAGCTATCTGGTGTTGGCTCCACGTTCTGATCTTGTAACAACTGACTGGCTTGAGCAGACAAAGCCTTAATCTGTCCCCAAATTGGCTTATGTTTCTTCCGAGATGCCTGGTCTCGATCTGTTTGAGGATTCTGCAGGCTGAGGGAGAAGTTGGGTATTGGATTTTTCAATCTTTCCAAGGTTTTACACACTGCGCTGGTTGGAGCAAGCACAGCAGCATATCCTCGTCCCCATGTTAACAGAGGAACCGGACCATGCCATTCAGGATTAGGTAACAATCTATACATTACTTGTGGCTGAGAATGACTCGTTCTATGGCCAAAGTGATTATCCACTGGAGTAGATAAATTTTTTATATTAAGATGATTTAATGTGAATAGAACTTTTTTCAGCCATTCCTGTTTCCCAGGAAGGCCTACGGGATTTTCCACTGTTTGTTTATGTTTTTCCAAAGCTGATTTTGGGGTATGATTAGCTCGTTCTACAATAGACTGCCCTGTGGAATTATAGGGAATGCCAAAAATGTGTTTAACTTGCCATTTCTCACAAAATTCAGCAAAGAGTTTACTACAATATGCTGGACCATTATCTGTTTCTAAACTAGAGGGTAGGCCCATAACAGCAAATGTCCTAATGCAATGATTTATAACATGTTCTGTGGCCTCTCCTTTTTGCGGAGTAGCCCAAATGAAGTATCAATTGGAACATGAAGATATTTTCAGGAGAAAAAAAATCAAAATTGTATTCTGAGCAGACAAAAAAATGTAACTGCATAACTTTTATATGCAGATGAAAGAACAGGAGCAGATAGCAGGAGCAGATAACCCATTTACTTCAAATTTCTCAGAAGAGAGAGAAAAAAATGTTTAAAGTGAGCAGAAAAACTTCAGCTGCCTTTAATGATCCAAAAGGAAGGAGGGAAAGAAGGAGGGGGAAATGCACAGAAGCATTCACAGGTATCACTGGGGGCATTTCAAACACACACTCATGGTAAAAATGAACAGACACTCACTCTCCCCACCTTTCCTGCTTCCCTCCAAAGAATGACCCAGAAGGAAGAGGGGGGGGGGGAATTCATACAGCTGGATCCCTTCACTTATCACTCCCTGGGGCATCAGGGACACATACTCACATTCATACTGCAATCAGACCTTCATGCTTGCTCATGCCAACCAATCATAAGTATTTCAGGAAGCTTTTTGTTTTTTCACAAGCCACCAAGCTTCATTTTCTTTTATTAGAGGATCTCACCCTCCCTTCAGATTTGGAAATGATAACACACATACATATACACACATACCATTAAACAACCTTGCAACTTACCATTTCTTTATATGAAAGGGAATCAAACTACATTCATACCAACTTTTACCATCAGCATACTCACATTTGCACTGCAATCACTAATTTCACATTCAAAAATCCCAGTTCATTCTTTCTTCATGCAAAGCAGTTATTACAATTATTTCAGGGAGCTGTACATAAGCCAATGAGCTACATTTTTATTATTAAAGGATCTCAACACACATACACATACATGCACAAATACCATGAAACAACATTTTCATGCCTGGGGGAGGTCCTGACATCTATCCATCCAGACTAATTTTAATGCATTGTTTATTTGGTCAAATACTTCCTTCTGCGTTGCTGTCAATTGTATTAAATCAGAAGGATTATCTCTTAGTTTTAATGCACCAAATAAATACTGGTAGGAAGACCCACATATGGGGGTAACCAGTTAATTGAACTTAAAAGCTGTTGTAATTTAACATATGACAATGTATCCTCTATTTTTAATTGAGGAATTTGTGGGTGTGAATAAATCTGTAGTAGCTTATGACCTAAATAAAGAAAAGGTTCTTTAACTTGTACCTTTTCTGGTGCTATTTGCAATCCATAAACTGCAAGATCTTGAGTCAAGTCAGGTAGCCAATTTTTGCTGCGCCCAAGAATCCTTCTTATTTAAAGTCATGGGCATATTTGTTTCAAATTGTATCATTATGACTCCTTCATAATCAGAATCTACAACCTCCGAGATTATAAAAATTCCCTGTTTACCAGCAGATTAGCAGGCAAGGGACCTTTCAATGGAGATGGCGTTAAGATAACAACTCCTGGAAGAGATAAATTTGTCTTCCTGATTAATTAAATCAATTCTTGCACTGCCGTTTGTGGCTCCTTTGTAATTATTAACTGTAGAGGTGGCAATTTGGCTGGGGCTCTTGATTCATCAGATGGTGGCCAGAAATCAGCAATTTTGTTGACAAAATCTAAATCAAAACTGCCTTCTGGAAGCCAGGTTCCTACTTTAGGACCAATAGAGTAGATTGGCCAGATAAATGTGCAGAGGGTTTTTTACTCAGGTTGAGTAAATGTATACTCACCTGAAGAGTACAATCTTCTAGGGCTGAAAGACATGAGAACAAGATTCCCTCCCCCACAGAAAAGGCATTGTTGGAGGATTAGAGGTAAAGAGGTGTGTGTGTGTGGGGGTAGATAGCTTGCAGGCAGAGTTTGAAAAATAAAACCTCAGTTACTAAACAGATAAACATTGTGGGGATATCACAGGTGAGAAATGGGGTCTGGATTCACATGCTTCAGGAAAGAAATGAACAGGAAAAATCATTTAGACACAATAAATGCAAGGATGAAACTTCTTGCAAATGAACTTAACACATTTCCTGGGTTGTTACTTTAAGTTATAGGGAAGGAAGGAAGAAAAAAAACTTCTCTGTACTCTGTTTCTGCTGGCCAAACAGACACAAAGTAAAGACTCCCATCCCCCTTCACTCAGTTTTCTGGGCCCAACAAACTGAGCGAAGGCAATTTCTCCCAGTTTACTCTTTTCTTTCTTTGAACAATTTAGAATTCTTGTCTTTTTGGATTGGAGACATTTTAGTTACAATTACCTTGAGGGTGCACAAAGACTTAGACACACCTTTTCACAAGGACAAGGAGAAAATAAGAGAGGGGGAAAGAGACCTCTCAGGTTTACACATCCTAGTCATTCCCAGCACAAATCTGTTAAATGAGGGAAGGCACAAATCTTAACAAACAAACCACGTGGTTACATAGAAGACAGAGAAAGAGACAAACAGACAAGAGAAAGAAGAAACCACAACATTTTCCCTTTTCTTTTATACAATACAATACAATACAATAGTAGAGTTGGAAGGGACCTTGGAGGTCTTCTAGTCCAACCCCCTGCCTAGGCAGGAAACCCTATACCGTTTCAGACAGATGGCTATCCAACATCTTCCAGTGTTGGGGCATTCACAACTTCTGGAGGCAAGCTGTTCCACTGATTAATTGTTCTGTCAGGAAGTTTCTCCTCAGTTCTAAGTTGCTTCTCTCCTTGATCAGTTACTACCCATTGCTTCTTGTTCTACCCTCAGGTGCCTTGGAGAATAGTTTGACTCCCTCTTCTTTGTGGCAACTCCTATATAAGTACCTTTATATAGCCAAATAAATTTTCCTGCATCATCTTTCAGCAAAGCCCATTTCTCTACATATCTATTTTGCTTCCTTTTTTTTCCAGTGGGGGAGAGGGAGCGGTCATGTGTGGGTATTCTCAAAGCCTGATTGGTCCAAGGACTGAAAGCAAACTCTTAAATACTCCTGCCTTCCCATTCTTACCCAGTTTCCTCTCAGTCTGTTGGTCCAATCACTGTTGAGATAGGTTATTGAGAGAAAGGTATATTTTAAAAAAATTTTCTTGGAAATTGGATTGTTAATTTGGTTTAATTGGTAACTCTAAATTCAGTTAAATTCTAAATTAATTCAGCTGCGGCCCAAAGGGACAGTCCTTTCTGCTTCGGGCGGTTGGTGGGGGGGCTTGGGGCAATCTTCCTCCCCTCCGCGGGCCTGGAGTTCTAGCCCGATCCCTGGGGCTGCGGGGGTGCCAAGCTCCATTGGGCGGCTGGTGAGTAGCCCGGGCCTACCGGCTGTGTCTGGGGAGAGCCGGGCTTCGCCAACTTGCTGGAGCACGCACGAGACGCCTGCAGAACCGCGGTTTGTGCTCTGGGCGGGTGCCGCGCCTGAATTTAAGGTTGCGAGGTGCAAGGCCTTGACGGGGGGGGTGCGCATGCTGCGCAGGGCCCCAGGAGGCTTTAGGAGACTGCCTTGCCCCCGGATCTGTCGAGGGGGCAAGGGACCTTTCCGCGAGCGCGCGTTTTGGCCCGGTGGCCATTTTGGGGCTGGAGCCACGTGCGCAGGGCTAGGCCTTGGCCCGGGCGGCCATTTTGAGGAAGCCTAGGCTGGCAGGTCCCGGTCTACTGGCAGCTCCTTTAGGCCCAGGTTCCGGCGGGACCTACAGAGGCCTAATTTCATCACCCCAAGCTTCAGAACACGTAAGTGGGGCGATGGAGGAGGGGTCAGAAATTCCCCAGGGTCAGGTGGAGGCCCCTTTGGCAGGGAGTGGAGGCCTGGGGCAGGTGTCTGGGCCCAGGGAGCCCCCAGCCAGGCCCGTGGCCTCTAGTCGGCCTTCAAGATCCACTACAAGGGAGGAGGCCAGGAGGCACAGGGCCTTGGAAAAGACTTTTGCCAGGTCTGAGCGACAGGCCAGGGCTGCTGGGCCTATTTCCTCCAGCAGGTCCAGATCTCTACTCAGGCCTGCTTCAGCACGTTCCTCTCCTAGAGGATTCAGTCCTTCCTCTCCTTCGGCTTCCCCTGCCAGGTCATGCAGCCATTCTAGACGAAGGGAGCATTATTCTCCTTCTCCTTCGGTTTCCCCAGGTTTTGGGAGGGGTAGCTCTGAAGACCCCCTGGAGGGTACCTCTGGGGACCACCGTTATGGCCGTAGGCTGGCACCATGTAGTCCCAGGCATTTTGATAAGGACATGGATGATTTGGAGAATCTCCCTGTAGGGATTCAAAAGCTCATTACCTCTGCCATATCACGGGGCATCGCCCAGCGTGATAAGGGACCTCACTCCTCCAAGTCAAAGGTGGGTTCAGGCCGATCCCATTATAGGGCTCCTTCCCTCTCCCTAGTTAGTGAGGGGTTAATCTTGGGGGAGGAGAACCTCCAGGACATGGGGTTCTCGGAGGATGAGGATGCAGCGCCCTCTGATTCTCCTCGATCCTCGGGCCTTTTTCCTCCAGCCATGTTCAAAACGCTCCTGAACAAGGCCAGAAAGACTACCAAAATTGGGACTGGGGATCCCACTGTGCCACCTCCTAGGGACCCCGATATGGCCATGTTTTCCAACACGGCCACTAACAAGGAGGAAATTCCAACTCTCCCTTTGTTTATGGAAGTACTCACAAACCAGTGGGCCCGGCCATCTAATTTCTCTAATCCGGGGAGCAGTGATCGCAGATTTTATAATGTGGAACAGGCTTTTGCACAAGCCATCCATCTGCCTACCATTGACACCCCTGTAGCTACTCTGGTGCCTTCTTCACTGGTGGTGTCTGGGGATGCGGCTGACAAGTTGAAGCCCGAGGATAAGCGCACAGAGCTTACCTTACGAAAGAATTTCAATGCCACGGCCTGGGCCATTAAGTCTGCGGCGGCAGCGTCTTACTTCAACCGCACCACAGTTATGTGGCTCCGCAAACTCCAGGATCGCATCCCGATCCAGGATGAGCGGATTCACCAAGATTTCACTAAGATCTTAGCGGCCTCGCAGTTCTCTGCCGACGCGACCTTGGACACGGTCAAGTTTGCGTCTAGTGCCCTGGTCACCTCAGTTACTCACGTCGCCTGTTGTGGCTTCGCAATTGGCAGATGGATAACAAGGCCAAGTGGGATTTGGCGGCTGCTCCCTTCAAGGGCCCAAACCTGTTTGGGGAGGCCCTCGATCCAATCTTGGTCGAGAATAAAGATAAAAAGAAGGTCCTGCCGTCCAAGGACAAGAAGTCCGAGTCTAGGTCTCATCCCTATTGTAGGCAGTCTTATAGGGGTTCTAACTATGACCGTGATCAGCGTTTCTCCTCTTTCAGGTCGGACAGGCAGTTCCCTAGGTCATCTTACCAGCACCGGAACAGGTATCAGCAACAGTCCCGGTGGCCCTTTTGAGGCGGAGGTGGTCGTCCCTTCCGCAGAGGGAAATGACTCGAACCCGGTCATCCCATAGGCGGCTGCCTGTCCCATTATGCAGATCAATGGGACGCGATTACGTCAGATCCTTGGGTCAGATTCACGGTTTGCCTAGGTCTCAGGTTAGAGTTTCTCTCCATCCCTCCAGATCTCTTCAGGTTGTTCCCTCCGTCTCGGAGCCTGGAGCGCCGTCACCTGATGGATCAGGCGATTCTTCACCTGCTTGACATTCGGGTGGTGGAGGTTGTTCCCCCGCCAGAGTGGGGCCGGGGCCACTATTCCAATCTGTTCGTGGTCCCGAAGAGTTCAGGGGGCTGGAGAGCCATTCTAGACCTCAAGCGCCTGAACCAATATCTAGCGTACAGGCGCTTCAAGATGTCCTCTCAAGTCTATCCTTCAAGGTATCAGGAAGGGGGACTTCTTAGCGTCAGTGGACCTGACAGAGGCCTACCTTCATATTCCCATACATCCAGCTCACCGCAGGTTTCTAGGGTTTTCCCACGGGAACTGCCACTACCAGTACAGGGCACTTCCCTTCGGGCTAGCTTCGGCTCCCCGAATGTTCATGAAAGTTCTAGCGGCATTGGCGGCTCACCTCCGATCTGTTCCAGTGAGGCTCCAATGCTACCTGGACGATGTCCTGGTCCAAGCGGGCTCGCTTCCTCAGGCGGTCTCGGACCTACGACGCACCATCCAGTGTCTTCAGACCTTGGGGTTTTCGGTCAACTTTCCCAAGAGTCATCTCTCCCCCTCCAGACGCATTCTTCACCTGGGGACCCTCATAGATACTGAGTCAGGAGTGGTCCAACTTTCCCAGGAATGGCAGAAAAGTCTGCAACAGCTGGTAAGAAAGGTTCATGCAAGTCGGTCAGTTTCTGTCCTCACCTTGTCACAGTTGCTCGGCAAGATGGTGTCTTGTATAGGGATAGTTCCGTGGGCCAGACTTCATCTTTGGCCTCTTCAGTGGGAGCTCATTCCGTTCCAGAGGGGGCGGCTGAGCAACTCCCTTCGGCTTCTGCGCCCCTCGGTGGGGGTGCGGGCCTCCCTCAGGTGGTGGATGTCCCCGGCAGTGCAGAGGGGTTGTTTCTTCTGGGAACCGTAGAGAGTGTCAGTGACCACAGATGCGAGTCTCTTTGGGTGGGGGGCCCTGGCGGGCTCCCACCTAGCCCAGGGCAGGTGGACGGCTTCGGATCTCTGACACAATATAAATTGGTTGGAGTTAAAGGTGGCACGTCTAGCCCTGCAGCATTTCTGGACCTCAGTGGAGGGCCGTCATGTGCTCCTCCTGACGGACAATGTGGCCGCCAAGGCCCACATAAACCGGCAGGGGGGGACTCATTCCCGGGCTCTCTGATTGGAAGCCCTCCGGCTCGGGGCCTGGGTGGAGAGGCACCTGGCCTCCTTGGTCTCGAGACACATTTCCAGCCTGGCGAATCACCAGGCAGATTGGTTGAGCTGAGCGACTCTGGACAACGGCGAGTGGCAACTTCACCCGACCTTGTTTTAGAGGGTCTGCCAGAGGCACTCCTCTGGTGGATCTGTTTGCTACCCCGGCGAATGCGCAGCTGCCGCGCTTCTTCTCCAGGTATCAAATCCGGTGGGCGGAGGGCACGGACGCCCTCCGGAGCAGGTGGCCGGCGGGCCTTCTCTATGTCTTCCCTCCAATCCCCCTGGTCCCGGGGACCGTCAGGAAGGTGATGGTAGAGAAGGCACTGGTCATCATGGTGGCCCCATATTGGCCCAGGAGGCCTTGGTTCGCGGATCTCGTCCAGCTCTCGGTGGCCCCGCTGTGGAGGATTCCACAGGAGGAGGAGGTTCTGCAGCAAGGGGTCCTTCTTCACCCGGAGCCTCAGTGGCTCCATCTAACCACTTGGTTATTGAACGGAGACTGTTGAGGGTGGCTAGCCTGTCTGCCGGTGTCATTCACACCATCGAGGCGGCTAGACGCCCGTCAACCACCACGATTTTCAATTCCACCTGGGCATCTTTCGTCAGGTGGTGCGCACCGCTTGGTGTTTCCCCTGAGGGGGCGACCGTTCCGCAAGTTCTAGACTTCCTGCAAGGGGGTCTAGAAAAGGGATTGGCTGTTAACACCCTGCGCCGACAGGTCGCGGCCTTGTCTTCAGTTTTGGGGGGTGGAGGTTCTTCTTCCCTTTCTCAGGTTCCTCTGATCAAGCGTTTTCTGAAGGGGGCGGCTAACCTCCGGCCGGCACCTATTCATAGGTTCCCCTCTTGGGATTTACCCTTAGTTCTCCATGCTCTGACGGGTTCTCCTTTTGAACCTCTTTGCTCTGTTCATCTCAGGCTGCTGCGCCGCTACCATGGCGGCTTGGGCTACTAGAGCTCCCTTTGAGGACATCTGTCGGGCAGCCACCTGGGCTTCCCCGATGCTGTTCATTCACCATTACTGGTTAGACATCTACGCTTCGCCTGAAGCATCCTTTGGCCGGAGGGTCCTTCAGTGGGTGGTGACCGATCCTCCCCCTGGGCCCCAGCCTTTCCTCCCTGGGACGTACGTTAGGTATGTCCCTCACGTGACCCCTCCCTCTACTCTACTGGAAAAAGAATACACGTTCAGATAAGACCAACATTCTTTTTAATGGCCATTTACAAAACTGAGAGTCAGGTCCAGAAGCACTCTGAAATTGCCTACTCCCATTCAAAACAGGAAGGTCTATCATTTATGTGGAATTCTAGCTTTTCACATGACTATCTTTGCAGTTTTGATTTATTAGACCTTATCCGGTTAGTTAAGACGACACACCATTTCTGAGTTAGGGCAGAAAATATAGTCTAAACTGCAGGTTGAAACTATTGAATGATCAGAGAAGAAGAGATAAGTGAAAGAATAAATGGTTTGGGGATCAAATACGGTTGCATGTGATTTGGTATGTACAGTTGGGGCTCAGAATGGAGGAGCGAAGTAAAACATGAGTTTATCTTACAGAGACTATCTTTTGGACTTTAAGGTTTGTTGTTGTCTGGTCACTAAGTCTTGTCTAGCTCTTCATCATCCCATGGATGACAGCTCTCTAGGGGCCCCCGTCTTCTACTGTCTCCTAGAGTCTGTCCAAACACATGCCTATCACATCCATACCCTATCTAAACAGCTCACCTTGTTCTTATCCTACCATTCTACTTTTGTTAGCTGTCAAACTTTGCTACAAGGAGTTTCGAAATATCCTATCTGGAATTGATTTCTGCCTGCAGTATTTTCTTTGCTTATGAATGGAGCCATCTAGATAGTTGGCTTCCTCTTTCAATAAGTTCTTTATCTCCTTAAGTGCTGGCAGCTGCTGTGGGCTATTAAGAAAGACTGGAGGCTGCTTTCTGCCCCTAAAACATGTTTCTCCATTTCTCCTTTAGGGAAATATAATAATATTCCTTTTTAAATATTTCCCAAAATATTTCATTCTTCTGGGGAGGGGGGGACTTCCCAAAGGTCTCTACAATTTCTCCATGGATACTGCAGGAAGAGTCAGGAATGGGTATTATCATGCCTTGATTGGTCCAGAGATTGAGTCATTATTATTAAGCTACGCCTCTTGCTCTCTTCCTCCTTGGCTCAGTTTTAACTCAGTCTGGTCCAAGAGAGGTTTGATTTCCTTGGCTCCATTCCTGAATCCTTCTGTTAATTGGTTATTAATTGACTATTCAACTTTACTGCTATTGGATCGAAATTGTGGTTTCTGAATTTGTGTCTAAATCTGGGACATTGATATCTGGGACATTGATGGGGCTGTTTAACGCTGCCACCTGGTCCCGGGTGCCTCCCGCACCACCTGGGTGGCTATTTCAGGCTCCTCTCAGATAGGAGTCATGGAAGCCTCCATATAGCAGAGGTTGAGGGGCTCTGTTTGGCCAGGCAGCTGTTGGTCTTGTTGGCGCTGGCACTAGCCCATTGATCGGGAACGCCTAAATCGGCTTCCCGACAAAGGAAAGAGCAGCGGAGAGTCACGGTGGCCATTTTGGGTCAGCCACGTGCAAGCACTAAGATGATCAGCGACACCTGGTTCTCGCTCCGATTGCAAAACCGCCCGGATTGGCTGTTCGCACGACAGAGGAGCCAACAGGATTCAACTGTGAGCAGGAAATCGCTCGGAAGTCTCGGAAGGTGCGAGAAGGGCTATGCGTAAGCGGTGATTGCGAGGGGCTCAAAATGGTGGACCCTAGGCCTGAAGATGATGCAGGCCCTTCCACTTCAAAGGCCCATGGCTCAGACAGTTCCCTTTCCAGAACCAAGATTGGGGTCAAGAAAGGCAAGGCCACAGCTGCTCAACGCCTGCCCAGAGCAACTGAAAAGAGGAGCAGCGAAGAGAAGCAGCCTTAGAAAAAAGATAGCTAGAGCTGAGAGGCAGAAAGAGGCTGAGGGGATTAGACACAGTCCATCCCCTTCAGGGTCCAGATCACTGGCCAGGGGGTCCATAGTTTCTTTCCCCCTCCTTCTCCACCATGTTCCAGGGCTTATCAGGGGATTTTTCCCTGTCCCCACCCTTGTCTGGCAGGGCTATGCAGGAGGTGCCTGAAGATCCCTTTGATTGTGGCACCTCTGCCCTTGCAGGGATTGTTCAGCATGCACCTTTGGCTCCTCAGGAGGCCTTGCCTTCAGGCAGTGCAAGATCTTCTAGTAATCAGGATTACATGAGAGACATACCAGAGCATATGCAGAGAATTATTGCCTAGGCTATCTCCCAAGGCATTGCCTCAGGCCTATGCCAGACGGAAAGGGCTCCTGTTCCTCAAGAAAGCAGCAGGAGTCATAGCTCAAGGCACACCCATAGGGAACCTCCTGCCTTGCAGGAAAATAGACCAGGTTCTCCTTCTGTAGCCAATGAGGGATCTTTACTTGGAGATGAGCCCCAGAGGGACTTGACTTGTCTGATGACGAGGAAACCTTGAGTCCTGACCCTCCGGCATTCTCGGGTCTGTTCCCCCCTCCCTCTTTAAGTCGCTCCTGCATAATGCCCGTCTGACTACCAAATTGGGAACAGAGGTTCGGCCTCCAGCTACGGCCTCTAGCCAGCTGCAGTGTGTGTGGAGGTCTGTTTTCCGAACCATTGCTGGAAAAAGAGGAACTACCTGCACCCCAGTTGTTCACAGATGTGGTGAAAAACAGTAGGTTCTATAGCATGGAACAGGTATTCTCCCAGATTCTTCAGGTCCCATCTGTCGATGCTCTGGGAGCAGCCTTCACTACTTCCTCATCCCTAGTGACAGGGGATATAGCAGACAACCTAAAACCTGAGGATAAAAAGGCCGAATTGATCTTAAGAAAAAAAAATTCAGTCAGCGCCCTGGGCTATTAAGTCACCGTGGGCAGCATCATTCGTCAATAGAACTACCTTGTTGTGGCTGTGCCAATTGCAGGACAGGCTTTCCCCTCAGGACGCCCGGTTGCAGCAAGATGTAAATAGGTTGCTGACAGCAATTTTCCACAGATGCCACCCTTAATCCAGTGAAGTTTGCATCCAGGCCCTTGTCGTCTTCTGTAGCTTCCAGAAGACTCTTATGGCTGCGTAACTGGCAGGCCGATGTGAAATCCAAATGCAGATTGGCAGCCTCCCCTTATACAGGTGGTTCTTTATTCGGAGAGTCTCTTGAACCTATTCTAGTAGAGAACAAGGACAAACGCAAAGTGTTACCTACATCTGCCAAGTGTCCTGAACAATGTCCTGCTCCCTACTACCATAGACCTTCATACCATCCTCCAGATACAGAGTTCCAGTACCAGTTATTTCCAGTCTTGTTCGGACAGGCAGACAGATAGGCCCTATCCCCAAGACAAGCCTAGGTACCAGCCCCAGTACCAGCCCTAAACCAGGAGGCCCTTTCGAGGGCCGGTGGCCGGCCCTTCCACAGGGGTAAGTGATTCTTCTCAGAGTCCTCCCATTGGCGGTCGCCTTGCCATATTTGCGGAATTTTGGGAAATCATTACATCTGATTACTGGGTACAGTCAGGGAGGGCCTTAGGCTTGAATTTCTTTCTTCTCCCCAGAACTGTTTTAGAGTTTTTCCTGTCACCAAGAATAGGGAGAAGCAGCTCTGATGAGAACTGTGACGCAACATTTCCTTGACATCCATCGAACTTGTTCCGGAGACAGAGATGGGGTTGGGGTTTTATTCCAATCTTTTCATAGTCCCAAAAAGTTCAGGGGGCTGGAAGGCAATCCTAGATTTGAAGCTTCTCAACACTTACCTTGTATACCGTAGATTTAAGATGTCATCCTTAAAATAAATCCTAACAAGCATTAGGCAGGGGGATCATTTAGTTTCTATAGACCTCACTGAGGCATATTTACACATAATGATTCTTCCAGACCACAGGAAATTCCTCAGATTTTCACATGCAGGAATACATTGCCAGTACTGAGCACTACCGTTTGGTCTAGGGTCAGCGCCCCGGACCTTCACAAAGGTGGTGGCGGCTTACCTCCAGGCCATTACAGTAAGAATTCAGTGCTACCTGGATGACATCCTGGTTCAAGCAACTTCAGTGGCCTGGGTGCAACAAGATCTGCATCTGATGTTATAGACATTGCAAGAGCTTGGGTTCTCGGCGAATTTTCCTAAAAGTCATCTGCAACCCACCACATGGCTCCAACATCTGGGGGTGATCATAGACTCTGAACTGGGGAAAGTCTTCCTGTCTCCAGATTGTTGGGACAGCCTCATACAGCTGATACTTCAGGTGCACAAGTATGGTCGGTGCCCATACTTCTACTTTCCAGTCTCTTAGGGAAAATGATTTCCTTTATTGGCATAATGCCTTGGGCTCAGCTACATGCCAGGACTCTGCAATGGGCTCTGATTCCTCACCAGTGACAGGGGACCAGCGCGTCCACAGCCACTGTTTTGGTATCATCTCAAGTGCTTCTCTCACGACATTGGTGGTTGTCCCTGACTCTGAACGAGGGATCTGTCCTGAGATTTGGAACCTGGCACGTCTCACTCTTATGATGGATGCAAGTCTTTACAGCTGGGGGGCCCTGCTGTAAAGACTTGCACAGCTGGCTCAGGGTTGGTGGACCTCCATCACAAAATCAACTGGCTGAAGCTCAAGACCGCCCATCTGGCCCTATAACACTTCAAAGATCGACTCCTGTGGAAGCACATGCTCCTCCTGATGGACAACATAGCTGCAAAAGCTCACAACTGTCAGGGCGGGACCCACTCAAAAGTCTTGTGGGTCGAGGCACAGAAGCTGGGCACATGGGCAGAGCGTTGTCTAGCATCAATTGTGGCGGAGCGCATCTCAGGGTCGGCAAACCACCAGGCCAATTGGCTCAGCAGGGCCACAGAGGACCACAGCAAGTGACAACTACATTTGTGCTATTCAAGCAGACCTGTCGATGGTTTGGGATGCTGGAGGTGGATCTCTTTGCAATGTCAATGAATGCCCAGCTGCCATGATTCTTCTCACGTTTCCTGACTCGGGCAGAAGGAACCGATAGTCTCCACAACCGCTGGCCTCCAGGACTTCTCTATGCCTTCCCTCCCCTCCCTCTCATTACCAGGGTCTTGGGGAAGTTAGAGGCAGAAGGGACAGAGGTAGTGCTAGTAGCTGCGCACTGGCCCAGGAGGCCTGATTCGCGGATCTGGTCCATCTCTCAGTTTCCTACCCCCCACCCCATGGAGAATCCTCGGGAGCAGATCTCCCTGTGCCAGGGGGTCCTGGTCCATCCGGAGCCCCAGTGGCTCCAGTTGACCACCTGACACTTGAAAGGAGTCTCTTAAGGGCAGCCAACTTCTCCAACAAGGTAATTTCAACCATTGAAACCTCTAGGAAACCTTTGACCACATGAATATATAATGCTACATGGTCGACATTTGTCAGGTGGTGTGGTGAGGCTAGCATTGACCCAACAAGAGTGTTCCTGCCTCGAGTCCTTGAGTTTTCACCTCGGCCAGACGCATTTCAGATCTAGGAGCGCTGTCTTCTAGGGCAGATCTATGCACATTTCATGCCAACAGGGTAGTCCTTCGACTGGATCCAACGTTCCTGCCGAAGGTAAACTCTCCATTCCATAGGTCTCAGGAGGTGGTCCTTCTGGATTTTTGTCCAGGGCCATCCCATGACAGGGAACACCAACGGCACAGACTGGATGTCTGGAGGGCCCTTAAGGTCTACCTGAAATGTATCAGAAGGATGGAGGCACTCTTTGTCTCCTTCCAACCTGCTACTCTGGGGGCTAGTGTTTCCTCTGCCACGCTAGGGAGATTGTTAAGGGCAGCGATTTCATGGGCTTATGAAGCCTGGGGACTTCAGTGCTGTCAGGTATCACAGCCCACTCTGCTAGAAGCTGCCTGGAGCACTTAGGGCTCTCATAGAAGATATCTGCAGGGCAGCAACTTGGCCATCACCTTCTCAATTCATACAACATTATTGCATGGACGCTGTCGCATCGGCATCCTTCGGCCGTGTTTCAACAAATAGTTCATCCATCGGGAACGCCGGATCAGGCAGTGAACCCCCCTTAGGACAATAGCTTTGGTATGTCCCATTCCTGAACCCTCCTGCAGTATCCATGAAGAATATATGTTGTTTCTGAGGATACTGCAGGAGGGTTCAGGTCCCTCCCAATTATGCAGTCAGTGGTTCCCGAACTAGGTGGAGGGTGGCCTGGTTGACTTTTTTCCTTTCCAGAACCTCATGAAGCTGCGACCTCGTTAAAACTGGGCCAAGGAGGAAGAGAATAGGAGGCGTGGCTTAATAATTATGACTCAGTCTTTGGACCAATCAAGGCATGATAATACCCATTCCTGAACCCTCCTGCAACATCCGAAGAAACAACATTCATGTAGGACCAACGTGTCTTTTGTCCATGCACATCTTGATATCTCTAATTTTCTTGAAGAGATCTCTAGTCTTTCCCATTCTGTTGTTTTCCCCTGTTTCTTTTCTTTGTTATTCTCTGGAAATCAGACTGAGCCAGAGGACGAATAAATGAAATATACAGAGAAAATGGATTTGAATTGAAGAAGGAAAGATTGATTACAATGTCTGGGATTGATTACAGTTTGTATTTCAGCACTTTTGAAAGGCATCAAGTTGGTGAAGAGTGGCAAAATTGCTTTTTGTGGAAGCAAAAAAAGCAGTATGACAGAAGAAAATGTTTATAATGGAGATGAATAAGTAAACATTTTGGCAACAGCTGTAATTCTTATCTTATATTATGATTCTTCTGAAATGTACAGAATAATAATAGGTGTAGGAATTCAAATTTCTCCGTTTCCAGGTAATTTGTCAAAATACTGCTGGGGACTAAAATTGATCAGAATTCTGGTTACATATCTTTGTAGCTTTAAAGTTATACAATGATAATAACTCTCCAAGTGTGGATTTTTCAGTTATTTGTCAATCATGGGATGGGGAAAAGTAAAAAGTAATAATCCAGTGCTCAAATTTATAAATGATGCTTTTGTACGTGCAAAAAAAGCAGGCATTTTGAGAAAAAAATCCCTTCTGTTGTAAACTTCTATTGTAAACTTGAAATAATGTGACCATAGCTTTGCCCTTCACTCAAATTCCTGTTAGTACATCTCAAATGAGAAAAATAAGAAGACACAATCTATCAAGATTTTCCCTCCCCAAAGACTAGCACAAAATTAGTAGATATTCTCCAGAGATTTGGATAAACATGTTAGGAACTAGAACCTTTTGTTATATTGGAATCAATGTCAGTCATAACAAACATATCACATCCTATAAGCAAATAGAAAAATGGTAGAAACTTATGTACAGTGATACTTCAAATCCTGATTTTCTATTACAGAATCCACTACCACCATCCTTTTTTCATACTCTCTTATCCTATCCCACCCCACCTGCATGTTTATATTTTCTGCATTCCTGTGCTTCTGTGTAGATAGTTTCTACAAATTAAGCTGAGAATTGTCATGCCATTATTGAACACTGACAAAGAATTTGCACAGTGATATTTATCTTATTGGAATAGTGGAAATAAAATACCCAGTTTACATATTCTTGAGTTATATAAGTTGTCTAATTTAACAATCTCATTTTTAGGGACACCACATAAATATGACCCAACTTTCAAAGGCCCCATTTATGACAGGTAAGATTACCCTGTTGGTAAAAGATTTGAGATTTTTGCTATTATTTTTCAGTGCACTACAATATGTCTAGAGTGACCGTTTATTGCCATCTGTTGATTCCCTTTGGGAAATAATGAAACGATAACTATTGAAAATCCTGCAGCTTAGGGGTCTTGATTATTTCTTTGGAATGCTTAGGGTGGGTTTAGAGCTAAAACTTTTTTTTCTAGTTTCACTTCTTGCTTTGTGCATGGACATAGTTTGTTTTCCAGCTATAGTATTATTTAATTATAATACAAAGATGATAATATAATTTTACTGACATTACTGACATATGATCAGATCAACATTTCAATTTGTATCTTATATTACAAAATTCATAATTTCATCAGCCACCATTTTATTTTTATGGGGGTCACATTAGTTGCCTTATTCTGATGATCAGACAAATATTTGTTTCGTAGGTTCTTAACCAATTATTATAATGCTAACTCATGACTAGCTATTGAATGGAGATTGTACTTATTCTCTGATAATATGTATATTTCTGTTAGTTTAAATGTTAAATATTGCAAGGATAATTCAGATTTATGGTAGCTTACAAATTTTTTTTAAAATAACCATCCAATACTACTCTGAGTGATTGTTGTTTTTTCGGACTGAAATTCAAACATTACTAACTTCAGGAAAAGGCTTCAGCAATTACCGTGCAGGAAAAACATTATTTTTATACTAAAATACCTCTGATTAGCTTCTCTTTAGCCTGCCCCAGCTATGGGAGGCCTACAGGATGGAAGCTTTGTTTTAAAGATATCTCACTAAATGGTAAGTTGTGTGTCATGGTAAGCAGAGTAGGTGGATGAATCCTTTATATTTCATACTGAAATAGTTCTTTTTAAATGAAGGAATCACAAGATAGTTTTCATAAAGATATATCTCATGATAGCAGCCATAAAGTTATGTATCATGATAGCAGTCTTCCAATATATGAGGGGCTTTCACAAAAGGAGGGGGTCAGCCAATTTTTCAAAGCATCTGAAGGCAGGATAAGAAGCAATGGATGGAAGACTATTAAAAAGATATCCTGACAATGAGAATAGTAGAATGGCTTGCCTTCAGAAATTGTGAGTAGTCTATCTACGGGAGGTTTTTAGGAAGAGATTGGACATCCATTTGTCTAGAATGGTATAGGGCAGGGAGGGCGAACCTTTTTTGGCTTGCGTGCCATAAGTGGGGGGAGTGCAGGGGGGTCGTGCGTGGGCGTGCCGCACCCATAATGCAATGTGTGACACACACACACCCCAGTGTGCATGCACGCATGAGAGGTGCTCCCCCCATTTTATGCATGCTTTTTTTGCCCTCCCCAGGCTTCAGAGGCTTTATAGGAGCCTGGGGATGGCAAAAACAGCCTCCCACGCCGCCCCGGAGGCACTCTGGAGGCTTCAGGAACCTTCAGGAGGCTTCCCTGAAGCCTCCGGAGGGCAAAAAAAGACCCTACGAGCAAGCCAGAAGTGACTTTCTTGTAGGGTCGGTTTAAACCCTCCGGAGGCTTCAGGGACCTTCAGGAGGCTTCCCTGAAGGCTCTGAAGGACTAAAAACGACCCTATGAGACTTCCGGTTTGCTCGTAGGGTCGTTTTTTTGCCTTCCAGAGGCTTCAGGGAAGCCTCCTGAAGGTCCCTGAAGCCTCCAGAAGGCTTAAACTGACCCTACGAGCAAACCGGAAGTCACTTCCTGAATTTCCGGTTTGCCCATAGGGCCGTTTTTTTTGCACTCCCGAGGCTTCAGGGAAGTTCCTGAAGCCTCTGGGGGGTGGGGTGGAGGCTCTTTTCACCCTCCCCAGGCTCCTGTAAAGCCTCTAGAGCCTGGGGAGGGTGAAAAATGGCTTTACAAAAGGCTTGAACTCAGTTGGCCAGCACAGGGCAACGCCTCGCATACCCTGACAAATGGCTCCGTGTGCCACAGGTTCGCCATCCCTGGTATAGGGTCCAGAATGGTGTAGCTTGAGCAGGGGATTGGACTAGAAGACCTCCATGGTCTCCTCCCATTCTGTTCTTCTGTTCTTTTATACTGTAAACCCAATAAGGTTATTTGATCTTAGATCTGGATTACTTTGTTTCTATTAACTTCTTGGTGTGTAAGATTAGCAGACTTGGGTTTAACGTATCATCTTCTCTGAATCGTTGTAGTAATCAGCATCATAGTATGCCTGTGTACATCTCTAAACACTAGAGATGGTAGTTTACTAATTCTGTGGAGTTAATGCCCACTCCCCAGCTTCACTACAGGATGAAGGAGGACTGTGTTAGTTATATTTGCCTGTCCCTTATTCTTGAGATGGACTATAGTTTATTTGTCATTTGATTAGAGAGTTTTCAAGCTTTCCTTTTTATTGTAAGTCTGAATTTGAATTATAACAATTATTCAAACAATCAACTAATCATTACTGTATGCCAGAGACAAATATATTGTTACTTAGTCTTACTTAGCTTATTTTCTCTTCCAGGGGCTGCACAGATATCATCTGCTGTATCTTGCTGCTGGTTGCAATTGCGGGCTATGTTGCAGTGGGTATTGTGGGTATGTATTCTACTGTTTATTATTTTTTCTCTGCCTTGGGATGTTATTTTTGTTGCTGGAAGTTGGACATCAAAGTTAAATGGAGAAGGAGAATTATGACAGCCAAGAAAGTACTTGTATATCATCATAGAAGTAAATAAATAGGATTCAATTAATGGTATCAAATCTTAAATAATGGTTTGCTTTTTTATCATGTTGCTAATGTCTACTGTACCAAGGGTTTGACCCTTTTGTAAAAATTTTTATAGTTGATCTTTGAGAGGAATGTTGGGGGCCACATTCTAAACTGTATTGGCTAGTGTGGGAACACAGGCACATTTGATTTCATTTCAACAACATTTAAATGAATTAAGACAGGAGTCCACAACCAGGTCACATAGTTAGAAATGGGAGAGCAAGCAAAGCTTCCTCAGTGCTAGTATCACCAACCCTGCTTCACCTCAGATCATCAAGGATTAGATTCTCATAGGAATGTCAACCATACTCTAAACTGTGCATGCGAGGGATCTAAGTTGCATGCTCTTCCTCCCCCTCCCCCCAATATACATGGGAAAATTGTCTTCCAGGAAAGTGGTTCATGGTGGCAAATTTAAATATAGACATAAATAAAAGGTTATGTTAAAAACTTACAGTAATTGCTTAGAAGCTCTATGGTGCTTCAAGAACTGGAGAAAAGGTAATCCCCAGGTTCTGAGCGTTCCTTTAGCAAACATTTGAAGTTACATGATAAGCGCCCCCTAATCTTTACGAACAAGTCCCAAAACTAGGAATCTTGCAGCACCACAGCAAGATTCACCCTTATGAACAACCGCAGAGGCTCTGCAACATTCGTCCTGCATGTTGCTGGTTGAAATGGAGGTTCTAAGGGGCCGATCCCCCCTCCAATGCTCTGGGCTTCTGCAGGCCTCCCCTGGAATATTGCAGGCCGAAATGGATCCGGCCTTCAGAAGTTCCATTTCAGCCTGCACCTTGCCAGGGGAGGCCTGCAAAGGCCCGAATGGAGTGTTGGAGGGGCACACGAGGCTGAGAGGCTGAAGAGGAGACAGCTTGCTAGATCTTCACAAGGTAAGTGACCCGGCATTGTAGGTTGGGTGGGGGGAAAGCAATTGTGGGGAGCATGATGTATTTCAGTGGGTCGGGGAGGCATTGGGTAGTCTTAGGCAGATGGCCTGTTCCATCACTAGCCCCCACCCCCCCTGGCCGCCTCCACCATGAAATACCTCAAGTGCACTTAACGAGCCTCACATTTGATTAGAGAATGCATGGGTGAAAGGTACGAAGTTCACTCCCATGAATCCTTGGGTTACAAATGGAATGAGCAGGCTCCATTACATTTGAAACTCAAGGACTACCTATATTTTGGAATTGGGCAATGCCAAAAACAAATGACTTAAATTAAATTAATTGAATTGAATTAATTAAACGTTCTTGTCAGCATGGACACAAGGAGACCCTCGCAAGATGATTTATCCAACCGATAGTCGTGGACAGTTCTGTGGCCAAAAGGGCACACCCAATGAGTAAGTATCAAGGAGATAATTCTCTAGTTTTCTGTATGAAATCTGTGCCAAGAAATTGGTGAATCTGAAAGGCTTCCGGTAAATTCTGAAGATCTCATCTGTTGAAGCTCTTATTATTCTAAAACAATAAAATAATTGAGGGTTGATGTTATCCCTTTCTGATATGAGACTGGGTTGCCAGGTTCCAGGTGAGTTGGAATAGGATGATTCTCTGAATTTGAACGAATACGGCACTAAACATATCCAACCAAACAAAGGCTAAAATACATTTGAAGCCCCCACTTAATGGTAATTATATTTTAGCATTTCCATTGTAACTTTGCATTAGACATCTTGGGGGTGTGTGTGAATGTTTTATGAAGATTTCATGATAGCATATTATAATCATTTTGTAAAACAGTTTGCCAAATTGTGCACAGACCTCCATAAACTAAGAGATAACCGTTTTAACAATCTAACAATCTCTTTGCCAAGCCAGAAAAATGTGCCTTCGATTTGCAACAACTAGACTTCTTGGGTTACCATATTTCTGCAAAAGGCATCCAGATGGACAACCAGAAGGTCCAAGCTGTCCTAGACTGGCAAGTCCCCCACACAGCCAAAGATACCCGATACTTCCTAGGCTTTGTTAACTTCTACAGGAAATTTATAACAGGTTTTGCTCATAAAGCCAAGCCACTGACCCAATTGCCTAAGAAAGGAATTAAGTTTGCATCTTGTATTCTGTTCTTCCTCTACTATGACTTTTCATTCCACCACCCGCACCACCCTTGCTACTGAAAGAGATAGAGATCATGAAGAGACTGCAGCGGGATGCTGCCTAAATTTCAAGGCAGTTTCTTAAAATAGCTGGGTTTTGGGCTTTGCTCATTTTGTGGGATAATTTCATTAATCTTCTACATCAAAGTTCATACAGAATTGTATGCTGCAGATATACTTCATTTATAGCTTGCTTTTTCATTCATGCAAGCAGATGAGGTTTATGACAATAACGTAAACTACCAATTGGTAATAATCATACAATTAAAAGAAATATATTATTGTTTAAATCCATCAGCACAGTGGTTCTCAACCTTCCCAATGCCGCGACTGTGAAAGGGTCGTTTGACCCCTAAAGGGGTTCCGACCCACAGGTTGAGAACCACTGCATTAGCAGGATTAGCCCTGGTAAAAGCAAGAAAAATGCTTGATATTGACTTGATTCTAATTCATTTAGAAGTGGTATCCAGCCTTTTCTGAAGGATTAGAGGGAACACCTTCCATTTTTTTGAATCTTTATGTATCATAAAGATCAATCACTTATTGATAGGAACAAATAGGAGAACAGTTTTTAATATTTTTTTTTCTGTTTCCAGGCAGAAGCCTTACTTGTTTTACTTCAACATCATGAAATGTGCTAGCCCTTTGGTGTTGCTGGAATTTCAATGTCCTACTACACAGGTGAGGTTCTCTCTGAATTTCATCCTTAATGTTTTCTCTAAGGGTGTCAAACTAGAAGATTGTTGTGCCACTTTGTTTGAGTTAGATTCATGAAATGAATACATAGAATTTGATATTGCTCTTTGATTTTTGGAATATATCTCAGGGGTGCAGCATCAATTTTGCATGGGCTGAGAAACTAAGCTGAATTGGGCCTGGTTGATACTTAGATGGAAGATCACCAGAGAATATTAGATTTGTAGGCTATTCTGATGTGAGAAAATGTCGTTGCCTCCTCCCTCTCAGAGAGGCTGAGATGCGGCGGGCAGAGGGTGACATTGTGCACTTTTCTCCCCCAGTGCCATGGATAGACCACAAAGTCACTAGCCCGGACTGATAGGCATGGCCACGCCGGCGGAATTCTTGCTGCTGGTGAGCGGCGGCTTCACTGGGGTGGATTTAATGACCGAGACCAAGACACAGTTCGGGGAGCTTTCCGGATGTACAATAATGGAGGGGGGGAAGTCCTGAGGGAAAGCATCCAGTTGTGCTCAGCCAAAGGGAGCAGACCACTTTAGGTGGGGCGAGGCTTGAGCCTGCTCACTCTACCATCTGCCTTTGGTCCTGCATCCAGCCCACAGTGGGGCTGTGCCAGTTCTGGGCCAGCCCAGGCAGCAGATGGATGACCGAGCAGTCCTTGGGCAAGGGAGGAAAACGGGCGAGGAAGGAAAATGGGAGAAGAACAGCTGAGCCACAGGCATGAGGATAAGAAATGAAGCATGCTAGGAAGGAAAATTGCACATGCACCGAACCAGCAGTAATTCCGATAGCAACCCATCCCTGGTCCACCACAAATAATAATATGAACCTGGTATCAGATTACACTTCCAACATTTAGCTGATAAGTTTTCAAACATCTTTGCTAACCTTGCTGCTGGTAAATGCCATCTATAAAACATTTTGTATAGATTTTCCTTATAGGCTGTTGTCATTGTTAATTTACAGTACACTTTCTATCCCACAATTTCTGCCATTTATCCAGTTCTATTGAATAACCAAAGTTTTGAGCCCATCTTATCATTGTTTCTTTCACTTGCTCTGCTTCCATTTTAATACTCAAAGTAGCTATAAAAATTTTAATTAATTTTTCATCTGTCCCTAGTAATATCTGCTCTAATTCTGTTGATTTGTATGGTTTCTCCATACATTCTTGCATCTTTATCATATATTGATTGTATTTGCACATATGGCCACCATGCTAGCTTGATCCCTTGAGTAATCAAATCTTTTTTTGGATTTGAGTTTCCCTTTATCATTCAAAATGTCCTTATACCTTACATTTTTTCCATATTAATCACATTTGGATGAATCAGTGCCTCCATCGTGGAGAGCCAGATTGGTTGTCATCGTTCCAAATATCATGCAGAAATAAATCAGAGTCTTAAGACAGAGTTATCCTTAAAGTTCCAATTTTAATAAAGCAGACATGTTGGCACATCTGTGAAATCCCAATTCTGACGAGCTTCCTGGGATTCCACCCAGTTGAAAGTTCATGATTTTATGCCCACACCCATAAATCCATCACATGGTCCAATCTTCTTCTTCCACGCTGGCATCTCCACCCCGCTGGTTCCGGTCAGGTGTTGAGGTGCGGAGACAAAAGATGACCTTGTTGTCAAAGAATGACAACAACACATTCCCCAAATCTACACCTTTCTATTCCCCCCTCCCAACTACTACACTAATGAAACAGCATAGGAAAATAATAGAAAGTGTGACAGGCCAAAGATCCTAAAAAGGAATATAATTGCAGGCCTGACACTGGTATTTTTAGATAGTCTTTCTTTAATTTTCCCACATACTAACAGTGGTGCATTTCTAACCAGGTGTCTTTGAAAATATCCATGAATGTCATTTTCCCCATACAATAAAAAGGCATGCCATCTCAGTTGGAGATCATGTCCCTCCAAAGTTAATAGTCTTTTATATCTCAAGTTTACCCATTCTTTTACCCAGACAAGTGCAGAAACCTGGAAGTATAGCTCCCAGTCTAACAAGCCAAGCCCACTTTTCAGTTTAGTATCTTGTAGCAGTTTCAGTCTTATTCTTGCTTTTTTACCCTTGCCAAATATATTTTAGTATCATTTTGTTTAATTCTTCAAAAAATATTTCTATTTTTTGAGACGACTTCCGAAAGCCGGAGGCAACGGACGCATGCGTCCGCCTTCTCGCTGCTTCGGTGGGCTCCCCTGAATCCTAGGGGGAGCACAGGGTGCCTTGGAGTGGCGCCCTGCCGTAGGGGCGGCTTGCTGTGACCCCCTGGAATGGCGGCGGCCGCGGAGAGGGGGTCTCCAGCCTTGCCCCAGGAGCTGTGGAGCGTAGGGAGCACGCGGAATGCCATTGCGCGGTTTGCCGAGCGCAGCCAGGAAGGAAACGATTAATTTGAATGCAACAGCTGAAGTCCGGTGAGGTGTGGGCTCTCCCCGGGTCTTTTACAGTTTCATACCTTATTGACTGACTTGCAGTTTCTTCTTGGACTTTGTTTCAACCGGTAGAGACCACCAAACAGGCAGATCCAAAGGAGAATAAATCGTTTAGTTCAAGACCAAAGCAGATGGGTGGATAAAAATATTCCAAATCCAGGGGAAAAACTTGTTTGAAGAGGCTCCTGGAGGTCTCTGGGGTGGAAATTAATTCAAGGCAGCAAAGTTTTTCAAAATTGGAGGGGGGAGGAAATTTCCACTCCCCTCGGAAAAGCGGCACTTGGAAAATCCCTTGCAAGGGAGAGAGAGAACGTTTTAGAAAGTTTAAAATACTTTCACTTCCCTTAATTAATGGGGAAAAAAACATTTTCTCTCTTCTGACTACAACTGTGAGAGAAAGGATGGTTGAACTGATTCTTCTTTAAACTATGCATGGGAACTTTGACTTTGTTGTTTCCTGACCACCGGTGCTGGCTGAGCCAAGATAGCTCACTTCCTCTTTCTTCTTTGTCTTTGTGCATGAGACTCCTCCTTTGAAAAACTTTGCTACCTTGAATTAATTTCCACCCCAGAGACCTCCAGGAGCCTCTTCAAACAAGTTTTTTCCCTGGATTTGGAATATTTTTATCCACTCATCTGCTTTGGTCTTGAACTAAACGACTTATTCTCCTTTGGATCTGCCTGTTTGGTGGTCTCTACCGGCTGTGCTTTCCCACTGATGTCATTCCCTGTATAGAACAATAACTATCTCCGAGCTTCATGATGGGTCCTAAAAAATTACCACCTGGAAAGGCCTCATCGGCCCCGACATCTTCTATGTCCAGCCCCATTGCCCACCAGTCACAATTGGGATCTTTTTTACAACCTAAAGCCCCTGAAGAGAGTTTAAAGGATTTGTCTACTCAGCAGATGCTTCAGGGCCTCTTAAAGGGACAGGACGAAATGAAAAAACAATTGCAGGACTTAAATGACCAGCTCAGAGTGACACAACAAAAAACTACACAGAACGAGCAGAGGATAGGTGTACTGGAGGAGGATGCGGCTGGGATGAGGAACGACCTGGAGGCAATCCAAAGGGGGAATGCAGAATTTGAGAATCATGTGATAAAAATGGAATTTGAAAGGATGTCTTTTTTTCTTAGGTTTCAAAATTTACCAGAAGTTGAAAATGAAGATCTTAAAGAGATCATGACCACAATATTAGCAGAATATATTAACAGAGATAAACAACAGCTTGGGTGGGATATTGACCTGATTTATAGGATTAATTCAGCCTATGCAAGAACACATAATGTTCCAAGGGAAGTTCATGTTAAATTTCTTAGAAAAACCACAAGAGATGAGGTTCTAGGAGCTCAAAGGGGAGGACCATTAAAATATAAGGATAAAGAAATAACCATTCTTAAGCAGATCCCAAAGAAAGTAAGAGATAAGAGAAGGAAATATACCTTCTTAGCAAAAAAATTATATAATAACGGGGTTTGGTTTAGGTGGTTGTTACCAGAAGGCATGTTGATATTTTGGGAGAGCAGTAGAATCAGAATTAACACAGTTGCAGAAGCAGAGGCTTTCATGAAAAAACATACTGCTCTCTTAGGTGACGTGGGGGATGTTACACAAGAAACAAAGCAGGGAGGGGCTGAGGCTCTGCCAGTGGACAGGGGGGAGGATGCGACAACAAGAAGACTCAGATCATAAAAGTGAATTGAAACACTATTCCAAATGTTGTTACAATGTACTTTCAAGGAAGTGACAAAAGTAAAATGATTGAAACATACTGACGATTCTGTGTTAAACCTAAAACTGCTAACATCTACGCAAATGTTCATAATTTTTTATTTTTCCTTTTTGTAAAAGTTGAGAGACCCGGGGGGGCTTCTCCCCCCCCGCACGATGTAGCTGTCAAAATGTTCCATAACCTCTTAACCCCTTTTCCCTTGTAAAACTTTTAAAATCAATAAAATTTTAACAATAAAAAAATTTCTATTTTTATCAGAATTGTTTGGAATAAGACTAACCGTCTTTTTAAAAAAAAATATTGTAGCTATCCTTCCTATCAATGATAGCTGCAGGTTTTTCTATTTCTCCAGATTTAGTTTAATATGTTGTAACAGTTCATATAATTATCTTCTTTTATAGTTGTGCATTTTGCTGTTTATTGAACTCCTAAGTATTTAATTTTCTTAACTATTTGAACATCTATCTTTTCCCCAGATCTTTTTTGTTTCTCTGTGACATTTTAACTAGTATTATAGTTTTCCCTTTACTCATTTTCAGTCCTGCAACTTCACTGTACTCTGCTATTATTTTTATTAACTTGGGTCCAGATTCTTGTAGTTTTTCTAAGATAAATACCAGGTGATCTACAAATGCCTATAGCTTATATTCTTATTTTTATTTCCATTCCTTTTATTTCTGGGTCTTGTCTGATGTCTCTATTTAGTACTTCCAAATTTAATATAAATAGTATTGGACATCCTTGTCTCATGCCTTTTCTTATATTAAAGTTCTCGGTCACATCCCCATTAACCATCATTTTTGCGATTTGCTTGGAATATATTGCCTCAATCAAGTTAACAAATTTCGCCCCAAAGTCCATATATTTTAATTGTAATAACATAAATTGCCAATTTACATTATCAAATGCTTTCTGTGCATCTAAGAATATCAATGACATTTGTTTTTCTATATGCATTTCATAATATTCCAACATGTTCAAAATTATTCTCATATTCCTAATTTGCCTTTTAGGTAAAAATCAACTGGTCTGGATGTATAAATTAATTCAGGAATCTTTTTAATCTTTCTGCAATTATTGAGGCATATATTTTGTAGTCAGCATTTAATAGTGATATTAGGCTATAGTTTTTTTATCTGCATTAAATCTGATTTTTCTTTCGGTATTAGGGTTAGATTTGCTTCCGTCTACGTATTTGGAATTTTGGCCTCTAACAATACTTTAATTATAAACTTCCAACATGGGCAAACCCAAAGTGTCTTGCAAACATTTATAAAGTTCTGCTGATAGTCTGGTCCTGGTGTTTTATTATTGTTTTGTCTTGATTGCCTCTGTTAGTTCCATCATTGTTATCTTTTCATTTAGTATAAACCTTCACTGTTTCAGTTAATTTGGATAATTCAGCTTTCTCCAAATATTGTTTTATTTTTTGTTCTGACACTTTCTCTTGATTATGTAGTTTTTCATAGTAATTCTAGATTGTTTTCTTTTTAGTTTCATTTTGATAGTGAAGGATCCCTTTTCATCTAACAAGCTGTGTATCAATTCTTCTTTTTCTCCCTTTTCAACTTATATACTAATCAACTTCCAGTTTGTTGGCATGTTCAAAGTAGTTTTGTTTTGCTCTTTTAATCTTTTGTGCTAGTTCTTCTGTTTCCATTAAATTGAGTTTATGTTTTATCAGTCCAGGGGTGAAATCCTACCAGTTCAGACTAGTTTCGGGAGAACCAGTAGGGGACATTGGGCGTGGGTCGCCAAACTAGTAGAGACCGCTGGCTGGCCATGTCCCCAAACTGGTCCCCTGGTCACCACTTGCTCCCCCCACCCCACCCAGCCTCTGCTTTCCACCATCCCAGCCTGCCTCCCCATCTCCCTTCCAGTAGGTGGGTTGCAGGCTGTACGCCCCAGTACGGGTGTACTGGAGCTTGCCCGGAGCACCGGATACCATTCTGGTACAGTGCTCCAGAGGGCCCACCCACCCACCTGAGCTCCTTACCAGTCTTTTAAGTCTTTGCCGCTTCTGTGCACGTGCATGGCACATACAGTGCCTGTGCGATGCTCCGCTGAGCAGCTGGAGGCTCGCAGAAGTGGTAAGACGCATGCACGCGCTGCGCACATCCATGTGGACTACACCGGGCCCGTTCCAACCGGTACAGATCCGGAACCCACCACTGCTCCATTCCCTGTAGCCCTGGGGTAATCCATCTGGTCCTGATGATTTGAACTCATCTAGGGTAGACAGATTTATTTATTTATTATTTATTATTCATATTTATAGACCGCCCCCTCTCCCGAAAGATGCTCACTTACCATTTTCTTCCCTATTTCAACTTGTGTTCCTAATCTGATTTTTGTGGTGTTGTTTTTGTTAGGTTGGACTGTTTTTTTCCCTTTGTGTAAAGGCAAAAAATGAATTAAATAGTTCTGCTTTCTCCTTGTTGCTTGTCACGTTCTTGCCTCTTTCTCCCAGCAATGGACCAATTGTTTCCTTGACTTTTTTCTTGTTTTTAACATGTTGGAAGAAGCTTTTTTAGTTATTTTTTACTTTTGTGGCAAGCCTTTCTTCATTGTGAGCCTTAGCTTTTCTCACTTCATCTTTACAGGCTTGGGCTATTTGCTGATATTCTGCCTTAGTTATGTCCCCCTATTTCCACTTTTTATATTTATTCTTTTTGTCTTTCAATTTGTCAGAGAGTTCTTTATGCAGCCATGCTGGTTTCTTTTGGGAGCTGTTATTTTTCTTCATTGGTATTGTGCTAGACTGGGCTTTTATAATCTTGTTTTTCAAAATTTCCCAAGCTTCTTGACTTGTTTTCCCCTTGAGGATTCTCATCCATTCTCATCCCCAAGCTCTCTCTAAGTTTATTGAAATTAGCTCTCTTAAAGCCCAATAGTCTAGTTTGACTTTGTTCTACTACTTGTGTTTGCATAATGTTGAAATCCAGTATTGCATGATCACTTGCCCTCAAGGTATAAAACCAAATCAATCTAATCAGTAAAATTCAAAATCAAAGTTTTATTTTTTTTCTATCTCAAGCACAAAGTCCAGAAGCAAATAGAAACAAAAGTACTATATTCTTTTATTTAATAAAAATGGTCGATTTAGCCAGCTCTGCCAACTTCATCAACTTCTGTAACCATTCTTCCATGGTGGAAATCAAAATGCCCTTCAATTTTTGTGCCTACAGTAGTCTTTCTACTGTCAACCTATATAAGATCAGAATTCCAATTTTTTCCCCAAGTTTTTTTTTTCATTAAGGCCAAAATAAAAGTTCTGGTTTCATCTTTATCTTCACTTTAAGAATTTTCTGTATTAAGATATGAATTCTACTCTAATATTTCTTTGGTTTGTCACATGTTCATCATAAATGGTAAAGGTCCCTTCTTTACATTTACATTTCCAACATTCATTTGAAATACCTTTATACATTCTAGATCAGTTCCCCAACCTTTCTGGGTTGGTGGCCTGGGGGGGAGGGGGGGAAAGAGGAGATGGTTTTGCATGTGCAAGTACCTATTGCTCACACAAGTGGGTCAGGAGTGTCTGTGATGCTCACGCAAGTGGGTCTGCAAACACCAGAAATGCTTGTGTGAGTGGAGCACTAGTGCCTGCAACACTCTCATGATAGGGCTGTGAGTGCCAGAAGTGTGCGAGTGAGAGTGAGGCCCCGAGCACGCACACTGCCCAGTTACGAATATAATTTGGAAATATCCCTCTGCCATTGTTTAAATGGAATATCAGTTGCAAGTATTGATAATGTCTGAAACAGAAAGAACATCTTTGGTAAGACATTCATCTTAATTACAGAAATTCTACCCAATAGTGATAAATGTAATTTTTCTCATCTTTGTAAATCTTTTTTAATCTCATTCCAAAGAGCTTCATAATTATTTTGAAACATTTATATTTATGTTTGTCAACATAATCCCTAAATATTTCACTTTTTTTGACTTTGTAATCAATATCACTGTCCTGAGATGACATGTTCTTAATCAGTGTTGTTGTTTTCAGTTTGTTTATTTTAAAACCTGCCAAACCCCCAAACTCATTTAATTTCCTCATCAAATGTTTTGTGTTATTTTTTGGATCTTACAGGAATACAATCATATAATCAGCAAATGCTCTCAATTTATAAGCTTCTTTTTTGATGTTCATACCCATTATTTTCTCATCTTGCCTAATATCTCTATTCAAAACTTCCAAGACCAAGATAAACAGCAGAGGAGACAAGGGGCATCCTTGTCTTGTACCCTTTTGAATTTCAGATGAGTTAGTTAAGTTGCCATTAATAACAATTTTTGCTTGCTGTGACATGTAAACCACTTTGACTCCTTGAATAAAGTTCTCTCCAAAGTCAATTTCTTCCAGCACTTTAAGCATAAATGTCCAATTTAGATTGTCAAAGGTGGCTATATTAGTTTTTAAAAATGTATTAAATTATAATACTATAACATAAATTTTACAGGATTGGTCTTTGCTGAAATTTAGAATAGTGTAGCCAGTCAAAACAGCAATTATCCAAACATAAGTGTAATCAGTTTGTTTTCTTCTATGCACTTAGCCCTCATAACATCATCGGTTCCCAGTTTATCTTTGGGGGGTGGGGGGAGGCAAATTAACATAATTCCAGACAAAGCATGAGGTGCTAAGAATGTAGAATCCAAGAAAATAATTTCATGGACATTTTTCAGGATAGCACTTTATTTTAAGGATGACATTCTTTAAATTTTACTTAGAATGATTTTAAAATGAATAATAATGGAATCTTGCAGGCACCAAGGATGGCTTTCATAAGCAGATTGACGCCCATGTATGCTTTTTTTTTGGGGGGGGGGGGAGAGCAGAGATTCTTCAGTTAAACCAGAGATTGCAAACCAGAGAAGTTGTACAGTATTATTTATGGTACACTGCAGTGCTTAAATTCAATCAATAATTGAATTTAATAATTCTTTGGGATTTTTTTCAGATCTGTGTAAACAAGTGTCCAGATAGGTATATCACTTTTCTACAGGCCTCCAGTATTGACCACACAGCAACCCAGGAACTAAAATATTATCAACAGTTTTGTGTCCCAGAGTTTACTGACTTGAAGAAGGTAAGTGAGCTGAATTGTTGGATTGTTGCTGTGTTCTTTCTGAAAGTGCAGGTAGAGGATATCCTTTTCTAGACAGAAGTTAATCTTTGATGTACCCTATCTCTTTCAATCTCTGTTCCAGAGTGCACCGGAAGTGTTGAAAGATGGTGAATGCCCAGCCATGCTTACACCAAGCAAGAACTGTAAGTCCTTCTGGAAAATAAGGCTGGTAGAAGAAACTCTGGGGATTTTATTCTAATTTCAAGAGCAGTTGAACCACTTAATACAACCATCAAGGGCTGTGACTGCCAGCTTCCATAGTCATTCCATATACAAACTGTAGATTTGATGCTGATTTTACTTGTTAATCACAGGATACTGTAAATCTCTTATTTAGCCTAGTTTTTTTTTACTCTAAGGTTTAAAACATCCAGATAATTAATTACATAAACTCTGTAGTGCTTGGACTTGGTGGCTAATTCTTATTCACTTAAACTTTACGACACTATTACTATGTAGCTTCAATGATTTTTTACAGAAAGTAAAACCTGTGATAATTTCCAGATTTTTAAGATTATCCCCCCCCCCCCCAAAAAAAAACCTGGGCAACATGGTTTGGTTGTGCAAAGCAGAGTTTGGTCTCTGCTTATTGTTTTAAAGACCAATATATTAGATAGGAAGATCAAGTGTGTTGCTTTTAGCTATTCCTGTCTATTGAATAGATGACTATGATTCCTCTAACTTGAAATGTATATTTTTCTGTGTGCCAAGGGTTCCCTCTTTTTCTATGTTTTTGTTTTTGAGCCAATTTATTTTTGAACATTTAGTAGTGGGTGAGCTTCTTTCAGCCAGATGCTTGTAACACATGTAATTTTAATAAATTCACCATTGAATTTAGATTATGCTTTAATACATCATCAATAAAAACAGTGTATTAATAAAAGTAATTTTAAATACCTCTTAAAAACCTTCAGACTCTTCCCAAAGGGTAAAGAGGAAGCTAATTCTAGAGTTCTTGAAATCTTGGAACCTAGAGATTACAATTCTGGATGGGGAACAGAAAGGAAACCCTTCCCAGAGAATATAAAATATGAACAATATTGTCAGAGGACATACAGTTATATACTGAGAGGAGATGAGATACTGGGAGGCTACTGGGAAAAACCAATAGTTTAAAGTGAGTTGGCTCAAATAGGGAACGTGAAAGCCATGCAGCATTTGTGAAACATGAGAATAATATGTTGCTCTAATGAGGCAGAGGAAATAACTGGGGTTAAGTGTTTAAATCTCTTTGATGTTTAAACAGTGGCTCGTAGATGTTTACCTGCAATCAATAGTAAGAAAGGTGTTATCATGGTTGGAAACGCAACAACTTTTGATGATGGAAGTGGAAGTGGGAAGAAAAGGAATGTGACAGAACTTCTGGAAGGGGCCAAGTGAGTTTTATTTGTCTGTTGTGATAAATTTATTTATTTGGTTTACATGGACAATAAGCAAAAAGTGACTCTTGGTAGGAACATAAAAACCAAGTATTATAATTGCTACCGGAAAAGTGGAATAGTGTGAAAATGGGAGAAGATTGGTCACACTTAGAGGGGGAAATGGCTGTCCTCCTCTTCTTTGGACACTGACAAAGCACTCTCTGTGTTAGAACTAAGACAAGGCTTTAGTGCTCCAGAGAGACACCTACTGGCCAAGGAAGTTGGAAATTTTGAAGAAAGAAAGCCTTTTTAAGTGTCAGTGTTTGTGCCTGTTGAATTGTAGATTTAGGAACTTAGGTAAACTGAGAATTTTATAGAGCCGGGTTGGCAGACAAATAGGGGCCAGATATAGCAATAAGGGACATGTTGATGGTATGAATATAGAGTCATATGTTGAACATTTGACCTGAGTGGAAGGCTATGTCAGAAAATTACTGAACTGAATTTCAATAAACCTCTGTTGGAATCTAGAAGTTACCATCAATACCACTTCCTCAATTATCTTTGATTTACCACTGTGGCTATCATAACTATTATAACATTGTAAGTATTACTAGGATTGTATTTATTTGTATTTACTAAGTTAAGCGGTATTGTTCTTATGTATACTGACAACAGTATATATGGTGCTAGACAAATAAGTTAAATATTGTTAGGTCTATATAATTAGAACAATTTTGATCTTTTTGATATTTAATGACTAATATTAATAATCTAAGTAATGAGCAGTGGAGGGCTCTATTGGTGGGAAAAAGTGGTGGGAACGTTGGTTGGAGTCCAAGTTTGTAGAAAAATTTCTAAAGATGACAAGTACTACAAATTTAATTTAAGTAGGAAGAGGGAGGAAGCTAACGGCCCAGATATCATTGGCTACTTCTAGTCCGTCAAAGCAGAGATCGATTGAGGATATGAGATAGGTCCAATTCATTTAAAGATCTGTAGGCCATGAGTCAATGCAAGAAGCCATGACAAAAAAACCATGATGAAATGAAAAAAGAGATAGGAGAGGGAAAAAACGATATGGGAGGACTTAAAGAAAAAATGCCAAAGATGGATGATAAATTCAAATTTTTTCAACAACAAATTACCAAAAATGAACAAAAACTGCAGATGATGGAAGAGAAAATGGAGAGAGAAGAAAATAAATTGAATGAAATGAGTGAGAAACTAATCCAAGCGAACAAGGAATTAGAGACTAGAGTTATTTTTCTCGAATCAGAGAAAGCGGCACATTATATACACTTCCAGAACATCAGAGAAGAGAAAGGAGACCTGCTAGATATTATGGCGGAACTAATAGCAAAAGCACTTGGAACAGAAAAGGAGGAAATGCTAACAGAGATAGACGAGATCTATACAATACACACAAATTATGTGAGGAGACACAATCTACCCAAAGAAGTACACATTAAGTTCATGAAGACATTGATACAGAATGAAGTATTGCATACAACAAGGGATGATCCAATAGAATATAGAGGGAAAGAACTGATGGCCCTAAAGCAAGTCCAAAGAAGAGTCAGGGAGCTGAGAAGACCATACCATTTTCTAACATCAATGTTGACCAAATTTAATGTGAACTTTAGATGGCTGACACCGGAAGGTATAATAGTTACCTGGCAAGAAAAGAGATATAGAGTGGACTCCATGGACAAAGCAGAGGAATTTTATAATCAACACTTTGGGAGTGAGAAAGAACCAGAAGAAAGGGAAGGAGCAAAAGAAATGGTCTGAAAAATAACGGTAGTGGAAGAAAGACAACTACATTTTAGAAAGAAGGAAAAAGAAGAAGACGAAAGACTGGAGAGTAACGGGGAAAGACCTAAAGAACCAAGAGAGTAGGATAATAAGAATGGCAAGACCGAGATATAAGATATGAACAGAGTAATGCAAGACGAAAGCAAGATTCTATCATTGAACATCAATGGATTAAATTCTCCTGCAAAACGGAAGGAGACGCTTCATAAATCACAAAGCTACAATCTGGATATAATAGCGCTAAAGAAGTGCATATAAAAGAACAACACAAACAGATATTGGAGTCCTCCAAAAATTAGGGAAATTATTTGTATCATTGGGACACAAAAAAAGAGGGGGGTTGAATATTAAAGAAGCAATATAGGCCAAACAAATTTATAAAGATGAAGAGGGTAGGATTTTGATTGTGTAAATAATATTAAACCAAAAGTGGATCCTTTTAGTAGAAATCTACGCTCCTAACGGAGGACAGGAACAGTTTTACAACAAACTGCATAATATTATCTGAGAAATAGAATGTGACTATCTCTGTATGTTAAGGAGATTTTAATGCAATAGTAGAAAAAGAATTGGATTATAGAAATAACAAATTAAAAAAGGAATTAGAAGAATCTTGCCTAAAATCTTTTCCAAAATGGTAGATGAATTAAATTTACAGGACACCTGAAGAGAGAGAAACCAGGGAAAGAAACAATGCACGTAATATTCCAATAGACATCAGTCCTGGTCCAGACTTGACATGGTATGGATGTCAATGGAATTGAATGCAGAAGTGAAAGAAGTAGAAATTGACATAAACACATGGGCAGATCATAACGAGGGTCTGTAAGAAAGGACATAAAAAATGGTAAGATGGACCCCAAATAGGTCAATCCTAAAAGAGGAAAAATTCAGGCTGACAATAGAAAAAGAAATTGAGTTTTTGAAAAAGAAAATAAGAAAGAAGATACATCCCTACAAAACCTATGGGATAGTGCGAAGGAATACATGAGGGGAGTCACTATATCATATATGGCAAATAAAAATAGAGAGAAGAAACAACTACAGAAACATCTAGAAGAAGAATATAGAAGAGCTGAAGAAGAGTTGCAGAGGGAACCACAAAAAAGGAAGCTAAAGTAACAAATGGAGTTAACTAAACATAAACTGAATATGCTTGAGAAGGAAAAGTTGGCAAGAGACATAAAAAAAACCTAACCAAAATTTCTTTGAAAATGCAAACAACTAGGGAGGTGGTTAGCATTGAAGAAACATAAAAATAAAAGATGGATTAATAAACTACAAAATGAGGAAGGAGAGATCTGCTATCAGAATTAGCAGAAAAAGAATATAGTGCAGGAATACTATAAAAAACTGTGTGATGATATAGGCAGGTGTTTGGAAGATAAAAGTAATAAAATGTTTAAAGAAATCTTCACTGCCTAAAATTTCAGAAGAAACAAAAAATATGTTAAACGAAGAAATAAGGATGCCAGAATTAATTGAAGCAATAAAAAAAAGAATAATAAAGCACCAGGTCCGGATGGGTTGCCAGCATAAATGTATAAAGAGCTACAGGATATGTTAGGACAAATGTTGCTTGAGATATTCAATGCAGTGTTAAATGAGGCAAAGATTCCACTATTTTGGGTAGAGGCAAATATATTGATTCTGAAAGAAAATACTGATTTAACGTTAATTAAAAACTATAGGCCTATCTTGTTGTTGAACACAGATTATAAAATATTTATGGTAACAATAGCTGAAAGACTGAAAAGTTTTTATATGAATTCATATACATGGATGAAAACAGCTGCTTGCCAAAAAGACAAATTAGGAACAACATGAGAATAATACTTGATACACTAGAATATTATGAAATACACAGTGAGACACAAGCGGTATTGATGTTCCTAGATGCCCCAAAAGCTTTTGATAATGTCAAATGGAACTTTATGCTGCAACAATTAAAATATATGGTTTTTGGTGATAATTTTTTTAATATGTTCATGGCTATATATTCCAAACAGGAGGCCAAAGTATTAGTGAATATAGAGGCAACACAAAATTTTAAAATCCAGAAAGGTACTAGACAAGGGTGTCCATTATCTCCGGTGTTATTTATATTTATATAGTACTTCTTTGGAAGTACTAACAAGAATAATAAGAAAAGACACTCAGATTAAAGGATTGAAATTAAAGGAGAAACTTACAAATTGCAAGCTTTTGCGGATGATTTAATTTTCATTTTGGAGGAACCATTACAATCGGGTTTGAGGCTCATGGAGGTTCTGGAGGAATATGGAGAAGTAGCCGGACTAAATGTAAACAAGGAAAAAACTAAAATGATAGCTAAGAATATGACTAGCAAACAGAAAAATGATTTGACCAAGGGAATACAGGTTCAGTTAGCAAAAAAGGTGAAGTATTTAGGGATCTATTTTTTAATAAAGTTTTTTATTTTTTTCATTTTCATAACATATAATCACATGTATACTATTACATAGCCAACATAGTATTGTATTATTAAATGTTTACATCAATTCATTTTACCATCAACTGCCAAAAACAATTATTGGCTCTTCTGTTCTCCATGCACCATATTTGTACCTTATCCATCACTTTCTTCTTCCTCTCTCCTCCCCCTCCCTACCTCCTTACTTCCCTCTGTCATTCTTCCCTTCTCTACTTCCCCTTCCTCTCTCCTTCTCCTCTCTCCCCTTTCCACTCCTCATTTCTCTCCTCCTCTTCCCCCTCTTCCCCTCTCTTATCCCTCTCTTCTTCCCTTACCTCTCTCCTCTACTTCCCACTCTTCATCTCATTTACTTGGTGTATTTCAGCTTCTGAGCGAGCTCCATTTTATGTTGATGGTATTTATAATTCCTTTTCAATATACATATTTAATTTTAACATGTATTCTCCTTTTTTAAAAAAATAGAACAAAAAAGTATATATATAGTCATTGTGCTTTTAAACCACCACCCCCAGCCTAATTTTGGCCGAGATGTAGACCTGGTTACAATTATTTAGGGATCTATCTGACGGCAAGGTCCGTATTGATTAAGGAGGACAATTATATTAAATTATTAAATCAGATAAAGACAGACTTGAAAAGATGGAAAGCCATTGAACTCTTCTTTATGGGTAGAATACCTACAATTAAAATGAGTGTTCTGCCTATTTCAAAATTTACCAATAAAATTAGAGAAACAGTACTTTGACAATCTGAATAAAATTGTTTTGAAATATGTATGGCAGGGGAAAAAATCAAGAATTAAATTGAAACTACTTCAGGAGGCCAAAGAAAGAGGAGGATTTGGTTTGACTGATTGGGAATTATATTACCAAGCAGCAGAAATCACCTGGGTCAAAGAATGGATAACCTTAAGAAACAAAAAAGTATTAACATTAGAGCAGTGGTTCTCAAATTGTGGGTCATGACCCCTTTTGGGGTCGAATGACCTTTTCACAGGGGTCACTGAGGAGCCTCCCGTGGAGAGGCTGGCGAGAAGCTGGCCTGAAGGGAAGGAGCAGCTCAGGTTTCCCACGCGGTGGAAGGAGAGGTGTGGTGGTGGGGGAGTAGGAGCCGGAATGGAGGTGAGGGGGGAAAAGAGAGATGCACACAGCACAGAGGATACTGGGAAAGCAGCTCGCTCCGAGTGATGGAGGTTGATGGGCAGAGCTACGGAAGCCAAGAGGTACCATTTCTGAGGCGTAAAACAAGGTAGGGAAAATAAAATAAAGGAATGTGGGATGCACGTATGCCTGCTTTTGCGATTCACATCCTTCGCAAGCAACTCATTGTTGGTAAGAGCTTCAGCCCTTTTCTTGCGCTTATCTCTTCCGTGCTTGCGCACAAGCAAAATAGCCTGTTGGGCCAGGATCAAGGAGGAGAGGACAACGACTCTCCTCCCACCGTTGCCATTGCGCAATGAGGTGAGTAACTGGTTATGCAGCGCAGGAGACTCCTCAGGGTCAGACTCAGTTCAGCACAAGCTGCGGTCCCCTTCATGTTGGCTCAGGAAGGAGGAGAATGGGCAGCAGCAGCAGCAGCAGCAGCAGCAGCTGGTTGAGTGCAGGGAGGGAAGAGCTCCAGTTCTCCTGCGCTGCACAGGGCTCTCCTTGCGCAAGGCTCTGGAACTCTGAGTCTGGTGCTGAGGAGTCTCCTGCACAGTGCAACCAGTTACTCACTCCTCAGTAGCAGCAGCGGAAGGAGTCGCTTTCCCTACCGCCGTGATCCTGGCCCAGGAGGGTATTTTGCTTGCACGCGAAGAAAGAGATGAAAGAGAAAAGGGGAGACAGAGAGAGAGAGAGAGAGAGAGAGAGAGAGAGAGAAATGAAAGAGAGCTGGAAGGAGAGAGTGGGAGGGAGGGAAAGTAGAGGGAAACAAATTAGAAGGAGAAGGGGAGAGGGAGAAAGAAATGAAAGAGAGCTGAAGGGAGAGAATGAGAGAGAGGGAAAAGAGAGGAAAACAAATCAGGGGGAAAGAAGGGAAGAGAAAAGAAAGAAAGAAACTAACTTTCTCAGACCTATAACGAAAGCAATGTCAAGTTAGATCTCTTGCCAAGAAAACTGCAGTTTGCCAGAGGGCACAAATTGGAAGCAAGTCTGATTTAAAAAAAAGAAAATAACAGAGATGGCAAAAAATGCATCTGAAAATAAGATAATTTATAATTTTGGATAATGTATTATATTGTCAAACTCAAAAGAAATCAAAATATACAGTATATCCTATTGCTGTTAATACAATCTTGCCAGCTTCTATCAACTTAGAGTTCACTATGAAAAGATTACAGAGAAGCAATTTCCTACAATTAATAACTTTATTTTGGATTTGCTATCATATTCAATGAGAAAGAAAGAAAAAGAAAGAGGGAAAGGGAAGGAAAGAAAGAAAGAACGGAAGAAGAGAAAGGGAGAGGAAAAATAGAGAAAAACAGAAATGAGAGGGAGGGGGAAAGAAGAGAGAGAGAGACTCTATTCTCACAGAAAACACTGAGCCATGAAACCTTGGTAGGCATGTCTGGGGGGGATGTCATGTGACTGGGTGGGAGTGATATTGAGTTGACCACACCCACCCAGGTTTTGTGGCTCCCGGTGTTACATAGTAGGAACGAAAATAATTTTATGGTTGGGGGTCACCACAACATGAGGAACTGTATTAAAGGGTCGCAGCATTAGGAAGGTTGAGAACCACTGCATTAGAGGGTCATGATATACAAACAGGATGGCATGCACTCCTCTGGTATGAAAGACATAAGGCGCATCAGTACTTCCAAAGACATTATATAAAAAAGGCTCTATTAGAGATATGGAAGAAAATTAAAAAAACAAAGTTTTAGAGAAATACCGAACTGGGTCTGCACCCTAGAAGTGGTGGTATACCCAAACCTTATAAATTGGGGGAAAATTGTAACATATAAAGCAGGGGTGGGTTTCAAAATTTTCTACTACCAGTTCTGTGGACATGGCTTATTTTATGGGTGTGGCTTAATTTTGTGGGTGTGACTTACCAGTCATGTGACTGGGTGGGAGTGGCTTGGTGTTCATGTGACTGGGTGGGAGTGGACAAGTTGATGTCACTGAATTCTTTGCCCAATTAATGACCTACAAAAAGATGGTATAAAAAAGGAAATTTATTATTTTGTGCACTTACTGAAATAAGAATAAAATAAGTACACACAACAATAAAAGAGCTACTTACAGAAGGAAGATGACTGTCCTGCCTGTCTTCAACATCACTGACTGACCACCTTGCTCCAATGAATGACCTGCACAAAGAAGAGATACAGAAAGGAAGTCTTTAATTGCATGCACTACATAAGGGCAGCCATGACTGGGTATTTTTCATTTCCCAGAAAAAAACTGATGTAGTGTTGGATAAGCACGCCACACAGCTATGGTTTTCCTTAAACTACTGGCAGCCCATCTTGATCCCAAAACTCAGCCAATCTTCACGATTTCAATGCCCAGTTGTTCAGAGATTTGGAAAAGTTCCTTCTGGCTCTTGCAGGATTTATGGAAAGTGGTGTGTATTTTTTGAAGTGGTTCAAGTTGCTTGATGTCCTTTATGGAGACATCCAGCACAAGTTGGAGGCGATAGTTCAAGCGGTGCCAGATTACAATGTTTGGAGACTTTTTAGCTATTCTGCTGGTGCTCACTCCAGATTTTCTCCCAAGCATAATGCTGGCACCGTTTGAGCAGAATGCTATTAAATGCTTTCGTAGATATTCTGTGGTAAACTCAACTTTATGTAAGCTTCCCATCACTGAAGAACATATGATCTCCGCATCTTGTTTGTCCAATTCTATCAGCTCAACAAAAATGGTTGTTGGGTCATCTGAATCCTCAACTTTTACAAAAATTATCACAGCTGGTTTGCATGGTAGCATTGAGGCTTTGTCAATGATCAAACACACTTTCAGATTCTTTGCAATAATGCTGGTAAACATGTTGGTTTTAATTTCTCTTGCAATGAAATCAACTATTTTCACTGCAGAACTCCGTGAATGCAGTCCTACTCCCAGATCTACCCAAGTGCAGTTAGCAAATGTCTGAGAATGGTTTACAACTTTGTACCAGATTGTAAACTGAAAGAAATACTGTGCGAGTAGTAGATAAATGTTTTTTCAGTTGACCTATCTACTGATTTTGTTATAGCATCCTGCTCCCCTTGTTTAGTGTTGTCTCTGCAAATGGTGTGAGATATTGTTTTAAAATGTTCCTTCTTTTTTTTCCTGAGAGATGCTTGCTACACCTCCTTATTTGTCCCTGCTGCCTCGATCTGGAAATTTTTCAATTATCTGGAAACATGAATGCCTTTCTCTAATTAGAACCCATGTTTCGCACAGTACTCACAACCTAAGTTTTTGTCTGAAACTTCCAGCCCATCATACTTCTCCTGGAATTTTCTGTATTAGATTAGATTTTAGATTTATTAGATTTGTTAGCCGCTCCCATCTCCACGAAGGGACTCGGGGCGGCGTACAATAAATAAAAAGCACATATTATACAATTAAACATTACACATTTCACATTGTATTGCTGCAAACTCCAGCAGTCTGGAAGATCGAGAAGACTTTCCGTTGAGAAAATGCACTTGCTGCTTTCTCCAACTTCAAGGGGTAGAAGTGGGGGTGCTTATGGTGCTGGTGCTGGTGATAGCAACGGTTTTGGATCAGTTGATTGTTCCTATCTTGGCTTCGTGGTGAAGAAAGTGGTCATACTCTGTTGCCTCTTCATCCTATTAAATAATACTACTGCAAAAGAAATAAAACAATATTGTGCTTTGGACTCGATTGTGGTTGTAAGCTGAGATACTACAGGTAACAGAAGAGATCTCTGTTTTCATCCAACATGTACAGTCTTTTCAGGAAGGATGTCCACAACAAACAGGAAATATATAGTTTTTTTATCTTAGATCAAGAAGAATGAATGCCACAGGTAGATTCATAGAGCAATACAGATTTCTTTTTTCTGAAATTTATTCCTCAGTTCAAACAACAGGACTATATGAATTAGGTTCAGTAGGTTCAGTAGATCAGTACAAGTAGCTATTCAAATGGTGTCATGGTTAGAAGCAATGGTAAAGCAAGATATGGATTTAAAACCAGAAATATTTTGCTGGGTATTTCAAAGGGAATACAATAGATATTTAATTTTACACATGTTAGCAGCTGCTGGACTTGTGTTTGCACAACAGTGGAAAAACAAAGATATGAAAATGAATAAAGAAAATATTAGAATGTGCAGAAATGAATAAATTGACACTTAAAATCAAGAAGAACGCTTCTAATACTTTTTAATGGATTTGTTTTATCAATGGCTAACTAACAGAAACAGAAGTTAGAAATCTAAAAGTATGAAAGAAAACTCCAATAATGTAAGGAAAGGTCACTGAAATGTATAGTCAAATATTATTTGTATTTGATCATTATTAATGTGTAGATAACTGTGGGACATTACATCCCCCCCAACTATGATAGTGCCATGAAAACACCAAAAGAATAACAACAGTTTCCTCAAAAAAGTCTGCAGATGAAACTAGTTTTTCCCTAACCCTAAGGACAGGAAAGACAAAGCTACTGGAATAAAAACCATCAAGGCATTGTGGGAAGTATTAGCATAAAAGACAGTGCCAGAAACCTCACAGAACCAGAAACAACAGAAAACAGTGCCGGGAAGCTCAAGCCAGCTCTTCCCCCTTTAAGAAAACCCCAGACAAAAGCACCAGCTAAAAGGAAGGCTTAAGTTCTTAAGTACACCCATTAAGATAAGGGGAATCAGCAGGCTAAAAATAGCTCACCTGGAACTCCCTTTTCCTGTTTCCTGGCACATCTAACCCCCAGGATAGGAAAGACAAAAGACCTGGGACCAAGATTAATCCAGGAAAACAGGAAAACAAAAGCAGGGCAATCAGAAACCTATCAAAACCCATCAAGCTGCAGGAGCTCAGACCAAATGCTCCGCCTGAAGGTAAGCTGGACTGAAGGCTGTGTGGGGACAACCCAGTCAGCTACACCTTCCTGGCATGGGGCCGAGTGGCCAGTCAGCCGGGGGTGGTGGCGGCAAGAAAGGTGGCAAGAAAAGCCTCAGTCAAGCACCAACAGGCTTCTTGCTGCCAGTCCCCAGCCTCATGTAGGCTGCGAAGACCGCCGGTGCTCTTGGTAGTTTCTTTCCGCACCCTGCGAAGCTGCAGCCGAGGCCTGTGATAGGCTTACTTACCTTTAGGCAGCCACAGGAGGAGGCAGCAGTTCTGTTAGGACACAGCAGGAAAACTGGAAAGTCAGCAAGTGAGAGACTCACAGGTGGAAGTCAGCAAGTGACAACACAAGGCCAGTAACAGTGGTGGGCCATGTGATGACCGCGGTATATATATAGGGCTCAGAGGTGGAGTGAGCAAGTGAGTCAGTGAGCAGCAGGTGGCTGGATAGGTGGGCAGGGCAAGTGAGCAAGCGAGCAGAGATGCCGGCGGGCAGAGCAAGCGAGCAGAGATCGGGCATGTGGGCCGAGTGAGGAGGGACAGGCCAGGGGACCAGACTGGTTCAGATGCATGGCCAGCCTGCTGTTCCTACTAGTTCGGCAACCTAGGTCCAATTTTCACTACCAGTTCGGCCAAACCGGTCTGAACTAGTATGAACTCACCTCTGATATAAAGATATGTTAGATGATCAGAGGGGATTAAAATCAAAACTGCAACTAAAAGAACAAGGATTGGAATTAGAATGGCGGTCATACTTACAAATTCAGTCAAGTTATATGAAAGATATGAGAACATGGGGCATTAATAGTAATTTAACACCATTAGGTAAACTTCTATTGGGGACAGAGGAGAAAATGATCAAAGCAACGTATAAATTTTTATTAGAATACAAAATGGAGGAAGAGCGTGTTAAAGAAACAATGGTGGTATGGACAAAGAACTTTGGCTACGATATCAAATAGAAAAATGGGAAAAATTATGGGAGGAAAACGGGAAACTAACTCTGGCCACATCGTACAAAGAGAACTTATAAAATGTTCTATAGGTGGCACCTACATCCAGTCAGGCTAGCCAAAATATATAAAAAATTATCACCTAAATGCTGGAAATGCGATCAATTTCTGGACATCTACTACTACATGTGGTGGTCATGTAGCAAAGCAAAAGAATATTGGCAAAAAGTTCGAAGGTGGTTGCAAGAAATGACTGGACAGAGATTGGAACTCGAACCAGAAATATTCCTATTAGAAATTATGAAAGAGGATTTAAGCAAAGGGTTAATATATTTAACACTACATATGTTAACAGCTGCAAGAATAGTTTATGCCCAGCAATGGAAGAGTGGAAGCATACCTAAAGAAAGAGAAGTAACAAAGAAAATACTTGACTGTGCAGAATGTGATAGGCTGATGCTAGAACTGAAGAACAAAGGAGAGACAGAGTACTATGAGATCTGGGATAGATTTTATCGGTTGGCTTTAAGGCAAGGAAGTCGGAAAAACAAGCACAAGGATGCATAGATTGAAATAAGAGGCAATATAGATAATATGTAACTAGTAAGTAGAAATGGGTATTAAATACACAAAAGATCTGTGTTATGCTCTGTATGACGGAGAATTCGCCAAGATGGTTTCACCATGTCCAACTTTTTTTTCTTTTAACAATAAAGGTCTTTAATTTAAAAAAAGAAAATTAAATAATCTGCAATTGAAAAGAGAATAAGATAATAAAAATAAATATACTAACCAAATTAACCAAATTAAGTAAAAAAACCACCATGTTTAAGATCTTTCATTCTACTCTAATACTTGAGGAGAAGAATAAGATTTTCATGATCAGTCTAGGTTGCAAATGTATAACTGGATATAGATGGCTTATTGAAGATACTTGACTGTACCAATAGATGTTTTACCCACTGGTTTCATGCAGATATTAAATAAGAGCCCTGAGGGTCCTACAAAACAGGAGCCTTGAGCTAGATTCCACCATGAAATACCAAATGGAAATGGTTCTGGAGGAAGGACAACTAGTGCAGCTCCATACGTCTATTTCCTAAACCTTGAAACCAGTTCAGGATACCCAGTTATACATTCTCCACCTAGACTGACCAAATGTTTTTATCTATAGTGATTAATAGTACCAAAAGCTGCTGGGTAATCAAAAAGAGCTAAGGTGAATATACTACCTATATCACAATCCCTTCAGAGATCATCTGTAAGAGCAATCAGTGCTGTCTAAGAATTATATCCTGGTCTGACAGCCAAATGAAAGAGGTATAGATAATTTTTAAGACCACTTTGATCCAACTAAATGTCATCTCTTGAGAGGCCAGGAGGAACATGGATTTATCGCCATTCTGTGACTTACAAGATTGTGAACTCTACTTTTTCAAGAGTTTCAACAGGTTTAAATTCTTCCCATATCACCATACTATAGAGTGTGCCCTAGTTTTATCAAAAGAACTGCAATACCAGAATTTAATTCTGTGCATTGGAGGAATTGTATCTAACAAGACTTAGAGCAGCGATAGCAAAAAATTTTTGGCTCACGTGCCATAAGTGGGGGAAGCGCAGGGGGTCGTGTGCAGGCGTGCTGCACCCATAATGCAATGCGCGGACCCCCCCAGTGTGCATGCGCGCACTACAGGCGCTCCCCCATTTTTACATGCTTTTTCCGCCCTCTCTAGGCTCCAGAGGCTTTATAGGAGCCTGGGGAGGGCAAAAACAGCCTCCCCCCCGACGCCCTCCGGAGGCTTCAGGGACGTTCAGGAGGCTTCCCTGAAACCTTTGGAACAGTCAAAACTACCCTCCGAGCAAACCGGAAGTGACTTCCTGTTTGCTCGGAGGGTCATTTTGAGCACTCTGAAGGCTTCAGGGACTATTCGGAGGCTTCCCTGATAATAATATTTAATAATAATAATATTTAATGCTTCTAGACCGCCCACTCTCCCGAAAGGGACTCAGGGCGGTGTACAGTTCATACAAAATACAAAATATACCAAGATACAATAAAATTAAATATGTACAGTTGACAATTGACATGGAGGAGGTTAAAATGCAGTTAAAAGAACTGTACAAAGCAGATATAAAATAAATTCAAAACCCCTAAAAACAAATACAGTAAATTAAAAAAAACCTAAAATAACCAGATATAATACATTTGCCAGGAGGGACAGTTGAATTATGCCAGGCCTGCTAATCGGAACAGGTGGGTCTTCAGTTTTTGCCGGAAGGAGCGGAGGTCAGAAGTGGTTCTAATGTCGGGGGGGAGGTCATTCCAGAGGGTTGGGCCCATCACAGAGAAGGCCCTACTCCTCGGTGTCGCCCGCTGGCATTGCCTAGTGGACGGCACCAGGAGAAGTCCCTCCCTGTGTGAGCGTATTGGCCGCAGGGATGTATGTGGGAGGATGCGATCCCGCAAGTAACTAGGTCCCGTGCCATGGAGCGCTTTAAAGATGGTAATCAGCACCTTGAAACGCACCCGGAAAACCACAGGCAGCCAGTGCAGCTCGCGCAGGAGAGGTGTTACGTGGGAGTACCTCGTACTCCCCATCACAGCCCGCGCGGCTGCGTTCTGAACTAACTGCAGTCTCCGGGCGCGTCCCAAGGGCAGCCCCATGTAGAGAGCGTTGCAGTAATCCAGGCGGGACGTCACCAGCGCATGAGTGACCGTGCGTAGGGCATCCCGGTCCAGTAGGGGGCGCAATTGGCGCACCAGGCGAACCTGGTGGAACGCCCCCCTTGCCACGGCTGCCACATGGTCATCCATTGACAGCCGGGCATCAAGAAGGACGCCCAAATTGCGCGCCCGTTCCACAGGGGGCAATTGTTCACCCCCTATGGCCAGCGATGGGATCAGCTGGCTGAACCGAGGTGCCGGTAGCCACAGCCACTCAGTCTTGGAGGGGTTGAGTTTAAGTCTGTTGTCCCCCATCCTTCGGAGCGCTCAAAACGACCCTCCGATCAAACCGGAAGTGCTCGGAGGGTCGTTTTGAGCGCTCCGAAGGCGTCAGGGAAGCCTCCAGACGGTCCCTGAAGCCTTCGGAGCACTCAAAACGACTCTCTGAGCAAACAGGAAGTCACTTCCGGTTTGCTCGGAGGGTCATTTTGAGTGCTCCAAAGGTGTCAGGGAAGCCTCCGGACGGTCCTTGAAGCCTTTGGAGCACTCAAAACGACCCTCCGAGCAAACAGGAAGTCACTTCCGGTTTGCTCGGAGGGTCGTTTTAAGCATTCCGAAGGCTTCAGGGAAGCCTCTGGACGGTCCCTGAAGCCGTCGGATCGCTCAAAACGACCCTCTGAGCAAACCGGAAGTCAGTTCCCGAATTTCCGGTTTGCCCATAGGGCCAGTTTTTTATGCTCCAGAGGCTTCACGGAAGCTCATGAAGCCTCCGGACAGCCTCCGGGGGGGAGGCTCTTTTCACCCTCCCCAGGCTCCTATAAAGCCTCTGGAGCCTGGGGAGGGCGAAAAATGGCTTTAAAAAGGGTGAACTCAGCTGGCCAGCGCATGCATGCGTGCTGGCCAGCTGACGGCAGCGCCTCGTGTGCCCTGACAAATGGCTCCTCCTGCCACCTGTGGCACGCATGTCATAGGTTCGCCATCACTGGCTTAGAGTAATATGTGATCATTGCAGTATTTTGGCCACTGAAACTCTGGTGTCATTGGCATGGTGACCTAAAACTCCTGGTTTGTTCCAAACCCTTTCCCTGAGAGGGCAGGTTAATGTTCCCCAGTACTATACTAGGCCAACAGTTTCTAGCACCATATTTTTTGGAGTATAAGACGCTCTGAAGTATAAGACGCACCTAGCTTTTGGGGAGGAAAACAAGGAAAAATATTGCCTCTGCCTCCCAGCAATTTGCCTCCTTGCAACAAACCGTACAGACAATATACACTTTATAGTGTTACATTTCAGACTATACTTGTACAGATGCTGTTAAAATGATGTGCTTTCTGGAAGTATAGTTATTCTCTGCTGTTTAAAAGAAAATACAATAGCATTGGGCTTCTTCAGATCTAGCATTTATTTTAAAAAGCTTCTTCGTTTTGTTAAGCTGCCTAAGAACAATAATAAAGCAGTATTTAAAAAATAAGTCTAATAATTTGAGCATTCTATAGGCATTTATAGTAATTGACTTACCTCCTTGTAGCAAACAGCCTGATTAGCACAAGAAAAAAAATCTGCCTCCCAGCTATTTGCCATGTGGAGCAAACAGCAAGTTTCACTTTCAATTCTCCCGATCATCAGCTGTTTCAGGCTGCAGGGATTACTATAGCCTATTGCAGCCTCCGCAAGGAGGTAAATTGCTGGGAGGCAGAGGCCAAAGGGTTGGGGCTGGTGTGTGGGTGGGGCTACATTCAGTGTATAAAACACATCCAAATTTTCACCCTTTTTTAGAGGGGGAAAGGTGCGTCTTATACTCCAAAAATATGGTAATTTGGCAAGGAAGCTAGTATCATAGCAGTAATCCCATCTGATGTCTAGAGCCTAGTCCAGTGGTGGCAAACCTATGGCACATATGCCAGAGCTAGCACGCAGAGCCCCCTCTGTGGGCACATGCGCCATCATGCCAACCCAGCTCCATCGCGTTTCTCCATCATGTTTCTCATCGTCATTTTCAGGGAAACAAAAAATTTTGGGACAAAAAAAAGTTCACTCAATCAATTCCAACTTCTCACAAAAGAAAAAGTTCTCATGAAGTTAGAATTGACTGAGTGAACTTTCTTTAGTCCCACATTTTTTTTCCCTGCACACAATGGCGAGAAACACGACAGAGAAGCACGACGGAGCTGGAAATCAGGTAGGCAAAGAAATGCTTGGGGGAAGCGAGGGCATCTGGGTGTTGGTGGGTGGGGAAACCTCTGTGGCGCTGCAATGATGAAAAGGGCAATGAAGCAGCCTTCTCTTCTCCCTGCTCCTCTTCCGCCTCTTGTACTGGCTGCTCCATTTCCCGTTTCTACATTGCAGCCCAGTGCCCAGGATCAACTTCGATAGTGTGTGTGGGATAATTTGCCTGGCCAAACTAATTCTGCAGTCTCCCCTACATTGGGCTCAGCTTCGATCGGGTCAGTGGCTCCATCGGCAGCAAACAAAACTGCCCCATCTCACCATGTCTCCTCCTGCCGACAGGTGTACCCAGCTGTGCTTTCCTCCACTTTTCTTTCCTTCACTGATCATGTGGACAAAAAACAAGAAAGCCACCCGCTGTAGCCAATGTCCCCCCACTAAAAAGCAGCAAAGTGGAAGCAGTGGAGCGTAGAGCAGAGAAGCAAAGATTTTACATTGGTAACTACCCATGTTGTATTTTTCAGCCCTAGACAATCATAATATTTACAGAGTTCAATTTTATTGTTGTTAAACGTAATATTTCAAAAGCAGGGGGAGAAAATGAAGGGGCATAAATGTGCATTAATCACATTTTTCTTAGGACAATTAGCTGTACTCTGCCTTGTTTATCACTATTTTAGGTAGTAAAACCTCAGTGTTCAGGTTAAATTGCTGTATTGGCACTTTGCAATAAATAAGTGGGTTTTGGGTTGCAGTTTGGGCACTTGGTCTCTAAAAGGTTCGCCATCCCAGCTGCGCTCTGCAGAGCTACGTGTCTGAAAACCACCAGGTCCCCCAAATAATGTCCAAAATAACCAGTGGTGCCTGTCCCTGCTTATTTTTCAACGTTTACATTGAAGTCTCCAAGAATGTAAACAATGCCTTTTTTGACCACTTGTTTCAGAGTTTCTTGAGCACGGCATAAAAGCCCTCTTTTCAAGATCTGTTGCAGCAGTTGTTGGGGCATATCTTGGATATTTGTGATGCTGAAGGGCTTGGTATGAATAATTTGGTCATTTACAGTTGAGAAACTTTCTACTCCTCTAGCAGGTTTCTTGCTTACAATAAACACTCAATTTGTTTTCCTGATATCATGTCCTGAATAACAAACAGACTTTCAGACTTGAAAAAGCTATTGTCCAACCTGACATCAAGAGATCATTTTCCAGCCTGATCATCATTTGACAATATCTAATTTACCCTGACTTATTCCTCTGACATTCCATGTGGCTGATGTATCTTTGTACAATGCAGACATTTGTTTCTGCCACTGGCTGCCTCAACAACTGGAATTCCAATTGGGTGTCCTATCTGGCACATTTGAGATCTTTTCCATAGAATTTTCTTGGTGAGTTTTTTTGCGGAGTGGGTTGCCAAGTCTTTCTCCAACCCTGTAACTTTAGTTTCAACAGCTGCTCAGAGACAGCAACTGCCATGGTCCTTGTTAATCCAGTCAATGATCAATCTAGTATCAGGTTCTTTTTGTGTTGTCTTATTCTGGTTAATGGGTTTCTGGATATTCTTAATCTGGCTCCTTAGCTGAGACCTGTCCGGCTTGGGTGATCCTTCTGGTATATTTTCTGGTGGCATATCTCCAGCATAGCTCTGAACCTTAAAAGAACATGCAATACCCCCCGACAAGAGGGTATCCACATGGAGGAGGAGATGCTCATTAGCCTCAGTCATGCGTGAGTGAAGCTCCTGCAGTGCTGATTAACAGATACAGTAAGAGCAACTGAAAGAGGACATCTTGGTATAGATTGGACATCCTTTCTTTCATTTTCAGTAGCCTATATTAAACCAATACTTGCTCTGTAACAGCTTTGCCTATATCACATAGCTTCTAGGGATCAGCTTCTAGGGATCAGCAGTATTCTTCATAGAGAAATGGGAGCATGAGCCTGTTTGCAAAGGCTTGACTGCAATTCTGTTTTCTGTGAATGCGGAGACAGTTGGGAGCAACTTTCAAAGCCCCACAAGCCTTGGGTAAAAATGTGTGCTTTATCAATAAAAATAGGTGCTCACATGCGCTCCTGTGCATTCTAAAGCTTCTCCAGCTGATGGTGCAGGACATTCCAGAAGTGGGTTGTTCAATCCTTATTTGCCCAAGAGATGGAGTCATAGTTGAAGCCACGCCTCCAGCTCCTTCCTGCTTGGCTATATTCCAACTCAGTCATGCCCGAATAGAGACGACTTTTTAAATTGTTTGTGTGTTGAATTATTTGTCTTAGGTTTCTCCTTTTTTAAATTTTACCTATTTTGTTGTTGCTGTTCATATTTGGCTTGCTCCTTGGAGGTTTTTGATGGCTCCCCTTGCATGGGGGGGAGCACAGTTGGACCGCCGGCTATCGGGGCTCTTTTTGCGGCTGGCTGACTGTTGCTGGTCCATTTGGTCGCTGGACTCTTGTCGGGGGCCGAGCTGAGGATGCCTGCTGTTGCCGCTGGTGCTCAGGAGCAGAGCCAGGCTGTCGGAGGTGCTGCAAGTGCAGAGACGCGTCAGGGAGCATCGGCGCCTTCCCGTGGCCGCAGCAGAACTCCATGTTCTCAGCAGCAGCGATGGCACAGCAAGGTGCTGTGGCAGCGGCTACTGCTGGACAGCAGTGATGTTCGGCCTTGCCGGGTGGTCTCAGGGCCAGCTGACTGTACTGGTGATCGGATGGTGGAATTCGATAATTTGCCTGATAACATCCAATCTCTTATTCATCGGGCCATTGCCCACAGCATAGCTCCTCAGGGACAGTCTCTGAACCTGGCTGATGTGGAACTGATAGCGGCTCAGCATAAGGCAGCCCAAGGGCTGGCCACTTCCTCTGGTTGGGCGCAGAGGAAGCGGCCCTGTGTCCCCCTTGTTGAGGAGTGAGATGTCCGCCCAGGAGGAGGAAGAACAGAAGGAGATGGAGCTCTCTGATGATGAGGGATTGTTCCTGCTTTTGCTGGTCCCCCCCCTGGTTTGTTTCCCCTGGTTTCTTGCTGTTCAAGGCTAGGAGCACAGCAGCATCGAAACGGAAGCAGAGAAGCAGAAGGAAGAGGAGGAGATGACGGTTGTGGCCTCGATGTCCAAGAAGGCCTCTGGGAAAAGGGGGTTCTTCGTAGAACCTGCAGCAAAAAGGAGGAGATCCCGTGGGCCAAAAGCAGTGGGCCAAACCAGGTACTTTCCTCACTCCTGGTGGGAACAATAGGTGTTTCTATAATATGGAGCCTGATTTCTCTCAAGTTCTACAGGTCCCAGCGGTGGATGCTCCTGTGGGGCCTGGGCCTCTCCAGCTTCCCTGGTTGCGAATGACGTGATGGACAACTTGAACACGGAGGATAAAAGGACTCAACTGGCCTTATGTAAGACCTTTATGGTGGCCATGTGGGTGATTAAGGCCGCTTCCTCAGCATCCTTCTTCAACTGTGCTACGTTGATGTGGCTGGAACAGATGCACAAGCGGGTGCTATCACATGATGTGAGATTGCTGCAGGACATCAGCAAAATCGTCGCTGCGACCCAGTTTTTCGGCAGATTCCACCTTGAACGCTGCTAAGTTTGCCTCTACGGTTCTTTCTTCCTCTGTTTCAGTTAAGAGGATGGTGTGGCTCTGGAATTGGCAGGTGGACACTAAGGCAAAGTGGAAATTGGCGGCGGCCTCATACATGGGGAAGAAGCTGTTTGGCAAGGTCTTGGATCCAATTCTTATTGAGGATAAGAACAAAAATAAGGTTTTGCCTACCATAGCTAAGAAGCAAGAACACTGTTTTACACCATATACATGTAGGCCTAACTATAGGGGTTCTGATAATGACTGTCAGTACCAGCCCAGGGGCGTTCAGGCTATGGGGCAGGATAGATCTTCCTATAGGGACAGGTCCCAGTTTCAGCCTCGGAATAAGACGCCCTTTCGGGGAGTGAGCGGATACCCTTTCTGCATAAACAAATAAGTTGGCATTGGCAGCCCCCGTAGGTGGCCAGTTGGCGTTTGATGACCAGTGGGAGAGTATTACTTCTGACCTCTGGATCCTGAATATAGTTAGATTTGGCCTGCGGTTGGAATTCCTCTCCACACCACCAAATTTCTTCTGAACTTTCACATCTTCCAAATGTGAAAATAAGAGGAAACTTATGCGTCAGCCGATTGCGCACCTGGTGGAGAGCCAAGCTATTGTTTCTCTAGGATGGCGTGGAGAAGGGTCTGTCTCATAATACTCTCCATAGACAGGTGGCAGCTCTGTCCACTGTCCTGGTGCTGGACGGCAGGGAGAGCCTGGAGGACCACCCAGTTGTTAAGAGGTTTATCAGGGGGGCGGCTAACCTTCGGCCCCCAATGGTGCACAGGTTCCCATCTTGAGACTTGTCCACAGTCCTCTTGGCTCTCATTAAAGATCACTTTGAGCCGTTGAGGACTGTTTCCTTGCAGTTTCTCACATTGAATGTGGCTTTCTTGGTTGCCATCATGGAGAATTTCTGAATTGGGAGCTTTGTCAGTAAGGGAGGACCTCTGTGCTTTTCATCCCAACACGGTCGTGCTGAGACTTGTCATTCCCAAGGTTAACATGTACTTTCATAGGGCTCAGGAGATAGTTCTTCCGGATTTTTGTCATGATAGGGACAAATCCTGGTGTAAGTTAGATGTGCGGAGGGCTCTCTGTATCTACATCAAGTGGACGGCATCCACTAGGAAGATGGAGGCATTGTTTGTCTCATTTCAGCTGTCTGCTGTAGGCTCTAGGTTGTCACCTTCAACCATTGGGCGTTGGCTACAAGCTTGTATTGTTCGGACATATGAGGCACAGGGTAAGCCTGTGCCCCAGGGGATCACTGCACATTCTACTAGGAGTGCTGCTACTATGGCTGCGTGGAACACTCAGGCCCCAATTAGGGACATTTGCAGGGAGGCTACGTGGGGTTCTCCATCGCCCTTCATTAAGCACTATCGGTTGAATGCTTTTGCGTCTGCCAAGGCATCCTTTGGATGAAGGGTGCTTCAAAGAGTGCCTGTTCCATCGGGAACTATGGACCAGTGAGTTCCCCACCCTAGGGACTGTCGTTTTGGTATGTCCCACTTCTGGAACGTCATGCACCATCAACTGGAGAAGGAATGTTGGTCCTACCTGAATGTTCTTCTCAGCGTGGTACAAGATGGTCCAGATCACTCCCTGTCAATTAGGTCCATAGTCCGTGGGGCTGGGCGAGCTGTGGGGCAGGATCTGCTCTTCTTTTGTCCTCTAGTTGGAGCTGTGTTTCGTCAGAATGGAGCCACGCAGGAAGGAGCTGACGGCGTGGCTTCAACTATGACTCAGTCTCTTGGGCAAATAAGGATTGAACAGCCCACTTCTGGACTGTCCTGCACCACGCTGAGAAGAACGTTCAGGTAGGACCAACTTTCCATCTCTTTAGATAGAATAGGAATAGAATAGAATAGAATAGAATAGAAGAACGAGCCAGACGTTGCGACGACACAACGTGCGGCCTCTATAGTCCGAGACCGCCGTTGATTCTTTTACCAGCTGCACGGTGCACATGGACCTAAACCATCCCGAAGAGACGGTGACAGGGAGACAAATCCTTGTTGGTCTCAGGGACACTGCAAAGTCCCTGATCGACCCAAGGGAAGTTTTCCAAGCTGGCGGTAAACAGACAGCCCCCAGGCTGACAAAGTCGGAGAAGGCTCCGGAAAGAAGGCAGTGAAAGTGAGTCCAGCTGGTGAGATTTTTTTTTCTTTGAGAATGATTGCCCAAAGAAATTCTTTTTTTAAAAGATAAATTAGTCCTTTAAGCAAAAGAATAAAGCGGCGAAATTTATCTTTATTGGACTGCCTTAGAAAGTTTTTTTCCCCTCTTCTATGTAACAGTGTTTTGTGGATTGAAGTGATTGGAACACTTCCCGTTTCTCCTCTTAAGTGAATGAATTGATTTTTTCTCCTACTCTGTGCTACCTTTATTTTTTGGTTGATCTAAAACTTTTTTTACTTTTAACAATCCTTCCTTTTACTGTTTATTAAATTTTATTAAAGACACTTAGAGATTTTTGTTTTCCTTAAGTTTGATACAAATAAGAGAAAGTTGAATCTGCCATTCGGAAGCCAGAACTTGGTTTTTTCTTTTTTTGAAACAAAGTATCCTTTGCTCTATTTTCTCTGATTTTGTTGACATTGCAACTAGAGGGTTTGCAGCTTGTTTGTAGAGACTGATAACGACTCAAGGATACGGACTGTTTTCTTGCAGGTGTCTTTGTGGAATATTTTGGACAAGGTAAGGGAAAGAAAAGAAAAGATAGATCCCTCACTTTTTTGAAAAAATTAAAAGGATCTTAAGTTTAAGCAAATTCAAAACAAAAATATTTTTATACATAAAAGAGACATTGAAGGCGAGAGTGGCAGTGGATTTTAAACTTTCTCTTTTCTTCTGGGAAATATGCATTTATATACAGATGAAGAAACCCTAAGTTACCAGGATTTTATGGATGGAATTCTAAAGATATTGGAAGGATTTGAGAGGTTTTATAAGAAGTTGGATAGATTATTGTTTGGCTCAATAAAAGATGAAGGGACTGGAGCCTCAAAAATTAAAGAAGAGAGTGAAGATATAGAAGATAAAGACAAGATAACAGATGAACCTAATAATGGAGCACCTATGAGTGAAAGTGGAAAGGAGGGAACATGGAAACGTGAATCTGATTATTATTATATACTTGATGATCTGGAGCTCTACCCCTCCTGTCAAGATATGGATTTGATGATGGGATTAAGAAGAGAAACAGCTTTAGAAAGACATCTGATAATCAAAGACATGTTAATTTTAATACCAGTTCAAGGGCAACAAGACTATATGAGTGATCTTTCAAGCAAAAAAGTGCGCAGAGAAGTTTTTAAAAACTTTATAAAGAAGTTTATAAGAGAATTGACACAACATATGGCCAAAGAGATAAGTCTGTTTTGTTACTGGAAAGACACAGGCTGATGATGAAGGTTGATAACTTAAAACTTAGTTAACCTTTGGTGATTAATAAGTAGGATTTCTTAGACCCTTTTAGAATGTTTTCTTTAAAATGTTTATTTGTTAATTAATAACTCATTATGATAATAATAATGAAATAATAATCTCAATTAGTAAAAGTAATTTGGATATAAACTGTAAATTGGGACCTGGGGAAAAGATTTATCAATTTCACTAATATATTTTTGTTTAGACTTTACTATAAAGATGTAATTTCTCTTGGGAACTTATAAACTTTACTAACAAACTTTTGTTTAGATTTTATTATAAAGATGTAATTTTTCTTGGGTCGGAGGGGAGGAGATGTGATACAAATGACATTTTTTTTCTTTTTTTTCTTTAGATAAACTATAATAACAATAAGGAAATGTTAATGGTTAATGTTTAATGATTTTTATATGTCTTGGCATTGGTAAAAGCAATTAGATATAAGCCTTAAATAGTGAGTTGGAAAAAAAGGGGAGGAATATGCTATAAAAGGGTAATTATTGGAGGTTTATAGGAATAGCTAATGAATGCCAGTAGGTGGTGTGTCTTTAAATACAAATGATTCTAGATAAAAGCATGTTTAAATAATTATAGCCAAACGAGAATGATGGTATATTGATGGTAAAATACATAAAGATTTTCTATTTTAAAATGTAAATTAAAAATATGAAGGATGTATAGTAACGCACGAAATTTATTTGTAACCAATCAACATGCTTTCTACAAGATGTAATGAAGAATGGTTTTTTTAATGTGTTTTTGTTCTAAAAAAAATAATAGAATAGAATAGAATTCTTTATTGGCCAAGTGTGATTGGACACACAAGGAATTTGTCTTTGGTGCATATACTCAGTGTATATAAAGAAAAATAAAATAGAATATATTCATCAAGAATCATAAGATACAACACAGTGATAGTAATAGGTTACTAATAAGCAATCAAATTATACTAGGAAACAAATAAAATGACATACATTTTAAAGATAAAAGCAACATGGTTATAGTCATAAGCGGAAAGAGATAGATACTAGGAAAGAGATAGGTACTAGGAAGGAGGAGAAGAATAATTGTAATACAATCTTAGTAGATAATTTGACAGTGTTGTGGGGATTAGTTGTTTAGCAGAGTGATGGCATTCGGGCAAAACTGTCCCTGTGTCTAGTTGTTCTGGTGTGCAGTTTTGAGGGTAGAAGTTGAAACAATTTATGTCCAGGTTGGGAGGGGTCTGTAGATAGTTTCACAGCCCTCTTTTTTAACTCATGCATTATACAGGTCCTCGATGGAAGGCAGGTTGGTAACAATGGCATTTTCTGCAGTTCTAATTATCCTTTGAAGTCTGTGTCTGTCTTGTTGGGTTGCAGAGCCAAACTAGACAATTATAGAGGTGCAGATAACAGACTCAATAATTCCTCTGTAGAAGAGAATCAGCAACTCTTTGGGCAGTTTGAACTTTCTGAGTTGGCGCAGACAGAACTTTCTTTGTTATGCTTTTTTAAGTCTTGAGATATGATCGAACCTAGAAACTTGAAGGTCACTACTGTTGATACTGTGTTGACTAGTATTGTAAGAGGAGGTAGTATAGGAGGGTTTCTCTAAAATCTACCACCAATTCTATGGTTTTGAATGTATTTAGTTCAAGATTTAGTTTGGGGACGCGATGGCTCAGTGGCTAAGACGCTGAGCTTGCCAATCAGAAAGGTCAGCAGTTCAGTGGTTCGAATCCCTAGCACCGCATAACGGGGTAAGCTCCCATTACTTGTCCCATCTTCTGCCAACCTAGCAGTTCGAAAGCATGTAAAAAGGCAAGTAGAAAAATAGGAACCACCTTTGGTGGGAAGGTAACAGCGTTCTGTGTGCCTTTAGTCATGCTGGCCACATGACCATGGAGACGTCTTCGGACAGCGCTGGCTCTTAGAGTCGGGAACAGCTAGCACATATATGTGAGGGGAACCTTTACATTTACCTTTACTTAGTTCAAGATTGTTCTGGTTGCACCACAAAGCTAGTTGTTCAACCTCCCGTTTGTATGCAGAGTCATCGTTGTCTTGAATGAAACCAATCACTGTTGTATCATCTGCAAACTTCAGTATTTTAACAGAGGGATCTTTTGAGATGCAGTCATTGGTATATAGAGAAAGGAGAAGTGAAGAGAGTGCACAGCCTTGGGGTGCTCCTATGCTAATTGTACAGGTATCTGGTGTGATTTTGCCTAACTTCACCTGCTGCTTCCTGTCTGTTAGGAAGCTTATCATTTACACATTTACAGAAATTGCATTTTCTTTCCTCCAGTTATTTTCACTTTATGCTGCTTTTAATTACAGAAAGGCAAATATCCTTCTGGAGACAAGACAAGTAGCTATGAAAATCTTTGAAGATTACACCGTTTCCTGGTACTGGATAATAATGTAAGCATAGGACTGAATAGCCCAGCTAATCTATAGAATGAATTTAGGACCGAACTATCCCGAAAACAAAACATTAGAGAAATTGTATAAACTTGATGTAGATTATATGGGGATCTCCCTTAATTTAATCCATATAAGCCTTACCAAGGAGGATTGACCTGAGATAATGACTGGCTCACTCAGTAAGTATCATTAAAAGCAAGATTTTGGGCTTGGATTTCTTTGGTCTCTAGCCAAAATTTTAACTTATTATACTAGCACTTTTGACACACTCTCTTTGCCCTAACTGAAGCAATGCTCCCTAGCCTGCCTATTTGTTCATTCCCTCAGTTTTGGAGAGCATTCTACATTAATTTCTTTTAGATAATTGACATTGTTTATCCATGTCCATCTACATTTTTATTGAGTTATAAAGTAATGTAAAATATAAAATGCAAAGTAAATAGGAAAGCAGTGGGGAGGAAAATGGGAAGGAGAGGACTTCCGACTCTATTACAGTAAAATAAGGCATTAACATCGAGTCACAACTTTTTGCTTTTTCATAATAATATGAGCAAACCATTTCTATAAAGATCTATCAATCTAATCAGTAAAACCCAAAGTCAGAATTTAGTTTAGTTCTTCTCCACATCAAGCACGAAGTTCAGATGTGGTCTCCATGTGGAAACAAAAGTACTTATGTTCTTTTCTTTAATCAAAGTGGTCAATTTTGCCATTTTGCCAACTCCATCAATTTCTGCAACCATTCGTCCATAGTGGGAATCGAAGTGTCCTTCCATTTTTGTGCATACAATAGTCTTTTTGCTGTCAACATATGAAATAACAAAGTTCCCATTTTTTTTCTAGTTCTTTTTCTATTAAACCCAAGAGGAAAAGTTCTAGTTTCATTTTTATCTCCATTTTCAAATAAAAGTATTAAAATATGAATCATACTTCAAAATTGTTTTGCTTTATCACATGCTTTATCACCATAGATCCTCTCTTTATTTTTATCCTTCCAGCATTCATTTGACAACAAAATGTTTTAATTTATTTGGGATTAGTATTATATGTAAATCAGACTGCTGTAGTTTATTCAACAAATCATGCTTTTAAAAATTCTGGTTTAGCATTAGGAGTGACTGTAGTTATTTTGTTTATTAATTTAAGTAATCATAATTGTAAACATCTGCATGGTAAAGTAGCAAATGAGAATTTACAGAAGAAATTAACGATTATTCCATATATATTTATGTAAATGTAAAACAAAGAAACATGGTAGTGAGAAGCTCATTTTACAAATCAGTGATGAAAATATAATATTCCTCTGAGCATACATTTCTTGGATACCTTTTCTTCTTTTAAATATGGTATTTAGTTTCAATGCAAGAACTATTTCAAGATTTTTTGTCTTCCATATGCAGAGGTCTCGTGATTTCCATGGTAATCAGCCTTGTGTTTATTGTTCTGCTCCGGTTCCTGGCAGGGATCATGATTTGGGTGATGATTGTACTGGTGATCCTGGTGCTTGGATATGGTGAGTCAAATCAATTTTTGAATCTGATGGGTTATGGCAAAAGTCTACTAGAAATTCTCATTTTCATCCTGGAGATTTAATTTAGAGGTGGAGAGTATATAGACTTCTAAATATAGACTTCTAAAATATCCCAAATCCTCACAATTGTGAGCTAACCATAATGAGCTGCTGGGGGCTGGAGTTAACAGTATCTAGAAGACTATACTGGTACGCATGGCTGACTCTACAGTTAAGTCTTCAGCTGTTCTAACGGAGCCTTCTGAGAGGTGTAACACAACGTATCTAGAAATATCAGATTTGGGAAGATTCTGCTAAGCCTTTATATGCTATGTCGGTATGAATTTGTTTTCTGTATCTTTTAATCACCACTCCACATTTGGGCTACAGTACTGTGGGTATACAGTAATGAGAATGTTAAACTAAGGTCTTTGACAATCGTTTTCTCTGCCTTTTCCAACTCCTGTTTTTGTCTTCCAGGAATATTTCATTGTTATATGGAATATGCTCATCTGAAAGGACAGAGTGGTTCTGATGTCTCCTTGATGGAACTTGGATTCCAGACAGATTTTCGTGTCTATCTCCACCTGAAGCAAACCTGGTTAGCTTTCAGTGAGTTCCTGTTCAAATATACTACCTAGTGACATGGCCTTTTTATTGAGCAGTCCTAGAACCTTTTTAAAAATGGGAGAAGATCTCTTCAAACCTCCAAACAGATGAAAATATACAGTATTCCTAATAGTTCTAAGAATTTTTCTAGTTTGTGTTTTTATTTTGCTCAGTAAAAGCTGTATAAAGCAGAAATCATGTCATTCCCCCCCCCCCATTTTTTTTATCCAGTGATCATCCTGTGTATTATGGAAGTTATCATTATTCTATTGCTTATCTTCTTGCGCAAGAGAATACTCATAGCCATTGCACTGATCAAGGAAGCTAGCAGGTGAGGCTAACTTGGACTGTTCTTGGAAATGTCATCCACAACAGGGGTAGGTTCTAGCAGTCACTACTGCCGGTTCGCTCGTGGGAGCTTTGCATGTACACGCACACTTGGTGCGTGCATACGCAGTGCAATAAAAATTGTTCTGTGCATGCGCAGAAGCAAAAAACAAGATGGCGGCATCTATGGTGCCACCCGGAGAACCGGTTCAGGGGCATGGCAGGTCTGGGTTTCTGCCGGTTCCAGCGACCCAGGCTACCAAACCACTACTGCTTCAGTCGAACCAGTTCAAACCGGTAGGAACCCACCACTGATCCACAACCATCCCCTCAGTTTTGTAGTTCTCAAGAATTGGCTTACTATTTTGTCTAAATCTATTGCTGCTGGAAAATTGAGCAGATCTGTACAGCATCAACAAACAAAAGAGAAAACTCTAAAATAAGAATAATTCTCTCTTTTTGCAAAGGAATAATTTGGTTGTCCATCTCAAATACTGTATAAAGCATTCTTTTTATTCATTTCTTACAGAACTGTTGGGGTGGGAAGAGTTAAAAGTGTGCAAATATAACATGTGCTCATTGAATAGAAGCACTTAACTATCCTAGATATACCATAAGTTAACTATGGATATACTATACTATAGATGAATATAACATAAGTGAAACCAAGTCCCAATGGGGCCAAAGAATAAGCAAGGCTTTATTGTGGCTGGCTGTACTAAGGCATTAGAACAGAATCATGTGCTTTTTCTTTCTCCCCATTTCCCATTCCTATTGCAGGGCTATTGGACACATCATGACATCACTTTTGTTTCCTCTATGTACTTTCTTTCTGTTGTGTCTCTGCATTGCCTACTGGGCTAGTACTGCTGTGTATCCTTCCTCAATTTTTCTTTCTTTCCTGGGTGAAGGGGATGGGTGGCAATAACACCAAATAACCTAGTTCTCAGATGTTCATCTCAGACAAACAAAAGTGCCATTTTTATTACTATAATGAAGAGTTCCTTGACTGCTTCTAGTTTCTTGTCTACCTCTAACGAAGCTATCTACAAGGTATTTAATGATACAGAATGCCAATATGCTGGAACAACTTGCAAACCAGAGGTAAGGAACTTAAAATAATTAACTAGGGAAAATATATTCAGTCGAGCTGTTTAGAAACCACAAAAATATAGCAGTCCATTTCCTGCTGAATGTGTGGCAGATCTTGCAAGGGCCACTGATGAGGCTCACTCCTTCCAGGCCTTGCTTTGAAGAGTCTGAGTCAAGCAGGTTTCCCTCCTATTCCAGAAAATGTGATGTTCAAAGTATGTTTGTACTTTCTCCCAAGGAAAGGTACCCAAGTGTGCACTATTTTCCTTTAGCAAGTGTAAACATGACTTTATAGGAGAATTAGCTCTATGCCTTTTTATTATTTTAAATTATTTTTGAAAGGCAAAAGAAAAGGAACAATTTCTCTAGTTATATAATGTATTAATAATTGTCACATTCTGGACATTCTAGAAGCCAAATTCTGGAAATTCACAAGGCAAAATTTCTGTTCTGTCTGGATTTTTGGAAGACTGCATATATACTTAGAGAAAAATAATAGAAAAGCAACATTATTTTCAAGTAAGACATTTTAATGGAACTTTAAGAAATAACAATTTTCTTCCTTCTTTTAGACCTTCAGTACTTCCAATGTCACCAAGCTATGCCCAGGAGCACGTTGCCTCTTTGCCTTCTATGGTGGTGAGACTGCCTACCACAAGTATCTCATCATCTTTCAGATTTTCAATGTTTTCATGTTCTTTTGGCTGGCCAACTTTGTCATTGCCTTGGGCCAAGTCACACTTGCTGGGGCCTTTGCATCATACTACTGGGCTTTTAAAAAACCTGATGATATGCCAGCGTTTCCAATCTTCTCCTCCTTTGGCCGAGCACTTAGGTAAAGGAACTGGAGTACAGAGGGGGGAAAAACTCCATTTGCCTTGATATCAGCAATGTTTACCTTTTGGAGGAATAGGAAATTGTTATTAGGGACCATTAAGTTCACAAAAAAGATTATTCTGAGCTTAGTATAAAATCCATTGCAATTTAGATAAGATGAGGTGGCAAAGTGTTCTTTGTTTTGTGGTTTGGAAAAGAGCTGATTTCTGAGAAGCTAGTATTGCAACTGAAGTTGATATTAGGTTTATTCAAGGCCACTTATTCAAGATTCCCTTGGATAAAAAGTGCTGCAGTTTTCTTTGTGAGAGCAGAGTCAACATGATGTACATCACGGGTAGTTTCAAAAACTTGTGAAAGTCTGAAGAGGCTTCTGCAAAAGCATAGTCCTACAAAGAAATCTCTCCTGGGCCTGGCAAGTGCTGCTTGAGAAGACTCAGTCCTGTGTTCTTCAGCACTGTAGCTCCCACAGCCAGAAGAGACTCCAGTGAAGAACTATGTTATCCTCCCCCTTTGTTTAACAAAAACTGTACATGTGTGTTGCAGCCTTCACCAGTGCAATTTTTCTGCTGCTGTTTTCTCCCTTAGGTATCACACAGGTTCACTGGCCTTTGGATCCATCATTCTTGCCATTGTCCAGGTCATTCGAGTCATTCTGGAGTACCTGGATCATAAACTAAAAGGTATTGACCCTTTCTACTGGCTTCTTTCAGGCATTTATTTTGTAAACCTACTCCTAAGGGATGGTGCTGTTGTGGTTTGTGGGATGATAGGTTTTTTAAATTTTTATTTAGATCTTTGTTGTGTCATTCTATAGCCACTTAAGACCTATAGGAATTTGCACTGCAGGAGCATAAATAAATAAATAATCAGAGGGATCATGACTCTTTCTAATGTGATAGAGAGAATACTAAGAACTTTCTCCTGTCCTGTTTTGCAATCCATTAGCTTCTGAGAATATGTTTGCCAAGTTCCTTTTGACCTGTTTGAAATGCTGCTTCTGGTGCCTGGAGAAGTTCATCAAGTTTTTGAATAGAAATGCATACATTATGGTGAGGAATTTGAGCATTTGTTCCTTATTTAGGGCATTAATGCAGATTTCTAGATGCTCTGTACAGTAAGGGAACTATTCTAAATACTTAGCCATACCTTTGGCAGAGGTTGCAAGTTTTCCTTTAGATTCTTCATTACTTGTTAAAACATTTAAAGGAGACTTGGCTGCCGAATGCACTCATCCTGATCATTTGTGTAGTGCATTTACTTGTCCTGATTATGCCATGCCAATGCTGCAGCAGTTATGATGATGATTCTTAGTACTGGTTTTCAGATGAAAATGCTAATTACCCATTCACATTTATTCTGTATTGATTGCTATTGTGAAGTTGGTTGTGAATCATGAAGTTCTTAAGAATTTCATGAACTGGATAAGGGGAGAGGCATCTGAAGGAATAAACTGGGGGCCTGTTTGGAGCCCCTTGATGCCAGGATTGTTAAATAAAGATATTTTTTTTAAAGCTAGGTGAGCTGGGGGGGCATAATGGGAAAACATAACAACCAAGATAAGAGGGATCCAAGCAAGTACAGTGTATTTTCCTTCTTATTCCCTTCCCTTCACATCCCCAAAAGTCATGTAAAAATGTGTTTGTTTATTTGTTATGTTTTTCATAGCTTTAATATTGTCCTAAAATCTATATTTGCCTTTTTCTGGCTCAAAGTAATCATGTCTTTGTAAAAAAAAATGTTCTTCAATAGATTTTTTTTTTCATTTGGCAATTTGCACAGATTGCTATTTACGGTACCAATTTCTGCACTTCTGCCAGGAATGCCTTTTCTTTGCTCATGAGGAACATAATCAGGTGAGCCTGGAAGCTGCTTTTGGTTTTATTATTCTGTTTGGAAGAGCTCGGCCAAGTTCTTTATTGTTTGATTTAGTAGCTGAAAACTCCATGATAAACTGGTATAATGATTATCAGTTAAATGTGCTGTGGCAGTGGGCATTCTGTGTGGTAGTGCTCACCTTGTGGAACAAATTGGACTCCCAAATGGAAAGAGTGCAGAAATATGAATACCTGTGTATATGAGTGCATACAAGTTCTCTTGATTGTCACTTGGCAGAATGATATGGTGGCATATAAATTTAATATAAAATAAATGGTATCATCTCTAATTTTGAAATTATTTATATATGTTATTGGTTACATTGTATATTTTACAACAATTCTTATAAATCTAAACTTCATATTTTTAAAATGGAAAGCAGAATGAAAATGCTGTAAACATTCATTCATCCAAACAGAAATTTATTATGAAAAAATTACAAAGTGTGCTCAGTTTGAATGAGATATTTGACCACATTAAAATATTTGTTTTGTTTCCGTATGATCTAAAACCTGAGGGCTGGGGCCCACTATCACTCTGCAGCCTATTCTCAACCAAGCCACCTGAGCGCTCAGGGCTTCACTCAGGCTAGCAGCACAGGTGCTCGTGGCCTCACTTGTGCTAGCATCTCTGGCGCTCACAGCCCACTTGCACAAGCATCTCTGGTGCTCACAGCGTTGCCTGCAAAACCATCTCCTCTTCCCCCCCCCCCCCCGCCGCCCCCGGGCCGCCAACTCAGAAAGGTTAAGGAACTCTGATATAAAAGAAAAGGTCAAATCCTCTTTTAATTGAGGTTGACTTCATGGTCCTTTTCTATTTCTGGTAGTATGAAAAAGTTTGCTACTACCTTCTTCCAGGATATTTTTTCCCATTGCCCACTAACTTACACCCTGGAATTTTCAGATAGTCTCCCATCATCTAACCAGATCCAGCTCTACTTAGTTCCAAAAAACCGCCCCAGAGCAAATTGCCTGGGCATTGAAAAAAGTGACTTATGACCATGTTTCACATTTAACAACATTGCAGTATTCTCAGAGTCACATGATCAAAATTCAGATGCTTGGGAACTATGATGGTTGCAGTGTTTGGGAGCATGTCATCACTTTTTGTGACCTTCTGACAGAGTCAATGGGGAAGCCAAATTTACTTTACAACCATGTTACTAACTTAAAAACCACAGTGATTCACTTAACAACTGTGGCAAAAAAGGTTGCAAAATAGGGCAAAACTCAACATTGCTTAGCAATGGGAAATTGTGGTCAAGGACTATCTGTAACTGTAATGCTTTTCTCTTTGTATTCAGAGTGGCTGTTTTGGACAAAGTCACTGATTTCCTGTTTTTCCTTGGAAAAATCCTAATTGTGGGAAGTGTTGGTAAGACATTTATGATATTTTGGGTTTTTTCTCAAGTTTGGTCACTTATTGGTCTTTTGGGAGTTTCCATGCAGATTTTACTTAGGTTTAGGGAATTTACATTTGAATGAAATTATATTTGCAATAAAGAATATATTTAAAGCAGGGATCAAAGCCTTTTTTTTTGTACAACAGGAATGGAACTCTAATATAGCTGGAGGTAAAGCTGTTTCTTTTCCTAAGTATGATTTCCACTTGATATGTCACTAGTCATCAGCTTGCCTCAAATTTTAAGATATCAAGAGTTGTAATCCAGTATGTACAGGACATAAAGTTAGGGAAGATCTTTTCCACATTTCTTGCCTGTTATTACAGCTCATTTTCATAATAGGCAGAAACAAGCGCAAAATCTAAACCCCATTTGGGAGACGGAAAAAAAATTGTTAAAATGTATATCGGTCAAAGTCAAACTCATTTGTAAAAATGATGGGATTTCCAAATTAGAACTAAGATATAGAGAAAAATGTGAATTTTAATTATTTTCATTTCATTTTAGGTATCCTTGCTTTCTTTTTTTTCACCCAGAGAATAAAACTGATTCAAGACACCGCACCAACTCTCAATTACTACTGGGTCCCCATTCTGGTTAGTATTTTTAAAAATATGGATGTATTTTTTTTTCTCCAATTGCAGCTGTACTGCTTGGCAGCTGTTTTCTGTTCGTTTAATCTACTTTTACAGCATTGATGTCCACCTTGTGTTGCTTGGAGGGGAGGGTTGAGAAAGAGTCACTACTACTTTACTGATATGTATTCTGTTATTAAACATTGATTATATTTAATTTCCATCTTACTTCATAGGAAAAAGTATATAGGTTTTATGCTACCCATGTTATCTTACCCTAGCTGTGAGTTAAGTTTTGAAGAAAATTAGTTAACACGTTGCACTAAGCTAAAATGTTTTGGGGTGTTTGTAATCTAATGAGTTTATCGACTGCAGTTTATAAACCATGGTTTAATCTGTTGTGTCAATCCAATTAACTGATTCCTTCAACCATATTAAAATTAACCTTGACTTAGAATAATCCTCAAACAATATGTGTATTTGCATGTAGTTCTCAAATGTTTGAAAGAGAGTTCTGATTCACACCAGACCCAATTATTTATGTATTTATTTATTTAATTTGCTTTCCGCCATCTCACCGTGAGGTATCTCTGGATGGTTTAAAGAATAAAATTATACAAATAATAACAATAAAATACTATAAAATACTAATTATCAGATATAATTAAAAGATGGGGAGGGAGGAAGTAGGATGAGCAGGGGAGGGGGATCTGTTGCTGAATCTATCAATCACATCCAAGATGACGCGCCCCCATTGGAACCCCAAGCCAGCTGATAGAGCCAAGTCTTCAAGCTCTTGTGGAAGGTCAGAAGGGTAGGAGCTCACTTCATTCCCTGGGGCAAGATATTCCAAAGGGCAGGAGTGGCAGCAGAGAAGGCTCTTCTCCTAGATCCTACCAGCTGCAATTCCCTGGCTGATAGTGCTTTCAGTGTATCTCCTCTGTTGGCACAGGTGGAATGGGTCAATCCCATTGAAATGAGATGTTCCTTAAGCAACCTGGAGCCATGAAAGTCTTTAAAGGTGATAACTAACACTTTGAATTGCACCTGCAGCAAACTGGTAGACGGTGCAGCTTGCAGTATGGCAATGGGGGCCCCAAAATATGCCCACACTGCAGTGGTGGGTTCTGGATCCCGTTCCAACCGGTACGGGATCGTCGTCCACATGGACGCGTGCAGTGCATGCATGTGATGTACTGTCCAGCGACACCTCCGCAAGCCTCCTCGAAGCTCCAGCTGCTCAGCAGAGCGTCGTGCAGGCGCTGTACGTGCCGTGCACATAAGCGCCAAAGACTTTAAAGACAGGTAAGGAGCGTGGATAGGCGGACCCTCCGGAGCACCGTACCGGAACGGTACCCAGTGCTCCGGGCAGGCTCCGGTACGCCCATACCAGGGCGAACTGCCTGCAACCCACCACTGCCACACTGCCTCATCCTGTACTGGCTCTATCTTCCAAATGCTCTTCAAGGGTAGCCCAATGTAAAGTGTGTTGCAATAGTCCAAATACATGATAACTAGGGCTTGAATGACTGAACACAGGGACTCTTGATCAAGGAAAAGCCACAACCCGAAGTTGTAAAAATGGTCTTTTAGCTGCAACTGCCACCTGTTCTTTGTGCAGGAGTCGTGAGTCCCGATGAACCACCAAGTTGCAGACAAGATATGTCTGGAGTAGTGCCACCCCATCCAGAACTAAGGATTCAGTACTGGATCTTTGGGATCCATACACCCAAAGCCATTTGGTCTTGCCGTGGTGGCGCAGTGCTTAGAATGCAGTACTGCAGGCTACTTCTGCTGATTACCAGCTGCCTGCAGTTCGATAATTCAATTCTCACTGGCTCAAGATTGACTGAGTCTTCCATCCTTCTGAGATTGGTAAAATGAGGACCCAGATTGTTGGGAGCAATATGCTGACTCTGTAAACTGCTTATAGAGGGCTGTAAAGCACTGTGAAGCAGTATAGAAGTCTAAGTGCTATTGTTATTACTTTCCAGGGTTCAGCCAAAGCCTGTTGTACCCCAACCAGGCCCCAATAGCCCCCAGACACAGCAACAGTATCACATAGGTCACCAGGAATGGATATATATAGTTGATTATCATCAATTTAGACATTATTGATATTGTCATAAGTACGATATCACACTGAGGTGACTCTCTCTCTCTCTCTTTTGTAGACAGTGATTGTGGGTTCCTACCTCATTGCACATGGATTTTTCAGTGTATATGCCATGTGTGTGGACACACTTTTCCTTTGCTTCTGTAAGTATCTTGTCTAAACTACTAAATGTAGACAGTCACTGTTGCTATAATTATGCTTTATCCAAAAGTAGATGGTTCTTTGTTGACTCCAAAGCTGTTCCCCAGTTACTGTAGCATTAAGCCTGGAATTCAATCCTGATGGGGCTCCAGGTTGTCTCAGCCTTCCATAGCACTTGCAGAATAGTACTTAGATTGCTGATAGGCAACTTGGAGATCAGAAAGGGATGGTCATAACTAAATTAATCCCCCCTTTGCCAGGAAACTGCATCCTAGTGCTATTCCAGAGATAGCACATTAGTCCGTTGTAGTATAAGCAAAAGGCATAAATTACAAGAAAGGTTCTTTTTGTTCAGCAGCCACTCATTTCACAACTGTTCTATGTTAGGATGCACTGAAGAGTTATAATGGGTCTGTTCTGACCTAGGATTCCCAAGAGCATGAAGCAAACTCCTTGTCCCGACAAAAACTCTTTTTATTAATTTACTGTGAATTCTGCTCATTCGCATCCAGCAAAATCTTTCAAGGGAGGATTTACAATCATAGGCCTTATCTGGCTCGGAGGGCGGCAGGCCAATATCTGCAAAACTTAGCAAGGAGTCTCAGAAAATCACAAACCAATTAAGTGAACTAATTGTCTCCTGCAAACTCCATTCCCCTTTCACTCCTCTTTTATTTTCTCTGGGAGGGGCCATTCATTGTCCACCTGTGTCCTTACTCCCAAGTCGACCCCTGTTCTTTAGCTGTTTTTTTTCCGTCTGGCAACTCTGTGCATACGCACACTGGGAACAGGCTCCAGCTGTTAGTCTGCCTCTCCGATGTTTGACTGAAGGCAGCTGATAACTGGCATACGGCTCTGGCCCCCTCTCTGCCTCTGACACAGGGCCCTCATCAGAGCCTTCCCCAGACTCCAGGACTGGCCCACCCTCCTCACTGTTCGGGCCACAACAGGGTCCTTGTAGTTGTAGTCATTGCAATATCCCTGTGGTGAATGTAATTCAGGTGCTTGGCTACCAGCTTGAAATTACAATGGTTGCAGCATCCTACGGTCACTTAATCACAATTTGTGGCTTTCACTGCTGGCTTCCAATAAGCAAAATCAATGGGGGAAATCAACAGGAAGCTACAAATAGGCCTGTAGCCCAGCATATAATATCACACCTAAAAACAGCCACTTGGTGTGCCAGAATTGTCATTGTAAGTTAGTGCAGTCACATAACATTGCACTTTATAATTACTTCATTTAGTGATGGAATTCCCAGTTACAATGACCATAGTTAACTAAGGACTTCTTGTACTTCAAAGTAAGGTTTACTGTGTTTCCATGTCATGGTTCCTATCAGATAGAAATTTATCTGGCTCTGGGATATTAGAGTGGCCAGATGCAAAAGATACAGAAAATTATATATATATATATATATATATATATATATATATATATATATATATATATATATATATATATATGTGTATGTGTATGTGTATGTGTATGTGTATGTGTATGTGTATGTGTATGTGTATGTGTATGTGTATGTGTATGTGTATGTGTATGTGTATGTGTATGTGTATGTGTATGTGTATGTGTATGTGTATGTGTATGTGTATGTGTATGTGTATGTGTATGTGTATGTGTATGTGTATGTGTATGTGTATGTGTATGTGTATGTGTATGTGTATGTGTATGTGTATGTGTATGTGTATGTGTATGTGTATGTGTATGTGTATGTGTATGTGTATGTGTATATATATATATATATATATATATATATATATATATATATATATATATATATATATATATATATATATATATATATATATATAATTTGTGAAACTGACAACAGTTTCTTTATATTAGAGACTATTCTGTATTTTGTTGAAATTGCAGGGACAGAAGATAACAAATTAGTTATTTATAGTTGAATTATAAATGAGCATTAGTCATACTGTTACTGCTTGGAAGAGTTTGGTTATAAAGCAGATTTGCTAATCCAGTGTTTTTCTAGATGACCATTCCTCCAGTAAGGCAGGATATGACACTTAGCTCAGATGCTAGACTAGAAAGATGAAAGATTTATGATCTTTATTTTAATTAGAAATGCAATCATAGCTGCTATCATCATTTTCCTGGCTAGCAGTAGATTTAAGTCCACAATCCATAAACCAGGTCATTTAGAGCCAGGCATGTAATGGGACATTTAGATTAATGGTGGTGATAGTTTTTATTAATTAGATAAGCTAACTGGGGGAATCTCAACTTTTTCAATTAATTAGGTAGTATCATCTTGGGATTGATTTCTAGTGACTTCCTTAACAATATTCATAATCATGAAGTGCCTCTAGTAATAATCCCAAAATTGATCCTATAATCTCTTTGATATTGCCTATGCATCCATTTGCTGTCTTCTACATCCATTAAGCACAGCAGTTTTCCCAATCTGTCACCCTTTTTGTATCATATGTTCAAAGCAGTGGTGGGTTTCAAATTTTTTTGGAACCTACTCTGTGGGTGTGGCCTCCCTTGTAGGAGTGGCTTGCCAGCCATGTGACCTGGTGGGAGTGGCTTGCTGGCCATGTGAACTGGTGGGAGTGGCTTGCCGGCCATGTGACCAGGTGGGAGTGGCTTGCCGACCATGTGACCGGGTGGGAGTGGCCAAGACGATGTCACTGAATTCTTTGCCCCAATGGATGAACTACAATAAGATTAAAATAAGTACAAAAACAATAAAAGAGCAACTTACAGAAGGAAGATGACTGTTCTTGCCAGTCTTCAGTATCACGGACTCCAATGAATGGGCTGCACAAAGAAGAGACACAGAAATGAACTCTTTCATTGCATGCACTGCATTGGGATGAAACCAGCACACAAAATAATAGAAAAGGAAAATTACTCTCCTTTTTTGCGTCTTCTGCACCACCACCTCATGCTCCAACAACCTGTACAAAGGAGCGACACAGAAAGCAAGACTTTAATTGCTTGCACTTCACTATCTCAAGGATGAACACAGCACAGACCACACCACACCCAGCAATAAAGACAGCTACTTACAGAGGAAGGATCCCTGGCTTGCCGGTCTTCTGCACACCACCTTATCGATTTACTTTGCTCAAAAAACCTGCACCAAGGACAAACACAGAAAGCAAGACTTTAATTGCTTGCACTACTATATTAAGGATGAAACAAGCACACAAAGCAATAAAAGAGCTACTTGCATAGGAAAGATGACTGTCCCAGCGGTCATACTCTGTTGCCTCTTCATCCTGTTAAATAATACTAACTGCAGAAGAACTAAAACAATATTGGACTCAATTGTGGTTGTAAGCTGAGGACTACACTACATGTAACAGAAGGGACCTCTGTTTTCACCCAACAATGTACAGTCTTTTCAGGAAGGGTGTCCCCCAACAAACAGGAAAGATATAGTCTTTCATCCAAGAAGTTAGATCAAGAATGAATGTCACAGGTAGATTCACAGAGCAATACAGATTTCTTTTTCTGAAATTTAGTTCTCAGTTCAAAAAAACAGAAATATAATGAATTAGGTTCAGTACTTAGGTCGGTCCAAGTAGCTATTCAAGAGTTAGTGGTTAGAAGCAATGGTACAGCAAGATATGGAATTAAAACCAGAAATATTTTGTTGGCTATTTGAAAAGGAGTACAATATATATTTAATTTTACACATGTTAGCAGCTGCTGGAATTGTGTTTGCACAACAGTGGAAAAACAGAGATATGAAAATGAATAAATATTACAATGTGCAGGAATAAATAAATTGACAATTAAAATCAAGAAGGCTTTGAATACTTTTTCACGTGGGATTTGTTTTAGCAATTGCTAACTAACAGAAACAGAAATTAGAAATCCAAAAGTATGAAAGAAAACACCAATTATGTAAGGAAAGGTCCCTAAAATGTATAAGGAAATATTACTAGATCATTATTAATGCGTAGATAACTGCGGGACATTACACACCCACACCCACACAAACTATGGCAGTGCCAGGAAAACACCAAAAAATAAGAATCCCCCCCCCCCCAAAGACTGCAAATGAAACCAGTTTTTTTTCCCTAACCCTAAGGACAAGAAAGACAAAGCCACTGGAATAAAAACCATCAAGGCATTGTGGAAAATTATAAAGGACAGTGCCAGGAAGCTCACAGAACCATCAACCACCTCAGAATTACATAAACGAGGGTGAAACCCACAAAATCTTGCAAAGCTGCCTTGCATCAACCTGGCCTGCCCATAGAAAAGCAGCCACTTTGAGATACATAAACCTGGTCTGAACACTTTTAAGCAACATATTGCATCACAAAGAAAACATTTGCAAAAAGGAATAACATTTCTTGTAGGAAATATATTTTATAAACAATTAAAAAATAAAAATTCCCAAACAATAATTCAAAAAAGATATTCTATAAATTTAAAAAATCCTTAAAAACCATTGTTAAGTATTCCACCAGCAATAATTTATACTATAACCATTTCAAACTATTCCACATACAATAATTTAAAATGAAACCATTAAAAATATTCCATACACAATAAATTACAATAAAACAATTTAAAACAATTCTATGCACAATACATTTTAAAGTATTGAGTATAGAATATTTTTAAATGGTTTATTTTAATTTATTTTGGATAGAATCTTTTAAAATAGTCTAAGACAATTTTAAAAAGAATCCACACACAATAAATTGAAGTAAACCATTTTAAAATATTCTATACTCAATACTTTTAAGTAAAATTATTTTTAAAAATTCTATGCACAATAAATAAAATATTATTTTAAAATACATTAAAAAAATAAAAGAAAAAAAAACAGGTTACTTACCAGCAGGCAGAATCAGCAGCTCTCCAATGCGATGGATGGATGCAACAGGCAGCAGACAGGCAGAGAGGCAGCAGGACAGGTAAGACTGTTAGAGCTGGAGAGGAGGGGCGGGGGGCTTTTGGCCTAGCCTCGCAGAGGCTTGCCGCCCACGCCAGCCCGGCGCTTCAGCGAGGAAAGGCCAGACACCTTTCCTCGGCGAAGCTAGCCTCCCACCGGCCGGGCGGCCTACGCAGGCCTGGCGCTTCAGCGAGGAAAGGCCTGGACACCTTTCCTCGGCGAAGCTAGCCAGCCGCGCGCCCTACGCGAGCCTGGCACTTCAGCGAGGAAAGGCCCGGAGGCCTTTCCTCGTGGAGGCTCACCACCCGCCGCCCACACGGCCTACGCCAGCCTGCCGCTTCATCGAGGAAAGGCCCGGAGGCCTTTCCTCATGGAGGTTGCCACCCGCCGCCCGCGCAGCCAACGCCAGCCCAGCCAACGCCAGCCCGCCGCTTCAGCGAGGAAAGGCCCGGAGGCCTTTCCTCATGGAGGTCGCCGCCCGCGCAGTCCACGCCAGCCCGCCGCTTCAGCGAGGAAAGGCCCGGAGGCCTTTCCTCAACGAAGCTAGCCTCCCGCCGCCCCCCTCGCACTTAGTTGCTTACCTGAGGGAAGCAGCAAGCTCCTGGAATGTGAAGAGATGGGAGTTTTGAAATGGAGGAGCCGCTTTTAAACGGGTCGCCTCCAGCCCGCTCACTGATTGGCTGGACTCCAGCCAATCAGTGAACGGTGGGCTGGGCTAGCTAGTTTAGTGTGGACGGGCGGGGGAGTGAGCGAGCGAGCTGCATTGGGACGGCAAGGGCGATCGAGCGACAGGACCGGTGTCGGTTCCCAGAAGTTACTTCCGGGTCCGGTTACTTCCGGGTTCGGTCACGAACAGGATCGCGCGATCCGGTGCGAACCGGTAGGAACCCACCACTGGTTCAAAGTAAGGTAAACCTCTGCTTGTTCTTTATCCCCTCAGTCTTAATTGATTCTTCTTAAAATCATTCACCAAATCCATAATTCAAAAGTGACAAACTTTTTCTATGTCCATCTTTTACATTTGCACTAAAAGACAATTAATCTACTGATTCAGATCTTTCTTGTCTTAGATTATTTCATGATTTTGTCTTAAGTTTGTTATTGCCTTCTTCCTGAGGATTTATTTCCTCACCTTTTCTCCAGTGTGGGTGTCTATTGACTTTGCTTGTGAGAAAATGGTAGGAAAGGTCACAAATGGTGAATATGGGACTGTGGGATGCTGCAACTGTTATGGTTGGCAAGTGCCTGAATCACAATCATATGATTGCAGGGATGCTGCAGTGGCCACAACTTCATGGACTGATTGTAAGACCCCTTGTTCAGTGCCACTATAACTTTGAATGGTCATTGAACAAATTGGTAGTCAAAGCATTACCTGTATTTCAGTATGACAGTATTCCAACTGTCATATCTTTTAGTCTTACTATTCTGCTAATATATTTGCTGTATAACTGAGTACAATATGCATCTTTCTCAAGCTCTTCTTTATTTTCACCTCCCTGTTTCTGAATTTGGTCTTAAAGCAAAAACTAAATTTGGTCTCCTTCATTGTAAAAGTCTCTCAGCTGCCTTAGAACAGAAATAAATGTTCCTGAGCACTCATTAGATTTAACATATACACCAGACGTCCCCAGCACCTGGGCAGAAGACCACTATCAGGCAGTGGCCCATTGAGAATCGGCAGCACAAGTTGCAAGTGCATAAATCATTATTTGTGCATATGTGGGATTGGGATGAGCTCACAAAACCATTCACTCCCTCCCACTGCTGCCATGTGCCACCGCTGATCTGTGAAACCAAAAACGTAGGGACTGTTGTTCTACACAATTAAGCTCTTTTTTAAAAATAAAGGGTGCAAAATAGCTCATATATTCTTTTATTATCTCAATTATTCATTTTATATTGGTTCACTTTTGTAGGTTTACATTTTTGTTTAATTTACATCTACAATTTTTTGCAATTTTGACATGGAATTCCTCAGTATTTTCCATTTCATCTGTAGCAGGTGCATAAAGTTGTACGTATTCACTTGATATTCATTAATAGAATAGAATAGAATTTTTTATTGGCCAAGTGTGATTGGATACGCAAGGAATTTGTCTTTGGTGCAGATGCTCTCAGTGTACATAAAAAGACAAGATACATTCATCAAGAATCGTAAGATACAACACTTAGTGATAGTCATAGGGTACAAGTAAGCAATCAGGAAACAAATCAATATAAATCGCAAGAATACAAGCAACAAAGTTATAGTTCTGTAGTCATAAGTGGGAGGAGATGGGTGATAGGAACGATGAGGACTAATGGTAATATTAATGCAGCCTTAGTGAATAGTTTGACACTGGTGAGGGAATTATTTGTTTAGCAGAGTGATGGCATTTGGGGGGAAACTGTTCTTATGTCTAGTTGTTTTGGTGTGCAGTGCTCTATAGCATTGTTTTGAGGGTAGGAGTTGAAACAATTTGTGTCCAGGATGCGAGGGGACTGTAAATATTTTCACGGCCCTCTTTTTGACTCATGAAGTGTACAGGTCGTCAATGGAAGGCAGGTTGGCAGTAATTGCTTTTTCTGCAGTTCTGATTAGCCTCTGAAGTCTGTGTCTGTCTTGTTGGGTTGCAGAACCAAACCAGACAGTTATAGAAGTGCAGATGACAGACTCAATAATTCCTTTGTAGAACTGTATCAGCAGTTCCTTGGCCAAGGTAATTCTGAAGGTATGAGTTTGTCCTTTGCTGACTTATAGCTGAGGACATACTTAGCCATGTTTTTTTTAAAAATCTCATTGTCACTCCATTATTTTGTAGTATCTCATTTTCAGAACAGTATATTAGGCAAATGAGTTATTTAAATTGGCTCACCCTAAGGCCTAGACTAAGACTCATTCTTGGTTTTAAAATATACCATTCAATATTCTTTATTCTGCTTTGATGGTTTCAATTTTTCTTTAGTTTATGCTTGTCCTGTTCCATATTCCAATTCTATGTGTGAAACAAGGAACTCTACTTTCAGTGCCCGCATCATTAGTGACTTGCTTATTGCTTAATCTTTTTTTTAAATTAAAATTTTCAATAAATTTTACAATTATCACCCCTTCCCTCTTCCCGCCCTCCCTCCCCCCAACCACCCAGAGCAAAGTACAGGGTATAAACATTTAACAACCATACGCTAACATAAGCTAACTAATTTTAACATATTACTATACTTGTGCTTTAACTCCCCCTTTATTAAACTAACTTTGAATAAATTGTAGTGTCCTTTATGCCTTCATTCATAAGCTAACTGAAATTTTTTATTCCGGTATTTGTTTTGAATATAGTCAATCCATCTTGTCCAATCCAGCTTGTACTTCTGATCCGAATGATCTTTCACATACGCTGAAATTTTGGCCATCTCTGATAAGTTTACTACTTTTAACGTCCATTCTTGGATAGTAGGCAACTCTTCCTTCTTCCCGTATTGCACCACCAACAATCTTGCTGCCGTCGTTAGGTTCAAAATCAGATTAGTCTCTATAACAGTACAGTCTGAAACTATACCTAACAAAAACAACTGGGGTGTAAACTTTATCCTCTTTTTCAACATATTTTGAATAATCCACCATATTTTTATCTAAAATGCTTTAACTTTTTTACAAGTCCACCAGATATGGTAGTATGTGGCATTAACACAATCACATCTCCAACATTTAGATTGTAAGTTCGGATACATACAGGCTAGCCTTTTTGGATCTAAGTGCCATCTGTACAACATCTTATAGAAATTCTCTCTCAAGTTCTAAGCTTGTGTAATTTTACATTTCTTACCCAAATCTCTTCCCATGTTTCCATCATTATTGGTTCCTCGAAATTTTGTGCCCATTTTATCATACAATCTTTAACTAATTCTGTTTCTGAGTCTATTTCTATCAATACATTGTACAGCCTTTTTATATGCATTGGACCCTGATCCCTAATTTGTTTCATCAAGTTATCCTCACTTTGGATAATACCGAGTTACTGGTCTTTTTTCCATCTAGCCTGTAACTGACCATACTGGAACCAAGTTTGAATTATCATTTTGTCTCTTAATACATTCAAAGATTTCAGCTGCAGCGCACCTCTATCCATACTAAGGAGTTCTGCATATGTAGTTAGATCTTGTTTTTTTTGTTCTAACTTATATTCTCTACAGCATGTCTAGGCACCCCCCACATATATATTTTGTTGTTTAACCTATATTGATATTTTTTCTAAACATGCAGTAAGGCATTCCTTAAAATATGACTTTTAAAGATCTTATCAACCTTCTTGTCATATATTAAGTAGGCATGCCAGCCATATAGCAAATCATAACCCTCAATATTCAATATTCTATCCTCTGTTAGGTTAATCCAATTGCTAATTGTTATTAAAACTGCTGCTTCATAGTATAATTTTAAGTTGGGCATTTTTAAGCCTCCTCTTTCACGTATATCTTGCATTATTTTAAGTTTTACTCTCGGTTTCTTTCCTGCCCAAACAAAGTTGTTAATACCTTTCTGCCATTCTTCCAAATTTGCGTCTTTTTTAAGTATTGGTATCATTTGAAAGAAGAATAGAAACTTGGGCAAGACATTCATTTTAACTGCTGCTATCCTTCCCAGCAAAGACAATTGTAATTTTTTTCATTTATTCAATTCTCCCTGTATTTTATGCCATATTGGTTCATAGTTGTACTTATATAATTTCCCATTTGAAGTTGTAATACAAATTCCTAAGTATTTAACCTTTTTTACTATCTCACATCCTGTTACTCTTTCTAATTCTCAGTCACCATTTTGCCATGAACTACCTTGCTTGCGACTGAAGGCAAAGCTAAAGCAGGAAAAAGCTGCAGCTGTGACTCCAGCCACATCTGCTCTCTGACCTTGCGCATACTCAGAGAGCACCAGCAATACCTTTTGTGGCAGCAGAAGCCACAGCCAAAGTGTTATTTTCGGCTTCTCTGGGACACTGAACCGCCCTGAAGAGTAGGGCAAAAAAATTAAGACCCCCCCCAAAATAAGCCCTAGCACTTATTTCGAAGGTCAAAAGAAAATAAGACTGGGTTTTATTTTCAGGGAACACAATATGTAAAATGGTAGAGATGTATAGGTAAATTTTAAGATTCAAAATGATCATAAATAAAGAACCAGAAAGAACTGTTAGTGATAGTGATTCAAATTTGGAAAATGAGAATGATTTTCTGTAGCCAAACCAGTATCCTGAGTCTTGACTCTTTTTTTCCCCCTCCCTTTTCCCCCATGAAAATGAGGGTGTTCTCTCTGTCTGATCTAGTAAAAGAAATAGAAAAAATAGAACACATGGTTTGCTTAATTACAGTATTGATGATTTGCTATTATTTTCAACATTAAATTTATACTAAACAGATAAACATGAAGAGATGAAAAATGGAGAATTGTTATCGGAAATTTAGTTAATCATGCAAAAAGCTAACTGCCTCTTCAGTAAGGGGTTAAGACTTCTTCCTGTTTAAATTGAGTAAAACTTTTTTCAGGCGATTTCTGAAGATACCTATTTTGGGTCTTGTCTTCTAAGAAATAAGTATTTTAGGGCAGTAACAAAAGAGGCAGTGACTTTTTCTTTTGGCCCAATTTTGAAAGCTGAGGATGAAAAATAAAAATAAAATTAAGGAGTTCATGAAAGCAAACATAGCTGCCAGCGATCACATTTCAGCTGATTGGCGGGCCAAAACCAGGCTATAGCTCACCAGGATGGCTGGAAGACAGAGAGGAAAAGCAATAGAAATCTAGCCTGATTAATAATTCACAAACAAGATATGGTTCTTTGCTCTATTGGAGATGAGTGAGCCACCGATTGTATATTGTTCTTCTGGTGGCATGTTTTGCTAGTGGAAGTTCTTGTTTTATAGTGAAGTATTTTGTAAAGAAATTACAGCTGAAGTCAGTGCATATAGTTGAAGGGAGGGGGTTTGCTGCAAGAGACTGGAAAAATCTTAGGTCCCACTGTCTACCTAGAACAATCCTTTCTTGTAGAATTTTTTCAAAGGCTAAAAATTACTATAAAGTAAATACAAGTACTATTCATTATATTTCAGCAGCTCCTTATAATAAAATTTAATTCAATACAATAAATATACAAATATTGTCTATATAAATCATACTTTTTATTTTAGTTTGTTGTACAAGCAAATCAAGTTATATAAGTTCTGTAAAATAACACAGTGGTTTTGTATCTGTAATTTTTAAAAATTAAACACTGCATATATATTTGCAGTGTTTGGAGTGATGTGGTGGCATAGAAGTGAAGCTCTCGCCTCATAATCAGAATATATAATATATAAGAATATATCTGCTGAATAAAAGTCCGCATTGGCAACGGGAAGGGCATCCGGCCATTAAACACTCTGCTAGCTCCATTTCAGTTGTCCAGACTTCAGCCCGCAGGAAATTATGGGGTTGTTAAAAGATGATGATGATGATATATCTTTGCAGTGTTTAAAAATTAAACACTGCATATATTTTTGCTGTTCTAAAAATGTTCTTTTCTTTTTGAGCGAACCCTAAGGAGAAAAAAACTGTCTCTTAAATTAACTCAAAATTTGTGAAAATATTCATCTTGAATTAATTTGTTATCAAAGTCCAGGAACAGGATCAGAAACACAGTATTTAAACCTATTTGCCTTCTGCTTTGCTTGCCAATGAATGAATTATAAGCTTTTGGAAGATCACAAGAAATTGCTGGATGATATTGGTCTCAAAGCCACTAGCCATAGGAAATATCAAATTAATGTGAAATGGATGCATCTTCATTCGCTAGAATGTATATTCAATTTTAAAGCAGACTTTTTCCTATTGTAGTGTAGTTTTAGTTTTATTGTCGCATGATGAAAAGCTAATTGTGATTTTGCAACCAGTAACTTTTCATCCTTTCCACATCCATTAATTCACAGCAATTCCCTTCTGCTATACTTGCAAGATCGTGCTATAATATAGCATAGAAATAGGCTACTGTCTAAGCTATCTTGTTCTTTACTTGGTGGAGGAATCTTAATTGCAATTAACTTCAACATTTCCTTTTTTCTCTCCTCTTTTGCTTTGTATCTCTTTGCCTTGTTTATTTTTGCTTTGCTTTGCTTCTCTTATTCATTCTTTTATGCATGCTTTCTCTGTCTTGTTTGGGATTCCAAAAGGCGAAGATCTGGAAAGGAACGATGGAACTCCTGAACGGTCTTATTACATGTCCTCTGCCTTGAGTGAAATCCTCCTGAAGGAAAGCCTAAAATCTTCCAAAAGTGCTGAGAGTCAAGAATAGGGACAATGCACCAAATGGGAAAAATGTATGCTGGTGTCCCACTGCAAGCCTTTTACGTGCATATGCTCTACCTTCAAGGGCAATTTTTGATATTCTGAGAAATGATGAGTGCTCTTGACTTGCATCAAACAAGTAGCTATTGATGGTATATACTTTAATCTGTTTCTGTTCAGGAGATTTTCCAATACCAAAAAGGACTTGAAATTGGAGGGCAAATGTGTTTAAAGTTGGGGGGGAAAGCCTCAGTATGATTGTGCTGTTGCTGTCTTAACTATGGTTGCTTTTGGCACAGATATCCTATCAAAGAATAACACCAGAACAATTCAATATGAAGTAAAATTAATACCAACAGCAGAATATTAACAATTTCCATTATAATAAAAATGTTTTCAAATATTGGACCTTTTCAGATTCCAAATCAGTGGTGGGTTGCAGGCGGTACGCCCCGATAAGCGTGTAGCGGAGCCTGCCCGGAGCACTGGATACCGTCCCGGTACGGTGCTCTGGAGGTCCCACCCACCCGCCTGAGCTCCTTACCGATCTTTTAACTCTTCGGCGCTTCCACGCAGGCGCACAACACATACAGCGCCTGTGTGACACTCTGCTGAGCAGCTGGAGCCTCGCAGAGCCTTGCGGAGGCACTAAGACACATGTGTGCACTGTGCACATCCATGTGGACGCCGCCGGGCCCGTTCCAACCATACCGGTTGGAACGGGATCCGGAACCCAACACTGTTCCAAATTCCCTGTATTGCCTGTGCAGCTGTCCATAAGAAAGATAGTCCAGAATAGCAATATTTTGAGGCTTAAGAAAGCATTAGTATATAACTGCAATTATAGTTGTATACCAGGCATTCTCAAACTACAGCCCGCCGAAGCCATTAATCTGGCCCACTCGGGACCGCGGGGCTGCCCCCGCCCCACAACTCACCACCACCACCAGCCCAGTGGTGGGTTTCAGAGTTTTTTTACTACTGGTTATGTGGGCGTGGCTTATTTTGTGGGTGTGGCTTGGCAGTTGTAATCAGGTGGGGTGGCTTGGCAGTCATGTGGGTGGGAGTAGCTTGGCAGGCATGTGACTGGGTGGGCATGGCCAATTTAGCTGTCCATTTTGCCAATTTAGCAGTCCATTAAACAATAGGCAGCAGCTCCCTTTTCTATTCTTTTTAATACTGCATGAAGTTTTTGCTCTAGGTTTTTTTTACTAGGGAAGAGAGGTTGGCAACGCCTGCCGATTTCTGGGAATTCCTTCTCTATGTTTAGTAGCACTAAAATAACTAAAATAACCAATATGATATAAGGTTTCCTGCTGGAGGCAGGGAGTGGACTAGATGACCTTAGGTCCCTTCCAGCCCTGGATTGCTCTGCTGTTTCAAAGCATCCTCTGAAGCTGTGCCTAGTTTCAGGTCCTTCCTTCCTCTCCTTTTTCTCTTTCTCCCTCCCTCCTTTTATCCATCCTACCATCCATCCATCCATATCTCATTCACTTTCCCTTCCCTCTTTCTCCCTTCCCTCTTTCTTTCTTTCTTTCTTTCTTTCTTTCTTTCTTTCTTTCTTTCTTTCTTTCTTTCTTCTTTCTTTCTCCCTTCCTTCCTTCCTTCCTTTCTCCCTTCCCTTACCTCTTTCTCCCTTCCAACCCTCTTTCTTTTTCTTTCTTTTTTCTCTCTTCCCTCTTTCTTCCTTGCCTCCCTCCCTCTCTTTCTTCCTTTCCTTCCTTCCTTCTTTCCTTCTTCCTTCCTTTCTTCCTTTCTTTCTCCCCTATTTTTCCCTTCTCCTTCCTTCCTTCCTTCCTTCCTTCCTTCGTTTCACCCTTTCTCCCTTCCTGTGGAGAATCCCAGAAGGTCTTTGGTAGGAGAAAGAAAAGCCAGACATCTTGAAACAGAGAACATGCCCATTGATCATCTGGCATTATTAGAGCTCCACTATTGATTACCTTAGCTCAGTGATGGTGAACCTTTTTCGCCTCGGGTGCCAAAAGCAAACGTGCATGCTATTGCACTCACTCGCATGCCCAATCCCATAATTTAATGCCCCCTCTCCACGCCGTGTCCCCTGCGCATGGGCCTGGTACATCCATTTTTTGCCCTCCTCAGGCTCCAGAGGGTTTCTAGGAGTATGGGAAGGGTGAAAAACAGCCCAACACACAAAACGGAAGTTCAGGAACTGACTTCTGGATTGCCCATTGGGCCTTTTTCTCCTCCCGGAGCGCAAAAAGCAGCCCAATGCATAAACTGAACTTCCAGTTCGCCCCCAGTGGGGGAAAAATGGCCAAAAATCAAGGCCAAAAAATCAGCTTGCCAGCGCCCACATGCATACTGGAGCTGACACAGGAATGCCTCGAATGCCCTCAGAAATGGCTGCACATGCCACCTGTGGCAAGCGTGCCATTGGTTTGCCATCTTGGCTTTAACCTTGAGCAAGGATAGCTAGCAGCACTTTCAATAAGCTCTCAACTCAAGCTCCATGCCAGAGGTCTTCAAACTTAGCAACTTTAAGACTTGTGGATTTCAACTCACAGAATTCTCCAGCCAGCAGAGCTGAATTCTGGGCGTTGAGGTCCACAAGTTTGAGGACCTCTGTTCCATACACTTGGGGATCCCAAAAGGGTGAGGATTTCTTTCTTTTTTTCTCTCTTGCAACCCCCCCCCCCCGCAACCCATTTTTGCTCCCAGAGGGCTGCAGGAAGGCTTGCTAGGCACCCTATGCACTATTTTGGGCCTAGTAGGTGTCCCTGAAGCCCACTGGGAGCCAAAACGGGGCTTGTGGGGACTCCTGGAAGGGGCAGGGGAATGTAAGATTGTGAGCCCAGTAGGGATGGGGGGGGCACAGTAGGGAGAGAGGGGCTAGTGAGACTTACCTGTAGGCAGGAGGAGGCAGCTCAGTTGGGGCGCAGGACAGCTCCACATGGCAACTTAGGCAGGGAAGCTTCCCGGGAGATGAGTGGGTGGGTGGGACGAGCAACTGGAGTGCCAAACCACTACCGGTTCTGCTGAACCGGACTCCACCACTGCACCAGCCCCCACCCTTTGGCCAAGTGCAGGACTTATGGTATAGTCCAGTGATGGCGAACCTATGGCACGTGTGCCACAGGTGGCACATGGAGCCATTTGTCAGGGCACACAAGGTGCTGCCCTGTCAGCTGGTCAGCAGGCATGTGCGTGCTGGCCAGCTGAGTTCACCCTTTTTTAAAGCCATTTTTTGCCCTCCCCAGGCTCCAGAGCCTTTATAGGAGCCTGGGGAGGGTGAAAAGAGCCTCCCCCCCGAGACCCTCCGGAGGCTTCATGAGCTTCCCTGAAGCCTCCGGAGCACAAAAAAACGGCCCTACGGGCAAACCGGAAGTTTGGAAACGGACTTCCGGTTTGCTCGGAGGGTCGTTTTCACTGCTCCGGAGGCTTCAGGGAAGCCTCCTGAAGGTCCCTCAAGCCTTCAGAGCGCTCAAAACGACCCTCCGAGCAAACCGGAAGTCACTTCCAGTTTGCTCGGAGGTTCGTTTTGACTGCTCCAGAGGCTTCAGGAAAGCGTCCTGAAGGTCCCTCAAACCTCCAGAGGGCTTCCGGGAGGGGGGGAGGGGCTGTTTTCATCATCCCCAGGCTCCTATAAAGCCTCTGGAGCCTGGGGAGGGCAAAAAAAGGCATGCAAAATGGGGGGTTGCGCCTTTAGTGCGCACATGCGCACTGGGGGGGTCGCACATTGCATTATGGGTGCAGCACACCTGCACACTACCCCCCTGCGCTCCCCCCACTTATGGCATGCAAGCCAAAAAAGGTGCGCCATCGCCGGTATAGTCTTTATTGTCATTGTACAAAATAAATACAACGAAATTGGTTGTTTGCAAGCCCTGGTAGAGTGCTTCTGTGGGTAGGCAGAGTGCTTTCTGGAAGGCGGGGGAGGGCATAAATGGGCCAGGACTTTTGCCAACCAAGGAAAGAGCTCAGAGATTTGCCAGAGATTTCAGTCCAATGTCGCTCCGCTGGGAGGAAAAACCAAAGGGTCCCAATGGGAGAGGCTGTGCACACCACGTAATTACGCATCGCTTCCATGCTTAGTGCCAGGTACCTGCACGCTTTCCATTCATCCTGGGTGAAGCAGAGCAGAAGCAGAGAGGCGTGGCATTATCCCATGCCGGCCAGACTAGCCCAAAAGCTCCTTGGGGCTGAGAAGAATTGCTGCAAAAGCGGACCACTAAACAACTTAAAAATCAACCAAAAGAGCAACATGCAAACAAAAGCAAATAAAACACCCCCAGCAGCAAAACAAATGAAAGTTTGTGTGTATTGTTTAATGGACTGCTAAATTGGCAAAATGGAGTGCTAAATTGGCTATGCTTACCCAGTCACATGACACCTAGCCACACCCACCCAACTGGTCCGCCCCCCCCCCAACAATCTGAGGGACTCTGAATTGGCCCCCTGTTTAAAAAGTTTGAGGACCCAAAAGGCATAAAAGGTTAACACAACTGTTCTAAAGGGGGAATGCTGAAAGATTTTTTAAAAACCAGATTTTTATCTGCTATTTGCATTTTTCACTTGTATCTCTTGGTGTTTCACTACTTATGAGTAGGAAATGTTTATCTAGGGAAGTTTAATTTCAGAAAAGTGGTAAAGAATAATTTTCAAATGTGAATAATGAATAGGAAAACTTTACATAACTCAACTTTTGTTTTCCTAATGACAGTTTATATTATCCAATTTCTTTGTATCCCATGGGGGGAAAAGACGACAGACTTCATGGATGTGCCTGGAATCTTTGAGAATGGCAAAATTTATCCCCTTACTTTAAGACAGCGTTTTAAAAAGTCCCTAACCAGAACTTTTTGGGTGGAAAATTCTTAACATTCTTTCTGTTAAATACCAGAAGAGGAAAATTCTCAAATCAGAATCATTTTCAGTCTAATTATGAATGTTTGTCATATGTACTTATCTGCTCATGGTGAGATCTAATCTCTACTGCAAGCAGTGATCAAGTTTACCTTAATTTCCATAAACCAGGATTACTCCTATGTATTGCTTAGTCCCGAAAAGATGTTTTCACATTCCTTTGCTTGGGGGGGATTTGTGTTTCTTTACAGTGGAAGACCTGGAGCGTAATGATGGCTCTACTGAGAAGCCTTACTTCATGTCATCTAACCTGAGAAAACTCCTGAAGAAGACTAATAAAGAGACAGATGCATGATTTAGCAAGCCTGGCTTTCCATGAGATAGAATGAAATGTACCAACTTGACTTTTGTCAAGATAGAGCAGCATCTGCGAGGTTACAATATCTGCTACCCCTAGCTGTGCCATATAACTGTAGCTTGGCAAAATTAGACACCTCTTATCTTGTATCTTTTGATTTTTGATTGTAGAGGTTTTTTGTTTCTTTTCCCTTTTAAAATGAAAAATTAGCCACAGGTTACAATAGATGTAGCTTAGGAGTAAACCATAATAAATCAAACAGATCTGTTAAGATTGAAACCAGTGAAGAAAACCATTCATCCTATTCGACCTGGACTGTTTAAACATTGGATCAGCAATTCTTGCTTGCTAATACAGGTAGAGTACATTGTACAGGCAGTGCTAAGTATTAGTGATCCAATAAAGCTGCATTTGATCTTTAGTTATTAACCATGTGTTCCATTTTTTTCTTGTAATGGCATTTATTTAATGTAAGCATTGACCACTTAAAAAGGTCACTTTAAGATTTAATGAAAAAAGCAAGGTTCTACATTTTGGCAGATAAGCGCAACAAAGATGATTAGGGGACTGGAGGCTAAAACACATAAAGAACGGTTGTAGGAACTGGGTATGCCTAGTTTAATGAAAAAAAGGACTAGGAGAGACATGATAGCAGTGTTCCAATTTCTCAGGGCTTGCCACAAAGAAGGGGGAGTCAAACTATTATCCAAAGCACTTGAAGGTAGAACAAGAAGCAATGGGTGGAAACTAATCAAGGAGGGAAGCAACGTAGAATTGAGGAGAAATTTCCTAACAGAACAATTAATCAGTGGAACAACTTGCCTCCAAAAGTTGTGAAAGCTCCAACACTGGAAGTTTTTAAGAAGATGTTGGATAACCATTTGTCTATAATGATATAGGTTTTCCTGTCTAGGCAGGGGGTTGGACTAGAAGACCTCCAAGGTCCCTTCCAACTCTGTTATTCTAAGAATCTCAATGATCCCAGGATATTATATAGTAATGTTTATAGAAAAATCTATTTTCTAAAATTTACTTCACTGCCACTCCACATCCCCAAGACAATTTAATAATGACACCAAGCACAAGTAAATCCAGGCAAGAAAAGTATATCCTAGGAAAAGATTGTTAAAACTGGAAATAAAAGTTTCACATTAGCTTTGTATTTTTAATAAAAAATGTCAAAATGATGTAAAACAATAACATTAGCATGAAATATGAAATAATTCATGACAAGGAGCCATAATAATAGAAAAGGTTCAAATTATGTAATATCTACTCAGCAATTTACTTTGAAATTTCTTCTAAAAAGCCCTGTATTTTTAAGCTGCCCAAATACATTTAGCTTAATTTTTGCTTTTTGGTATTTTATTTCCTATATTGCTGTACTTTTCACAGAAAATATGAAATATTAAAACATTTTGTTTTGTAAATTTGTTTAGCATCCTTTTTTAATTACACACAGTACTATAATTCCTGCAAATTGCCATTAAAAAGGTTATCTCTTCTTTCTGTCCCTAAGTCTAGTTGTCTAACTTTAAGCTTGTGGAAGATGTAAAGTTAGTCTTTCAAAATTATTTCTTTCTTTTAACTGAAACCTATTATGTACTTCTTGCAAAATACACAAGGTGTATCACATAATAATTGTCATTTCAGGAACTCAAACATATTTTGGGTAAAATAAACACATTATGTACTTCTTGCAAAATACACAAGGTGTATCACATAATAATTGTCATTTCAGGAACTCAAACATATTTTGGGTAAAATAAACACATTAGCAAACTTCATAAAAACTTCCACAAAACTCTTATTGTTAGCCAGTTGTGATTTGAGAACTAGGTGCTATTAGTACATCAAGTACCAGTAACTAGCTTTCTTTTAAAAAACTGTTAGGGAATATTGTATATCATTGTTGGATTTATTAAAGCTAAACATCTCAGCGCATAGATGTTCAAGAACTAAGTGGTTTTCTTGTGATACCATTCTTCTGACTGCATTCTCTGTGACTCCTGTACAAGCATTTCATGGTAGAGGATAAGATTGGTACAGGCTAGTTTTTGCATGAAATACCTGGTAGGTCTAATCAAACCCCAATAATGGAAATCATATTAAAGCCCATGAATGCACAGAGAGCAGATGGTGATAGTGTGTGTGTGTGTGTGTGTGTGTGTGTTCCAGCATAACACTAGAATGCCTATAGCAATCTCACCCAAACTTGGTACACAGATGACTTACTCTCTGGAAATAAATATTGTGGGGGTAAGACACCACTAAAACCCCTTGGGAGGTGTGTTCTGTTAAGATACAGCCTGTTGTGCCTTAACCATTTTATTGGCTAGAAAGAAAAATACTTCTCTATATCAAAATTGTAATTTTTATTTTCTACTCTACTGCCGTAAAATGGCTTCCACTGTACAGCGCAGTGGAGTTGCCATGGTAATGGCTTCACAATATTTCACAAGGAGGCATCCTCTGGTAAGGGGGGGGAAAATCCAACATTAGAAATTACGTTAGCTCCAGACATTTCCCCCCTATAAATAAATACCCGGGCAATGCCAGGTTAGTGGCTAGTAATATATAAATAACAAAAATGCTTTTTTATATTTTTTATTATCTTGTAGGGCCACATTACTAGTTGCCCAAGGCCACATGCAGCCTGTGGACCTCAGATTGAACACACCTGCTTTAGATAATACCTGAATTCATCTCTTGACTGTAACATAGTAATCTGGATTTATGCAGCCTAGTTGCAGCCACTGCATGAACCTGGAGTTCAACAATGATTTTGTATGATAAATGTTAATAATTATTTTCACCTGTTAACTAATTGGCTTATTGATGTTTAAAAAAAGTGTTTATATTTTGGGTATCATCTAATGATTGCCTGGATTTCTGTAGCTAAAATGTAGCTGCTGGGTAAGTGATGGTGAAGAGTATGTGTAAGAAAGGACTTTACTGATTTAGGTATTACATACAGTAATAATTCAGAGAATAAGAGAGAGAGAAAATGGCTGTTGATTGAAGCCATATCTGTATCAGGTTCTATGAGTATACTTTCTATGTTGAGTGAACTTTTAAAAACAAAAGGAAATGTGTCCAGGCTTCCCAACAGAATAATGGCTAATTTGCCTCTCTTTAATAGGATGGTACTTGAGATATTACGTTCATTATCTGAGTATGCCCTGTAATTATTTGAAGGGCAAGTTTTCTTCCCTTTACACCTGGGTTACCTTTCAAGAAGTCATTGTAGATTTGCCATGATTATAAATGATCACATTTACCATTTAGTTGTATACCTAAGTCATATATGGGAAACAATAGTAATTCTTATATCTGTTGGTGAATTAGTAGATTGTCTTTCTCTGCAGTAAGTAGATTTTTCAAAACAACAGGGTTTTTGGAATTGGGTAGCCTTAACAATTATTCAAAACACAAAATCATAGGGCTTGAAGGGAACTTGGAGGTCTTTTACTCCAACCCCCAACCCCCTGTCCCAGCTAGGAGACTTTATACCATCCTGGACAAATTTATTTATTTATTTATTTATCCATTTTATATGCCGCACCCTCTCCACCAAGGGACTCGGGGCGGTGTCTAATCTTTTCTTGAAACCTTCAGCAATGGAGCACCCACAGCTCTGGTGAGCAAGCTGTTCTGCTGATGATTGTTCTCCCTGTCAGAAAATTTATCTTTAATTCTAGGTTGGATCTCTCTTTAATAAGCTTCTTCCTATTGCTTCTTCCTATTGCTTCTTGTCCTGCCCTCTGGTGCTTTGGAGAATAGATCACCCCATCCTCTCTGTAGTAGCCCCTCAAGTACTGGAAGACAGGTATCATGTCACCCCTAACCCTTGATTGTCTACTTTGATAAAGTAGATCACAACCTACTTCTTGGTAAGTTAGAAAAATGTGGGATAGATAGCATCACCAGCAGATGGATCTATAACTGGCTGACAATTCACACTCAACTTGTATTCATCAATGGAACTACATCTACATGGAAGGAAGGAAGGAAGCAGTTGGGTACCTCAAGATTCCATTTTAGGCCCAGTACTCTTCAATACATTCCTAAAGATTTAGATGAGGGAATAGAAGACGGAACTCATCAAATTTGCAGATGACATTAAGCTAGCTGCAATACCCAACACTCCAGACGATGCGCTCAAGATCCAGATGGATCTCGATAGACATGAACACTGGGGCCGATCCAACAAAATAATTTTCAATGTAGAGAAAAGTAAGGTCTTACACTTAGGCAAGAAAAACTAAATATATAGGTTTAGATTAAGTGAAACCTGGCTCATTAGCAATAACTGTGAGAGGGATCCTCATAGACAAACACTTAAATATGAATCAGCAGTGTGTGGCAGCAAGCTAAAAAAAATAAATCCTAGTTTGCATTAACAGAGGGATAGAATCAAGATCACATAAGTACTACTACTGTTTTATAAAGCCTTAGAGCACACCTGGAATATTGTTACATATTTTATGTTATATATTATGAATATATCACAAATATAAGTTATGAATATAGAGGGTCTATAATACAATCATAGTTAGCCTTTTCATGAACTTGCTGGGAAATTAACATTGCTGGAAAGTGTGTACTATCAATAAGGAAAGATTCTGAGTTCATGTATGAATGATTTATTGTTGGTGATACCAGGTATAACAGTGGGCATAAGGAATGTCTTGGAACAAATAATGAGGATGTAAAGTTCCTGATGTGGATGGGGAAAGTTGTACCATACACATGGATTCCAATTAACTGCTGTATAAAGAGAAAACTGGAATGAACCCAGACCCTGAAGTTCAGAACAACTCTTGTTGGAGCAGGGGATGTCCCAGCCCACTCTAATGCACCTGTGTTGAGAGTGTGAGTGTTGTGTGAATGAGTAGCCTAGCTGGGCAGCAATATTTGCAGCAATTTGAGTAGCCTTGTTGGGCACAGTTATTTGAATAGCCTTGTTGGCCACAGTAACCTGAATAGCCTCGTTGGGCATAACTTATTGTAGTAAGATAACTTTGAAATTAGACAAGTAAATGTACAAATATAAAGGAACTAATTAAACTCAACTGCACACTTGCCTTGCTTTTTGTCCAAATAACACAAGAATAAAAGAACTATTGGAAAACTTAACTTTGAGTGGCTTGAACTCAATTTTATGACAATACTGCATCCAATTTTGGTCACCACATAAAAAAAGATGTTGAGACTCTGGAAAAAGTAGAGAGAAGGGCAACAAAATACGATTAAGAGTCTGGAGGTTAAAAACATATGAAGAACACTTGCAGGAATTGGTTATGGCTAGTCAAATGAAAAGAAGGACTATGGGTAACATGATATAATGTTACAATATTTGAGGAGCTGCCACAAAGCGGGTCAACCTATTTTTCAAAGCACCTGAAGGCAAGGCAAACGATGAAAATTAATCAGAGAGAGAAGCAACCTAGAACTAGGTGTCAAAAATGGCTTGATGGCACATAATTGAAAAGGAAATTAGTATTCTTGGAAATTTGTCCCATTGTTGCATTGGTCTTACTAGTAGGAAATTTGTCCAATGTTTAATTGGAATGTTGTCTTCCTGTAACTTTAAATCCAGTATTCTATGCCCTGAACTCTGGATGACAGAATACCTCTTGACAATCTTCTATGTGAACTTCATTAGGTATTTAAAAGGTGCTATCATATTGCATTTCAATTTTGTCTTCTCAAGACAAAATGTATGCAATTCCTTCAGTGGTTCTTCCTAAAACTTTTCTTCCTTACTTACCCTAAATAACATTCTTTGGACTTGTTCTGTTTTTCCTGAACTCTTCTCAAATGTGCCAATGTTGGATATAATATTAGAAATTTAATCATTGTGAATGATTAGACATGTACAAAATATAAAGTGTATTTAGCCCTACACCTGAAAGAAATACATTGTGTCCTAGATATTGTGATCAATCATCCTTCCCCCCCCCCCCAGCCATGTCTCAAACAAAACTGCCCAGCGAGATTTTATAAAGATTTAGAAATAATGTAGGGCATGGCTGATGTGCATCACTCTCTCCATTTCTCCTGCCAACAAAACACCATTTTTTGATCTCTGCTTGGAACAAGTAGCCATTTTGTTCCATATCTGGACCGTACATTTTGTTTCAAGCGAAATCCACCACTATTTTTCTCATATTTTGGACAGTGATTGTCATCTGAATCAATGTGATAATGGGAAAAGGTATAAGGTTTCCAGTATCAAAGATAATAATAAATAGTACAGCTCTATATACTAGTGAGGCCCCATTTAGAATACTGCATCCAGTTCTGGTCACCATGACACAAAAATGTTGCTGAGAGACCCTAGAAAGAGGCAGACAAAAGTAACAAATACGTATGATAAGAGGCCTGGTGTCAAGGATCTAAGTAATACGTCCCCAACAAGTACTCCGAGGCATGCATATTCCTCAAATTTTATTGGAACATTTCAAATTGGCACAGAATTGTTGGAAAGCAAGCTCTAAGTTCCTACCAGCTTTTCACACAATTAAAAGTAAAACTTTGTCACTTCCCCCCAGAGTCTCCAGTCACATGATCCAATTAGCATATAATCCAGTTGCTAGGTGAGCTCAGTCTCCATAGATTTTCTCTATGAGATCTGTCTTACCTGTTCTTTCCACTTTCCTAATGGTGCATTCATCATAACTGTAAACTGAGTCCATCCATCTTGCTGCTGGTTACCCTTTTTTCTTCCTTCAAATGGAAGGCATTAGAATGTTGTTCAGGAAATTAATTTGTCAATTAATTTACTTTTGGATGCTATTTGGAACCCTGACATAATTCTTTACATTCATCTGGTTGGACATATTTGAATCTAATCATTTGTTCAATAAGCTATCAATTTATTTTCTTGGCTGTCCACAGCATTTTCAGGAATCTTTCCCAAAACCACCATTCAAAGGCAACAGTACTCCTCCTATCTTGCTTCTTCAAAGTCCATTCCAATGGAGGAGTTCAACACAAACATGTCAAATAACACTTAGGGAAACATTTAGGGAATTCACACACTGAAAGGGGAATTGAACTTGTTGGCATTCAAGGATATGAATCTATTAATTAAAAATGAAAATAAAGGGGGTAGTAATGCTCAGTAAATTTATAATGATTAGAATGTAGGTTTTGTCAGGGCAGCCTCCATCAGTAACCAAGAAAGAAACCACTCAACTCCATTTTTCGGAATTAAGAGTACTTTTACTGGTTATGAGTAGATAGCAGCTAGGCAAAGCAAGATCTGAAGCAAAAGCGTGCGTAATCATAGATATCAATATGTGACCCAACTCCCTCCCCCCGGTAACCCCATCCCACAGTCCAATCTGCACACCCCACTGGTGTCATGTGGGTTGCATCTTCAAAAGGCATCATCAGGTTGGTATGCTGGACAGTTGGCCTTGGCGACAAATCTACTATCTCCCACATGCACAGTAGGTAGTGAGAAAAACACTCCCTTCTTCATTTACTCCTGTACTGACAACTTCCCCTCCCAAATGCCATATCACCCCCCCTCCCCGTTTCAATGGCAGCCGAAGCAAGCAGCAGAGCAGAGGCTGACATCCGGCCCTCAGGGATGTCAGGAAAGGAACTCATCCCTGGAATAAAACAAATGCACACACACACACACACAAACAGGAACAAGACAAGTGAAAAATATATAAGTCAACTTGGGTTAGGGTTTATTGGGATAAGTAGAGTAGAATTTCCTCAAAAGACTAGGAGCCCTAACATGAGACTTATCAACTCATTCAGCATGGGAGGGGGAAAATGCTTCCAGGAGACCAGACATTGACTCTGATTCCTACATTTCCTGGAATCCAAAATCTCCTTGATCTCAAAATGCTGCTCTCCCTCAATGAGAAGAGGATCAGGTGGCGGAGGTAGGGGTCCCCGGACCGAGGAAGTGTGCACCGGTTTCAAAAGGTTTACATGAAACACCGGGTAAATACGGTTGAGATACTTTGGACAGAACCGCACAGAAACAGGATTGATGACCTTCACAATAGGAAACAGACCAAAATACTTAGGTCCCAATTTCTTTTACTTCTGGATGGTTTGGAGAAACTTGATAGACAGAAATACTTGATCCCCAATTTTGTACTCCCTTTGCTTTACCCTCTTTTTGTCGGCTTGCTTCTTGTGCGCCCGATGAGCACTTCCAATGTTTTGCGGGTCATGAGCCAGATTTGTTGGAGTTGGTCACTCCACTCCGAAAGGGACAAAACTTGTGGTTTTTCATGGGGTAATTCTGGAATAGGTACAAGTACTGTCCAAACACAACCCTAAAACGGGTGAAGCCAGTGCTGCTGTGCACAGAGTTGTTGTATGCTACTTCCGCATGTGGTAACAGTTCAGCCCAATTATCCTGCTGATAATTGATGAAACACCGGAGATACTGTTCCAAAACAGAATTAGTTCTCTCACAAGCCCCGTTAGTCTGAGGATGGTGGATGGAGCTTAATCCCTGGGCAGAGCCAATTAACTTCAAAAACTCCTTCCAGAAGAGGGAGATGAACTGCACCCTTCTATCTGAAATTATGCGTTCCGGAACTCCATGTAACCGATATACCTGTGTAATAAACAATTTAGCTAACGATTTAGCTGAAGGGATCTTGGAACAAGGCACAAAATGAACTTGTTTAGAAAACAGGTCCGTGACGACCCAAATCACGGTATTACCTTGACTCTCAGGTAATTCAACAATGAAATCCATTGATATTTCCTTCCACGGGGGTGCAGGATGGGCCACCCCTTGGAGCAGGCCCTGAGGCTTCCCTGGTGACCACTTAGCGGCAACACATATGGGGCAACTGGCCACAAAGGACTCAATGTCTTTTTTCAAAAAAGGCCACCAAAATTGTCTTTTAACGAGATGCAGAGTCTTTACAAATCCAAAGTGGCCTGCCATACAGGAATCATGGGCTTGTTGAAGCACAAAAGACCTCATGTTCACAGGAACATACAGTTTAGCACCTATCCAAGCTAGTCCATCTTTCATGGTACATTCATTTGAATGTTCCTTAAACCAGTCATCGGACTCAAGGTCTTCCTTGAGTTTGCAGATAAATTCTGTTGTGACCTGCAAATTAGAGTTGCTCTGGCTTCTGGTAACCATTGGTGTAGCAAGACTCTTCGCCAGGATGACTGGATGAACTATGCTTAGCTTCGAACTGTTGTATTGTGGGAGTCTGGATAATGCATCAGCCATGAAGTGCTTCTCTCCAGGGATGTACTTTAGAGTGAAATTGAACCAGTTGAAATGTTGCGCCCAACGCATTTGTTTAGGAGATAGCTTTCGAGGGGTCTTTAAAATGCCTCCAGATTTTTGTGATCAGTCCACACCTCAAAAGGGTGTTTAGTCCCCTCAAGGAAATGTCGCCAGGTCATCAAAGCCCACCTGACAACAAAAGCTTCTTTTTCCTATATAGCCCATCGTCTCTCCGTTTCTGTCAGTTTTTGGGAGGTATAAGCGCAAGGCTGCAGGTTCCCGTCAGTGTTTGTTTGAAGTAACACTGCCCCCAACGCTACATCACTAGCGTCAGTTTGAACGGCAAACAGTGCATCCATGTCCAGGTGTTTCAAAATGGGCTCAGCTGCAAAGAGTCACTTTAGTTTTTCGAATGCGGCTTGACATTCCATAGTCCATTTTTATGGCTTCCCTGGTTTGGGCTTGGCCTCCCCTTTAGACTTCAGGAGATTTGTAATTGGTAGCGCAATGCTGGCAAACGAGGGGATAAATTGACGATAAAAATTTGCAAATCCCAAGAACCTTTGTAATTGCTTGCAGGTTCGGGGGGGCGCCCATTTGGTGACGGCCTGGACTTTCGCTGGGTCCATTTCGATACCATTGTGGGAGATGTGATAACCAAGGTAGTCAATTTTTTCCTGATGAAATTCACATTTAGATAATTTGACATATAGTTCCATGGCGCGTTTCTTGAGAACTGAGCGCACCAATGTCACGTGTTCTTCACGTGTTTCTGTGTAAATAAAAATGTCATCAAGATAGACCATCACGCCCTTATATAGGTGATCATGCAAAACTTCATTTATTAGTTGCATGAAAACCACTGATGTCCCCTGCAGGCCAAAAGGGAGTACTTGGAATTGGAAACAACCTAGTGGGCAGTTGAAAGCAGTTTTCCATTCATCTCCCTTTTTAATCCTGACTCTGTAATATGCCTCTCTTAGGTCCAATTTTGTGAAAATCTTCCCTTTACCAATTGGGCCAACATATCCTTTATCAGAGGGAGGGGGTAAACATTTTGTACAGACACCACATTTAAGTTCTTATAATTCACACAGAGGCGAAAGGAGCCATCTTTCTTTTCTCTAACCAACACTGGAGCAGCCACTCGGGGTCTAGCAGGTTCAATAAACCCCCTTTGTAATTTTTTGTCAATAAACTTCCGTAATTTATCCATTTCACAGGGAGTCATTGAGTAGATTTGGGGTTTTGGAAGCTTTACACCCGGGAGGATATCAATGCTGCAATCTGTTGCGTGGTGAGAGGGTAATTTATCAGAGGATTTTTTACTGAAAACATCCTTTAGGTTCCAATATTCTTTTGGGATTTTCTCCTCCCCCTCAATTTTCTCTTCCCTGTGGCTGCTAGGTTAGATTCAGCATCAGCAGGCTTGGGAGTCCCCCCCTCTCCCCTAGGGGGCATAGCAGTTCGGATGCGCAACCACCCTTTTCTCCAGTTGATGTGTGGATTCCACTTCCATAAGCAGGGTAAACCCAGTATGAGAGGCCGATCCATACCTGGCGCGACAATAAAACTTATGGTCTCTTGGTGAGTGCACATGCACATGTCTATTGGTTCAGTTACATGTCTATTGGTTCAGTTACAAAATGGGCAGGGCTCCCCCCAGCTATTGACATCCAGCTGGCAAAATGCAATGGGGACTTTTAAAGTTCTTAATTTCAGGCCCAGTTTTTCCACTATCTAACGATGCAATGTGTGGAACCCAAATCTAAAAGGGTCAGCAGTTTTTCTTGCGCTCCAGTAGAGGGCACTTTAAGTTCTACTGGGATAGTCATGGGGCCCGATCGGGAACTTACCAGACGTTCGTCATCAGATTCGGTTTCACTTTCCTCTGATGAGGAGGATGGTTCCTCCTCCCCTGGAATAGGACGGAACTGTGCTGTAGGCGCCACCCCTTTCATGGCGGTTTCCCTTCTTTTCCCAGGCTGTTTGTCTGGCTTTCTCTCTCCCCCGGCAGAAGGTTTTGGGCCCATCCTGATGTGGCAGTTTGCTACTCTGTGCCCCTCCTTCCCGCAACGGAAACAGATGATGGCCCGGGGCTTGCTAGTAGACCAACTTTTCCCTCCTTTTGGAGTTCCTTGGGGGGGCTTGGGAGGGTAGCCTTCTCTTTTTTACTGTCATCACGGTATTTGTCTTGGGCTAAATCAATTTCCACGTCCGCTGCCAATTCATACCAAGGCTACAATCTGCGGGGGGGGGGGCTGTTTACACAGTTCTGGTATATATCTTTGTTTAAACCGTCCATGAAACCATCCAATAGGGCCTGTTCGCACCAACCCCTCATATAAACAGACAATTCACGAAATTCTTGTATATATTCAGCAACCAGCCTGTTCCCCTGGGTGAGGGTTTTAAATTTAGTTCTAGCTTTTCGCTCTGTGAGTGGATCATCAGAGATGGCGGTTGAGACCCCCAAACTTTTAGTTATGGGGGATTTCAACCTGCCGTCGATGGGAGAAGCATCCGAGGCAGTTCGGGAGTTCATGGCTTCCATGGCAGCCATGGATCTGACTCAAGTAATTCAGGGCCCCACGCACGAGGGAGGCCACACACTGGATCTTGTGTTTGTCTCCGACCAGGGGACGAGTGATCTAGGAGTAGGGGATCTAGCCATCACGCCCCTGTCATGGTCAGATCACTCACTTCTCCGGCTCGATTTCCCTGGCGCTACCCCCCGCCGCGGGGAGGCGGAACCAGATTGTCCTAGATGGTTCCGCCCCAGGCGCCTGATGGAACCGGATAGGTTCCAGACGGAGCTTGGGCCACTTCCTGTGGACCTGACCCGCTCCCGGATGGAGGACTTGGTGGCTGCATGGAATAGTGCGGATGCCGGGGCCTTAGACCGGGTTGCGCCTTTGCAGCCTCTCCGGTGGCAATGAACCACCCTGGCTCCCTGGTTTAACGAGGAGCTAAGGGCGATGAAACGCCACAAGAGACGCCTAGAGAGCAGATGGAGATCCTCTCGCTCCGAATTTGACCGAACACAGGTAAGAACCTACCTAAGGACTTACCTTGTGGCATTAAGAGTGGCCAAACGTCGATATTGCGCCACTCTTATTGCGTCCGCAGAGAACCGCCCTGCTGCCCTGTTTCGGGTGACCCGCTCCCTCTTGTCACAGAGGCAGCGGGAGCCCCCTTTGCAGGGCAGGGCAGAGGAATTTGGGGAATACCTGCAGGATAAAATCGCTCAAATCCGGAGGGAATGGCCCCCCTTCAGTGTTCCAGGGGGGACGCCCGAGGTGAGTCTTGAGAGACCATGCTGGGAGGAGTTTGACTCTGTTGCCACCGAGGATTTGGACAGGCTGCGTGGGTGACTGCGAGCCACCACGTTTATTGGCTTGTACTGGCATCCTGGGAGGTCACACGAGGCTGGCTATTGGGACTTGTGAACGCTTCATTGAGTGAGGGTTTCCTGCCAGCCGCCTTGAAAGAGGCGGTTGTGAGGCCCTTGCTCAAGAAGCCTTCTCTGGACCCAATGGAGCTAGCAAATTATCGTCCTGTCTCCAACCTTCCTTTTTTAACGAAGGTTGTAGAGAGTGTGGTGGCTCAGCAGTTCCCACGTCACCTGGAGGAATCTTATTATCTAGACCCGCGCCAGTCCGGCTTCCGGCCCGGGCACAGCACAGAGACGGCCTTGGTCGCGTTGGTGGATGATCTCTGGAGGGCCAGAGATAGGGGTTGTTCCTCTATCCTGGTCCTATTAGACCTCTCAGCGGCTTTTGATACCATCGACCATGGTATCCTACTGCGCTGGCTGGAGGGGTTGGGGGTAAGGGGCACCGTGTTGCGGTGGTTCTGCTCCTACCTCTCCGACCGGACGCAATGTGTGTTGGCAGGGGAGCAGAGGTCGACCCGGAGGCCGCTCACTTGTGGGGTGCCACAAGGGTCGGTCCTCTCGCCTCTCCTGTTCAACACATATATGAAGCCGCTGGGCGAGATCATCCGTGGTTTTGGGGTGGGATACCATCTGTACACTGATGATACACAGCTGTACATTTCCACCCCAAACCACCCCAACGAGGCTGTCGAAGTGATGTCCCGGTGTTTGGAAGCCGTACGGGTCTGGATGGGAGACAACAGACTCAGACTCAACCCCTCCAAGATGGAGTGGCTATGGCTACCGGCCCCCCGGTTCAACCAGTGTATTCCATCGCTGGCCATCGGGGGCGAGCAACTGGCCCCCGTGGAGCGGGCGTGCAATTTGGGTGTCCTCCTAGACGCCCGGCTGTCTATGGATGACCATGTGGCAGCCGTGGCGAGGGGGGCGTTCCACCAGGTTCGCCTGGTGCGCCAATTGCGCCCCCTATTGGACCGGGATGCCCTCCGCACAGTCACTCACGCGCTGGTGACGTCCCGCCTGGACTACTGTAATGCTCTCTACATGGGGCTCCCCTTGAGATGCACCCGGAGACTGCAACTGGTCCAGAATGTGGCCGCGCGGGCAATCATGGGGAGAACGAGGTTCTCCCATATAACACCTCTCCTGCGCGAGCTGCACTGGCTCCCTGTGGTCTACCGGGTGCGCTTCAAGGTGTTAGTTACCATCTTTAAAGCGCTCCATGGCACAGGACCTAGCTATTTGCGGGATCGCATTCTGCCCCATACATCCCTGCGACCAATTCGCTCTCACAGGGAGGGACTCCTCCGGGTGCCGTCCACCAGGCAGTGTCAGAGGGCGGCACCCAGGAGTAGGGCCTTCTCTGTGATGGGCCCAGCCCTCTGGAATGACCTCCCCCCAGACATCAGGATAACGACCGATCTCCGCTCCTTCCGCGCGAAACTCAAGACCCACCTGTTCCAACTAGCCGGCCTGGCTTAACTAGAACCTTCTAACCTCCCTGGCAATTTTAATTATTGTAAATGTAAATTTTGGGGTTTTAAAATTGTTTTAACTGTTTTAATTTATTGCTATTTATTTTAACCTAGTGGCTTTTCATTTGAATCTTATTTGTTAAACACTGATGTTACCTCCTCCATGCCACATATTTGTTCTGATTGTACGTCGCCCCGAGTCCCTTTGCGGAGAGGGGGCGACTGATAAATCAAATAAATAAATAATAATAATAAATAAATAATCAAAGCGTTTCCTCAGGGCAGCCATAAATCTATTATAGTCTCTCAGTAGGGGGGAGTCAGCGTTATGCAGGGCAGCCATCCAAACCGCTGCTTTATTTTCTAATGCTATGGTAATGACTCTTACCTTGGCTTCTTCTGTAGGGAGGTCCTCGCCGAATTATCACATATAATTCCATACTTGAATCAGGAAAAACCCGAGATCCTTTGATTTTCCACCAAATTTCAATCCAAGTGGAGGAACTTTGGCCATCCGGCGTCTGTGGGGGGCCCCTCCCCCTCTTGGGATGGCTCTGGCCACCGCTGCTACTGGGGTGGGGGCTCGTTCATCATGATCAGTGCCACCCCCCCCCCCCCCCAGCTTCTCTTGGGCAGAACAGACCCTCTGTCGTTCTCTCCTCCGTTTCTGGGAGATCCTCTTCTCTTTCAGGACCACTCTCACTTAAGCGTTGCCTCTCCCAAGCCTCTTCGAAGAGTTTCATAGCCTGGGACATCATAAGGTTTTCCTCATCCGCCTCCTGCCACGCAGCAGCTGATCGCCTCCATCTCCTTGTGGTGACTCCAATCGGAGTTTCCTCGGAATCATACTTCTGTCCCACTCCCAATATCCACCTGGGGTGAACGGATCGTTCTTCCAAATGTAGTCCAGCCATTCGCTCCGTTTCCAGCAGGCACGAGGATGTAGCCATTCCCATGTCATCCTCCTGGTTGCTGCCTGGGTGGGACATTCTTTTGAAGTTTGGTAGTTTGTTGCACTCCCCTAGGAAGGTGTTAACTCCGGGATGAATGCGAAACTGAGATCTTGCTTAATGTCAGGGCAGCCTCCATCAGTAACCAAGAAAGAAACCACTCAACTCCATATTTCAGAATTAAGAGTACTTTTACTGGTTGTGAATAGATAGCAGCTAAGCAAAGCAAGATCTGAGGCAAAAGCGTGCGTAATCATAGATATCAATATGTGACCCAACTACCTCCCCCTGGTAACCCCATTCCCCAGTCCAATCCGCACACCCCACAGGTGTCATGTGGGTTGCATCTTCAAAAAACATCATCAGGTTGGTATGCTGGACAGTTGGCCTTGGCGGCAAATCTACTATCTGCCACATGCGCAGTAGGTGGTGAGAAAAACACTCCCTTCTTCATTCACTCCTGTACTGACAACTTCCGCTCTCAAATACTATATCACCCCCCCCCTCCCCGTTTCAATGGCAGCCGAAGCGAGCAGAGGCTGACAGGTTTGTTTATTCAATTTCTATAGCTGTCCATCTCAGCTAATGATGCTGGGTGACTTACAATTCAAAAAAGATATCACAAGTAAAAGATTAAGACAATAAAAACAATCAAGGTCAAGCTATCAGGTTATTCGAAGAATTGGTTCTTGCAATAACCCTAAACTGGCTGGTTTAACTGGTTAGGTTTCTTAATTATTAAATATTATTGAAATAATTTTGAATAAATATTCTTAATATTGACTTATATATTCTTAACAAAGACTATCTGAGTTTTATATCACTACTAGTATTGAGATATTGCAGGTTTTTTTATTGTGATTGTTATGGAAATTTAGTCCATGAAGCATGATACAAAATATACAGTAGCTTCAACTGCATGATCTCTGAACTACTGTACATAGGAAAAAGGACTGAGAATAATCAGCATTTCTGGTTAGTATGCAACTACCTGTTATAAAATGACTAAAATGAAGTTGATATACTTCTATATAGATAGTAGTGGCTGTACAAATTTAGTGACCAGTTACAATGGCTTATAACTCTTAAAGCATCCCCATGATCAAAGTTTGGACACTTTACAGTTGGCATGTATTGATGACTGTCCCCGAGTCATGTAACCTTTGAATATGATTCACTTAACTGCAGTCATTTGCTTAAAATTGTAGTAAAAAACGTTGTAAAATTATTTGCTTAGCAACAAAAATTTTGGGTTCCATTATGGTTGTATGTTGAGGACTACCTGTACACTATACCAGTGATGGCTAACCTTTTTTGGGTCCCATGCCAAAAGCGGGAGGGGTCATGCGCAAGCGTGCCACACCCATGCTATGCGTGTGACACACACACACGTGCACACATGTGCACACAACCAGCACACACACACACTTTTGTTGCCCTCCCCAGGCTCCAGAAGCTTTCTACGAGCCTGGGGAGGCCGAAAACAGCCTCCCCCAGAGGCCCTCTGGAGGATTCACGAGCTTCCCTGAAGCCTCCGGAGGGCGAAAAACGGACCTACAGGGAACCGGGAAGTTCGGGAATAGTGACTTCCAGTTTGCCCATAGGGCCAATTTTCCATCTCTGGAGCCTTCAGGGAAGCCTGACTATCAGTGTCCTCAAAGTTACCCTGAAAAAAAAAAGTGTAGTTGCCTCCTGACACAGCACCTTTATCCAATAAAGCTGACTGATTGGAGTTTACTTTTAAGCAGTCACAATAAACAGTCATAGGTACCTTAAATTGTTTAAAAAGTTAGATTTTCAGAAGGGAAGTTATCAATGGCTGATTTTATGGATACACACAAGGATTTTGGTCCGCATTCTTCACTGTTGGGTTATACTAAAAGTAGTGTGGGAAGCCCCCCCTCCAAAAACGAACTATTTTGGGGGTTATTAAAAAAAGCAGGATAGAATATTTCCCCTAAAGTACAAACGTGGGGATGGGAAAACCTTAAAAGCAGCAGAAACCAGCCCCGGTTTCCCTGCGGTGGGGTGGCCAGCTTTTAGAAATGCAGTGGCCAGCTTTTAGAAATGCAGATTTGGTAATCTATTCAGAAATACTGGGTCGTGACAGAAACTCAGATAAGCAACAAACAAAAGGTTGACAAAATTAGCTCAGACACCTAGGATTTGCATTTCCCCTTTTGCTTATAGAGCCAGCCGCCCATAGGAATCCAGAAGGTACCACTCTAAACTCCATTTTATCAGCTGTACCAGAACAAAAAACCCCAGTGGTTCTGTTCATCAGTAAATGGACCCTCTTTCCATTCAGCCTCCATTTTATTTCCAGTGCCTTTCTTCCAGCTTTGAACTGAACCAGATTGATTTTCCTTCCAACAGTAGTAAGTATAGGTCAGGAAATCCAGAGGTCAATTGGATTACAGCCTTCAGTCTATGCAGTTTATTTTACTTTTTAAAGTTTGTTAGTTCTTACACTCTAGTTTGAACTCTAAACTTTGTTTTGATTACCGAAACATTTTAATGGAGCTTCCGAAGACGAGTTAGACGCATCAATGGTACAGAATGCTGTTTGTTAATCGACCAGCATACTAACGGGAGTTGGAGTTCGCCTCCAACTAAATTTCAGGTTAATGCTTTTAACTTTGAAGGCACTCCAATTATTAGAGTGTAACTTATTTCCCAGTTAACGCGCACAACCTCGCGACGAACGCGTCATATCTGGTCTTTTTACTCCCTTTGTGCCCTTTTCTCTTTGCATCAAAAACAACCCCGGGAAAAGACCACCCAGCATTCAGCACGGAATGCTTGCAATCAGCGCAGTCCCACAGCAGTACTATCACGCTTCAAAATGGGAAATAAAATGGAGGCAGAAAAGAGGGCGGAGAAAAATGGAGAGAGGAGCTCTCTTAACCCTCTAGCGTGCGAGGGATAGTTGACGCCTCCTCTCTCCGATCTGATTGGAGGAGAAGACTATCTCCGGATCACGTGGGCGAGCGATCTCACTTTCGCCTTCGTGCTACCCCTCCCCCCGCGCTGCAGTTAGAGCCGAACAAAGTCGACGGTGTCGCCGCTTCTGCTGTCGCCGAACGGCTGATCGACGCGTGGAGATACTACTGGTCACCCTCGACGGGCCCTGCCCGGTCGGTAAGTAGCCGACCGCATAGATTAGGGAGACAGCGCTAAATCCGAGGATTTCCTCAGGAGAATAGGTTGGTCGGACCAGGCGTGAAACACGCGTGTCAATGGGGTGGCGTAGCGGATGGATGGATGGGTCTACGGGTCGCGGAGAACTGCCTCCCGCTCTGGTTCGGCACTCGCGCGCGCGCTCCATTGTGTAGAGGAAACAAAATGGCGGCGGATGGGCCAGGAGACAAGGGGTGGTGAGCGAACGGGGAGGATAGTAATGGCGCGTGAGCGACTTAACGGGAAGCGGGGAATATTTGGAACTGGGCGCGCTTATTTGGTCTCTGGTTTTCCAAAACTTGAATCGGTGATGGAGTGGCATCTCACAATGACGCCTTTACTCCTCATTACCGCACTCCTCCCCCCCCCCCCCAGTCATCTTTCTCCGGGATGCTGCTTTTGCCCTCAAGTTTCCTCTGAAGCAAAAGAGTTGGTTTAGGTATCTGGAAAGAGTGGGATACCTGATGATTTATTCGACCCTCCAGTTTTGTATGTTTGCTCTTCTGGGTTTGTTGCTTCTCGCCTTCCCCGAAAGCCTTTGCCTTTCTGTGGAGAGTATTTTCTCGTCTCCGTATCCCTTAAGTTCCCATGTGTGTCCTTTGCCACCCTCCTTGTGGGAAGCCACATTTAAAGACTTAAGGCTCCAAACGCGTGGTGAAAAATTGCGGCATGAACTTGTTACCTCTTCTCTTGAGGACACGTTGTCTAGGCCTTGACGGATGTATAATGGCTGGCAGGAATAATCTTTTCAGATCGGAAGGTTTTGCCAGTAAACCCCCCCCCCCCCCAGCTCCTTCGTGGGGCAACGACAGGGTTGGATTTATTTAATATAATTATTTTCTCAGCTAGCATTCCACTTCTGTTTTAACCTTGACCAGATTTCTTAGTTTACAAATTGTATACTCCAGGGTGTACAGTTGAGACCTAAGGCAGGATGTAGTATGTTTAATCTTCATAAATTCTATGTGTCTTGTTGTAGTAAGTGTATATTGAGTTGTGTGGTAGAGATTCAACTATTGTTTGAGTATGCAATCCTTATTAGTAAACTCCATATTTTAAATTGTTCTAATGTGCTACTTGTCAAGAGTTCTGTTAGAAACTACTCTATTCTTAGGTTGATGATGTGCAGTCATATCTTTAAGGAATATAAATGTTTGATTCTCTACCAAACCTTGTTTAATGAAGTTGGTGTTTTTTAAAAAAAAAATCGTTTCAGAGTACCTGAACACAGTGCTGGTACAACTTAGAAGAAACATTTTCTTTGGAGAAAATTCATCAAGGATCTGAAGCAAAATGGTAAGAATTTGCCATGCATAAATGAAATTAAATGAAATGCTATGTACTTTTGTTTTACTTATTTTATATTTTCAATTTCAGCGGCCAATGCGCATTTTTGTAAATGATGACCGCCATGTCATGGCAAAGCATTCTGCAGTTTATCCAACTCAAGAAGAACTGACAGCAGTTCAAAACATGGTCTCTCACACTGAACGTGCTCTCAAAGCTGTGTCTGACTGGATTAATGAGCAGGAGAAAGGTAATAACGAGCAGCCAGAACCTGACACCATGGAGACTGTAGCTGAAGAAGAGAACAAAGAAGGAAGGTATGTAACTATTCATAACTTGCTCTTAAGTTCAGAACTTCTGAAAAGAATTTTCTCCTGCTTGAGATGCCAATGACCAGTTTACATTAATTGTTTAAAATAATTTTATTGAACATTACAATTAAGAAAATAAAGACTAATAAACGTAGGAGTCTAAAAAGTGAAGAAAGGGAAAAAGAAAAATATAAAGAAAAGAAATATTAAAAAGTCAACTCCATATAAACAATTTTAATGGCTGATCAACTTCATTTAAAATACAACATATTATTTCTTTCCATATTTCATCTCACGTCTAGAAATAAATCTTTTAAGCCTTAACATTCAGTTTTAGTTTAGCAATCTTTAATCACCTCAAATAATGTTCTAGAACATGATTTCTTTATTTTTTCCTTTGTCCTTTCTCGTAAAATTCTTGCAAGCCTTAAGAGACCTCTTTTGCTTTGTTAAGACATCAGCTATGTATGGATATACAGTATGGATATACAGTGCGTCTCTTTCACATTCCCATAGCCCATCATTTTTAGATCCACTTTTAAATCAGTCTTATTTGGTTTTCCATATATATAATGGCAGATACTCTTAAAATTAAAATCCCTTGTTCATAAATATCCTTCAATACATTCAATGTTATTTTGTTCCATTTTGTGTTTTGAAATCAAATCTGAGTGCTCATCTCCTTTAATATATTCAGTACCATTGCCTGGTCTTTATTTTTCTCATCACTTAACTGCATCTTACTGAATAGGGCTCAGTGCTCAAATCTGTCAAGATACTTCTGAATCTTGAGTTTATTTTTCAAAGTGTTAGCAATTCCCTTCAGTTTGGTGTCATCTGCAAATTAGATGAGTTCCCTTTCTACCATCTCATCTAGAGCCGGTTCCCTAACCCCTAGGCTGCAGATTGGTACCAATCCATGGTCTGTCAGGAACCGGGCCACACAAGAGGCAGGCGAGTGAAGCTTCATCTGCACATATGCAGGATCTAAGTTGCATGCAAAACCATTCCCCGAACTATGGAAAAATTGTCTTCCATGAAACCCGTACCTTATGCCAGAAAGGTTGGGGACTGCTGGTCTAGATGATTTATGAAGCTGTTGAAGATTACTAGGCCTAAGGAAAAATCTTGAGGTATGCTTCCCTCCTAGATGTAGTTTCCTTAAGAACTAGATGCTGGGTGTGGTTAGTCAGCCAATTCTAAATCCTTCTGGTAGTGATCTATCCCAATTTTTTCTAACTTAACAAAAAGTAGATTGTAATCTATTTTGTCAAATGTTTTACCAATTCAATTCAATTTACTACAGTCATAGACCAGAACAAATAAAAACACTCAATAAATATATAATTAAAAATTCTAATATAAAATAATAAATAACAGCTAAAATCTATGATAAAATCCAGTCTGTCAGTTATACATGGTCTAACTATCGGGAACGGCTAGCACATATGTGTGAGGAGAACATTTACCTTTAACTATACTAAAAGCATGATCCATAAACTGGCCCATAGTCAGTTTAATAGTAATGTCTTACTGAAGTCCAAGTATATTACATCCACACATTTTGCAGGTTCACTAATTTAATCATTTTACCAGAATATAAGATTTCTCAGGCATTTATTTTTTAAAAAAACACGCTGGCTAGTAATCACCTTGTTCGTTTCTAGGTGATCATAACTCCTCCATTTGATTATCTTTTCCAGGATTTTCTCAGATATTGATTGCAAGGTGATTGATCTATAAGTTCCTGGATCCATTTCCCCCTTTTTGTAAATTAGTACCGGTACTATATCAGCTTTTTTCCAGCGCTCTGGTAGTTTCCTTGTGTTTCAGGAGCTCCTTCAGAACTGGGATGCAAACCATCTGGTCCAGGTGATTTGTACTTGTCCAGAGTGAATAGATATTCTCTTACTTTTTTTTTTGCCATCTCTGTTATTTTCTTTTTAAAAAATCAGACTTGCTTCCAATTTGTGCCTTCTGGCAAACTGCAGTTTTCTTGGCAAGAGATCTAGCTTGCCATTGCTTTTGTCATAGGTCTGAGAAAGTTAGTTTCTTTCTTTCTTTCTTTCTTTCTTTCTTTCTTTCTTTCTTTCTTTCTTTCTTTCTTTCTTCTCTCTTCCCTTCTTTCCCCCTGATTTGTTTCCCTCCCTTTTCCCTCTCTCTCATTCTCTCCCTTCAGCTCTCTTTCATTTCTTTCTTCCTCTTCCCCTTCTCCCTCTAATTTGTTTCCCTCTATTTTCCCTCCCTTCAATTCTCTCCTTCCAGCTCTTTCATTTCTCTCTCTCTCTCTTTCTCCCCTTTTCTCTTTCATCTCTTTCTTGCACGTGCAAGCAAAATACCCTCCTGGGCCAGAATCACGGTGGCGGGGACAGCGACTCCTTCTGCTGCCGCTACTGAGAAGTGAGTAACTGGCTGCGCTGGACAGGAGACTCAGCGCCAGACTCAGACCGGTCCCCTTCGTGTTGACTCAGTAAAGAGCCAGAGCAGCCGTCTCTGGATGCAGAGAGGGAAGAGTTCCAGAGCCTTGCGCAAGGAGAGCCCTGTGCAGCGCAGGAGAACTGGAGCTCTTCCCTCCCTGCACCCAACCAGCTGCTGTTGCTGCTCCCCATTCTCCTCCTTCCTGAGCCAACATGAAGGGGACTGCAGCTCATGCTGACCTGAGTCTGGCGCTGAGGAGTCTCCTACGCTGCATAACCAGTTACTCACCTCATTGCGCAGTGGCGACAGTGGGAGGAGAGTCGTCGTCCCCTCCTCCTTGATCCTGGCCCAGTAGGCTATTTTGCTTGCGTGCACGCTCACAAGAGATGAGCACGAGAAAAGGGCTGGAGCTCTTACCGACACTGAGTTGCTTGCGAAGAATGCGGAATCGCAAAAGCAGGCAAGAGGCTCATGCCTTCTTGGGGCGGAGAGCAGATTGTGCGATTGGGTCAGCAGGGAGCCGCAGGAAAGGGGCCAAAGACTGTTAAGACTGTTACCCATGCTAAGCATGGGTAACAGTCTTAATAGGGAATCTCAGCATACGTGCATCCCACGTTCCTTTATTTTATTTTCCCTACCTTGTTTTACGCCTCAGAAATGGTACCTCTTGGCTTCCGTAGCTCTGCCCATCAACCTCCGTCACTCGGAGCGAGCTGCTTTCCCAGCATCCTCTGTGCTGCACGCGTCTCTCTTTTCCCCCTTCTCGCCTCCATTCCAGCTCCTACTCCCCCACACACACACCTCCTTCCTCCGTGTGGGGAACCCGAGCCACTCCTTCCCTTCAGGCCAGCTTCTCACCAGTCTCTCCACAGGAGGCTCCTCAGTGACCCCTGTGAAAAGGTCATTCGACCCCAAAAGGAGTCGCGACCCATAGGTTGAGAACCACTGGCTTAGATAAATCCAGACATCTTTCTATCATGTTGTAACTGCAGGTAGTCCTTTCTTAATGACAATTTGTTTAACAACAATTCAAAGTTATGGCACTGAATGAATTGTAGTTATACCCTGTCTTTGAAGTTGCAGTCATTGCAAGTCCTTGTCATATGATCAAAAATTGGATGTTTGGCAGCTCACTTTAATTTTTTTAAAAAATGATTTTTATTAAGCATTTTAATCACAATACCATGCTTCTCCAAAAAGAAGGCTGGGTCTTACTTTCTTTTGACCCCTGAAAAAGCGGCTAGGTCTTTTTGGAGGGTTCTAATTATTGGCTCATGGTGGTGGCACCGACAGCCCCGCCCAGGAGGAGCCTGCTGCTGGCCCACTTCTTCTGAGGCTCCTGGCCGGCATTCACACGCATTGCCCTGGCCTCAGTTTCACTTTGAGATGCCTGCTAGAAGGCATCTGAAGGCAAAACAAAGGCCAGGGCGATGCATGTGAATGGCAGCAAGCAACCACAGAAAAAGGCGAGGCAGGTGTTGCTGTATGAGGCCTGGTAAGTAGGCAGCTCCACTATCCCCACCATAGCGTATTATTTATCTGTGTGCCTTGCCCCACCTCCTGCAGGGTCTTAATTAGGGCTAATTTTGTGGGTGGGGCTTAATTTGATCGTATGTGCTCAAAAACATGATAGGACTTCTTCTCAAGGTGGGTCGTCTTAGAGAAACACGTTAGTAAGAACTAATTCAAACAAAACTTAGAGAACAAAAAAAAAAGAATAAAAAGTGCAAAGAAATGAGAAAAATGCAAGTAGAAGTAATTTCCATCCAAAATAACCAGATGTAATAACTTCACTCCCTATAGGATTAAACATCCATATTCCATCCCTTATCTATAAACAATCCATAATATGCCAAAATCCATAAAAAACATTTTTTCAATACTGGTGTCAACAAAAATCCAAAAAGCGTTGCTAGAACATTGGAGGGGAAGTCTCATTTCAACCATAATAAATAAAACAAAACTTTGTATTCATTCCTTTTACTTTTAAGTCTTAATCTTTGATTGAATTAAAGATTAAGACTGTTGTCATAGAAATGGATTTCTCTTCACTTCTTCTTAATCTATCTCACAGGTTTCTTCAAGGTTTTAACAAGGCTGTTTTGAGAAATCTAATAAAAATATTTTCCAGTTCTAAAATCTAATAAACATTTCTCAATTGGTTTATTATTTGTATTTTTTTACTTTTGAAAACTTCAAGTCTCATTTATGTATCCAATAAAGCATCCTTTCCTAAATTGTTATTTTGGCCTGTCATTTAAAGTTCCACTTTTGGTACTTTACGTTATCAGATAGTCATTCCTTCATTAACATCTTCTGGACATAGTATGTACATAGAAGTACACATAATTACTGATAGTGTTATTACTAAACTCTGGCTCCATTCTTAAAATATCTTCCTTAATTTAAAAAAGATATTACATAATATTTTGTGCCATTTTATAAGTCGAATATTAACTGACCACACTTGTATTCTTTTTTCCTGCTTTCAAAACTTCAATATCCCCTAAAGTCCAGTTTCTAAAATTATCACATATCATCTTAGGACTTGGCAGTAACCAGATAATAAATCTGTTTTCTAAGAAAAGCTTAACTTTTATAGTTAATTCCAAAATCTTAGTACAAAGTCAATATTCCAAATTCATCTGAACCCTTTGTTTATAATTTTTTTGGATCAAAATCTTATTTAAGTTTTAGATGTTTATTTCAAATTTTTAAATCAAAGGTGAAATTTGAAAAACCTGCGCAAAGCAAACATATTATTTTCAGTTCCCCAAACCCACCCACCGCCGACCAGTCCACCGGCAGCCAATGTGATGCCGAAAGGTTATTTTGAGAATCTCTGAGGTGCTTCGAGATAACAGTTCACTCTCAGGACAATACGGCCTTGGAGTCAGGCTGAAACCAGCTGGGAGAGAGTACGCTCTGTCTCTGAAGATCCCCCCCCCCCTGCCTCCAATTCCCAAGCAGTTATAGCAAGAGAAAAAAGCAAGCTAATAATGCCTCTGCCCCTTCCAACAGAATGGCAGGACACGATGGTGGACCTGACAATATGGCCTTGGGGAAGAAGATTTGGGGTGGCCAGCAGCTGCCTTGTTGAGGAATCAGGCTGGGTGGACTTCTTCAGTAATGGAAAGGAGGTGGCAAAGGTCTACTGGCCATGGCCAATAGAACCCAGATCTGGCAGGGGAGTACAGGGTGGCTAAAAGGTTGTAGATGAGTAAATGGTGGGAGTTAAAAGGGAGGCAGTCCATTTTACCAGAATTGAACTTTCACAAGTGGAATATATCTGCTAATCTGTTTCTAGGACTGACCACTATCCCTTTTGCTTTGATGATACCCAGAAATCACACTAATAACACGAGTGAGAAATAGTAGTATAATTTCTGACTCGACATAACAAGACAGAGATGCACCCCAGAGATGGGGTGGGGGGCATTCAGTAGACTGCATATGCACTGCCCTTCCACCTGTTTGAAAGAACCCATATTTAATAATATATTTTTATGGTTTTTTATTAGATGGATGTAATAATTCTCCATTATATTTTGCTTGATGGACTAGTTTGCTTCTTAACATTTCAAGAAAAAAAACAAGCTAAGCATTTTAGGAACTATCCCATCCATTGGCAGCTGCAATCTTTAGGGAAATGAAAAATAAAATACTGAAATCCAAAGATAACTCTCCACCATTGTAGAAGTGTTTGCCCCAATTCAGATAGATAAATAAGATTTCCCACCTTTGATCCCTGACATCACACAACAGTGTCATTCATTCTTAGCTGTACAAAATAACATGGGAAAGTGTATCTTGATGACAAAAAAAATTAACCACCCCTGTGCTAATAATGTCAACACAGTTGCTTAGTAAATGTTGAAGCTGGAAAGAGCACCAACCTTCTGGAAAACTAAAATAAATGTATTTCTACATACAAACTTAAATTTACTAGTTAGGCAGGAAATCCTCTCTGTTATTCCAGAGAGATCTAATGTTGGAACCTCTAAAATGTCCAAAAGCCTGCTGGTGCAAGGTCTGGCAAGGCAGAAGGTGGGTATTCATATTTTTGTCATATTTCTCTCTTCAGTTGATTTAAATATTTGTACCACATGCCATTGTGCTTTCTATCCAACAAGATCCAGTTCAGTGATGAGAAAAGTAAGATCCTACACTTAGGCAGGAAAAACCAAATGCATAATTATATAATAGGTAGTACCTGGCTCAACAATATCTCTGGATCTAGATGTCCTAATGCAGGGGTGGCGAACCCGCGGCTCTCGAGCCGCATGCGGCTCCTGGCCAAAATGAATGCGGCTCTTTGCCTCTTATCATTATTTTGTATACTGTGGCTCTTTGCCAAGTTTGGATTTTGTCCCTTTCGGCGCTAAACCCGGATCGCGCGCTCCCTTTCGGCGCTAAACCCGGAAGTACGGTCTTGCCCCGCCCCTGGCGACGCGACGACGCTTGCCTGCGCTCCACCAGCTCGGCTGGGAACGGAGACGTTTCTCTGCTCAGCAATGTCTTCAGTGGAGTGGTGGCAGCCTGGCAGGCTGAGCCTGCGTCCCTTTCAGGCGCTCCGCTCCGCTGAGGAAATGTCTCCGTTCCCAGCCGAGCTGGTGGAGCGCAGGCAAGCGTCGTCGCGTCGCCAGGGGCGAGGCAAGACCAGACCGTACTTCCGGGTTTAGCGCCGAAAGGGAGCGCGTGGTGTGGCTCTCTGACTCTCACAGTTTAAAATTTTGGCTCTTTTGTCGAACTTGTTCGCCACCCCTGTCCTAATGGATCACCATTTACGTATGAACCAGCAGTGTGATGCAACTGTCAAAAAAGGTAATACAGTTCTAGGTTGCATGAACAGGAATAGTTTCAAGATCACATGAAGTGTGCAGTGCACACTTTATAGCACAGTGGTGAGGCCACACTTAGAATATTGCGTTGAGTTCTAGTCACTATCAGAAAAAAGACATTGAGACCCTGGAAAGTGTGCAGAGAAGAGCAACAAAGATGATAAAAGATGTGGAGGCTAAATTATATAATGAACAGTTGATGGAGCTCTGTATGTGGCCTGTCAAACAGAAGGAATGGGGGGCGGGGCATGATAACTGTCTTCCAGTATTTGAGGGGCTGTCACGAGGGGATTGGCTTATTCTAGGGTACCAAAGGGCAGGACAAGTAATGGATTGAAGCTTGTCAAAGAGAGATCCAACTTAGAAGTAAGGAGACATTTTCTGACAGCAATTAAACAATCTGACCTGGATTGTGGGTGGTTACCCTATTTTTCAGAGTATAAGACACACCTTTTTACCCCCCAAAAAGGGGTAAAAATCTTTAAATGAAGAGTTGGTTTATTTTGGCAAAGATATGTCTCTCTGTGTGTATGTGTATATATATATATTATGTTTTATAGTGAGCAGAAGACTACAGAGCACTTGACTAGGACACTTCGTGGAGTGATGCGTGTTGGTCTTGTAGCAAAAGGCCTCCTGCTGAAGGGAGACTTGGATCTTGAATTGGTTTTGTTATGTAAAGAGAAACCTACCATTGGTCTTTTGGAAAAAGTAGCCGATAATCTCAGCACACAGCTTGCTGTGAGTATAAAAATAGGCTAATGTGTACTATCCCAATATTTTTAATGTGTATATAATGAACTGATGGTTCTATGTTACTGGATTAATTTTGAAGTTTGGTATTCCAGCAAGCTTGCAGTGTTCATGTAGATGTTCATAAATTACAACATCTTCAAGGTGTTGTGATACCTCCTACAGCTATTTAGAGTACTCCTAGTAGTGTTGTAATGTCTTCATGATTAAAACTTTCTAGGCAATGAACAATTTACCATCTGCTTTTTAAATATAGGTAGTCCTCAACTTATGACCACAATTGAGCCCAAAATTTCTCTTGCTAACTAAAACATTTGTTAAGTGAATTTTGTCCCAGTTTGCACCTTTCTTACCAGTTGTTAAGTGAATCACTGCAGTTGGTAAATTAGTAACACAGTTAAGTGAAACTGGCTTCCCCTTTGACTTCACTTGTCAGAAGTTCGCAGAAGGGAATCACATGACCTGTTGACATTGCAATCATGATAAATATGCCAAGCATCTGAATTTTGATCATGTGACCACGTGGAGGCTACAATGGTCATAAGTGTGAAAAACTCATAAGTCACCTTTTTCAGTGACCGTCCAGGAACTTTGGACAGTCACTAAATGAACTGTTGTAAGTCTAGGACTACCTATATACTGTTTAAGAAATTGTCCTCTTGTGTTGTTTCTCCTGATAATTACGCAGATGTGATGCCACGTTATACTAAACAAATGCATTTATTTATAATATGTATGCAAAATGTGTATATATGTGTTTGTGCTATTTGGATATTTAAATCAGATCATTTAAGTTACTCGGACTCAATAGGGGGCTTCTGTGTCTGCATAAATAACACTGTTAACATTGTTGTAGAACAATACATACTGCAAAATAGTTTTGCTTGATAACTATTCTGTCACGGTTCTCAATAATGGTTGATTTACTACTGTGAATATAAATATAATGTAAATCAGCAATGATAACAGTTTTTCCAAGTACCTCCTCTTCAGTATTCATTTCACATCTGGAAGATACTTAAAAACCAGGATAAAATCTTTTGGTGAGATTTTCAATATTGAACTGTCCTTAAAACCAACAGGTTTCTCCCTCCCTCCCAGGGGGGACAGGCCTTTTCTTACTAAGATGCAGGGGTGAAATGCTATAGGTTTGGGCCGGTTCACCCGAACCAGTAGTTAAAAAATGCTTTCAAAAGTTATTTAAAAAGTTCTGACAATCAGCTGTGCCACAATCGGAACTTTTTTTTTTTAAAAAAAAGCTTGGTGCGCATGCGCGCGCGTGCGAACTGATAGCAAACTTCAGAGCATTTCACCCCTGCTAAGGTGGTAAAGTCACAAAGAGTATACTACTTTGGAGATTTGACTGCTATAGAAGGTGGACAACCCTGAAGTATAATTGATCCTAAATTACTATTGATTATATTAATTAGTCTGAAAGGACTGTTTTTGTTCCTGAACCTTAAATTGAATGTTTGGAAGAACCAAAAAGCTAAAAATATAAAGTATTTTCTTGTGTTTCAGGCTATTACTGAAGACAAATATGAAATTATTCAATCTGTCAGTGATGCTGCAATTACAATTAAGAATACAAAAGAACCTCCACTGACACTTACTATTCACTTGACATCCCCTGTTGTCAGAGAAGAAATGGAAAAAATGTTAGCTGGAGGTATGGAAGACTGAAAATTGCTAGCAGTCCCAGAATGAGTTTCCAGACTGACTTTACTAATTATTATGGTGTACAGTTTCTTGATTAGGCAGAACAATTTCATGCAAGTGAATTTGTGTTACAATGATGTACAGTTTCTTGATTATGGATCACCTGTCACAGGCTTCTAGAATTTGAGTGATATTTCCAAATGAAATGCCCTTTTTAAACATTTAGGCCTTTTGCTCTAGCCTTTCTACAAGTGTGTTATTTCACTTGTGCATACTACTGTTTTTTAATTAAATGTGAATGTTAGATGATACATGTGCAAATCAAAATCTCTTAAAATATTGACATTTAAAAAAAAAACTTTTGCATGTTCTTGAAATTGAGTGTATTACATAAAGCAGTTTGTGTTGCAGCAAAATGATTGTCTTTCTATGTTTTTTCTCCTTAATTTTGGAATATTCAATTGAATTTTAGAATACAATGCAGAGTTTTGAATAAAGTTACTATATTTTTTGTTTTATTTTAATAGGGGCTAATTCACATACATATATAATTATAACCAATTTACAGCTGAGTCACAGAAAGCAGTTCACATTTAGTATTTGATACTACAATATGTCTAGCATATTATGTAATTGCTATTCTCATACATGGCTTTCACACAATTTAATTGCTGGATCATATGAGATGGAATTCACATTGGCATTTTGATGTGTAATTTAACAGTAATTTTTCAAGAGCCAGAAGAGTAGTATGCTAAAACATTACAATCTTTTAAATGATTGAACTTGCCTTATCTAAAACCCAGGCTTCTCCCCTACAGTTTTGCTGCAGCACAGACCTGTTATTTGTTCCCTGAATGTTTATGGTTTGATATCTGACACATCTACCAAGCCTTCTAGTTTGTCAATTTTAGGGACGCTGGACCTTTGACCAACAGGACGCATTCTGTCATGGGCTGGGGCCAGGGCAGTCAAGCCTTGTGGGCGGAGAGGGTTCCTTGTAGAAAAGCTCTTAGTTAAGTACTACTACTGCATTTAGAGTGGGAATCTAATTTTAACCTTCCATTTTGTTGGTTAATCTAGTTCTATAGCCTGGTTGCAATAGTCTAAAAGCTATCCTTTTCTGTAAAGTTTCTTTCCCTGTATAAAAATGAGTTAATGCCTCACATTGTTCTCCTTACTTAGTTGTCACTTCATAAGGATGAAAAAAAAATAATGTATTGAGGCTATACTTTCAGGGTCAGGGCTTTAAATCAGAGTTTGGGGAGCCTCAGCTGCCCTTTAGGAAACTGCCTCATCCCCTCTCCACCCGACAGAACCCCCTTGGTCAAACTGTACCTTGTCTTCTTATTCCACCCACGAATAGAAACGCTATCAGTCAACGACTCACCGGACGTTCTGGACAGGCAGAAATGCCTTGCTGCCTTGGCGTCACTCCGACACGCCAAGTGGTTTCAGGTTTGCATTTTGTTCTTATATTTGTCTTTAAGTAGAAAACTTGTAAGTTGTAATTGCCTAAATTAAAATGTTTTAATGTGAGTTGTAGATGTGCAGAACTTAGCATCTGTTAAATGCACAGTTGCTAAAGAAGCACTTGATGAATTTAGATTTTCAGAAATGGCATAGTTCCTAGTTGCTGCTTTGTGCTAAGAGTAAGTTTTCAAACACAGTAACAAAAAATTATAGAAATAAAAAGCTATGGAAATGTATACATAGTTTACCCTTGACAAAGTAGCACTACAAAAATGTATGTTTTGTCTCAGATTGATTTTCACATTCATTACTGACCCCTTCTTGCTTATTAATTTTGTTCTAGGCCAGAGCAAATGGCTTGAAATCATGTGTCATAGTCATCAGAGTGCTGAGAGATCTCTGTACCCGTGTTCCTACTTGGGCTCCACTTAGAGGATGGGTAATCTCCTTTACAGTTTATAAATGTTAAAAGTGTTCCATATTTAGTGGCAGACTTCTAATTTTTTAAATAATAAAAGAACCAGAGTTCATGTGAATTGACTAATGTGGTCTTTCTCAACAAGTTCTTGTGCAGTGCAAGCTGCACAAGATGATGGAAATTAAGAATTTGTTTCTAGATTTTGTCTTGAGTGTTCAGAAATACGTTGCTTAACTTAATCAGTCTCAAATATTATTGAACCTGTCTATTAAGCTTCTAATAAGTGCTAAACCTGAAATCCTATGCTTTTAGAAGTGAACAGTCAATAATAAACTATTGTAGAATGTTTTTTATTTCTTAATAAAAGCGTTGAATGAATGTGATTTTATTTGATACTGTACATAATGATAGTGGATGTTGTTAAACTTTTCCCCCCTTCCATTCACATACACATTGCTTATCTACAAGCAAGCTGGTCTGTTGCTGCCAAATATATTCACAAGTAATAACTTAAATCCTAATGTTGTTTGCAACAAAATGAGTTTAATTTAAAGACCATGCACTCACGGATCACCTCTTAATACTAACTGTCAATCCTTTTTTGCTATTTCCTTGCAGTTGTAAGGAAAATGGTGGTCAAAGAGATTGAATAAAACTCACATACCTGTCAGTGATAGGCAAAGCGGTCTAAGACATAATAGTAAACTCTGCAATGGTTTGCAGTTCTGCAGTTCTCGGATTTTTTTTGATAAATGTCTCAACTTTTATTATGGTAAAATTTAGGCTTTTTAAAAGTAGCTTGCAATCATGGGAAAACTAAATTATTTTGGTACTTATGAATAGAATTTAAACAACATTAGATATTGCATTCATACGTCCCTATCTGAATATTATTTCAAAGAACATATTTGGAAATAGAAATACTATTGACATACATTTTACATATCTGACAACATTTTGTTTCTTTCCTAATCTATAATCGGTCAACATTTTAGCAGTACTTAAATAGCAATGCTGGTTTAAGAGAAGATCCTGATAGAATTATTTTACTTTGTTTCTATCTGCAATCAGATGTTTTCTGTATTTCTTAAGTATATAAATAAAAACAAAACATTGCCATAGAAAAGCAGCACCGTTTAGCCTCAGCCTTCCAAGCCTTTTGGAAATATGGAATTATAGGAAGTTTCTCCCTAGCTATTCTTAACTCTTACTGGTTGAATCAGACAGTTCTGAAGATAGCTACATGATAACCCATATCCACATGATAAGTCATGGATCAGTATCAACACCTTAAGTTTTACCTAGAATTTAATCAGTATAAGTGCAATACAATTACTATTAAATGAGCTCTGATGTGAGCACTAGCAAACACATTCTTTTAAATCCCTGCAGTTTTCTTGGCAAGATTTTTTAAAAGTGGTTTGTCATTGCCGCCTTCCTGGAGTTGAAAAAGTGACTGGACCAAGGCCACTCAGCTGGTATAAGGTGGCACAAAGTCCTCCAGTTTCTACTCTGGTGCTTTAACCACCACACTAAACTGGCTGTAGCAAACACGTAGACCACCACATTTTTGAACATTTGCCGTTTCCAAGTAGACATTAAGGACAGCCCTTGAAGCACAATAGTCAAGGCAGATGGTGATCATGGCATGAGTACTGTAGCTAAGTACCCTTGCCAAAGGTACAGCCACAGTTAGTATGTCAGCTGAAGCTAGGCATAGGGTCCTCTAGTTACAGCTAGATGTAGCAAGAACTGTGAATCCAGGAGAACCCCTGAGTAACAAATCTTCCTTTCTAATCCTTTCTAATTTAAGCCTGATTGTGGGGAAATCTGAAACTTTTTTACTTAATGTGAAATGAAAAATGAATATATTAAGTCAATATCAATTTTTTGTTCTAAATGGCATGGGTTCTTATCCCCAGATAAAAGCTTGCAATATTAGCAGAGAAGAAAATAGCATTTAATAGTAGGGGAAAAGTCTGAGTAAGATTCATTTCCTAACTTTAAATTAGAAGTAGTTTAAGCAACCACAATTAGCACTGGCAACTTGGTCATTATGCAGAGTAATTGCTAAGTAATATCACACCTGTGCTAATGAACTTCAGCTTTCCTTTGCTTTACAGACTTTATAGGAAATAAATAAGTGCAAGGACAGATTTCAAAGTTAATTTTTCATAACTGTTGTAACTGCAAACCATAGCTAAACAAGGCAACTGTTGAATGAGGACTGCCTATATATTCTGCAACTGCCTATCATAGAAAACAGAATGCTATGATCAAAAAGATATGTATTTGTATTAAAGATTTTAATAATTGTTCTGCTATTTTCATTGTTTCGGAAATTTCTTTTCAGCCTCTAGAATTGCTTTGTGAGAAATCAATTGGAACAGCCAATCGGCCCATGGGAGCTGGTGAGGCACTGAGAAGAGTTCTTGAATGCCTTGCATCCGGAATAGTTATGCCAGGTTAGATGGTCCTTGGCTGTTGAGAATTTCAATGGATATTTGTTCTCTTAACTAGTACAAGTTAGAGTTGGTCATCTGTTTCATTTAAAATTCTGTATTTAGGATGTAATGATATATTGAGTAGATGTTCTTTGGACCCACTATTTCCGATTCCATTTTGGAACATTTTTATACATCAGCAAGCTTGCCACATCGTTGGGCTTAATGGTCTGCAATTTAGAGTAGATCAGATTATCAACCATACTTACAGTATTGAGTGTTAGGTAATACTAAGGGAATATTCAGGTTTACATAGAGATCCTAGGATAATTCTCTGCATATCTTCCTTGTTTCCTGCCTTCAGATGGTTCTGGTATTTATGATCCTTGTGAAAAAGAAGCCACTGATGCTATTGGGCATCTAGACAGACAACAAAGGGAAGATATCACACAGAGTGCTCAGGTATAGTTTTGATTACAGATGTTACAAAACCGCAATGAGTTCTTACTGGTAGCTAGTAACTTCCATGAGGCTGACTTTATTAGAAAAGGGTCCTATTTCACTAATATAGGAGGCTTTTATTGATTGCCAGAAATAAGGTATCAGGTTTTTAACTCTTTAAATTCTAGAGTACTTCATTATGATTTTTTTAGAAGATGTTTATATGAAATACTGGGACTGGGTGTTGTTTTAATAGATGCTGTAATAGAGAGACTTCTCCATAACATCCATTATATCTTTCTAGCATGCTCTAAGGCTTGCTGCTTTTGGCCAGCTTCACAAAGTCTTGGGGATGGATCCTTTGCCATCAAAGATGCCCAAGAAACCCAAAAACGAAAATCCAGTTGACTATACTGGTATGTTTTGAAACTTGCGAACTTTATTTCTCAGAGATTTTATTGGCCAGTGTACTGAAATTTTGAAATTTTTATTGTAATTACCAGTCCAGATCCCCCCGAGCACAACATATGCCATTGCTCCTTTAAAACGTCCTATGGAAGAAGATGGAGAGGAGAAATCTCCAAGCAAAAAGAAAAAGAAGATTCAGAAAAAAGGTATTGAGTTGGCAAGAGGTAGGTTTGCTTAGTATTTAGGTGTTCACTAAGATGGTTATTTTGGTTGCAGCATTATATGCAACTAGATGAATAGTAAAAAGTTCTCAAATTGACGGGCTTTATGCTTTTGCTTGATAGCAATAAAGACTGCATTTAGCAGTTGGCAATAATAATGCATAGGCACTCATATGAAGATATAATCTAAAAATAATTTCTTTTCTTCAGAGGAAAAGTCAGATCCTCCACAAGCTATGAATGCTCTTATGAAGCTGAATCAGCTAAAACCTGGACTTCAATATAAACTAGTATCTCAGACAGGTCCAGTTCATGCTCCTATATTTACTATGTCTGTGGAAGTTGATGGCATTACTTATGAAGCTTCAGGACCTTCCAAAAAAACAGCCAAATTGCATGTTGCAGTCAAGGTAAAGAGTAATTGTAATAAGTGCCTTTGCTTTTAAACATCGCTTAATTTATTCTCAGAAAATGAACTGCTATCTGCTTATTTGTTTGATTTCTTATCCCAGCTTTATTTTTGGCAACTTGGGTGCATACATACTTTACATATTTCCTGTTCCCGTTTTCTTTGGAGTAGGAAAAAGTGATTGCTCCATATCACCCAGTCAGCTTTTATGTCTAAGGGAGGACATAGTCTCCTTGTTCTAGCAGAGCAACTTAGCCACTTGATCATTCTGGCTCTCAAAGATCACAAAAAACATAACAAATTTTCTAAGAAGCCAAAATTAAAAACGTGTTTTGTGTGTCTGTCTGTGTATCCAGTATATGATTGTGTTTACTATGATTTGGCATTAGCTGAATTAACAAACTGGTTCCAATTTGGGTCTTGCCTGTTGTGTATTCTGTAAAAGGAGCCTTTTTAGAATCCCTGTAACTTTTGCTATTAAATTGAATTAATTTTATTGGAAGTGATTACAGTAGTCCTCGATTTATGTTCAATTAGTGACTGTTTGAAGTTACATCACTAAAAAAGTGACTCACAACATTTTTCACACAAGCGTTGTAACGTCCTCTTGGTCACAATCAAAATTCAGATACCGTGTTTCCCCGAAAATACAACCTGTCCTGAAACTAAAGCCTTGCCGCATTTTTCGCTTGGGCAAAAATATAAGCCCACCCCCGAAAATAAACCCCCTGGACAACCCCCCCCCCTCCAGCCAGGCAGAGCTCCGCTCACCGACATAGCGGTATCCTGAAGCCAAGCCGCAGGAGCTGGGGAGAGGCGCTTACATTGCTTGGCGCCTTCGGGATACCGTTAGGTTTGGGAGTGGCGTTCTGCCTTGCTGGAGTGGGGAGTTGCAAGGCGGCTGCTCCCTTGCCTCAACATGTCCAGGCCCAGCTCTGGCTGCTGGAAAACTTCCAGCAGCCAGCCCACAACCACAGAGCACACTCCTAGAGCGGCCGCCGAGTTTGGGAGTTTGGAACCGGAGAAGACATTATGCTTGGAGCCCCGCAGCGGCAGCGGCTACAGGAAGAGCTGGGCCCAGACATTTTGAGGCTAGGATTCATGCCTGCTGGGGGCGGAACAGGCGCTCACGCAACCCCCTTCTCCAGTATCCCGAATGTGCCAAGCCGCGGGAGCTGGGGAGCGGGCAGAGCGGCACGTGCCTTGGCGCTTTAGGGATACCCCCTAGGTCAGTGAATGGCGCTCTGCCCGGCTGGAGAGAGGGTTTGCTGGGCGGTTGCTCATGAGTTCGGTCACCTCATGGCTGCTTCGCCCCTGAGGCTGTGCCCGGCTCTTCGGGAGCCAGTTCGCAAGGGAGCAACTGCCCGGCAACCCCAAAACAATAAGCCCTCCCCTATAATAAGCCCAAGGCCATATTTTGTAAGTAAAAAGAAAATAAGACCCTGTCGTATTTTCGGGGAAACACGATACAATTGACTCATATTTATGATGTTTGCAGTGGCCAGGGGTCAGGTTACCACCTAACTTTGACAAGCAAAGTCAATGGGGAAGCCAAATTCACTTAATGTTACTCCCTGAAACTTTGGGCTCAGTTGTGGTCATAAGTCGAGGACTATCTGTATACTAAGCATTTAATTCAGTGGTCGCCAATATTTCTGGTTTTGCGGACCTACGCGGGGAGGGGGGGCTCTGCACAAGCCCCTGCAGCTCCATTTACATGAGCAGCAAACACATGCGCTTTGCCCTTGCACAAGTGAAGCTTCACAAGCACGCATTTGCCTGCTGCTCGCACAAGTGGAGCTGCACATGTGCACTTCCCAGCCATTTCCGCAGCTTGGTTCTGAATGGGCCATAGTTACTGTGCCGTAACCCAGGGGTTGGGAACCCCTGATTTAATTTACTTTCAGTAAAATTTAAATATAAATTAAATCAGACTTTTTTATTTGTTCCCTTCAACATCAATTTGCCACTAAATATGGCTGGGGTCCTTCAACTCTTAAAGTCAAGTGCTGAACAGCCAACAAATGAAAGATGGATTACATCTGTTTGTAAGTGAGTGTGGGCTGTTCTTTCAAGATAGGCAATAGGATTGTTTAAAGTTGATAAGCCGTATAATAGAACAATTATAGTTAATTTCTTGTTTTAGGTTCTGCAAGACATGGGACTGCCTACAGGTGTGGAAGGCAAAGAGAGAGGCGATGAATCAGCAGAAGAAACTGATCAGAAACCAGTTGCAATTGCTGTTCCTCCTGTAGTGGAAATTATTTGTACTCCTAATGCTGCTTCTCCTTCAGAGCAAACAGAGGTGAACATGACTTAGTATGCTGTTAGGTGCTTCATATCTAAGCGTTACGTATCTACTTCCTTTTATAAATTTTAAAACTATTATCTTTTTATATGCTTTGCTTCATTACACTTAGCTCTCCTATCACTAACATTTCTAAGGATGTTCCCCATAGAATCTTATTTTCTAGAAAACACCTTTCTGTGAAGTGTTCTATGGTCTGTTTAAGGAAATAATTGCTAAACTATGTTATCACTGTTCAAATCTTAGTGATAACACTGCGCCTGTTAGTTTCTGTCCAGAACATGTTGCCATGCATTGAAGATATTTCTAACAAACTGGCTGAAAAGCCAATAGGACTTTGCTGGCTTATTTAGATACTTCATAAATTTTGGGCTAGAATAATGTAAGTAATTGGTTTGGTGTGCACTTACCTTTCTTTAACTTGCAAGTTATATTATTTAAATATTGGAGGAAATATTAGTGCTTTTTAACATTTAATTAGACATATTTTCATTGTGATGTTTTTACTTAGAATGTGAAACAGCAGGGGCCCATACTGACCAAGCATGGGAAAAATCCAGTTATGGAACTCAATGAGAAACGGCGTGGCTTAAAATATGAGCTGATTTCAGAAACTGGTGGCAGTCATGACAAACGGTTTGTGATGGAGGTGAGATGACTTGGTTCACAGAACTGTATTCATAATTGCTGTTATGTTTTGTCAAAGTTGTAGTTCTATTCCTGAAATCATTTCTCATTTCGAAGGTTGAGGTTGATGGCCAGAAGTTCCAAGGAGCTGGTTCAAATAAAAAGGTGGCAAAAGCTTATGCTGCACTGGCTGCATTAGAAAAGCTTTTTCCAGATGCCCCCCTTCCAATGGAGCAGAAGAAGAAAAGAGCCCCTATGCCAGCACGAGGTGGACCCAAGTTTCCTGTAAAGGTAGGCATATGCAGTACATTTTATGATTATATTGGAAATAACCCTTGCATTTCTTTAAAAACTGTGGCTTCAAAATTTGATAGATATTTTAAAGCACACTTGAATATGCAGTTTTCGGTTGTTTTAAGTGGCCAGAGCCAGGAATAAACATTTTCTTACATTTTTCTGATTTCAACAGCATAATCCAGGCTATGGTATGGCAGGACCTATGCATGCTGAAGTACCTCCTCCTCCTCCTCCAAACATGAGGGGCCGGGGCAGAGGAGGAAATATCCGGGGCCGGGGCCGGGGCCGAGGTGGATTTGGTAGTGCCAATCATGGAGGTTATATAAATGCTGGTGAGTTGCATTCCTTTTATTTACCACTATGACATTTAGAAACAATATTATGTTGCCTTAATTTACCTTTGAAATGTTATATCTTAAGTTTGAGCTTATTCTATTTGTAACATTTGGAATTTGGCTACTCCATTTGGAGTGGGTGAAATGTTGCTGGGTTTGAGAAATATTGGCTAGACTACGTTCTCTAGAATCCACTTTGTGTGCTTCAAAATATTTAGATAGTGTGCAAGCATAACAACTTAATTCATTTAACATACTTCCAGTTGTATAATGATGTTGGTATTTTTCTAGGGGCTGGATATGGAAGTTATGGCTATGGTGGCAACTCTGCAACAGCAGGCTATAGTAAGTGTTTAATGGGGGGAAATAGACAACACTCTAGGATAACAAACAGTATTATTTTGCATAATGAAATGACCTAATATCTCTTTAAAGTTGATTTTAAATTTCTCTGCTTTAAACCAAGTGAAGCAATAAAGCAATACACCATTTTTAAAAAAAACAGTTCTCCCTAAAATACACAATTTTGCTTTGAAAAGCCTTTGATGGGGAGGGAGGATGACGGGAGCAGAGAAATAAAAAATAATTTTTTAAAATGTGGCACATTTTGCCATTTTCAAAAATTCTAATTTTTTTTCCTCTGCTCTGTCTCCCCCTTTTGTAGGTGACTTTTTCACAGACTGCTACGGCTATCATGATTTTGGGTCTTCCTAGATCATCTAAAAGTATTGCACATAAAACAACTTTTTACTCCAATTTTCTCAAACTCCAAAACCAATGTGTTCGTGCTGTGTCCCTGTGCTTCATTGGGTTTCTCAACAGTGGCTTTTCACCGCAGCTTTCTGAAACTTAGCCTACAAACAGTGGCAGTTTTAATTGTGACTTGCCTTTGATCATATCGATGTACACTATTGGGGAACAAAGGTTCAAGGAATGTCTGTGCATTGTGCACAATAAGAGCCAACTCTGTTCTGCTTACAAGCAAAAGGCCTTTGTTTTGCTTTTTATGGAAGGCATTTTAGTTTAACAGAACTTGCAAAAATATGTTACCTTTTTGTCTTAAATTTTCAGGAGATTTTGTACAGATTTTAGTCCCAAAAAGTGGGTAAATGCTTGTAATAAGGCAAAATTCCTTTTAATAATTCTTAAACTAAGCAGCCTAAATTTTGAGCATGCATATTCTTGACTTATATTGTGCTGATTTTAATCTCTACATCCATTGGTTTCTTGCATTAATGAAAGTCTGAGACTTATTGGGTTGTATTATCTTTAACATGTCAGTGGCTTGGTTAACTGCAGTGGGTTTTTTGCAGTTTTTATAAGATGTGGCTCTTTTTTCTTGTTCTCCGATACATGTCCCTAGAAGATAAATGTAGTATCTATAAGACATGAAAACTACTGAACATTGAAAGGCACAGGGAATAAAGTAGTTACTAATGTTTTTAATAAATGGATTGTTTAGTTCTCTTTGCTTTAGTAGTCATATTAAATGTGCTCAGTCTGATTGTTGTTATTGTTTAACAATGTTAAACGTACTAAATTAGTAATTAAATAAGTGGAAATGCAGTGGAGATATGAATTTGAAAAAAGGCTCTAAACATAAAAATGACATTTGGTATCAATTTAAAAGCAAAACTAAGTTTAAAAAAATCATACTTAAATGCTGTTATTCTAGAAGAAGCAGTTGTTCTTAATGTGTGTTAGGAATAATTTGGATTAAGAAGTAAAATTACTCGAAGTAACCAGGTTTATGTTTCTTTGTACATGACCTCTTGCTGAACCACAACTGTGAGTTCACTTATAATTTTCCCCACTTTTTAAGCATGTAACTTTGTGTTTTTATAAAGAATAATAATTGATAACTTGTATGCTAATTATGGGTCAGAATTGAGATAGTGTTTTATGTTCATTTAACAAAAAAAAATCTGGTTATACATGACTTGAGACATAAACTTCAAATTGAATTCTAAGTAGAGAGCCAAATCCTTTAAAATGAAATTTTAATGAAATTAAATGAAATTTTCCCCATGGACAAAATGAGCATGCAATGGCTCAGAAATGGACATTTTTAATTTTTTTCGGGTTTTGATCAGGGCACAATCTAGAGCACCAATGTCAAACTCACTGTCACGTTGCTGTCATTTCACATTGTTTTTCCCATTCACGGAGTTGGGGTGGGTGTGGTTTGTGCATCTGACCTGCAGGCTGCCCATTTGACAGTTCTGATCTAGAGGAATCTTATGGGAAAGGCTGGAACATCCAAGTCCTTTCCTCTATATAGCTTGTGCTCTAAGCCCACCTACCAATCATTCTGTTCATTCCTTTCCGTTACTTTTGTATATTTCTCCTTGTGTATTACTTCCCATTAGTGGCTTTGACTTTGCTTTGCTCTCGCCACACACCAAGAATGCATGTGTTTCTGCCTGTACAATGCAGAGAACGTTTTGTGCAGAGTATATATACTGTGCACATTGTTGTAAGTACTTTGATTTTGTTTCCAGCTGTCATCTCTATTCTGCATTCTATCACCAACTGAAACATATCCTGTATTTTTCGGAGTATAAGATGCACTCCCCCCCCCCCTTAAAAAGAGGCTGAAAAGTTGGGTGCGTCATATATTTCAAATGTAGTTTTTTCAAATATTTTTTTCAGCACTAATGAGGCGCTAAAGAGTGAAACAATCTTTTGAATGCTTTGCCTGCTTTTCTCATTGCTTCTCTCTCAGCTGTGCTTTAGAAGCTGTTTTTTATCCCCAACTAGGGGATAAAAAGTGCACATACGCAGGCTCAAAACCGGCAAACTAAGGACGCTAGCTAGATGAATACTTGGTAGGCAGAATTCCCCACTCCCCCTATTTTCCTCCCCCAAAACTAAGATGCGTCTTATACTCAAAAAATGCGGTAACTATTTAATCTAATATTTGGAATAATTTTTAATTCTAACGTGGGAAATTGCTATTTACAAAAGACTGACATTGTGCAAAATGCTATATTAGATTATTTTGAATTACATGCAGCTCAATATGGTGGGGCTAATTAATGTAATGTATAAATGATACATTGCAAAATTATTAGGCAAGTGAGTATTCTGACCATATCATTTTAATGTATATTTTCCACCTCTAAACTGTATAAACTTGAATGCTTATTGGATATAAGGATATCAGGTGATGTTTATTTCTGTAATGAGGGAGGGTGTGGTCTAAGAAATCAACACCCTATATTAAGGTGTCCATAAGTATTAGGCAGCTTCTTCTCGGGCAAAATAGGTCAAAAAAGAGATTTAACTGAGTATGAAAAGTCAAAAATTGTACAAAGTCTTTCAGAGGGATGCAATTTGAAATTGCTAAGATATTGGGGCATGATCACAGAACCATCAAACGTTTTGTTGCAAATAGTTAACAGGGTTGCAAGAAACATGTTGAGAACAACAGACACACATTAACTGCCAAAGGTTTGAGAAGAATCAGAATAAGATCACATTAGTTGAAATTCAAGACTGGACCATGAAATATCTGAAGACAGATTTTTCAAAGGTTTTAATGGACTGATTGATGAGATGAGAGTGATTCTTGGTGGAACAGATGAATGGACCCGTGGCTAGATCAGTAACGGGCACAGAGCTCCACTTCAACTTAGACACGAGCAAGGTGGAGATGAGGTCCTGGTATGGGCTGGTATTATAAAAAATGAGCTAGTTGGACCTTTTCGGGTTGAAGATGGACTCAAAATCAGTTTCCAAACGTACTGCCAGTTTTTAAAATACACTTTCTTCCAGCAGTGGTACAGGAAGAAGTGTGCATCTTTCAAAAAGACAATGATTTTTGTGCAGGACAATTCTCCCATCGCATGCATCGAAGTACTCCACTGTGTGTGGTTAGCCAATAAAGTCCTTAAAGACGAAAGAATGACATGGCCCCCTTCCTCACGTGACCCTATAGAGAACTTGTGGGCCCTTCTTAAAAGGGAGATTTACAGTGAAGGAAAACAGTTCAACCCTCTGAAGAGTGTCTGGCAGGCTGTAGTTGCTGCTGGACAAAAAGTTGATTTGTCAACAGGTCAAGAAACAGACTCCATGAATGGAAGACTTATGACTGTTATTGAAAAGAAGGATGGCTATATTGGTCACTTTTTAAAAAAAATGTCAGAAATGTTTGTCACTTTTTGAGTTGTTTATTATTCTCACTTTAGCAGATGAAAATAAACAAGTGAGAGGAAACAATTTTCATTTTTCATTTACTTGCATAATCTGCACACTAATAGTTTCCCAATAATTGTGCACACATAGATATTCCCCTAAGAAAGCCAAAACATCTTAAATATTGAAGTTTGAGATTTATTAACATTTTGGAGTGACTGAGAGCACTGTAGTCGTTCAATAATAAAAATAATCCTCAAAAAAAAAGCCTTGCCTAATAGTGCACATAGTGCACTATTTCGTTGCATTTCATGGCAGAACTATATACTGTCTTTACAATTGTCAACAGGAATTAGGACATTTTTGTTTTTTGTTTTATTTTGCAGAAGCCTAATTAATGTTCCTTAATTGAAAAGAGATCAGTACAGAACAATTTCACACTGTCATATTCATGATATGGTATATTGAACATGAGTATTGCCTTTGTTGTTGACCCTGCTCTCTTCTCTTTAGGCCAGTTTTACAGTAATGGTGGCCATTCGGGCAATACAGGAGGAGGTGGTGCTTCTGGCTATGGTTCCTATTATCAAGGTGGTGACTACAGCACTCCTGCTCCTCCTAAGCATGCTGGGAAAAAACAACAACATGGTGGACAGCAGAAACCTTCTTATGGCTCAGGGTATCAGTCCCATCAAGGCCAACAGCAACAATCATACAACCAAAACCAATATGGCAATTATGGTCCACCACAAGGCAAGCAGAAGGGTTATAACCAAGGCAACTATGCTTCTTACTCAAATTCCTACAGCTCACCTGGTGGCAGTGGCGGAGGATCAGACTACAATTATGAAAGTAAATTCAGTGAGTTTCTTGTGGATGGTGGGAGTTAAGAAATATTCAAATAGATATTGCATAAGCTTAGTTCTGGTTTATAGCAAATAAATATGCTTAAAGGCATAACAGAAAAGATGGGAATAGTTCAAAAAGTAATTACTGGTTTAAGCACCCCTACTGTGTTTCCCCGAAAATAAAAGACCCGGTCTTGTATTTTTTGGGTTCCAAAATAACCACTAGGGCTTATTTTTGAGGAAGCACGATTTCAGGGTGATCATGGCTGGGTGCCCCCGGCCTGGCGCATACATAAGAAGTGGCAAGCACACAGAGACCAATGGTATTTGCCGGTGGCAGCAGCAGCCCACTGGTCCATAGGCAGCCCATGCAGTGCAGGTGAGTTGATTCCCTGTCCAAACAACAGGCGGAGAGGGAAGGAGGCATGTGATCTGGATGGGCCATGGGAAAGCCGCAACCATCCTCTCTGGACTTGGTTTTTCCGTGGCCTGTGGGGCACATCCAGATCATGTGCTTCCCTCCCTCCTCTGGTTGCTGTTTGGACAGGGAATCAATTGTGCTGTGCAGGCTGTGCCTGCTGCCGGACACTGTTGGCTTGCATGCACTCGCTGCCTCCTGTGCTGGCCACGCCCTCTAGGTCTTATTTTTGGGGGAATGGTTGTGTACACAGGTAGTCCTCAACTGACAACTACAATTGAGCCCAAAATTTTTGTTCCTTTGTGAGACATTTGTTAAATGAATTTAGCCCCATTTTACTATCTTTCTTGCCACATTAGTTGAGTGAATCACTGCACTTGTTAAGTTAATAACATGGTTGTTAAGTAAATCTGGCTTTCCTATTGACTTTGCTCGTCAGAAGGTTTTAAAAGGTGATCACATGACCCTGGGAACTGTTATAAATATGAGCCAGTTGCAAACTTGAGTTTTGATCACATGACCATGGGGCTGCTGCAACAGCCATAAGTTTGAAAAATGGTGAGGTCACTTTTTAATGTTTTTGTAACTAACTTGTAAGTTGAGGACTTCCTGTAATTTTGGAAGTTGTCTAATATTGCAATGATCGGATAAAGAGCAATTTAAACTTGTGAAATAGCTGATATTGAGCTGAGAACTAGATGAAGTGATTTAGAATAATATTTTGAAAGTTTATTTTAAACAATTTGACAAATGTGGCAAGGCGATAGTCTTCCTTAAACTGGTTCACTCTTAAATCTCAAAATTGCTGGAATAAAGATCAACAAAATCTAGATAGCACCATTTGGAGAAAGGCAGAAGATGGCCTAAACAGAATAGAAGTAGTTCTTGACTTATGACAGATCCCCACAGGGTACTTACGATCCAGATTTGAAGTTCCAATTTGGGGGGGGGGGGCTGTGCAGTCATATCATCACATGACAGCAATTTATTATTTTCTGCTGGAAATCAGTGTTCATTTCCTGTTTCCGCAAAAAAATCCACCCATGCAGACAATGGGTTAATTTAATGCCTGCCATGTTTGTTTTATGACTACCGCATTTGCTTTACAGCCACCACAAAAATGTTAAATCAGATCAGTGAGTTTGATACCGCAACATACAACCATCATGTTATGATGGAAATTCTGGGCTCCATGCTAGTCATTCATCAAGAAATACCTATAATAGAAAAGTATTCATGCATTGCAGTTTCTGGCATCTAGGTGCAGAATAGTTTTTTTTGTTGAAGCTACTATGTTTTAGAGTCCTAAAACTCTAAAAAGCAGTCGCACAGAGAGAAGTGGTGAGCATCTTATATATAGAAAGTGGAGACAGCCAATCATATGTTCAAAGTAGTTTATATAGGGGACTTAATATGCTTTCTTTGATTGCAGATTATGGTAGTGGACGTGGAGGAGGAGGTGCAAACAGCTATGGTTCAGGAGGTGCTTCCTACAATGCTGGTGGTTATGGGGGAGGTGCTGGTGGAGGAGGAGCATCTTACCAAGGTAAGCAAGGTCAGTATAGAGTTAGGCATGCAAATACTTTTGTTAGTGAGACAAAATTTCCCCATAGATGTTGCATTGGCTCAATGGCCAACTGTTATCTGTGGTCAGTGTCAATACTCTTTGCATCCCTAACTCTTGATGAATGTAATCTATGAATGTAATGAATAAAACTCAAGAGGAAAGATATTTTTTTCAGCTCTAGGCATTAGAAAAAGAGGGAAGAGGAATGGGATGCTTTGAAAACATCAAAGCTTGAAGCTGAGGTCCTGTTCTCCAAATGTACATATATGCCAGAGCATTTAATCAAGGAGTGATAGTAAAATATTCTTAAGTGATCTGAAATAAAGCCTACATGTTGCAATGCATATGCCTGTTATGTTTAGTTCTGTGTCTAAATATTCTTATGCATAATAATTGGAAATAACTGAAGTAGCATTTACAGTGGTATATTAAAGTAACTTTCTATTTTTCTAGGTGGCTATTCTCAGTCAAATTATAATTCTCCAGCTTCAAATCAGAATTACAGTGGACCTCCCAATTCCTACCAATCTCCACAAGCTGGATATGGCAGAAATGACCACAGCATGAACTATCAGTATAGATAAACTAGTTTGTTTTTGATGGGTCTGTATCTTTGCTTCTCCTAAATTTGCATAACCTTTGAATATGAAGTTTTATTGCATCACAGTAAACATGTAAACCCTGTTTCCATGTTGCAGTGCTCTTCGTGATATCAGTCACTAATGGTTGAGTACATTGTGATTCCATAATTAGCTGTATTTTGGACATTTAATGGTGTATTTAATGGTTTGTTAGTTTGCCATTTCAGTTTTTTTGTCTAAATAGAATTTGAGTTCAACATCCCTCTTTTGTTTAAATTAAATTCAGATATTAACATACAGGATTGCTTTAAATGGATAAGGGATGTCTTCTGCTTTTGTGAAGTGAGTTTAAAAAGCTTTCTGTATTTTAATGCTTTAGTGTTTTTCAGTTTTATAAGTGATTTATTTTTAAATTTGTGGGAAAGAGTGGGTTTGTATGTCTGGGTCATTCAGACAGTTCCTGGATTATACTGAATGTAGACAAATAAACATAAACTCTTCATGTGTCTGTCTAGAATGTTATTCTGCCCCAAAATTATTTCTTAAAACAGTAAAAGAACACCAATAATATTTTTTTAAATTTTAAAAGAAATGCTAGTATGTTATATTTGCATTAATTTTATTAAAATACACTTACCTTATTCTTACCCTAAATATTATGCCAATAATGTGCATTTGATTTTTTTTTCTTTTTGGAGTTTAAAGCTTTTTATTAACTGAAATTATTTTAAATCTAATTTCTCTGAAAGGATTAGTAAGAAATGAGGCAGTGTGGGATTATGGGGTTCCTTGATTGTGCATGCTTTTTCTGCTGTGGTGGCTTCCTGGATTCTATATTATATGCTCCACAGGGCCTGGAGCTCTGGTGTTGCTCAGGCTGCTGCTATGATGAGGCAGAAAGCCATGCGGCCAGTCAGAATCAGCTCCCCACCCTCTCTAACCTACTGCTGCTTCTTGAGAAAGGGGTGATCACCAGGCAAGTCTGGAAGATTGTGGGAAGTGTGTGCTTATGGTAGAAGCATAAGTGTGTGTGAGAAAGAAAGAGGGAGGGAGAAGAAGAGAGAGAAACAGCAGAGAGGAATAACAAGAATTGCAAGCAATGCTGTTTGAAAGCGTTTCCTCTCTGCCATCTCTCCCTCTCTCTCACACACACATACATTTTATGAGAAACTGGGGCAGCTGGGTAAGGGGACTGAGCTGCCCCCACCCAGAAACACTGTGCAGCCTCTCACAATAATGGGAATTGCAGGCAATTCTGGAAGATTGTGGGAAGTGTGTGCTTATGATAGAAGCAAAGCGCAGTCTGTCCATTTCAAGCGGCCAAATGTCACTTGAGAAAAGGGTGATCGGCAGGAAAATAGAAAGGGGGATTTTCTTGCCTATCACTCTTTTTTTTAAAGTTTTTTATTTTTCCATTTTCATAAAAATAATCACATGTATACTGTTACATAACCAACATTATTTTATATTATTAAATATTTGCATCAATTTGTCTAACCTTCAACTCCAAAAACCATTATTGGCTCTTCTGCTCTCCATACATCATATTTGTACCCTATCCATCATTTTCTTCTCCCTCTCTCCTCTCCCCTACCTCCTTTGTTCCCTCTGTCTCTTCTCTCTCCCCTTTGCACACCTTCTTTCTCTCTCCTAACCCTCTCTTCTTCCCTTACCTCTCATCTCTACTCCACACTCTTCATCTCATTTACTTGGTGTATTTCAGCCTCTGAGCAAGCTCCGTTTTGTGTTGATGGTGTTTATAATAAGTTTTAACTTAAATTCCGATTCAGTTAAAATGGAGACGAAGAGAAGGGGGAGACATCTTGACCACTTCGCTTTCTTTGTTTTTTGTTCTTCCCTCTGTCAAGTAACTCTGTATTTTTTCAGCTCTTCCTTTTTTTTCCTTGTTACATTCCACCTCTCGTTGGTTAGAGTTGCTTAAAATAATTAGAACAAACTCGAACAAAGCAAGTCCCCTTGGTATGTTTTTAACTTTCATTTCTCCTTGCCTCCTACGTTTTCCAAATTCTGATTTATGTCAGTTGGTTAATTAAATCATCTTGCCAAGTTTTTACATTCCATTCATTGCTCAGACAAGGTTGGATTATAAGTGAGAAAATAGTGCTTTTTTCTTGTTTTTTTTCCTTGTTACATTCCACCTCTCATTAATTAGAATTACTTAAGATATGTTAGTTAGAACAAACTTGAACAAAGCAAGTCTCCTTGGTATATTTTTAACGTTTCACCCCTCCTTCTATTCCTTCGTAGAATTCCAAATTGTCAATCTCTTTTAAAGACAATCTTTTCAAATCCAAATTCAAAGTTTGTGTTTGAATGAGTTAGTCAATTCTCTGTTTCCTCCTTTGTCTCCAAGTTGTTTAAAACAAACAGTTCTTTTGGGGCTTAATGATTTAAACCACCATTTTTCCTCTTTCTGCCAAAATATTTATACTCACAAGGTTCTTTCTGATTTATGTCAGTTAGTTAATGAAATATTCTTACCAGGTTTTACATTCCATTTCCTGCACCGCTCCTGCTCAAATGCTTTGGCCAGAAGTCTGCAGCTTTGACGGCAGCCATGTTGCCATGCTGCCTCCCCTGACGACGATTCAAAGAGCTAATGTCTGACTTACGAGGAAACTGTTACATTCCTCTAGGTCTAGTGAGACACAGCACCTTCTTCACTCCCCCCCCCCAGGAAGTTCTGATCCAAAAGGATCGTGGCATTGGTTTGTCAGACAGAACTTATATGAGGCTCTTCAGAGCTCACAATTTTTCCATCCATCTCGCTGAGGAACTTCCAGTCGAGTCACCTATCGCTCTTTTCTCAAGCCCAGCAGATGTATATCTCCAAAAGGCTCCATCCCAAGCCTTTAGAGTTGCAATTCTGGGATGTGCGTCTTTGCTGGGCTTGGGCAAAAGATGATAGGCAGAAAAATCGGCCTCCCCATTTTCCTGCCGATCACCAACCCATCCAAGTCTTCAGTATTGCAATCCTGGGATGTCCGTCCTGCACCTCAAAACAATTAAGACCCCTTGAAAACAAGCCCTAGCCATTTTTTCAAGGGTCAAAAGAAAATAAGACCAGGTCTTATTTTTGGGAAAACACGGTAGGTTGATACCAACAAAGAAAATTATATTGTGTACCTCAAAATTTGGCATGTAAACTTTTTGGTATTATCGCTTAGAAATCTCAAAAGCAAACATCTTTAAAGTTTGTAACATTTGTCATGAAACTTTAGAAACTGGGTATATCAAACTGATGACAAATAAGCCTGTTGATAAGACATTATCAAAAAATGTAAAGCAATTGTTTTGAAAAATTTGAAGAAAAATACATTTTTTGAAAAAGATAAGTGATTTAAATCTGCTATCCAAGTTGGAAAAATATTTCTCAAGTATTAAAGAAACTACAATTCAAAAATGCTTAAATAGAACTTAACTTTTAGAACTAAGAGTTATTTGGATCCCTAAAGGTTACAGTTTTTTTAAAATTTAAAAAGTGTGTGTGAATGATTGATTAATTTCTAAGTATTGTAGCTCTGGAATTCTGAATTTAAATTTTACTGATCCATAGCCAAACTACTAAATAAAATGTCTACATTGTCTAATTGAAGTATGAGCCAGCACTATTCCGCATCTCTCAAAAAAACTAATGCAGTACTAGGCTGCATGAATAGGGAAAGTTTTAAAGTAGTATTACTGCTTTATACTGCACTAGTAATACTGCACCCAATTCTGGTTACCACAATACAAAAAAATGTTTACAAAAAAAAGACTGGACAGACATTTGTCTGGAATGTTATTACTTGAGCAGACAGTTGAACTAGAAGGTCTCCCCAAAGTCCCTTCAAATGCAATAGGAAGAAATAGAAAATTGGTTAAGATACATAAAATGAACAAAGTTGAAAACTGGAGAAAACTTAATCATTGTATTTTTACAATGGAAAATTTGGGCACTTCTGACTTTTAATTATCTCCTTTTTCCCTACTCCCCCATTCCTCAGCCTATCCTATGGATCTATTTCTGGAGCCAAACCAAATTAGAGGGCATGAAATTACATACCTATGCCTATATTTCCTATAGCAAAGGAGGGCAAGTACAAGAATCATATGCATTACAAAGAAAATTTCCAACTGATATTGGAGATAAGACAGGTATTTCCTCCAGTTCTTCGGGTCATAAAAACAACACATTTGTATTTCATACCATTAACATATCACGAAGCCTTGGGAGGGCAATTCCTCCTCCCCTTCCCATCTTCCTCTGTTTTCTCCACCCCCTTCTCTAATAACAGAATATTTGTAGCTCAAGGTTGATACGAGGTTTCCTTGTTTGGAATGGGATATTTAGGCACCAACCCTTGGCTTCGCCCCTCTTCGTTCTTTGCAAGAACTCCAGGGAGATTCCCACCTTTGGTTGCCCCGGTTGCTGGGTGGCGGTGCGGCGCAAAAAGCAACAGGTTGCACATGTAAAGTCACAGAAGATGCCGGAAATGAGCCTTTGTGAGACTCAAAACAAATGAGCGAGAATGGAGAGGGAGAAAGAAAAGAGCAAGAAAGAAAAGAGGGAGGGAGAGGGAAAGAAAAACAAATGAAAAGGGAAGGAGGGGGAGAAAAAGAAATGAGAAAATGAGGGAGAGGATGAGAAGAAAAAAATGAGAATGGGGAGAAAGAAGGGAGGGAGGAAAAAATGAGGGAGGGAGAGAAATGAGAGATAGAAAAGGGCGGTAAGGAAAATGAGGGAGGGAAAGGAGAGGAAAAATGAGAGAATGGGAAGAAAAAGGGAGGGAGAGGAAAGAAATGAGAATGGGGAGGGGAAAAAAGGAGAGGGAAAAAAATGAGGTTGAGAAATGAGAAAGGGAAAGAAAAAAATGAGAAAATGATGGAAGCAAAGGATGAGGAAAAAGAAACAAATGAGATGGAGGGAAAGAGACCCATTTCCCACACACGGAAACCACAATGCATATGGTACAACAATCAATTTATTCAAATTCATCAATTTATTCAAATACAGTCATATTTTCTTCTGGAACATTGTCAAAACTCTCCACCCCCTGAATTCCAGTCTGAGTTTCTTGTGAGCCCATTTTGTTTAAAACCATTGGTCCCAATCGCTGATGTTTAGCAATAGAGGTCTCCTTAAAAGAGTACCTCCTGTCCATATAGCCTGCTCGTATTGCATTTGCAACACAAGTGTCAACTGATTTTGTCCCATGCCTTCTTGACCCAAGTCACAAGCTCTAGTGGGCTAGGCTTCACCAAGTTCCCATGTTCATTTCTTGCAATTCTGTTTTCAATATAGTCATTTATTTCAATAGGTAGGTGGTCCTTGAGTGGTTTGTTAATTGCAATGTCCAGTGTCTGCAAGTATCCTGTAATTCCACAAATATAATTTGATCAATTCTGCGTTGGGCAAGAATTTTTTTCATATTCTTGGCACGGTGAGTGCTGGATGAATCCTAGACCACCATTTGGCTACCTCGCATAACAAGTGGGAGCATTAGCTCCACTCATTTCCTGATAGTTCCTTGGGTGCACCAGGCCTTTTTGGTTTCAAGGACGTAAATCCTTGAAACACTTTCAATTTTTTTCTTCTTGCCCTTGGCTGATTATTAGAGGTGGGATTTTGCTGCCATCCAGTCGAATAGCCAGTGGGTCTCTCCCTCCCTCTCTCTTTCTCTTCTTTCACCATTCTCATTTGTTCCTCTTTTTCCTCTCATTTCTTCCTCTCCCTCCCTTTTTCTTTTCTTTCTCTCCATTTTCACCCTCATTTTTTCTTTTTTCTCTCCTCCCTCTTTCCTTTTCCCCATTCTCATTTGTTTCTCTCTTTCCTCTCCCTCTTTCTTTAGATAAGAGTGTGGGGGGTGCGTGGGAGCCTCCTGCCGCTTTTGCAGCTGCAAAAGTAACCATGGTTGCTGGAGGAGGGAGTAGGTAAGGAGTGAGCTGTGAGGCACATCACTGGGCCTGCTGTTCTTTTTGTGGCGGCCATTAACATGACAAAAGAGGCACAGTGGCTAGGGTTGCAGGAGCGGCCATTAGGTAAGAGCATGTGGGATGTGTGGGGCATGTTCCCCCCTCCCTTCCCCATCCAGCCTCGCCTCTGTGTTGTCTGCGTGGCAAACTACCAGAGGAAATGGCAAGACCGACTGCACATGCGTTTAAATACTTTTTTTGGGAGGGGGGGTGTTATTTTCAGGGAAACACAGTAACACCTGTCTGGCCAATGTGAACCCAGCATTCTCCTGTGCACTGCTTGGGGAATCCAAGCGTGGGTTAATTTCTGTCTATCTGCCCAGAGACTGACTTTGAAAAACTTCTTGGCTCGACTGCTTCCAGTTTTTCAACTCAGCCTGAGCCCAAAGGGACATGACTAATTCTTCTCTTAGTCAACTGGGCAGAAATTTTCCATCCTTTTTTTCTCTGATTCTTCAGTAGCACCTTGAGAGGTCAGAGAATAGGCGAGTGAAGGGCAATTAGCTGCCTTACAGCTCGCTGTGCTCCTTCCAGATCACATAGCTTCTTGTCAGCTGAGGGGCCCTTTCCCTTGAGCTCTGAGGAGCCAAACCCCCGAAGTACTGCGGCTCCAGCCAGCACCCCGAGCACGTCTTCGGTAGGGAGTGAACCACAGTGAGGAGGAATGCTTAATGATCAGCTTGCCAGCTTTGCGCCAAAACCTCTTCTGCCTCGGCCACCATTTCCACCATCGGGGGTCACCCTTAACAGCTAGAACACCCGGGGACTGCGGTGAGGATCTGAAGTGCCACAACCGGCTTGCAGGCTTCGTGCTTCAAAGACCTTCAGCTCGATCACCGCCATCGTCCCGACGCTGGGGGTGCCACAGGGAGAGCACCAGCCCCCGATTGCCAATGAAGGCTCCCAGCGCACAGAGGGCACCACGACTAATTCCAGAATCACTGTCCACTCAGTCACACTCTGGGGATTCTGAAACAGTCTTGCAGGCACTTCAGAGCCACTGCAACAGTTCGCACCTCATTGCCTTGTAGGAGGTGGTGAGTTATTGCGCCTTCCCTATTTGACACATGGCGAGCCGTCTTTAAAGATGGCAGATCATCGCACAGTGCAGAAGTGTGCCTGGACTGGCTTTGTCCTGACCTGTAATCAGGGAGGGCAGATCTACCACCAAAGGGTCTTCAAGGAGTGCTAGATCTCAAGGCCTATAATCCAAAAAGTCATTGGCTGCCTCTGTCAGGGTGTGAATTGAGCCCTGGATTTACGAGATATGAGATCGTGGCAAATCCTTGAAGCATACTTTTGAAATAAGCAAAAATAAACTCGGCATTTCTAAGAAAAACATTTTATTATAAAGCAAGGAAAAATACAAACTTACTAAGCTAATAATCACATCTTGGCAGAGTTCCCGTCTGCCTTGGCAGACGGACAAAAGAAAAAAGTGAAGATGAAGGAATGGAATGTATGACATGCGCAGTAAATCATTGCTGATAAGAAACAGTTCATTCTGCTGTATAACTCAGAATGTAGGCACAGCTGGCAAACCAAATAAACGCAGTGACATCCCTTCTTTTGCCAGTTGAGCGGATATCATCAAATAAGGCACATCATCTTCCGCAGATACTCGTGTTGAGCTGCTGGAAGCGGTTTGTGGAGCATGTTAGCAATTTGATCATGTGTAGATACATATTGCAATTCAACAAAACCTTGTTTAACTAATTGCTTTGTGTTTTTATAACGAATGTCAATGTGTCTGGACTTAGAACCTGTGAAATGTGACTCAGAAATACAAACCACCGATTCATTATCTTCCATCAAGGTGATCGGTCGAATCGGACGTGTCCAGATATCTGTGATCAAAGCATCAAACCATGTTAGAGAATTACATGCATCTGAAACACAAGCATATTCAGCTTCAGTAGATGAACAAGAAACAAAATTCTGTTTTCTCACTTGCCAGTAAACAGGACATCCATTTAGGAACATCATATAACCTGAAGTACTTTTATGTGATTTATTATCACTTGCCCAATCAGAATCTGTATAACAACATAATTCTGCATAATCAGTATGTGTTAGTTCTAACAATAACTTCATGTGTTTAGTGTGTTTCAGATATTTCAATAACTTCTTAACGCATGTCCAATGAAACTGTTTTGCCTTATCTACGTGTCGAGACAAGAGATTAACACTAAGTGCAATGTTGGGTCTGGTCCAACTACTAATGTACAACAGTGACCCAATGACTGAACGATAAAGTGTTTGATCCTCAAACTCAGGACTTGATTCATGTGTCAAGTTGTGAAAATCTGTTTGCATGGGTGTCTTTGTTGTGTTAGCATCCTTCATATTGCAATGATGGAAAATTTGTTCAGTTTTATCCTCTTGTGAAAGACTAAACCCCTTCTGTGTTTTGTCAATCTGAACACCTAAATAAGTGCTGATATGACCTAAAGATTTTAATGTAAAGTATCTCTGCAAAGCTTTAGCAAAAATCTCACTCATTTTCTTATTTGGACCAATATAAACAATATCATCAACATAAACAAGAATTATCTCATGCATTGTTAGATCTTTTTGTGAACACGCACTCATCAGTTTCGGACTTAATAAAGCCCATTGAATTTAGTTTGTCAGTAAGACATAAATACCACATTAAACCTGACTGTTTCAGACCATAAAGACTTTTGTTTAGAACCCAGGTATCCCCTTCTTGCTGTCGGAATCCTGGAGGGCCTCTCACGTAGATCTCTTCATCTAGGTCAGCATGTAGATAAGCCGTGTCAACATCGAACTGGAAAACTTCTAAACCAAGGATAGTTGCATTAGCTAAAGCAATTTTTACACTCTCAGTTCTGACTGTCGGTAAGTAGGTGTTTGTGTAGTCCTCAGGATAACATTGAGCGAAGCCCTGAGCTACAAGTCTGGCTTTGTACAATGACTCACCATTTGGTTTCTTCTTGATTCTGTAGACCCATCGAGTGCCAATGACTTTTTTGTTTGCTGGAAGTTTTGCAGGTGTAAATACATTGTTTCTTTAAACTGTCCATTTCATCCTGCATTGCCTCATACCACTTCTCTTGCTCTGAATCAGGAAGCTGCTTCATTTGTGTGAACGTAAGAGGAGGAAGTATAACATTGCAAATCAAGGGCAAGGGTGTTTTTGTCAGTTGCCACGAATATCGCTGTGGAGGGATTCCTTTTGTCACCCTCTTGGAACATCTCGGAACAACAGTCCATTCTTCCTCTGCTTCATCCTCATCCTCACATAAGTCACTAGCATCAGCATCCGCGGCTTGCAAAGACGGAACATCAGGTTGAGAAGAGCTAGTAGATGGAATATCTGCCTGTGAATCTTGGTCATCAGGCTGTATGGCATCTACAACACCATCTCTAGAAAAATAAACTCCAGGATCATTGGAATGAATCCTGGACCAGTCAATATCTTCCTCAAAATTAGCAGATTGGGAAATCACAATTACATATTTAGAGTCAATAAATTTGCTCCATTTTGAATTATCATCAATACCCATAAATCTCAATCTCTCTGCTGCTGGACCTCCTTTTCTTCTTTGAGCTAAGGGAATGTTCACCATAGCGTATAAATATGGAGGTTCTTGAGATCGCGCGTGTAGCCATGCATCATGAAGAAAGGAGTCTGATTTATTACACTGCTCCAAGTACGGTTGACAATGTAATTTGCATATTTGATAGCTTCACCCCAGTATATGTTACTTAGGTTGGCGTCTTCTAGGAGACAACACGTCATGGTTTGTAGGACCCCTTGTCTTCGTTCTGCGACTCTGTTATTAGCCGGTGTGTAAGGAGCAGATATCTGATGAAGAATTCCATTCTTACGCATCTAGTCCTGGAAACCCTGAGACATGAATTCGGCACCACAGTCACTCTGGATTCTGGCGATGCGAACTTGGTATTGGGTAGAAACAAGTGCTGCAAAGTCTTTAAAGATCTGAAAGGTCTCAGATTTCTCTTTCATAGGATATACAAATCCATATCTAGAGTAATTATCAACAATTGTTAGAAAATATTTTTTACCACCAATTGTTGGTGGAAAAGGACCCACTATGTCAGTGTGTACCAAATCAAAAATGCGTGTTGACAGGTGTGTAGCATGTTTGGGAACGGCTGCTGCTTTGGATTTGGCTTTCTTGCAGACAGCACAATCCAAAAACACCTTACACCCCTTTAGATCCAAACCTTTTGCGAACTCCGGCATTTTTCTAAGAACACAGAAACTGGCGTGCCCCAATCTTCTATGCCACTTGTGGATACACCTGGAATGCAAAGGTTTACCAGTTAGTGAATTCTCAACATTAACAGTTTCATGAGGAACCTCAGCCTTGCTCTGAGCAACCTGCTTCATTTTCTGTTTGTTGGCTTTAGGAGCCTTTGGAGTAGCTACAGGATCTCACTGGAACATCTCTCTCTGGGCCTGTGTTCTCCTCTTTTGGAGTTTGTATATTTGCCTGTGCTTGCAGTTTAGGCTTTGGTTTTATGTAATAAACACCACCAATTAGCATGGTTTCAGCAACAATATCTCCATTTTTAACTATGTAACTTGCTTTTTCGAGGTGGTGAATCTGGAACTTTTAACACTCTAGACAAGTGACTTTGACCAAGCAAATTACTAGTTGCTGTAGGTATGTAATAAACATCAGGGATGAATGCATCAAACTCTTCAACATAAACAGTTCCTTTTCCCATGACCTTACAAGGATGATTGGAGAAAGAATAAAGTTCACATAGATCAGGTTCAGGCTCATGCATCTCTGTGAACAGTTCCTTTCTGTAGATAACATGCAACCCTGCACCACTGTCCAAAGTCCACAGAAATCATCTGTCGTACTCTGGATTATGTTGTGGATCGTTGGTTAAGGCCAATGTGGCGAGTGGAACTTGTGGATCATGCCTTGGACCACGACGACCTTGTCTTCTGCCTCTATCTCTGCCTCTGGAGTCTGTTCCTCTGGGCTGGTATGTGACAGGAGCTGGAACTCATTGGGGACAATCCCGGGTGTCATGTCCCATATGGTTACAGATGTAGCATCTTGGCATCCTTGGAGCGTAGGCACTTCCTCGGAAGGGACGTCTCACTGGAGCTTTTGATGCGGGCGGTCGCAAATGCGGCATGGCTAAAATTAAAGCTTCCTCATTTAAGAGCCTGCAAATATTGTTGACTGTGCGTTGAGCAATAGGCACATGGTTAATCTTTGCAATGGCACCTTTCCATTCATAATTCAATGAGTTGATAATGCTGATTATTTGAACATCATCAATAAAATAGCCTCTTTCTCTCAATTCTTTTTTCATTCCTTTCAGTTTGGTCAAATGTCCACCAATTTGTTCACCAGGTTTCAATCTCGAACCATGGAACTCAGACATGAGCAAACATGAAGATTCGATTGAAACAGGCCTGTAGCAATTTTCCAATTGGGCCCAAATATGTTGGGCTGTTGCATCAGGCGGAAAAATAACCTGCAGTTCAGTATCCATGGACATCAATAATGTTGTGCAAGCCTTAGTCTCTAAGTCCCTTATTGCAGGAGTCCATGGCTGGGCAGGAGGATTAAACACCATACAATGGGTACCTTCTCTGCGAAGCAAAAGTGAAACCTCACTGACCCAGGCCTTATAATTCTGTCCTGACATTTTTAATTTTGACTCACTAGTCAATGGAGCGACAGAAAATGCCTGTTGAGGAATGTGCATTTGAAAAGCTTGCTGTGCAGGTAAAAATACTTGTTGTTGCACCTGTGGTCACTGTAATCTAACCTATGGTTGATGTACTACAGCTTGGGGCAGTGCTTGAGCAGTAATATGAACCTGGCTTGTTGGAGGCGCAGCCATCTGCCTTTGCTGCATTAAGTACTGTTGTGCTCCATCTGAGAAGGCTCCGGCACCTCCAGGGGGTGAAAATTGGGCCTGTGGGGGCACTTGTTGCATTGCAGCCTGAATATCTGAGTAATCTAATGGCATGTGTGAAAGAGTCTGTTGCAATGTCTGAAATTGCTCCTGAATTTTAATATGCATATCAGCTCTCTGTAGTAAATTATTTCTGCCAGTAGATGGTGCTGTGGTTTCAGCTTTTGGCTGTAATATTTCTGCCTGCGTGGCATGTGCAATTGGAGAACAAAGGAGATCACGTGACAATTGTGACGCGTGCACAGCTCTCTTGTGATTTGTCTGACACGATATCCTCCAGGGGGTTTGTCTTAGGCTTTGGAGAAGAAGGCAAGATGGCGTTTTCAGAAATTTGAAGAGCATGAGAATCCCTCTTATCTGCCTTGAGCATGGAATAAACCTTTTTGGCCTGGAATAGCTTACGTTCAAAGAATTCTATGTAATCACGATAGCTTTTCATAGCTTGCTCAGAGGTTCGGGGAGAATTATACATTTCTCCCTCTGTGTGGGAGTGAAATTGCTCCGGCTGTGAAAGCTTTGGCCTGGCACCAAGCGTTTCAAAATTTCTAAGAAGTGTTTGGGAGCATTCATAATTAGGAGGATTTGTTACTGACCTCAGTCAGAACGCGTCACCTTCAGAAGCAGCTTTATCTTCTTGAGATCTGTGTAAGAACATTTCTTCCACAGCAGATTCTTCACCCGGACCTGTTTAAAATACTTTTTGCTTCCTCATCGGAGAGATCAGAGTCATCTGTAACACTTGCAGAAAGTTCTCTTAATTTCTTTTTCTTCTTAGGCATCTTAGAAGCGATTTAAATCAGCGTTGCTCGGTCATGAGATAAATCATTCTGTCTTAATTAGTCTAGGTGTTTATCTTCAAAAATAACAAGCAAGGAAAAGCCATAAATCAACCATCTTCTTGCTACCATTTGTTAGGGGTAAATTGAGCCCTGGATTTATGAGATATGAGATCGTGGCAAATCCTTGAAGCATACTTTTGAAATAAGCAAAATAAATCCTGAGGCATATTCTAAGAAAAACATTTTATTGTAAAGAAAGTAAAAATACAAACTTACTAAGCTAATAATCACATCTTGGCAGAGTTCCTGTCTGCCGTAGCAGACGGACAGAAGAAAAAAGTAAAGATGAAGGAATGGAATGTATGACATGCGCAGTAAATCATTGCTGATAAGAAACAGTTCATTCTGCCGTAAAACTCAGAATGTAGGCACAGCTGGCAAACCAAATAAATGCAGTGACAGCCTCTAACAGGGAATCAAGTAGATGTCAAAGGGTGCTGGAAAAACAGTTTGCTAAAGTACAGAGGGCCTCACTGGGGGAAGTGGACATCTCCATTTTATCAGATTTTTGTCCAGGAGTCAGCCACCCTATGGAAAAATGATGGCATAAATTGGATGTCAGAAGGGTGATTCGTAGCTACATTAAAAGGTTGGTATCCTTCCGATGGACAGAAACGCTCTTTATTTCCTTCCAGCCCGCATCCATGGGCAAGAAAATGACTCTGTCCACAAATGGTCACTGATTGAAAGCCTGCATAGCTGTGGCCTACAAACATCAAGCCAGACAAGTACCAGGTCATATTACAGCTCATTCAACTAGCACAGTGACTACCGCTTGAGCTACGCCGGCATCAATTGAGGAAATTTGTAGGGCTGCAACCTAGGCTTCATCATTGCCTTTTGTCAGGCATTACAAGCTGGACTCATTCGCCTCGGCCTTGGCATCGTTTGGATGACAAGTCCTTCAGACTTCGGCGGAGAGGACCCTGGACCAGCCTGTCACCTGCCCTTGAGATACTAAGCTTGGGTATATCTTGGGAGAAAGGCCATTGGTCTTACCTGAACAGTAGTTCTCTGTGTGCTGCAGGAGAATACAAACCCACCTGAAGGGCCTGAGTCCAGCATCCAAATGTGATTGATCTCCATGTTATTACAAGTCTTCTGGTCTACACTTTCATTGAGAAACTGGAAGCAGGCGAGCCAAGGAGGTGTGGCCAACGTTTTTCAAACTCAGTCTCTGGGCAGATAGACAGAAGTTAACACATGCTTGGATTCTCCTGCAGCACACAGAGAACTATTGTTCAGGTAAGACCAACATTGCAATATTTGAAACTTCATAATTGTAAAACAGTATCCGGAGACAGAGAAACCAAGCAGCACCTTCAGACCCAGGCAACCTTTTTTTGCCAAAAGTTTTTTTATTTTTTAACATACATATAATATAATCCAAAGTATACCATTACATCTTAACAAACATTTTTGAATATTCAATAATATATCAATTCCTCTTGCCATTAAGCCTCTTCAATTTTTATTTGCTCTTCTGCTTTCCATACACCATATTATAGCCTATTTCATCTTCCACTCTTCTCCTCTCCTCTCCCTCCCTCTCTCCCTTCTTTCTTCCCTCTGCCCTCTCTCTCTTCACTACTTCCCCTTGCTCTCTCCCTTTCCTCTCTTTCACTTCCCTCTCTCCTACTCCCTCCCTCCCTTCTACTTCCCTCTCTCCTGTCTCCTTTCTTTCTCTTTCCCTCTTTTTATCTTCCTTCCATTCTCTATTTTACGTGGTGTATTTCCGCCTTTTAGCAAACCCCATTTATTATCAGTGGTATTAATATTATATTCCCAAAGAAAAAAAAAGATTATTTTTCCCTTTGCTAGTTTTTCTTTTGAAGGAATACCTTTATACGGATTCCAATTGTTTTCTCTCCCCCCCCTCCGCCCCCTGATTACCTTGTGTTACCTGAAGAATACAAGATCTTCTCACCAGAACTGGGCATAGAAGAGCCATTCTTACTGGCCAATTTTGGAGATGGACCTAGGAGGATCCTTATATTCAGCAGAAGTGCTTGACTTTACATTCTGCAGTCATCTGACACCTGGTTTGTGGTTGGGACTTTTGCTCCCAATCTTTTTGCTGAGGTTTATGTCATCCTAGCAAAGAAGTACGAAGAACTGCACTTTATTTTGTACATACTTCAGCCAAAGTAACAGCATATTACATAAGTTGCCTCAATTACATTGAGGACTGCAGGTAGTCCTCAACTCATGACCATAATTGAGCCCAACATTGCTGTTACTAAGCAGAACATTTGTTAAGTGAATTTTGCCCCTTTTTATGACCTTTCTTTCTACAGTTGTTAAGTGAATCATTGCAGTTAAGTTAGTAATAGGGTTATTAAGTAAATCTGGGTTTCCCATTGACTTTGCTTGTCAGAATGACATAAAAGGTAATTGCATGACTGGGACACTGCAACTGTCATGTGCTAATTGCCAAATATCTGAATGTTATTCACATGACGATGGGGGATGCTGCAATTGTCATAAGTGTGAAAAATGGTCACAACCTTTTTCAATGCCATTGTAACTAAATGAACTGTTGGAAGTTGAGGACTAACTGTATTCCACTTCATGAAAAACCTGGTGGCCCAGTCCATTTACTATGATTTTGAAATGGCTGTCCTGAATGCCATCAGAGAATGCTTCCCAGAAGACACTTTAAAAGGCTGTTTCTTTCACCTTGTACAGAACATGAGGAAGCATTTAGTAAGAAGTGGAGCAGCCCACGACTTCAACATGATGTGGAGTTCGCCGTGAAGGCAAAAATGGCTGTGGCCTTGGCATTTTTGCCTCTCCCAGACCTGGAAGAATATCTTGCTGCTCTAGAAGAATACTTACCAGGAGAACTGCAGCCTGTTCTGAACTGGTTTGAGGACAACTACATAGGTCATCCAGGCAGGAGAGGACAAGGAATGTGTATATACATGTACTGTATATGTATATATAATTTCTATGTAGCTATAAAAATTAGTTTATACTGTATACTCTATACATAATTTATATATAGTGCAACATCCTCACTCCTTCCATTGTGTGTGTTTTTTCTGAATTAATTGCATTCTTCTAGTACTGTGTATTATGAATGTCATACCAACAGGTTTTAGTGACCCATACCATAACATTTGTTTTCCTGACTTAAGAAATTAAGAGATCGATTTCAAGTACCACCTCCTAGTATCTGTTGAAATGTCCAGTGAGTGGCCTCCTGTGTTTGCTTTCTAGGCCTAGTCTTTTGCTCAGAACTTCCCCTTTGTATTTATTTTAATTTTATGTAGCATACACTGTCCTTAAGAGACTGTGTGCGTGTGCATGCCAAATATTTCATTTCTAGTGTATGTGAGGTCTATCCCATCCCTGTTGTTAAGTGAATCTGGCTTCCCCATAGACTTTGATCACTGTTTGTGATCACATGACCCCAAGACCTGAGTCAGTTGCCGAGCATCCAAATTTTCATCACAAGATCATGAGGATGCTGCAATGGTCATAAGTATGAAAAACAGTCATAACTCATGTTTTGAGTGCTGTTGTAACTTCGAACAGTCACTAAAGGAACTGTTGTAAGGGGTAGTACCTGTAAACTCATATTAACTGGAGAAATTTATTTTTGAGATTACAAAGATGGTAGAATAAAAATTATCCCCCTTCTGACAACTCAGAAGCTTCCCAAAGATCTTCGCTTTTCAGTTATTTGTGTATTTAATTCTGTAGCAACTCCTCTGGCCCAAAGTGATGCACAATCATACATGTTGAAGAGGCCCCAGGGATGGTCACACTGATACCCAGTTCATATAAACAGATTCCCATGAAGTAATCTTCCATATTAATTACCCTAACAGTATGAGCAACATGGTAGATCTGGGACAGATCTCCAGAAAATACATATTCAGGCCCAGCATTGGGTGGGTAAGTGCATTGCAATATATGTCCCAAGACACATAACATTTATATCAGGGGTATCAAACTCAATTTCATTGAGGGCCGCATCAGAGCTTTGGTTGACCTCAGGGGGCGTGGTCAACTAAGTGGGCATGGCCAGCTGGGTGGGCATGGCCAACTTGACACCACTGGGTGTGGCTGACTGGGTGAGCGTGGCTAGCTTGACACCACTCCCCAAACTGCTGGCATGTTTCCTCTTCACATTGGGTAGACCGGGCTGAAGCCACACTGGTCCAATATTTCCTCTTCACATTAGGTAGACTGGGCTGAAGCAATGCGGGTAGACCGGATTGAAGCAACGCGGGCCATCCCCTTACATTTTTGCAGGATGGCCCTGCGGGCCTCATCCAACCATGTCTGGCCTGCAGGCCTTGAGTTTGATACCTGATTTATATGCTTTATTATTATTTATCGCCTTTATGTTCCGATAAATATGTCATATAAGGGCTAAGTGGAATTGTATAGCTGTGACACCATGTAGTTCACATTGAGAAAGATGTCATTATCTGCCTCATCACATAGATAGCATTGGGACAGAACTTGTTTATCCATTTCATGCCCATTAGAGTTTTTAGAGTGAGGTTGTTGTAGGTGTCCAGGAAATCTTGATAATATCTTTGTGGATGGAATTCTCCTTTTCCAAAAGACTTTGAAGCCAAAATTCAAAGAGTGGGTGGATACCAGAGAGAAAAAGGCAGGCCATGGAAATGAGAGGTATACATGGGGCAATGAAAGACTGAGTTCTCATTGCCCCATGTATATCTGATGGCCTGTTTTGAAACAAAACCTGCAGGCTTCATTACCACCAGCAAAACTAAAAAAGAATTCCTTTCCTGATATTTATTTGGCTTATTAAGAAGGAACATAATTTTTTTAGAGTAAACAATTTCCAAGGGAGATGTAGCTGTTGAAGGTTGAAGAGATTACAGATCCAAAGAACTGCTTTTCTTTGGCTTCTCAAGCATATCTTTCCATTCCAATTCTGGGATACTTTGAAGTTTCTGCTGCAGAGCCAAAGTTTCAAGATGCTCTCTTTCAATTCTCAGAACAAGAGAAAGAAAGATGGAACAAAACAAGAGCACCACAGTTGGCAAAGCCTGCATCTGGATAGGAACATGGTGATACCTTTAAAGTTCTGAAAAGGAGGAAGAGATAGGGCAATGTCTAAGAGAAGTGTTGCTTACTTTGCCCTCCTTTTCAGAGAAAACCTACAAAAGTGAAGTAAAAACCTACAAAAGTACTTAACATTCTTTTAAAATACTGACACCATCCTCTAACATTTTTGCAATGTTTTCATAGAGAGAGTAACACAATAAATCAACCACACTAGTTTAAACCATGCTTATTGCAAGTCTATTAGCAGTGTATTAGCAGGGTCCTTGGGCTGATGATGTCTAATGCAGTGGTGGGATTCAAATAATATAATGGTTTTTTCCAATAACCAGCTCATCAAACTGCTCAGAAAGTTAACAACCAGTTCTCTTGAAGTGGTGCGAACTGGCTGAATCCCACCACTGGTCTAATCTCTGCTGTACTCCTTGGTCTTCGGACCTTCAGGCCATGGAGGCTGAGGCGGGGTACAATCTGCCTATTTACAAATCAAGTTTTCCAACACTTGGCTTAGAGAATTAAGATGGAATTTATTATATGTACCAGTGGTGGGTTTCAAATTTTTTTACTACTGGTTCTGTGAGCATGGCTTATTTTGTGGGTGTGGCGTGGCAGTCATGGGTGGGAGTGGTTTGGCGATCATGTGACTGGGTGGGCATGGCCAATTTAGCACTCTATTTTGCCAATTTAGCAATCCATTAAGCAATCACAGCAGCCCCCTTTTCTATTCTTTTTAATACTGCATGAAGTTTTTTACTAGGGGGGAGAGGTTGGCAATGCCTGGGGATTTCTGGGAATTTCTCCTCTGTGTTAGAAGCACTAAAATATTCATGATGATATAAAGTCTCCTGCTGCAGCAGGGGGTGGACTAGATGACCTCTGATGTTCCTTCCAGCCTTGGATTGCTATGCTATTTCAAAGCATCCTCTGAAGCTGCATCTAGTGCCAGGTTTGTGGTCCGTCCTTCCTCTCCTTTTTCTCTTTCTCCCTCCCTCCCTCCCTCCATCCATATCACATTCACTTTCCCTTCCCTTTTTCTCCCTTCCCTCCCTTCCTTCCTTCCACTATTGATTATCTTAGCCCCGTGATGGCGAACCTATGACACATGGAGCCAATTGTTAGGGCACGCGAGGCGTTGCTCTGTCAGCTCCAGCGTGCATGCGTGCGCTTGCCAGCTGACTTCGGCCTTCTTTTGAGGGAAGGGGAATGGGCTTCTGGTTTGCTCGTAGGGCCGCTTTCCCTGAAGGCTCCGGAGGGCGAAAAATGGCCCAACAGCCAAACCGGAAGCAGAGCTGAATTCTGGAAGTTGAAGTCCACAAGTCTTAAATTTGCCAAGTTTGCAGACCTCTGCTCCATGCACTTGGGGGTCCCCAAATGGTGAGGATTTCTTTCTTTCTCTCTTGAAGCCCACCCCCCGCTTTTGCTCCCAGGGGGCTGCAGGGAGGCTTGCTAGTCCCCTCATGCTCTATTTTGGGCCTAGTAGGCCTGAAACCTGCTGGGAGCCAAATTGGGTGCGCCCCCCTGCCCCGCCCCACGCTCTCTTTTGGGCCTAGTAAGCCTCCCTGAAGCCTGCTGGGAGCCAAAATGGGACTGGTGAGGATCCTGAAAGAGGTGGGAGAAGGGAAGGTTGCGAGCCTGGTGGGGATGGTGGGGGGTGCAGCAATCTCCGTTGAGGGTGCTAGAGAGACTTACCTGTAGGCAGGAAGAGGCAGCCCAGTTGGGGCGCAGGGAAGTCACCCAGGAGGTGAGGAGTGACTGGGTGGGGTGGGTAGGCAGGGCATTTGCACTTAAAATGGTCTGTGCATGCGACAACATTAAAAAGGGGGAAATTACATTTTTCAATGAAGATTGTTCTGCGAATGTGCAGAACAGAAAACCAAGATGGTGCCACCACCAAGGATAGTACTGGTACAGTCACGTGTCTGCTGGAGTTGCTACCTATTCGCCCGAACCATACCGTACTGGTAGGAACCCACTTCTGGCATGTACCCACCAAACAATAACAAAATAACAGAATTAGTCCAACCCCAGGGGTGGATTTGAATTTTTTTTACTACCAGTTCTGTGGGGGTGGCTAGGTCACATCACCCCATCACTCATACACATGCCACTCAGTCACATGCCCCACCACAGAACCGGTGAAAATGTCTGTTTTGCCAGCTCGGTCAGGTCGGCAAAGTAGCCTCGCTTTCCCCGCCGCTGTGACTCTCCAAGGAAAGAGGCAGGGATGCTGGCCTGGGGCTCACTTCCCTTACTGCTTGCTGATACCACCCATGCCAGATGGAGCATTGGAAGGTCCCGGCCGCCCCCTCCCTGCTGGCTGCAACCCGGACCCTGACAGCAGCCCTTCTATAGGAAACTGTCAAACAGCTTGGCCAATCACCTTTGAGTATTTTCCCACCGGATTGGAGGATTTTGGTGGAACCTACCATACTGGCTGTCAGTGTGTAACACCCCCTCCCCTCTTAGATGGGCTGATCTGGTTAGTAATGTACTCACGCAGGTAGGCGGGTCTTCTAGAGACTCTCTCTAACCTGCGCAGTTCAGTTGGTGCTGGGACTTTGGTCAGGTCGGTAGGACCGTTGCCTCTCTGGCTTCGCCTGGTGGAAGTTCCTGGAACTTTCCCCGGGCGTGGCTGGAGTTTCTAGAGCCGGTTTGCTTGGAACTCGCTGTGGTCCTGCAACCTTTTCAGATAAGTACCAGATCCGGTACCTTTGGGCTTGAGTGGTCTGTGAAAGGAGTGAATGTTTGCTACTTTTGGGTAGGGCTTTGGCTAACTCGTGCAGTTACCTCTGATTGCCTAAGGTTGGATTGACCTAGGCAGCCTCGGAGTTGGTCAATGTGCTGCCTCCAAATTCTCCATCCTCAAGCTCCAATTTGTAAGAACAAGGTCCAGTGATTTTCTGCAATTGTGGCAGGAATCCAGAGGGCTGTGGAATCCAGCATAGTTGGGGGGCATAAATATGATCTCCTACACTAAATGTTTTAATTCTGCTGGTCGAATCCATTGGTGGTTTAACAGAATAATTTGGCTGTAGCCAGTCTAAGGGAGATCTTAGCCGGTGACCCATCAGAAGCTCGGTGGGGCTTCTGCCAGTGGTGACACTTGGTGTGATGTGCTGATAAAGAAGGAATTGGTCTACCCATGTTTGCTAATCTCTCGGCCCCATCATGGATAGGGCTTCTTTTGCAGATCACACCATTTTCTCCACCTGGCCATTACTAGCTGGTAATGGTAAGGGTGTGACCAGGGCATGTCTAATTCCCTGGTTTACTAAATAAGTCTCAAATCCCTAGGACATCAGGCAGGCTGTGCATGTAGAAAAGTCTCTGTAGCACCTTGATGACTGCCTCTGCCATGGTGGCGGTCATGAGGACTACCTCTAGCCACTTCGAGTAGACGTCCACAACTACTGTGAAGTTTCCAAAAGATGACCTAATTAATTTACAAGCCTCGAGACAAAGTTCTAAAGTTCTGTCTAAATTTTACCCCTGCATCCCCTCCCTTCTGTCTGTGTCATAAATCACATCCACCAACGAGTGCTGCGGCAGGCTATGAACTTGCACATTTCACATGCCAGCCGTAGAAATATGAGACCTGACTCTGGCCAAAGGTATGCATGGCATTCTCCTCCCTTTTCTCTCTTTTCTATGTCAACTTGATAATAGTCATGGAAACGCTTTACAAGTTGACCTCCGGCTCCCCTCACTTCCCGAAAGCGACCTGTGTGAAGCAAAAGCAATTTGGGTACACGTATATAATTTAGGGATGCGTCCCTCCCCCAGGCTTGCCTGGATTTTCTGCATGGAATTTTGCTATAAGGCGATCAGCCTGAATATTCCTACTTTTTACCCAAGATGCCTCTGATAAGGGGTAGCCCTTCCACTTGATTAAGTATTCGAGTTGTCTCCTGTGTCACCTCAAATCAAGGACTTGTTGAACTTCATAATGGGTTTGACCCCTATGATCACAGGGCTCGGGGGCTCCTGGGGTAGTGGTCTCAGAGTGGATCCGATCACGGGTTTTAAGAGGCTACTATGAAATGCCGGGTGTATCTTCCCCAGCAATCGAGGCAGTTTCAATTGCACTGTGACTGGGTTGATGATCTTTACTATAGGGAATGGTCCCATAAACTTTGGCCCCAGTTTCTTGCTAGGCAGTTTTAATCTCAAATAGTTTGTGGAGAGATAAACCTTCTTTCCCACCCGGAATGGCCGTTGCAGAGCCAGTGTTTATTTGCCTGTTTCTTATGTTGAAAGAAATATCCTTCTGGGTTCGGCTCCAAGTGGAGAAAAAGACACTGGAGACATGGAGGCTGCTTGGAAAGATGGTTTATTGGTGGACAGGACCACATGGCTTGAGTTCTGAACAGAAAAGGTGATCACATGCTTCAATGTTGGGAAGAAGAAGAGAAGGAGGACTGAGATGCTGAGTCCCTGGTTTTATGCCCTCTCTGGCCTTTGATCTTGAGCTTGTCTTCTAATTAGTTGTCAGACTCCCATGGAGCCATGCAGGGGCAACTCTCTAGGCTGCGTTTTGAATCCAGGTTTGGTTGAGTTCTCAGATGCCATGTGGTGAGTTGGGTAAAGGGCCAATATTATCATGCCTTAATCCCATCCCCCTGGAGCTGAAGGGGAGAAGTCTTTATTATGTAAAGGGACTGGCTTGGCCACCTTAATGGCCCATTGACAAGGTGGGTGGAGCAGGAAGCTACAAGGAGCTATTCTCTCTTTAAACATGTTTCTTCCTTTTCACATCCAGGGAAATGTAATATTTTGCCTTTTCAATATTTCCTAGAATATTTTATTTTTCTGGGAGAGAGCTGGGTGATAACTTTCCACAATCCCTCCTTTTTTTTTTCAAAACATGTGAGTGGAACGCACATGTTCTTGACAAAAATTAAATTGATCAGATCAGGGAGATTTAATTTTTCTGATGGAAAGGCATTGAGAGGGACAGCAGAAGGATCCCTTCAGTGGCTCCCAGAGAGCTTTCAACCATGAAGGTCTAGCAGCCAGGGCATAATTTCTGGAAAGAAATTTACTGCATCCAATTTTCCATGCCAATTAATATCAGATATCACTTTCTGTGAGCTTCCAGACAGGTTTCAAGCAAGCAGAAACCACAAAATTCTTCACAGCTATGGTTTTGCCTTTTAAAAAACTACAGGCTGCCCATTTCCAAGGGATGGTTCTTGAAACTGCCCTAGCTCTTATTTTAGTGAGGCCAAATTGAGTTTAGCTAGTGTGCAATCCAAGCTATTTAGTATTTTTTTAAAAATACACACAATGAGCCCGGGGACTCCTACTCATGAGACCACCAGTGCAACATATCCTGCTTTACTGGGCAACTGGGCAGCATTATTTTTTTGAGTCACAGTCAGGGTTTGAGTTTTGAAGATCCTTTCTGCTACTCTTCAAGTGGGGGAATTGCCTGAGGGGAATTAACCCTCCCGCATGGGATTAAAAGGAAGATATCACTGCTTAGGTTTTTGTGCCAGGGCAAAAATCAACCTAAGAGAAGCTTTCTGTGGAGGTAAATCAAGGAGATAGTTTCAGTCTAATTCTGAATAGTCTCTCTCTCTCTCTCTCTCTCTCTCTCTCTCTCTGTGTGTGTGTGTGTAGCTGCTTCTACAATACAGAAAATACAGACATTTTGAACAAAATTTCCCTCCCACTAGATAGAAATCTAAGGTGTTCAGAACTTGCTGTGCTAACCATTCTCAAATACAATTCTTATATGAATACATTAAACTGATTACAATATAAATGAGACAAGAAAGAAAACCTTACAATGCATTTCTGTGAAGGAAGCAAAGAAAGAAAACTTTGCAATCAATTTCCACCCTCCCCCGTAGTGTTTACAGCTGTCTTCTGGAAATTGAAGAGTCTTTTGGTCTTTACTTCATCTCAAGGTCCTTTTTCATGTCTGCTGGATGGCATTAGGTTTGGCTTGCTGGTAAGAGTGGTCAATCAGTCTTGGTAGTCTGTCCCAGGCTTGGCTAAGTTTTTTCCTCATGTCAGGTTTTATCAAGGGGGAAATCACCAGCAGCAAATTCGAGAGTTATGGTTTGAGCTAGCAGTTCTTTGTTTCTGAGGTGAAGAAGAAGAGGAGAGGCCAAGTATACAGTTCTTTACAGACATATCTTTAGTCTCATGTTGTGGAATTTCCCCCATTCTCTCCAAGTGTGGAAATCCAAACATTATTTCAGAAGGCAGAGGATGTAAATTTCATGGAACATGACATTCCCACTGCCTCTATGATTGAAACACTTTTGCAGTAAGATGAGTAAATTTCCAAAAGGGATGACAACTTGTGTTGCAAACAAACAAGCAAAATATAGGGTAGAGCACCTTGACTCATAAGCATTTAAAAATGCACTCAGGCATAAAAGAGGGAGGGAGGAACAGCTTTTTAAAAAATCGCAATTAAAAAAAAGAAGTACTTTGAGTCAACACTCCAAAATATCAGATTCCATTCAGATGGAAGCAAATTCTCATTAAGTATGTTAAAACATTTACAAATCTAAGCAAAATATCTCAAATTCATTTTTATAGATTTAATTAAGCATTTTAAATCTCAAAAATTTCCAGAAAAAAAAAAATCAAAATTGTATTCAGAGCAGACCAGGAACTGTAACTGCATAACTTTTATATGCAGATGAAAAGATCACAACAGTGAAAGATAAAGGTACAGGAGCAGGTCACCCATTTATTCCAAATTTCTCAGGAGAGAGAAAAAAGTGGTTAAAGTTTAGGTTTGGGTTTAGGTTTATTTGGATTTATATGCCGCCCTTCTCCAAAGGACTCAGGGCGGCATACAACATTAAAAACACACATCACAAAAGTTAAAAAAAAGATTAAACCCAATTCCAAAAAGACCAAACCGATTTTTTTTAAAAAAAGAAACAGTACATTTAAAATAAATTAAAATTAACATTAACATTAACAGGCCAGGCCGGCTTGCTGGAAAAGCCAACTTTTTAGGGTGCGTCGGAAGGACCGGAGGTCAGGGATTATGCGGAGCTCCAGGGGCAGCTCATTCCAGAGGGAAGGCGCTCCCACAGAGAAGGCTTTCCCCCTGGGGGTCACCAGCCGACACTGCTTGGCCGACGGCACCCTGAGGAGGCCAACTCTGAGGGCTCGTACTGAACGGTGGGAGGCTACTGGTGGCAGTAGGTGGTCTCGCAGGTACCCTGGGCCTAAGCCATGGAGCGCTTTAAAGGTCATAATTAATACCTTGAATCGCACCCGGAAAACAACCGGCAACCAGTGCAGGCCGCCTAAAAGGGGTGTGACATGGGAGCACCTAGGTACCCCCATGACAACCCACGTGGCCGCATTCTGGACCAGCTGAAGCCTCCGGGTGCTCTTCAAGGGCAGCCCCATGTAGAGAGCATTGCAGTAGTCCAGGCGAGAAAGGACGAGGGCATGAGTGAGCAGAAAGGACGAGGGCATGAGTGAGCAGAAAAACTTCAGCCTCTTTTAATGACCCAAAAGGAAGGAGGGAAAGAAGGGGGGAATGCACAGAGGCATTCACAGGTATCAATGGGGGCATTTCATACACACACTCATGGTAAAAATGAGCAGATACTCGTTCTCCCCGCCTTTCCTGCTTCCGTCCAAAGAATGACCCAGAAGGAAGAAGGGGGGGAAATTCACGTAGGCAATCACAGGTCTCTGGATCCCTTCACTTATCACTCCCTGGAGCATTGGGGACACACACTCACATTCATACTGCAATCAGACCTTCATGCTTGCTCATGCCAACCAATCATAATAAGTATTTCAGGAAGCTTTTTTCACAAGCCACCAAGCTTCATTTTCTTTTTATTAGAGGATCTCACCTTCCCTTCAAGTTTGGAAATGATAACACACATGCATACACACCATACCATTAAACAACCTTGCAACTTATTGTTTCTTTATATGAAAGGGAATCAAAGTACATTCATACCAAATTTACCATCAACATACTCACATTTTCACTGCAATCAGACTGCTTGTGTAAATTAATTTCACATACAAAAATCCCATTTCATTCTTTCTTCATGCAAAGCAATTATTACAATTATTTCAGGGAGCTGTACATAAGTCAATGAGCTCTATTTTCTATTATTAAAGGATCTCAACTTCCCCCTAGGTCTGGAAATGATCACACGCACACATACATGCACAAATACCATGGAACCACACTTTCAGGCCTGGGAGAGGTCCTGTCCCTTTAAATCTTCAATTTTCTTTCCTTGGGGAACATTCTCCAAGCATGGGAAAACTCAGAGAGCAGTTTAAATCCTAACTACCCTCCCCTTCCCCGCAGCTTCAAGCCCAAGCTGAGAAGCTTACTTATTTTGCCAGCTGGTCAAACTTATCACAATCAATTCAATGCCATTCAATTCTACGTTATTAGTATAGATGCACACCTAAGAATTTTAACAGACATTACATCAAATTAATTAAGTCCAATTACCTAGGTCTTCCCATTCAGACAGGCTTTACCTTTTTATTACCTGCTAAATGTCTTACTTTTGCTTCAAGTTACGCCCATTGTTCTATCTCCTTAAGCACTAAATTGTTAATACCTGTCTCTGCCTTGGGGTGTTCCATTTCTTTTCCTCCTCTGAGGCCTCCCCCTTGGTAGGACTCTTCGTCACCTTAAGTTGGGGATCCTCTTCCAGAGGTAGTTGGCCCAGATGACTCTTCTGTGGTGGCATCTGTGACCTTCTCTTTACCGCCGTGGCGGTTTGTGCACACGTTTGTGGCATTGGGGCTGGAGCCAAGCACTCTGATGCTCTGTAGCCAAGTTGACAGCAATGGTGGCATTTTATTGGCCCCCACGAGGAATGGAACATTTTCCCATGTTTTTTTTTTTATAAAGAAGTTTTATTGGTTTTTTTAACATTTATAAGGGAAAAGGTAATGGAAAGGTATACAAATTTTGGCAGTTGCAAAGTGTGGTAGGCGCCCCCTCCCTCCAAACTCATAGTATACATTTGAATATAAAACATTAATGCATAGTCATATATAATCAGCATGTTAATTCTATTGGTACTTTCAATCAGTTTGTACATTGTAGTATATAATCCACATATTAATTTCATTACTACTTTCGGTCAGTTTATATCAATGAGATTTTCTTATTCATTTTTGTGATCTGAGCTTTCTTGGTATTGCCCCTTCTCCCCCCGCTGGCAGAGCTCCGGCCCCTCCCGTGTCTTGCATATCCGTTGTAGGATCTTCTGTTTTTTCTAGGTGTATTTTATTTTTTTCCATAAAGGCCTGTGCCTCTATGGGGGTGTTAATTCTAATTCTTGTCTCCTCCCAGAATATCAACATACCTTCAGGCATCAACCATCTAAACCACACCCCCTTCTGGTATAATTTATTCACCAATTGCGAATAATTTTTCCTTTTTTCCCTAATTTTCTTGGGGATCTGCTTCAAGATGGTTATTTCCCTATCGTGGTATGTCAGTGCCTGCCCCCTTTGTACACCCAGAATTTCGTCTCTTGTGCTTTTTCTAAGAAATTTAATATGTACCTCCCTGGGTACATTGTGTGTTCTGGCATAGGCTGAGTTCACTCTATAAACCAGGTCTATCTCCCATTCCATCTGTTGTTTTTCTTTGTGTATATATTCAGCCAAAATGTTTGTCATGATGTCCCTTATGTTTTCCTCATCTGCTTCTATCACATTTTGGAATCTAAGATAAAAGGACATTCTCTCAAATTCTGTTTTCATTTGCTGGGTATCAAGTTCTTCGTTTCCCTTCTGCACTGCTTCTACCCCCCCCTCACCTCCGCCACCCCACCCTCCACAAGGTCCAGTCTCTGTGAGTTCTTATAGATTTGGACTTGGTTCTCTTTAATTTCTTCTTTCATTTCCTTTAATTGTTTCTTAATTTCCTCTTGGCCCTGTATGAGTTGCCCAAGCATTTGTTGCAGATCCATCTCTGTACTTTTGGGTTGCATCAGGTCTGTAATCTTTGATTGTGTAGCAGGACTGGATGATGCTGATTTCGGGGCAGAGGTACCAAAGCCAGGTGTTAGGGTTCTAAATACCATGCAGAAATAAATCATTGTCCAAGGCAAAACATCCTTTAAGGTCCAATTTATTCCGCAGGCAATTTAGCACGGCTATGGAAATTCCAACTCTGGAAGTACATGCTCTGGGTTCACCCAGTTAAAGTTCATGATCTCTCCCCACACCCACAAATCCATCACATGTTCCAATCATCATCTTCCACGCTGGCATGTACACCCATCTTCTTCCGGCCAGGTGTCGAGGTGCTGAGACAAAAGATGATCTTGGCTTCTACAAAAGAATGTCAACAATCCATTCTACAATCCTACTCCTTTCTATTCCCCCCTCCCAACTACTACACTATTGAAACAGCATAGAAAATTATAAGAAAGTGTGGCAGGCCAAAGATCCAAAAAAGAATATAATGACAGGCCTGACAGGCAGCCTCTCCTCAAAAGAAAAACGTTTCCTGCAAAGAGAATAACATAAAAGTTAACATAACAAAATTAACCACCTCTTCTCCACCCAGGGGAACCCCTTGACTTCTCGGGAAACTTCCCATTGAATTGCTTTACTAACCTCTCCACTTTCAGGTTCCCACTGTTTACCCAATTAGCTTCAGACCAAGGGTAACCCTTCCAATGCACTAAGTACTGTAAGCAACCCCTATTCAGCCTGAAATCTACAGTTTTTTCCACCTCAGATTGTGTTTCCCCTTCCATCACTAAAGGAGGAGATTGAGCTTGGGTGGATGCTCTTCTGTTAGACCCAATTACTGGTTTCAACAAGCTACAATGAAATTCTGGGTCAATTTCCCCTAGACTTCTGGGTAGACTGAGTTGAACTGTAACTGAGTTAACTATCTTCACTATTGGGAATGGACCTAGAAATTTTGGACCCAATTCCTTGCTAAGCATTTCTAATCTTATGTATTTGGTAGATACAAAAACATTGTCCCCCACACGGTAGGGGTTTTGGAGCGAGCGATGTTGATCATCTTGCTTCTGGTAGGCTTCTGCCGCAACTGCTAGAGCCTTCTTCGTATTCTCCCATCCTTTCTTTAGCATGTCCATCCATTCACTCAAAGACATGAAAGAAGGAGGTTCTCTAGGCAACTCAGGCATGGCAACAACTTCCATGCCACTGGTAATCTGGAAACCCGCTAATCCTCTGCTGCTGTGGACCGCATCGTTGTACACCACTTCGGCGAAGGGTAGCAAGTCTGACCAGTTGTCGTGCTGATAGTCCACAAAACACCTGATGTATTGTTCCACCACCGCATTGGCTCCCTCTGCTGCGCCGTTCATGCTGGGATGAACCTCTGAGCTCAGTTCTTGTGTGGACCCAATGGATCTCAGGACCTCTCTCCAGAACTTGGTTGTGAACTGGACTCCGCGGTCTGAAATGATCCTCTTGGGTACTCCGTGCAGGCGATAAATGTGTTTCACAAACATTTTCACTAATTCGTTTGCGGATGGCAATCCTGAGCAAGCAATGAAGTGTGCCTGCTTAGAAAACAAATCAATAACAGTCCAAATTACTTTATGCCCATGGCTGTCTGGGAGTTCCATGATGAAGTCCATTGCGACCTCTTCCCATGGCCGTTTCGGGCTCTCTGCTGCAGGTGCTGTAGGTTCTGGGCTCTTGGATTCAATCATCCACGGCTGGCCCTGTTCCTCCTCCGAGGCCTCCCCCTTGGTATGACTCTTCATCACCTGAAGTTGGGGGTCCTCTTCCAGAGGTCGGTTGGGCATTTCCCCCTCCGAGGCCTCCCCCTTAGTTGGACTCTTTGTCACCTTCAGTTGGGGATCCTCTTCCGGAGATTGTTTGCCCTTTTCCTCTTCCAAGGCCTCCCCCTTGGTAGGACACTTCGTCACTTTAAGTTGGGGATCCTCTTCCAGAGGCTGTTGGCCCAGATGACTTTTCTGTGCGGGCATCTGGGGCCCTCTCTTAACCACCGTGGCAATTGGTACACACATTTGTTCTTCGGCAATTCCCTCCTCCGAGGCCTCCCCCTTGGTAGGACTCTTCGTCACCATAAGTTGGGGATCCTCTTCCAGAGGTCGTTTAGACTTTTCCCCCTCTGAGGCCTCCCCCTTAGTTGGACTCTTTGTCACCTTAAGTTGGGGATCCTCCTCCGGAGATTGTCTGCCCTTTTCCTCTTCCGAGGCCTCCCCCTTGGTAGGACACTTCCTCACCTTAAGTTGGGGATCCTCTTCCAGAGGTTGTTGGCCCAGATGACTCTTCTGTGGCATCTGGGACTCTTCTGTGGCATCTGGGACCCTCTCTTTACCGCCGTGGTGGTTGGTGCGCATGTTTGTGGCATTGGGGCTGGAGCCAAGCACTCTGATGCTCTGTGGCCAAGTTGACAACAATGGTGGCATTTAATTGGCCCCCACGAGGAATGGAACCTAGTTACATCTCTAAACTTAGGAACCGGTTCATCACACTGCCTTGCTCTCCAACTTGCAGCTGCCCCCTTGGAAAACCCTTCTTCCATGGTGGAGATTGCTTCTCTGTAGAAAGGTGGAGTAAGAACTTTTGGGGGCATTGCAGATGCACCTTGTCCCGCTTCCCATCTTGCAGGCCTGGCTTTGGTAATCCCTTCTTCCATGTTGGTGATTGCTACTCTGTAGGAAGGTGGGGTAAGAACCACTTGGGGCCTTGCAGGCGCACATTTTCCCGCCATCCATCCCGCAGGCCTCCCTTTGATAATACCTTCTTCCATGGAGATTTCTTCTCTGTAGGAAGGTCTGGTAAGAACCCTTTTTGGCCCTGCAGGGGAGACTGGAACCGGTGGGGAGGTCAATCCCTCGGTTGGCCACTGCCCAGCTTTCTGCCATGGTGCCATCTGCTGAGGGAGGGCAGGTGCCCGCTGGCATCCCTCCCATCCATGACCTGGGGTTAAGACCCATCCTGGGGTTGCCTGCTTCACAGGTTGCAGCTCAACCAATGATGGCTGGCTAGGGGGTTTTACGTGCCAAGGACCCTCCTGCTGGCTTGGAGGAGTTATGGCCCAAGTAGGTGCCCTTTGCTGGCTTGGATGAGTTATGGGCCAAGTAGGTGCCCCCTGCTGGCTTGGAGCATTTCCCCATGCTGATGGCAAAGGAGTTGGTAAGTAGCATCTCTTCCATCCAAGTCCTGGGAGGAAAGCCCAATTTATTGCCAAATTTGCTTCATTTACTGGTTGCAGCCCCATTTGTGGTGGCTTGCAAGTGACAGATGCTGGAAAAATTCCTTCTTCCTGCCTCCTTTGAAATTCCCATTTTGAAAGGGAATCTTTCTCCCAGCTAATTGCAGGGTGACAAGCCATTTCATTTATTGCCGTCTGGAAGGAGCCCAAACCTCTGTTCTAGGTTTTTTTTTTCCCAAGCCTTGTTTCCAAGCTGGGGGGGAGGAGGGGGAGCATGAACTCACAATTTTCCTGAAGAAGTATTCTGCGACCTTCCTTCGTCTTGTCGTGTCTCCTCCTGCATTCCTCTTGATGCAATTAAACTGGAAGCAGCATTCCATTGCCTTTGAAGTTCCGCACTCAGCTTCTTATCACCAAAAGCTTCTCATTAATTCTTCGCTGATATTTACGCTGTCCCAGTCAGCATTGGGAATGCCGAGACCCCATCACCAGATCTTCCATCACCAGCCCTTCTCCCTTGGATAGGGGGAGGGAGCTAGTGAATTATTTTAAAGTGCAGAGTTGGAATAATGTTAGGGTTCTAAATACCATGCAGAAATAAATCATTGTCCAAGGCAAAACATCCTTTAAGGTCCAATTTATTCCGCAGGCAATTTAGCACGGCTATGGAAATTCCAACTCTGGAAGTACATGCTCTGGGTTCACCCAGTTAAAGTTCATGATCTCTCCCCACACCCACAAATCCATCACATGTTCCAATCATCATCTTCCACGCTGGCATGTACACCCATCTTCTTCCAGCCAGGTGTCGAGGTGCTGAGACAAAAGATGACCTTGGCTTCTACAAAAGAATGTCAACAATCCATTCTACAATCCTACTCCTTTCTATTCCCCCCTCCCAACTACTACACTATTGAAACAGCATAGAAAATTATAAGAAAGTGTGGCAGGCCAAAGATCCAAAAAAGAATATAATGACAGGCCTGACACCAGGTTTTCCAGGAGGTGGTCTTTTAGGAGACATAGTTTATGGAATAAAGAGTTCAGTCAGTGTAGAGAATGGACAGCTGGAGCAGCAGAGCAGCCAAATGAGTCCAGGAGGCAGAGGATCCAAGCAGGAGAGAATTTCTCTAGTCAGTCTGGCAGTAGAGTAAAATTTTTCCCCCCAGAGAGTTCAAAGAGTAACAATCCACAAGAGATTCTTCTGGGTAGCATGGAGACAAAGACCGGAAGCCTGAATTTTTAGAGGTGGAGTCAGGTTTCACAGTTCATAAAGACAACGGAAGTGTGCCATCTTGCCCTGCCAGCTTTGGGCTCAGAGGCATAACAAAGTTTTCAAAGTTCCCCAAGTCCTCGGATCATCAGTAATTATGGAGCTAAGTTCAATAAAAAATCACTTTAGCAAGGGTGTGGCATCATTGGTTGGCTCTCCCCCCTCCTCCTTCCCCTGGGGCTGAGAGCAGAATTGTTCCAAGCCGCTTGTCCAAGGGGGGGGGGAAATCCCCCTCCCTCCAGCCGCGCCTCCAAAGCAATCTGAAAGTAAAAGTTTTAAAAAGCTGAAAAATCCTTCAAGTCAAGAAAGGGAATGAAGGGGGGAAGCGCCTCACCACACCGCCGCTGCTTCCTTCTATTTTTTCATTCTCCGGTCAGCCTGTTGCGAAGACACTGCGTGCCCTCCGATACTGGTCCTGGATGCCTAGAGCGAAGCGGGGGGGCCCCCACCAGCCGCCGCCGATGCAGGGATCCCCCACCAAGCCGCTCCTCCGGCAGGATGCCTCTCCGGGGCGTCCTGTGCCCCCCAAGGAGTGGGGAAGCCCAAGCCTTGGCTGGTGGAAGGAGGGGGAGCATACACTCATGTTTTGTTGTCCGAAATGGTCCAGGAAGCCCATCAGAGATGATTGTGTGAGGGTGGCTGGGATCTCCATTCATTTCATCTTCTGGCCATCCTCTAGTCGGGTGTAGAAAAAGTCTTTCCAGCCCCCTCCGTTCCATCCCCCTCAGGCTGTGCCTCTTGCCAGATGCAATAAATCTTGAAGCAGAAATTCCTTTGCCTTTGAAGATTTGCAGAGAAGTGTCTCATCTCAGCTTCTTATCTCCAAAAACGTACTCATAATTGTTCACTGATATTTTACGCTGTCCCGGTCAGCATTGGGAATTCAGCACCCCTTTCCAGCCCCCCCCACCATACAAGGGGGATTGCTGGCTCTTTTATTTTAAAGGGAGATTTGGGATAATGTCAGCGTTCCAAATATCATGCAGAATTAAATCAAAGTCCAAGGCAGATTTATCTTTAAAACTCCAATTTAATAAGACAGACATGTTGGCATTGTGCTATGAAACCCCAAATCTGAAGAGCTTCCTGGGATTCCACCCAGTTGGAAGTTCATGATCTTATCCCCACACCCATAATCCATCACATGGCCCAATCTTCATCTTCCATGCTGGCATCTACACTCCTCTGCTTCCGGTCAGGTGTCGAGGTGCGGAGACAAAAGATGACCTTGATAATCACATTGCTTTGGGAGGCAAAAAATGCTGTATTTGATGTATAAGACAGCCAGCACCAATCAGCACCAATCTACCAATCATGATACAGCCACACAGCCAATCAATCCACTTATTGAAGCAACGCCAGCACTCCACATACCCCCACCAAGATTTATAGAAAGACGACATCTCCGACCACGCTTTAAGCCAAAAACACCAGCCTGAGGATGGCGAGTGAGACCTTGCCGAAACGTTGCCAAGACAATTTCAATCTTACACGGGAAAAGACCCGAATACAACAAGACCAGCATATATATTTCCTTAACCTCAAAATGTTGTTCTCCTTTGATAAGGAGGGGAACAGGGGGTGGGGATTGAGGTGAGCACACTAAAGATGTATGTTCTGGTTTCTATAAGTTCACATGGAACATGGGATGGATTTGCCTAAGGGTTTTTGACAAGTCCAATTGTACTGACTCAGGATTTACAATTTTAAGAATAGGGAAAGGTCCCACATATTTAGGACCAAGTTTCTTTGATTTCTGGGTAGTCTGAAGAAACTTAGTGGACAAGAATACCCTATCCCCAACCTGCTATTCTTTCGGCTTTGACCTTTTTTTATCAGCTTATCTTTTGTGTGCTTGGTGAGCTGCGTCTAATGCTTTGTGAGTCATAGGCCAGAGACTTTGAAGCTGATCATTCAACTCGGATAAAGATAAGATTTTTGGTTTCTCCTGAGGCAGTTCAGGAATGGGAACAAACTCCTGGCCGAACACTACCTTAAAAGGGGTCATTCCAGTACCGAATTGTTATAAGCCACCTTTGCATGGGGCAAGAGGTCAGCCCAATTATCCTGTTGATAATTGACATAGCACCTAAGATACTGCTTTAGAACCAAGTTAGCCCTCTCACAGGCTCCATTAGTCTGTGGGTGGTGGGCGGAGCTTAGACCCTGGGCGAAGCCTATTAGCTTCAGGAACTCTGAATTGGACCCCCCTATGTGAAATAATGCGTTCAGAAATCCCATGTAACCTATAGATGTGCAAAATAAATAGTTTAGCCAGTGTTTTTGCTGAAGGAATCTTGGAACAGGGCATAAAATGCACTTGCTTGGATAACAAATAGATGATCACCCAGATCGCAGTATTTCCTTGGCTTTCTGGTAACTCAACAATAAAATCCATCAATATCTCCTTCCACGGGGCACCAGGTCGGGCGACACTTTGAAGCAGTCCTTGAGGTTTTCCTGGTGGTCTCTTTGCAGCTGTACATACGGGACAACTAGCAATATAAGATTCGATGACTTTTTTCAACGAAGGCCACCAGGATTGTCTTTTAATCAAATGTAATGTCTTTATGAACGCAAAACGCCCTGCCAATTTTGAGTCATGGGCCTGTTGAAGGACAACACTTTTTAGACTAGCAGGGACATATAGTTTGGCTCAACCTATGCAAGGCCATCCTGCATGGTGCACTCATGGGAGTGCAGCTTGAACCATTAATCAGATGCAAGGCTTTCCCTCAGTCTTTTCGTCAAATCAAATGGCACTTCCAAGTCCACTTTCCCCTGGCTCCTTGTAACCACAGGGGCAGCTGGTTGTTTAGATTGAATGACTGGATGAATCACCACCGATTTGGTGCTGTTGTACTGGGGAAGCCTGGATAAGGCATCAGCCATAAAGTTCTTTCCCCCAGGTGTGTATTTTAGTGTAAAGTGAAACCAGTTAGAATGTGCCCAGTGAACTTGTTTAGGTGATAATTTCCGCTGAGTTTTCAATACTTCAAGGTTTTTATGATCAGTCCATACCTCAAATGGGTGCTTAGCTCCTTGAAGAAAATGCCGCCAAGTTAGCAAGCCCCATCGGACTGCAAAAGCTTCCTTTTCCCAAATTGCCCATCGTCTTTCTATTTCTGTTAGTTTATGGGAGGAGTAGGCGCAAGGTTGCAACTTTCCATCTGCGTTTGCTTGGAGCAGCACTGCCCCCACCGCCATATCACTTGCATCTGCTTGGACCACAAAAGGTGCATCCATGTCAGAGTATTTTAAAACAGGTTCAGCTGCAAACAGCTGTTTCAACTTCTCGAAGGCCGCTTGACATTCCATAGTCCATTTCAAAGGTTACTAGGTCTTGGTTTTGCGTCTCCCTTAGATTTTAGGAGATTCGTATTGGCAGTGCAATGCTAGTGAATGAGGGGATAAATTGGCGGTAAAAGTTAGGAAATCCCAAAAAACTTTGTAGCTGTTTGCGAGTGTGAGGGGCCACCCATTCTGTCACAGTCCAGATTTTCTCTGGATCCATCTCGATACCTTCACGAGAGATGGGGTACCCCAAATAGTCAATTTTCTCCTGGTGAAATTCTCACTTAGACAACTTGGCATAAAGTTCAGCGGCTCAGAGTTTTTTCAGGACTAAGAGTATGTACATGTACATGAGGATGTCATGCAGGTAAACTAACACCCCCTTGTTCATGTAGCACCTCATTAATCAGCTGCATAAAAATGGCTGGCGCCCCCTATAGTCCAAAGGGGAGCAGTCTGAACTGGAAACACCCCAGAGGGCAGTTGAAGGCACTCTTCCACTCGTCTCCTTCTTTTATTTGGACCCAGTAATGGGCCTCCCTTAAATCTAATTTTGTGAAAAATTTCCCCTTTGCTAGGTGCACCAACATGTCCTTCATGAGGGACAAAGGGTATATGTTTTCCACCCAAATGGTGTTCAAATGTTTATAGTTCAGTTAAGTGCAGAGGGCCATCTTTTTTCTCTCAGAATAAAACCGTGTGGCCACGGGTGGCCTAGCTGGTTGGATGAACCCCCTCTTTAAGTTTTTATCAACGAAGTTGTGTAATTCCTCCAGTTTGCGTGGGGTCATCGAGTAAATCTATGGCTTACAGAGTTTCTCCCCTGGGAGGATCTCTATGCTGCAATCTGTGGTGCAGGGGGAGCTTGTCAGAAACTCTTTCACTGAACACCTCTTTGAGGTCCCAATATTCTTTCAGAGTTCTTTCCTCTCCCTCAATTTTCTCACACGTGACAACTGCTAAGTTCATTTCCCACTGGTTGGGTGGGAAATCTTTCCCTCCCCTTCCATTGGCTTTGCTGAATGAATGCATAGCCACCCTTTCCGCCAGTTCATGTGAGGGTTCCATTTCCGCAGCCAAGTTAATCCCAGTATGAGGGACCGTTCTATCCCTGGTGCCACAATGAAGCTCAGGGATTCTTGGTGTCCCCCATCCACATCTCCACTGGTTCAGTTACAAAATGGGCTGTCCCTCCCCCCAGCAACTGACCCATCCAGCTGGCAAAAGGCAATGAGTTCTTTCATAGTTCTCAGTCTTAAACCCATTTTCTCCACCACCTCCTGGCTGATTATATATCAGGTGCATCCAGAGTCTAAATGGACCAGCATCTTCCCCTGGGCTCCAGTCAAGGATACTTTTAATTCTACTGGGATGGTCATGGGGCTCGATCAGGGAATTACCAAGTGGTCGTCACCTGAGTCAGTTTCACTTTCTCCTGAAGAAAAGGAGGGTTCCTTCTTCTGATCTAGAGGAAGGACATCAGCAACTTCCATGCCTTCCAGGGCTGTTTCACGGCATCTCCCTAGCTGCCAGCAGGTTTCTTACCTGCAGCCAGGTCGGTTTTGGGCCAAGTCTAGCATAGCAGTCAGGCCCCCAATGCCCCTCCTTTCCTGCTCTTGGTGCATCCTCAGACCACCCCCACATATGCATAGATAGCTTGCGAAACTCCTGAATGTACTCAGCCACAGACCTCCCCCCCGGGTTAAGGGTTTCATCCTGCTTCTTGCCTTTCAATTTGGGAGGGGGTCATCAAAGCGTTTCCTCAGGACCGTCTTAAACACATTGTAATCCCTCAGCAGGGGGGAATCATCATTATGCAAAGCTACCATCTAGGCAGCCGCTTTGCCTTCCAAAGCCATAGTAACACTTTTCACTTTGGCCACTTCCGATGGGAAATCCTCACCATACTCTTGCATGTAATCCCAAACTTGCACTAAAAAAACCCCAGTTCTTTGGGATCTCCTCCATACTTCACTCCAAGAGGAGGAATCTTTGGAATTCGACGCCTTTGTGGGGTTACCTCCCTTCTTGAAGGAGCTCGAACTGCTGCTGCTGCTGCTGCGGCTACTCCGTCTTGCCCAGCTCTGGTAGCCATTCTCAGGACTGTTTCAGGATTAGCCAGGTTGTCTGCTCCCAACTCCGCCTGCTCGGTTAATCCACTATCCCTTTCAGCAAGACTTACATGGAAGCGGTTTTGTTCCCAAGCCTCCTGAAGAAGGTGTAAAACATGGGTCATCATGAGATCCTCTTTTTCAGCTGTCTGCCAGTCAGCCTCCTGTGTCAGCTGGTTGTGACCCCTACCATTGTCTTCTCCTGGTCGCTGCAGGGGTTAGACATTTGGGTGCTTAGCACTCGGCTGGGGGAGGGGAACACTTCCCCACACTGCCCCCTTCTTTCTCTTGGCCCTGCCAATGAGGGCCTCCTGGACTAGGCAGTCACTTGTCTGAAATGGTATAGTTCTCCTGCTTGAGCAGGGGGCTGGAGTAGAAGACCTCCAAGGTCCCTTCCAGCTCTGCTTTACTCTACTCTACTCTACTCTATTATTTCTTCTATTTCGATTCTATTAAAAAAATAGCAGGGAAAGCTGATAATAACAAGACCTGGTAATGGCTAAGACCAAGAAAGTTGAAGAAAGTGATCAATTCTGTCTGAAACATGAAGCCTTAAGGACAAATGCATAAAAAGCCAGAATGGAGAAGTCAGCAATGAGCGTCATCTATGCAAAAAAGCTGAAGAAACAATGGACTGATTGTCCACTGTTTCTTCTTCTTTGCATAGATGGTACCTACTGGTAAGCTGCTGCAAGATCACAAAACTGAGTACAAACAATGTCATGACAAAGTATGGTGGATTGGAAGATCCGCAAGAAATATCATTTGTGTGAAAGCAAGAACTCTTGTGATCATAAAATAGAGAAAGCCATAGAAAATGAAGATGTTAACTTGCTCTAAGAAAGACAAAACATCTGGATAGTTGATGTGGCAGTGCCTGGAGACAGCAGAAGAAAAGAGAAAGAACTATAGAAGATAACAAAATATAAAGACCTACAAATAAAAATAGAATGACTGTGGCAAAGGCAAGCAGTAATGAGTGCCTTGGGTCCAATCCCAAAACAACTGGAGCACCATTTAAACACCATTGTTAGTGGCAAGTTTGCCATCAATCAATTGCAAAAGTTGGCTTTACTGGGAACAGCTTTCATTCTGCAATGCTATCTGTAACACTATCAAACATGCAGATCTGCCTATCCACGGTCCTTGGCAAGGACTTGATATGCCTATCAAAACAAAAAAGCCAAATCCAGTCTGAAAATCTGGCTGACTTCAGTTATGATGATGATGATAACAACAACAACTTTCTGCCACCAAACAGGCAGTTAGGCTGCCGTGGCTGGGCCTGGACAGTTATCCGGTGCGGTTCCTACGGTTATGGGATTACCGACTTTGGATCAGCAGTGGCTTAGCTACCATGAACCAACCCAGGCACCTACCATCACTAATGATAAGAAGAAATCAACAAAATTCCACAAGAGATCAGTTGTTTCCCGGGTCAGTAAGGGCCATATCATCCTGGACATCTGTCAAAAAAGGGGCTACAGGTCTCAGTTGTTACTGCTAGGGAACCAGGGTGTGCAACTATAAAGTGACTGGAACAAAAGCGCAAAACTTGGACAACCGAAGAAAACCGAGAAATCATCAAATATTACTACAGGCAGAACCAACAGCTAGGGGATTTCAAAAAAAAATGATGCAATTATGGAAGGAAAAACACCCAGAAAGGGACTTAACTGAACAAAGATTAATGGATCAAAGATGTTTCATCATCAGTAACAAAGTTTTCACAGATGTGGAAACTGTTACTATTGGAAATATGTAATGAAGCATTGAACGAAGCAAAATTACCAGAATCGTGGAGGGAGGCTTCCATCACCTTGATACCAAACAAGACAAGAATCACATTTGGAACTATAGGCCAATCTCGCTCCTAAATGCCAACTACAAAATATTTATGAATATTATAAAAGAGAGGTTGAAAAAATTATTAAACGAAAATATACACCCTGATCAGAATGGATTTCTACCTATGAGGCAAATAAGAGACAACACAAGAATAGTAGTGAATATATTGGAATACTACAAAGCCCATTCAGAAAAACAAGTGGCACTTGTTTTTCTGGATGCCCAAAAGGCCTTTGGTAATTTAAATTGGCAATTTATGATCCAACAAATTAGAAACATGAACTTCAGAGACAAATTTGGAAATATGATAGAAGCTACTCAAGATAGAAGCTACTCAAAATAGAAGCTACACTACTCAAAAGGCAAACATAATATTAAAAACACTCTACAAAAACATTCCAAATAACGAAAGGAGTACACCAGGTATGTCCATTGTCACCTCTACTCTTTATCCTGACACTAGAAATACTATTAATTAGAATTAGAGCGAACCAAGAAATAAAAGGAACGAGGATCAAAAAGGATGAGTATAAAGTTCAGGCCCTTGCTGATGACTTGGTATTTTTTTTATCGAGGAGCCATTGGAAACTGGCCCCATCTTATTACAAAAAATAGAAAAATATGGAGAAGTATCAGGCCTTAAAATTAATAAAGAAAAGACTAAAATGTTAGTTAAAAATTTAACAATGAATCAGAAAAAAGAATTAGCGGATGAAAGAGGAATACAAATTACTAAGAAGATTAAATATTTAGGAATCTGGTTAATGACAAAGTGCTCCTCAATAAAAGATGACAATTATATGCAATTATTTCATCAAATAAAGAAGGATTTGGAAAGGTGGCGGACACTACAATTATCTTTATTAGGAAGAATAGCGACTATTAAAATGAATATCTTACCCAAACTACTTCATCTATTTCAAACAATCCCTATAAAATTGGATAAGAGGTTTTTTATGGATTTAAACAAAATAACTAAAAAATTTGTTTGGTCAGGTAGAAAGGCTTAAAACTAGCTTCATTTCAGGATAATAGAAGTAGAGGTGGCTTTGGACTCCCGGCATGGGACCTCTACTACAAGGCAGTGATATTAGTATGGATTAGAGCCTGGGTAAACTTAAAAAATAGAAGAATTTTAACATTGGAAAGGCACAATTTACAAAAGGGGTGGCACGTTTTACTGTGGGATAGGAGAAATACATTTTTATTTTTACAGACACAATCAGGAGCTAAAAGAACAAGGAATATGTATTGACTGGTGGCCATATTTACAGTTACAATCTAGATACAAAAAGGATGCAGAAGAATATGGATTTGATATTCAACCACAACAATTAGATAAACTATTGGTAAATCCAGAGGGAAAATTAATAACCAAATTATATAATTACCTGCTAAAATTTGATAGGACAGAGGAGGTTATAAAAGAACCCATGATTGCCTGGGCCAAAAATTTGGGACATAGAAGATTGGGAAAAAATTTGGAACAAAAATTATACAATCACGAAATCTGTAGCTTATCAAGAAAATCAATATAAGATGTTTTACATTGGCATTTGGCGCCAGCGAGACTGCCAAGATGTATTCAAATTTAAACCCAAAATGCTGGAAATGCAAACAGGGACAAGGTATCTTCTTTCACTCATGTTGTTCATGCCCTGAAGCAAAAAGATATTGGCTGAATAGACAGAATTGGCTGCAGGATTTAAATAAATGTCAAATAGAATTCAAACTGGAAATGTTTCTCCTGGGAATAATTAAGGCTAAATACAATAGAAAGTTAAAGTACTCGATGTTAGACATAATAACGGCAGCAAGGATTGCTTTTGCGCAATATTGGAAGAAAGATAGTATCCCGCCAGAGGGATTAGTAATCCAAAAGATATTTGATTGTGCAGAAATGGACAAACTCACATTAGAGCTAAAGGAAAAGGATAATTCGGAAACCAAAGATGAAAACCTCCTAGAATGCATATGGGTCAACATAAAAGAAAAAAAGAGTGACATGGCCATAGATGTATACTATAGGCCACCCAATCAAGCAGAAAAAATAGATGTCCTTTTTGACAACCAACTAACAAACATATGTAGGAAACACACTACAATAGTAATGGGGGACTTCAATTACCCCGATATCAATTGGAAAACTAATTCTGCACCAAGTGCAAATAGGTTCCTAACCAACCTAGCTGACAACTTTGTTGTCCAAAAGGTAGAGGAGGGAACTAGAGATCCCTCTAGCCATACTGGACTTAATACTTACAAACAGAGAAGAAGTGATAGAGGAAGTTGAAACTGCAGGAACCTTGGGTGAGAGTGACTGTGTCATACTATAATTCAACATAACGCAAACACAAGCAATAGAACATAATAATACCAGCATGGCTGCACAAAGATCTCTCTGACAAATTGAAAGACAAAAAGGACAAGTACAAAAAATGGAAGAGGGACACACACTAAGGCAGGATATCAGCAGATAGCCAGAATCTGCAAAGACAAAGTCAGAAAAGCAAATGCTCAGAATGAACTAAGACTTGCAACAAAAGTCAAAGATAATAAAAAAAACTTTCTTCCAACACACAAATAACAAGAAAAAAATCAAGGAAACAGTCAGTCTACTAAAGAGAAAAGACGGCAAGGAAGTAACAGGCAACAGAAAAAAAGCAGAGCTGCTTAACTCATTCTTTGCATCAGTCTTCATGCAAAAAGAAACTACAGCCCAACCTACCAGAAAGAGATTGGAAATAAAAATTAAAATAAGAAAAAACCCAGTAAGAGAACACCTGTCAGATCTTGATGAATACAAATCACCAGGACCTGCTGGATTACATCCCAGATTTCTAAAGGAGCTGCCAGATATTATCTCAGAACCACTGCACCGCATCTTTCAAAACTCCTGGAATACCAGGGAACTACCAGAGGACTGGAAAAGAGCTAATGTGGTTCCCATCTTCAAAAAAGGGGAAAAAACAGACACAGGAAACTACAGACCAATTAGCCTAACATCAATACCCAGGAAGATACTGGAAAAGATAATAATAATAAAAAAACAGATCTGCCAACACTTACCGTGTTTCCCCGAAAATAAGACAGGGTCTTATTTTCTTTTGACACCCCCCCAAATTTTGCTTGGGCCTTATTATCGGGGGGGGGGGGGGCTTATTGGTTTGGGGTTGCCAGGTGGCTGCTCTCTTGCGAGCGGGTGCCCGAAGAGCCGGGCACAGCCTCAGGGGCAAATGGCTGTGTTGCGCTGTCACCAAAACAGCCACGCTGTCACCAACAAAGCCGCCATGTGACCATGCTCATGAGCAGCTGCCCGGCAACACCTCTTTCCAGCCGGGCAGTGCGCCACTCACCGACCCATTCTTTGCATCAGTCTTCATGCAAAGACGGCTGCCTGGAAGACTCGGCAGTGGATCTCCAGAGTTTGGAAGCTGGTTATGCTCGGAGCATGGCGGTGGTGGCAGTGGGGTTGCGGTGGCAACGGGGTTGCGGCAGTGGTGGCACCCTGGCCCAGCTTTACAGGGAGAACTGGGCATGGTGAGGCTGGGAGACACGCGAGCTGGAGGCAAAACAAGTGCTCGCGCAACCTCTCTTTCCTGCCGGGCAGAGCGCCACGCGGCTTAGCGCCTTTGGGATATTACTGGGTCGGTGAGTGACGCTCTGTCCGTCTGGAAAGGGGCATTGCTGGGCGGCTGCTCGTGAGAGCATCTGCCTGGAAACCCCTCGCTCCAGCTGGGCACAGCGCCACTCACCAGTCTAGCGGTATCTCAAAGGCGTCAAGCAATGTGAGTGCCTTTGCCCTCTTCCCCCCGGCTCCTGCGGCTTTGCGCTAGATTGGGGAGTGGCGCTGTGCCTGGCTGGAGGAAGGGGTTGTCCAGAGGGCTTATTATTGGGGGCGGGCGTATATTTTTGCCCACAGGAAAAATATGGCATGCTCTTATTATCAGGACATGTCGTAATTTTGGGGAAACACTGCAGAAACGAGTAAAGTAATAACTAGCAGCTAGCACAGGTTTGTTAAAAACAGATCATGCCAAACCAATCTTATTTCATTCTTCAACATAGTGACTAAATTAGTAGACCAGCAAAATACTGTGGACATAATATACTTAGACTTCAGCAAGGCATTCGACAAAGTAGACCACAACCTACTTCTTGGTAAGCTAGAAAAAAGTGGGATAGATAGCATCACCGTGAGATGAATTCACAACCTATTTCTTTGTAAGCTAAGCTAGAAAAAAGTAAGCTAGAAAAAAATAGATAGCTTCACCACCAGATAGATTTGCAACTGGCTGACAAACTGTACTCAACTTGTAGTCCTTAATGAGTCTAAGTCTACATGGAGAGAAGTAAGCAGTGGCGTACCACAAGGTTCCATCTTAGGCCCAGTACTATTCAATATCTTCATAAATGATTTAGATGAGTGAATAGAAGGGAAACTTACCAAATTTGCAGATGATACTAAGGTGGCAGGAATAGCTAAACCGCTAGAAGATAAGCTCAAGATCCAGATGGATCTTGACAGACTTGAACACTTGGCCCAATCTAACAAAATGAAATTCAATGTAGAGAAAAGTATAATCCTACACCTAGGTAAGAAAAACCAAAAGTACACATATAAATTGGGTGAAACCAGGCTTAATAGCAGTGGCTGTGAGAGGGATCTTGGAGTCTTAGTGGACAACCAGCTAAATATGAGCCAGCAGTGTGCGGCAGCCAAAAAAGCCAATGCAGTCCTAAGTTTCATTAACAAAGGGATACAATCAAGATCAAGTGAGGTACTAATACCACTCTATAAAGCCCTAGTAAGACCACACCTAGAGTACTGCATCCAGTTTTGGTCACCACACTATAAAAAAGATGTTGAGACTCTAGAAAAAGTGCAGAGAAGAGCAAACAGGATGATTAGGGGACTGGAGACTAAGACATATGAAGAAAGGTTATGGGAACTGGGCATTGCTAGTGTAGTGAAGAGAAGGACCAGGCGAGACATGATTGCAGTGTTCCAATATTTGAGGGGCTGCCACAGAGAGGAGGGATTCAAGCTATTTTCCACCTGGCCAAACAAGAAATAATGGATGGAAATTGACCAAAGAGAGATTCAACCTAGAAATAAGGAAGAACTTTCTGTCAATGAGAACAATCAATCAATGGAACAGCTTGCATTCAGAAGTTGTGGGAGCTTCATCACTTGAGACTTTCACTGCCATTTGTCAGAAATTGTGTAGGGTCTCCTGCTTGAGCGGGGGGTTGGATTAGATGACCTACAAGGTCCCTTCCAACTCTGTTAATCTGTTAAACTCTGTTAAACTAATGCCATGAAAGCGAAGAGACAAAAATCCACTAACAATCCAAACTGTCAAGTTTGCAACAACAAAATGAAAACTGTTTCACATTTAATATGTGAATGTGCTCTTAACTAGGCTTCCCCAGCAGCACAAAGCTGAGCCCTCATCCCGATAAACCCCTTTTATTTAAATTACAGTGAATTCCTCTCCAGCAAAGTCCCGGTCCACAGTCTTTCAAGATAGTTCACAATTACTGACCTTTATCAGGCTTGGAGAGTGGCCAGGCCAATATCTTTCAGACGCCACAAAACTTGGCAAGAATGCAGGCATAAATTAATTGTCTCCTGCAAACACCCCTCCCCTTTCACTCCTCTTTTATTCCCTATGGGAGGGGCCATTCACCGTCTACTGTGGCTTTACTCCCAAATTGACCCTTGTTCCTTAGCTGTTCCCTTCATCTGGCAACTGTGGGCATGTGCACACTGGGAACAGGCTCTTGCTGTTTATCTGCCTCACTGATGTCTGACTCCGAAGGCAACTGTTAACTGTCAAGATGGCCCGGGTCCCATCTCTGCCTCTGATGTAGAGCACTCGTAAAAGCTTTCCCCAGACTCCAGGACTGGCCCATGTTCCTCCCCAACCTCCTCAGTATCCAAATCTGCTGCCAGCTCTGTTGGTGGGCCACAACAGAATGCAGCAAAATTGATTCTACTTCCGGTTTCTGTGGACGACGGACATGTTGTCTGCCGCTCGCCGTCCTGGTGGGGCCCCCCTGACTCACGGGGGGGGGGGCACAGGAAGCCTTGTAGGGGCGTCCTGCCGAGGGGGCAGCTTGCTGGAGCCCCCTGGAGCGGTGGCGGCCGCAGGGGGGCTGCCAGCTTTGCCCTAGGCATCGGGAGGCTTTTGGGGGGTGCCATGTGCACCTTCGTCCTGAGGAGATCGGAAGAAAACGCTCCATGTGAAGGCAACAGCAGAAATGCAGTGATCTGGGGATTCCCCCGGGGTCTTTTTCCTACCCCTTTGAACAACTGAGTAACAACTGATTCCTAGAGGAATCTCTTTATATAATCTTCCTTGGATTGGGGAAAATTGACTACAACTAGAGGGGAGCTGTATTGAAGACTGATATCCCACGCTGGATTTTGTGTGCCTTTAGACCCCGCCCGACAACACGCTCCTGTAGATGCCATCTTTTCTGTCCAGACTTATAAACTTTCTCTGAACTTCACAATGCCTGCGAAAAAGGCTCCTATTCCTAAACCAGCATCGGCTCCATCTTCTTCTGTTTCAAGTCCTGTTCCACAACAAACACAGCTATCTTCCTTTTTACAACCAAGGGCCCACGAGGGGGAACAGCAATCTCAAGAAATGTTCCAACAAATGTTCCAGTCAATCTTAAAGGGACAGGACAAAATAAAAAAACAGCTGGCTGACTTAAGGGAAGAACTCAGAGAGAATAAACAACAGACTTTACAAAATAGCCAGAAAATAGAGACTCTTGAGGAGGGGCTGTGGGGGTGGGAGAAGAAATGAAGGCTTTACAAAAAAAAAATGTTGGAATTGAGAATTATATGGAAAAAATGGAATTTGAAAGAATGTCTCTTTTTCTTAGATTTCAAAACATACCTGAAATGGAGGGTGAAGACTTAAGGGAGATTATGATAACAATGCTAGCCGATTATATTAAAAGAGATAAGCAACAGCTAGGGTGGGATATGGATTTGATATACAGAATCAATTCAGCATATGCTAGAACACACAATGTTCCAAGGGAAGTTCATGTTAAAATTTTTAGAAAGACTACAAGAGATGAGATTCTAGGAGTTCAAAGGGGGGAACCTTTAAGATATAAGGACAAAGAAATAACCATTCTGAAACAGATACCAAAAAGAATAAGAGATAAGAGGAAGAAATTCTTCTTTTTAACTAAGAAATTATATGAAAAGAATATCTGGTTTAGGTGGCTAATTCCAGAAGGCTTGTTGATTTTCTGGGAGGGGGGTAGAATGAGAATTAATACAGTAATGGAGGCAGAAGCCTTCATGGAAAAACATAAGAACCTCCTAGATGAAACAAGAGACACTGCACAAGACAGGAAGGGGGAAGGAGCCATGGCTCAGCCAACAGACAGGGGAGACTTAGGTCACAGAAATGATTTAAAAACACATCACAATTGTTAATATAATGAAATGGTTAGAAGTGATATAAAGTATGGTTGAAGATGTCAAAGAATTTGAAGTTAAACTGCTAATATGTATGTAATAATGATATTTTGATATATATAAAATAAGAGAGAGATGTAAGACTCCGGGGAGGTACCAGCTTCCGTATGATGTAGCTGTCAAAATTTTTCTCATTTATGTACCCTTTTCCCCAAAATATTTGAAAAAACCAAAAAAACTTTTTTATAAAAAAAAAAAGAATGCAGCAAAATTGCACAAACTGATTACAAAGCTAGACACGACCGAGTTGCTAAATTAATCCACTGGTCATCATGTAAAAATACAAATTACCTGTATTCAAAACGTCATGTGAACATAAAGTGGAAAAAGTTATCAAAAACGAAAAGGTGAAGATCTTGTGGGACTTTCAATTACAGACGAATCATTATTTGGAATACAACATGCCAGTTGTCGAAAACCAAAATGTACAATTTATTGATATCACGGTACCAGGAGACACTAAAGTTGAAGAAAAAGAACTGGAAAAAATAACGAAATATCGTGACCTGGCCATCAAAACTACGTGATTATGGATGAAACATGTAACAGTGATACCCATTGTCATCAGGACATTTGGTACCATGTCCAAGAATTTTATAGAATACATCAAGAAATTGCAGCTTCCTGCAATAACACCAACGGAACTGAGAAAAACTACTACTCGAAACATCGTACATCTTAAGAAGGTACTTGGTTGGTACCTAGGATGCTGGCAGCAACCCGTATCAACCATTAGCACCAGTCAATAGTTTTTGTGATACATTTTTTAATGTTCAGTTGACTGAGTTGCATGTTTAATGAATAAAGTAAATAATAACAACAACAAACAACAACAAGCAATTGTGGAGGAAGAAATCAATGGTTATACCAATAGTAATAGAAGCCCTTGGAACAATAACCAAAGGGTTGCCAAGATACATGGAAATTTTGAACTTTGCAAAACCCACCTTACTCGGAACTGCCTATATATTCAGACGTTACCTTAATAGTTCTTTTTTTTTTAAACAAAATTTTATTGGTTTTCAAATATATAGGGAAGGGTAAATAGGTATACAAAAATTTGGCAGCTTTCATACTGCTGGTAGAGATCCCAGCACGATACTCATTTATATAACATTGTACAACAAATTTATAGAAGAAAACAGTAAACCAAATTTTACTCTATATTGTTAGTCTTGTGTTCCTACATGTTTCCTTGTCGTTTTCTAATATATCACTAACTGCTATTGTTCCAAATAATTTTATTTTTGAGATCTGAGCCTTATTGATATTGCTTCTTCCTCCCTGTTGCCAGAGAGAGCCTCAGTGCCCCCCTCCTTCCCGTCTTGGATCTTACTGTCTTGTGTTTTACTGTCTCTTTCACTACTCCCACTCAGTTCCTCCTCTGAGAGTGGAATGAAGGCCTCCGCCTCCTGGACTGTATTGATTCTGATCCTATTTCCCTCCCAGGAGATTAACATCCCCTCCGGAATCAGCCATTTAAACCAGATCCCTTTTTCATATAATTTTTTTGCTAGGGAAGAAAATTTCCTCCTTCTATCTCTTATTTTTTTCGGGATCTGTTTGAGAATGGTGATCTCTTCACCCTTGCATTTCAATGGTCCCTTCCTTTGGGTTCCAAGTACCTCGTCCCTTGTGGATCTCCTGACAAACTAAACATGTATCTCCCTTGGAACATTGTGTCTTCTAGCATATGCTGAATTTATCCTATATGCTAGATCCATATCCCACCATATTTGTTTTTTAATCTCTCTTGAGATAATCTGCTAAAATTGTACTCATAATATCTTTAAGGTTTTCATTCTCTGTTTCTGGTAAGTTCTGGAATCTAAGAAAAAAGGACATTCTTTCAAATTCTACTTTTGTCTGAAATTTTTCCATATCTATGTTTCCCTTATGCATTGCTTTCACTTCTTCCCCCAGCCCCGCCATTCCGTCCTCTAACACCAAAATTTGTTGTGTATTTCCAGCTATATGTTCTTTAACCACTTTGAGTTCTTCTTTGATCTCAGCCCTCATTTCATCCTGTCCTTTCATAAGTTCTTTAAACATTTCCGTAACAGATAATTCCTTAGGATCCTTCCCAGCCACTGCTTTCTGCAACATTGACGATATCTTAGACTGTTGCATCGTGGGACTTGGGGCAGCCGATGAGGGGGCTGAGTGCGCTTTGCCGGTAGGGGGTTTCCTTGCCGCCATTTGTTTAAGTTCAGAGATGCAAATCCTTGCCAAGGGAAGTGGTGTCAGAGGGTTTCACAGCTACGCTGGTCTCCAAAGGAAAACAATCGCAACGGCACCCAATTTGCAGTTCCAAGAGTAAAATACACCAAGGTGAATGAAGAGAAAAGTCAGCCAAAGATCAGAAGATCCATACACAGGAGGAGGTCCCAGTTTCCCTTTGGGAGAGTAAACAAACAATCCACTTTTCTTTATTCTCTCTTTGGGAGTAACTTCAGAGGACAGACTTCATTTGCATAAAGACAAAGAAAGAGGGGCGAGCGCCATCTTGGCCCTCCCCTTCGCAGGGAAAGAAGTCGTCAAAAGTTTTTTGTTTTAAAACAACAGTTCAGAGTCATTTCCAGCAATTGTGAAAGTCATTTTCAATTAAGTCAAATAAATCAATCTTTTAACCTCTCTTCCCGAGGGTCCATTTTCAAAGCCTCTTAGTCCGAGGGGGGGAATGGTAACCCCCCCCTAATCTCTCTTCAAGGACAGAAACACAAAAGACTCACAAAGTGACTGTTGCTTTTCTCCTAAGTCCTCCAAGAGCATCGGTCAGGATCCCCACTTTCAGTCTCCAGCTGCACTTCTCCGACTTTTCTTTTAGCCTCCGGAGCCATCCGACGAGAGGGCGGGCAGCACGAAGCTGTCTCTCCCCCCCCCCTGCTCCCCAGCTCCTAGGCGAAGCCGAAAAGCACCCCAGCTGGCTGCCGCCACATGCGGGTTCCTCAGCCAGCCCCCTTCGGCAGGACCCCCTACAAGGGCTCCTGTGTCCCCTAAGGGACCCACCGGGGAGACGAGCGGCGGACAAACACGTCTGTCGTCGTCTGATCCCGGAAGTGACATCTATTACCTTAACAGTTCTGAGGTCCTTTGTTAAGATTTGAATTGTTACCAGTCCCAGACTATGAATCGAATTGAAGATTAAATCTATAACAACCACAACAACATTTTCCCACTATATTCTTATATTTTTCTTTTCGGTAGGTTTTTTAACTTTTAAATTTGTATTAGTTTGTTTTGTTTTTCTTGTAATTAGCATAAATATATAGTATAAAAAGATTCAATAACTTTTGATTATGATTTATTGCAGTAAAGAAGCCATTAGGAACTAGTGCCACTAATTAATTAATTAATTTATTAAATTTATAGACACTAGTTGTAGCAAGATGGCAAATGGAACATTGTAATACAAACACTGCTCTTTTGCAATGCTCTACCATTTTGCTGATATTAATTCACATTCTGGATTGCAAATGCAAGACTTTTTGGTAAAATAAAGAGTCAAATGCTCGTACTTCTTTCTCCTGTCTGCATAATATCATGGGCTACAAGTCAATTTCTTAGAGCAGTGGAGAGAGTTGTAGTAATGAGCTGATGTGGTATCAGGCTGTTTGTTTGGGTCCATGTGAGAAATGTATTTCAGTTTCCCTTGAAAATTCATTTTCTATAGATGCAGAGCTCTGGCTCCATTTTCTGTAAAGCACCAAAGACATTTAGACAAGACACTGGCTCTTATGTGCAAATCATGCTCATGGCCTGATAGCCAGCTTGAAAACAATTTCAGTGAAGGAATATGCATACCATATGCCCAGCATTTCTGAGGTGACAAGAAGGACGCAGGAGGCAATGCTAGCTGAGAATTCTGCTTTTGGTATCTGATGTCAGCAATAATCCTTTTCAAGTTTCAATTTTTCCATGTGAATTCCTTGCTTGTCTGTAACAATGATACCTATGTATCTCAGTGCTGTTCACCAATGCCAACCTCATATTTTTCCCCTCCCCTGGAAGAAGAAAACTGAAATGTTGATCAGGGATAAGGAGCATAGATGTAACTAGTGATTCTACTGAAATAACCGTAAATAGAAAAATCAGGGCAGACATGCTGTTACATATGTACTCATCTCTCCTCTTTATTTTTATCTTCCTTCTATTTCTATATTTCCCTTTGTTATTAAATAAAGCTTTTACAACAGCCCAAGGTCAATGATACAAAGTTAAGCTTATAAATTTTAAACAGTATGCACTGAGGTTATTTTACACATTCAAACAAACCATTTAGCCAGGATAAATTAATTTTAGAAAATTTAACGAGAAGTTTAAAATATCAGCTAGAACTACAAAAGAGATACACCAAAGAATTTCTAGACATATTTAATATAAACTCCAACTACTGTGACAAGACCATTGTGATAGATTACCAGAGAAAGGAACTCAACTTTTCTTCACAACTCCTTGGAAAGAAGTTTTCAAGTTTTATCACTACCCAAGTAATTGTTCGGGAAAGCAAGGCTGAGTCAGCCATGAAAGGGCAACCAAACCCAAGGGAAGTCTGGGATATGGAGTGTTTCTTGATGTCTTTCACTCCAGATTAATTCCAACTGAGGCCAGCGCCTCCATAGCCCACTGGGGATAGCTGCTGGAGTTCCCATACATAGTCTTCATGAAATTCTGAACAAACTGTGGAAACTTTTGGTCAGTTATACTCTTGCGGATCGAATGCATCAAGTTCATCTGGAGGGGAAAAAAACAGGTATTATACTTATTTATTTATTTATTTATTTATTTATTCTTCGCATTTCTAAACCGCCCCCTCTCCCAAAAAGGGACTCGGGGCGGTGTACAGTCCACACAATAAATAACAGATAAAATACAAATATAAATAGAACTATAAATATACGAATATATGTGGAGGAGGTTAAAATTAAGAGTACTGTACAGAAGAATAAATATAGGGCTAAAAGCCCTAAAAACAATTAAAATTAAAACATTGCCCTTAAAATAACCAGATGAGAGTATACTACCAGGAGTTCATAGATGTAACATTTATAATTATGCCAGGCCAGCTAATCGGAACAGGTGAGTCTTCAATTTTTGTCGGAAGGAGCGGAAGTCCAAGGTGGTTCTAATGTCGGGGGGGAGGTCGTTCCAGAGGGTTGGGCCCATCACAGAGAAGGCTCTACTCCTTGGCGCCGCCCGCTGGCATTGCCTAGTGGACGGCACCTGGAGAAGGCCCTCCCTGTGAGAGCGGAAAGAAATATGTTGAATGGGAAGAATAAACAATAATAAACCAATCCAATAGGTAAGTTAGAGACTAGAGCAGGGATCCCCCACCTGTAGTCCGTGGCCTAATGGCCACCATGCCGCATGACCAGCGCATGCATGCCCAAGCACACCCCCAGTTGTGCTAGCATTGTTGTGAGTGTTGTGCACGCGCTTGCGGCCCCATTCGCACATACGGGTGTAAAGGTGCCGGCCCCTCCCTTTTCCTCCAGCCGCCAATTTTTTATTTATTTTATTTTATTTATTTTCTTTGAATTTCTAGACCGCCCCCTCTCCCGAAAAGGACTCGGGGCGGTGTACAGTCCACACAACAAACAATAAGTATCAAATACAAATATAAATACAGATATAAATACACATAGGGAGGAGGTTAAAAATTTAAAAAGAACTGTACGGAAGAATATAAATCTGCTTCTAAAAACCCTAAAATCAGTTAAATTTAAAACCGTACCCTATAAATAACCAGGTAAGAATATGTTTCCAGGAGGTAACAGTTGTCACAATTATAATTATGCCAGGCCAGCTAATCGAAACAGGTGAGTCTTCAATTTTTGTCGGAAGGAGCGGAAGTCTGTGGTGGTTCTGATATCGGGGGGGAGGTCATTCCAGAGGGTTGGGCCCATCACAGAGAAGGCCCTACTCCTTGGCGTCGCCCGCTGGCATTGCCTAGTGGACGGCACCTGGAGAAGCCCCTCCCTGTGAGAGCGGATTGGCCGCAGGGATGTATGTGGGAGGATGCGATCCCGCAAGTAACTAGGTCCTGTGCCATGGAGCGCTTTAAAGATGGTAATCAGGACCTTGAAACGCACCCGAAAAACTACAGGTAGCCAGTGCAGCTCGCGCAGGAGAGGTGTTACATGGGAGTATCTAGAGCTCCCCATGACAACCCGCGCGGCCGCGTTCTGGACTAGCTGCAGTCTCCGGGCGCGTCCCAAGGGAAGCCCCATGTAGAGAGCGTTACAGTAGTCTAGGCGAGACGTCACCAGCGCATGAGTGACTGTGCGTAGGGCATCCCGATCCAGAAGGGGGCGCAATTGGCGCACCAGGCAAACCTGGTGGAACGCCCCCCTTGCCACGGCTGCCACATGGTCATCCATTGACAGCCGGGCATCTAGGAGGACGCCCAAATTGCGCGCCCGTTCCACAGGGGGCAATTGCTCGCCCCCTATGGCCAGCGATGGGGTCAGCTGGCTGAACCGAGGCGCCGGTAGCCACAGCCACTCAGTCTTGGAGGGGTTGAGTTTGAGTCTGTTGTCCCCCATCCAGACCCCGACGGCTTCCAAACACCGGGACATCACTTCAACAGCCTCGTTGGGGTTGCTCGGGGTTGAAATGTACAGCTGAGTGTCGTCAGCGTACAGATGGTATTCAACCCCAAAACCATGGATGATCTCGCCCAGCGGCTTCACATATGTATTGAACAGAAGGGGCGAGAGGACCGACCCCTGCGGCACTCCACAAGAGAGTGGCCTCAGGGTCGATCTCTGCCCCCCCAGAAAGGTTGGGGAACTCCATTGTAGAGCATAGATAAAGGCCTCTAAGAATCATTTGCTTTATATGGACAGCCCTTATTGCCTAATCTGATGTCTCTATCCTTCAAATCTTCAATAGTTTTTAGAGAAATCTCTTTCTCTGTTACCACTGGCTACTCATGTTGTGTTATCCAGTGCTATTCTCAAATGTATGTATCAGGATGTATTGGGCAATCTCTCTGAAGGAGAAGAATGCAAACAGAAGGCATATTCTATAATTACCTTGGCAATTTTAAGGTGTGAGAACTTCAGTTCCCAGAATTCCCTAGCCAGTGAAACCGAGAATCACTGCTAGAAGAAATGCTCAAGAAGCATCCCAACAGCACATTTTCTCTAGCAAGAAACATCCTGGCTACTGCCTATTCATCTGACTTATATCTCTACAGAGCCAGTTTGGTCTAGTGGTTAATTACCAGACTAGAAATCAGGAGACTCTGAGTTCTAGCCCCGCCTTAGGTATGAAAGTCAGCTGGGTGACTTAGGGTAAGTCACCGTCTCTTAGTCTAATCCACTCCACGATTGCTGTTGTGGGGAAAATAGGAAGATGGAATATTATCTTATATTCACCACCTTGAGTTTTTATAAAAATAATAAAGGATAACTATAAATAAATAAAGCATGACTTAATGGTGAAAGTACATGAATTGCTCCATCTCAAATGAAATACAGAGTAATTGCTTCCTGCTTTATCCTATATTATGCATTCATTGTCGTGAAAGGGAACATAGGGAGTAATGGTTTCCATCTTCTCTTACAGAAAAATAAGGATGATAATTTTTGCTTCTTAATTTCCCCCTGCTTTCCAGGGCAAGTACAGGATTCAGCCTCCGAGCAGATCCAGTTCTACATAACTGATGAGAACATCACATCATCTATCTTAATAATACAAACAAAACTGCTGATTTATACGGCAGAATCCTATGTGAGACTATAAGGTAGGCACCTCATCTCAAGGATTTATATTCTACCAGCAGGCACATACTAGCTTATAGATACAATTTGTTTGGATCAGAGTTTGTATGTTGTATGAATGTCCCAAAGGGACTTTTTCAAGAGGCAACAGGATTTTCTGGTTTTTTCTTTGAAGATGTTTCACTTCTCATCCAAGAAGCTTCTTCAGCTCTGATTGGATGGGGAGGAATGGAAGGATTTATACTCCTTGCAGACAGACGGTCATTTGCCTTCTTTTAGTGAGTCGTTCCCCTTCATGGATTACTTCCTTGTCGTGGCAAAGGGGCTTGTGTAGCTCAATTAAGCTATGAGCTATGCCTTGCACAGCCATTGAAGATGGACAGCTCATAGCAAAATGTGATCCACTGGAGAAGGAAATGGCAACCCACTCCAGTATCTTTGGTATGAAAACCCCATGGACAGTACCAAAAGGCAAAAATATATGATGCCAGAAGATGATCCCCTCAGGTCGGAAGGTGTCCAATATGCTACTGGGGAAGAGCAGAGGGCTAGTACTAGTAGTGCCAGAAATAGTGAAGCAGCTGGGCCAAAGCTGAAAGGACGCTCAGCTGTGGATGTATCTGGTGGTGAAAGGAAAGTCCGATACTGTAAAGATCTATACTCTATATATTTCTAAGATGGAATGTAAGATCCATGAATCAAGGCAAGCTAGACGTTGTCAAACAAGAGATGACAAAACTGAATATTGACATCTTAGGAATCAGCGAACTAAAATGGACAGGAATGGGTGAATATAATTCAGATGACCATCAGGTATACTACTGCGGGCAAGAATCCCTCAGAAGAAATGGAGTAGCCTTCATAGTCAATAAAAGAATAGGAAAAGCAATACTAGGATACAATCCCCAAAATGACAGAATGATCTCATTTGAATCCAAGGCAAACCATTCAACCTCACAGAAATCCAAGTCTAGGCCCCAACCACTGAAGAGGATGAAATTGACCGGTTCTATGAGGACCTACAGCACCTTATAGAATTAACACCAACAAGTAATGTCCTTATCATCATGGGGGATTGGAATGCTAAAGTAAGAAGCCAAAAGATAATCGGAATAACAGGCAAGTTTGGCCTTGGAGTACAAAATGAAGCAGGACACAGGCTGATATAATTTTGTCAAGAGAATACGATGGTCATAGGAAACACACTTTTCCAACAACCCAAGAGACTACTCTACACATGGACATCACCAGACGGTCAACACAGAAATCAGATTGACTACGTACTCTGCAGCCAAAGATGGAGAAGCTCTATACAATCAGTAAAAACAAGACCAGGAGCTGACTGTGGCTCAGATCATGAGCTTCTTGTTGCAAAATTTAGGCTTAAATTGAAGAAAGTAGGGAAAAGCACTACGCCACTCAGGGTATGAACTAAATCATATCCCTGGTAAATATACAGTAGAGGTGACAAATAGATTTAAGGAATTAGATCTGATAGAGTTCTTGAAGAACTACGGAGGGATTGCAACATTGTACAAGAGGTAGCAACTAAAACCATCCCAAAGAAAAAGAAATGCAAGAAAGCAAAATGGCTGTCTGAGGAAGCTTTGCAAATAGCTGAGGAAAGAAGGGAAGGAAAAGGCAAGGGAGAAAGAGAAAGATACACCCAATTGAATGCAGAATTCCAGAGAATAGCTAGAAGAGATAAGAATGCCTTCTTAAATGAACAGTGCAAAGAAATAGAAGAAAACAATAGAATAGGGAGGACCAGAGATCTTGTCAAGAAAATTGGAGATATGAAGGGAACGTTTCATGCAAAGGTGGGCATGATAAAAGACCAAAATGGTGGGGACCTAACAGAGGCAGAAGAGTTTAAGGTGAGGTGGCAAAATTATGCAGAAGAACTATACAAGAATGAGCTTAATGTCCCTGATAACCAAGATGGGGTGGTCACTGACCTCGAGCCAGACATTCTAGAATGTGAAGTCAAATGGGCCTTAGAAAATCTGAGCAACAAAAAAATTAGTGGAGGTGACAGTATTTCAGCTGAGCTAATCAAAAACTTAAAAGACGATGCAGTAAAAATGCTAACACTCAATTTGCCAGCAAATTTGGAAAATTCAACAGTAGCCACAGGATTGGAAAAGGTCAGTTTACATTCCAATTCCAAAGAAGGGCAATGCCAAAGAATGTTCAAACTACCATACCATTGCACTCTTCACATGCTGGTAAAGATATGCTCAAAATCCTACAAGCTAGGCTCCAGCAGTATGTGGATTGAGAACTACCAGAAGTACAGGCAGGATTTCAAAGAGGCAGAGGAACTTGAGATCAAATTGCCAACGTACGCTAGATCATGGAGAAAGCTAGGGAATGCCAGAAAAACATCTACTTTTGCTTCATTGATTATGCTAAAGCCTCTGTTTGTGTGGATCACAACAAATAGTAGGAAGTTCTTAAAGAGATGGGAGTATCAGACCATCTTGAGAAACCTATATGCAGATCAAGAAGCAACAGTGAGAACTGGACATGGAACCACTGATTGGTTCAAAATTGGGAAAGGAGTCCGGCAAGGCTGTATACTATCGCCCTGCCTATTTAACTTATATGCAGAGCACATCATGAGAAAGGCGGGGGTAGACGAATCAAAAGTTGGAATTAAGATTGCCAGGAGAAATATCAACAACCTCAGATATGCAGATGATACCACTCTAATGGCAGAAAGTGAAGAGGAACTAAGGAGCCTCTTGATGCCGGTGAAGAAGGAGAGTGCAAAAGTTGGCTTGAAACTCAACATTAAGAAAACTAAGATCATGGCATCCGGCTCTCTCAATTCCTGGCAAATAGAGGGGGAAGAAATTGAGGTAGTGACAGCTTTTATTTTCCTGGGCTCCAAAATCACCACAGATGGGAACTGCAGCCAAGAAATTAAAAGACGCTTGCTCCTGGGCAGGAAAGCTATGACAAATCTAGACAGCATACTAAAAAGCAGAGACATCACCCAACAAAAGTGCGTAGAGTCAAGGCTATGGTTTTTCCAGTTGCAATGTATGGCTGTGAAAGTTGGAGTATAAGAAAGGCTGAGCACCAAAGAATTGAAGCTTTTGAACTGTGGTGCTGGAGAAGATTCCTGCAAGTCCCTTGTACTGCAAGGCGATCAAACCGGTTAGTCCTACAGAAGATCAATCCTGACTGCTCTTTAGAAGGCCAGATCCTGAAGTTAAAACTCAAATATTTGGCCACCTAATGAGAAGGAAGGACTCACTGGAGAAGAGCCTAATGCTGGGAAAGATTGAGGGCAAAAAAAGGAGAGGACGCCAGAGAATGAGGTGGCTCGATGGAGTCACCGAAACAGTAGGTATGAGTTTAAATGAACTCCAGAGGATGGGAGAGAACAGGAAGACCTGGAGAAACATTGGGTTGGACACAACTTCACAACAACAACAAAGTGAGTCGTGGGAGATCACTTCTGGTTCCTGTAGGTGACGGATGTGTTGTCCGCTGCTCGTCTCCCTGTTGGGCTCCGTTCAGGAGCACAGGGGGCCCTGGAGGGGTCTTCTGCCGCAGGGCGGCTTGCTGGAACCCCCCAGACTTGGCGGCAGCCGGCGGGGGTGTTTTCAGCCTCGCCCCAGGAGCCAGGGAGCGGAGGGGGGGCATGAGGCAGCTACGGTCTGTCTGCCCTTTCACCGAATGGGCTCTGGGAGGAAAGAGTTAAGCGAAAGAAGAGCGACTGAAATGCCAGGGGGGGGGGAGAGATCCACCCTAATCTCCTTAATCATCGCTAACAGTTAAGCAGCAGACTGTTGTAAATTTCTGTTCAATCCATTTGAAACTGGAAGATTAGAGGGGGTTGTTTCCTTCTCTTTACCCCCCCTCGGACAAAGCGGCATTTGAACTATCTCTCTCTATATTGGAATGGAGAGAGAATAAAGGCTGACTTGTCACTTGTACTAACTATCTGAGAATGATTGATATCACAGCTGCAAGAGGTGACTGCTGAGCTGTTTTCTTAAAAGGAAAAAAACTTTATGGAACTCCTCGTTCTTTTCCCTGCGAAAGGAGGAGCCAAGATGGCGACCCTCCGTCTTTGTTTTTGTACCTATAAATGAAGCCTGCCTTTTGAAACTACCTTCGGGGAAAAAAAATCTCTGGTAATTGTCTTAATACCCCCTCTGAAGGCGCTCTGGACCTCTCCTGTTACGTGGTCTTCCTGATTAATTCTGACTATTTGACTTTTCCTCTTTCTGGTGTACCTTCATGCCTTGGAACTGTGAAGGAGAACTAACTTTTTACTTTTGGATTTGCCTGCCGCCTGGGACCGACACAGCTGCGCGCTCCACTGACGCCATTCTTTTTGTAAAAGACTTATCACCTCTGAGCGCAGATAAATGGGGCCCAAAAAAACCTCCAATGGGCAAGTCATTCTCAGCTCCTGCCTCTGCCACCTCCAGTCCAAGCATGCAGCAGACAAAGATTACTTCATTGTTACAACAAGAAGGGACTGGAGAGAGCTCAAAAGAACTATCTGTTAACCAAATGTTTCAGGAAATTATGAGGGGTCAAAATGAGTTGAAAAAAGAGGTGACAGATGTTAAATATGAACTCAGAGCTGTACAACAACATTTAACAGACAATAAACAAAGAATTGGGGTTTTGGTGGAGGGGGCAGCTGGATTGGGGGAGGAGGTTAAGGCAGTCCGGAAGGGAAATTTAGAATTGGAAAATTTTATGGCAAAAATAGAACTTGAAAGAATGTCCTTTTTTCTCAGATTCCAGAACCTACCAGAGACAGAAAATGAAGATCTTAAGGATATTATGAGTACAATTTTAGCAGATTATATTAAGAGAAATAAAGAACAGTTGTGGTAGGATATGGATCTGGTTTACAGGATTAATTCAGCATATGCACAATGTTCCAAGGGAGGTACATGTTAAGTTTCTTAGGAGGACCACGAGGGATGAGGTGCTAGGGGCCCAAAGGGAGGGACCATTAAAATATAAAGATAAAGAAATTACCATTCTTAAGCAAATTCCGAAAAAAATAAGGGAAAAAGGAGGAAGTATTCCTCCTTATCAAAGAAATTATATAATAAAGAAGTTTGGTTTAGATGGTTATTGCCAGAGGGAATGTTGATTTTTTGGGAGGGAAACAGAATTAGAATTAATACAGTGGAGGAGGCTTAAGCCTTCATTAAAAAACATAGTTCTCTCCTAGAGGACGAAAATAGGGGAGGTGATGAAAAAGGTAGTAATGTGCAAGATATGAAGGAGGGTGGGCTGTGGCTCCATCTGGGGACAGGGAGGAGGGAGCAATATCGAAAAGGCTCAGGTCACAAAAATAAATGTATTTGAAATACTATGGTAATTGTTGATATACTAGAAAGTGACAAAGAGATGATTGAACATATGGTTGATATAATGTAAAACAAGATTCTGTTTATGCTTATCTTTTATATGTTGTTTTTAACATTGCAAAAATTGTGAGATTTGGGGGGATTTCTACCACTAGCACGGGAGCTGCCAAAATTTTCTTTGTACCCTTTTTACCTTTCCCCATAAATGTTCAAAAACCAATAAAATTCTTTAAAAAAAACACACAAAGTGAGTCGTTAAGGTCACCTGGAGGTTCTCCACCATCCAGTGAGAGCTGAAGAAGCTTCTTGGATAAGAAGCAAAACATATTCAAAGAAAAAACCAGAAAGTACAGTTGCCTCTTTAAAAAGTACTTTTGGGACAACCGTGACCTGGATGACTGAGAATCTCCATAGACATGTATTAATTTAACTATTGTTGTTTATACACTGTGGCTTATGGCTTGGTGTGTTGTACAAATCCAGACATCTAGTGTTCTGCCTCAAGCGTTGCAGGCTTGCTTGGGGCATGCAGTTAACTTCATGCTTAGGAATCTCTTTCAGATCAAGTTTATTATCAGGCATTCTTAATAGCGAAGTTCAGTGTTAAGATACTTCTGACTTTCCATGATCTGTCCCATCATGTAGTGTAAAAAGATGATGATTTTATTCCCATGCTGAGCGGAAATGTAGAACGCTACTATTCCGGTTCACAAAAGCATTTAAACTGCCCAGCTATAAACTTTGCATGTGGGCAAGATGCCCCAGTGGCCAATCATAAACAGATGTGATCACATGTCACGGAACTACATTTCCCATAAGGCAGTCTCTGCCTACATTTCCCATGAGGTAGTTTCTTAACAATAAGCAAATCCCAGCTTACTATAGTTTCTTAACAGTAAGCAAATCCCAGCTTACTATAATGTGTAAGCCTAATTACAGCATGTACATAATAAATTTTATAAACTGTTAAAATTTTGCATAATATACTATACATTCCCTTTCATTGTAAACAATGATTGGCAAAGGATGGAAAAGAATAAACAAAACAAAGGATTAGATAAGGAAAAAAGTAAGAAAACATAACTAAATTGAACTTCCCACATTTAATTAAGAAAATTTTGATTATGATTGCATAGGCAGATGTCATGGAACTTAAGAGAAAATATAGAATTTTAAAAGTGAGCAAGAGAAAAAAGCTTTCTGCTCACTTTGATAAAAGTTATGGTAAAAGATAGAAAAGCAAAGTTAGCACTTATATACTGCTTCATAGTGCTTTATAGCACTCTCTAAGTGATTTACCGAGTCAGCATATAACTCCCAACAATCCTCATTTTACTGACCTTGGAAGGATGAGTCAACTTTGAGCTGGTCAAGATTGAACTCCTGGCAGTGGATAGTGTCAGCCTGCAATACAGCATTCTAACGACTGAACCACCTGAGCTCACCTATTGCACCCATTTTCTTATCCCTATTTCACAGCCCATATGCCACATGTCCCTACTATGAACTGCATTAGCTATTCTGCTGCCCATTTAGCAGATGTTTTATGACTGACCTGGTACGCAATATTATGGATGGTAATGTGGTGCTTGGCAGCTGAATCAATAGGATAAAGAGCATTCAAGAAAGCTCGACTATATCTGTTAAGACAAAAATAAACAAGGAGATTGATCCTCTTGTAACCCGAGGTTTATGGAAGACTCTTGATACATCAAGAGCTAGAGAATAAGGGGAAATGTTTTTGTTTTTTATAATACAAGATAAAATACACAAAATTAGACCTAGTATCAGCTGAGTGAAGTTATATCAGACAATTCAGATATCAGTACTTTTACAATCCATGGAGAATCCAGATGCACTCCTGTGGCCATTAGCAATAGCAATAATAGCACTTAGATTTATATACCGCTTCATAGTGTTTTTACAGCCCTCTTTAAGCGGTTTACTTAAAGCCGTCAGCATATTGCCCCCAACAATCTGGATCCTCATTTTACCCACCTCAGAAGGATGGAAGGCTGAGTCAAGCTAGAGCCGATGAGATTTGAACTGCTGAACTGGAGCTAGCAGTCAGCTGAAGTAGCCTGCAGTAGCTTGCATTAACTCAATAAAAGAAGAATGCAGATTGTTGTGTAGCATAGAGGTCAAATAAAATTTAAGATGCAGCTGGAATTGTCAAACTGAAGACAATTCTAAACTAAATGTTTTATTGCATTTTTATTCCATTCAGAAAGATGTCACGTCATTTTAACCTCACATCACTGAGATCAATTGGTTTGAGAAAGCACATGTAGCTGATAAAGATTATATATTGAGTTTTGTGACTAAATCAAGATCTGAATTTAATTTTTCCTTTAATTTAATTGAGATCTTTTTTGCCATTCCTATTTGTTTAAAAATCCACTCCAACCCAAGCACACAAACCTCTGGCAGGTAGGGCAAGTACAGTTTTCATCAATGGGCCCAAAATCCTTGGCATATTGCTTGTTCTTCAGCTGTAGGGAGCCCCAAGGGACTAAAGCTGAACCAAAGCGCTGGAAATGAAAAAAAGGCCCACATATTTCAGAGATACCACTGAAAACAACACTGGTTCCCTAGGGGGTGGGTATTTCAAATCCCTACAAAATCCCCCCCCCCCTTTACAGTCTTTCAATGCCAATCTGTTTCTTTAATCAACTGGTGAAACTGCATTCAACTTGCCACTCCATTTCCTCCCAGGTGTACTTACTGCTGTCCTTGTGGGATAGACACAGTCAAACATGTCACAGCCCAAGGCTACACACACCACCAGATCAGTAGCATAACTTTGAGCAGAACAAAGATAAGAAACATGCATCAGGTGAGGAACTGCAAAATGTGGCTATCCTTATCCCATTTAATAACACGGTTTGTTTGTTCCTACCCAACTCCCATAAGGTAGCGAGGCTTGTTCCTTGGGAGATGTTTTGTGCTGAGGGCTACCATCCTCCAGAAATGATCTTTGGCCTCACCACCACTCAGACCTCCAATAGCAAAACCTGGCACATCTCGTTTAGTCATCTCTAGCAGGTGGTAGGGGGTGGAAAGAAAAAGAGACAGATGAAGGACACTAGTGTATCTAAAACGTATTATCTATATATTGTTATAAGTTTTACAAACCGTTTTGGCAAACAAATGGCCAGAAGATAATTGAAAAGCTTCAGAGTTTAGCCAGGGGACCTCAAACTACAGCTCACTGACGCAATGTATCTGGCCCATGCACAGTAGTGATATAGCCCCTCCCCCCACCCCTCCCAGCCACTCCTTGTGTGCCTGGATGCGCTGCCCTCATTGCCCCTGCTCCAGCCCTCGCCCTTTTCTTTAGTCACAAAGGGCTGCCTTGAGTCTTCAAGTTTCAAGCAACAAGAAATGTATTACTTTTGGGGAGCCTGCAGGATTTTCCAAACCCCGCTAAGTGGCCAGGGCGGCGGGTAGACTGATGTGTGTGGGGAGGGAGGAGAGCACACTGGAGACAGTGTCATCAGAACCCTCCCTGGCTCTTCCCCAAAGAAGATGAGAAGGGGCAGGGCCAGCCTGATCTGAACTCTGCTTCTTGCAAGGAAAAGCTTGCAAATTTACACTCGTGAGCACACATGCACACACAGAAACTGGCTCTCGCCAGTGCTTTCCAGAAATTAAGAGAGACTAGACTTTTTTTTGGGAGGGGGAAATGTACATGTTGTACACCTTCCTACGCTTCCCGGCTTTTTCTTTTTTGCTATCCGCCAACCAGACCCACCACTTCCTCCGCCCTCCAAAATAACTGCCGCTGTTCACAGGGATGCCACACACTCCCTTCCACCAGCCCTTGTTCCCTTCTTCTCACTAAATCCTCAATTTAGGGCCATTTGTTTAGCGACTGAACAGTCCCAAGTAAGCAAAAGGTTGCTGCTGGGGGAGGGGGGGTGCCTGTTTCCAGGTTCTGGAGTAGACATAAACCTGCTCCTTTGCCTCTCTAAGGAGGCCCAGCCCTTGGGCTGAATCCCTTGCCTCCCACCCAAAAAAAGGAGAGGGAAATCCTGTTTGTTTTATTCTTTTTTTAATGGCCTATTTTAAGGAACCTGAAGCGGCTGTTGTAATAAAGTTAGGCAAGTGGCAAGAAACTTTGTGCTCTTTTTCCCTTCGGGGAGGGGGGGGTCTTATTAAATAAATAGATGCCTTGGGCTGAGCAAGTACAGCAAAGGAAGGACAAAGGCAAAATGGACTGCTAAATTGACCATGCCCACCCAGTCACATGACCACCTAGCCATGCCCACACAGCAGGTCTGGATCCCCAACAGTCTGAGGGATCGTGAATTGGCCCTCTGTTTAAAAATTTTGAGGACCCCTGGTTTAGCCTGTATCACAATCAGAATCACAGATGAAACTTTTAGGTCATCCCAATTCCCTTGTAGCATGTTCTGACATAGTGGCAGTTTAAAAGAGCTGGAATTGACCAGTTTTGAAATAAAAGTGACCTTACCTTCCAGACATTTGTTTCGGAAGGTAGGATCCAGCCCACCCTGAATAATAGCAAATAAATTCTGCTGGTGAGGTTTGCTGTGTGCTGCAATACATCTGTCCAACCAGCGAATAGACCTGCGACAAACATTTTATTAATTGCAATTGTTATTTCATTCTAATTATAGAACTTAAATTCAATCAAATTTGCAACTGGGTGCTTTATAGCAATTTATTTAAATAGATTTTATTTAACTCTTTGATTTGAATGCTGTTGCTGTAGATGAAGTTTCATATTCAATAACATTTTGAAAGTATTGAGATTTCTTTGCCTTTATAAATTTACATTTATAAAGAAGTTGAAAGGAAATAGATAAAGCTAGCATGATTTTATTTATCCAATAACTAGAATACTGTGCTTTAATATATTTTTGTGGACTAATGCCAGGTTGTTTTCAAATTAGTTATTGTTTAGTTATCGCCTAGCTGCCAATGCCAGCACCATATGCTCAATTGTAGCGTTGATGCATGGGGTTTGAGAGAAGGGCAGAAACCAAATGGCTTTAGGAAAGTCAAACGCTCCTTAGGTGAAGGAAAGGGAGAAGGGGTGGAAACTCCCCTGTACCTGATTGTGCTCCCTGATAAAGAGCAGGAAGCAGTTGGAGGGGTGGTAAGTATGCCAGCTTCATCCAAAGGGAGACAGAGAAAGAAAGAAAGAGAGAGAGAGAGAGAGAGACAAGGGAGATAAGAAAGAAAAAAAGAAAAAGAAAGAAAGAGGGTGGGAAGGGAGAAAGAAAAAAGAAAGATAGAGAAAGAAAGAAAGAGGGAGGGAGGGAAGGGAGAAAGAGGGAAGGGAAAGTGAACGAGATATGGATGGATGGATGGACAGAGGTCTTATTTTTTGGGTAGGTCTTATTTTTGGGGAAACATGTTATGTAGGTCATAAAAAATGCCACACATGATCCATGGGCTACCCATCTATTCTATTTATTATAAGGGATCTAAACATGTAGGAATAACCTTTTCAATACTGTCCTATACTACAACATATATGTCCTATAGCATGTAGGTCAATTCAGCCTTTCTGAACTGGAGTCCCACAAGAAATTGCTAAGGGTTCTGCATGGTTGAAAAAAAAAGCACACACACATTTTTGAACTTTGAGCATTGCACAATTTTAGCACAAATTTTGGGAATGTACGTTTTATTATTTATTAAATTTATATGCCACCAATTTTGCTATCAAAAGTGACTGAGTTGCAACTCAGCTGCCAACTTGCTGCTTTGCTGTTGCTGTAAATGTTGTAAAACATGGACTGTGTGGGTTAAAAATGAATTATATTATGAAGTTTTTATATTTTTTGTAATTTTTATGAAGGGGTTCTCAGAGACTGTTACATTGCTAATGGGAATGGAACCAAGCTATCTTGTTGGAAAAAGAGGAAACTATGACTTTCTCCTAACTTTGAATGGTAATTTTGCACTTACTATTTATTTCTTTTTTCAGGTGTTTTATTCTTTCCAACACAATACGTAGAATGTTGGAAATAAATTACATAAAGGGGCTTAGTGCTGTCATCAGGATAGCTCTCCAAAACTTGAACAAACCTGTATAAAATTTAGTGTCAGCAAAACAAAGTTTGAATTTGAAAATGAGTCAAATCCAATTTTCCAGAAAAAATAATCCCACAATGCCCTCAGTGGGAGAGGCCCTTGGTAAGAGTTACTAACTCCTCCATTCTAAGCTCATCTGGTGATATGACTGAATGTATGCAGCTGTCTTGTACTCTTCCATGCACACATACACACAAGAATGTACAAGAGAAGCTCAAAGAGGCAGCAAAAACCCACATAGAGATGCAACATGTAATTTCATATCACCGAAGAAAATATAGGTGCTTCTTATGGCTACTACCAATCAAGAAACTTGAAAGAATTCCTGAAGCCATGCACTGCATGATTTTCCTAATTTGTTTGATTCCACAGAAATCCAAAGATTGTCTCTCAACATTTTGCAACTGATGAGTTTTTTCTGAAGTCATTTCAGAAAAACGTATATGCTTAAAAACAAAATGAAGGGAACGTGTATGATTAAATGGCATAAAGATTATTTTATTGGCTAGCACTAAGAACACTAAGTTTCAAAGCTTCCTGGTAATAGACAAAGTTTACACCAAAAAGCCAAGTCTACAAGCTACACAGAAGCCAAGGATTGGGAGATGCTGAATGGAGCTGGCAATATAATCAAAGAGTTGATTGACACAGCACAAACCTTAACATGGCATCCTCCACACGTGGGCCACTGAGAGTGCTACTGATCACATCATCTAATTGCATTATAATGTCAGAGCCTGGGGGGAAAATACAAGTTAGCTGAGATCAGTCAATAGGGAAATAGAGGATAAAGTTGCCTGAATAAATTTTAACAATATTTAGTTTAGCTTTCTGTACTCTTTTATCTATGAGGCACATATAAGACCTATAATGAGAAAGCCACTAAACAAAAATAAAGCAATAAAATAGGGGGAAAATCTTGTTCTGGCTCATTTCCAGAAAACGTGGAATGAAGATATTAAAAAAAAAACACCCAAAGGAAATTTTACCTTTTATTTACAAATTTATTTTATTTATTTTGATAATTTATATACCATATGGTCCAAACTGGTTCACAGCAGAAAACAAATAGAACTGATAAATGTCAAATCGAACACAAATACAAGTAACCTATGTGATTCTAGGCCGATGCCACCAAGTCAGGAAAAGCTCCCCCAGGGAAAGGTAAAATTGTTAAGGAAACAAAAGGTCAAAAGTTGGGCCTGAGCACATGGCAAGCCCCTCCACAAGTCTCACCATCAAAGGAGCTGGGCCTGCATGGATTAGTTTAGATTAACAGTGTCAGAAGGGACCTTGTAGGTAATCTAGTCCACCTCCCTGCCCAACCCTACACCAGAGGTGGGTTCCTCCCAGTATGCATCAGTACGGCCGTACCGTTAGCAGAAATTGGCCATACGTTTGTGGTCCAGAAGTACAGCGACCTGGCCATGCCACCATACCGGTACGGTCCCCAGGCCTGCTCCCGCTCCCTTCCCCCACCCGCTTGCCACTCTCTCTCTCTCTTTCTTGGCCCGCCCGTTCGCACCATGCTTGCCCCACCCACCCACTTCCTTTGCCCACCCAGCTGGTGGGAGCAGCAGCGGCGCCGGTCATGGCTTAGAGCTTTCTTTGCCAGCTGGCCACCAAAAAGTTCTCCCTTTTAAAAGCATCCATTGATGGCACATTAGGATCCAACCCACACTTTAACCAACTGGGGCTTAGTTTGGAACAAGAAGAAAGAACCAGTGAGTGGCTGCGCCCAGGTGGGGGGTGGGAGGATGTTTGTGGGGGGGACTGGGTGGGTAGGAGCTAGGAGGTCTCTGAGCAAATGCTGGGCAGAAGGAGAATGCTGGGCAGAAGGACCTTGGGGTGGGGGGTGAGCCCAAATTGTGCCCCACTGTGAGTGTCTCTCAGCCATTGTGTGCAGGGAAAAATCTTGCACAGTAAAGAAAAAATTCTCGTGAGTGTGAGGCAATTAACAGCTTCTTGCATTTTTGGGAAGTTTTTCTTTTCTGTGCAAGCATTTTCCCTGCACACAACGGCTGAGAGACTCTCACAGTGGGATGCAATTTGAGGGTGGCAGGTGGGGAAGGGGATGGGGCGAGCCAGGCCGCGAAATGCGCATCTTACCGGAGACTGGCGGATCTGGATCTTGCAGCTTGAAAACCTGAGAGGTTGCTTTGGGAGGGGGCAAATGGGCAACATTAACCCCCCCTCCCTGGGTGCCTGCAGTCTCAGAGCCTGCAGCCTTGGAGCAAGCATTTGCATAGTAAAGAAAATCTTTTCATGAGTGTGAGAACTTCTTAATTGCTTTTACTATGCAAGTTGCTGCAGGCTCCGAGGCTGCAGATGCCCAGGGAGGGGGGGAATGCTACCTGTCTCCTGCCCCCTCCAGAAGCAACCTCGGAAGTTTTCAAGCTCATCTGGACAGCTTTTTAAAAAAAACACAACCCAAAAAAGCCGCATGATCCGGAGCGATGAGGTGCTGGGCAACCTGGTTCTGGAGATCCCCCTCCCAAAAAAAGACCGCCCGGCCCTCTCTCCGTATCTTGCGGCTTTGTGGGGGGGCTTTTTAAAAAACGTTTCTCCAGATGAATTTGAAAACCTGCATAGTTGGCTGGCTGGGCTCATGAACTCCGTTTGCAATTTCGTTTCGGATTTTGTTGTCAGCTGCAGTTGGCTTTCTCCTGGCGATCCTCTCTGTGGCAGCCCTGTCACTCTGGCTTCATGCAGGCGGGCCCTGAAACGGTCAGCAGCCTGCGCGCCGCTACCATGTGACCGCCATCATGTGAAAGCCAACTGAAGCCGTCAATGGGATGTGTGGGGCTGGAGGCAGCAGGGAGGTTGCGCCATGTGAAAGCCACCAAGAGAAAGCCATCAAGAGCCACCTGTCAGAAGGTCCAAATTTGGACCATAGCCACCCTGAAGGGGTGGTGAAGTAAAGGGTAGCCTGGCAGGTAGAGGAGAGCCGCAATTCTCCTCCCTGACTTGGAAAGCCCCCTCATCTGAAGACAAGGAGCAGCGGCAGCCAAAATGGCTGCTATGAAGCCTGAATACACAAGAGTGTGCTGGAGAAAGTGAATAAAGTGTGATCTGGGTGAGAAATATTTTTTATTGGAAGTTCACCCCAGAAATCGAAGGGGGAAGCATATTTAAAACTATTTGTTGAAGCGGCACCTGGGCACACAAAAAAAATACCCTAAATCATCTTGAAGAGATGGTGAAGAAGAGAGGTGACCCGCAGCTCCTTATCTGATCCGGGGGAAGCTCTCAATCCGGCAGGGGAGAAAAGGCAGCCAACTGCGTGCTACCCAAGGCTGTGACAGCTCCAAATGAAGATGTATGGAGAAAGAGTGAAGACAAACAGTGGGAAGGCTGGGTGAGAATTTAAAACTTTTAAACTTCTATTACAGTGATGGCGAACCTATGGCACGCATGCCACAGGTGGCACACGGAGCCATTTGTCAGGGCACGCGAGGTGTTGCCCTGTCAGCTGGCCAGCTGAGTTCACCCTTTTTTAAAGCCATTTTTCGCCCTCCCCAGGCTCCAGAGCCTTTATAGGAGCCTGGGGAGGGTGAAAAAGCTTCCCCGCCCCCCCGAAGGCCCTCCGGAGGCTTCATGAGCTTCCCTGAAGCCTCCGGAGTGCAAAAAAATGGCCCTACGGGCAAACCGGAAGTTCGGGAACGGACTTCCGGTTTGCTCTGAGGGTTGTTTTGACTGCTCCAGAGGCTTCAGGGAAGCGTCCTGAAAGTCCCTCAAGCCTCCAGAGGGCTTCCGGGGGGGGGGGGGGGAGGCTGTTTTCGCCCTCTCCAGGCTCCTATAAAGCCTCTGGAGCCTGGGGAGGGCAAAAAAGCATGCAAACAATGGGGGGTCGCGCCTGTAGTGCACGCATGTGCACTGGAGGGGGTCGCACATTGCATTATGGGTGCGGCACACCTGCACACTATCCCCCTGCGCTCCCCACACTTATGGCACGCAAGCCAAAAATGGTTCGCCATCGCTGTTCTATTAAGACTGCCCCTGTTTAAAAGAGACTGAGTGATAGTGGGGCTGAAAAAGAAAGGGGGTGCTTTGTCGATCTTTCACTCCATGAAATAGCAGCGGACGATTTAAATAAGAACTTTGAAGGGTTTTGCTTATTGGATGTTTTAAATGCCAAAGAAAACAATTGGATTGGCCACAGAGGAAGTTAACTAAGTGGAATTATTAATTTAAAATGTTGTTTTTGGACTTCAACTTGATTCCAGAATTTTAAAAGAGGGGGAAAAAACATGATGTAAGCAAAACAAGTTAAGCGAGACAAGTTTGTTTTCTTTTTCCTCTGTCTTTTTTTTTTGTATTCAGTTGTATATGTACTGTTTATATTATAACACAAATAATATAAACAGTTCATATACAACTGAATACAAAAAAAAGACAAAGGAAAAAGAAAAAAACCCACATATTACAATGCACCCCCCAACCCCTGGAGACCGTTCCCCCCCCTTATATTTCTTAGATATACAATATATTCCAATTGTGCCCTTATACCCTACAAAATAACATATTCTTGAGTAGGTTTATTCCCTTTGCCTTCCACCAACACTAATTTTATAAAATTCCCCCCCCCCCCATATTTCATTATAATTATTTACTTTAATCATCCCTTTTTAAAGTTGAATTTCTGTTGTTAATTTATCATTTTTGCCATACTCCAAATTTCATTAAGCCACACATTTCTTTGAATATCCCAATTTTGTCCCCAATATTTAGCCATCACTAATCTAGATACCATTATCAAATTTACAATCAATTCCTTTTTTGTTTCATTTATATCCCCTTTTTCCATCAGTAACAATAATGCAATCCTCAGTGATCTCTCTAGATTTACATTCAACAGTGCAGAATAGAGCTTTCAAGAATACTATATGGGGGAAGCAGTGACCTCAAGCAGGAGGTGCTTGAGCCATTTGAAGGAATAGATAGGTAACAAATAAAACACCTTGAATGATAGATCTAGAAGGCAAATAGCTTAGCTAAAAGTAGGTGCTGTGTGCTCCCAATGGAATATTCCAGACAGAACATTTTCAAATCATTATAATTTCAGTACCTCTTTCAAGAACTTTATTCCCATACAGATCTAATTGGAAGGCTAGCAGTGCACGGGCAATGGTAACCAGATCATATCTCGTCAAAAAGGAGCACAGTGGATAAATCATTCACTAACAGGAAAATAAGAAATGGGACTAAGTATGCAAATAGAGTCCGGTAGAATGTTTGTGAGCTACTGAATTATTTTCTGCAGTACTATTTTTTTAAAAAAAATTCCTAATCAGGTATTTCTGACATGATGGACAATCATGGAGGTAGAGAACTATTACTACCATTATAAAAACAAAAGGAAGCGTTGGTTTAGCCAGTCATATTATTATACAAAACAGAATAGTTACCAAGAGCATTCTGTATTTCAATGGATTTTTCTGGTGTTAACAGAATCGGCTTGCCATCATAAGGAGAACAGAAATGTACTCCCTCCTCTGTCACCTTGGAGAACTCCACCAGAGATACCATCTGAAAACCACCACTATCCTGCAGAAAAGACACTTTGAAAAGAACTGAGAAGTAAGGAAACTGGTACTGGTAATTATGTAATGGTAACAAGTATCTCTTCACACATGAGCTGCATTCACTACCAGCCCTATAGAAATACATTTACACATTGTACCAAATCAAAATCAAGCAAATTACACTATGGCTTAGCATAATACGTTAAACCAGATTCTTCTGCATACTACCATTATGGATTTTGTATGCCAGTAATATAAAAATGACTGGGTTCATGCATTTTGCTGAGGATATGTTTTTTCAATATTCTTATACAAGTTACAAATGGCTGGATTTGTAATTGCATTAAACAATAAATTATGTTTTATTTAACTTAATGGTTGGTTTAGGGCAAAAAAACACATATTACAACATTACACAGCATTATACAGACCTGGGCAATAGGTAAACAGCATCTCACAATAATCCTTTAACTTTCCAAACAGGTTAAAAACATTACAAAAGAGGAGGAGCTAGTGATGCAACGACACGACGTGCAATCTTGGAGCTCCATGATCGCTGTCAGTACTTTTGTCGCTGGACGGTCCTTTTGGACCTAAACCATCCCACAGAGACGGTGACAGGGAAGAGTACGTCCTGCTGATCTCAGGGACATCGCAAAGTCCCTGATTGATCCAGGAGAACCTCTTCTTGCCGGCAATAGAAGCGCAGCCACTGAAGCTGCTGAAGTTGGGAGGAAAGCGGGAAGAGAAAGTGTGCCGTTTGCTGAGGAAATTTTATTATTAGACAAGAGACTACCCCAAAAAATCGAAGTTAAATTAAATTTAAAAACAGAAGAAAGTAAGCGGCGAAATGAAGCTACGTTAGACAGTATGTTATCTTTGTTTTTTTAGATCTTGGATGGAACTTTTGCAAATGTTTCCTATTTTTTAAACTAAATGGATTAGTTTTTCTTCTTCTACTTTTGTTTGTTTGTTTATTGGATTTATATGCTGCCCTTCTCCCAAAGGACTCAGGGCGGTGTACAACATTAGAAAAAAACACATACTTTTATTTTATTTTATATACCAATGGATTAAGAATTTTTTCCTTTATTTATACAATGCTGGACTGGATGGGTTTTTTCTCCATTTAAGTAGGTTTTTTTTCCTTTTCTCTGTAAGTTTGGATTATAAAGAAGATAATAGAAGGAAAGAAAGTAACACTGCCACTTGGAGACTGGAGGCTGGAAATATTGTTTTTTTTTTTCCTCTTCCCTTTGATCATTTGTTTTACACTTCAAGGTCTCTTAGCTTGTTTACTGTGAGTGATAGCGGGAAGAGTACGGGTTGTTTATACAGGTGCTCTTCGGGAGCTCTTTCAATAACTGGAGTGGAGAGAGGAGAGACCTTGACTTTGAAAGATTATAAATGAACTCACTTCAAATCTTAACAAAAATAGCTGGCAGAACAGTTCAAGTGTAAAACTTAAAACAGTCCAGTCTTAAGTGAAGGTATTACAGTAAGATTCAAACTTACATTTCATAATACTGTGTTTCCCCGGAAATACGACCTGTCCTGAAACTAACGCCTTGCCACATTTTTTGCGTGGGCAAAAATATAAGCCCACCCCTGAAAATAAGCCCCCTGGACACACACCCCTCCGGCCAGGCAGAGCACCGCTCACCAACCTAGAGGTATTCCGAAGGCACCAAGCCGCGGGAGCCGGGGGGGGCACTCACATTGCTTGCCTCCTTCGGGATACTGCTAGGTTGGGGAGTAGCGTTCTGCCTGGCTGGAGTGGGGAGTTGCCGGGCAACTGCTCCCTTGTGAGAGGGCTCCCGAAGAGCCAGGCACAGCCTCAGGGGCGAAGCAGCCATGAGGTGATCACGCTCATGAGCAGTCGCCCGGCAAACCCCCTCTCCAGCCGGGCAGAGCACCATTCATTGATCTAGGGGGTATCGCTAAAGCACCAAGCCATGTGGCGCTCTGCTTGCTCCCCAGCTCCTGCAGCTTGGCACATTAGGGATACCCCCTCTGGATCTCTGCCCGGCTGGAGAAGGGGGTTGCGCGAGCGCCTGTTCCGCCCCCAGCAAGCATGCCTCCCAGCCTCACCATCCCCTGGCCCAGCTCTCCCTGCAGAGCCAGGTGCCGCCGCCACCACGCTCCAAGCATAACTTCTTCTCCGGCTTCCAATCTCCAAAACTCGGTTGCCGAGTCTTCCAGCACCAGTCACTCTAGGAGTGTGCTCTATGGTTGTGGGCTAGCTGCTGGAACATTCTCTGTCTGGAAGACTCTCTTTCCGGCAGCCGGCCCACAATCATAGAACGCACTCCTAGAGCGGCCCTTTTGGTATCAGGAAGGCAGGATCAGGTATGGGGTGGGGGAAGGAAAGCAGCTTATGTATAGTTGATGGTTTATCTTGCCATGTTGGCTTGAGATTTGATATCCTAGTTATGTGTTTCCTAGGATTCTTGTTGTTATTGTTGTTTTCACCGAAACAAGACCCAGTCTTATTTTCCTTTCGGCCCCCAAATAAGCACCAGGTCCTATTTTCAAGGGATGTCTGACCTGCTTACATTAGGACAGTGGCAGCTAGGCCTCCCATGCCTTGACACCTATCACACCGCTGCCCAACTTCTACTGTGACTAATCGTAGCCAGACACCATGTGGCTTATTGCACTGATGATGATGCTCATAGCATGAGGCAGCATGGCACGGTGTGCCAGTGCCACTGCTTGTTGCACCCTGCTGCGAGTGGTGGCACGGCGTGATGTGCCACACACCTCATCACCGGGTCAATAAGGGGCGTGTCAGATGCTATGGCTCCTGGACATCTGTCAAAAAAGGGGGTATAATGTATGTAACTGAACAAAGATTAATGGATCAAAGACGTTTCATCATCCATAATAAAATTTTCACAGATATGGAAATGCAACATCTAGAAATATTGGCTAAAAAGAAAACAGCTAGTATTGATGAACAAGCTGAAGAAACTGTTCTAACACCTGAACAAACTGACTAGCCAGCAGAAGAAACTAACATATAGGATGAAGATCTTCCTGTGCAACCTCGAAGGTGTAGAGTTAAGTGATCTAGTGAAAATGCTGAAAGAAAAGATTGAAAACCACATCAAAGAAAACATACAAAGAAAAAGACTGTCTGCCATTCGCGAAGTGCATAGCAAACGAGTGAAAGATCTATTAACTGCCATGAACAACATTTTAACTTCCATCCCATCCAGCATACTATATGAAACCAACCAACTAATCTATAGCACAGGCACAGCTGCTGTTATAAGTGCAGAACTGGGTTATAAAATGCCAAAAAAGAAACCCACTGGAACACCGAAGTGGAAAATTTGACTTGAAAATAAAATCAAGAAACTACTAGGAGATGTCAGCAATTTGAAGTATTTGAAAGAAGAAAAACTAAAGAACAAAAAGCTGAAAAATAGTTTACACAAAAATACAACCTGGAGGAAAAAAATAATAATGGAAATCGTAGGAGAACTAAAACATCTAATAGCAACAGCAAAAAAATAAATAATAATCAAAAGGTACAAAGAACGAAGAAAACAATATCATGAAAATGTCCCGTTCAGAAGAAACCAACACCTTTTCTACTGGTCCCTTGATGAAAATCGAGTCCAAACTAATGTTCACCTATGTAAAGAAATTTTTTTGACCTTTTGGAAAGAACTATGGGAAAACCCAGTGGAATACAAAAAACTGCCTCATGGATCAAAGACATTAAAAAACAAACAACATGGTGATAGGGGGAGAAGGAGCTGACATTGCGACGATACGGACGTGCATTCTCACAGCTCCGAGATCGCAGCCAATACTTTTACTGCTGGGTGGTCCATCTGGACCTAAACCGTCCTGAAGAGACGGTGATAGGGAAGAGTACGTCTTGCTGATCTTAGGGACATCGCAACATCCGATTGATCCAAGAGAATCTCTTCTAGCTGGCGATAGAAGCGTAGCCCCAAGCTGCTGAAGTCGGGACAGCTCCGCAACCGGAGGAAAGCGGAAAAGTGTGTCCATCTGGTGAGGAAATTTTATTTTTACAAAAGAGACTGCCCCAAAAAGATAAAAACCAAATTAAACTTGTAAAGAAAAGAAAAGAAAATAAGCGGCGAATTTAAGCTATTTTGGACAGTGTGTTATCCTTTTGTAAAATCATCTTCTATGGGTGGAAGTTTTGCAAACACTTCCTACTTTTTAAAGTGACAGTATTGGCTTTTCTTCTACTTTTTTTATACCTATGGATTAATTTTTTTTTTTTTTTTTACTTTCACAATACTGGCTTGGATGGGGTATTTTGTTCCATTTAAGATCCTTGTTTCTTTTAAGCTTGGAATATAAAGAGGATATAAAAGGAATATAAAGAGAGCAGTAACATTAGAAGGAAAAGAAGTTACACTGCCACCTGGAGGTTGGAGGCTGAGTTCTGGAAATATTTCTCTCTCTCTTTTCTCTGATCATTTTGACCTTGCACTTCAAAGGTATTAGCTTGCAAAGAGATAAGATGGGTTGTTTATGCAGGTGCCCTTTGGATGTCTCTTTGGCAGTGAGAGAGAAGTGAAAAACAAAGCTTTGTTTTCCAACTAGAGTGGCAGTGTTTATAAATTGGACAATGACACAATACCAAGAAGAAACCATAACATTACAACAGATTATGTTTGAAATTCAAAAATTATTAGAAACATCAGAGAGAATTGAGAAAAAATTGGAAAATATAGATGGTAATATAGCAAAATTTGATGAAATTAAAGATAGCCAACTAATGGAAAAAGTGGAGGAGGAGTCTCAAAAACCCAAAAGCAAAACAAAGAGGCAAAGTAACTGTGGATATTGACAGTGAACTGAGTGTGGTTGGAAATGGAAAGAATGGAAAGAATGGAACATGGAAAGGGGAGAAAGATAGAAAGGAGCCCTACCCCAGATTTCAAGGTATAGAAGGAGAAAAAAGAGAAGAATTGATGGATTTAAGGAGAGAAACTTTGACAAAAGCACTACTGATAACCAAAGATAAGGTGATTAAAGAAGCTGATGGAGGGTTTCAAGAATTTATAAGACATGTAACAAGCAACAAGGTGCGAAGAGAAGTCCACACAAAGTCGATTAAGGAAATAACCAGAAGATTAATTCCACATAAGGCAAAAGAAATAAGATTGTACTACTACTGGAAAGACACAGGTTGAGATATGAAAACTATTAACAAAATACTAGCTAGATAGTTAAAATTAGAGCATTATGTTAAAAATGAAGTGATAATGTATATAGCTAGATAGATAATTGATAATGATATAATGTATACATATGTATTGATTTGACAAGATAAAATTTGGTATAAATTTTTAAATGGTGACCATGAAAGGAAGTTTAGAAATTTTGTTATGTATGAAAGCCTATAATATCAAAATTGGATTGATCATGTATATAGTTAAATAATTGATAATGATATAATGTATACATATATATTGGTTCACCAAGAGGAAATTTGGTATAAATTTTAAATGGTGACTATGAAAGGAAGTTTTGAAACTTAGTTATGTATAAAAGCTTATAATATTGAAATTGGATATAAATTGCAAACAGTGATTAAGAAAGGAGGTTTAGAAACTTTATCAAACATAATTATTTTTTATTTAGAACGTTTCATAAAGATAGAATGTTGTTGGATGATATTGAAAATAGACAATGGAATGTCATTATGTGGTTTTGCTTTGAATTTTGGAATATTTGTTATAAAGGGATGTTAAAACAACTATAGTCATATGAAGGATGAGGTAAGATGATAGTAATATATATAAACATATTTGATGTAAAATATATAATTTGATATGGATTATAGGTGATGACTGTGGAAGGGATGCACGAAAGTTCTTTGTAACCAATTGACACACTTTTTATAATTTGGAATGGAATATGTTTTTATGGTTGTTGTGTCTTGTTTGTTTGTGTCTATTCAAAAATATTTTTTTAAAAAAACACAACATGAAACAAAATGGAAAATATTGTAATAACAACTGATACGGTTGCAAAACAAACAGAGATGGTCAAGGACTGGAGTGTACCTGGCCTGGACAAACTGATTGGGTACTGGCTAAAACACCTGACCAGACTCCATCACCGCATGGCCACTCAATTTGATGAAATGCTTCAAAATGCAACAAGCGAACAATGGTTAACAGCTGCCCAAACATATTTGATAATGAAAGATCCAGAAAAGGACACAGAACCAAGCAATTGCCCAATTACTTGTCTGCCAATAATGGTCACACTTTTAACAAGAATACTGGGACTTCCGGTTGACGTTGTGGCGAGAACGGCCGGAAAATAGTGGGGCTCTGCCGGGTTCCGTGAAATGCAGCCGGCAACTGCTTGCTGGGAGACCCTACAGGATTAAGACACCCTGGAAGGGTGGTGAAGAAAGGAGAGACGCTTTGTTGATTGTGAGGAAACCACAATTTCCTTGTTGATCCGAAGAAAGTTCTCCTGAACAGCAGCAAGGACGACAGTCATTTTTGGTCAGTCAAAAGCTTGGACAACCAGGACACTAAGATCTTATGCTGGAGTAGTGTGTGGACAGATCACTGAAACTGGGTGAGAAAATTTCCAACTGTCACCTTAGAGATTTAACCTATTAAAAGTTCCCAAAAAATCATCTCCAAATGTTAAAGAAGCAGCAATTGCGTTTATGGAGAAAGATTAGGGACTAAAGAGGAAGATTAAAGATTTAGAAGTAAAAGAAAAACCTAAAGGATGATTAAAATGTAGAAAGCCTGGAAAAGCCAAACATTGTGAAAAGTGACTATAGGGAGAAATTGCTTTTCTAAACTCTATTTCTAACTCCCCTGATTGGATGACAATCAGCTGTTTTTTTACTTTTACACTGTGGAATGCTGGAATTGGGAGCAGGGGAGCCATCTATTAGAGGAAGTGTGACGTATGTAAATCACATTTAATGATGTCTGACCTTTACCCCTGTGCCCCCTCCCCTCTGGCTGAAGTCATCAATCACATTCTCCAACAGGATGTTATGGCAGGGTTCTGGACATGCGCATTCAAATCCCAGTACAGAAATATGAAACTTTTACTCTGGCCAAAAGTATGCATGGAATTTCCCTCCCCTTCTCAAAGTGATAGTAGTCATGGAAACGCCTTAGGCATTGACAGGAAGATTACTGCAACATTTAAAATTCAAAGGAAAGTGATGAGAGAAAGTAAACAACATTTGGAAAGCTACTTGACCTTAACTTTATCTTAGTAGGCGATTCGGATGCTGGGTAATATTTATTGAGCTTTTTGAAGATTCAGAAGGCAAATTAAATTAAACATTAAAATTTTATTGTTACTGTACACTGAAAGGCGCATTTGAAACATTTGAAGAAACTTGGTGGGCTAAGTTGGACTTGGGTCATCATATGATAGATCATCTTACAAAGCAAAAGAAGAAAAGCAACAGAAGGGGGGAAGAAAAAGAAGAAAAGATAAATAAGACTTTAATATCAGGATAATTGGGAAGGTGCAAATTGGAAATTATAAAGACTGAAAAGCACAAATTTATAGCATCAAAGGATTAGAAATTTAGAGGATTTGGAGGAATAACTTGGGGATTGACCAAATCTTATTAACAATTGATTTTTTTCTGGAGTTTTCAGATATTGGGATACTGGGATATTAGAGGTATATTAACTTGCTACGAAGTGACCCAGCAGGAGACAATAAAGTTTTATGAAGAAATGTTAGAAGTAGCGACAAAGAAGTTGATGGGAGTATTTAAAAATAAAGACTTGAAAGTAGAAGGCTCCTAACAAATCAGATGTGGGTTGCTCCCGGTTCGGCCCGGATCAGGCTAACCGGTAGTAGCAGCGGTGGGAGGCTGTGCCCACCCACCCAGACGGTTCTGTGCATGCTCGCATGGGAGCACACCCGAATCGATAGTAAAAAATTGGCAACCCACCACTGCAACAAATGGTGGGAAAAGATGAATATAACACAGAGAAGACAGCTGAGAAATTAGAAGAAGTGCTGGAGGGAACAAAGCAAAATAAATTACAAAAAGATAAAAATAAATTAAAAGTAGATAAAAATACTGAAAAGACAGCAATAATAAATACTAAAAATCAAATAGACAATCCCTTAAGAGCTTATAATAGAGAGAAAAAAGGAAGACCTTTCAAAAATAATGCAAGGGGATGGATATTCAAAAGATGCAGCAGAAGGAGATAAAGGGTAATATAGAGGGAACAATCAGTCTGTGTAAAAATGCTAGAAAGACATATAGGATTCCAAGAGAGAAACATAAAAGAAACCAAAAAATCAATAAATGATGAAATTCTAAAAAGGCTGAGAGATGATGGATAGAAGAACAGTTGGTCTTACCTGAACTGTATTTCTTGGAGTCTTGTGGAAGGGTCCAGGATTGGGTTATTCTCACATCCAATCTGTCCAGAGGCTGAGTTAAATTTGAAGCCACCCCTCTCTGCTTCCTGTGCCTGGCTCCACTTTCAACGAGGTCGCAGCTCCATGGAAAACCTGATAACAAGTCAGAAGGGAAAGGACTCCACCTCCCGCAACCCAGGCGTACTACCCAGACAATCGCTACAGGATCTAGTAATAGGGTGGGACCTGGACACTTCCACAAGACTCCGAGAAATACAGTTCAGGTAAGACCAACTGTTCTTCTCTGGAGTAGCTTGTGAAAGGGTCCAGGATTGGGACATGCTAAAGCTGCAGTCCTAGGGAGGGAACTATGAAACAGGAGAAGGCTGGGATTCCAGCACCCTTTGTAATACCCTCTGGCCAAAGGAGGCCTCAGGGGATATGTAGGCATCACCCCAATAGTGTTTTATAAATGGCATTGGTAATGCCCAGGTAGCAGCCTGACATATTTCCTCAATCAGAGCCTAAGTAGATCAGACTGCCGAAGTTGTGGCACTTCTGGTAGAATGCGTTGTTATACCAGAAGGTACCGGGAGGCCTAGAGCCTCATAGGCCTTAGAGGTAGCTGACCTGATCCAGTGGCCTATTGTTGAAGGAGTAACTCCAGCCCCCAAGGAAGAAGGTTGAAAGGAGACAAATAACACCTCTGTCCACCGGATGAAGGAGATACGTCTCATGTAAATGCGCAACACCCGCCTGACATCTAATTGATGCCACAAGTGTTCCCTATCCCTGGAGGGAGCCGGGCAGAAATCGGGAAGCACCACTTCCTGGCCTCTGTGGAAGGGGGAATTAATTTTAGACAGAAAGGAAGGATTTAAACAAAGATCGACCCGATTGGGGTGGAAGATGCATAAATCCACCCAGGAGGACAAGGCAGTTAATTCCGAGAAGCACCTGGGGAAGTGACCACCACTAGGAAGACCACCGTGAGTGCTAGATACTGCATGCTAAGAGTTCTCAATGGTTCATAGGGTTCCCCCATCAGGGCCTGGAGTACCTGAGGCAAATCCCATGTGGGAAACCTATGAACCACCGGGGGCCTGAGATTAGCAGCCCCTCTAAGGAACTGTTTGATCACCTGATGCTGAGCCAAGGATCGGTTCCCTTCTCCCCCAAGCACGAAAGGGCAGCCAGCTGCCTGCGGATGGTGTTGTGAGAAAGGCCTTTCTCCAACCCATCCTGCAGGAATTCCAGGATTTGAGGAATGAAAGCTAAGGTAGGAGCCATATGTGCTCCCCAGCACCAGTCAGTGAAGGTAGAGCAGGTGGATTGCCTACACGAAGGGAGTGGAAATCGAGAGGTCTACTAGGTCCACAAACCAGGGTCCTTTTGGTCTGCATGGCCAAAAGGGTGCTACCATGATAATCTCCACCCTCTCTGTGACTACCTTCCTGAGGACCCTGGGAATGAGGGGAAGGCGGGGGGAAGCGTAAAGGAGACCTTTCAGCACCAGCAATGGAGAGCATCGATGTCCTCTGCTCCCAAAGCTGGGAATTGGGAGATGAAACTGGGGAGCTGTTTGTTTTTCGGTGATGTGAAGAAATCTACCAGCGGCTGACTGAACCTCTGGCAAATCATGTGGAAGAGTCCAGGGTGCAACTGCCACTCCCCGTGGTTGATGGTGGCCCAACTGAGCCAATCGGCCTGCTTGTTGTCCACTCCTAAGATGTGCTCTGCCATCAGAGATAGGAGACGTCATTCCGCCCAGGACCCCAGCTTGAATGCCTCGTGCCAGAGGGCCAGTGAGTGAGTGCCCCCTTGTTTGTTTATGTGGGACTTGGTGGCCACATTGTGTGTCAGCACTAACACATGACGGTCGGTGATTTGCGAGGCAAAGTGTTGGAGGGCTAAGTGGACTGCTCTGAGTTCCAGCCAATTGATATTGTGTCTCAAGTCCGACGGTGACCACTGACCTTGTGCTAGCTGTAAGTCAAGCAGAGCCTCGCAGCCAAAAAGGCTCCTCCAATGGCAAAGATAAACTGCCACAGCATTAGAAGGCTCAGGAGAAGTAAGGAGGGTAGAAGGGCCCAGGAATGAGGTTTTTGAAGAACAACTCACAGGAGACAAAAAAGGTGTTTCTCTTGAGCAAGACTGAGTTGAAAGTGGGGCCAGGCACAGGAAGCAGAGAGGTGTGGCTTCAAATTTAACTCAGTCTCTGGGCAGATTGGACATGAGAATAACCCAATCTTGGATCTTTCCACAAGCTACTCTGGAGAAATATAATATTTTACAATTTAATAACAATATTGAAAACCAATAAAAACAAATGGAAGGTTTAAATTTGGAAAATAGTAGCACAAATATAGATATATAATAGAATTTATTATAAATACAAATATATTAAGATTAGGAGGTGGAAGACTAGGACTAGGTATATCTAAATGTATTATTTGATTAACAGGATGTAAAAATATTGGAAAATATAGTTTTCAAGGACTATAAATTCAGGAGACTTTGAGATAATTTCGGACTGATTAAATCTTATTTACAAGTGGTTTTATAGGTGTTTGTAGAAAGTTAAGATACTGAAATTTTGGTGGAACACTGAGTGATATTTATAATATTAAATGTTAGGAGTTAATTATATTGTATAAAGAAAGGTTATTGATGTTCACATATACTTATGGACAGTGTGTTATATTATCCATGCAGCAAGGAAAAACGGAAAAAACAGAAGGAATAGAACTGGGAAATGGAAACATAGTGAAAGCATTAGCAAAGAATGATGGCTACAAGTACCTAGGCATATTGGAAGCAGATAACATCTTGAATGGAAAAGTCAGAGACAACACAAAAGGAATACATCAGGAGGGTCCCCAAAATATTAAAATCAAAGCTGAATGCTGGAAACATAATTAAAGCCATTAATACATGGGCAGATCTAATGATACGCTACTCAGCTGGAATTATCAACTGGACTTTGGCTGAACTGGAAAACCTGGAGCAGAAAAGAGACAAACTTTTGAATATGTACCACACTTTACATCCACAAAATGACATCGACAGGTTATACCTGACAAGAAAAATAGGCAGCAGGATGCTTATTGTAGATATATCAAACTGTAGAAGAAGAAAAATGAAGTTTGAATGATTATGTGAACCAAAGTACAGAAAAATTGCTGGAGGCTGTGAAAACAGAGATCATTATAAAAACAACAGAAACAAAGGCAGAATATAAGGAAAAACAGCTGGATGACAAATTAAACAGGTGGAAAACCAAACCTTTGCATGGACAGCACGTGAAAAACATTGAAGGAAAATGTGATGACAACCTTACAAGGGCATGGCTTATGATGGGAAACATCAAGAAAGAAATGGAAGGTTTAATACTCGCTGCTCAAGTACAAGCAATACAAACTAATGCCATGAAAGCAAAGATACAAAAATCCACCGACAATCCAAACAACAACAAAGTCGAAACTGTTTCACACTTAATACATGAATGCAGCAAAATCGCACAAACTGATTACAAAGCTAGACATGACCAAGTTGCTAAATTAATCCATTGGTCATTATGTAAAAAATACGATTTACCTGTATCCAGAAAGTCATGGGAACATAAAGTGGAAAAAGTTACCGAAAATGAGACAGTGAAGATCTTGTGGGACTTTCAAATACAGACAGATCGTTATTTAGAACACAAGGGTGTGTGTTAGGGTTCTAAATACCATGCAGAAATAAATCATTGTCCAAGGCAAAACATCCTTAATGGTGCAATTTATTCCACAGGCATGTTAGTACAGCTATGGAAATTTCAACTCTGAATTACATCCTGTAAGTTCACCAGTTTAAAGTTCATGATCTCTCCCCACACCCACAAATCCATCACATGTTCCAATCATCATCTTCCACGCTGGCATGTACACCCATCTTCTTCCGGCCAGGTGTCGATGTGCGGAGACAAAAGATGACCTTGGCTTCTACAAAAGAATGTCAACAATCCATTCTACAATTCTACTCCTTTCTATTCCCTCCTCCCAACTACTACACTATTGAAACAGCATAGAAAATTATTAAAAAGTGTGGCAGGCCAAAGATCCTAAAAAGAATATAATTACAGGCCTGACAGGCGGCCTCTCCTCAAAAGAAAAACGTTTCCTGCAAAGAGAATAACATAAAAGTTAACATAACAAAATTAACCACCTCTTCTCCACCCAGGGGAACCCCTTGACTTCTCGGAAAACTTCCCATTGAATTGCTTTACTAACTTCTCCACTTTTAGGTTCCCACTGTTCACCCAATTAGCTTCAGACCAAGGGTAACCCTTCCAATGCACTAAGTACTGTAAGCAACCCCTATTCAGCCTGAAATCTACAATTTTTTCCACCTCAGATTGTGTTTCCCCTTCCATCACTAAAGGAGGAGATTGAGCTTGGGTGGATGCTCTTCTGTTAAACCCAATTACTGGTTTCAACAAACTACAATGAAATTCTGGGTCAATTTCCCCTAGACTTCTGGGTAGACTGAGTTGAACTGTAACTGAGTTAACTATCTTCACTATTGGGAATGGACCTAGAAATTTTGGACCCAATTCCTTGCTAAGCATTTCTAATCTTATGTATTTGGTAGATACAAAAACATTGTCCCCCACACGGTAGGGGTTTAGGAGTGAGCGACGTTGATCATCTTGCTTCTGGTAGGCTTCTGCTGCAACTGCTAGAGCCTTCTTCGTATTCTCCCATCCTTTCTTTAGCATGTCCATCCATTCACTCAAAGACATGAAAGAAGGAGGTTCTCTAGGCAACTCAGGCATGGCAACAACTCCCATGCCACTGGTAATCTGTAAACCCGCTAATCCTCTGCTGCTGTGGACCGCATCGTTGTACGCCACTTCGGCGAAGGGTAGCAAGTCCGACCAGTTGTCTCGCTGATAGTCCACAAAACACTGGATGTATTGTTCCACCACCGCATTGGCTCCCTCTGCTGCGCCGTTCATGCTGGGATGAACCTCTGAGCTCAGTTCTTGTGTGGACCCAATGGATCTCAGGACCTCTCTCCAGAACTTGGTTGTGAACTGGACTCCGCGGTCTGAAATGATCCTCTTGGGTACTCCATGCAGGCGATAAATGTGTTTCACAAACATTTTCGCTAATTCGTTTGCGGATGGCAATCCTGAGCAAGCAATGAAGTGTGCCTGCTTAGAAACCAAATCAATAACCGTCCAAATTACTTTATGCCCACTGCTGTCTGGGAGTTCCATGATGAAGTCCATTGCGACCTCTTCCCAAGGCCGTTTCGGGCTCTCTGCTGCAGGTGCTGTAGGTTCTGGGCTCTTGGATTCAATCATCCACGGCTGGCCTTGTTCCTCCTCCGAGGCCTCCCCCTTGGTAGGACTCTTCGTCACCTGAAGTTGGGGGTTCTCTTCCAGAGGTTGGTTGGGCATTTCCCCCTCCGAGGCCTCCCCCTTAGTTGGACTCTTTGTCACCTTCAGTTGGGGATCCTCCTCCGGAGATTGTTTGCCCTTTTCCTCTTCCAAGGCCTCCCTCTTGGTAGGACACTTCGTCACTTTAAGTTGGGGATCCTCTTCCAGAGGTTGTTGGCCCAGATGACTTTTCTGTGCAGGCATCTGGGGCCCTCTCTTAACCACCGTGGCAATTGGTACACACGTTTGTTCTTCGGCAATTCCCTCCTCCGAGGCCTCCCCCTTGGTAGGACTCTTCGCCACCTGAAGTTGGGGATCCTCTTCCAGAGGTCGTTTAGGCTTTTCCCCCTCCGAGGCCTCCCCCTTAGTTGGACTCTTTGTCACCTTAAGTTGGGGATCCTCCTCCGGAGATTGTCTGCCCTTTTCCTCTTCCGAGGCCTCCCTCTTGGTAGGACACTTCCTCACCTTAAGTTGGGGATCCTCTTCCAGAGGTTGTTGGCCCAGATGACTCTTCTGTGGTGGCATCTGGGACCCTCTCTTTACCGCCGTGGTGGTTGGTGCGCACGTTTGTGGCATTGGGGCTGGAGCCAAACACTCTGACGCTCTGTGGCCAAGTTGACAACAATGGTGGCATTTAATTGGCCCCCACGAGGAATGGAACCTAGTTACATCTCTAAACTTAGGAACCGTTTCATCACACTGCCTTGCTCTCCAACTTGCAGCTGCCCCCTTGGTAAACCCTTCTTCCATGGTGGAGATTGCTTCTCTGTAGGAAGGTGGAGTAAGAACCTTTTGGGGCATTGCAGATGCACCTTGTCCCGCTTCCCATCTTGCAGGCCTGGCTTTGGTAATCCCTTCTTCCATGTTGGTGATTGCTACTCTGTAGGAAGGTGGGGTAAGAACCACTTGGGGCCTTACAGGCGCACAATTTCCCGCCATCCATCCCGCAGGCCTCCCTTTGATAATACCTTCTTCCATGGAGATTTCTTCTCTGTAGGAAGGTCTGGTAAGAACCTTTTGGGGCCTTTCAGGGGAGACTGGAACCGGTGGGGAGGTCAATCCCTCGGTTGGCCACTGCCCAGCTTTCTGCCATGGTGCCATCTGCTGAGGGAGGGCAGGTGCCCACTGGCATCCCTCCCATCCATGACCTGGGGTTAAGACCCATCCCGGGGTTGCCTGCTTCACAGGTTGCAGCTCAACCAATGATGGCTGGCTAGGGGGTTTTACGTGCCAAGGACCCTCCTGCTGGCTTGGAGGAGTTATGGGCCAAGTAGGTGCCCTTTGCTGGCTTGGATGAGTTATGGGCCAAGTAGGTGCCCTCTGCTGGCTTGGAGCATTTCCCCATGCTGATGGCAAAGGAGTTTGTAAGTAGCATCTTTTCCATCCAAGTCCTGGGAGGAAAGCCCAATTTACTGCCCAATTTGCTTCATTTACTGGTTGCAGCCCCATTTGTGGTGGCTTGCAAGTGACAGATGCTGGAAAAAATTCCTTCTTCCTGCCTCCTTTGAAATTCCCATTTTGAAAGGGAATCTCTCTCCCATCTAGTTGCAGGGTGATATGCCATTTCATTTATTGCCGTCTGGAAGGAGCCCAAACCTCCGTTCTAAGGGTGTTTTTTTTTTTCCAATCTTGCTTCTAAGCTGGGGGGGAAGGAGGGGGAGCATGCACTCACAATTTTGCTGAAGAAGTCCGTCTGAGATTTCCTTCGTCTTGTCGCGTCTCCTCCTGCATTCCTCCAGATGCAATTAAACTGGAAACAGCATTCCATTGCCTTTGAAGTTCCGTACTCCTCTTCTTATCACCAAAAGCTTCTCATTAATTCTTCGCTGATATTTACGCTGTCCCGGTCAGCATTGGGAATGCCGAGACCCACATCACCAGATCTTCCATCACCAGCCCTTCCCCCTTGGTAGGGGGAGGGAGCTAGTGAAATATTTTTAAAGTAGAGAGTTGAAATAATGTTAGGGTTCTAAATACCATGCAGAAATAAATCATTGTCCAAGGCAAAACATCCTTAATGGTGCAATTTATTCCACAGGCATGTTAGTACAGCTATGGAAATTTCAACTCTGAATTACATCCTGTAAGTTCACCAGTTTAAAGTTCATGATCTCTCCCCACACCCACAAATCCATCACATGTTCCAATCATCATCTTCCACGCTGGCATGTACACCCATCTTCTTCCGGCCAGGTGTCGATGTGCGGAGACAAAAGATGACCTTGGCTTCTACAAAAGAATGTCAACAATCCATTCTACAATTCTACTCCTTTCTATTCCCTCCTCCCAACTACTACACTATTGAAACAGCATAGAAAATTATTAAAAAGTGTGGCAGGCCAAAGATCCTAAAAAGAATATAATTACAGGCCTGACAGTGTGTTTAGAACACAACACAGTTGTCGAGGGCCAAAGAGTACAGTTTATTGATATTGTTGTACTAGGAGACGCCAGAGTAAAAGAAAAAGAATTGGAAAAAATCACAAAATATCGCGACCTGGCCATCGAAACTGCATGATTATGGATTAAACATATAACAGTGATACCCATTGTCATTGGGACACTTGGTACCATGTCCAAGAATTTTACAAAACACATCAACAAATTGCAGCTTTCTGTAATAACACCAGCAGAACTGCAAAAAACTGCGCTACTCAGAACACCATATATTTTAAGAAGATACTTGGTTGAATTGCTGTGGTGGCGCAGCAATTTCCACGTCGCCTTGATGAATCCGTATATCTAGACCCACGCCAGTCCGGCTTCCGACCCGGGCACAGCACAGAGACAGCCTTGGTCGCGTTGGTTGATGATCTCTGGAGGGCCAGAGATAGGGGTTGTTCCTCTATCCTGGTCCTATTAGACCTCTCAGCGGCTTTTGATACCATCGACCATGGTATCCTACTGCGCCGGCTGGAGGGGATGGGAGTCGGAGGCACCGTTTTACGATGGTTCGGCTCCTACCTCTCCGGCCGGATGCAATGTGTGTTGACTGGGGGGCAGAGGTCGACCCTGAGGCCACTCTCTTGTGGGGTGCCGCAAGGGTCGGTCCTCTCGCCCCTTTTGTTCAACGCATATGTGAAGCCGCTGGGTGAGATCATCCGTGGCTTTGGGGTTGAGTACCATCTGTACGCTGACGATACTCAGTTGTACATCTCAACCCCAGGCCACCCCAACGAGGCTGTCGATGTGATGTCCCGGTGTTTGGAAGCCGTCGGGGTCTGGATTGGGGACAACAGACTCAAACTCAACCCCTCCAAGACCGAGTGGCTGTGGCTACCGGCACCTCGGTTCAGCCAGTTAACTCCATCACTGGCCATAGGGGGCGAACAATTGCCCCCTGTGGAACGGGTGCGCAATTTGGGCGTCCTCCTAGATGCCCGGCTGTCAATGGATGACCATGTGGCAGCCGTGGCAAGGGGGGCGTTCCACCAGGTTCGCCTGGTGCGCCAATTGCACCCCCTTCTGGACCGGGATGCCCTACGCACGGTCACTCATGCACTGGTGACGTCTCGCCTGGACTACTGTAACACTCTCTACATGGGGCTTCCCTTGGGACGCGCCCGAAGACTGCAGCTAGTTCAGAACGCAGCCGCGCGGGTAGTCATGGGGAGTACCAGGTACTCCCATGTAACACCTCTCCTGCGCAAGCTGCACTGGCTGCCTGTGGTCTTTCGGGTGCGTTTCAAGGTTCTGGTTACCATCTTTAAAGCGCTCCATGGCACAGGGCCTAGCTACCTGCGGGATCGCATCCTCCCACACACATCCCTGCGGCCAATTCGCTCTCACAGAGAGGGGCTTCTCCTGGTGCCGTCCACTAGGCAATGCCAACGGGCGACACCGAGGAGTAGGGCCTTCTCTGTGATGGGCCCAACCCTCTGGAATGACCTCCCCCCCGACATTAGAACCACTACTGACCTCCACTCCTTCCGACAGAAATTGAAGACTCACCTGTTCCGACTGGCTGGTCTGGCATAATTACGTTTTCCTCCTGGCATACACACTTTTATTGGTTTTTAGAGGGATTGTCTCTTTTAAATTTAATTTTACAGGATATTGGGATTTTAAATTTTGTATATCCTGATTTATTTATTTAGCTGTACAGTTTGGCATATCTTTTATCCTCCTCACATATCTATTTATTTAATAATTTTAACTTGTTGTATTTTTGCTACGGACTGTACACCGCCCCGAGTCCCTTTTGGGAGAGGGGGCGGTCTATAAGCGCTAATAAATAATAAATAATAAATAATAAATAATAATACCTAGGACGCTGGCAGCAACCCATATCAACCATTAGCACCCGTCAATGGTACTTGTGACACATTTTAAATGTTCACTTGACTGAGTTTACTATTTAATGAATAAAAGAGATAATAATAATAGTAATAAAAAATCCTCAGTGAGCGCTACCTTGATGTGGTTGTGGGGCTTGTGTGCTCTGAGGAAGATGAAAGCTTTGCCAGAGGTTAAATAATACTGGACCATAGCAGGAGACAATGAGTGTCTCTCCCATAAAAAAATATGGTGAGACATAAATTACACAAATCCATACTGGCTCGATTATTCCCTGAATTAAAAGGACTGTACTAGGTGTTGGAGTTCCTGGACATCTTGTTAAAACAGGCTACAGGACCAAGGACTATTGGCTAAGTAAACAGAGTCAGTAGCTGCAGATCTACTGGAAGAAAAGCAATACCAAGGATTATTGCTGGTTATTATTGCCGACAGGGTTTGGAAATGGGGCACAATGATTAAATATTGTGGCCACTGGTTTTCTTCAAGCAGTGCATTTTGCTTATCTTCTCTGCTCAACATGATGTAGCACATCTTTCAGTTTATGGGTAATAAGGGTAAATCTCTCCCCATACGCACCTCTCACATTTACTTACTAAGATTCCAATTTCTCCGGTCAGATATGCAACTAATGGCTGAGGCTGAAATTCTATATACACTGCTTAAGGCAACAAGTTAAAAAGCCAGAGATTCTGAGTTCTAGTCCTGCCTTAGCCATGAAAGCCAGCTGAATGATCTTCGGCCAGTCATTTTCTCTCAGTCCAACCCATCTCACAGACTTGTAGGGAAAGTAGGAAGAGGAAGGTATATTGGGTATGTTTGTTGCCTTGAGTTGTTTGTAAAAATAATAAAAGCTGGATTCAAATAAATAAATAAATCCCTCTGAAAGGAATATTTGCTTTTAAGGAAATCAGGATCAGGATGTATGCCCAATCAGGATCAGGGTGTAGGCCCAAGACCTCCATTTATAAAACACAATATGTATTTATTTATCAAGAACTTAAATGAATGCATAAGCTTTTCATGTAACTACTGTACATGATGAACAAAATTTTGCCAGTTCTGTTTTCCTGCGTTTTTTATTGGATGCAGAGTGTACTAAAAATCTTTTCACCACTTGGAAAGACAAAAGAATTACGTGGTTTATCAAGCACTGTAACAATACAATTCCATATGCATGTGCTTACCATCTCTCACACCCTGCTTTTAATTCCATACCTGTGATATAGGTCACTGTTTTCTATTTTTCGTAACTATAACAAAGCTCAATTATAGCAAAATGATTGATTTTCCAGGTAAAAACAACTTCCTCAGTCATACTCACTGTGAGCAGGTTTCTTGGCCAGTTCATAAAGCTATGGAGTCCATTAGCTTTTTTGATAAGCTCTGGTCCCTGGAACAGCATGAAAGATTGTCATGAGTGCCCATCACATTACTAGTGCCAAGATCTTTAGCATGTTGCATGAACCGATCCATTATTGCTTACAAACTATGAATTATGATTTAGTATGTTGGGTGTTATCAATAAATTATAGCTAAGCTATACTAAATGCAATATTGAGCTGTTTTGCCAATCTTGGCAAGTTCACACTAAACTAGTTCCATGATAGATGCATTATACATTGTGATTTTAATGCAAACCCAAAAGGGCAAGGGAATAAACACAAATCTCTGGTTATTTGTGCCACTATAACATCTGTGTGTATGCTTTAGAGGCCAAACACAGGCAGGCTACTTGGGATAAATGATAAAGTAATTATCAAGCTAAACTAGAAACTAAGAAATTTCTGGTTATATTTGTTACCTTTTCTATATTCTTACTACGAATCCTGGGTAAGTAATTCTGAAATGCTCATAATCAGTTGCAATAAAATGATTCTACTTTAAAGAGGAGATATAGCATAAGATGCTTATAAAGTGTTTGAAACTACAATATACAAATTAATTATTTCTTTAACTGAGTTATAATCTATCCATGTAACTGTAATTGGAAGCAAAAGCCATAATCAGAACAGGGATATATACTGATGGGATGTACAAACAGACAATTTAACTTAATCAAATCCAAAACATTTTAAGAATAGAAATCTGATGAAGACAAGTATCTTGCTGGCTATGCTGTTGTAAGAGAAGTGGCAGAATTTGGGAGTAGGGTTAGAAAAGGAATCAGCTTAGAATCATTATGTACATTCCCACCTTGAATTATATGGGTCCTTAACTAACTCCAAGCAGGTGCTCACTGTTAGTTGTGAAGATTCCTGTGCATAGGTGTTTAGCAATAAATAAACCAGTTTCTTTATTTTATTATATTTGTGTGCAGCCCATCTTGTCTAGAGGCAATATTTAATTAGACCTTTACATGAAGACCTGGTCCTTCACACCAGACAATTGTATACACTAGATATTTCAGTCATTAGTGATGTTTTTGCTCAATCTTTTAGGCATAAACCCCATAAACCAAATCCAAGACAGTGAACAAGCAGCAAATAGAGGAATTAGCACTTTTTTGTCGTTTTAATTTATTATAATAGTTCTACTATTACTGTATTTCATCAACTTCATATTCCACAGAGAAAGTGGAAAGAGAATGGCTGTCTATTCATATAAAATACTTATCCCATGATAACTTTGACACAAGTTATCAAATATCCTGGATTCTTGAATAAACCATAAACTAGCTACAATAGGTATACAGCAAACTAACAACTCAAACACCACCAGAACTTTTGGTTTCACCTTATTATTTAAGTATAGCCAAGTTATGGGTAGCTAATTTATGGTTCCGGGACACGATGGCTCAGTGGCTAAGATGCTGATCAACAAGATCAGAAGGTCAGCAGTTCAGTGATCTGAATCCCTAGCGCCGCATAATGGAGTAAGCCTCCCGTTACCTGTCCCAACTTCTGCCAACCTAGCAGTTCCAAAGCACGTAAAAAATGCAAGTAGAAAAATAGGGACCACTTTGGTGGGAAGTTAACAGGCCTCTGGCGTTTATTCATGCCGGCCACATGATCACAAAACATCTTCGGACAGCGCTGGCTCTTCGGCTTAGGTAAACGGAGATGAGCTGGAAACAACTAGTATGCATGTGCAGAATAACCTTTACCTTAACTTATGGTTCAGTGTGTTGCAAAACCCAGGGAAATTTGATTTGTAACAAGCATTAATTTCAGATTGAAGCTCAGATTAAGACCAAAAAAAACCCATGCTGCATTCAAAGAACATAACAAGCCATGGTTTGAATAACCATGATTTTAATAACAAATAGTTGAATGATTCTGTAAAATGTAAAACACATAAATAAGCAAAGTACAGTATGATTTGATTGTGCATGTCTATGTTGAAAATCCAGTCCCAGCTAAAGTTCAATCTTCCAAATCAAAGTACTGAGGATTGGTTTGGGTTGTCCTCTAGAACAAATACTGTAGATGTCCTGGGAACACTGTCACATATCACACTTCTAAAAAAGTTATATAGTACATGTGTTAAAACTTTCTCATACTAAGTCCCAGTAATCAGTTGTCCAAGACAACTACATTAAAACTCTAGTTTTCTCCCTAAGACTGTTTGGTACAACTGTAGTCTATGCGGGAGGCTCGACTTACGGGTCGCATGCCCAGGTGGTAGGTGTTGCCTAAGCACAGGCGGCATCCCAGCGCATCTAGCTGCAGGGCGGTGAGCCCTTTCATGGTTCCCTGCGTGCCGACAGGCATGAAGACCGGGCAATCAACGACACCATGCGGCAGTCGCAGCTCACAAGCACGAGCCCTACTCTGCCCACATTCCGCTACCACGCGGAGATTGAGCGTTGCCGACATAGCAATAACGAGATCTGCCGCCAGATATCATATGACGCCACTGCCGGAGGCGTGGTTGCGGTGGCGCAAAAGCTGAAAAGCCACTTCTCCCCTGCAATAGGAATAAAAAATATTCCGCCCTCTTTTCCTTGCCCTTTGGCTCAAAACGTCATTGGTCTAAGTCAAGACTATAGAACTATAAAAAAATAGAGAGACAACTGTTAACTATGATCCCTTCACCAATAAGCACTCGAAACTGCTTACATTGCAAACAAAACAACAACTTCCGTGGGAAGAGCCATGCACTGCTATACACTATAACTTTGGCAACTCTATGGGAACTTAGTCCTATTGGTGTTTGGTGTCTGACTCTAACAGAGTTTGGCGTGGAGGTCTGCTTCTCTGAGGTCCCTTGCTAGGTTTAGTGTAGTTCTGTGGTTTTTCTTCTGAATATTTCACATCTTGGTTGCTTTGTCAGTTGTTATTTATTATTTGTTATTTATTTATAACAATAGATACAAATACAAATAATTGCAATTTATTTAATCATGCACATTTAGATAAGCCAAGGCTTTTTGTGATTTATGAAGATCTGAATGAAGAGGATATCAATAAGGTAACTCTAACTTTCTGAGGCAAAATCAGTTTTCTGAAGGAAGAGACACTATAGTGTGGAAACCCTCCTAGAAGAATGAAATATTTTGAGGAATATTTAAAAATACAGAATATTATATTTCCCTAAAAGAGAAACAGGCAGGAAGTAGCCCCCAAGTCTTCCTTAATTGCCCACAGCATCACTTAAAAGATAAAGAGCTTATTGAAAGAAGTCAGCTATCTAGATGGCTCTATTCATAAGCAAAGTAAATGCAGGCGGAAATCCAGGATATTTCAAAACTGCTTGCAGTAAAGTTTGACAGCTAACAAAAGCATAGGATTAGAAGCAGCCCCCCCCCCCAGCCTCCCCCCCGAGGCTTCAGGGACCGTCCGGAGGCTTCCCTGAAGTGACTTCCGAGTTGCTCGGAGGGTGGTTTTAAGCGTCCCGGAGGCTTCAGGGACCATCCAGAGGCTTCCCTGACGCCTTTGGAGCACTTAAAACGACCCTCCAAGCAACCCGGAAGTCACGTCCAGTTTGCTCGGAGGGTGGTTTTAAGCACTCCGAAGGCTTCAGGGAAGCCTCCGGACGGTCCCTGAAGCCTCCGGGGGGCGGGGGAGGCTCTTTTCACCCTCCCCAGGCTCCTATAAAGCCTCTGGAGCCTGGGGAGGGCGAAAAAAGCATCTAAAAATGGGGGGGTCGCGCGTTGTGCGTGCATGCGCATGGGGGGTCACCCGTTGCATTATGGGTGTGGCACGCCCGCACACGCCCCCCCTGCGCTCCCCCCCTTTGTGGCACGCGAGCCAAAAAAGGTTCGCCATCACTGATATAGAGGGACAATAGAGTTTCTAAGATATTTTTTCTATAGCCATAGAAACTTGTCACTTGACTAATAAAAGAATTATAATGTTGCATGAAAGGACCCATGAAGGATTAGAGCATACACAGAGTGTACCCTAATTCAGCTTTTGTTAAATTGCTATTGAGAGAAGTGTGAAGGAGGGGGAGTCCCCCCCCCCCCGAATTAATGAGGCGCTGGATCTTGGCATTCCTTGTAGCATATTTCCGAATAAGCAGAAAATAAACCCGGGGCATGTTCTAAAAAACAACTTTAATATAAAATAAAATAATAATACAAATCTTAACTATCTAAATCTTACATTTTGGCAAGAGCTATGTTGCCCACCTCCTTCGGCAGGCGAACGGAAGATCAGAAGGAAAATAAAGAATGTGTGACGTATTATGAGACATGCGCATTAATCATTGTCAGATAAGAAACAATCCAGTCTACTGTATAACTCAGAATATAAGCACAAGTTGACAAACAAATTAACGCAGTGACACCCCTTCTTTTGTCACTTGGGCTGATATCATCAAATCATCAAATAAGGCACATCTTCTTTAGCAGATACTCATGTTGAGCTGCTGGAAGTGGTTTGTTGAGCATGTCAGCAATTCGATCATGTGTAGATACATATTGCAATTTAACAAAACCTTGCTTAACTAATTGTTTTGTGTTTTGATAACGAATGTCAATGTGTCTGGACCTAGAACCTGTAAAATGTGACTCAGAAATGTAAACCACTGATTCATTATCTTCCATCACGGTGATTGGTCGAATCGGACGTGTCCAGATATCTGCGATCAAATCATCAAACCATGTTAGAGAATTACATGCATCTGAAACACAAGCATATTCAGCTTCAATAGATGAACACGAAACAAAACTCTGTTTTCTCACTTGCCAGTAAACAGGACATCCATTCAGGAACATCATGTAACCTGAAGTACTTTTGCATGATTTCTTATCACTTGCCCAATCAGAATCTGCATAACAACATAATTCTGCATAATCAGTATGTGTTGGTTCTAGCAATAACTTCATGTGTTTAGTGTGTTTCAGGTATTTCAATAATTTCTTAATACATGTCCAATGAAATTGTGTTGCCTTACCTATGTGTCGTGACAAGAGATTAACACTAAGTGCAATGTCGAGTCTGGTCCAACTACTAATGTACAACACTGACCCAATGACTGAACGATAAAGTGTTTGGTCCTCGAATTCAGGACTTGGTTCATGTGTTAAGTTGTGAAAATCTGTTTGTCAGGCCTGTAGTTTTATTCTTTTTAGGATCTTTGGCCTGCCACACTTTCTTATAATTTTCTATGCTGTTTCATTAGTGTAGTAGTTGGGAGGGGGGAATAGAAAGGAGTAGGATTGTGGAATGTATTGTTATGGATTTTCTTAGAAGCTCAAGGTCGTCTTTTGTCTCTGTACCTCAACACCTGGCCGGAAGAAGACAGGTGTACATGCCAGCGTGGAAGATGAAGATTGGACCATGTGATGAATTATGGGGTGTGGGGTTAGATGATGAACTTTTAACTGGGTGAACTCACAGGATGTACGTTAGAGTTGAAATTTCACAGCATAATGCCAAAATGTCTGTCTTATTAAATTGGAGTTTTAAGGATAACTTTGCCTTGGACAATGATTTAATTCTGCATGATATTTGGAACGCTGACACTGTTTGCATGGGTGTCTTTGTTGTGTTAGCATCTTTCATGTTGCAATTATGCAGAATGTGGTCAATTTTCTCTTCTTGTGAAAGACTAAATCCCTTCTGTGTTTTGTCAATCTGAACACCTAAGTAAGTGTTAATGTGACCTAAAGATTTCAATGTGAAGTATCTCTGCAAACTTTTAGCAAAAATCTCCCTCATTTTCTTATTTGGACCAATATAAACAATATCATCAACATAAACAAGAAGATGAAGATTGGACCATGTGATGGATTGTGGGTGTGGGGATAGGATCATGAACTTTCAACTGGGTGGAATTCCAGGAAGAGAATCAGAGTTGGAATTCCATAGATATGCTAACATGCCTGTATGATTAAATTGGAACTTTAAGGATGATTCTGCCTTTGATTCTGATTGATTTCATGCATGGTATTTAGAACGCTGACACCTGGAACTTTAACTCTCTAGACAAGAGACTTTGACTAAGCAAATTACTGGTTGCTGAAGGTATGTAATAAACATCAGGGATGAATGTATCGAGCTCTTCAACATAAACAGTTCCTTTTCCCATCACCTTACAAGGGTGGTTGGAGAAGGAGTACATTTCTTGATATTCAGGTTCCGGCTTGCGCATCTCTGTGAAAAGTTCCTTTCTGTAGGTAACATGTAAAGCTGCGCCACTGTCCAAAGTCCACAAAAGACATCTTTCATACTCTGGATCAGGTTGTGGATCGTTGGTTTTGGCCAATGTTGCGAGTGGAGCTTGTGGATCACGTCTTGGACCACAACGACCTTGTCTTCCGCCTCTACCTCTGCCTCTGGAGTCTGTTCCTCTAGGCTGGTATGTGACGGGAGCTGGAACTCGTTGGGGACAATCCCGGGTGTCATGTCCCATACGGTTGCAGATGTAGCATCTTGGCATCCTTGGAGGTAGACTCTTCTACGGGACGTCTAGCTGGAGCTCTTGATGCTGGCGGCCGTTGCAAATGTGGTGTGGCAAATTTGATAGCTTCCTCCTCAATTAAAAGTCTGCATACATTATTAACACTGTGTTGAGCAATAGGCACATGGTTAATCTTTGCAATGGCATCTCTCCATTCATAATTCAATGAGTTAATGATGATGCCGATCATTTGGATATAATCAATAACATGGCCTCTTTCTCTCAATTCACTTCTTATTCCTTTCAGTTTGGTCAAATGTCCACCAATTTGTTCACCAGGTTTCACCTTCGAACCATGGAACTCAGACATGAACAAACATGAAGATTCAATTGAAATGGGCCTATAGCAATCTTCCAAAATGGCCCAAATTTGTTGGGCTGTTGCATCAGGCGGGAAAGTAACCTGCAATTCAGTATCCATGGACATCAATAATGTTGTGCAAGCCCTAGTCTCTAGGTCTCTTATTGCAGGAGTCCATGGTTGGGCAGGAGGATTAAACACCATACAATGGGTACCTTCTCTGTGAAGCAAGAGTGCAACCTCACTGACCCAGGCTTTATAATTCTGTCCTGACATTTTTAATTTGGACTCACCAGTCAAAGGAGTGACAGAAAATGCCTGTTGAGGAATATGAATTTGAGCAACTTGCTGTGCAAGTTGTTGTTGTGCCAGGGGGCGCTGTAATTGGACCTGTGGTCTCTGTATTACAGGTGCAGTTGATGCTTGAGCAGCAAAATTAACTTGGCTTGCTTGGGGGGGGGGGGCAGACACCTGCCTTTGCTGCATTAAGTATTGCCTTGTTCCATCTGGAAAAATGCGTGCACCATCAGGAGGTGCTGAAAATTGGGCCAGGGAATGCATTTGATATTTTGCACCCTGAATACTTGAATAGTCTACAGACATTTCTGAAAGAGTCTGTTGCATTGCCTGAAAATGCTTGTTAATTTTAAAATGCATGCCGGTTCCTTTTAGTAAATTATTTCTGCCAGGAGATGGCGGAGCAGCTTCACTTCTTGGCTGCAATATTTCTGCCTGTGTGGCATATATTGGAGAACAAAGGAGATCACTTGGCAATTGTGATGTGTGCACATCTCTCTGTTCTGATTTGCCTGACACAGTATCCACCAGAGGGTGTGTCTTAGGCTTTGGAGAAGAAGGCAATATGGCGTTTTCAGAAATTTGAAAAACATGGGAGTCTCTCTTCTCTGACTTGAGCATGGGAAAAGCTCTTTTGGCTTGCAGAAGCTCATTTTCAAAAAAAATCTATTTTATTACGATAGCTTTCCATATCTTGCTCAGAAGCCTGGGGAGATTCATAAGTTTCTCTTTCTGCTTGGGAGTGAATTTGCTCTAGAGGCAATGAACGCTTTGGTTTAGCCCCGAGCATTTCAAAATCTCTTGGAGATATTTGGGAGCATGCATAATCAGAAGGGAGTATCACTGATCTCGGTCGGAACACGTCTCCTTCAAAAGCAGCTTTATCTTCTTGAGATTTTTCTCCCATAGCTGGTTTCTCATCCAGCCCGATCGGCGTTTGGAAACCTGGAAGCCAGCGTGAAAAGTTTTCTGTCTCCTCTATCAGAGGGGAGGGAATCATCGGAATGTGTTGAAGAGGAATCTCTGCTTTTCTTTTTCGGCATTGTTAGAAAGTGATTTAATCGGTCCTGAGTTGATCGTAAATCATTCTCTCTAATTAGCCTATTACTCTTATCTCTTGGAGATAGCTAACAAGGAAAAAGCCATAAATCAGATAAACTATCCTCTGCTACCATTTGTGAAGAAGGGAGAGTTCCCCCTCCCCCTGAATTAATGAGGTGCTGGATCTTGGCATTCCTTGTAGCATATTTCTGAATAAGCAGAAAATAAATCCGGGTCATGTTCTAATAAACAACTTTAATATAAAATAAAATAATAATACAAATCTTACTATCTAAATCTTACATTTTGGCAAGAGCTATGTTGCCCACCTCTTTCGGCAGGCGAACGGAAGATCAGAAGGAAAGGAAAGAATGTGTGACGTATTATGAGACATGTGCATTAATCATTATCAGATAAGAAACAATCCAGTCTACTGTATAACTCAGAATATAAGCACAAGTTGACAAACAAATTAACGCAGTGACAAGAAGCTCCATTGTAACCTAACCTGCCAACTTCATAGATAAAACTTCTAGGCGAATTGCCAAGCTTAGCCTAGTAAAGTAACTATTTGTGAAAGTAAAAAAAAAAGTGGATTCAGTAAAGTAATTTTGCTTGCAACTTGAAATGTGTGTTCAGCATTCCCTAACAAAGCTCTCTCTTATATGCCAGAAAATGTATTTCTTTCCTCTTCTAAAGTCTCTTGTTTTCATTGCACTGAGAAAAATCATGACGTTTGTGTAACATGAAATAATGTTTCTAACACTATGAAGATCTGTACAAGCTATACAAAGACTATAAGAAGTTGGACAAAAAGTTTTTTTCACAACTGGACGGTGAGGCTCACACCTGTTTTTCTCTCTCTCTATCCCTGCTCTATTAAGGTGGGAGACAAAAATGCGGTCAAGTCTTTTTGCTTTCTGCAGAAAATAAAAAGTAGCCTCGTGTTCAGAGTTTAATTGAAATTATCAGATTCTGAGTTTGAATTCAAAAACCTTACATATTTGCCTGGCACCCAAATGCGGGGCATCTTATCTCGAGGGCAACATTTCCTTGGGGCGACTCCATTGAGCCCCACGAGCTGTTGTCATCTTTATTTTTTTTTATTGTTTAAATTTTATTGATTTTAAAAGTTTTACAGGGAAAAAGGGTTAAAAAGTTATAGAACATTTTGACAGCTACATCGTGCGGGGGGGGGGGGGAAGCCCCGCCAGTCTCTCAACTTTTACAAACAAAAATAGAAAAATATCAACATTTACATAGATATTAGCAGTTTTGAGTTTAACACAAAATCATCAGTATGTTTCAATCATTTTGTTTTGTATCACTTCCATAAGGGTACATTGTAACAACAATTGCAATAATGTTTCAAATCACTTTTGTGATCTGAGTCTTCTAGTTGTCGCATCCTCCCCCCCCCGTCCACTGGCAGAGCCTCAGCCCCTCCCTCCTTTGTTTCTTGTGTAACATCCCCCATTTCACCTAAGAGAGCACTGTGTTTTTTAGTGAAAGCCTCTGCTTCCACTACTGTGTTGATTCTAATTCTACTGCCCTCCCAGAAAATCAACATGCCTTCTGGTAACAGCCACCTAAACCAGACTCCATTATTGTATAATTTTTTTGCTAAGAAGGAATATTTCCTTCTCTTATCTCTTACTTTCTTTGGGATCTGTTTAAGAATAGTTATTTCTTTATCCTTATATTTTAATGGTCCTCCCCTTTGAGCTCCTAGAACCTCATCTCTTGTAGTTTTTCTAAGAAATTTAACATGAACTTCCCTTGGAATATTGTGTGTTCTTTCATAGGCTGAATTAATCCTATAGATCAGGTCAATATCCCACCAAAGCTGTTGTTTATCTCTGTTAATATATTCTGCTAGTATTGTGGTCATGATCTCCTTAAGATCTTCATTCTCAACTTCTGGCAACTTTTGGAACCTAAGGAAAAAAGACATCCTTTCAAATTCCATTTTTATCATATGATTTCCAAATTCTACATTCCCCCTTTGGATTGTCTTCATCTCGTCTCTCATCTCAACCGCACCGTCCTCCAGTACACCTATCCTCTGTTCATTCCGTATGGTTTGTTGTTTCGTCTCTCTGAGCTTTTCATTTAAGTCTTGCAGTTGTTTTTTTATTTCGTCCTGTCCCTTTAAGATGGATTGAAGCATCTGATGAATAGACAAATCCTTTGCACTCTCTTCAGAGGCTTTAGGTTGTAAAAAAGATCCCAGTTGTGACTGGTGAGCAATGGGGCTGGACGTGGAAAATGTTGGGGCCGATGAGGCCTTACCAGGCGGTAACTTCTTGAGGCTCAGAGATAGTTATTGTTCTATACAAAGAAATGGCATCTGTGGGAAAGCACAGCCGGTAGGGATCACCAGGCAAGCAAGTCCAAAGGAGAATAAATCGTCTGATATAAAACTAGAGCAAATAGGTGGGTCAAAATATTCCAAATCCAGGGGGAAAACGTATTTGAAGAGGCTCCTGGAGGTCTCTGGGGTGGAAATTAGTTGAAAGCCGTAAAGTTTTCCAAGGGAGGAGTCTCATTCATAAAGACAAAGAAGAAGGAGGAAGTTGGCCATATTGGCTCAGCCAGTACAGGTGGTCAGGAAACAACAAAATCAAAGTTCCCATGCATAGTTTAGAGAAGAATCAGTTCAGCCATCCTTTCTCTCGCAGTTGTAGTCAAGAAAAAAAAAATTCCCCCATTATTTAAGGGAAGTGAAAGCGGATTTTAAACTTTCTCTCTCCCCCCTAAAAGGGAGAGATTTTCCAAGTGCCGCTTTTCCAAGGGGGGTGGAATTCCCCCCCTCCAATCTGAACTCCTCCAGAGGTTGAAACAAAGCCCCCCCCAAAAAACTGCAGAACAGTCAAAAGAGTAAAGACAGTAAAAGACCTGCGGAGACCCCTCACCTCACCGTGCTTCAGCTGTTTCATTCGAATTGATTGTTTCCTTCCAGGCTGCGTTTGGCGAAGTGCGTGGTGGCATTCCGCGCGCTCCCTATGCTCTCAGCTCCTGGGGCAAGGCTGGAGACCCCCCACGGCCGCCACCATTCCAGGGGGTCCCAGCAAGCCACCCCTATGGCAGGGCGCCCCTCCAAGGCACCCTGTGCTCCCCCTAAGACTTCGGGGGAGCCCACCGAAGCAGCAATTGCAACCTTCGGCTGCCGGAAGTCATCTCGGCAGTTCAATATGTTAATGTAGGACCAGATAGCCACTAATTTTTTATACGCTAAACATAACACTTTTTGTAATGCCAATAAACCAGGTCGATGGTTAGCATATATGTTAAGGAAAAAACAAAGATCCCGTAATATAGAGAAAGTAGAATATAAAGGGAAAGAAGTTTTTCAACAGGATATGATTAAAAAGACTTTTTTAGAATTTTACACCAGATTGTATGCTGGTGACAAAATGCAAGGTTCAGACATAGACCGATATTTGGAGAAAGAGAAAATTCCTATACTTACACATGAACAAAGGGGAAGATTGAATCAACTTGTAACTACAGAGGAAATCTTCCTGGCAATTAAGCAGTTAAAAATCGGCAAAGTGCCTGGCACAGATGGCTTGACAGCAGTTTATTATAAAAAGTTACAACTAGAAATGATGGAACCTCTTAGGGAACTATTTAATAAAATTCAAATGGAAGGCAGGGTCCCACCATCTTGGAAAACAGCTTTTATTTCATTGATTCCAAAAGAAGAACAGGATCTTACCCAGCCAAAAAACTACAGACCCATTTCATTACTTAATACAGACTACAAAATCTTTGCTAAAATATTGGTAAACAGGTTAATGCCAATTGCGGAACAAACGATTCACAATGATTAGTCTGGTTTTATACAGGGAAGGCAAATGAAAAGTAATGTAAGACAAATCATTAATATAATGGAATATTTGGGAAAGTATAATAAAGTCCCTGCAGTGCTTCTATTCTTAGATGTGGAGAAAGCATTCAATCAAGTCAATTGGCAATTTTTAATAAAAATACTACAAAAGATGCAGTTCGGAGAGCATTTCATGCAATCTATCAAAGCAATATACCAGAAACAGACAGCACAAATTATAGTTAATGGAGGCTTAACAGAATCTTTTAAAATTGAAAAAGGAACAAGACAGGGGTGTCCCTTGTCTCCATTATTGTTTATCTTAACCCTGGAATTGTTATTGAACAGAATACGTGGGTCTGACGAACTACAAGGAATTAAGATTAGGCACTACGAATATAGAGTAAGAGCATTTGCGGATGACTTGGTTGTAACTTTAACCCAGCTGGGGGAATCAGTTATAGGTCTAATGAATATAATTAACCAATATGGTGAAGTATCTAGGTTCAAAGTAAATCTAGGGAAGACAAAGATGATAGCTAAAAATATGACTACGAACCCCCCCCCCCCAAAAAAAAGAATTAGAAAGAGTAACAGGATGTGAGATAGTAAAAAAGGTTAAATATTTAGGAATTTATATTACAACTTCAAATGGGAAATTATATAAGTACAATTATGAACCATTATGGAATAAAATACAGATAGAAATGAATAATTGGAAAAAATTACAATTGTCTTTGTTGGGACGTCTCTGTACATTTTTTGATTCACCCAAATATTGATATTAAATTAATTTTTACAATAACCTCCTAATAAAGGGCTTAAGAACCAACCTCTTGCATTTCATCTTCTTGTTCTTTCAAACTAAATTGAATGTGACACATCCAGATTGCCCCTTAGTGCTACACAATGCCTGCATTTAGGTGCCAAAAATGGACATGCTATGCAATAGTTAAAACATTCCTATTTCAATTTCACTTGTGTCTGTCATCTGAATTATTCACAGTCCTGTTGAAAACAGAGTATAGCAAGCTAGTCAATCCCCAAACGAAACAAAGCATGTAGCAATAATACAGCCATTTAAATGGTTGCTTCCAGCTACACTCAACAGATCAGGCTTTCGTTCAAAATCAGTCAGTGGAATACAGTTTTGATGCATTTGTTTCTGTTCATTGGCATCCAGATACATTGTACTTAAAAAAAAAAAACCCTCTCATTTTATTGACAGGAAGAGACCAAAAGCATATGTGCATTTGAACGTTATTATTAACTCTCCTTTGGCTAGCATAAAGCAACAAGGTCAGCTAGTTTTCCATTTGAAAAAGAATAATAGTTAAGGATGCTAAACAAATGTCCTTTTAAAGGATGATGCCTTTTAAATAATTTAAGATGCTTGAAAGATGCTTCAGCAACAGAAGCAGTAAGTTCTTGTAGGGAATATCCAGTTATTTCATCTACTAGAACACATGTTTATTTACTTTTCTCTAATATCCCCCTCCCCTCTTTTCAGGACACATTTTGTAAAAGGGTAGGTGGTTACATGTGATATAAACGTCCTGTAAAAAAGTATCCACTAGTATAGGTAACAAATGCTGCTATTTTATCCTTTAGAGCCTCTATGATTTTAGACCTATGTATTTTATATTAAAAAATATTCCAAGTCTGAAATACGGGGAAGCTTCTTGGATGAGAATGGGGAACCTTTGAAGAACACATTCCTTTATTAAGCTAGATCTCTAGATAGAAAAGATGTGTTTTATTTGGAAAAGGAAAATATAGGAAAAAACAAGGGAAAATAACAACCACACAGAATTCAAAGTAAAATAGATATAAATAGTCCTCAACTTATGATTGTAATTGAGCCCATAATTATGGTTGTAAGTTTTGAAGGTTGAAAAGCGAGTCATCATATATCTGCGTCCAATTTTATGATCATTTGTGGCAGTTATTAAGGGAACCTATTGTTTGCTATGGCATGTCTTTTGCCAGAAACTGGAAGTGACCGTGGGATGTTGCAAGTGGCCATAAATTAGGCCAGTGGCCGAATAGCTCAAATTTGGTCATGTGACTGCAGTGTAGTGCAGTGGTGGGATTCAAATTTTTTACTATCTGTTCTGTGGCTTGGTGGGTGTGTCAGGGGAAGGTTACTGTAAAATCCCCATTGCCTTCTGATCAGCTGAGACTCAGGAGGCAAAGAATAGATGGGGGCAGGGCCAGTCAGAGGCGGTATTTACTGATTCTCCGAACTACTCAAAATTTCCGCTACCGGTTCTCCAGTACTGGTGAGAACCTGCTGAATACCACCGCTGGTGTGGTGGCAGCGGCCATCAGAACTTTGAATCTGGGTTGTAAGTACCTTTTGGATAGTTTGTTGTAATTGTGAATGATCAGTAAGCAATACAATCATTTTATAAAATTTGGAGGATATGTGAGGACCAACCTCTAGATTCTTGTTTTGCCCAATAAATGAAAATGCTCCATCTCTGATGCCTTAGATCTATTTTTTTGTATTTATATATTCAATAATTTATATCCCGCCTTCATTATTTTCACAAATAATTCAAGGTGATGAACATATCCAGCACACCTTTCTCCTCCTATTTTCCCCACCAAAACCACTGTGTGAGGTGAGCTGAAAGTGAGTGTCCAAGACTACCCAGTTGGCTTCCATGGCTAAGGTGGGACTTGAACTCACAGTCTCCCGCTTTTAGGCTTGGTGCTTTAACCCACTAGACAAATTGGCTATCTAAGCAGAAAATCAGAAACTATCTAGTGACTGAAGTCACCTTCCCACTTATGTCTAGTTTTTTCCCAGTTGTGCCTTTGGATATAAAGCCTCTGAAGAGGCTTTCTGAGGAAACAAAAGCTAGCAGGATTTGCCAACAGACGGTCAGTTTACCAAATGCTTTAGGGGGCACTGTTGTACCACATTTAAAAGCCAGGAGATGCTTCTGTGCTTTCTGACCACAGACCAGGCAGCTTGCATGTTTGGTTTCATGCTGAGTCTCTTTTCCCAAGTTCCCAGATTATTCTTCTCATGAGTCTTTTTTCAGCAATTCTCTTGAGGAAAGTGCCTCAAAGGACAGAGATTCTTTCCTCAGCAAAAGAACCAATAGCAGAAAAAATAAAAGAAAAATAAACATCCAGACCCAAGTCCGTGTTATGGGTTACTTAGCAGTTCTTCTTTTTCTCTGCAGACTTTCCCTTGCTCTATTTTTGAATTTCTACATTTGTCTCCTTCCTGTTTTTTGCACTCAGTGCCATCTTCCAGGTGAAACTCCTGGTAGTAGCATTGTAGCATTAACAAGAGACAAGTTTGTAGTTTGATCAAGCAAATGCCTGATGAGCTTTTATTCTGCAATAGCAGGTTGCCAACACAGCCTGGAGGTTTATGAAACCACTGGTATCTATCATGCTGGTTGGCTGCATTCATTTTGATTGTGTCAGAGGGTCTATCAGTCTTCCAAGTCTAGCCAAATACACTTCTACCTGAACTATCACAGGCATGTTTCCACATGTTATCTCTTGGGCAAAAGATCTTATGAATGAGAGGAGCTTGCCCTATGGTACAATTTACTTCCCTACTACCCTTCTGTTGGGAAATGCTTAATGAGCCATTAAAAACCCTCACTTGGTGGCAATAATAGAAAAATTGCTCTAAAACATTCACCCCATAATTTAAAAAAGGAACAATTTAAGAGACACACTTGAGAAAATATTATTTTTTTGTTGAAAACTAAGGGAAGGATTGCCGATTACAGCTCTCAAGCAGTGGTGGCCGGCTGCAGGTTCGGACCAGTTCAGGCGAATCGGTAGTTGCGACCTGTGGGTTGCCGCCCTTGCCCACCCATCCGCCCTGGCACTATGCTGTCCTATTTAGCCTTGTTTTTTATGCCACACACATGCGTAGAAGGCACGTGAGTGAGCGAAGTGCATGTGTGGAAGGCTGCACGCATGCGTGGATGGCATGTGCTCACAACCAGCGAACTGGTTGTTAAGGTAAGTGTAGTCCACCTCTGCTCTCAAGTGGGAGCAATCCTGTGGGTGTGGCCTGAATCTCAGCAACAGGACGTGTTCTCCGGGGGGGCTCTCCGAAGAATCGTCAGATTTCCTGCTATGTTGAGGAATGTTAAATCATAGCTGCCTTGTGGGGGCAGTGAAGAGGAGGAGCACAGGTAGGTGTGGTTGGGGAACCCACAACTCCCCCAAAACACCTGCAAATTGCTATGCAATTGCTCCTGGACCTAAAGCAGGAAAGGCACACATTGTGAGCTTCCATGGCTGAGCAGTTTGGAAAATCAGCGAAGTGCTTCGTCTGGGTGAGATAACAAGATTGCATGAAAGTACAACATTCCTGTAATTAATCTTTTTAAAAGAAAGAGTGGCAGGAGATAGGGGTGGGTGGGACGGGCATTAGAAAGCTCTCCCACCCTCGGACCAGCAGCGAACAGACAGACGGAGCCATTAACAGAATAAAATAAACAATAGATATTGAGAACTGTTTAATTGTTGAAGGGCTAGAAAGCAAATTTAACTTTGACTTTAACTTTACTCTTTACTTTTTACAGACTTTTACAAACATTTACCTTGCACATTTGTTTTTCTAGTAATACTAATAATTTTTGACAATCTGTTTTCAAGCAGTGAACTTAAAAGATAGAGATGATGAATTATTTGTTTGCACTGCCATCTAGTGGTAACTAAAAGCTGGTTGAACAAATTTGGCAGTAGAAAAAAAAAGAAGAAAAGAACTACCTAGGAAAATGACCTTGAAGTAGGGCTGATAACAATATGGGAAAGAGTGAGTTCCGGTTCCGGCGGCGGCGGCAACGGGCAGCTCTTTGCCCGCTCCGGCTCCCCGGTGGGCTTCCCCACTCCTTGGGGGGCACAGGACACCCCGCAGAGGGGTCCTGCCGGAGGGGCGGCATCGCGGGGGTCTCCTGCAGCGGCGGCGGCCGGCGGGAGGTCTCTCGCGCGCCCAAGGCACCGGGGAGCAAGATCGGAGGGCGCTTTGCGTTTCTGCGCCTCGCGCCTCGCTAAAGCCGACCGGAGAATGCAACAATAGAAGGACGCAGCTGCGGTGCGGTGAGGTTGCTTCTCTCTTCACTCCCTATTCTGCACGAAGGATTATTCAGCTTTCTTTAAAACAACTTTCGGAGCAAGTTGGAGGCGTGGCTGGAGGGAGGGGGGTTTCCCCCCCCCCCTTGGATAAGCGGTGAGGAACAATTTTGCTCTCAGCCCCCGGGGGAGGAGGAGGGGGGAGAGCCAACGAATGAAGCCTCACCCAGGTTGAGATGATTTTCTTTTCAATTTAATTTTATATATTACTGTGATTTGAGGACTTCTGGAACTTTTTTAAAAACTTTGTTATGCCTCTGTGCCCAAAACTGGCAGGGCAAGATGGCACACTTCCGTTGTCTTTATGAACTGTGAAACCTGACTCCACCTTTAAAATTCAGGCTTCCGGTCTTTGTCTCCGTGTCTCCCAGAGGAAACTCTTGTGGATTGGTATTTTTTGAACTTTCTAGGGGAAACTTTTCATCTATTGCCAGACTTATTAGAGAGATTCTCTTCTGCCTGGTTCTCCTGCTCCCGGAATTCACCTGGCTACCCTTCTTTTCTAACTGTTTATCTTATATATGGACTGAACTTTTAACGTTATAAAGGATGGCATCCAAAAGACCACCTCCTGGAAAACCTGGCTTTGCCACGTCTGCTCCAACATCTGCAACATCCAGTCCAGCCACACAGTCAAAGATAACAGATCTGATGCAACCCAAGACTACAGAGATGGACTTTCAACAAATGCTTCAACAAATTTTACAGGGCCAGGAGGAAATCAAGAAAAAGCTAAGGGAAATGAAAGATGAAATTAAAGAAAATCAAGCCCAAATTTATAAGAACTCACAAAGACTGAACCTTGTGGAAGGGGGGGGGGGTGGAGGAGGTGAAGGGGGTGGTAGAAGCTGTGCAGAAAGGGAACAAAGATCTTGACATCCAACAGATGAAATTAGAATTTGAGAGAATGTCCTATTATCTTAGATTTCAAAATGTTATAGAAGAAGATGGGGAAAACATAAGGGACATCATGACAAACATCCTGGCTGACTACACACACAAAGAAAAACAACAGATGGGGTGGGATATAGACCTGGTTTATAGAGTGAACTCAGCTTATGCTAGAACACACAATGTACCCAGGGAGGTTCACATTAAATTTCTTAGAAAAAGCACAAGAGATGAAATTCTGGGTGTACAAAGGGGGCAAGCATTGACATATCATGATATGGAGATAACCATTCTGAAGCAGATCCCTAAGAAGATTAGAGAAAAAAGGAAGAATTATTCGCAATTAGTGAATAAATTATACCAGAAAGGGGTGTGGTTTAGATGGTTGATGCCTGAAGGTATGCTGATATTCTGGGAGGAGACAAGAATCAGAATCAATTCACCCATAGAGGCGCAGGCCTTTATGGAAAAAAATAAAACACTCCTAGAGAAAACACCAGACATTACAACGGACACGCAGGACATGGGAGGGGCCAGAGCTCTGCCAGTGGAGGGAGATGGGGCAATAGCAAGAAGACTCAGATCACAAAAATAAACAAGAAAATCATATTATTATAAATTGACCGAAAGTGATAATGGAATTATACTTGGATTTTATACTGTAATGTTTAATCTGATTGAATTTAGTAATAGAACTAATATGCTGATTGTAATCAATTATATATCAATGCATTATATATAAATGTATACTATGGGTTTGGAGGGAGGGGCGCTTTTCACATTTTGCAACTGCCAAAATTTGTAGACCTGTCCATTTACCCTTTTTCCTATAAATGTTGAAAACCCAATAAAATTTTATTATAAAAAAAAACAATATGGGAAAGAGTGAAAGGGGAATACTATTTAGAAATACCAATGTGGCTTTCAACAATGGAAGCATTGACACATCCAAATATTAGTAGTACAAAAAAAAATCATTAGATATAAAGATATTTTAACAGAAAGGGGGGAATGAAAACAAAAACAAGAATTAGAAAAACAAGGGATTGATATAGGATGGTTTCCACAATTGCAGATACAAGCAAGATATGAAAAAGATAAAAGGGAATACGGTTTTAACTTAGGAACTTCGGAGCAGGATAAGATATTTATGGGAATGGAAGAAAAAATAATTAAGAAACTATATAGCTACCTACCGTGTTTCCCCCAAAATACGACATGTCCTGATAATAAGGCCATGCTACATTTTTCTGGTGGGCAAAAATATAAGCCCTCCCCTGCAAATAAGCCCCTGGACAACCCCCCACCTCTGGCCAGGAAGAGCGCCGCTCACCAACGTAGCGGTATCCCGAAGGTGCCAAGCCACGGGAACCGGAGGGGAGGCAAAGGTGATCTCGTTGCTTGGTGCCAGCGGGATACTGCTAGGTTGGTGAGCAGCACTGTGCCCAGCTGAAGAGGGGGGTTGCCGGGTGGCTGCTCTCTTGCGAGCGGGTTCCCAAATAGCTGGCACAGCCTCAAGGGCGAATGGCTAAGTTGCGCTGTTGCAGCAGTGCAACATAGCAGCTATGAAGCGACCACGCTCATGAGCAGCCACCCGGCAAACTCCCTTTTCAGCCTGGCACAGCGCCATTCACTGACCTAGGGGCATTGCCAAGCCGCGTGAGCACCTGTTCGCCACCGCCCGGCTCCCACCTGTTTGGCGACTTTGAAATGCCAGTGAATGGTGCTCTGCATGTCTGGAGAGGGGAGTTACATGAGCGGCTGTTCCGCTCTCGCCCGCACACCTCCCAGCCTCACGATGCTCTGGCCCAGCTCTCCCTGCAGAGCCAGGGCACCTCTGCTGCCAGCACCGCCGCTGCATGGCTTTTGCGGCGGCTTCCAAACCAAGATTTCTGGCAGTGGCCACTCTTGGCATACGCTCTATGGTTGTGGGTCAGCTGCCGGCAGAGCATACAACCATAGAGCATATGCCCAGAGCGGCCACTGCCAGAAGACTCGATTTGGAAGCTGCAGAAAGTGCCATGGGGCAGCGGCAGTGGAGGTGCCCTGGCTCTGCAGAGAGAGCTAGGCCAGGGCATTGTGAGGCTGGGAGGCGTGCAGGCAAAAGCGGAACAGCCGCCTGTGCAACCCCCCTCTCCAGCCGTGCAGAGCACCATTCACTGGCATTTCGAAGGCGCCAAGCTACTGGAGCCGGGCGGTGGCGAACTGGTGCTCACGTGACTTGGCGATACCCTTAGGTCAGTGAATGGTGCTGTGCCCGGCTGGAAAGGGGGTTTGCCAGGTGGCTGCTCATGAGCGTGGTCGTTTCATTGCTGCTGTGTTGCACTGCTGCGACAGCGCAACACAGCCATTTGCCCATGAGGCTGTGCCAGGCTCTTTGGGAGCCCACTTGGAAGAGAGCAGCCGCCCAGCAACCCCAAAACAATAAACCCTCCCTGATAATAAAGCCCAAGCCATATTTTGTGGGTAAAAAGAAAATAAGACCCTGTCTTATATTCAGGGAAACATGGTATTAAGAACTATGTTAGAAAAAGAAGTGGTTAAAGATACAATGTTAACTTGGGCAAAGAATTTTGGCCACACGATTGAGCTAGAAAAGTGGCAACAACTATGGGAAAGGAACTATAAATTAACCATGTGTCAACCTCTGTTTCGCTATTTGCTTTCCGCTGCCAATGAAACAAGAAGGGGGAGGCTGGTATTTGGGAGGGGAATTTAAGTACAGGAGAGATTGTAAAAAGGGAGTTTTGTTCTCAATGTCTACTGCGCATGCTGGAGATTAGTGCTTGGTGTCGGTCAAGGCCAACCGTCCTGTATACCAACCTGATGATACTCCTTGAAAATGGAACTCACATGACACCTAAGGGATTTGACAATTGGATACTGGGATGAGGGTTACCAAGGGAAGGGGTCACATATTGATATGTATGATTTCACGCGCTTTTGCCTCAGATTTTGCTTTGCTTAGCTGCTATCTTTTCATAACCAGTAAAAGTACTCTTAATTCTGCAAAATGGAGTTAAGTGGTTTCTTTCTTGGTTGCTGTGGGAGGCCGGCTTGACATTAAGCAAGATCTCACTTTCGCACTCATCCCGGAGCTAACACCTTCCGAGGGGAGTGTAAACCAAATCAAAACCTTCAAAGGAATGTCTTACCCAGGCAACGACTAGGAGGACGACATGGGGGCGGCTGCATCCTCGTGTCCCTTGGAGGTGGAGCGGATGGCGGATCTGAATTTGGAGGAACGATCCGTCCACCCCAGGTGGCCGTTGGGAGTGGGACAGAAGTATGACCCTGAGGAAATTCTGGCTGGGGGCAGACAGTGGAGCTCATCAGGATGGGGAAGCCCTGGCAGCAGCAGCAGCAGTCGCGAGAGCCCTTTCAAGAGGAGGAGGCCCCCCCTGCAGTCGCCGGATGGCAAAAGTTCCTCCGCTTGGTGTGAAATTTGGAAGTGACCCACTTCCTTCCTAGTTCCTTCTAGGATTTTTCCTGGTCCAAGTCTGGAATTTCATGCAACAGTTCAGAGAGGATCTCCCCACAGAAGAAGCCAAGGTAAGAGTTGTTACCACGGCGCTGGAGAACAAGGCAGCGGCATGGATGGTTGCCCTGCATAATGATGACTCCCCCTGCTGAGAGACTATAATAGGTTTATGGCCACCCTGAGGAAACGCTTTGATGACCTGCTCACGGAGCGGAAGGCCAGAACCAGAATGAAAACCCTTACCCAGGGGAAGAACCCAGTGGCTGATTACATACAAGAGTTTCGTTTATGTGTGGGGGTTTGGTTGGAAGAAGCTTTAATGGACAGTTTTATGGATGACTTAAACAAAGATATATACCAAAACTGTGTAAACAGCCCCCCCTGTAACTTGCAACGCTGGTACGAATTGGCAGCAGATGTGGAGATCGATCTATCCAGAGACAAGTGCCGCAAAGACAGTGAGAAAGAGAAAGCTACCCCTCCCAACCCCCCCAAAGGAACTCCGAAAGGAGGAAAAAGTTGTTCTACAAGCAAGCCCCGGTCTACCACCTGCTTCCGTTGCAGAAAGGAGGGGTACCGGGCAGCAAATTGTCGCTCCAAGATTGGTCCAAAGCACTCTGCCGGGGGAGGGGGGAGAGGAAGCCAGATAAACAACCTGGGAAGAGAAGGGACACCGCCATGAAAGGGGTGGAACCTGTTGTGCAATTCCCTCCCATCCCAAGAGAAGAAGAACCGTCCTTCTCATCGGGGGAAAGTGAAACCGAATCCGATGATGACCATCTGGTAAGTTCCCGATCGGGCCCCATGACCATCCCAGTAGAACTTAAAGTGCATTCTACTGGCGCCCAAGCAAAAATGCTGGCTCTTTTAGACTCGGGATGCACACGTTGCATTGTTAGCCCAGAAGTGGTGGAAAAAATGGGTTTGAAACTGAGAACTTTGAAAATCCCCATTGCTTTTTGCCAGCTAGATGGGTCTATAGCTGGGGGGGGGGGGCTCCTGCCCATTTTGTGACTGAACCTATAGACATGTGGATGGGAGATCACCAGGAAACATTAAGTTTCATTGTAGCACCAGGGATGGACCGGCCTCTCATACTGGGCTTATCCTGGTTACGTAAATGGAACCCACACATCAACTGGAAGAAAGGGTGGTTGTGCATCCGATCTGCTAAACCCCCTGAGGGAGATGGGAGGGTTTCCAATATTACCAACACTGAACCTAACCTAGCAGCCGCGGTGCAGGAAAAAATTGAGGGGGAGGAGAAAATCCCAAAGGAATATTGGGTCCTAAAGGACGTTTTCAGTGAAAAATCCTCTGATAAATTACCCCTTCACTGCGCAACGGATTGCAGCATGGAGATCCTCCCAGGAGTAAAACTTCCAAACCCCCAGATTTACTCAATGACCCCAGGCGAAATGGAGGAATTACGGAAGTTTATTGACAAAATTTTGAAAAGGGGGTTTATTGAACCTGCTAGGCCATGTGTGGCCGCCCCTGTGTTGTTTAGAGAAAAGAAAGATGGCTCCTTTCGTCTCTGTGTTAACTACAAAAATGTTAATAGTGTGTGCGTGGAAAATGTATACCCCTCCCTCTGATATGTTGGCCCAATTGGGTAAAGGGAAGATCTTCATGAAATTGGACCTAAGAGAGGTCTACTACAGAATCAGAATAAAAGAGGAAGATGAATGGAAAACTGCTTTCAACTGCCCACTCGGGTGCTTTCAATTCAGAGTACTCCCATTTGGCCTACAGGGGGCACCAGCTGTTTTCATGCAATTAATAAATGAAATGTTACATGAACACCTGTACAAGGGCATGATGGTCTACTTTGACGACACCCTTATCTACATGGAAACACGTGATGAACATGTGACTTTAGTATGATCAGTACTCAAGAAACTCCGGGCCGCAGAACTTTATGCCAAATTGTCTAAATGTGAATTTCATCAAGAGAAAATTGATTACTTGGGCTACTGCATCTCCCACAATGGCATTGAGATGGACCCAGCGAAAGTCCAGGCTGTAATTGAATCAGCACCTCCTCGCACCCACAAACAATTACAAAGTTTTTTGGGATTTGCAAATTTTTATCGTCAATTTATCCCCTCGTTCACCAGCATTGCTCTGCCCATTACAAATCTCCTAAAGTCAAAAGGGGAGGCCAAGCGTAGACTGGGTAAGCCTTTGAATTGGACTATGGAGTGTCAAGCCGCTTTCGAGAAATTAAAGTGACTCTTTGCAGCTGAACCCATTTTGAAACACCCAGATATGGAGGCACCATTTATCGTTCAAGCCAGTGATGTGGCGGTGAGGGCAGTATTACTTCAAACGAACGCTGATGGAAAATTGCAGCCATGCGCTTACACCTCTCGTAAACTGACAGAGACAGAGAGATGATGGGCTATATGGGAAAAGGAAGCTTTTGTGGTCAGATGGGCTTTAATGACCTGGCGACATTTCCTAGAAAGGGCGAAACACCGTTTTGAAGTATGGACTGATCATAAAAATTTGGAGGCATTGAAATAAGCTATCTCCTAAACAGGTGCGTTGGGCGCAACATTTCAACCGTTTCAACTTTTCAACTTTTCAACTACAGCAGCAAGAATTGTATTTACCCAAAATTGGAAATCAAATAAGCTACCAACAGATGAAGAGATAATAAAAAAGATATTAGATTGTGCAGAGATGAATAGATTGACAATGAAAATAAAGGATAAAGAGGAACTGGAGTACTTCAAGACATGGGGAAGATTCCAAGATTGGCTAGAGAAAGGAAACTAGAAAAGAAAATAGGGAGAAGATATAGAACCCAGAAGAGGCATTGTTAAATGGAAAAGGGAGGGGGGAAGAAGGGGAAAACAGAAAAGAAAATATTAAATATATAAGTATACATCCAAGAGGGAGATATAAGGGGGAGGAAAATAGAGCTAGGATAGATTAGCAAAGGTAAGGGAATAAGAAATGATATTAAATTATATTTGGGTCTGCGGAAATACCATCCCAAGGAAATATAAACTGAGGTGAGAAAGAGACACCTACAATAATAGAAAAGAAAGAGAGAAAGGAGGAGAACATGAAAGGAAGATGGGGGAAAGAAAAAAGAGGTGAGGAGAGGATGATGGAAGGGAGAGGAAGAGAAGGAGAGAGAGTAGGAAGAGGAGGAGTGGGAGAAAGGTAAGGGAAGAAGGAAAGGGAAGGAGAGGAAGAAGAAAGAAAGTAGAGAAGGGAGGGAGGGAGAAAAGAAAGGGAAAATGAGGTGGTGTTACAACAGGAAGAAGGGATGGTAAATAACCCAAATTGTATATTATAATTATTAAATGAAATAACAAATGTACAAGAATGATAAATGGTATAGAAGAATAACAACTATGTGAATGTATACTTAAAATGCTATGTAAGAGAATAAAAAATAAAAAATTTTCTGGGGAAAAATAAATAAATAAAGAGAAAGTGGAAGCAACCCACAGCTAGCAAGACACACAGGAGAAGAGATTCTCTTAGGTATAGGGCCAAGAGCCTTCAGTGAGTTGTCCTCCATCAGGTCTCTCTTGCAGATCTTAGTGTCTGGATAAGTCTAGGGAAGGATAACTAGCACTTTAACTCAGTCAGGTTTTAGAACTACTTTAGATATACAGGTAGTCGTGGAATTACGACCACAATTGAGCCCCAAATTTATGTTACTAAGCTCAATTTGTTAAGTGAATTTTACCCCATTTTATGACTTTACTTGCCACATTTGTTAAGTGAATCACTGCAGTTGTTAAATTAGTAACACTATTTTTAAATTAATCTGGATTTCCCTTTGCTTTTCATGAACCCAGGACACTGCAACTGTCATAAATATGAACCAGTTATCAAGCCTCCAAATGTAAATCACATGGCCATCGGGATTGCTTGTATAATCTTTTTGAAATGCAAAAAGACTAATTTGAACTGCCCAGCCATTTAACAGCCAAGCCATTATGTAGTATTACAGTTGTAAGGCAAGTAGGAAAACCATAGGCATAAAAAAGGTTTAATCTCAACAAGTAGCTTTTCAGATCCAGGGTTAGGATTACAGTTAACTCTGGGCTTGGCTCCTTCCAGGCAGGCTTCTGTGAGGCAAGTAATCTTACTAAGTCTGCCTTGGGAATGACTGACAGATGTAAGTTAACGCTACCTGCTGTTGAAGGAGATCACCTTGCCTCTTGCGCCTTGGCAAAAATCAATATCATAGGCAAAACGCTTTTAGTCCATAGCAGTGCCTTCTTAAAGCATCAATTCATTGATACAACTGGTGGTGGGCAATCCAGTTGCCATAGAGTGCAAAAAAAATGGGGGAGTCTTTTAGAGTAGTGCATATCTCAAATTTTAACACAGAAAGATGGTATGTTCCACTAACCAAAATATTAAGAAGCCTTGTGTCATATAACGCATAACCTTTTAACCAAATGTGTTTTACAAATTCATACTGTCTTATAGTTTATGGCTTAGTGTATCAAGTGAACTTGGAAAACTGGTTAAAACTGATTTTGAACCATGGGCCCGAGTGTCTTGGGAATGTACCTATAAGATAAAGCATTTTTTAAAAAAATTGGAAGTGAAAATTATTTGATAGTCCTTTTGAATATTGTGAATATACACTCACCATCATTGCTAGCCAAATAGGTTTTCAGATTTCTGAAGGACTACAAAAGCCTGTCAAGCCTGTTTGAGAAGACATGACAATGGGAGGAACAAAAGAAGCAAAAAAAACCCTCAAATTGTAGACATTATCTGACCTTAATTTCATTGCTTTGTGTTTGACATTTTCTGGGGGATGTTCATTTATTGCCACAGCAATGGGAAAAATAAGAACCAAGCAGAAAGGTCAAGAGCTGATTACCACCTCCAGGAAGCTGCCCAGCAGAAGATCTCTTTAAAATGAATGGGAAAGTTCTTAAAATTGCTCTGGGATAATGGTGATTACTCAGACATCCCAAAGAACTTGTATTATTGGTATCAGAGATAATCTTTTCCCAAGGCGTCAACTTCACCCCAGTTATGAGTCTTCCCTGTCTCTACAGGGATATATCCCAAGCAGCTCTCTGTGCCCGAGAGGTAAATGAGTGGAAGGCCAATTCTAGAAGACTTTATGGGTTGATGATGATGATGATAATAATAAGGCAGATTATGCGACCAACCACAGTGCTCTGGAACTCCAGCTCATTTTCTCTACACAGGCACTGGCAAGGTTTGAAAATTCCCCCGAAGTTGGCTGGTTTTGGCTGGTTTCAAGATGGGCCTGAGCAAATAAGGGCAGTGGAACCCAGAACAATGCCAGGCTGCTTGGGTTAAAGTTAATCACTATTGGTCAGGTAGGTTCGGGTGTTTGTATCACATGCTAAACCCATTCTTAAGCCTTTTGTGCAAATATAGCTGATATGTATTTGACCTGGAACTTTGCTGGCAACCTTTTTTTGCATATAGTGTGGTCTCATTTCCCTGAGCACAGACTGTATTTGACAATGGTGCAGTTGACTTGCATTTCAAAACTCCTTATGCTGCATTTTGGAACTGTAGATTCAGGACCCTATTTCACACTTCCCTTCAATTCAATGAGGCTATCTGAAAAAAGAAAGATCTTGGGGAGATGTTTTTAAAAGGAGTTATTTTTCTGGCAGGCTGGGCTATTTCTTCGTCACCTTCCCAATCTGTACTGGTGGTTCCATTCTGGCTTCACGAGGCAGGTTTCAAATGATACTGCAGAACGACTAATCTTTTGTATTTTTGCTGAATCCTGATGCCTCCCGCACATTTCCTCCAACTAAGAAGGCAGAAGGAGGTGCCTTCCTAATCAGCCTCTGGAGTTTTGCTGAGCTTGTCAAAGCAGTCCAAAAAAACAGTGACAAAGAAAAGGCTCATCTTCTTAACCTGGATGGAACATAGTCTGTTTTCCCGGTTTCTTTCTTCACAAAGCGGTAGGGCAATGCACAATCAACCAATGGAACTCATTGCCAGTGGCTAGTATAGAAGAGGCAGTGGTGCCAGTAAACTTAGAAAGGCTTCTGTGAAATAAATATTTCCAGTTAGAGATGATTGCTGGAATCTTTAGTTATGAATACCATTTCACTTAAGCAAATAACACAGTCAAGTATTAAGGGGATACAAAATTTATACTGTACCACAAGAGGTTTTAGAAACAAAGCAAATGGTATGTGTGAAAAAAGGGGTAGGATTCAGAGGTAGGTTGCTCCCAGTTCGGCCCGGATCAGGCAAACCGATAGTGGCAGCGGCAGGAGGCTCCGCCCACCCACCCGGATGCTTCTGCGCATGAGCAAACCATAAAAAAAATGGAAGCCCACCACTGGTGGTATTCTATGGTGTGAGATGGGAAATTCAGTGGAATGAATATAACACAACTGAGCTGCAAGAAATCCAGACAATTGCTAGGTAGCTCTCCTGCCATCTAACAGTAACTATTGCAGCCAGATACAATAGGTCAAAAGCAGGTCTATAATTGTCACAAAGCCCCTTCTAAATAATATTTATGTCAAATCATAGACCAGTATTTCTTAAACTGTTTGATCTCAAGATGACTCCCAACTTTTAGAAATTATGGAAGAACCTCAAAAGGGTTTTGTTAGTGTGAGTTATATCTATTGTTATTTTGATGTTGTTCAGTCGCTAAATCATGTCTGATTCTTCGTGACCCCATGGATCATTAATTGTACGCCGCCCCGAGTCCTTCGGGAGAGGGTTGCGGCTAATCAAATAAAATTATTATTATTATTATTATTATTCATAGCACATCAGTCCCCCTCCCCCCATTCTTCACTGACCCCCAGGCATCTCATCCTCTGTTGTCCCCTTCTCCTTTGGCCTTTAATCTTTCCCAACATCAGAGCCTCTTCCATTGTCTCCTCTCTTCTCGTAATGTGACCAAAGTATTGGAGCTTCTGCTTCAGTATCTACATTGATATTTACCACATTAAAAATTAAATTGATGCATTCCTAATAGAATCATGTAAAATGACAATATTGTCCATTAGATATTAACATAAATATATTCCATGATTAAAACCTATATTTTTAGAATAAAAATGTGAAGAGTGTCATTATTTTAAATTTTTGCAAATATCTTCAATATCTAGTAAAAAAATTTTTTTTTCAGACTGGAGATGATCTTGGACAACTCACAGGGGTCCTCAGACCACACTTTAAAAAACACGATTGTAGACAATCTCCTGGTTTATTTCTGGTGATTCTCAGTGGCTTTTCTACAATTCCTGACTAGTTGCTTTTCGTGTTGCCAGTCCAAGAATAAAAGTGCCTCATCCATTATATATTTCCTCTTCCACCTCGTCTATTGTGTTTCAGTGCTCATCCTGAATCTACTCCCAATTTACTTCCTGAGGCAGCTTCTGGGTTTTATAACCAATTCTTTCTCCCCTCATAGTTTCCATTTCAGGCTGAGTTTTCAGTTTTCAGTATTGGAAGTGCATTAGACTGATAGGTTGGCTGGGAGACTAGTTGAAGCAACATCAAAACTCTATGTTACCAAGACACTAGCATTGGGGGGTGGGGGGAGGATTTTGAGAAAACCTGCTTTCCTTAGAATGGAAATGAACTGGAGAGGGCAAGACCTTGTGTCCCTTATTTTAAAAACTGGGAAAAGTATTATATGAAAGAGGCAAGGAGTCCCACAGAACTCTTCCTTGCTGCCAACCCGGATTCCAGAAGTTTCTTAGCTTTTTCAAGAGGACAAAAAACAAAAAGTCAATACTACCTGCTAAGATGAAAGAAGTAGCACCGATGGGAAAACTTTCTTTCAAATCCCCGCAGCTCTGTTTTTTTCTGGTGCTTCTTAGCTGGACTCTGTGCTTTGCCTATGAAAAGGCCTATGTAAATGACTATAACAAAAGCAAACATCAGTGTTTGTCCCTACAATGAAACAGTAGCTGTGCTCAATGCTCAGATGGACTTGGCAGTGCCAGCTTGGATCTATTTCTACTCCCATCTTGGCCCCAGAGATCCCATGCCTCTCCTTCCCCCAACAGCCTCAATCTGTAGATAAAGGAACCATTCAGCATGATCTTAAATGGAGGCCAAAGTTCTCCCAGAAGAGAAGATTGCGATGAAGAATGAAAAATTGGGGGTTGAGAGAGGCAGGCATCTTGGCTATGCTATTCAATTCCCTTGTGAGGGAGGCACAGGCTGGCTTGTGCTTTGCCAGGACTTGCTGTGGGTATTATCTGAATGGCTGATATATACATAGGTCATGGAAATGGCACTTCGCCTGAATTATACAAGTGTGGAAAACAACAGCTGATTGTCGTTTTCTACACTTGTATATTGCAGAAGGCGAAGATTAAGGTTCCTGAGTCTGATGTCTTCCATATGTTGGATAACTCTCTTAATCATCCAGCAGACTGGCTAAAGGGTGATTGACTTGGTCCAACCTATTTGTAGGACATTTGGCTGGGGAAGGGTGGAAAAATGGAAATTCAAGAAAATATAACATTTCATTCTGAATCAATCTATTATTTTTGTTTGTCTATCTATCTCTATTTTGCGGGGGGGGGGGGAGAAGCGAGAGACTGAGAGGGAGGGAGAGGGAGGAAGGGAGGGAGGCACGGAGAGAGAGAGAGTGTGTTTTATTGCTTCAGACTGTGAACAACTTTCATGGCATTCTCCCCACTTAAAAAAACAAATCTGCTAGGGAAAGGGTAGTAGAGCGCTCTGTCATCAGGTTTTGCTGTTGCAAGAAGTGTGATAAGAACATGTTAATAAGAAAAGTTCTTTTTGGATAGGCTCTCTTTCTCTTGGAATCAGAAGGAAAATAATTTAAGCATTGTTGTAGATTCCAAAAGCTTAAATGCTGATTTCCTTTTATGAAGATACAAAGTCGTTCTTCACCAAGTTAAATTTTATGACTCTAGAAGAGCTGATAAAGTCATCAGTGAGAATCACTTTTCAAGCTGATTCCCCTGAGCCACACAGAGTAACAAAAATCCTCATTCCGGTCTCATAAAAAGGAAGCAAACTGCTCACATGCATTTTCTTGAGATTTGCAAGAAAGCTGACAACCTTTTGTGATGGCAAGTGATCTGAGGGAAGGTCAGTTATAGTAAAAAAAAAAAAAGTGAACAAAAACACTGACTGCTTCTAAAAGATCCCTGACCGATTTTCTGTCAACCTTTTGTTGCTTTTTAAAGCTCCTGTGATTTGTGGTGAAAGGACAGCAAGTCAGCCATTGTGCAACAAGGGTGCCTTCCCCATTTACTGTGATCAGGGTTGCATATTGCTGGGTTGGTTAGATTGGGAGAGAAGGGATATGTTAGAAACAGAAACAAGCTTTGGAAACAGGATACTGAAACCCTGTGGAAAGAGGAGACAGATAAATGTGGCTCGGAGGCAGGATGAGGTAAAATATCACATCAGTAGAAACAAGGGGTAGTCCATAGGTTCTGTAGAACCAGACAAATTTAAAACAAAATGCTGGCTTTGTTGCAGTTTCATATGGACGAGGATATTCAGCAGTCAGTAGGAAGAAGTACATCTTCGGAAAAAGAAATAAATGACAAAGCGACAAAGTGTTCTTTGTATATATATTTGTGTGTGTGTGTGTGTGTGTGTGTGTGTGTGTGTGTATGTATGTACAGTATGTATGTATGTGCCTCTCTATCTTTCTTTCTGAGTGTTAGTTTATGTGTAAAACAATAAATTATTCTTTAAAAAGGCAGTACATATCTGCCTTCCCAAGGAAGCTCATAATATTGTAATAACCTTTTATTAAAAAAACAAATAGTCCTCAAGTGAGGAATGTAATGGTCTGCCAATTACAATTGTAACCTGAGAATTTGTTGCAGTGAATTATGTAAAATGAACGTGAAAACTCCCTGCTTTAGCCCACATGTTCGCTAATTGAATGGGGGGGGCATGAGGGTGCTCAATATCCTTGTCGGGGAGGGGGGGGAGGCCATGAGGGTGCTAGTGCTTCGGACCACACAAGGCATCTCCCAACCCACTGAAATACCTCATGCTCCCCACAATTGCTTCCCCCCCCCCCATCCTGCTGCGCCAGGTCTTCACAGGCACTGGGCCTGTGGAGATTCACTGTCTCCTCTCTGCTGTGGTTTCTTTGCCTGCACTTGGTGCTCCAAAAGTGGAGTGGTGAGAGCAGAGGGAGAGCGGGTCAAATGCACCTTGCTCGGCTTTGCTGACTCACCGAGGCTGCCCACTGCTTCTGGAGTGGCGGGCTGCCAAGGTGAGTCTCCCCCAAAGGTTTCCAGTCTCAGGGCAAAACTTGTTTGCAAGCCGATGGGACCCTTTGAGGCAGTGCAATTTCGCTGCCTCAAAGCCTCCTGTCAGCTTGCAAAGCCTTTCGCCACAAATCCAGGTCTTGGTTCTCTGTGAATGGAGGCCTGGATGAGATCCACGGCAAAAGACTTTGCAAACGGAGCTTTCCCTCCCTTTGCAAAACCTTTTGCCACGGATCTCATCCAGGCCTCTGTTCACAGAGAGCCAAAGCCTAAAGTACTGTGAGATCACACAACATGAGCTACTGATCTTTGCGTGATCCTGTGGTACTTTAGGCCTCGGTTCTCTGCGAATGCACCAAACCAGGCAAAGAAACGGAAGGCTCCAGTATGATTCATGCTACAAAGGATTTGTAACCATAGCTTGGCTTCAGGCAGAGAATAATTAGCCTCATTCCATTCTCATCTAGGTAATGAATAGGTGTGCTGTAAATTACAAGTAATTGTGTCTATCCTTGCCACTGTAGTGGCCTGTCTGTTTCTATATTTGACAGCCGAAACAATATGACAGTATTTTTGAATTGATCCGTTTACACTCAGTGAAAATTGAGATATTCTGGACCAGGGGTGTTCAACATTGGCAACTTTAAGACTTGTGGACTTCAACTCCCAGAATTCCTCATGCTGGCTGGCCTCTCCAAGGATATCTGGGGAACTTGTTCTTCTAAACCACAATGAAGTCAGCCCCCAAACAAACCTGAGTTTGCCTTTCCTATCATGTTAGATTTTTTTTCCAGCATAGTTCTTTCTCCCCTGATTTGTATGTTTTAAACTGGCATTGGTTTCTTCCAGCTACCAGTACTTCTCAAGCTCAGTAGCCCACAGATCAGGAATGACAAAGCTCTCTCAAATCTCAAGGTAAAAACATCACTTTCTATCTAGCCAATTTACTGTTAGGTTAGGATAAGATCATTTTAAATCAAGGTCTGAGGCTTGAAAACCTTTTGAGTATATTTTGAAACATCTGATTTCAGAGCAGAATTGCTGCTCTCAACCTGAAGCACTGAATTACAGGCTTCAACATTTCTAGCCAAAATAGCCCTTGATGGTTGGAGAAGAAAAGAATTACAATTCATATTAGGAGGGCAGCAGGTGGTTTAACGCTTGAGTAAATAGCTTATGTCCAAGCTGAAACTCCTTTCATCTCAGAATGTTTCTCATTCAATTTTTGTCCAGAAGGTTATCATGAATCTATAACAAACTAAGCACATCAGTGAAAAAACAAGAACTGTAACTTCATTTGTTTTCCAAAGTTCCATAGCAGTGCATCTTGTGTTATGTTGGCTACATATAATACCATAATCTTTTTTCCAATAGCCTATGGTCTCCAACTCAGGCAGCACAACCTGCAGTCCATCTGTTACAGACCACAATCTCCCAGTACTCGGACACCCCTTTTCCTTTGTGCTGGTTTATTAAGTAAGAAATAGACATGCAATCAGGGCCCAATTGACCCTCAGCTGGACTGCATTTGTTTTAATGGGTCCCCATCACAAACTGATTCCATTTCATATTTTCTGCATCCCCGCTTGAATTGCTCCACCTTCCTTACTCTGTTCCAGAGTTTGCTTCCACTCAGGGCTTGATTAATAATTAAGCTAAATACACAGAAACACAAGGCTAACTCAAGGTCCTATCATTCAGCAGTTCCACAGTAGCTTCTCCTAGCTCTCTTTTTCATGTAGGCAAAGAACAGCCCTTCTCAATATGGGCTTCTCCAGTATCCAGTGTTTACCCGCTAGGTAAAGACTTGCATGGGGAAGAATTACAGATAGTCCTCAACTTATGACAACAAATGGGACTGGAAAAATTGTTAAGTGGTTCCATCATTAAACAAGGTATCACATAACTGCACCTGATTATATGATCTGTTTTGCTGCAATCATTAAGCAAGTCTCTGTTTGTGATCTTCCCTGCCAGCTTCTCCACTGAGTTTACTTTTTGGAAGCTGGCTTGGACAGTCACAAACGGTGATTATGTGACCATAGGATGCTGTAACTCCTGTAAATATGAACTAGTTGCCAAGCACCTGGATTGTCATCACCTGACTGCTATGACATTTGTCATGTGTGAAGACAGTCCCTTTTTTCAGTGCCATCATAACTTTGAACAGTCACTAAAAAAATGGTTGTACTAGTCTCTGCTCTCCTCCACAACTTGTGGTTCCAATAATATTTTGCCTGCTTTGAGTCATGCTCAAGGCAATATAGCACAGGCCTTACCTGAGTAACTCACTGGAATCAGTGGTGCTTGTTTTTGAGTAGACATACGGTATATAGCAGGTTTTAGGAAAAATTGAAGTGGACAAGCAGCAACAGTCGTGGGGTTTGGTAGGATAAATATTGGGGATCCAAGATTTTTCAAGGGTTTTCAGGGTATTTGTTTTAATGAAAAAAACCATAGTATTTGTGTTCTTCCTCTCCTCATGCCTCTGAGTTCAAAAATTGGTGGCTGTTAAAGAAATCTGTTGATTCTTTTGAGTGTTTTTGGTGACGCAATTTCCCTTTTGTGCTGCTTCTGTAGAGCAGAAGCAAACAAGTCATACCTGGACTGCATTCAGTGCATTTAAAAATACTTACTTTCAAGTAGATTTAGTAGTGCAATTAAAGAGGTATTTTGTAAACATTCTTTGGTAGGTTGTAACTATTTCCCAGTTTTAAGTGTAGTTCAAAACCAAACTTCAGGCACCCAGAATAAGAATTTAATGGATAAAAACATTGTTCCTCCCCTTTTTTGCTTTCTCTTAAGCAATCAATTTATTTTGTAAGAGCTAACACCAATGTTGAAGCATCATTGAACTAGATAAATCTTTCAACTCTTATCTCTCAATTATTTCTTAGTTTCTCTGCCATCCACCCTTGTCTACTAACAATTAGTGAGCCTACTCAATCATTGCTAGGCAATGTTGTGAATACCCATCCTTTCTCTTTTTCTTTTCTACATTTTTATCTTAAATTTGTGAGTCCTTGTGCAAAGATTCTGCAAATGCTGCTCTCTTAAGTACGGAGACTGCTTCTATGCTTTCCTGCTTGCTTCATTGAAATTGCTAATTAGCAAGATTCTGTTCATAAAAATCTCTTCTGAGACCCAGGTTCTTCTTTGGCCAGCACTGCAGTTGTTTTCAGTGGAAAGTGTGATTAGAGGGAATCATGGCTGGAAAGAGATTACATATCCTTAGAACACAAAGTTGTCTTCAATGAAAGCTATGTATGTTAGGAATGTATCTTATGTCAGATACCAAAAATACTACATATATCAATACTAAACAAAAAGAGATTTGCTCTATTTCAGCACTCTACACACTTGGCTGACAGTAATACTCTGAAGTCCAGAAAAGGTTATTTCAGGCTTATAAACTCTTTTAACCAGTTGCAACCATTAAATTATGTGATTCTCAGTACCATTTATTACAAAAACACCTTTCACATTATAAGGGGTGGAAGAGATCAGGTTTAGAAGAGAGGAAGGTCTCATCAGGTCTTTCATGACTTTTTCTATACCAGTTTGTTTTGCAATCATGAGGTAGATGAGATCTGTAACGCCTTGAATTTTTTAAATTTGGCCACACAGTTAAGAGATGCTATCCCAACATAATTGGAAGATGCCTAGAATGGCTAGGTTTCTTCCCATCCAATACTTTCAAAATTGTGATTAATTCCTTCTCTATAGTAGTACATTTCTGCAAGACACTCAATTGACTTTCAAAGCAGTAGAAATGCCCCACAAAAACAACAGGTACTAAATATTCCAGAGTTGTCATCCTACTCCAAGCAACATCATCTGACTGCATAATACTTCAGGGATGAGATCATCTCAATATCAGTGAAGAGGAAGGGCGAGTCTTCCTGAATAATACCGGTTTGTAAAAAGTGGATTTTTGTGTTCTGAAGGAAAGCCCAACAGGAGCAGCGATGTGGGCATGGTGTTTTCCAGTAGGAGAGAGGCTCAAGAAGTGTAGAGTGATCTAATTTTTTCCCATCCCAATGAAAACAAGGCTGCCCTACAACACTCAGAGGAAGGGGAGATCGTCAGTGCACCACTTGCTGTTCCTCCTGGTGCTTCCAGCAATTGATGAGGCAGTGGCTGTTGATACAACAGTGATCAAATACTTCCAAGGAGCCCCAAACTGGCTGTGACTATGCCACTGTGCCAATGCAGTTTGTTTAGCAGTGAATGTCTAGCCAGTGGCTCAGTTGGTTGAGGTTCTGGAACTAACAAAACAGAAGTAGTCTCTGCCTATCTTTGAGTCTTTCCTAGCAATCCGTCTGATGGTCTGAGCTGGGGCTGTCCAAGATGCTTGAGGGCACAGGATGAGGCTGCTGCTTGCAGTGAAACATGCTGGAAATATAGAAAGCCTGCAAAGGAAAATATGAGAAAAATGGCATAAGTGAGCCAAACACTTTGAACAGTTACTACTAAGAAGGTCAGTTAAGAGACAACATCCAACTCTACTATTATGCACTGAGTCTACAGTTTAAATCTTTGGCCAAATTGGCCCTTTCCAATTTTCAGATACAGTTATTAAATATATCCATTTTCTGATTTACTGGCTAGACTATTAATATCAGAAATAGAAGACACTGGTCAAAATGTTATGAATTTCAAATTCCCATAAATTTGCTTTCAGTTTGTGTCTTCCTAAAATATACATAATTTACTGAATTTCAGCACATCTCAGCCTTATGCTCCCTTTGTTGTGCTGGAGGCAGAGGGGAGGGGCTGGAATCACACAACCTGGCTAGGAAATGGAATGAGTTCCTCCAGGCTGTCTACAGACAATACTTACAAGGGTGTGTGTTTCCTGGCAGCTTGTGCTAAGCCCTGTGTCTTTGCTCACTTCCCAGACCAGTTCCTTCTAACTGAGCTAACCTTCATCAATTTCCTCCACATCACAGCAACAGAATCCTTATGGGTTTTAAAAAGCAGGAAAAGGCTAATGAAAAAGGGCAAGTGAAAGAATTAAAGAATTGGAGCACCTCTCTTACAAAGGACAGTGAAGGCATTGAGGGATATTTGAGCCAGAGGGGAAATGGATAATAAAAGAGGGAGCTTGATCAAATTTTATGAAATGATACCTATCTGCTATAGGTTAAATATTCAGTCCCCCTCTCACAAAGTTTAGAGCAGACCTCATGCAGATTATATTCAAATAATGCTATTGGTACTACAACTAGGACAGGCAGAAGAACCTTGTTTTCCCTTATATTTAATAGCTAAAGATTCACTGCCACAATGTTCACTAGCACCGACAGCTTGAAAAGTGAGGAAAGACAATAGCAGGCCCATCAATAGCAATTTTCTATGACACTATAGCCAAATGAAACCTTCACACTGAGAATCCACTGTTGGGCAAACGGGAACATAGGTCAGTGGCCTTTGAGCTGAGCTTGTGAGTGTCTAGAAACACCAGACAGATGTCTGACCTTTGAAACAGGATACCAAACCGGATGAGCCTTTGCTGCACTATATAGTTGCCCAATCAGCATGTAATTATGTATTTAGTGCGTAAAAGTATTTATTAGCTGGTTCAAAATAAGGACTATCTGTTGCACAACCCTGCAAACCAGAAGCATCCCTGTGGGCTTTCCAATGAGAGCAGAACTAACACATGAACGGCAATTAGTTGAAGAATCAGTTCAACTGCAAATTAGGAGTTGCCGTATCTGGGCTGCAAACATCCAGCAACTATTAAGATTGCAGGAAAAGCTTAGAATTCTTGGAGAATCTTTGCTATAGTTTTGTGGTCATCCAGATATTTGTAACCCAAATACCAATAGCCTTACCTGAAACAATTTCAAGCTTGCTTGATCAAATAGGTTTGTGTACTTAAGAGCATAAGCAGTGTCCTGTTGGATCGGCCAGCAGCCTTTTCTCACAGCAGCCAACCACCTGCAGAAACAAGCCCACCAGTCTCCCAGCAGATGGCCATCAGAGGCAACCCCACAGCTTTGGAGCCTAATAGCCATTGATCCCCATTGACTGGTCCAACCCTTTTTTGAAGCTAGCCAAACTGGTAGTCAGCACCGCATTTTGTAGTGAATATCAAAGTTTAAATACATGTAATGTAATTCCCCTGCATTTATCTGCCACAAATCTTTCAGGATTCAGTTTAATTGGGTGACATCTCATTCTAGTATGGGGAAATCTCCTGTCCTCTTTTTCCAAACCATGCATAATCCTTTAAACTCCAATCTTGTCCCCTCCTAGTTCCTTCCTTGCTAGATTAAAAGGCCACAAATACTTGCAACCTTTGCTCATAGGGAAACTGCTCCATCCCCTTAATCAATTTAGGTGCCCTCCTCTGAACTTCCCAGATATTCTAGGTGTGGTTGCACCATTTATTTATATAAGGCACTAGCTGATAACCTGGCATTACCTGGGTATTTATAGACATTGAAGCATTTGTCTGACAGAGACCATTGAGAAGGGCTTTCCTTCCCCCTACTCCCATGCCCATCATCCCTGCCCTCTCTCTTCCCACTCCCATGTGCTTCTCTTTCCTGCCCTGTCTACAATTGGCACTCCAGAGTTATGCTGGAACACACACACACACACACACACACACACACACACACACAAAGACACAGACACATACACACCAGGGGTGTCTTACCTCCCCCAATATTTGTTTTCAGAGGGTAAGTCATCTGTGTACCAGGTTTGGTTGATATTGCTCAAGGCGTCCCAGAGTTATGCTGCAACACCCCACCCCCACACCAGGGGTGTCTCCCCCCTCAGTATTTGTTTCTAGAGGGTGTCATCTGTGTACCAAGTTTGGTTGAAAATGCTCAAGGCGCACCAGATTTATGCTTGAAAATAGATAGATAGATAGATAGATGATAGATAGATAGATAGATAGATAGATAGATAGATACTGTAGATAGATAGATAGATAGATAGATAGATAGATAGATAGATATAGATACACACACACACACATACATATACATACATACATACATACATACATACATACATACATACATACATACATATATATCTTTATTATATATATATAATAAAGAAAGATTAATATATTTGGTTCTCTATTTTCAATATTGTTTTTTATTATCACTAATATGCTGTTCTCCTTTATTTTATTGTAGAGGCACACCCTTGACTACGGGTAAGATTTTCTTATATGTCTTTCTTCCACCAAATGCATGCCTCCACTGGAAGATGAATTAGGATGGGGAAAAAAGGGATTGGGCCCAATTCTTCCAGATAGCTTCATAGACAAATTGAGAGTTAATCCTGGGTTTCTGATCTTAATATCCTAGAACACTTGGATTCTCTAGAAAAATAGAACATGCAAAATAAGAAGGAAATTATAACACTTACTTAACTTGTACAATCTGCAAAAATTCATTTTAGCTTGGATTGAATAGAATTAGAACAGTACAGAATTTAGTATAGAATTAAAATAAGTAAAGCCAGTCTTTGCATATAAGAACATAAAACAATAGAGGTTAGAGATCAGCTTTCCCCATCTGTTCACTTTCAGATCAGTTGGGCTCTACCCAGTGGTGTATTACCATTAAGCAGACTTAGCACATGCTTAGGACACCAGGCCCAAAGGGGGCACCACAGAGTTGAGAAAGAAGAAAAAACCAATGAAAATTTGTACAGTATGCACAAAGCAGGGGCACCAAGATTTGTCAGTGATTAGGGCACCTTAATCCGCCACTGGCGATACTTTCCATTATACCAAAACCATCCTGGCCTATTATTTCCTAGTTTCTTATCCTGACCCACCCTGTCTCGCCCTGCTCTTCTTTTAGCTTCCGAAAGGAAGCCCTTATCTCATGCTTTATTTTGGCAATAGCCCCAGTTGAAGTTAAGGGAAGTTGTTCTTAAGTATCATCACCATACAGGGCCCCTACTGCCCAATACGGCTCACCTGGGCACTTCTTCTCTTCCAGTGAGACAGTCAACAATATTTAGTCAAATAGGAATGACCAATTTTCACCATCATCACAGTTGCTGCAAAAGTGGCTGGAACACTGTCGCTCCCTGCCTTTTCTTTTGTTTGACTGTGAACATTGTTTGACAAAAAACTTTTCTTTGTGTGTGAATTATAATACACCATTTCTACAGAAGTCTCCTTTGGATGGGCAGTGGTGGGATTCAAACAATTACCAACCGGTTCTCTGCCCTAATGACCATCTGGGTAGGTGGGGCTCAGTGGTCATGTGACTGGGTGGGCATGGCCAACTCAAGGTCACTCAGGTCAATGGGCACTTCGCCTTAGCTGTTACAATGTAATAAGGGTTAACCGGAGAGGCAGTTTCTGTGAGCAGATCAATAAAGATTAGGCTAGAAACAACACTAGTGTCAGGCCTGTAGTTATGTTCCTTTTAGGATCTTTGGCCTGCCACACTTTCCATTATTTTCCCAAATCTCCCTTTAAAATAAATCACCAGCAACCCCCCCCTCACACGGGGGGGGGGGCTGGAGAAGGGTGCTGAATTTCCAACGCTGACTGACCCGGTGAGCGTAAAATATCAGTGAACAATTATGAGTAAGCTTTTGGAGATAAGAAGCTGAGATGAGACACTTCTCTGCAAATCTTCAAAGGGAAAGGAATTTCTGCTTCAAGATTTATTGCATCTAGCAAGAGGCACAGCCTGAGGGGGATGGAATGGTGGGCACTGGAAAGCTTATTCTCCACACGACTAGAGGATGGCCAGAAGATCTGATGAATGGAGATTCCAGCCATCCCCACGCAGTCATCTCTGATGGGCTTCCCGGACCATTTCGGACAACTAAATGTGAGTGCATGCTCCCCCTCCTTCCCCCCAGCTTGGAAGCAAGGCTTGGAAAAAAAACTGGAGTGGAGATAATTACTCCTTCCAAACAGCGATAAATGAAATGACATATTACCCTGCAACTGAGTTGAAGACAGATTCCCTATTAAAATGGGAAATTCAACCCAGAAAGCAAGAAGAGATTTGGCCAGCATCTTTCACTTGCCAGCCACCGCAAATTGGGCTGCAGCTTGCGAATGAAGCACCACCAAATTGGGCTTTCTTCCCAGGGCATGGATGTAAAAGATTCCAGTGGGCAAATCTGTGGCCATCAGCATCGGAAAATCCTCCAAGCCAGCAGAGGGCACCTACTTGGCCCCAAACTCCTCCAAGCCAGCAGAGGGGTCCTTGGCACATAAACCCCCCTAGCCACCCATCGTTGGTTGAACTGAAACCTGTGAATCAGGAACCCCCGGGATGGGTCTTAACCCCAGGTCATGGATGGGAGGGATGCCAGTGGGCACCTGCCCTCCCTCAGCAGATGGCACCATGGCAGAAAACTGGGCAGTGGCCAACCGAGGGATTGACCTCCCCACCGGTTCCAGTCTCCCCTGCAATGCCCCAACAGGTTCTTACCCCACTTTCCTACAGAGAAGCAATCTCCACAATGGAAGAAGGGTTTACCAAGGGGGAAGCTGCAAGATGGATAGCAGTCCAATGTGATGAGATGGTTCCGAAGTTTAGAGATGTAACTAGGTTCCTTTCCTCGCGGGGGCCAATAAAATGCCAATGTTGCTGTCAACTTGGCCACAGAGCATCAGAGTGCTTAGCTCCAGCCTCAATGCCACAAACGTGTGCACAAACCACCACGGCGGTAAAGAGAAGACCCCAGATGCTACCACAGAAAAGTCATCTGGGCCAACTACCTCTGGAAGAGGATCCCCAACTTAAGGTGATGAAGAGTCCTACCAAGGGAGAGGCCTCGGAGAAGGAAAAGGGCAAACAACCTCTGGAGGAGGATCCCCAACTTAAAGTGACAAAGAGTCCTACCAAGGGGGAGGCCTCGGAGAAGGAAAAGTCCAAACGACCTCTGGAAGAGGATCCCCAACTTAAGGTGACAAAGAGTCCTACCAAGGGGGAGGCCTCGGAGGAGGAAAAGGGCCAGCCATTGATGATTGAATCCAAGAGCCCAGAACCTGCAACACCTGCAGCAGAGAGCCCTAACCGGCCATGGGAAGAGGTCACAATGGACTTCATCGTGGAACTCCCAGACAGCAGTGGGAACAGAGTAATCTGGACAGTTATTGATTTGTTTTCCAAGCAGGCGCACTTCATTGCATGCTCAGGATTGCCGTCTGCAAAGAAATTAGCGAAAATGTTTGTGAAACACATTTATCGCCTGCACGACCCAAGAGGATCATTTCAGACCACGGAGTCTAGTTCACAGCCAGGTTCTGGAGAGAGGTCCTGAGATCCATTGGGTCCACACAAGAACTGAGCTCAGAAGTTCATCCCAGCATGAACTGCGCAGCAAAGAGTGCCAATGCGGTGGCGGAACAATACATCCGGTGTTTTGTGGACTATCAGCAAGAAAACTGGTCGGACTTGCTACCCTTTGCCGAAGTGGCATACAACGACGCGGTCCACAGCAGCACTGAATTGTCACACTTTCTATTATTTTCCTATGCTGTTTCATTAGTGTAGTAGTTGGAAGGGGAGAACAGAAAGGAGTAGATTTGTGGAATGTGTTGTTGTCATTCTTTCTAGAAGCTCAAGGTCATCTTTTGTCTCCGCACCTTGACACCTGACCGGAAGCAGAGGGGTGTAGATGCCAGCGTGGAAGAAGAAGATTGGACCATGTGATGGATTATGGGTGTGGGGATAAGATCATGAACTTTCAACTGGGTGGAATCCCAGGGAGCAAATCAGATTTGGAATTTCATAGCACAATGCCAACATGTCTGTCTTATTAAATTGGAGTTTTAAGGATAACTTTGCCTTGGACTTTGATTTAATTCTGCATGATATTTGGAACGCTGACAACTAGAATGTTTCCTTCCTGCCTTCCTTACAGGATTAGCCCTGTAAAGTGGAAAAAAAACAAAAGGAGATTTCTTCCAACAATCGGTTCTCTGAACCACTTAGAAAGTTATCAACCGGTTCTCCTGAATAGGTGTGAACTGGCTGAATCCCACCACTGGGGATGGGGGATTATTTTACAATTTGTTTCAACAGCCAAATCAGAGGCCTCTCAGCAGCCCTCAGTCTGGATATCAAAGCTGACATAAGACCTAAAAAATGCTTAAAAACTAAATCTTTTAAATCCAATGCTGATTAGGCCTAGCTGTGTGCAAGACATGCTTCCCCGCAGCTCCCACCCGCATTAAACATGTTGGGCAAACAAGCCCAGAGTTTATGTTAAGGGAGGAATAGGTCAACCAGCCTTTTAGAGTTGGATTGGTGTCCACCACACAAATGAAATTCAGCTCCCGAAAGACTCATGCTCGATGGGGACGTCTGAGAACTATAAGATGAAAAAATTCTAATAAACAGGACTTTCTAGAGAACACACTTTAATTCATTTTAGATCACTCTCCTCCTCCATGACAGCAAGAACATAGAATAACAGGATTGGAAGAGGCCGGCGAGGTCTTCTAGCCCAACCCTCCACTTGAGCAGGAGACTCTATACCAATGATGGAGAAACTTTTTGTAAACGCATGCCAAAATTGTGTGTGCGCGTGAGATATTGTGCATGTGCGTGCCCACACCCACAATGTAGTTCACCCCACCCAGCTGCACATGTGTGTCCGACCCCCTGTCATACATGCATGACACACACACCTATGCAGGGGGGGGGGAGTTTTCGCCCTCCCCAGGCTACAGAGGCTTTCCTGAAGCCTAGGGAGAAAATGGCTTCCCCTGGCCCTCCGGAAGGCCAAAAATCAGCTGGCCGATACACACTTGTGGCATGCGTGCCACAGGTTTGCCATCACAACTCTATACCATTCAGGACAAATGGTTGTCAAACATCTTTTTGAAAACCTCCAATGAAGGAACACCTACAACCTCTGGAGGCAAGTCATTCCACTGAGTGATTGTTCTCACTGTCAGGAAATTTCTCCTTAGTTTCAGGTTGGATCTCTCTTATATAATCTTTCACCTATTACTTCTTGTCCTATCCTTGAGGTGTTTGGAGAACAGGCTATCCCCCTCCTCTCTATGACAGCTCCTCAAATATTGGAAGACTGCTATCATGTTATTTCTAATCCTTCTTTTGTTGGACTAGACATACTTAGTTCCTGCAACTAACATACAGTTTAGCCTCAGTCAACCATTTGCAAATCCATCTGGTGGCGATGGTGTCTACCTTACCAAGGAGTAAGTTGTGGTCTACTTTGCCAAATACCTTAATGAAGTCTAGGTAAACTATGTTCACATTATTCCAAGATCCACTAATTTAATCACTTTGTCAAAGAGGGCAATAAGTTTTTTCTGGTATAATCTGTTTTAATACACTCCTGTTGGCTTCTAGTAATAGCTTTGCTAGTTTCTAGGTGCTTGCAAACCTGCTGCTTGATTATATTTTCTAGGATTTTTCCCAGGTACTAATGTCACATATTAATCAACTAATTCCTTCTCACTCTCGGAAATGCAGGCAGAGAGGCAAAAGAGGGTCAGGCAGACTGACAAACACAGGTTGTAACTTACCACCCAATAGGCTACAAGTGCTCCTTGCAGCAGTCCCACAATCACATCAGATGGATGGTGCCGATAGTCTGAAATGCGAGTCAGTCCCGTGTATAGGGCTAGCATGAATAACACAAATTGGACCAGTGGGCGTAGCAGTCGAGCGCCTCGCCAGGTGAATCGGGCCTGCAGGTAGAGCTGGGGAACAAGCAGTGGAAACAGATTATAAAGCAAACAGTAACTCACAGAAAGTGAGTTTTCAATCTGTTTAAATCTGCACTCTGGCAGAAGCAATGATAATGATCCAGGAATCTCAGAGCAATACTCCAGAGAAATTGGAGAATTAAAGGAAGGGGCTGGATAGATTCAGCATGGAAAGGCAAATAAATGGAGCTTTTTGCTTAGGACAATAGATTAACCAATTGATGCCTTATGTGGGCAATTAGAAATCTTTCAATTATGAGAAAGGAAAGCAGGGATGAGAGCAACAGCTTTAACACTTTTCACCTTTATATTTTCCAGCTGTAAAAACGATTAATGGCAACATTTTTTAAAACAAAGTTAGACAATTTATGCAGAATTGAAAAATTTTCCAGATTTCATATTGGGCTGAAAATTAGTTGTTCATAACTCCGTGTCTTATGCAACACAGATGTGAGGCAGAGGTGGGTTGCTAATCTTTTCACTACTGGTTTGGGCACGCTCGTGCATGCGCGCAATGGCTCTGCACATGCACAGAAGTGTCCGGGCAGGTAGGCGGAATCTCCTGCCGTTGCTACTACCAGTTTGTCTGATCTGGGCCGAAACAGCAGCAACCCACTTCTGATGTGAGGTGAATAGAGAGAGAGTAGTAGACACTTGTCCTCACTTGCCCTCTTTCTTACATACTGTAAGTGTGCTACATTTTGTAGATCCTCTGCTTAGGATGACAACAGTGACAGTAACAGATTTCAGAAAAGTGTATGCTGGACCTATCGGGAAGATTCTTTTCCAATAGCAGAGATGAGGCATCCCTCTTTGCCACTCACTCCAGATGAAGGGCTTAGAATCTGAATCTGTTTCTTTGTGAGGAGAGAGGCCCTTTCTCAGTTTTAGAAAAAAGGTCTCATGCTCACAGTCTGGTCCATTTCCTCTGCAATTTCTACAAACAACTTACATTTCAACTTGAACATGAATTCACTACAAATGGCTGGGCTCACTTAAATGGGCCGAACTCAAATAAATCTATAGTACTGCTGTTTTGTTTCATATTATGTTTAACCCCTTCTCCATTTATAATGCAAATTCATACAATAAATCAGATAGTTTTTCTCCATAATGGAAATGGCAATTTGAGAGGAGTATTAAGTTCTGCATGCCTAGCTTTCCATCCAAATTTCAATTCCAAAGTTTTTTGGGAGGAGACAATGAATATTAAAATCAAGGAAGTTTGTGGAAAGATCTGCCTCAAGACAAGGGCTCAGTGGTCATCTGGAACCCCAACCTTTCCGGCTCCACAGACCGGCAGCACAGCAGTGGTCTGCAGGGGAGAGGGGATGGTTTTGCATGTGTAACTGCTGCTTGCAGAAATGGAGCTTTGTAGGCTCACCCACAGCTTGTGCAATTCAGTTCCCAATGGGCTGCGGACCAGTCCTGGTCCATGGACCAGAGTTTGGGGACCCCTGCTCTAGAAAACCCATCTCCAAGCTCTTTAAACTTATGCTGGAAATGTAATTAACAAGAGGGACATTTTATCATGCTTGGTGAATGGCTAAGATTTTGGACTCAATTACATCTAATAATACACAAGATTTTAAAGACTCATATACAATTAAAGCCAGAGACTTTTATTTTGGGATAGAAGGATAAGCAGCTGGGGAAAAAATTAGACCGTTGTTTTATATATAATGATGGAAACAAGATTATTATATGCATAAAGGAGGAAAGGTTCGATTTTACCAACAATGAAGGAATGGATGGTGAAGATGATGTAATTTGTTGAGATGGCCAAACTGACTGCTTTAAATTTAAATGTCTAAATTTAATGATGATTGGATACCCTTTATTTATGGGAAATAGGAAAAAATGTTATATGGTATTGAAGGTTAGAATAAAAAAAATATACAAAAATGTAAATAATGCTGTAAACACAGAGTAAGAGGTTATTTTATGTTTTGTATCAGATCATTCTTTATAATTCTTTTTTCATTACTGCACCATTGTTTCTGCTCTTTTCTTCTTTCATTTCTCCTTCATTTTAAATATTCGTTCTTGTTAATTTTTATTCTGTATTATTTTTTTTAATAACAATTATTTTAAAAAAGCATAGAATACCTATCTCCCTTCTCTGGAAGAACAATGAAAATATCCTTTCAATGTATTTAGACAGCGAAAGTTCAGAAACTAAAATCAGAATCTGAAGCAAGAAGAGGGCAGACAAAAACACACTTCAGGATGCCTGCTAACTCAGCACCAAACATTCTTTTCCGACTAGTCTCTAGAAATTTCTGTATCTAGAAGGGTTGTGTTGCTATGAAGGCTGCCATTCACATAGGCAAAAACTAAACAAGCTCTGCGGAGATTACCCCATAAAGCAAACTCTTCATATGATATATCTTCCAACTGCATTTTGCACAGGGTGTTTGTTTTAATTAATAATTTTGAAGAGAACACCTTGCACCTGTGTCATAAGGCTGTTCCTCCACTGGGTTATGCTTAAGCAGCTACCACATAGGGCTGCTGCCTCCATACTTCCCTCCCCCCTGTGGTTCATGTAGTGTGGCGATGATCTGCTCTCTTCCCAAACATTACGTCTATGAACCTGAAGAGGGGAACTTACCACTAAGTACATCGTGGTATACATGGCAAAGGAGGCATGGCCAGAGTAAAAGGATTTTCTGGAAGAGAAAATAAGATATTTCCCTGAAGATAATATGTACTGCTTAGGTAGGTATACCTATATATAGGTTGGCTCCAGCCACAAATGACATTTGATCATTACATAACCTTACTCTGACTACACTAAACCATTTTCTTATGATATCCTTTTCATGGTTTTATGGCTATCCTGAAAGGCTCCAATCCCACCAACATTAATCATAAGTACCCCAGGACTCAACGTAGTTAACTATTTCATTAAAATCCATTATTTTAGGGAGATTTACATGCCCATAAATTTTCATTGGGCTGAATGTTTGGAGAACAGATTAATTTGATTATACAGAAAAAAAAAGATTATTTGATTACACAGCAAAGACTTCAGAAAGTTCTCTTGGCTGCCATTTAGTGGCTATTCAGATTTCTGTAGTCCAGATAGGATAGCTTTAGTGTGTTGGAATGTTTAACAGTCCCTGGGAACATACAGAGAAAGGGGAAATATGAGAGAGAGATTCTCAGAGTAACTCCATCTTAATTATGCTAGGTTTAAGTTGATCTAGAGAAGTGATTTGATAGACCTCTGAAAATTTGATACATTACCCCTCTAGCAATAAAGGCTTTTTCCAGAAATCCAAGAGATTCTTGAGTTTGTCAGCCTTGAAAGGCTTGATACCCAGTGAAGGCTGAGATCAGCTTTGACTGTAGCTTTTGGGTCAAGCTAATAATAAGACTGCAATACAATAAATGCATTATTCCTTTGAGACTGGGATAATGACAGACTGAAGTGCATAAATCTCCCCACCATTTCCTCTAGTTCTGGCTGGATTAACTGCTCCTCTCGTTCCAATTTATATCTCCTCAGTCCAGATACTCTCCAGATCTTAGATGAAACACATTTGCTGGAGTGTTTCGCCAGAAAGAACCAGAAGAGATGAATGGAAATGACAGAGGAGTAGGTTGGATGTCAGGAGAAACATATAATGGTAAAACAAAAGAAAAAAGAGATTTCCTACTCCCCAAAGATAATGCAAGCCTTGGATGGCATAAGAATTGCCTTATACCCTGCTGGGTGGAGCTTGCAGGACTGAGTATGGCAGAATGGGAAATCCAAGGTTTTTTCTATCTATTTCCTCTGATTTGTGTCTCTTGCAAGGGATACCACTTACATCCTTCTCCATGGGCATGGACAAACATTTTGCCACTCCTTGAGATTGTCCATTCAATTCAGTAGTCTGATTGAACAAAACTTGCCATTGGGGCAAGAAAGTGGGTGCCTATTTCACTTCTAATGTTCCTTGTGAGCAAGCTTTTTTTTTAAAAAAAAACCCCAAACTCCTATTTATTACACCAAAATTGTTTTCTTTCTTTGGTTTAGAGATGTACCCTAATATATTGGCTTCACTTTCTCAATTTTGAGATTTCCATGTTATAGTCTGTGATAAAATGATAAAAGCTAATGGGACCCTCCATACCTAATCCAACTTGAGAGATGAACCTGCAACCTGAGTGGCAGAAGCGAGTAAGTTGAATTCAGGTTCATACCCAGCACTGATGCCTACAGTTAGACGACTTCTTGACATCTCTTTGGAAGTTGGAGCCTATTTGTTCTCCTTCACAGTGCAGATCAATCATGGACACATTTTTGTGGCCGATAGTCATGCTTTTTAGAAGCGTTTGAGTCTGCAGTTCATTCCATTGCACACATTAATAGATTTTTTTGTTTCTGTTGGGGAACTTTTTGGTGGCTCTAGGGCTTACTAAAAGGTACTTCGGACCTGCAGGTTGCTCTCACTTTACACACCTTTGAGCTAGACTTGCACAATTCTTATCTTTTCTGGCTAGTGTGTCCCACTGCCTGGGTTGTAAACTAACTTAGTTGGAGGCCATCAGATCAAGGCAAGTTGCTGCATGCAGCATCAGAAGGAAAACAGGAAACAAAGATTCGGCCCTTTTTCATAAGCAATTTGGCTATGATGCATGTGAAATAACAGGAATAAAAAATATCTACGCACTATCACTTTCCTGTGAATCATTGTCAATATGCCATTGCGGGGCTGGGCATCAAGAGACTGTCATAATACATACCTGGCCTCCTTTTCCTTAGAGCGGCTACCAGTGCAAACATAGTCCTCCAGGTATCCAGCAGAGCAGACAATGTGAGTGAAATTCGGTTGACAGACAGCCAGAAAATGTGGACGGAGGCGACCTACAGCAACTTTTGCCATGTTCGTGAGTGACTGACCCACGCAGCAGCCGAAAAGGAAGGCCCCAATTTCTTTATAGAGGGCGGCCACATAAGGATTGGAGATTGTAGAGCGTAATCTGTGAGGCAGATGATGCACATGGAAGATTTCGCCTACAGTGATCTGCAAGAAAGAATAGAGATGTTGGTCTATAAGCAATTCTGAAATTTGGGAGTAGCGATAGGATAAATGTTTCTTAAATAATGGGATATGGGATATGCACTGTGAAAGAGAAAATGGGGACGCATCCTTAATGAAAAAAGTAGAGAGCATAAAGACCCTTAGATCAGAGAACATAGAATAATAGGGTTGGAAGGGACCTTGGACGTCTTTTAGTCCAACCTCTTGCTCAAGCAGGAGACCCTATACTATTCCAGACATATGGCTGTCCAATCTTTCTTGAAAACCTCCAGATGCCATTATGCTTAGATCTTGGTGAAGGAAATGCGTCCAATTACACAGTTCATTCTTTGATCATTTGGCTATGGGAATTCCGTAGTCATGAGCCTAGCATTCCTTCCCCCTTGCCTCCCTCCTGACTCACTGCTAGGAAGGAGATCAGGGTGCCTGCTGAAATGAGCACTGTGTCGGTGATGGTCTCAGGATGCTTCAGGGGGTAGCTGATGCTACTGTCATTGCAGAAGAAGCCACGATGCACTGGAGAAACGAGGCCGAATTCACAGATGAAGAATGGGACGGAGACTACAGAAACAGGACAAATTTTTTATTTTTATTTTCTTTGTTACTTATTAAGTATTTTAATTTTAAATTTGCTTTATCTTTTTTTCTTTTATCAGCAAAACACACACACACACAACAGAGTAACAATTCAATGGAGATTTGAATATTAAGTAATTAGCTTAAGACTGAAACCATTAGCATCTATTTGATAATTTGATATGAGTTGCAGTTCTTCTTTAGTGTTATTTTTACATTTGGATGGGAAAAAACCAAATAATTTTATTCTTGTAATATTGAATCCTTAATGATAATTAACATTGATATATTTTCCCTTTCCTTTCTCTACACGCCAGTAACTAATACAATGTTAATAATCTCTAATCATATCATATAAACATCACAAAGCAATGTATAGGAAAATGTAAACAATGCTGTAAACATAGAATACGAAACTAGCTAACATCATCAATGCTAGTAAGGTGTGGAGCTTGCCCTCAATTTAAATTCTAGTGGCTTGCCCTCAGTGAGGATGAGAGTTGTCTTGTAGGGTTCTTTGGTCAGGCCACTTACTGTTAACTTACTAGGACTGATGATGATATCTAGCTTAGTAATAAAACATCTGCAAGAAAACAACCAAGCTCAGAGAGCAGCAAGGACTCCTCACAAAGGGAAAAAGAACACAACACGTGTACTTTCCCAGCTTGGTGCCTTCCAGAAGTATTAATATTAACTGTCATGTATTGAGGGCAATTCTAGTCCTTACGTTTTATTAAAGTATATTTTCTTATGACAAGAATAAAACATAGATCCATATAAATACAAAACTGGCCTAGTTCTCGGGGGCCAGGCTGATCCCCAGTAAGCAGAGAGATATAGTCCCTGTCTAGGTTAAATTCCTCCTGTAGAAAAAAACAGCCAGCATGTATCCCTTGCTCTGAGAAATGCAAAATGCTGCCGTGCGGGGGGGGGGGGGGGGAATACACACTGAGACAGTGTCTACATGGATAGGAAATATATCCAACAATGTTCTTGCAACTCACAGGATCTTCCTCCCAAGTATGCAGCACCTGTAGCCATTATGGACTTTTTGCTAATAAATAATACATATACGAGTTTTAGAATACAGAATAAGCATAGCAGACTGAGAAAGGACCTTGGACGACTTCTAGTCCAATACCCTGCTCATGCAGGATTTTCCTTTGGAACGTTAAAGTAAGTCTCTCTATATATGTTACATTGTAGTTTACTCATTTCTGTCCTATTCCTTCTGTTGAGACCCATCTACTATTTAAACCTGGATTAGATTTGAGGACAAGCACTTCTGCAACTTAAATTCTCCTCCCTCCATGAATCCAATTGCAAAGGAATTTAAAAAATACAGTTTTGATTTACTAAAGATGTCATCTGATATTAATCTGAGACAACTCTCAATGTATACATTTTACCATGGTTTATTTCAACCAACCACAGCTTAAGACTAACAACAGTTTATCTGGGATGAGATGGTAAGGCAAACCATAGTTTAAGAAAAGCAAAACTTCTGATTTTTTTTCCTGGGCTTCATTGGAAAAAAGGGAGCAATACGTCTGTGGCTCACTATCATAAAATGCAAATGCACTTTTCATCTCAGTAATTAAGTGTACATAAGGTAGGCTATTATTATTAGAGTGAGGGAATGAAATTGAAGTTGTGGTTTGTTGAACCACAGTGACTGGATTTACATGGTATGTAAGACCAAATCAAACCAACCACATTGTAGTTGTAATTTGTCTCTCTAGGTCTCACATGTTTTTCCTCACTTGCAGATAACTAAACAAAGTGGTGAATGCATCTCTGCCTCATTCGCCAAAATCTTTTTGCTTTCAAGTTCAATGCTGAACAAAAACAAAGTGAGTTTGAGGAATGGGTTACACTTGTGGGAAAAAGTAGCTCTAATTGATGCCCATTGGTTAACATCCACTGGTTATGTTCAGGTTAGCTAGGTCAGATACAAGCCTAGCATGCTGCACTTTGTTTTCTCTTTGATTAGCTTTCTATTGGCACTGAATCTTGAACATGATTTAAGGGATTGTATGTACAAACCAATAAAATGGCCTTATTTAGTAATCTAATTAAGTGTATTGTCTGAGTGCAGCCATAATATTACCAAGAAGCCTACCCACAATTCCAAATCACATTTTTTAAAAAGGAACAAACGAGTGGTTGGATGCATCGAAAACGAAATTAGGTAGGTGGGAAGCTAACCGAAACCACAGGGAAAGAAATAAGAATTATAGAAGGAAAATTTGCCACTGAAAGGATGGTGGTTTTATAGTCTTTGTCCTGGTTCACACCGTGTACTAAGCCATTTTTTTAAAAAAATCATGATTTGTCAAATAAGGCTTGCCCAACATGCTATGCATAAACAATCCTCATGAAATGTTAAACTAACCAGTACTTTTATTTTATAATTAATTGCCTATTAGTACACTTCTATGAGAAGAAGCTTTTTTTCACTCTTGAAGACACCCTTCTCATAGAGCAGACTTGTGCTTCTCAACCTTGGGGACTTGGAAGATGTGTGGACTTTAACTCCCAGAATTCTGGGAGTTAAAGTCCACATACCTTGCAATTTGCCAAGGTTGAGAAATGCTGTCATAGAGCATAGAATTTATCATGCAAGGCTTCTCTTTTACCAGCAGCTACCTTGAGAATGATCTTATGACATTCTTGTCAGGGGGATTTGGATGAAGAGAAATGGGGAGGACAGGAAAAATGTGCTTAACATTATGAAGGTTCCTCAGCATCAGCAACGGGAATGGGTAGAGCCGAAGAGAGAAGGATTATGTTCCTCAAAGCCACTGCAACATCTCTGAACTGAAATGGCCACAGAGAACCAGCTGCTGCTACCACCTCGGCCTCCATTCCCCCCTCCCTGGTTCTTCTTTCAACTGTCATCAGATTCCCTGGGAAGGGCTGTTGAATTCTGCTTGCCACACAGAAGGAAGTGGAATATGAAACCAAGCAGATAAACCTTGAGGCTTGAGCCAAGGTGCCTTGTGGCTCTTTCTGCTCAGGAACCTTGGAATGGATGTCACTTATCCCACCTCTGGGCTTTTGGCACAAAGAATCTCCATCCCAGTCTGAGGGATATGCTAGCTGCCACACCCGAGATCAATTTCTATACGACTCTACCACATTTAGCAATCAGAGTAGGATTTTGGAAGCCTGGGCATATAAAGCAGCCACCCCCAAACCGACTGCTCATTCCCCCCCCCCAATACTAACAGGAGCTGAAACGCATCATTTGACAATTGCTGCTCCTATTGGGTATTTGGAGTCATACTATCTTGTCTAATGTTGCTAAGAACACATTTCTCTAATCACTGAACCACACTTTAAAAGGATTGTATAGTTCAGAGTCTGGATAATCTTGACATTTTTGTAATGGATTGGACTTATACCTCAATATAATAAGGAAAAACATTGCATTTTGGATAATCAACACATTAACAGGGTTTTTTTTAAAAAATGAAAATGATATTTCCCCAACTTTGGGTTCTCCAGATAAATTAGGGCTATTCCTAGACTCTCAACATGGCTCAAGATGGTTCCAACATGGGGCTAGGCACATGGAGAAATTCTTATTTGGAGGCAGCAGATCAAACTCTCTTATGCTGCCACCAGTCACGTAAGTAGAACAGGATCATCCTCTACCTATACCATTGGCTTTCAGTGCAATGGATGCATATATAGCAATAGCTTCTAAGCTAGCATTTCTCAACCCTGGCAACTTTATGATGTTTAGTCTTCAATTCCTAGAATTTTCCAGCCAGTCATGCTGGTTGGGAAATTTGCGAGTTGAAATCCACACATCTTAAAGTCACCAAGATTGAAACTTATTGTTCTAAACCACTGTGTTGCTATTTCAGCAAGGAGAATTGGAAGAACAGCAAAGGCAGGGCATGTGAGGCAGCCACAAGGGCATACAGCATTTGTACAGCCATGTTGTCCGGTTATAACCATAGGCCACCTGTCCGCCCACCATTTCTGGAGGGTAGAAAAAGATGACATCATCTTCAAATACAACTCCTCTTGGTGTTTCTGGTGTTACACATTAAACATGGTTTTTTTCTGGCTTGTGCCTGTTGGACTGATGAGGTCCAGATTGCTTGGTCCACTTTCATTTCTTCTAAGCAAGCCCTTGCATTTTTATTGGTTGTTGTGTGTAGTGGCAGGAATGCGGGGGCACCATTTTGGATCTGCATGCTACTCTCATAAGGGTAACTTCCTTTCCCCCATTTTCGAAATAACTTTTTGCTTCTTTAATTATATAAATTTTTGAAAAACTATTTTCAAAGTTAAAGTATCAGAAAGCACACCTATACAGTGATTTGGTAAAATAATAGTTTCTTTCTTGCATTTCTTGCAGCTTTTGTTTGCTTTTCCCCTCCCCCTCCAAGGAAAATAAAGCAATTGGCAATGGCTTTCCTGGCATGGGAAGCTGGGAGGGCACAGCAACAGGGGAACTGTCTGGGGAGAGAGTGTGCATAGCAGCCAAGCAGTCCAATCTGAATTCCTGGCAAGTTGCTGCTGAATTGTCCCAACCTGCATAGAATTTCTTCAAATTAGCTTACAGTTCAGCTGGCATCAGCACAGGACAACGGTAGTGCAGAACTGCCTCTAGACTTGAACTTGGGAGACAGTTTCCCAAATGTATGGTTTTATCACAAGATTTAATAGACAAGGCCTGCCCTACCCCCTTGAGAGCTCCTGAGCATATTCCTTCATTGAAATGCAATGGAATCTAGCCCCTTCCCCAGCTGCTGAGTGAGGTGGAATAGCTAGCAGTAGGGTTTCAGGGATGACATGTTGATTATCTGGGGCGACGCTAATAACAGCCCTAGATCCTTTGAGGTCATACAAAAGCTTGTTTCACATGTTTCAGTTATGCCAATATGTGTCTTTTCAATCTTCCTATTTTATTTGATATGTATTTCTAAGAAGCTACATATTCCCAAGCATCCAAATTTTCCTCCTATGCCCTTTTCTAATTTTCTGAAGGTCTTGTTTGCTAGCTCACAATAACTTTTCCAGGTTTCCACAATAGTCATCTCTTGCAATCATCTCCCCCTCCCTCCAAGCTCACCTTATATGGTGCCCCAGTGCTGCCATGCATGTAGATCTTCACTGGCACTTGGAAGGAGCTATTAATATCCACTTCTCTTGGCGCCCTGAGGTATTCCCATTGCCTCTCTTGGCCAACTGCCCAGGTGCAGCCCTAGCAAACAGTGAGACTGGCCAAGCAGTTACACCAGGTTGAAGGTCCCCGTTTGAAGAACTGGTTGGATTCACACATTAATATAAGGCACAATGTATTACATTTTCTGCTCAGAACAAAGCAGATGGGGGACATGGTTTGCTTGTTTGTGGGTTTTGCTCTCCTTTAATAGACTCACTAGAAGTAAAAAAAGTAAGCAAAACAAGCCATGACTGTTTTGCTTCTTTGCAAGACAGATTCTAGCTTCCTCAACAAACCATGATAGAAACAATTTGTGGCTTAGCACAATGCATGAAACCAGCCTTCAATTGCAAAGCAACTATCTCCTAACAGTTCAACAGCTTGACAAAGAGGGACTTGCTCTGAGCCATGAGTGACACTCTTTTGACATTATTTGGCAGGGTGTTACTCCTGGTCTCTGAAAACAGGCAGCAGCCTGTCTGGCCCCGTCACAGCAACACCCAGGAGAGCAAGATTCAGACTGTGATGTTTTCCGAGTTCAGGGAAGGAGGAGAAGGTTCATGAAAAACTGAAAGTAGGAAAACAGTGGAGGGAGGCTGGAGGATGCTCATAAAACTGTGTTGGGATCAGCTGCCAAAACAGAAGCAGTCTGGAGTTCCAGCTGAGGATAAAACCAGAATCTTCCTTTCTGGGAACAGATTTTGCCTACCTACAACTTGAACTCTCTTTGTCCCAAGTTAACCTGAGCTTTGCTAGCTACCAGTACTTCTGGGTCAGCATCTGAAGGACAATCCAATTCTTATCTGAGATACTTTCTGAATGCCTCTTCCTGCCCACCACTACTGAGCCAACTTTTTTACCTGCCAAATTGCCTGCAATCTGAACCCTTGCTCCTTCCAGATCGCTGTCAAATTCTGCAGATGGAGTAGTGGCTTGAACAAGTCAGCTCCTTAGTAGCCATCCATGTCAGTCCACCTAGATAACCTTTGTGCAAATTTTCTTCTTACGTTCTGGCCATATTTCCCAACAACCTGGCTCTAGCATATATCGAAGGCTAGGCTAAAATTGTATACAGTCAAAAAAGGATTATTGATACAACATGATGGATGAAAAGACCCCCAATTTCCTAATATTCCAGGTTATAGGAAAGATTACCCAAACTTTTAAACTGACCTACTTTATAGACAAAGTTTAATTCTGCCTTTCACCCAGAGCTGTCCCAAAGGCATTATCTTATCTGCCTCTGACTATAGATATGCACTTGCCTGGGATTAATAGACATTTATAAAATTGTGAACTATGAAGAAACTGGATGGAAATTTTATAATATTCTTTTCAAATATTAAAATTCTAGAACCAATGGAATATATCAAAAAGATTCTGCACTAACTTCTACAAATATTATATCATATGGTACACATTATTATGTTGAATTCCTGCTTTATTATTTGATAATGGACACAGAACAACTGTCCATCACAGAGGTTAGCAGCAATAGCTAAAAATGTATCCTCCTTATTCAACGTGTTCCTTGACATTTCAGATACTGGATGGCAGCAGTTGCCTTGTAGGGTTTTTTTTAAAGCGACCATTGCTGAACAATTTCCAATTTTTTAAAATAAATGTTTGCACATGCTAATAGTTTGACAGTATACTTACCACACATAAGAACTATTTCTGAATGAAATCTAAAACCAGTGTGCCTATTTCCATCTGACATATGGTAGACAATATATCATTTTCTATCTCTGTGCTGTTTATGAAGGTTCCATTCCTAATAACTACACAAGGAGAACCAGCATGGTGAATACCTTTAGTACAAAAACTGGGCTATATATTGGGGACAGGGGACTCTTAAAGAAGCATTGGCACTTAAGACTAGTTTCTACAGTCTATATCCCATCTCTTGTGAACAAGTATAGTCTTCTAGGAAATTCATCTGCAAATATCTAATTCAAAGTTGTTACAAAGACAATAGCTACTCTGCCTAGGGACAAATCAGACAGATCACCCTTTAAGCTGTGATTAAATATGCCTAGAATCGGTTAACTTCCTTTATTTCATTTCTGCAGACATTCTCTTCTATAGACTGCTTGTTTAGATTTCTTGTATACTTATTAAAATGCTTCCGGAATTCCCACATAGAATTCCTAATTATGAAACTATATTGAAAAATAAGGCTATATAGTGTGCAGTTCTCTCATTCAGAGACCTGGTCCTGTTCACAGCTAATTCTATGGGAGAAAAAACGGGCATTTTTCTAGCATCCATTTTTTTCTGCTTCACTTGTAAACAGAGAGTCACATTTCAAATGTGGTCACATACTTTATAGCTTGTTCTGCTGCAGTTGTGAACTGAAGTGATACCTTTGATCTCCCAAACCTACAACTAGCCACTAAAAATTCATATCTGCCAGGAACTCATTAGGTGACCTCAGGCAATTTCTTCTCTTAGCCTTATCTGCATGATGGGGATAACAAGATTGTTCTAAGAATTACAAGATAAAAGATCTGAAGGTCTTTGAATACTTCAAAGCAGCCTCACAACCTGCTGCATCCATGATAGCTTGGAGCATCTTTCCCTTACTTAAAGTGTGGTTAGCATGGGTGTGTGTGCTGGTTGGAGAACACAGGAGTTGTCCTTATCTGTACAACATTCTATACTTGCTTGTGATTATTATTAAAAAGGGACTGCCTTGAAGAGGTTAAAGCTTCCTTGAAGTCAGTGAATACTGATATCACTACAGTAGCAGCAAACAGTGAAAACAATTCTTTCCCTTTGCTCCAGTCTGCCTTTCTTGTCTGTCCTCTTTGCTTTCACAGGCTCCATGTCAACTTGGAACATCCAGTTTGGGCTATGTTTTCATATCAGAACTTTTTACTTAAAAAATAAAATAAAAATACAACTTCTTTGGAAACCAATCAGGTCACTTTCTAAGGAATTTTTTTCAAGGTTTTCAGTAACATAAGGACACCACACACACACACACACACACACACACACACACACACACACACACCCCATCCTCATCAGGACTGTAGCTGGCCTCAGCTTTTATGTTGTGAAACACAACTCTTTAGCTTTCAAAAATGTACAACCCAGTTTGGAAAGAAAAAAAAGTAACTTATTGAAGTGCAAAAATGGAATATCCCCCTGGAATGAGGACATAAGAATTTAAATAAGGTCTCCTGCCTTAGGCAGGGGACTGGACAAGAAGGCCTCCAAGGTCCCACCCAGCCCTAGGATTCTGTCTTTCTATTTCTATAATTCTCTTGTGCCATTCTGATGAATGCCCTTTCTGATGGTCGTACATCTGTCTCCAAGCACCAAACACATCTCTTTGTACCGAGCACACTCTTGTCCTTCTCATGGCTGAAACCCTACCAGAAGGTGACTGAAAAAGGAAAAAGCCAAAATTTACTGATGGGCTGGATTTAAACTGAGCTTTTCCTCCTCATCAGTTCTGTCTGAAAGTTTCCTTATTATTCCGAATCATCTAGCATAAAATTGAGGCTGTTTGTGAGCACAAAACCTGGTACAAGGGTATAGAATTTAACTTCCTGGAAAATGCCACATTCATCTTAAAAAGCAGCCTCTAGGGTTGGAGGCAATAATAAACTTTGCATGTGCATGTGGGTAGAGCCTTAGGAAATATCAGAAGGCAGAAATATGACTGAACTGAGTTGACTGGAGTCTGGACTTGAGTGGTACCATATGGTTAGCAGAAGTAGAAACCTGATCTTTGCTGCCATGATCAGCAAAAGTGGGTTATCTTAAATTATTGTCTGCAGCTCCCTTTTTTTTAAGTCTATGGAGATTCTCAGTCATCCAGGTCACGGTTGCCCCAAAGGTGCTTTTTCAAAAGGCAACTGGACTTCAAGAGGAGGTGGTCGTTTGGCAGCTTTCTTCAGAAGCAAAATATCTTCAAGGAAAAATAAAGCCCAGTTCCTTTTTTTAAAAGGACCTGTCTCCTGCAATAATGGCTCCAAAAAATTCATCCAACCCAGATCCTAGGCTTAATTCTGATGGGATTCAAGTAGCCCTTTGTTTTGACCCAAAACCTCTCCAGATATTCTGTCATATATTATAACCAAGATTTACTTCCACAGGGCAGAATCAGATGTTACCAACAGGTTTGTTTTTGTTTGTTATTAATATCCACCTGGTTTTGTGGATAGGTTTGTTGAGAGCGACCTGTGGAAAAAGTTTTCAAACTTCTTCCCTAGGTGTTTTCCCCCCTGATAACTAGGCTTAACTATATGAAGAGTCCAGCAGGAGGTGAGGGCAAGTGCCTAGGGGAGAAGCGAATCACTGGATAGAGTGCAGAATTAAAGTTCTGCTTGCTGTGATTGCCCATTCTTCTCAAGAATTTGTTCTCATCTCTATACAATTATTAACCAGCAAGCAGAAGATCATTAACCAGGAAGCACAAATGTGCAGAAATATGTGTTGTTCTGACTTCCAAATGGTCATCTCCCCTTGAATAAAGGAAAAGGTGCCTGTGCCTGAAGGTTCTTAGTACTCCTAAAAGTGCCATGCTTACCAATGGATATACAGCTGGCCTCCCTGACAGACCTCCTCAGGGAGCCATTCTATAGGCGGTTTCTGTGTTGGCGAGAAGGCAATTACTTATTGGATGTTTATCCCATTGGAGGGGTGAGTGGGCAAAGTGACATCCATTGCAATCTCTCCTGATACTGCCACGTGGTCTCCACATATCTTGTAGGAAGTGACACCCGCTCACTGTTACTGCTTTTCCAACAGCAACCTCTATAGCAGAGCACTTGCAGAGCAAGAAAGTGGAAGTGAACCTGATAACTGAGTGTCATACATTTAACACCCTATCAGAAAGCTATTCCAGAAGACTTGACTTTGCTCAAGAGCTGTCTGCTCCATCCCAGCCATGGACCACTATGATTCGTAGTGACATAATTTCCACAGCAGATGTTAAGGACTAAAAGTCCTCTGTGGAGGATTAAATGAATATCTGAGCAGCGGTTTCAGCTGCATGTTTCAACTCAGAACAGCCTTGGACTGATGCAGACATAACAAATGGGTATGCCCACTTGGAGCACCCAGTACTGGTTACTCTGATTCTTCCATATGATAATAAGTTTGGTCCTGTATTACCAGATTCCCAATTATCCAAACCTGAAATAAAATGGACTGCCACATAAATTAATTAGTAAATTAAATAAATTATTCAGTAAATGATACCAGAGTCTGGGAAGCTGGAGATTCCCAGGTCCTTTTGGTTCAGACAAGAAACATGATAGATGCAAGAATTCCCAGTTATATGCGTAAGGAGGTAGCAGTAGGAGCATAAAATAAGTTGGTCCATCACCTCTATTGCAGAGAGAAGTTGACTATTTAATTCCTTCTCATCCCTCTGTGGCAAAACGTCTCTTGATAAACAATTGTCATGTACTAGTATGTAGAAATTGCAGAGCCCCCATCCTTCACTCACCCACAAGTAAACACACAACATCCACGGCCACCAAGGTCTTCCTCAGCAATGTTTGTGGAGGAGCAAAGGCAGTGGATTGAATTGCTGAGCTCCGCACAGTCACCCTGACCTCTCTATGTTCACTCTGCCACTGTAAAGGCTGCAGGGCCTGATTAAGATTGTTTTGCATCGTCTGTTCAGGTCAGCTTGCCTTCTGCAGGATCAAGTTGGATCCAATTTCTTAGCCCCTGCAAGGAAAACAGAAGCCAGAGCTTTGGTTCCAGGTGGAGAGATGATTAACTGGGATCCGGTCAGTAGCTCTTGGTAGAAAAATAAGGAACGCGATGTCGGGTTCGGAAAAGAAAGCAAACCTGGCTTCTGAGTGTCTTCGGGCGATTCTGTCCGACCTTCCAAGGGGCCTGGCGGCGGGGTGGGCTGGGCTAGGGCGAGGTTAAACTACAACCAGTAACTTTTCGCTGCAAGTTATTAGCCCAGCGCGCCTCGTCGCGAGGGAGGCGTTTTGCAAGGCTCTTCTTACGTTAGCTCCCCTGCCACGAGATGGCAGATCCCGAGTAATCGAGCTAACCGAACTTTGTGAGGGAATGGGGCAACTTCTGAGGAAGTAGCTGCTTCGGGGCAGAGACCCACCTGGCGCCTTCGCTTTCTCCTTCAAACCACGCGCGTCCGGGTGGGCGACTGCAGAGTTAGGACGGGGGAGGGAGGAGGACTATTCTTTCCCGGCGGGGCTGAATCTCGGCTCAGCTCTACTCCGTCTCTGTTGGTCTTTCGTCGGTTTCTTTCCTTTCCCTTCCTGACGCGCCCGCCCCCGCTTCTCCTCGGCTGAGTTGCCGGAGAGCCCGAGCGGGAAAGGAAGTCGCGAAGCGGCTGCGATCCAATTCACGTCATAGAACCATCGAATTGGATCGCACGTGCACTTGCGCGTAAGCCCCTCGGCTTACTTCCGAGTCGATCTGCCGCCGAACTCTTGGGAAGCAGCAGAAATTAACAGGGAGGGGCGAAGGACGAGAGATCGGGCGGCGCGCGGTGGGTCCCCGAGCCAACCCTCTGCCCCTCGTCCCTATGGGCCATCGTCGGAAGCGTCCCGTGCCCAGAGCCGCCGAAAGATTCCCGGGATGGGAAAAACCGCATCGGCCACCAACTCCCCTCTGGCAGCAGACGCACTCCTCACGCCTAGATCCGAGGGCGGTCCCTGTCATGAGGCACGGTCAGGTGGCAGTTCTGGGAGTTTAAATCGAAGAATAGCCCCAATCTTCATCGATCTTACTCAACTCTTTCTTCCCCTTCCCCTTCTCAAAACTCATTCTTGCTTCACCATTTCACTGCGTGGGAGGCAAGGGCACAGCTTGCGTTCTGCTATCTGAGAATCTTTGCTCCATCTGAGCAAAGATCAGGTGTATCCAATCAAATTATCTGAAGGGGAAGGGAAATGTAATTTAACCCATAAAGCGCACCACGGAGAAAAAACTTATGGGTCTTCTGCACTACCCAATCAAAGCACAATCCTCCCCCCACCCTCCAGTAATCTGATGTACACTTTAGTTTGTTCCCAACCCGTAAGTGACATGGCTCATAAGTCGTCTTTAAGGTACTTGCATTTCAATAGTATTTTCTTCAATTTTGACAAGGTTGTTAGATCGGGTAATGAAAGGCACAAAAGGCTAGCGATAAAAACAGCTCTTTATTGGTATAAGGACAGGCATCCACTGAATGCATGGTCAGGCAGCACTCCAGCCAATCAGGGGCCTCTCTGTTCCCATACAAAAGAGAGGACCTGAGTGGAAACTACTGTTGTCTTGCTGCAACACCAGGGGGGGGAGGGAGTATCTAACACCCCTCCCCTCTAGGATGGAACATTCTAACAGGTGACACAGTCTTTGTGTCGTCCTGCTGGACCTGCGCAGTTCAGTTGGTTGGTTCCCCTTGCGCTGATTGGTCGGACCTGCTGCCTCTCTGAACCCGTCCAATGGAACCCTCTGGAAACTTTCGGAGGCCTCGGCTGGAACTTCTGGAGTTGGATCTTCCTGGGCCCTGTCGGAATCAGATAAGTCCCCTGACGTTTCCTGCTCGGTTTGGGGTTGGTGCGGCTCAGCTTGCGGTGGTGTCGTTGGCGTTTGCCGGAGTGGGGAGTTTTCCACTCATCCCCGGAGTTGGTCGATGTGCCTCCTCCAATGTCGTCCGTCCTCGAGCTGGACGGAGTAGGACCACGGGCCTGAAACCACGACAGATGGTTGCGGGTATCCACAGGGTCTCCCCCGTGTAATTATGTGCATAGACCGGGTCGTCTATGTTGAAAGTCCAAATTTTGCTCGTGGAATCAGGGCTTGGAATCATGAGTAGTTGGGGTGTAGCCGGTCTAGATGAGACCTGAGCCGGCGCCCCATGAGGAGTTTGGCCGGGCTTCTGACGGTGGTGGCGCTGGGTGTGATGTGCTGTATAAGCAGGTAGTGATCTATTCGCATTTGCCAGTCACCCGAGCCCATTCTGTTTAGGGCTTCCTTGGTAGACCTTACCATCTGTTCCGCCTTGCCATTTGATGCTGGATGGAATGGAGCAACTAGGTCATGTCGGATTCCCTGTGCTGCTAAGAATTCTTCAAATGATTTGGCCATGAATTGTGGGCCGTTATCTGATACCAGCACATCGGGAAATCCGTGGGTTGCGAATAGCCTGTGTAGCGTCTTGATGACTGCATCCATGGTGGTGGATGTCATCAGGGCTACCTCCAGCCAGTTTGAGAAAGCGTCCACGATTATGAAGAATGTCTGACTGTGAACTGGGCCAGCGAAATCTATGTGGACCCTGGACCACGGTGCTTGGGATCGCTCCCATTCTTTTGTGGGCGCCTCTGGGGGAGCCGGTCTGGAGTCTTGGCAGGGTGTGCATGTGGCTACCCACTCCTGTATGTCACTGTCCAAATTGGGCCACCACACATAACTCCTTGCCAATGCTTTCATCCTCACAATTTCCGGGTGACCCATGTGCAGAGCCTTTAACATGGCTACTCGTAGTTGCTTGGGAATGACTACCCTGTCCCCCCACAGTAGACAAGCCCTGATGGCTGACAGTTCGTCCCACTTTGCAAAATACGGTTTGAATTCAGCTCCCCTTGGTCCACCCCCAATTCAATGTTTGTTTGATGATGGGGTCCTTTGAGGAGTGGCGTGCGATGTCGCTGGAGGAGATGGGGCCCGAGTCTAGGCAGTCGAGCAGGAGTACCACAGCCTCGGGGGCGGGGGCAGCGAGCAGGTCTGGTAGTGGGCATCGGCTTAGTGCGTCGGCATGTCCCAGTGTGGTGCCTGGACGGTGGATGAGCCGGTAGGAATATGCCACCAGGAAGATGTCCATTGGGTCATGCGGGGGGAAAGTGATACTGGTGTTGGGCAGTCCCCAGCCAACAGTCCCAACAGGGGCTTGTGGTCAGTCACCAATTCGAAATCCCTGCCATACAAGTACTCATGGAACCACTTGACTCCTGCCACTGCAGCCAGGGCTTCACGGTCCAACTGGCTGTAGTTCCATTCGGTGGCGGACAACGTCCTCAAGTAAAATGCGATGGGGGCTTCTGTGCCGTTCGGCATCCGGTAGCTCAGGACCGTGCCGACGCCGAAAGGGGAGGCGTCGCAGGTCAGCAAAAGGGGCAGGGTCTGGCTGTATTGCACCAAGAAAGAGTCCGCCGATAACAATCCCTTCACGGCAGCGAATGCATCCTCCCCCATGTCCACTCCGTGTTTTTCGCTAGTAGGTGGTGGAGCGGTTCAGCAACCGTCGCTTTCTGCTTGAGGAACACACTATAAAAGTTAAGTAGCCCTAGGAATGCCTGGAGTTCGATCTGATTCCTCGGAGTAGGGGCTTCCCTAATAGCTCTGATTTTCTGGTTAGTCGGATGGATCCCGGATCCATCGACATGTAGCCCAGAAATTCTACCCTGGGTACATTTATTCTGCACTTTTCCTTTTTTAGGCGGAGGCCCTTGTCTAGTACAGCGTGAACTCGTTTTAAAAGTTGCACTTCGTTTGCAGCTGATACCAATATGTTGTCGAAATAGGGGATGACCCCTGGTATCCCCTGCAAAAGTTGTTCCATAATACTTTGGAACAGCCCAGGGGTGATACTAATGTCAAATTGCAGGCGATTACATTTGAACGCCCCCCTGTGCGTCACGATTGTTTGGGCCTCCATAGTGGCGCCATCTACTGCAGCTGCTGGTACGCCTGCGCCAAGTGGGAACTGAGAATGGCCATAGTACCCAGAGGTGAGTGACGATCATTACAGCAAATGGGAGGAAAGAGCCTTTATTGGAGTTAAGCAGTTCAGGGCTGAAATGGGATAAAACAAAGCATGAGGGAAATTTTGATCCCCAAGAATGGGTTAATTTCAATAAAATTTCCAACCTGTAGATCAATTATTCACCAAAGGAAAAGTCCATTGAATTTACTATTGAAATGCATTATTTTATAACTGAAAAGGACTTCTGGGCAACTTAATCCCAGACTTACTAATCATCATAGTTGTTCTTAGTTGCGAAGTTGTGTCCGACCCATTGCAACGCCATGGACAATGTTCCTCCAGACCTTCCTGTCCTTTATCATCCCCTGGAGTCCATTTAAGCTCATGTCTACTGCTTCAGTGACTCCATCCAGCCACCTTATTCTCTGTCATCCTCTTCTTTTTTTGCCCTCAGTCTTTCCCAGCATTAGGCTCTTCTCCAGTGAGTCCTTCCTTCTCATTAGGTGGCCAAAGTATTTGAGTTTCATGATCAGGATCTGGCCTTCTAAAGAGCAATCAGGGTTGATCTCCTTTAGGACTGACCAGTTTGATCACCTTGCAGTCCAAGAGACTCCCAGGAATCTTCTCCAGCACCATATTCCCAATTCTTTGGCACTCAATCTTTCTTATGGTCCAACTTTCACAGCCATACATTGCAACTGGGAAAACCATAGCCTTGTCTATACACACTTTTGTTGTCAGGGTGATGTCTCTGCTATAGTATATCATGGATATACTATAAAACTTCCACATGCTATTGTGGTACTGGGGGTGGATGTGTTGGAAGGGATAAGTTGGGAATATAGGGTCACCCAACACTTATTATTGGGCAGCAACGACATAGGCACTACCAGAGGCAGATGATTGGTTTTGTGAAGATATTTAGTAAAGATATCATTCATATTGCATAGGAGAAGGCAAGGGTAAACCACTCTTGTACTTTAAAAAAACCACATAGATAGAAAGTATAAAACAATTGATAAAATGGTACTGGATGGTGGCCCCAAAGTTTGAATGGCACTCAACATGCTACTGAGAAACACCTAAACAGCCTTTGGAATATTAATGGTGTTTATGATGTGGCTAGATTAGGGGACATCCAGTTGCTGATGTTGCCATGCAGGAAAAGAAAATCTGAAGTTGCAAAGATGGAATTACAATGGAAACATGTCATATAAGAAACATGAACATAGTAAAATTATACAGTGAAAAATGAAATGAATTCCCTGTTTGAGAAAGATTGGCAGAGGTGTGGTGGCTCAGTAGCTTAATGAGATGGGTTTTGTTCTAGCACCACATGGTGGGGTGAGCGCCTTTCACTTGCCTCAGCTTTTGTCCACCTAGCACTTTGAAAGCATGTTATATGCAGATAGATAAATAGGAACCCCTTTGGTGGGAAGATGAGCTAGCGCTTCTTACCATGATCCTGTAGGTGCTGGACCTTCCCAGATGAGACACCCATTTGGGAGGCTACTTCAAAGGAGGGAGAAGGCCCTGGATGCTGCTGCAGGATGCCTTGCCTTTTTTTTGTGTGTGTCTTGCTTTCTGGTGGAGCTAGCTTGTCCCTGTGCTGCATTTTGGAAAGTGCACAAGCATGAACTGAATGGACCACCATGTTAGGCAATCAAAACACTGTATTAGCACTGTAGTCTCCTGGCTAGTGTAACATTGGTGTATAGTAAATAAATAAAATAAATTGTCAGAGCCAGGGGAGGACTAGAAAAAGAGGGACTAATTTAGAATCCTTAGTCACCACAAATGAACAAAGTCCAACCCTCTTTGATTGCTGTTGACCCTTATTTAATTCTAACCAGGTTCTGACCATTAGTTGAGAAGATACCTGTGCATAGTCTTTGAGCAACAAATCAGCTAATTTGAACCTTCATATGCGGACCTGGTTTTTCATGCCTGACATCAACTATACATTGACATCTTGGATACCATTGTGTTGATTGATGGATATGTTTGAGATTGGTTGAATTGGACTCTTTCAGTCGTGTACTATTTAGGAATGAAAAACAAGAAATGGCATTGTTTTCATAGTGAAGAAAGAGCAGAACTTTGTTCTCCCACCACTAATACAGAAGATGAGGATAATGAATCTTATGATTAAGTTCAATTTGAAATTGAAAGAACATGCAGGCAAAATGTGTTGCTTGTGGTTGGAGACTGCAATGCCAAATTTGGGAAAAAAAAACATTTGGACCATATGACCTAGGAAATTGAAATTAATCATGATAATTTACCCATTTCTGCAATCCACTTCTTTCTTCATTGCCAACATAATCTTCAAACAATGCCTATATACATGGATATCAATAGATGGGGTATGCAGAAATAAAATGATTATATTATTAATAGGAGGAGGTGAAGGAGCTCAGTTATAGCATCCAAGACATGGGCAGGGACTGACGGTGGAATAGATCATTAATTGCTCCTGTGCAAATTCCCAGTTAAGCTGAAGTAAAAAAAAGAAAAAGAAATATACCATCTGTTGTCAATGAGAACATAAGGAATCATTTATATAGTAAAACAGAGGACCTGTGCAATGAATTTAAAGATGTTAAGGATGAATGTGAAAAGAACTAGTCGTTTTAACTATTCAGTCATGCCTGATTCTTGGTGAAGTTATAGGCAAGTCCTCTCCATTTCACCCTGTCATGCACAGCTTCTTTCAGTTGTGAATGTGAAAACAGATTACAAAAAAAAAATCAAGAAATATATAAAAAATAAACAATGTCCAAACAAATGGTGGAAATTGCCAAGAAAAGAAGAAAAGCCAGAGCCAAAGTAGACCTTATCTAACAACATGAAATTTAATGTAGATCAAAGTAAGGTTTTACACTTAGCAAGAAAAACCAAATGTACTGATATACAGATTAGGTGAAAACCTGGCTCATTAGCAGTAATTGTGTAGGAAGTTAGCACTCTCCCCACTCTTAGAAAAATGAAATATCCTAGGAAATATTGAAAAGGCAGGATATTACATTTCCCTGGATCAGAAATGGAGAAACCTGTTTTTAGGCAGAAAACAGGCTCACTGTCAGCGTTCCAAATACCATGCAAAAGTAAATCAGAGTCCAAGGCAGAATCATCCTTAAAGTTCCAATTTAATAATACAGGCATGTTGGCACACCTATGGAATTCCAAATCTGATTTGCTTCCTGGAATTCCACCCAGTTGAAAGTTCATAATCTTATGCCCACTCCCATAATCCATCGGTCCAATCTTCTTCGACCCCGACAACTCCATCTCGCTGGTTCCGGTCAGGTGTCAAGGTGTGGAGACAAAAGATGACCTTGGGCTTCTGGAAAGAATAACAAGAACACATTCCACAAATCTACTCCTTTCTATTCCCCCCTCCCAACTACTACACTAATGAAACAGCATAGGAAAAATAATAGAAAGTGTGGCAGGCCAAAGATCTTAAAAGAAACATAACTACAGGCCTGACACTCACTCTTAATAGCCCCCACTTTTCTTAATGGTCTATTAAGATGCCCAAGCCAGTCTATTCTATATAATAAAGAGTTCTCCCCTTCAGCTCCAGAGTGATGGGATTAAGGCATGATAGTATTCGCCCTTTACCCCATTCATCACATGGCATCTGGAAACTCAAACTTGGACTCAAAACAAAGCCTATAGAGTTGCCCCTGCATGGCCCAATGGGAGTCTGACAACCAATCAGAATACATTTCTTACACAGGAACAGGAAACAGAGAGGTGGGGCTGAACAGAGAGTATAAAGCCAGAAACTTTCAGCCCTTTTTTCTCTTCTCTTCTTCTTCCCCCAACATTGAAGCATGTGATCACCTTTTCTGTTCAGGACTCAAACCATGTAGTCCTGCCCACCATTAAACCATCTTTCCAAGCAGCCTCCATGTCTCCAGTGTCTTTTTTCCCCTCTTGGAGCCGAACCCAGAAGGACATTTCTTCCAACAATTCTAACAGAAATTTTGGTGTTCTAATGGAGAATCACTTAAATATGAGCCAGAAGTGTGTGGCAGTGGCCAAAAAACTAATGCAATTCTAGGTTGCATTAACAGAGGGATAGAATCAAGATCATGTGAAGTGTTAGTACCACTTTATAAAGCCTTAGTAAGACCACACTTAGAACACTGCGTCCAGTTTTGGTCACCATATTATAAAAAAGGCGTAATGACCTTGGAAAGAATGCAGAAAAGAGCAACAAAAATGATTAGGAGGCTGAAGGCTAAAACAATACAATACAATACAATACAACAGTAGAGTTGGAAGGGACCTTGGAGGTCTTCTAGTCCAACCCCCTGCCTAGGCAGGAAACCCTATACCAGCGATGGCGAACCTTTTTTGGCTCGCGTGCCACAAGTGGGGGGAGCGCAGAGGGGTCGTGTGCGGGCGTGCCGTACCCATAATGCAACGCGCCCCCAGTGCACATGCGCGCACAACGCGCCCATTTTTGCATGATTTTTTCGCCCTCCCCAGGCTCCAGAGGCTTTATAGGAGCCTGGGGAGGGCGAAAAGAGCCTCCCCCGCCCCCCGGAGGCTTCAGGGAACATCCGGAGGCTTCCCTGAAGCCTTCGGAACACTTAAAACCACCCTCCGAGCAACCCGGAAGTGACTTCCGGGTTGCTCGGTTGGTCGTTTTAAGCGCTCTGAAGGCTTCATGGAAGCCTCGGGACGGTCCCTGAACAGGCACGAGACGTGCGTCTCCATTGCCCGGGCCCAGATCGCCTCTGCCGCGTGGCGCCTCAGGCTCGGCGTCCTTGCGCCCTGCCTTCACATCGCTGCCGCCGCCGCCACCGCCGCTAGGATGGGCTCGGCTGAAGGGAAGTCCGTCGGGCCTCGGCCGCGCCGCACTCACCTCCTCCTCCTCCTCCTCTAGCCGCGCCATCGCAAGGATTAAGGCGAAAGGGGGGGGGACGGGGAAAGCGAAGGGGGCTTTGTTGTCCTCCTTCTCCTTCTCCTCCTTTCCCCCTCCGGCTCGAATGCAGCGCCGGGGCCCGGCAGGCAGCGAACGAGTCGGAGCCTGCCGACTGGAGGAAGAGGGTGAGAGGCGGGTGCTGTGAACGGCGGCAGCAGCGGCGACAATAGTCGCAACTCGGCTGCCTGCTGCCTTTCCCCTCCTTTGTCTCCCAGCTGGGGCGGCCCGCCGCCGAATTACGACTATTGCCGCCGCTGCTGCCGCCGTTCACAGCACCCGCCTCTCACCCTCTTCCTCCAGTCGGCAGGCTCCTGCCGGGCCCCGCGCCGCGTTCGAGACGGAGGGGGAAAGGAGGAGGAGAAGGAGGACAACAAAGCCCCCTTCGCTTTCCCCGTCCCCCCCTTTCGCCTTAATCCTTGTGATGGCGCGGCTAGAGGAGGAGGAGGAGGAGGCGAGGGCGGCGTGGCCGAGGCCCGACGGACTTCCCTTCGGCCGAGCCCGTCCTAGCGGTGGCGGCGGCGGCAGCGATGTGAAGGCCGGGTGCAAGGGCGATGGAGACGCACGTCTCGTGCCTGTTCAGGGACCGTCCCGAGGCTTCCCTGAAGCCTTCAGAGCGCTTAAAACGACCATCCGAGCAACCCGGAAGTCACTTCCAGGTTGCTCGGAGGGTGGTTTTAAGTGTTCCAAAGGCTTCAGGGAAGCCTCCGGACGTTCCCTGAAGCCTCCGGGGGGGCGGGCGGGCGGGGGAGGCTCTTTTCGCCCTCCCCAGGCTCCTATAAAGCCTCTGGAGCCTGGGGAAGGCGAAAAATAGCTTTTAAAAAGGTGAATTCAGCTGGGCAGCGTGCGCATGCGCGCTGGCCAGCTGACAGGGCAGCGCCTCGCGTGCCCTGACAAATGGCTCTGCGTGCCACTTGTGGCACGCGTGCCATAGGTTCGCCATCACGGCCCTATACCGTTTCAGACAGATGGCTATCCAACATCTTCTTAAAGACTTCCAGTGTTGGGGCATTTACAACTTCTAGAGGCAAGCTGTTCCACTGATTAATTGTTCTAACTGTCAGGAAGTTTCTCCTCAGTTCTAAGTTGCTTCTCTCCTTGATTAGTTTCCACCCATTGCTTCTTGTTCTACCCTCAGGTGCCTTGGAGAATAGTTTGACTCCCTCTTCTTTATGGCAACCCCTGAGATATTGGAACAATGCTATCATGTCTCCCCTAGTCCTTCTTTCTCTTAAGCTAAACATACCCAGTTCCTGCAACCATTCTTCATATGACAAGAACAGTTGTAAGAATTGGGTATGTCTAGTCTAATGAAAAGAAGGACTGGGGTGACATGATAGCAGTGTTCCAACATTTGAGGGGCTGCCACAAAGAAGGAGGGGTGTCAACCTGTTTTCCAAAGCACCAGAAGGACAAGAATCAATGGATGGAAACTAATGATGGAGAAAAGCAACCTAGAGAACAATTAAATAATGAGTGGCTTGTCTTCAGAAATTGCGAGTGCCCCATCACTGGAGGCTTTTAAGAAGAGATTGGACAGCCATTGTCTGAAATGGTATAGGTCTCCTGCTCCAAGGTTCCTTCCAACTCTGTTATTCAGGAAAGACAAAGATCTCAGGAAGCAACTTAACAAAGAATTTCAGACAGCTGTTTGAAGAGACAATAAACGGTATTGCAACATCTCTGAAGGTATTGAAAATAGAAACAGGCATGGAAAAACAAAGGAAATCTTCCCCTTAAAATCCCTAAACTCAAAAGGAAACTCCAACTTTAAGAAGGTATGCTAGAGGATACCAATAAACAGATCATAACTGATTTAAATAAATAAAAATGGAAGGAGTATACAGAAACTCTGGACGGTAAAGATATCAACATTCAAGATGCTTCACAAGATATTCCCTACTTTACAAAAGTTTCTAGTATGAAAAGATGAAGATAGGTCAAGCACTCTGGTCATTCCCAAGTTAGAAGGCTATAGGAATTGATGCCATATTCAAAGAAATATATCATGCAATGAAGAAAAATCAGTGAAGGTTCTCACTAATCTATGCTAGCAAATCTGGAGACACAGTGGCAAAGAGATTGGAAGAGATACACATATCTATGTATCAATATATATCCGGAAAAGGAGATATATCAGCATAAGCAATTATTAGAGAATATATCTGGAATTTTACCAGCTATCAAAATAATACTTAGGATCATCCAACACCAATTAGAACCCCACATGGGAAAGGGAGATACTAGATCAGTGGTTCTCAACCTTCCTAATGCCGCAACCATTTAATACAGTTCCTCATGTTGTGGTGACCCCCAACCATAAAAAAAAATCATTGCTACTCTATAACTGTACTTTTGCTACTGTTATGAATTGTAATTTAGATATTGATATTGGAAGACTGCTATCTTATCACCCGTAAGTCCTTCTTTTCATTCAACCGGACATACACAATTCCTGCAACTGTTCTTCATATGTTTGAGCTTCCAGTTCCCTAATCCTCTTGGTTGCTCTTCTTTGGACTTTTTCTAGACTAGAGTCTCCACATCTTTTTTATAGAGGCAGCAAACATCTTGTCTGCTCCTAAATTTTGGGTCTGAAAAGAATCACATCCTGGAGACTGGACAACCTTAGCTGCTATACAATCATACACACACATACACAGAGACACACAGTGGCTTTATTCCCACAGCCTCCATAACTAAGTTGCCTGCAGTTGCATTCACAAACTTGCTTACCCTGCCTGGATGGATCTCCAACCTGGTTTGGGGTTGTTTGCAGGAGAGCTCTTAACCTTGGTGGTGGTGGTAAGCTTAACCTTAATTTATTAGGCAAACGTCGTGCATTGTTTATTTTTAATTTTTTTTAAAAAATAAAGTTTTTTACTTTCTCTTTCAAGTTCATTCACAAATATACACTCTTATAATTACCATTAATTATATCATTATCATTAATCATTTATTGTTATTTTCTTACAAATATATAGAATACAGTTTGGGTCACTTTCTTGCCACCCCATTTTATTTTGCAACAACCTTCCTCCTTCTATCTTCTCTACCTCCCTTCTCTGCCTTCTTCTTTCCTCCTCTCCTTCCTCCCTTCTTCTTCCCCTCTCTTTCCTCCCCTCCTCCTCTTCTCCTCCTTCTTACCCTCTCTCCTACTCGTACTTCCCCTCCTTTGCTTCCTCTGCTTTACCCTTTCTTCCTTTCCCTCCTCCTCCTTCCTCCCTTCTTCTTCCCCTTTCTTTCCTCCCCTCCTCCTGTCTTCTCCTCCCTTACCCTCTCTCCTACTCTTACTTCCCCTCCTTTGCTTTCTCTGCTTTACCCTTTCTTCCTTTCCCTCCTCCTTCTTCCCTTCTTCTTCCCCTCTCTTTCCTCCCCTCCTCCTCTCTTCTCCTCCCCCTTTCTTCCTTTCCCTCCTCAACTTTCCTCCTTTCCGTTATTGTCCTTGCTTATTTAGTTTCTCTGATGGGTTCTCGGGGTGGCATTTCAGGAAACCCAAATTTATATTTTCATACATACCATTTTCTCTGTTACATTTTACTTCTAATAATAATTCCACTTGCATCATTTTTAAGTTGTTTACTTGCATTGCATTTTTTTTGCTCTTTTCCTTTGTGCATGGTTTATGGTAGTTTTAGCAAGCAGGTTTTCATTGTGTGAATAGGGCCAATTCGGGCTCCTGAGCTTGGCTCTTGATGACAGGTCTGGTTGTGGATTTAGATATAGTTAAAAGTACCTGGCAGCGGCGTGGAAAACATACCCGCGCGCACGCCCCACACAATTACAGTCCCGAGCAGGACCTAAGCCCCTTCCTCCCTCGCAGGAACACTTTCCCTCCATTACAAAGTCTCCAAGGCTAATTGTATGGGGTGCGCGCGCGCACCTATGTTTTTTATGGTGTGGAGCCATGGCGACACGCTGCACAGCCACTCTGGAGCCCATCCACGGGGATTTCAAGGAACGCGAGGTGGAATCTAAACTTTAGACTTGCGCTGGTCTCAGCGACCCCCGTGAAACGGTCGTTCGACCCCAAAGGGGTCACGACCCACAGGTTGAGAACCGCTGTACTAGATGTTAAAGATGGCTTTAGAAAAGATTGAGCAACAAGAGCCATTAATAATGATTCACAGTGGATAATTAAGAAACGCAAAGAATACCCAAGATGTCAATACGTATTTCATTAATTCTAGAAAGGTATTCGATTGTGTGAAATATATCAATCCCTGAACATCTTATTATTCTATATACAAGCTGGGAAGCCACAGTATGAACAGAAGAAACATGATGAAACAATAAAGTAAGGCAAGGCTGTGAACTCTCTTATTTATTCAGACTCTATATGGAATGTACATATATTGAAGAAAATGAGACTGAAAGAAGATGAGTATGACTTTAAAACTGGAGGAGGAAATCTCAAATCCTGTGCTGTGTTGGTGACACTACTTTTATTGCTGAAAATGCAAATGATTTGCAGATTTTAACACTGAAATTCAAGGAGCACAGTGGAAAAAAATGGATCTAAGATTAAATATAAAGAAGATCAAACTAATAACAGGCATAGTAAGCAGTTAAGAATAAACAATGAAAATACTGAAGGAGTGGGTAGTTTTTGCTTTTTAGGATCAATCAACAAAAAATAAGGAGCCAAGGCATGTAGATTAGTACTTGAGTAGCAGTGAAAGCCTTAGAAGATACATTTAGGTGCTGTAATTTATTTATACCTAAAAAGATCAGAATAATAAATAAATGCACTGTAATATTTATGGAAATAAAATATAGACTTTAAAAATAGGCTTTAAAGAAACAACTTAGAAAAGAGTATCAACACTTTTGAACTATAGTGTTAGAGGAGACTTTTGAGAATATCATGGTAGCCCCGTCAAAAAACCCAAAAACAAATGCATACTCAAACACATCAGCCCATTTAAGTCTCAAACAATCATGCTGAATTTATCATACTTTGGGTGTATCATGCAAAGAACTAGCTACCAATGGAAGATACGGTAATATATAGCTCAAGGTTGAACTGTGGGATCCTTGGTGCTCTCTGAACTTGACTTGTTTTTTTTTTCTTTTGCAGTCATTTCATTACCAAATGATGTTACCTAGTTTGGTAATGAAACATGCAAGAAAACAACCAACCTCAGAGAGCACCAAGGACCCCAAAGAACTAGCTGCCTGGAGACTTCTAGGCAAGGTGAAAGGAAAGAGAAGAAGGGGACAACCAGCAGCAAGGTTAAAGTTGCAATTACATAGGCAATAGGTACACTGATTGAAGATCTGAAGGATCAGGTAAGAGACAAATCTTGGAGGAAAAAAAATCTATGTACTGGTATATCATTATTAGGAGTTGCTGATACTTAATCAATTGTTTTTGCTGACTCAAGAATGGGCGACGCTTAGTGAAACTACCATTCCCACCTAAACATTTCTGACAATGAAAACCAGGACTTGTTGACAAGTGTTTTGGGCTATATCCCTGAAATAATACTTTGCTTTGTGCTGATGGTATAGACATGTTTCTTTAGAAGTGAGTCAAAGTTAGCTGAGCTTTTGTAACTTTATGTCTACTGTTACAATATAAGAAACAGGCACAGATTGAATATAAATAAAGGAACTATTTGGTTTCTTGAATGAATACTTAAGACTGGTGCCACTGAAAGAGAAGGGGCCTCCCCCTACTGCTGAGTTAAAGTGATATCCACCCTTCCTTGAGTCAGCAGAAAAATACGCCAGAATAAATTTTGCTGGTGCCACTACAAGCACTACTTTTATTTAGAATTTTTCTCCTCTTCTTTATAATGACAAGAAATGTAACTTTCTCCAGAATCCTCCAGGTTGTATTAGGGAGACAATTGGTGTGGGGGTGAGAATCCACATTTTCACTGTTACACTACTTCACCCTTGTCCAAATCAGAGACAATCCATCAAGTTAAAATGCTTACAGTACTGTTGACTGAGCAGTCATGCCCTATTGCACAATTCTGGTAAATCATCAGCATAGCTCTGTTGTGTCCTGTTTTGTCACTAATAAGTTTGCCTTCTTCAGGACTGAGGACAAGATAAAAATTATATTCCAGGGATGCCGGAGAAAAGGATGCTGACCAGGTCAAATATGTTTGGGATATACACATGTCCATCATCTGACAAAAAATTAAAAATAGAAATAAAATACAAGTATCCACAGTTACTATAGCCAATCTTAATAAAAGTAGATTTAGCTTTCCTGTGGAGTTGATTTCTTGCTCTGGTCACATCTTGGGGCTGATGTATACCTGAAAATAAATTTAAGCTCCAGCTCAGACACCTGCCTGGAGTTGTCAGGTAAATACTCACCTGTATGTCTCGTCTAGGAAACAGAAGTGATTTACATTCTCTGGGCCAAGGCCATTGATCACTCCTTCCCTTTTTCTCTCAAGAACTATACTGTATACTCTACAATGATCCGTGTATACATATATAGATGCTCCTTTACATGACACAAGATTCACCTGGAGATGCTCCTATGCAAATAAGGACCCATCTTGCTGAAGCATTTCCTATTCAACTGCATGTCTCATTTGCTTGTCTTCCAGACACCACCCCGAATATTATGGCTGAAGCAGTTGTCTCATCTTCTTTTATGCCAAGAAAGCCCTCTAGATAGTCCTCTTGAATATAAGCTGTTAAATGTAAGATCATGCACGAAGGGAAAAAAGAATCCTCTGGCAGGGCACAATATTGGAGGAACTGTGTAAGACAGAACAATTAAGAAAAGGATTTAAGTGTGCTCATAGCAGATGTCTGCAAAATGAACAGTGTGGGCAGGCAGCTGTGAAAGCGAACAAAATTCTGGGATGGATCTACTAGCACGAGAAAAGAGGTCCTAATTCTGCAATATAGGGCATTAGTCAGGCCCCATTTAGAATATTGTGAACAATTCTGGAGACTTTACTTAAAAATAATGATAATATTGAGTGATTGGCAACAAAAATGGTGCAAGATCTGAGGGACAAAAAACAGATCAGGAGAGATTGGAGGAATTGACTCTGTACAGTGCGAGGACAGAAGAGAAAGGGAGGACATGAATAAAACCTTTCACTATATTAATGGTGCAAATAGAAGACAGTATTTTCAATATTAGGCAAAAATCAAGAACACGGGAACATAATCTCAACCTGTCCTTGAGGGATGTTCAAAATAACAGTAGAAAGTATTACTTCACAGAAAAACTAGTGGGAACTTGAAACAACTTCCAGCAGAGGTAGTGGGCCAATCTGAGTTTAAAATGCTTTGAATAACCCTAATCCTAAACCTCTTTAAGTGGTTTACAGAGTCAGCATATTGCCTCCATCAATCTGGGTCCTCATTTTACTGACCTTGAAAGCATGGAAGGCTGAGTCAACCCTGAGCCAAACTCCTGGCTGTGGGCAGAGTCAGCCTGCAATACTGCATTGTAACCACTGTGCCACCAGGGCAAACCAACCAACCAACAATCATAAATAAGAAAAATTTAAAAATCTCAAAGGCAGACTCAATGGCCTTTTTCAACCCCCAGTTCTCTATGTTTTTCTCTAAATAGTTCACATATTTTGCTAGATTTTCAATCTTTCCTGAACATTACTGATATTCTGAATTTTAAAAACTCTGAAATATTAGTACTTAAACTCCAGTTGTGTGGGGCAAGTGTAATTTTGTAATTAAAATAATAGTAAACCTACTAAAGTGATTAGACAAGAATTCTTGCCTAGACTTTAGAAAGAATATTAGCAGAGTAGCAGATTTTGAAGCTACAGTATCAAATTTACATAGTTTTAACAAGAAAATGGCTTTAAAGTACTTGGTAATTATATAAAAGTAAAAAGTAGAGATTGTAAATTTACTATGTAATTTATGGCATCAATTTTTTTGGGGAAGTCACTGCTTTCCCCCCTTCCTCCCCCTTTCCCCCTTCCCTTTTCCTATTTATTTCAATTTATATTTTATTTTAAGAAAAATTCTAATAAACATTTAAAAACTAAAAAAAAATGATTTCCCATTTCTGATACATTTTGTCACTTTAATGACTTTACAGACACTCCTTTTTTTCTTTTCCTCTTTTTTTTTGTTCCTGTCAAGAGTAATTTACTTTACCTCTCTAACCAAGATGTTATGATCAGTGCAGCTGCCCTCAAATCTGCAAGAGGGAATCTTAATATATAAAGAAATATATAGCGAAAAAGAATGTCAGTCTGAAACCCATTTGGCTAGGAAAAAGAAATCTCTTCTATCATAGATAGTTTTCCTCTCTCTTTTTGTTTAAGTCCAAGCATTCCCAATCTTTGAACATTTGCAATTCTGAGAGCATATGATATGTGCTGTCACAGAATAACATTGCACATTAACTATGAAAATAGAAAAATGAGTGTTATTGCCCCCTATGGCCTCTCAGGATGCTAATCTACTATTTCAACGTTCTTTTTCCTGGACAAGAATGGGGCATTTCCAAGCAAAGAAGTGATCTGTAGGTATGCTGGTCACATTGGTGCTCCAGCTGTCGCCCAGGGATTAGATACATACAAACGGGAACTTGTAAGGAATTGTAGAAAATTCATGTGCACGCAATTCATGTATATGTCTAAGTGTGTGACATACACACAGAGTTCCTGTTTACAAATCTTGAATGAACTGGCATGATTGTGATGTCACTAAGATTTTTTAAAACAAGTAAATAGTTCTAATAGCATGGATCTCTGGATAGAGGGGAAAGTCCAATCTTCCTTGTCTGCAAGAAGAGCAGATTTCAACTGGCAGTCCAACTCTACCCTTCGTTTGCTCTGAAGCAACAAAGCTTGGTGGTATTTGGCTAAATAAATAAAATGATCTGCAAAGAAGCTGAAGAAGCAACAAATATTTCAAAGAAAACAATTTTATATAGTGTGTAGAAAATATTTACAATTTTAAAACAATGTCTTAATTAATCATAATATTTTGCTTCTGAATTCTTTAATCTCTCCACATATCCACCTGCTATTTCCTCAGTTTGCTCCATGGCTGATGAGCTAGGCATCCACCTTGCAAGTATAGGATGGCCCACTCTATCTTCCACATAGCTGATTAAACAAAACACAGCCACAACTCTGTTCTGTAATGATTTACTCAACAGATGCAACTGGTTCAGCCCATGTTAGTTGCAGTTTGAACCAGTTAGTGCTGATTTTCAACTTTGTTTTGGCTGCTGCCAGAAGTTTTTCTTAAGGGCATAATTCTGTGGTTCCTGCTACAGGATATATCAGATTTCCTTCTCACCTCTATAATTGGAAGGAAATTTCAGATTTGGAAGTGGGGGGAACTCTACACCTTTGCTTGTTTTTCAAGTCCTCCCCTTCCTGAAATTAGGAAATCACCACCTGTATTGTGAGAAGGGCTGACGTTATGTAGTCTTCCAATTGCTTGGAAAAACTGCCAAGACATAACATTGAATGGATTTTATTCTCTCACCATACTCAAAATGAAAAACCTTATTATTTTTCTGGCCAACATCCAGCTACATTCTAAGAACAACAGCAAACACTGATTGCAGTTTGCTGCTTTTTTCATTGGTCCGGAGCTCCTATATTCCAAAGAGCTGTGGGCAGAGCATGACACTGCTGCCTTTAGCTGCAAACTGTGTCTTAACTGTGACAGTTTTATGGAGTGTGCAATTATTGGGTTTCTTTAGTTCTCCACTCATGTTTTACTTCTTTTGCTTTAATTTTTGTCTGCTGATGGAGACAATCCATTTAGACATAAAGACTCGGCCAAAGAATATAGTTTGCAAAAAATGAACTTCGTTGCTGGAGAGTTTTGAGAATGTTGACCTCACCTTCTCATCTGCTGATTCCCCTAAATCAATGTTTTTCTACCTTGGTAACTTTTAAGATATGCTAACTGAGGAATTCTGGGAGTTGTAGTCCACATATCTTAAAATTACTAAGGTTGAGAAACACTGCCCTAAATGCTCCAGTGTAGTTTCAGTGACATGATATTATTCTTGCTTCTTACAGTAGAGGCAAGAAAAAAATGCCAACAGTAAGGAATGCAGATTATATTATGCAAAATTGGAATAATATATATGTATATATAGTTTCTTCTATGAGTTCAGACAATTACCATTTATTCAACAAATCATAATTAAGGAATTAACAAGTGTGAACTCTGTCATAGAGCAGTCTAGGGCAATTTATTTTAATATATATAATACATAATAATTAAATCTCACTTATTTCAGTATGCTTCATTATAATAATCTCTTGTGTTTAAAGTTTTAATTTACTTGCATCTACTGTCTGATTTGAGATCAATAGTTACACAGTGCCACCTACTGATAAACCTAGCAAAAATAATGTTCTGGTCAGAAAAAGTTGGAAGTAACTGAATCAGTGAACCTCAACAACAATGGTAAGAAGCAGTCTGAGCAAAATTCCAGCACCACATCTTTGCTGTTGTGGTCTGAGCTGGAAAAACAATGAGGGTTCATAGTGAATTTTTTCCACTATTCACATGGCGGAAGTGAAAAAGACAAATTCCATCCTATCATTATAAAAGAGATTGAAAATTAAAATGCCAACATAGTAATGCCCTTATACAAAAGTACAGTATGGTGTACAGTTGTACAGTTTGGGATATAACATAATGCTAGCATAATCATGAGGGCAAACAGCTTTCTTAGAAGAAAAAGTAAACTGTTTGGGATGCTTTAAACCAGAGTTTTCAGCCTTGTCAACTTTAAGATGTGACTTTAAGATGTGACTTCAGCTCCTAGAATTTGGAATTGAAGTCCACACATCTTACAGCTGCAGGGGTTAAAACTGCTTTAAGCTAACATGGGGGCAGGGGGAACATGACCAAGGAGTGTATGAGTTAGAGCCAATAGACAGGATTTCCCCTCTTCTCTTAAAAATTTAGGACAAGGGACTATTAAATGAAGCTGAAGTTCACATATGCCCAGCAGTTTGATTGGGAGATTGCCCTCTAAAAATTACAAAATGTGATCCTTGAAAATATACCAGTTGTGATTAGTCCCCCCCCCCCCTTTTGTAAGTCTCTGTGAATAAGCAAAGAATTTCTCACAGCAGCTGATAACTGAAAAGCCTTCTATAACTTTCTGTTAGACACAAGTAACCAGACCTAATGAAGAAGATTCAAGCTCATTATTATATTCTGCTTATTATATAGAAATCTCCCTAGAGCACCAGCCTTAGCCTGGAAACAGATAGATAAGGATATATATGTAGAGAGAGATTCAGGTGGTAGGGTGGGTGGGGGTGGGTGGGTGGTGTCAGTTCCGGTCGTCTTGTGACTATGCAAGGACTCAAGACTAATTCTGCTCTTGAGGCTTTCCTCCTGCCAGGCTGGGTGTTTCCCAATACTTTCTCAGTGATAGAAATAAATATTCCGGTCACTTAATTCTATTTCTCCAGTCAAGCTGAAACTAAGTTAATCAATTAAAAATAGCAAATGGGAGTGTGGAAAGTTATCACCCAGCCCTCTCCCAGAAAAATGAAATATCCTAGGAAATATTGAAAAGGCAGAATATTATATTTTCCTGGATGTGAAAAAGGGAGAAACACATTTTAAACACAAAGTAAATTCCTGCAGTTTCCTGCCCATCTCCACTTTGTCAATGGGCCATTAAGAAGGCCAATCTAGTCCACTTTACAAAATAAAGAATTCTCCCCATCAGCTCCAGGGGGATGGGTGTCAGGCCTGTAATTCTGTTCCTTTTAGGATCTTTGGCCTGCCACATAATTAAAACATATATATATATTATGCTGTTTCATTGGTATAGTAGTTGGGAGGGGGGAATAGAAAGGAGTAGGATTGTGGAATGTATTGTTATGGATTTCTTAGAAGCTCAAGGTCGTCTTTTGTCTCCGCACCTCGACACCTGGCCGGAAGAAGAGGGGTGTACATGCCAGCGTGGAAGATGAAGATTGGACCATGTGATGAATTATGGGGTGTGGGGATAAATGATGAACTTTTAACTGGGTGAATTCACCGGATGTACATTAGAGTTGAAATTTCAACAGCATAATGCCAACATGCCTGTCTTATTAAATTGGAGTTTTAAGGACTACTTTGCCTTGGACAATGATTTAATTCTGCATGATATTTGGAACGCTGACATTATTTCAACTCTCCCTTAAAAAATTTTCTTTCATCGGGGTACTGAATCCCAGCTCTGACCCAACCCTGGGCAGGACGAAATTTCAGTGAAGATGGAGGAAGGAAAGAATGCAGCAGAGAAAGCTAAGGATGATGGATCGCTTATTTTTGTCGAAACCATCTATGCACCTTCTAAAGAAATAGTTCAACAGGCAGAGGCGAAGCAAAGGGGGCTTCAGCAGGGCGCCCGGCGAAAGGAACCGAAACCAAGATTTCCCTCACAGACGGAGTTGGACCTGCGGGAGAAAGTTTCGGGATTTATTGCTTCTCAGGAATGCTTGCTAGAAGGAGAGGGCCCCCCCAAGGGGGCTCTGACAGACGACTGGAGCATGGGGAGAAGAGCAAATGAATGGAGATCTCAGTCGCTCTCACGCAGCCAGTCTTTGATGGGCCTTCCGGACCAATTCCGACGCCTAAATGTGAGTGAACAAAAACCCCTGGGGCCCCCAGAACCACCCGGGTGGAGCCTAGCAAAGCCCACATTATCCTTTCCCAGCAGAGAAAACCACCAGAAAAAAGTCGTCTGGCACAACAGCCAGCAGGGGCAGAGAGCGGAGCCACTGAAAACGCCCTGGCCACCTCAGAGGAGGAAGAGGAAGGAAACCCAGAGGACGACCCAATGGTGAGTGCACCTATCCGCCCCTTCCAAATAAAAGCCAAACTCCAAATACCGAAAACGGGGGTAGAAGGGGAAGTTGGGGTGATTATAGATACCGGCTGCACCCGATGCTTAATAAGCATGTCAATAGTGGAGCAACTAGGTATACGCACCAGACCCCTGAAACAACCCATTCCGTTTGAGCAAGTGGATGGAACCCTAATTGGGGGAGCTCCGGCTACAAAGATCACTGAGTTAGTAAAACTGGTAATAGGCCGCCACTATGAGTTCCTCAGATTCATCGTGGCCCTTGGAATGCAGGAGTCAGTTATCCTAGGGCTTGCATGGTTGGACAAGTGGGAACCTACCATAAAGTGGGAGGATGGCATTAGAAAGGTGACTATTGGACTTGGGCCGTTACCACCAGTGGAACCAAAAGGCCACCCAGGAACATTGGAACCTAACAGCCCAACCCATCCAGAACCTGCAGCAACCGCAGCAGACACTAAACTTCCGGGAATCCAACGAGTCCCAAAGATCTATTGGGATCTGGCGGAGGTGTTCAGTGAGGAAGACGGAAACTACCTTCCACCTCACCGCGCCACAGATTGTGCCATAGAGTTCAAACCTGGGGTAACCTTACCAAAGCCCAAAATGTACTCTATGACGCCTAAAGAGATGATAGAATTGAGGAAGTACATCGGCACCAATTTGAAAAGAGGGTTTATTGAACCAGCAAAATCAAAAGTAGCGGCCCCAGTGCTCTTCAGGGAAAAGAAAGATGGGGGGGGGGGGTTCGCCTCTGTGTGGACTTATGAGCTTTGAATGCGGTATGCGAAAAGAATACCTATCCCCTCCCTCTCATGAAAGATATGTTGAACCACTTGGCTAAGGGCAAGATCTTCACCAAGCTGGATTTGAGAGAGGCGTATTACCGTATACGAATCCAGAAAGGGGATGAGTGGAAGACCGCTTTTAATACTCCCTTAGGCAGCTTCCAATATAAAGTCATGCCTTTCGGACTACAAGGAGCACCCGCAGTATTCATGCAGTACATAAATGAAGTGCTACACGACCACCTGTACCGCGGAGTACTTGTTTATTTAGATGACATCTTGATCTTCTCTGAGACCATGGAAGAACATGTGAAACTGGTATGGCAAGTCCTGAAAAAACTTCTAGCTGCCAAACTTTATGCAAAATTGTCAAAGTGTGAATTCCACAAGACCTCGCTAGATTATCTGGGATATCGTATCTCCAATGAAGGAGTAGAAATGGACCCAGAAAAAGTGAAAGCGGTGTTAGATTGGAAACCTCCAAGCACTCGCAAACAATTACAAAGCTTCCTTGGATTTGCAAACTTTTATAGGCAGTTTATTCCAACCTTTGCTGAAATTGCCCTACCATTGACTGACCTATTAAGAACGGGGCCTTCTCCTACTAAACCAAAAGCAAACCAACCATTAAAATGGACAATCGACTGTCAAAAGGCTTTTGAGAAATTAAAACGGCTCTTTGCCCAAGAACCCATATTGCAACACCCCGATCCAGAGCGACCTTTCATAATCCAAATGGATGCCAGTGATGTCGCGATAGCCGCGGTGCTACTACAAAAGAATAAAGAAGGCCACCTCTTACCATGCGCTTACATCTCCAAGAAACTCACCACTACGGAAAGAAGGTGGCCTATTTGGGAGAAGGAGGCATTCGCGATCAGGTGGAGCATGCTCACCTGGAGGCATCTCCTGGAAGGGGGGGATATACCGTTCGAGGTATGGACTGATCATAAAAACCTCGAAACTCTCCTTGCCCATCGAAAGTTATCCCCCAAACAGGTCCGTTGGGCCCAATATTTCCAAAGGTTCAAATTTGAAATTAAACACATCCCCGCAGGGAAGAACTTGTTAGCAGATGTACTGTCGAGAAAACCCCAGTTTGACAGTAAGAAGGAAGAAATTTTCCACCCCATCATATCTCCTTCTCACCAAAAGGCAGCTCAAGTCACCAGTCGAAGCCAAGATAAACTGAGAACCGAACTGAAAGCAGCCCTCCAGACAGACCCATGGTTCAACAACAACAAAGACATCCTAACGATTAATGATGGCGTAGCCTGGAAGGGATCCAAACTGTACGTCCCTGCAGAGATGAGATTGCAAGTGCTACAGCGGAGTCATGATGTGAAACTAGGAGGTCATTTCGGATTCCTGAAAACTCTCCACCTCGCTAGACATCAATTTTGGTGGCCAAAGATGAGGTCGGAGGTGGAAGATTATGTAAAAAGCTGTGCTACTTGTGCAACAATGAAAACCCGTCCGGGAAAGCCCCCTGGACTACTACAACAAGTGGCCAACCCTAGCCGACCATGGGAAGAGATAGCAATGGACTTCATTGTCGAACTTCCAGATAGCAGTGGTAATAAAGTAATCTGGACAGTTATTGATTTGTTTTCCAAGCAAGCACACTTTATCGCTTGTTCAAGCCTACCATCCGCAAAGAAATTAGCGAAAATGTTTGTGAAACACATTTATCGCCTACATGGAGTTCCAAAAAGGATCATTTCAGATCGCGGAGTTCAATTCACCGCCAAGTTCTGGAGAGAATTCCTAAAATCGATCGGGTCCACGCAGGGACTCAGCTCAGCATTTCATCCCAGCACAAATGGGGCAGCAGAGAGGGCCAATGCGATGGTGGAACAGTATATCCGGTGTTATGTGGACTATCAGCAAGACAATTGGTCGGACTTGCTACCTTTCGCTGAAGTAGCATATAATAATGCGGTTCACAGCAGTACCGGATTAACTCCTTTCCAGATTACCAGTGGCATGGAATTCGTTCCCATGCCTGAACTACCTAAGGAACCTCCCTCATCCATGTCCCTGAATGAATGGCTGGAGGCACTAAAGAAGGATGGGAGAATACCAAAAAGGCGCTAACAGATGCGGCAGAAGCCTACAAGAAGCAAGCTGATAAACATCGTTCCCTACAACCCCCCTTTCGAGTGGGGGACAAAGTTTTTTTGTCTACTAAATACATAAGATTAAAGATGCCTAGTAAGAAATTAGGTCCAAAATTTCTAGGTCCTTTCCCAATAGAAAAGATAATTAACCCAGTTACAGTTCGACTCAGCCTACCCAGACTCTTAGGGAAAATTTACCCGGTATTCCATTGTAGCTTATTGAAGCCGGTAAGGGAGTCTAGCACGAGACCATCCAACCAAACTCCACCTCCTCCCGTAGTGGTAGAAGGGGAAACACATTATGAAGTGAAAAAAATATTAGATTCCAGGCTGTATAGAGGTCATTTACAATATTTAGTGCATTGGAAGGGATACCCTTTGTCAGAAGCTACGTGGGTGAAAAGTTGGGATCTGAAAGCAGATAAATCAGTGAAGCAATTCCATGAGAAATTCCCTGATAAGCCAAAGGGTCCCCCTGGGGGAGGAAGAGGTGGTTAAATTTTGATGGTTAACAATTATGTTATTCTCTTTTCAGGAAACGTTTTTCTCTTGAGGAGAGGCCGCCTGTCAGGCCTGTAATTCTGTTCCTTTTAGGATCTTCTGTTCAGGACTCAAGCCATGTGGTCCTGTCTACCAATAAACCATCTTTCCAAGCAGCCTCCATGTCTCCAGTGTCTTTTTCCCCACTTGGAGCTGAACCCAGAAGGACATTTCTTTCAACAGGAGAAAATACTTTACTCAAACTTTCTTAATCTCCCGCTTCCCCAAATAAGTTACTCAGACCTATTCCACGTATAAAAGGAGAAGGTCTATAAAAACAAATAGAGTTAATTAAAATGGTCTCCCAAGGAAATTGCATGTTCACAAGAATAAACATCATGGATGACATGTACTTACGCACACTTGTGCTTCTCAAGTGTCACCCTAGAATCAGTACGTGCACACTTCCACACCTAGGACAAGCTCCCCTATAAAACAACCCTTTTGTACCCCAGTCTCTCTGCAGCTATTTGGCTTTCATTTTATTTATTCTTGCCCAACTCTGGCTTGAGTTGGAACCCCAAATTATTCTGACACAGACACACCAGCATCCTATTCATTCATAGTAACTCACAATTTTTCAGAATCCTCTAATTCAAAAGCTTTAGCTGTTAAACATATTGTTCTTAACAAAGATTTTTTTTCCACCAAATATTATAACACAGTTTCCTCCTGCCTTTGATACATTTTCTGTTGTGTGTGGAGGGCCAGAGCACTTCTTCTGAATTATTTATAAAGCAAGCACCATAATGGAAATAATTTACTTTCAGTCCCTTTGTAAACCTAGCCACACGGCTGCCTTAAAATGCTATACAGAAGATATGGTGGTATAAAATTGTCTATCATGGTTAGGGTTGCAAAGAAAGGCAAAGAAAGACAGACAATTGGAAAGGAGGACAAATGGGAAGAGAAGGAGAACATACTGACTGTTTCTTTACATCTGCAACAAAAATTATAGTAAAAAACTGCAAAAAAATCCATTTATCAAATTTAAACATGCCCATCTCACTATCCAGGGAGTCTGAGTGGTTTACAGATACAAACCACGACATCATAAAAAGAGGTATAATTAAAAATAGAATTAAAACAAAGTGAATAAAATAAGTTAAAAATGCAAATTAAAAGGCAGAGGGAGTGCCCTCAAGCCACCAACCAACCCCGGGGTTACATGGAACGTTTCAATCTTCTTGTCACTTGGCACAACCAGGCCTCCATACTCTTCCAGAAGGCTGAACATTTTGGGGCAAAATATTCCAGCAACCGAAAAGAAGCCTCTCTTTCTAGACTCTGCCAGTTGAAATTCTTTAACCAACAGGGTCCATAATATACCCTCCTTGCCTGACTGAGTGGTGTGGGTCAATGTAAAAGGAACAAGATGGTACTTCAAGCAACCTGTTCCCATGCTATGAAGGACTTTAAAGGTGATAATCAAAATTTAGGCCCAAATGCATATGAAATTATCTTTACCAACTTCAAAAGACTGGGTTTTCAATTTCAATATTTTCCAAGAATATTTATTTTCAAGAATATTGGCTAGCCATAATGTAAATTGATGGCAATTTAGGCAACATAACCATTACCAAATACAGTATAGCTTTTAATAGGATGGAGCTTGTACACAATATAACAAGCCAAATCTTTTAAAAATTGTTTTAATCTGGTTTTTAACTTTGTTGTTAACTATGGCTTTTATATGATTTTACTGTTTTATTTGTATACTTCCCAAAGGCATGCAAGTGTGATAGGCAGTACAGAAATGTGATAAATAAATAAATTGTAATTGTAACAGCCAAGCTCCCATCTTTCTAGATTTTGTTGGACTTGTCTGTAGTTGTGAACAAGGAAGATAGTGGTCACCAACTGAAATTAATGCTTACAATTAGTAAGACATATAACATCCACTGGGAACCTTCCTTGATACAGTTATTTCAGAATATAAAACTGGGGGACATGGTATTAAGGAGTTCACATGTAAGTCTAAATCTAGAAAGAAGGGCTCTATCTGGGTACACAAGGTAACAAGGGTTCTTTCCAAAGTAGTCTAACATAGGAGAGGAATGGCATGAAATATTCAGAAGAGACAGACTATTGGTCTTCAGAAAATAGCAGAGTTCTTTAAAGAAGCAACTGCTATTAATTGCTGCCATGAACTTTTTTTTATGGAGCCGCTGCTTATACCTCCACTTCAATCTTAGCAATTCTGAAAGTAGAATTCCCTTACGCAGTAGAAAATTATAGGAACACAAATTGAAATAGGGAAGAAAATGGTAAGTGAGCACCTGTCAGAGTCACCTCATCAGTAAGGTAATTTCATATCCTGCAGTTGAAAATGGAGAGATGATATCAGAAAGCTATCAAATGTTATTAAAAAGAAAATATTTACAAAATGGTCACTGTCAGCTCGATTGGCAACTGTATAAGAACATGATGTATTAGACACTGCAGCACTATGTATAATCAGTGATGGGTTAGTATATATCAGCCTAGTGAGTATATTTGGTTGAATAATCATTGCCAATGGATCCAAAATATTACCAAATTCAATTTGAAAAGGGTAGAACTTCTGATGTCCACTGTTCCCTCTAAGGTGCGTGCCTGCGCGGCTGCACACATGCCTGGAATACGCCGTGCAGTGCCGCGCAGCGTCACATATTTGCTTGACACGGACTACAGAGCGGCTAGGGAATTGCAATCAAAACACCCTCCAGCCTTCAGCTAAACCTTTCCTACCACAATACATTGCCGCCTGACTTCAGGATTCTCCCTAATTAGTGGGAGAAAAGAAAAAAGGGAAAGGGGTGCTTAAAGGTTCAAAACAAGCGCCCCTTTCCCTTTCTTCTTTTCGACCCACAATGATTAGGGAGAATCCTGAAGTCGGGTGGGGCCAAGAAGCGAGGAGGGAGAAAAAGAGACGGGGGGGGGGGGGAAGCTCCTTGGCCTCCATTTCTTTTTCTCCCTCCTTGCTTCTCGGCCCCGCCCGACTTCAGGATTCTCCCTAATCATTGTGGGTCGAAAAGAAAAAAGGGAAAGGGGCGCTTAAAGGTTCAAAACGCTTCAGAGGCAACAGTTTTCACGGGGAATTAGAACAGAGAGCCCTGGAGTTTCGCTGCTCACCCAGTCAGACGTCGCTTTCCACGCGTGCCACATGATTGGCTAATTTGCTACTGCCCGGCTCCCCAGTTAGATTTTTGCTGGGGGGGGGAGCTCTTTTTTTCCCCCTCCTTGCTTCTCGGGGCTCCACCAATGGGGAGCAAGGCCCAGCTCCAGGCTTTGGGCTAACACAGGAGTCTGCAAAGTTGGCTGTTTTAAGACTGGTGGACTTCAACTCTCAGAATTCTGGAACTTGAAGTCCACCAGTCTTAAAACAGCCAACTTTGCAGACCCCTGGGCTAACATGATTGATGCCCTTGGAGTTGGAAAGAGGCGAGAGAGAGCCTGGTCACATGACATGACATCATGCTTTGTGACCACATTGCTGAGTAATAAAAATTCCAGTCCCACGTTGTAATGAAGGAGTACCTATATTTGATAACTCATTAGGATTTTCAAAGTCATTGAGAATATTTTTGCTTTTAATCTAATTAAACTTCCTATCTGTCAGCTTAAAATAGTGACTTCCATAGTTAAATCATTTGGAACAAACTAAAATCACTACTTTATAAACAAAAGGGAGGTGGTTTTTTTCCTCTTATTTGTTATGATAGATCCATTTTAACAATCTATTTATATTTGCAAGTAGTATGGAGTTTAGAAATTTTTTAGAATTAAAACCTTAACTACAATATAAGTACTTTAAAGTCATCCACACAGTTCACTGGGTTGTAGGCGGAGTAAGATTTGAAAAAAATGTGGCTAAAATATTTTTCACTTCATTTTTTTAGAGTTTTGGATAATGCAATTTCCTATTCTGTTTAGCTATTCATTATTAGAATGTACTTTTTCTAATAGCAAGCAACTTCTGTGTGAGCAATCATGAAAAAAATAACATTTTATGAGTCAAATTATTTTTCATATTAACAATAATAAAATTTAATGTTTTGCAATTAGTTTTGCAGTAGTAGTAGGTTACTGAAACCACCTGTATAGAGAGGAACAAATTCCCACAAATTTTTAAACAATCAGCAAGCATTGTTGAACATGCAGGCAATAAATCCTTGAATTTACAAATTAATGATGGAAGAAAACTTTTAGATGTGAATGAGACTTTATGTATGGGGATTTTAATAATGTTACTCATTTAAAATAGCAAATTGCATATAATACATTCACAGAAGCATACAGTGTATAGACAACTTTTGCAATTGAATGTGAACTCATTAAAATGAAGTATATCAAATGAAATTCATTAAAATGAAGTATATCAAACACTTACTATTTTAATATTACTGGTATTAAGTGCCATTTATATATTCATTTCAAAGCTCTTTTTTATTTAATCCAAAATGAATTTGAAAAGATAATTGTAATAACCCTATAGGTACATCATCAGTCAGTGCTGATGTCGAAACGTAAAGCTGGAGTAAACGTTGTTACCGTAAACACTATACAAGTATTTTAATATTGCAGACTTGCAGTTATAAGTAATACTGATATATAACACTTTTATAAGATACAACACATGTATCTTGAATAAATATAACTTTTGAGTTTCAAATAACGCTGATTTCATTGTTTTCTTGGGTGACATCTGTGAAAAAAATTCAGGGGCTCAGGCATGAAAATGTGCCGCTCAAACACTATACTTTTCCGCCCATACTGAAAAAAAATTAGAGGGAACATTACTGATGTCCCTAAACTTGTCCTTAGATTGTCATTATAGCAGTAGTGATATTATTTGAGGTTAGTTACAACATTTGGCAAAAATCTATTAATCCCATTGAGTTCCAATGAAATCTCCATACTCTAGTCTAGTGGAAAAGAAATCAGGAAACCTTCCAAGTGATAATATGTTTATTATTTCATCTGATATGTCTGATATTTCATCTGTTGTGAATTAGAAAGGCTTCTTGCATTATTTAGTTTCACTTTGCATGGATTCCTCCTCTCATGAAATTTCTTTTTATAGTGTTGGCATCTAGATTCATTGTAATGTGATTGTAATTACACACATTAATGTGCAATGTGAGGCAGCTAAATTTTTAAAATTTATTCATCCAAGATCAAGGCTGGATCCAGAAGTGCTCCCAAACTAGAACAACTGTTTATTTCATTTATCACAGTTTTGCATTCTGTTTTCATGGTAACACAGTACCCAAGATCAATAGCTAAGGCTCAGTTTAGGCAACATGTTGGTACACATTTCTTATAAATAATGTCTCTCTGTGTGTGTGTTTGTGTGTAAAAGCAGAGTGTGGAGGGATGGGAAGAGATTATGTTTCTTTGATTTTCCTCTATCAGCTTTCTCCTGAATTTCCTTGATGAGTTGTGACTTGGAAACCAGGAAATGCAGCACCTATTGTTTCTATTTACTAAATGAAAATATATGTGTGTGTGTGTGTGTGTGTGTGTGTGTGTGTGTGTGTTGTATTTGTGCTGATAAAATAAAGGGAGACTAGTATGGATCCATTTCAAGCTGTTTAGCTCTCATCAGCTAGCCATACCCTTACTGGGATTTGAACCTGAGATGTGTTACATATTAGGCAGACTTGCTAGCCACTACACCACCGGTTCTCCTCCTTTATCAGCTGAGCCAGGGAAATAAGTATGTGTTTGTGTTACAAATATAAAAAGGCAACATTAAAAATAACAATATGGGTTTCTGCCTGGATGGTTTTCTGTGATGAGCCGAAAGGACAGAAAGAGGGAGGAGTGAGCTCCCTCCCATATTTGGTCATACCAGGGGTTGTAACACAAACACACACACACACACACACACACACACACATACATATATTTCATGAATGCATGACACTAAAGGAAAAAAACAGATCACATGCTTACATTTCCATGCGTGTGAAGTCATGAGTGTTATTGAGAAACATATTCAGTTGAGCTATTTTAGAAATTACCACTATTTTGTGAAGTTTTTGTCACACAACAGGCATGTATGGAAAGAAATGCCAAAATAAAACCCTGGTAATGCAGAAGGATGTGTTTGTCCAGTTGAAGAAAAATCGTAAAACTGTTTTCAGAAGACAAAATAGCTTTTATGCAAAAGAGAAACAGTTTCAGATGAATCTGCAGTGAAACAACTGTAAAATGACCTTTAATGCATACTTTTGCACTTTTAGTAATAATTGTAGTCGCAGATGTGTGTAATTTGAAATCTACAAAACTTTATAATGAACAACTCGAGTCACCAGACTCAGATGACAAACGAGAGCTGCATCTCCTCTCTCCTCACATCCTGCCGTTTTCCTTTGCCTCACAGGAATTTGATTTTCTTGGCTCCTGATTCCTTTTCTCTACTTGCTACAATGGTGCTTACAAGTCAAAGGAGCGCTATAATTGATATGGAGGTATATTCTGATGGAAGAACCTGACTAGCAGTTTAGTGGCATCAGAGAAGCAGCGAGCAATATTTTTTCCTTATGCAGAACCCTAATGTCCTGCTCAGTCCCTTTCTGGCAGGGATGTCAAACTCAAGGCCCGGGGCCCAGACCTGACCCGTGGGGTGCTTAGATGTGGCCCATGGGGCTGCTCTGGAAACAGCGAAGGACTGGCCCATGGTGACTCTGCCAGCAAAAATGGGCTTCCAAGCTCTGTTTCCAGCTGCAGTGACCTCTTGCAACCCTCTGCCAGTACAAACGGAGTTCGGGTGGGCCGCATATGACTTTTTTTGAGTGTATGATTTAAAAACCTTTCAAAATCATACACTCAAAAAAAGTCATATGCGGCCCACCCGAACTCCGTTTGTACTGGCAGAGGGTTGCAAGGTAAGCTAGGCTGGGAATTTTAATGGAAGAGTAATATTAGATTGCAACGAATATCACACTTAGAGGAAAATGGCATAAAGTGTTTATTAATGACATATTATTCCAGTATGTATTGCTAAAACTATTATTTTGCTGTTCTTTTTTTTTTTAAGAATAGAAATGTAATTATCAGATTAGATGATATTTTCATATTTTGTAAAACCGGAGAATTACATTTTTTTAAATAATTAAGGTAGTCCTCAACTTATGACAAAAACTGAGCCCAACATTTCCATTGCTAAGCCAGGCACTTATTAAGTGAGATGTGCCTCATTTTCTGACTTTTTTTTTGCCACAGTTCTTCAATGTATCACTACAGTTGCTAAATGAATCACGCGGTCATTAAGCAAATCTGGCTTCTTCTATCGACTTTGCTTATTGGAAGCTGGCCTGGAAGGTTACACATAGTGATGGAATGACCCTGGGACAGTACAACTGTCACAAATATGTAAAAGCTGCCAAGCATCAGAATTTTAATCACATGACCATGGGGATGCTACAAAGGTTGTAACTGTAAAATGGTCATAAGTCATTTTTTAAATTGCTGTTGTAACTTTGAACAGTCACTAAACAAACGGTTGTAACTTAAGGACTACCTGTTGAATGAAACAAATTACCTTAGCATTATTCTAAAGATTTGTACTGAGGTAATTGTGATGGTCGCAAATCTGTTATTTAATTTACATTTTTCCCCTTTTTCTTGCTTTTTTCTTTTAAATTGATAAATATTTTTAAAAATGCACACACACACAAACATAATAATGTAAAAAGAAAAAAAGAAAAGAAAAATCTAATACTATATATAGGAATTTGTGGTTGTTATCCTCAAACTCATATTGAACAGTTAGCTTTCATACTTACATTTGATCTTGGCCAAATGATTGAGAAACCATTTTATTCTGTGTTTGTTACTTTTTGATTTGTCCCTCAAGTAATTAATTAAACAGTAAAAAATGAAAATAGAAACAAAAAAAGTAACAGCTGTTTACATATAATACCATGTGTATTGAATGTATAAGAATGTATGGTATGTATACAAAAATTATACACAACATTTTCAATGAAATGTAATTCATCTTTCTAAATTTGAAGAGCAAGTTTCTTAGTAATTGGAGAGGTGTAGAGAATGTTGTAGTGTCACTTTTTTTTTAAAAAAACAAAGTTTTATTGGTTTTTTAATATTTTACAAAGGAAAAAGGTAAGGGAAAGGTTACAAATTTTGGCAGCTGCGAAATGCGGTAGGTGCACCCCCCCTCCAAACTCATAGTATACATTTGCATAAAATTCAATATTCAGTAGTAACATATAATCAGTGTGGTAAATTCAATTGGTAGTTTCGATCAGTTTATATCAGGTGGTTTTCTTACTCATTTGTGTGATCTGAGTTTTCTTGATGTCGCCCCATCTCCCCCCGCTGGCAGAGCTCCGGCCCCTCCCGTGTCCTGTATGTCTGTTGAGGAGTCTTCTGGTTTTTCTAAGAGAGCTTTGTTTTTTTCCATAAAGGCCTGCGCCTCTATGGGTGTATTAATTCTAACTCTTGTCTCCTCCCAGAATATTAACATACCTTCAGGCATCAACCATCTAAACCACACCCCCTTCTGGTATAATTTATTCGCCAATTGCGAATAATGTTTTCTTTTTTTCCCTTACTTTCTTGGGGATCTCTTTCAGAATGGTTATCTCCTTATCTTTGTATGTCAAAGCTTGTCCCCTTTGTGCATTCAGAATTTCATCTCTTGTGCTTTTCTATAGAAATTTAATGTGTACCTCCCTGGGAACATTGTGTGTTCTAGCGTAAGCTGAGTTCACTCTATACGCCAGGTCTATTTCCCACCCCATCTGTTGTTTCTCCTTCTGAATATACTCAGCCAAAATGTTTGTCATGATGTCCCTTATATTTTCATCATCTGTCTCCATCACATTTTGAAATCTAAGATAAAAAGACATTCTCTCAAACTCTATTTTCATTTGTTGGGTGTTAAGTTCTTTGTTTCCCTTCTGCACCCCCTCTATCCCCTCCCTCATCTCAGCCGCCCCACCCTCCAAAAGATCCAGTCTCTGTGAGTTCTTATTAATTTTATCCTGGTTCTCTTTAATTTCTTCTTTCATCTCCTTCAGTTGTCTCTTTATTTCCTCTTGTCCCTGTAGAATTTGCTGAAACATTTGATGGAACTCCAGCTCCGTAGATTTAGGTTGCTTTAAGGCTGTTATTGTTGATTGTGTACTAGGACTGGAGGTTGTAGATGTCGGGGCAGAGGCAGCAAAGCCTGACTTTCCAGGAGGTGGTCTTTTGGATGACATTGTTTATAAAGTAAAGAGTCCAGTCAGTATAGGGAAGGATCAATCAGGGGGGTAGAACAGCCAGGAGAGTCCAAGAGACAGAAGGTTCAGGCAGAAGAGAGCTTTTGTTTCCACTGGCCCTGGCAATAGAGCCAAATTTCCACTCCAGGGAGTTCAAAGAACAGCAATCCACAAGAGATTTGTCTGAATAGCACGGAGACAAAGACCGGAAGCCTGAAGTTTTAAAGGTGGAGTCAGATTTCACATTTCATAAAGACAACGGAAGTGTGCCATCTTGCCCTGCCAGCTTCGGGTTTAGAGGCAACAAATAAAGTTTTCAAAGTTCAAAAGTTCAAAGTTCCCAAAGCTTCTAGATCCTCATTGTATTATAAGTTTAAGTCCAAAAATCCACTTAGTAAGGGTGTGACATCATTGGTTTGGCTCTCCCCCTCCTCCTTCCCTTGGGGCTGAGAGGACACTTGTTTCCAGCCACTTGTCCGAGGGGGGGAAATCCCCCTCCCTCCAGCCGCGCCTCTCCAAGTCAAGCCGAAAAGTAAAGTTTACACAACTGACAAGTTTTAAAGTTAGTAATGGGAATGGAGGAAGTCTACGCCTCACCGCACCACCGCCGCGTCCTTCAGCTTTCTTTATCTCCGCACGGCATCCCAGCGAAGATGCCGGAGCGTCTCCCCATTGTGCTCCCCGGTGCCTGGAGCAAGGCGGGGGACCTCCCGCCGCCCGCCGCCGATCCAGGGATCCCCCACGGTGCCGCCCCTTCGGCAGGACGCCTCTACGGGGCGTCCTGTGCCCCCCAAGGAGTGGGAAGCCCACCGGGGAAGCGGGGGGCGAGCAAGGCTTGCTCGTTGCCGTCGGCCGCTGGAACCGGAAGTCCGAGAATGTTGTAGTGTCACTTTTAGGAAAAATATTCTTGTTGCAGCTTCAACAATATGACGGTTTACACATTTACTCATTCAAGTGCAACAGGGTGCCACAAATCATGAATATTATTTGTTGTTGAATAAGCTGTAGTTAAGATCTCTTTAAATTTTTAATAATGTTAATTCTTCCTCCTGTTTAGATAAAAACGGAAACTGCAAATCTTTATTCCATTCAGTTGTTAATATTTGCTATAAGAAAAATACATCAACAAGTATTTTTATAATACTAATTTTGACTTCTGTAATCTCATAAATTTGGTGATTATTTTTAATAGCCTAGCATCCCTGAAGCTGAAAATGCTGCTGAAGTCCAAACTGAGGGCAGTAAATGATGTAGTTGTAACTCCTGCCAGTGGGTGGCAAAAGACATATGATACTTATTTCTTAATATAGGCAACAAACCACTTCGTTATTATTGAGTGCTCTGAGAAAGATGGCAGAATTTGAAATAGTTCTACAGAATCAAGATCACTTATTAGGATATATTTACAAATTGTTATTTAAATATGAAATAGGAACCAAATAAATAAAAAGTATGATAAAATGGATGCAACATTTCAAAGAAATAATTCCAGTACATCAATAAGAAAAGATAAGGAAAAAATATCAACAAAAAAATTACCACGCAGCAATCGGATGGAAAATTGGTTCAAAATTTTCTGCGAATAGTAGGTGGTATATAACTCCATCCAATAACAATAAATATCAGAAATGCCACAACAAGGAAGGGATGTTTTACTATATATGGTGGTTAGATTAAAATACTCTCAAAATATTGAAAAGGAATAGATGAAAACATCCAAAAAATTCTGAAAATAAAATTGGAATTAAAAAAAACCAACAATATTTGTATTAGGTATGATGTCCCAAAGAACATAAATGAAAGGTACAGGTAGTCCTTGAATTACAGTGATAACAGCAACCAGAATTTCCATTGCTAAGCGATGTTGTTATGAAGTATGGTATCACATGACTGCACCACTTAGCAACAGTAATCCTGGCAGTCTCCCATTACTGTTGTTAAGTAGTAACACCCCAATCCCCAACCCCCAGTCTCAGTAAAATAGGAGTGTGTCTCCTTTGCCTCATCTTCAACTGCTTATCTCCCTCCACCTCTACCCTTTTGGCCACCCTGCACTCTGCCACCTCTGCCAGCCTTGGCCTCCACATGCCCTGCCATTGTGGGTTTATCCAGGTGCAAACCATCAGTCTGAGAAAATTCCTGTTATAGCGCTTGAGCAACAAAACAGTTAACAACTCTTCTTCACATGAGGATTTGGTTGTTCATGCCTGGCAGATAATTAGTCATTGATTTAAATTTACATCTTTCCCTATCAGCTTTTCCTCTTGTAGCTCAAGTGGGCCAAATAAACTTCCCATGATTTTCCACTGACTTCCTTCTTATAATACTTCTTTACAATACAATACGATACGATACAAGTACAATAATATCAGACCTCTACTCCTTTAGAGGATAAATGATATGGGACATCGACGGGAAGTCAGTAGGGACCAGGGGTGGTATTCAGCAGGTTCTGACCAGTTCTGGAGAACCGGTAGTGGAAATTTTGAGTAGTTCAGAGAACCGGTAAATACCACCTCTGACTGGCCCTGCCCACATCTATTCTCTGCCTCCCGAGTCTCAGCTGAATGGAGATTTTACAGTATCCTTCCCCTGCCACCAGAGGTGGGTTGCATCCATTTTGGCCCGGATCGGCTGAACCGGTAGTAGTGGTGGCGGGAGGCTCCTGAACCAGTAGTAAAAAAATTGCCAGTCCACCACTGCCTGCCAGCCACCAAGCCACGGCCACTAAGCCATGCCACACCCACCAAGCCACACCCACAGAACTGGTAGTAAAAAATTTTTGAATTCCACCACTGGTAGGCTTCCATATAACAATAGAACTGGATTCCAAAGGGTCCTGCTTTGCTGGTCCAATGTCTGACATCCTCAATTCTCCCTATGTCAAAGAAGGACATTTGGGGGAATGGCAAATATCATTTGCTTTCTTGCTGGGTAAATACTCAAGCACATAGGTGCCCACCCACACCCACCCACCACCACATTTGAATGGACTTGTGTATGAGTTCAAGAGAAATTGAAACCATCACTCATGTAACTGTTGTGTTGATCCAATTTTTATCTGGATCAAAGGAACTCATTTATTTTACTTATGTTGCAATGTTCCAGGTCTTATATATATACGGTTCCTATTTTCTGATTCTAATGATAACATCACTAATATTTTACGCAAATTTCCTTGGCAGCAATCAAGACATATCATCAATAATGTATTATCACCTGTCTAATTGTTTTTATATTCTTTTATAAGTTAATGTGTATAGATCATTTATTGTGATAAAGAATGCATGAATGTATACAAAAATGAATTGAATTTATATATACAAAGATAAAGCATGAAATGTGTATACATGACAACAAACATTTTTTAAAAAAAATGCCTTCCTTACAATCCTGTTTCTTTCTAATGTCTATGAGATCGATTTTTAATGTATTCTATAATATCAGCACAGTGGCTATAGTTCTTGCTTTGTAAGCAGGTGTGCTGGTTCAAATTCCGGTAAAATAATATATCATTATTATCTAAGCTTCCTAGTTTTTTGTTTTTTGAAATTGAAACAGTGCACATTTTATATTTAGCTGAGGTTGAAAAGTTGGAAGTACTGGATTTGAAATGAACAAAGTTTTATTTGCAACGCAGGAATTGCATTAATTATACTACAGTATCACTCCAAAGCATCTTTAAAAGATATTCCAAATTATGCTGAGAAATAACTCACTCGAAGAAATATTCTGCCCTCTGCATAGTAGCCAAAAAAATGCTGGTTAGCCAGCAATAAATTAAAGTCCGCTATTCCAGATGAAATGGGATTTATTTAATACTAACTTTGTTTAATTCAGAAACTAATTCTACTTTCTGCCATATCCAATGTTCCGATTTCTTTTTAAGATAAGATTTTAAAACTTCACGTTTTGTCTGATTGACCAAACACTATTGTAAAGAATCGTCTACTTCCAATTAGATAGAAATTCTTGCTAATTCTTTTTATTTTGGACTGTTTTTGTGATTAGTTTTGCTTAGTTTCTAAAGCCGTTAAATTGTGATATAAATGTCTTTATGGTTATTCCAATCTAATGTGTCTTAATAATTTTCTTTTAATTTTTTATAAATGGTTTATGCTGTAGAAAGTTATCACCCAGCCCTCTCCCAGAAAAATGAAATATCCTAGGAAATACTGAAAAGGCAGAATATTACATTTCCGTGGATGTGAAAAGAAAGAAACATGTTTTAAAGACAGAGTAGCTCCCTGCAGCTTCCCGCCCACCACCCTTGTCAATGGACCATTAAGATTCCCAAGCCAGTCCCTTTACATAATCAAGAGTTCTCCCCTTCAGCTCCAGGGTGATGGGATTAAGGCATGATTAGCCTTTACCCACTCACCACATGGCATCTGAGAACTCAACCAAACCTGGATTCAAAACACAGCCTAGACTAGAGAGTTGCCCCTGTATGGCGCCATGGGAGTCTGACAACCAATCAGAATACATTGCTTACACAGGAACAGGAAACAGAGAGGTGAGGCTGAACAGATTATAAAAAGCCCAGCAAGCCCCTTCCTTGGCCCTTCTCTTTTTCCTCACCCAATATATTCATTCATCTCCATAAATAACACATGGAGTTATTGAATATTATACACTGCCACAGTTATGCCCTGTGTCAGTGCTGCCTTATATTGGTGACCTGTAACATTCAAAGATTGCTTCCTTGAGAATTATGGTATTTAAGCCTGAATAAGTAGAAACCTTGTGCCTTTCAAAATATGAGTGGAGAGCCAGGTTGCAGGAGAAATTAAATAAAACATCTGTGCATAATGTTTTGTTTCTACACACAAAACCAATGTTTTCAATTAGTGATCGAGAGTGAATGAAAACAGAAAATTTGGTTTGATGTTGAATTTCCCTTCTCCAGAAGTTACATGAGGTATTTTCACATTGGGTTGGTGGTTTCCCTATTAAATTATCCACTGGGTTTCACTTTGATTTTGACTTTAAAAATGTAATAATTGGGCCTTTCCCAATTAGGGAATTATGGTACAATTCTTTTGTTCTTGAGACAGTAGAAAATTATATTGGTATTTCTTGTCCTCAGCTCAGGTCAATTTCCACCTTCTCACTTTACCTTCTTTTTCGAGTTACTTCTGCCCATTCTCCATTATGGTATTGAACCCTGAGAGATTCTACACATCCTGAGGGTGCCTGCCCTTAAGCAGATTTGGGATAAGGGAGAAAACATTACAGGTAGTCCTCGACTTACAACAGTTCATTTAATGACCATTCAAAATTAAATGGCCTGAAAACAATGATTTATGACCAATTTTCACATTTATGACTGTTGTAGCATCCCCATGGTCACATGATCAAAATTCAGATGCTTGGCAACTGACTCATATTTATGACAGTTGCAGTGTCCTGGGTTCATGTGATCACCTTTTGTGACAAGCAAAATTAATGTAGAAGCCACATTCACTTAACAACCGTGTTACTAACTTAGCAATTGCAGTGGTTCACTTAACAACTGTGGCAAGAAAGGTTGTAAAATGGGCTGCAATTCACTGCCTTTCTTAGCAATGAAAATTTTGGGCTCAGTTGTGGCTGTAAATTGAGGACTACCTGTAATGCTGGAGGAATTAAAGATTACATCAAAACTGTTATCATGTTTGCACCATGGTTAGCAGGAAGTACAGAGGTAGCTAAGGTTTGTGGAAGACTGTATTATTGAAGGTAACACTTTTCCTCTTGCTTCAGATGCTGAAGTTGTTTAGTTGATTATTTGACATCATCAAATATCTCACTAAGAAAAGAGGAGCTTCGGGGCTTATATTTTGCATGTTTTTTAAAAAAACCAAGGTCAGAAATATTTCCAGCCAATATTTGCAAGTAAAGGAAATAATTAACCCTCTGCACTGCACTAATGAGGGCCAGTAATTCAATTTTCAATTCAATTTATTTGTGCTTCTAGACCGCCCCCTCTCCCAGAAGGGACTCGGGGCGGTGTACAGTCCATAGAGAATATCACAAAAATACAATAAAAAATTAAATATGTACAGTTTGGAGGAGGTTAAAATTACCACTGCTATCTGATCCTTGGTGCTCTCTGAGCTTGTTTTTTTTCTTGCAGATGTTTCACTACCCAATTATCATTGTTAAAGAAAGGCACTCCTATCATTGGCACTCTGGAAGTTAAAATAGCTGTCTGAAACCAGTTTAATAGAGGAATGTAAAAAAGAGAGGTTATTTTGAATATATTAATCTCTGTGAAAAAGAGGTCCTAGAAACACTTGGATTCCCATGACCAAATACACTCACTTTGTTCGTGGCGCCTCACATCCTGACAATCATCTTATATTTTAATTTGTTAATCAGTGTAGAATGGAACCACTTGACAATCATTCTTTACTTGAAGAAATTTAGGAAAAAAAGTTTTATTATCAAACTTGACTATATGAAGATTTAGTTTTAATCCCAACTCTAGCATGACTGATCCTGGTCCAATCACTTAGGGCTGATCATCAGATCCTGCTAACTCTGGTGCAAAGATGCCCCACTAATTTAAGATATGTGGGCTTCAACTCCCAGAATTCCCCAGCCAGCATGGCTCCCAATCAAAAACTAAAACAGCAGAGAAAGCCATATCAAAGCTAAACACATTAAAACAATATTTAAAACAACTTGGTGCCAGGTCTGACTTCTAATGTAGGACCTATTGCAACATTTGGGGGAAAAGCTAGGTCTTCAAAGTTATATGAAAGGCCAGGAAGATAGAGGACTGCCTAAATTTGGGGGGGGGGGGTAGAGTGTTCCATAGGGCAAGGGCTGCCACATAAAAGGCACATTTCCTAACTCTCATCAGATGGCAATATTTAGAGGAAGGGTCTAGGAGTATACCTATCCTATCTGACCAGTGGTTGGTTGCCAATTTTTTTTCATGCACAAAAGCGTCCTGGTGGGTGGGCGGAGCCTCCTGCCGCCACTACTACCGGTTTGCCCAATTGGGGCTGAACCGGGAGCAACCCACCTCTGAATCTGACCAGGTAGATGTCCTTAGGAGAGGCAGTCCCACAGCTAACTTGAACTTGTGCCATATAGGGCTTTAAAATGATGACCAGAACCTTGAATTGAATTGTGAGCCAATGCAACTCACATAGCAAAAGTGTTATATGGGCAAATCTAGAGGGACCCATCCCTATGTCCATTGCTTCATTTTGGACCAGATGAAGTTTCCAGGTGGTTCTCTTCCTCCTCTACATGGGGCAGCCCCATGTAGAGTACATTAGTCAAGCACAAGGAACCAGAATGACTCTGGAAACAGGTCAAAGTAGTTTCTTTAACATTGTTCTCCTATTTATAAGAATCTCCCCAGACTAACTGCATTCTATCAGGAATAGGCAGGTAAAGGCTTCAGGAATCTAGTCGGAGATTCCACTACATCACTGCAGTAATCTAAATGGAACGAGAAGAATAACTATTGTATAAAGCATCTGCTTAGAAAATGGTCTGTTTTGAGTACACCAGGAAGCAGGGTTGAGAATACAGGAAAGGGGGAAATCATCTGGGGCTGGTTTATATTTCTGTGTTCCTGTTTTCAGTGCTCCTTATGCCCTCTTTTGCCATGAGATTTTACTAAATGACAGTTCCTGTTCCGTCTTCTTTGGAAAAGAAACAGAAGGTGCTTATAGACTGAAATGAAAGGGGAACCAGATAGGAACCTGGATATTACTGAAAGCTCTGCATTTCTTTCCAGGTTAAACCCTATCAACAATCAATACCTGTGCCCAAATGTCAGGTATAATTTTCTTTAATATGGGGCATTATTTTTTTCAGGTAAGTTCAATTGGCAATTCTTTTATTCTGAGGAAGTTGCACACAGTAACATAGGGCTCTGATTCTGATTAGCAATGTGGCCCATGTCAGACATTTCTTTGCCCTGCAGAAATCCTAGAGAAACAGCACTATTATTTATTTCACTGATGAACCAAAATTTTGCAGTTCTGGGCAAATGAAATGAAAACACATGGAAGCTCAGTAAAGTGGCTTTGTTCTCTAGAATATCAGACACTAACAATCATCAGTGGATAATATTCCAATGTTTTTTAAATTCACTTTAAATATTTTAAAATGCCTTTCCTCAGATGATGCCAGGATAATTCACTAAAAATAGTTGTAATAAAATTAGAGAACAATAAATACTTTGAAATAAAGGCAAAATAAAAAAGCAGGTACTTAATAAGCCTGCTTTAACCTACGAAAACCATAGGTTTTGATCTCCTACAGAAACACATGTAATGGAAGTTTGTTCCTCAACTTGAGTTCCTTAATAGAAATGCCTTTTTCCCCCTTGAATCACATAATATTTTAGATTGATTTGGATTTTAATTCTTTTTATAGTCAGTGATAGGGTTCCCTATAAGGATTCAGCTTCAGTGTATTGCTTCTCATCCACCCATTATTACATTGTTAACCCTTAGTTTTGCACTTACTCAGGTGACATGGAAAAATAATACTGAATGCTGTTAGAATCATCCTGACACTACATGCCAAACTTCCCAATTATCCTTTTCATCTAGTGATAAGATAAGAGATCAAAGACTCTGCCAACAGAGATGTTACAATAGTGAAGGACCTTTCCAAACAATTTTAATGAGCTTGTGCTGATGGGCATACCCCCATACATTGCATGAAAGAGGCAGTGAGCTGTTGGAAAATCCAAAAATTGGTGACTTGTTGGAAAATCCAGAATGCTCTACTTTTTCACTTGCCTTGATCAATCAGGATTCTTTCCCTGCACTTTTACTGAACACACATTTCTACTGGAGGCTTCCTCTTTTCTGAGTGTACAGGAGTCACATCCTTTTCATTTGGGAACTAATTCTTCTGCTATAGCTGGATTTACAATTTAGCCCCTTAAGGCCGCATCTTCTTTAGCTAGCCACTTTCATCTTTTAATGGAATTGAGATCTCCAGAGAGGATAAATCAAATGAAGACTGAATGGTTACAGATCTAATATGCAAAAAGCATCCCTACCAAGTACCCAGTCTTTTTTCATCAGTGACTTTTCCAACCAAAAGTCATAGAATTTTTCTACTAGACTCACTTTCAGAAATCAGACTTTTCTTCTCCAAATTCAGTAATTGAGATTGGAGTTTTAAATCATCTGTGAGAGAAAATAAAAGGAGAAATATAAGGGGTTTCTTCCTGTCATACAAAAAGTTGTGTCATGTCCTGGATATACAAATATTTTTCACCTCTGTGGTGGCAGCCTCTCAAATAGGGCCACACTTAATTACTTAGATGGCAATATCATTTCTGTCCTTCACCAAAAATAAAACAAAAACATTTATACTTGGGAGATTTAAATCCTTACTTTCAATGGTGCTGGAAGGGAAATAGGGCAACATACATTTCTAAGATCATATTTGTCCTTGCACAGAGAGTTGACCTACCCATTATATGATACCTGGCACTGTACTACCTCACCTTCTTATTCACCAGTTGGGCTGATTTATGCAAGAGAAATTGCTCATTTTCTTAATGGATGATTCCTGAGAAATTTCATTAACAGTTGCAAAACTTTGTTCAGTCTTGATGTCTAAAATAAGACTTTGCCTTTAAATAGGATTTGACTGATCACTTTCATTCCAGAAAATCATTAGCTGTGCTTTACATTTTTAATATTATATTTTATTAATATTTAATATTTTATTTAATGAATTCTATATGGTATGAAATTTTGGCCCAAGATAGTAAACACATTTTTTATTTTCATAGATTTCTAGATTTTTTTTACTTTCCTAGATTTATAGAGTCATAGAATCATAGGATTGGAAATGGTTGTCCAATCTTTTGTTGAAAACCTCCAATGACACCTCCTATTCTATAGCTGTATATTTGAATTTTTCCTGCCTAAATGCAGGGCATTACTTCTGTCACCCACATCTTGTTGGATAGGCTCAATCCAACTAATCACTTAGCTAATCATTATCATCTAGGGATGTACTCACTTTTGTTGCCAGCAGTTTAGACATTAATGGCTGCGTGTTGCATTATTTTGAGGGGACAGCACATTTATATTGTTATGCAAGCTGAATACTCACTACTTTACATTGTAGCCAAGGGTTGTCACATGAAAAGATATGCTTAAATATTTGCAAAATGAGAGAGGGTGTACTCACTTCTGTGATATGATGTATATCTAAGTATATTTACCCATGTTGTATGGCTGTAGTATTATTATTATCCTTCTTATCTTTTTTACTATCCCCTCTTATTGGTATTATGATGATTACTCTGTTGCTTTGCATGAACACTGCACCGGAGACAAATTCTTTGTGTGTCTAATTAACTTAGCCAAATAAAGTATTCTTCTTCTTAAAAAAATGCTGAGAAAGCACACATGTTCCATTTAAAAAATAAAACATCCAAATATATTATGTTTCTATTGATAAGAACTTCAGAAAAATGTGAAAAGTTGAAAGAACAAAGATAATACAGCAACAGATTATGGACTGAGTGGAAACAAGGAAATTTTGCAAAGATAGAAAGATATGGAGAGTTTAATGAATGACATTAGTGTCAGCTACTTTTAGCTATGTTTCCTTTCCTTTTATTTTATCTTTCGCATTTGATTTAGTACTTCTCACTCTTTTTCTGCATTTTCTATAATGTTGGTTAACCCAAACGGGAAGTGTCATGGGTATGATTGATATGATTTTGATAAATTGTTCCCTGATGCATTTCTACATTTAAATCTGTCTTTGGAGCTACTGTAGTGTTGTTGTGAATGTTGTTGCATGCTGGATTGCAGCTGCAGATTCAGAGATGAAATTTACATCCTCAAAAGAGTTATAGCTTTGAGTGATATATAAAGACATAGTTTAGTTCTTTAAAAATAAAGGGCAGAATGCTTGGAACTAAGATTGGAAAAAAGAAGGGAACATGGTTATTTACTGGAATTTACCAAAACTGAAAGGAAAGAAAGTAGGGGAAGCCTATTAACTTCAATGGAAAATGTATATCAAATAGTTTTTTGTTTAATCTGTTTCAGTATTATGCTAAAGTCTCATTGTTTAATATTTTATATTTCTTGCTACAAGTTAGGTGATTGTGTATATGTCCAACTTTTACTTGGAATCTCAGGCTATACATTAAATTATAGGTTTTTTTCCCTTTAGAATTTACCTGTATTCTGTAAGAATCAGATGATTTGGAATTCCTGCCCAATTTCTCTTTTTATGGGGACTGGCCATTTGCCGTCTGTCTGGAACACTGTACTTTTCTTTTATATTTGTATGAGTATCAATATGATATCAACAGTTTAATGTTACCAACATTGACACATTTTAATATTTAACATTTAAAAGAAGATTTTACATTTTTCTTTTCTTTTAAAATAAATATTCATTTTGTTTACCTCTTATGAGATTGGGCTGGGCCCAAGAGGAAGGACTTGAATCCTGTAAACAAAAACCCTCTATGCTAAGTGGCCCAGATTTGGCAAGATGGTTGCTGATAGCAGGAGTTACCAAGCTGCTATCACAAAGCAGGAGGCAGGAATAGTATGGGAGGACCCAGCGGGCTCTGAAAGAGGAGATTCAAGACCTGGACTCAACCATACAGATAGTCCTCACTTAATGACCCGTAACTTTATTGCAATGTGGTAGTTAAATGAAACATAAGATTAAAGAAGGTTTTACAATCTTTCACTCATGAAGAACAATCTGATTTCTTGCGAAAAAGACAATAGAGAGCATGTGAGAACTATCTTGAATGTTATTGAAGATTTACAATACCACTGTCGAGCCGGCCTCCCTCAGCAACCAAGAAAGAAACCACTTAATTCCATTTTGCAGAATTAAGAGTACTTTTACTGGTTATTAAAAGATAGCAGCTAAGCAAAGCAAGATCTGAGGCAAAAGCGTGTGAAATCATGCATATCAATATGTGACCAAACCCCCTCCGCCTGGTAACCCTCATCCCAATGTCCAATCTGCAAATCCCTTAGGTGTCATGTGAGTTCCATCTTCAAGAAGCATCATCAGGTTGGTATGCAGGACGGTTGGCCTTGACTGACACCAAGCACTAATCTCCAGCATGCGCAGTAGACAATGAGACCAAAGCTCTCTTTTTACAATCTCTCCTGTACTTAAACTTCCCCTCCTAAATACCAGCCCCCCATGTGTTTTAATGGCAGATGAAAGCAAATAACAGAAGCTGACAACCACAAAGGGGAGCAAGCAGCTTTTATATTTCTGAATGCAAAGAAAGTTTTGACGATTTAAGATTTTGATGATTTAAGATTTTGGAAGATATGGTCTTCAGAGAGAAATGTATTCTGTTCTATCTTGCGGAAAACACAGGTGGACAAATGGAGGCGAGCCAGGACTTAACAGAATGCTAACAATTTATTGCTAACAGGTTGCCAACGCGGCAATTCACAATACACGCGCTTCGCTAACAGGCAACAGCTGAGCTCTGCTCTGACAGCCTTTATATATGCCGCTGTCCGAGCAGTCAGCCAATCAGCGCTTAGCACAGCGCCCCCTAGTGCAGCGGACCAGAGGGAAAACTATATACATAACACTCCTTCACACTTAGAAGGCGCATGCGTAATCTTGCAAATACCTTGGGCGGCGACGGACCCGCCCTGATCTCCGCAGAGTGACGTCTGCTTCAGAGTTAGTGGCCGCGGCTTCCAACGGCCCGGGCCTTATCCCAACTGATTCAGCCACCGCTGGAAGTTCACAGGGAAAACAAGGTAGGTCCCTTGGTCTCCTTGCTCTATTTTGAGGTGGCTCTGGGGTGGTAGGCCTGGAAGTAGGTGTTTGTGTGTTTTCGGAATTTTGGCCTGGTTGTTCCCCAGTTGTGTCTGCCTCCCCTTGCCGATTTCGCAATTGATTTATATGGCGTCTCCATATTCGGCCGTCCTCTAGTTCTACTAAGTACGAACAGGGACCCGTGATTCTTCTAATGATTCCCTTTACCCAAAGTGGGTGGCCGGTGTAATTCCGGGCATATACAGTAGCGTTTACAGAGAAACCCTTTAATTGACAGTGTGAGTCAAGAGGTTTTGCTGGGGCATATTCAGGGTGAAGCCTGTCCAGTGTTGTTCTGATGCGCCGACCCATTAATAACTCAGCGGGGCTTTTATTAGTTGTGGCACATGGGGTGGCATGTTGCCAAAAGAGATAAGTGTCTATGTCCTCCTGCCAGTTGAGTGGACCGAACCTAGCCAGCGCTTCTTTAGCAGATCTGACAGCGCGTTCCGCTAGGCCATTGGCCGCCGGATTGAAGGGTGCCACAAATGCATGTCGGATTCCCAATTGGTCAAAGAATTTTTTGAGTAGGGCAGCAGTAAATTGGGGACCATTATCAGATACCACCAGATCCGGTAACCCATGGGTAGCAAAAACCCTTCTGAGAACCTTAATAATGGCAGGGGCAGTAGTACTAGACAATAAAGCAATTTCTACCCACTTAGAATAAGCATCAACAATAACAATAAAAACCTGGCCCTTTACTGGGCCCGCCAAGTCCATGTGGATTCTGGACCACGGAGCTCTGGGTTGCTCCCAGTTTTGTATGGGAGCTCTGGGACCCGCAGGTCGGGACTCCTGGCACTTTTCACAGCCAGAGACCCACCGTGCAATGTCCTGGTCCATGCCCGGCCACCAAGCGTAGCTGCGGCCGAGTGATTTCATTCTGACGATGCCGGGGTGGCCTTCATGAAGCGTAGTCAGCACCGCGTCTTGGAGCGAAACAGGAACGACCACTCGGCTTCCCCACAGGAGGCAACCTTGCTGGGTAGAGAGTTCGTGTTGTCTGGTTGCAAAAGGTTGCCATTCGGTGCCCAGAGGTTTGGCTGGCCAACCACGCTCAGTCCAAGCCAGCACCCTGGAGAGCAGCTTGTCTCGCCGCGTGTGTGAGGCCACGTCAGCTGCTGTGATGGGCGACTGCATTTCGTCGATCAGGAGCACGTCGGAGGCAGGAGCAGGATCCTGGACAGCAATGGGTAGAGGGCATCTGCTTAACGCGTCAGCATGGGAGATGTGCTTCCCGGGTCGATGGAGCAGGGTGTAGTCATAGGCTGCCAGGAACACCGTCCATCTCGTGAATCGTGGAGACAAGATCTGGGGCGTTTGCTTGTCCCCTGCGATGATGCCCAACAGGGGCTTGTGATCCGTCACTATTTGGAAATGACGGCCATACAGATAGGAATGAAAGCGCTTCACCCCAGCTACTATAGCCAAAGCTTCACGATCGAGCTGGCTATAGTTTCGTTCGGGCGAAGACAAGGTGCGGGAGAAAAATGCGACCGGCACTTCTAAACCAGACTGCAGACGGTGGCTTAAAACCGCTCCGACCCCGTAGGGTGATGCGTCACAAGTCAGAGTCACCGGGAGGGATTCGCTGTATTGGTGCAAAACAGTCTCAGAGGTTAAAAACTTTTTGATATTAGCAAAAGCAGCGGCCTCTTTCTTTCCCCAAAACCATTTTGCGGAACGGTCTAGCAATCGATGGAGGGGCTCCACAATAGACGCTTTATGAGGCAGAAAAATATTGTAAAAATTGAGCAGCCCTAAGAAAGCTTGGAGTTCGGCTTTGTTTGTTGGTGAGGGGGCTTGGCTGATTGCCTGCACCTTAGCAGGCGTAGGACGGATTCCTTTCTTATCGATTAAGAAACCTAAAAACTCAACTTGTGGAACCGCGATTTGGCACTTGGTAGTTTTTAGTTTTAACCCAGCACCGCGGAAACGCTGAAGTACGGTTCGTAGACGGGCCATAAGGTGCGCCAGCGAACGGGCTGATACCAGGACGTCGTCAAAATAAGGCACGACGCCTGGTATCCCTTGCAAAAGCCTTTCCATTAGGTTCTGAAATAACCCTGGCGCTACGCTGACCCCAAACTGCAATCGGTGGCACTTAAAAGCGCCTCTATGCGTAACTATAGTCTGGGCTTCAGCAGTTGCCTCATCCACAGGCAACTGCTGATATGCCTGAGCCAGATCGAGTTTAGCAAATATTGTTCCCTGTCCCAGTGAGTGCAATAAATGTTGCACTACTGGTAAGGGGTATGCACTCTGCTGTAATGCGCGATTAAGTGTGCATTTAAAGTCCCCACATATGCGCACAGACCCATCATGCTTCACTGGTATGACAATGGGAGTCTCCCAGTGGGCATGGTCAATAGGTTCTAACACCCCCTGAGCTATTAACTTATCTATTTCAGCGTCCACTTTAGATTTTAACGCGAACGGCACCCTGCGCGGCTTGAGCCGCTGTGGTGGCACTTGGGGGTCTAAATTGAAAGATATGGGTGTGCCAGTATATTTTCCTAAACCTTCCCCGAAAACTTCGGGAAATTCCTTAATCAGTGCATCAAGGTGTGGAGTGGTCTGAATCTGATCTATACCAGTTATGGCTAGACCTAAAGCTTCAAACCATTCCAACCCTAATAAACTTGGCCTGGGGCCCTTGACTACAATGAGGGGAAGCCTCTTGTGAAACTGTTTAAATGATACCTTACAGTAAAACTTTCCTAGTACTGGAATGGAATTCCCTTGGAAGTCCCTCAGCTTCAATGGGCACGGGGATAGACGTGCCTGTGAAATACCTGGCACAATTTTCCTGATTCCTGCCCATGAGATGATAGACACTGCTGAGCCAGTATCTATCTCCATCTGACATGGTTTACCCTCTATCCTGACATTGAGGAATATTTTCCCCCTGGGTGCATGGATGATCTGATCTACAGCAGACTCATCCCTGTCATCATTGACTGTGAAACAAGAATCTTGTTTCCTAGACCCAGCATTCCTGCTAAAATTAGAGGGCTTCTTGAAACTTTGGTTAGGGCTGGGAGAATTCCCTTCTAACGCGCTTGCACAAGGCGCCGCTGCCCTACAAACTCTTGCCAAATGGCCCCTTCTCCCGCAACGGAGACAGGCAACGTTCTTAAAACGGCAGTCTGCCCTATCATGCTTACCCCCACACCCAGGGCAATTTGCACGGAATGCAGCCTTACCCTGGCACCCTTTTTGTTGCTCCCCACGCAGACGATGTTCTTCATCGTTTCCGACAGCTCCGGCGTCCTCGAGAGTGTCTTCATGGTGAACCTCGGTAGTCTTTTCAACAGGTAGAGGGTTTGAGAATCTCTGGAGTTCGTTTGTGGACTTATTTGACATTTCTACAGCCCTGGCTTCATCAAGGGCTGTTTGCAAATCAAGTTCGGGTTTGGCCAGTAGATGGCGTTGTATGCGGAGGTCCCTAACACCTCCCACAATCTGATCTGTTAAAACCTCATCTAGGTCTCTAAATCTACAATGTATAGCTGCGGCTCGTAACGCAGCCACGTAATCATTTATGGATTCTCCTTCTCGCTGGACCCTACGGTAAAAGGCAAATCTTCGTGTAGTGCAGGAAAGCAATGGGGCGTAATGATTCTTTAATTTGGTCATTAACACGTCCCAGGTTATGTCGTGGACAGAGTGTGGGGCAACTAAGGTTTCAGCCAAATTAAACATCTCAGTACTACACAAATTTAAAAAACAAGCCTTTTTTCGCTGCTCAGTTAAATCTGTGAAGCCGTTGGCTTCTAAAAAACATTCAAAACGCGAAATATATGAGACCCAAGTCTCTGTGGCCGCGTTGAAGGCGGCAAAAGTATTCATGGATGCCATCTCTGAGGTAACTTTTTCTGTAGATTTTCAGCCAACGTAGTCTGCGAGGACAATGACTCACTCGACCTCTCGTCGAGTGATTCCCCTGAGGGAATTCAGCTCTTGGTGACTCAGCTCGTGGTTAGTGACTCACAGCTCTGCCTGGGCTCCTCCAGAGGATCCCATCCTCGTCGCCAAATGTTCTATCTTGCGGAGAACACAGGTGGACAAATGGAGGCGAGCCAGGACTTAACAGAATGCTAACAATTTATTGCTAACAGGTTGCCAACGCGGCAATTCACAATACACGCGCTTCGCTAACAGGCAACAGCTGAGCTCTGCTCTGACAGCCTTTATATATGCCGCTGTCCGAGCAGTCAGCCAATCAGCGCTTAGCACAGCGCCCCCTAGTGCAGCGGACCAGAGGGAAAACTATATACATAACATATTCAAGGGGTTCAAGTGATATATACATCATAGCAAGTAAATATTATTAATAATAGAGACTTAATCAAGCCTTGTAAAATTCAAAAGGGCACGAGACAAGGAATCTCCTGTGTTGTATATATATTAGTACTGAAAATTTGAATAGAGGTATTCAAACATGACAAAGGACATAACAATTTAAAAGAAAGTTTATAAACCAAGAGATTTTGCTGATGACGCAGTTATATTTCTGCAAGACGCTAAAGCTGGTATAGGATATTTAATGAAGAAGTTAAATGACTTTGGAGATTTAGCAAGTTTTAGAATAAACAAATAGAAAACAAAAATGTTTGTTAAGAATATGGGTGTTCAAGATTATGAAACCTTGACAAGAATGTTGGGTTTCAAGGCAGAGGATAAGCTTAAATATCTTGGGGTTATACTGACAGATACAAATTGTAAATTGTTTCAAAACAATTTTGTTTTGTTGAAATGGTACTTGAAATGATATAAAAAGATTTATTAAGATGTGACAATTTGCAGTTTTTCCTACTTGGTAGAATTTCTATAATTAAGATGGCTGTTCTACTAAATATGTTATTTTTCTTACAGACATTCCTGATATTGACAACAGATGTTCCATTTAAGCAATGGCAAAAGGATATTTCTAAATTTAAGTGGCAAGAAATAAAACCAAGAATTAAACACAAATTACTGCAAGATGCCAAAAAAGAAGAGGGTTGGGTTTACCAGATTTGAAATTGTATTTTGATGTTGGCTGTTTGGTCTGGTTGAAAGAGTGGGTAATCCTCCAAAACAAGAGGATATTTGAATTAGAGGCTCATGAATTAAAATTTGGATGTATTAATGGCATGACAGGTTAAAACAAAAACTGACTTCAAGAATTATTTTGTTAGGCATGCCATCCTAACAGTTTGTAATAAATATAAAATAAGGTTCTCTCTGAAGGTTCATCTCTGGGTGTCACCCGAGGAAACCAAAATAAATGATTGTGAGACCGAACTGGTGGACTTAGGTGTAAATGATATTTTTAAACAAGGTGAATAATCTCAAGTCCAAAGAAGAGTGAAGAGTCAAAAGGATGTCTTTGTCATTGGTTTATACACCTACAATTGAAGGAAGGATTTAAGTTAGGCTTTAAAAGATGGGTTTGGCTCTGTAAAAATAAATTTGAAATTGTGTTGTGTTGTGTTAATGATGAACATGTTATTACCAAAGTTTATAAACTATTACTGAAATTAAACTTGGAAAGTGAATATGTGAAGCATTGTATGATTCAATGCGCAAAACACTAATATAATGCTTGAACAATGGGAAAATATGTGGATGAAAAGTTTAAATTTTACATGGAAGTATAACTTAAAGGAAAACTTTTATAAATTGATGTACTGTTGGTATTTAAAATCTGATAAATTGTTAAAGATGTATAAAGGTACTTCAAGTGGAAAGAGATAACAATATTCATATCAATACTGAAGGCTATTAGTTTTATGTCCTGCCACTTTTTTAAAAAATAAAGACTAGTCCTGGACAACTTTGTTCAGGAGCACTCCTGTGTTCAGTATACGTTATTCCTGCTTTGCAAATGTAGAGAAGCTTTGAAGGAAAGGGTATGGACTTTCAAGGCAGAACGCTTATCCACACAAGCTGCTTTCCTTTTCCCCCCTTACCATTTTTTCCTGTTTAGAATAAAGATATAGCAATAGCATTTAGACTTATATACCGCTTCACAGTGTTTTCTAAGTGGTTTACAGAATCAGCATATTTTCCCCAACAATCTGGGTCCCCATTTTACCAACCTCGGAAGCAGGGATGGGTTGCTGCTGGCTTTACTACCGGTTCTCAACCCACACACACCACGCGTGTGCACGTCATACATGCACTGCACATGTGTGCACTGTTCAATGTAAATTGTTCTACGTGCATGCACAGAACAATTTACAGTGAACTGTGTATATGCAGTCACTAAAATCAAACATGGTGACGACATCAGCAGTGGTGAGGGAACCGGGGGCATGTCAGACCTGGATAGCTGCCGGCTCTGCGACCCAAGCCTAAATTCCACTATCGATTTGGCCGAACTGGGCTGAAACAGCAGCAACCCACCTCTGCTCACTTTGAGCCTGGTGAGATTTGAACTGCCAAATTGCAGGCAGCTGGCAGTCAGCAGAACTAGCCTGCAGTACTGCATTCTAACCACTGTGCAACTGCATCAGCATAGAAAGGCTATTAAAGTGTTATCTGGACTTTATATTGGACTTATGATTAACAACTCAAGAAGCATGGGAAACTCTGAAAAATGCAATCATAAAAGCCCAGTCCAGCACAACACCACTGAAAAAGAAAAACAAGAAATTCAAGAACAAACCATCATGGCTACACAAAGATCTCTCTGACATACTGAAAGACAAAAAGGACAAGCACAGAAAATGGCAAAGAGGGACACATAATTAAGGCTGATTATCAGCAGGTAGCCAGAACATGCAAAGATGAAATCAGGAGAGCAAAGGCTCAGAATGAACTAAGGCTTACTACAAAAGTCAAAGATAATAAAATAAAGTTTCTTTCAACATATCAATAACAAGAAAAAAGTCAAGGAAAGAGTAGGTCCACTAAAGAGAGAAGGTGGCAAGCAAGTAACAGGCACTAGGGAGAAAGCAGAGTTGCTTAACTCATTCTTTGCATCAGTCTTCACACCAAAAGAAATTATAGCCCAAAGTACCAAAACAAGAACAACAACAACTACTAACTAGGACGAGAAATAATTGTTGGAAACTAATCAAAGAGAGAAGCAACGTGGAATTAAGGAGAAACTTCCTAACAGTGAGGACAATTAACCAGTGGAACAGCTTGCCTCCAGAAATCATGGGTGCTTCAACACTGGAGGTTTTTAAGAAGAGACTGGACAGTCACTTATCTGAGATTGTATACGTTGTCCCCCTGAGTTGGGGGTTGGACTAGAAGACCTCCAAAGCCCCTTCCAACTTCTATTCTATTCTATTCTATTCTATTCTATTCTATCCTATCCTATCCCATCCCATCCCTTCCCATCCTATTCTCAAACAGGATTTCTATACATATTATTCTCAACAAGACGGGTACTACAAATCTTATTAATTTCCCCTGATACTGCTATTCAGACTCTTTGGAGATTAATATAGCCCAATGGCCATTTGGAAATTTAGTGAATTTTCATAATCCTTTAGTGGAAGTCAAAATATTTCAGTTACCATTCTCTTTCAATGCAATATGTCCTAATTCCAAAACTTCATATGTCGTTGCATTATTTATTATTTCTTTACTAAATTTACTCCAAATATCCCATATGGGTTTTATCAACCAAATGTGTATTATCAATGCGATATTAAATATACAATTGGTCTTAGGGTGACCCAAGGAACAGATTAACTTTGAAAAGAGAATGTGCAGCTTCCTAGTCCCTCTTCAAAGGTTTTGTCCAAATCTTGATGAAAATTTTGGGCTGGCACCAATGGCAGCAGAATCAGACAGGGCTGATCAGTTCCAGCTGGGGCTTTGACAAGTCCTACTGAGATAGGCAGAGCTGTTCAAACCACCCCTGATGACTGGGTCTCTCTCAGCCTCACTATGTATGTGTGAACAGCTCAGTGGAAGGGCTTTGATAAAATGATTTTTAGTTGATGATGTGTCAGGTACTGACATTGCTAGATACAAAAAATCCTTTATGTCTCACGTCAGTATGCCTTTGTGCACATAGAAAACACTGTTTTTGTTTTTGACTATCTGAAAAAAACACCCTCTCATAGTTGTAGAGAATATGAGAGAAAGTAGAGCAATATTTGTGCTCTGAAGAAATTGTACCGAAGACTAAATATGGCATCTTTGGGAAATTTCACTGTTAGGGATGGAGCACTTCTGCATTTCTGTAGCAAAATTAAAATGAAAGTGACAAAGTTGATGTATAGAGTGCGTGCAGTATCAAAAAAGCAGTTCTTCCAAGACTGTTATATTCTTTTATTTATTATTAAATTCATATGCTACCAATTTCTCTATCCAAAATCACTCTGAGCTATTAACAGGACTTAGTCAGTAAAGGCTTAAAGGCATACTCAAAGTTTGCATAACACAGTATATTAATAAAACTAATGTAATAATGTATTACTTATGGTAATAATACAGTTAATGAATGAATGAGAATAATATAACTATCACACTAATCTAAAATCTATTGCACACACACACACACACACACACACACACAAACACACACACACACACACACTCCTGATATAGAATTACTTAAATTAGTTACTTGAGCCTAGGGGTGCATAATAGATTTACATCTCTAATGAATAAATCCCACTTACATTGATGGCAAAATATTAAGAAAAATGGAGGGTTCATTTTGGAGGATGCTTTTGATTTATAGAAAAAATTAAAATGTCTCTAGATAAAACTTCACTAAGCTGATGAAATAAATATTTGATTGATTGATTGATTGATTGATTAATTGATACAGAGTCAGGGTTTTGGAAAGCAAACCTCCTTCTGTCTTAAAATATATTTTTTCCATGTTACCAGTTCATCTAGATTCTAGAGGAAATAACTCACACTGTCAGATCAACCACAAAGTGTGAATGGGTACAATTGCTGAATTGCAAAAGTGGTTTTGAACATAATTTTGATGACAAGACAAGTTCAGCAGTTATTAAATGAATTAATCATGGATGGTGGTTCCCTATTTGGTTTTACAATAGAGCACATTCTCCATCAAGGCAAAAAGTGGCAAAAGGAAAGTCTGAGAAACAACTAGCAAAATATTTACATGCAATATTTACAATTCAGAAGGATCTTGCAGCATTTAGACCTTTCTGGATGTGTTTGGTTAGAGTCCAGTCCATTTATTCCCCCGTCAAAGTATATCTACATTGATTGGGAGTTATAATAGAATCATAGAGCTGGAAGGGATCTTGGAGGTCTTCTAGTTCAACCCCCTGATCTAGGCAGGAAACTTATACCATTTCAGGCAAATGGCTGTCCAGTCCATTTTTGAACACCTCCAGTGATGGAGCACCCACAATCCCAGGAAGCAAGCTATTCCATTGCTTAATTGCTTTTACTGTGAGAAAAATGCTCCATACTTCTATGCTGGATCTCTCTCTGATAAGCCTCCACTTATTACTTCTTGTGCTGCCCTCTGGTGCCCTAGAAATTAAGTTAAATCCCTCTTCTTTGTGACAGATCCTCAAGTATTGGAAGCAGCTATCATGTCCCCCCAATCCTTCTCTTCCATAGGCTAGACATACCTAGATCCATCAACTGTTTGTCATACCATTTAGCCTCCAGACCCTTTACCATCTTTGTTGTTGTTCTTTTCACTTTCCACAGTCACAACATCTTTTCTGTATTGCGGTGACCAGAACTGTATACAGTATTCCAAGTGTAGTCTCACCAGCATGGTGTAAAGCAGTTCCATCATTTCTTGATGTCTTGATGCTACCCCTTTGTTGATGCAGGCTAGGATTGTATTGGTTTTTTTTGGCAGAAGCAGTGGTCCACTAGGACATCTAGAACCCACTCATAGTTACTACTGTTCAGCCAGGTACTACCTAGTCTATGTCTATGCATCATTTTTCTTGCCTAAATGCAGAACCTTACTTTTCTTACTACTGAACTGCATCTTATTAGATAGGGCCAAGTGGTCAAGTCTGTTGAGTTCCTTCTGAATTTTCAATCTATCTTCCAAAGTATTAGCAATCCCCCCAGTTTAGTATCATCTGCAAATTTGATGAGTTCCCCTTCTATTCCCTCATCAAGATAATTTAGGAAAATGTTGAAGAGCACTGGGCCCAAGACAGAAGCTTGAGATACCTTACTGCATACTTCCCTCCACATAGATGTAGGTCTATTGAGGACTACCTGCTGAGTGTGGTTAGTCAACCAATTGACAACCCATTTAGGGTGGTACCCCATTATTGTTCTATGTTATCAAGAAGTAGGTTGTGGTCTGCTTTCTTGTGCTATCTTGTTTTTTTTTATGTACACTGAGAGCATATGCACCAGACAAATTCCTTGTGTTTCCAACCACTCTTGGCCAATAAAGAATTCTATTCTATTCTATTGTTACCTTATCAAAAAAGGCAATAAGAGACTTCCGGTTCTGGCGGCTGACGGTGACGGGCAACTTGTTGCTCGCTCCGGCTCCCCGGTGGGCTTCCCCACTTCTTGGGGGGCACAGGATGCCCCGCAGAGGCATCCTGCCAGAGGGGCAGCATCGTGGGGGATCCCTGCATCGGCGGCGGCCGGCGGGAGGTCCCCTGCACGCCCAAGGCACCGGGGACCAGATCGGAGGACGCGTGGGCGTCTTCGCTGAGAGGCTGTTCGGAGTGAAAAAAGAAAGCTGAAGGATGCGGCGGTGGAGCGGTGAGGTGTAGACTTCCTTCATTCCTATTACCAACTTTAAAATCTGTCAGTTGTGCAAATTTGAACTTTTGGCTTGACTTGGAGAGGTGCGGCTGGAGGGGAGGGGGATTCCCCCCCCTTGGACAAGCGGCTGGAAACAAGTGAGCTCTCAGCCCCAAGGGAAGGAGGAGGGGGAGAGCCAAACCAAAGATGTCACACCCCTACTAAATGGATTTTCAGATTTAAACTTTTAAGCTTTAAGACAATGAGATCTGGATGCCCTGGGAACTTTGAACTTTGAAAACTTTATTTGTTGCCTCAATATCCGAAGTTGGCAGGGCAAGATGGCACACTTCCATTGTCTTCTTGAAATGTGAAATTTGACTCCACCTTTTTGCTTCAGGCTTCCGGTCTTTGTCTCCGTGCTACCTGGATAATTCCCTTGTGGATTGTTTGCTTCTGAACCTCCTGGAGTGAAAAACGTCTGCTCTTTTGCCAGGGTGGTTAGAAAACTCCCCTGTGCCTGGACTCTCTGTCTCCTGGACTCTCTTGGCTGTTCTACCCCTCTGACTGATCCTTCTTTATATTGACTGGACTCTTTACTTCATAAACAATGGCATCTAAAAGACCACCTCCTGGAAAGTCAGGCTTTGCTGCCTCTGCCCTAACATCTGCAACCTCCAGTCCTAGCACACAATCAACGTTAACAGCCTTCAAGCAACCTAAATCTACGGACCTGGAGTTTCATCAAATGTTTCAACAAATTTTACAGGGACAAGAGGAAATAAAGAGACAATTGAAGGAGATGAAAGAAGAAATTAAAGAGAACCAGGATAAAATTAATAAGAACTCACAGAGACTGGATCTTTTGGAGGATGGGGCGGCTGAGATGAGGGGGGGGGATAGAGGGTGTGCAGAGGGGAAACAAAGAACTTGACACCCAACAAATGAAAATAGAGTTTGAGAGAATGTCTTTTTATCTTAGATTTCAGAACGTGATGGAGACAGATGATGAAAACATAAGGGACATCATGACATCCATTTTGGCTGAGTATATCCAGAAGGAAAAACAACGGATGGGGTGGGAAATAGACCTGGCCTATAGAGTGAACTCAGCGTATGCTAGAACACACAATGTCCCCAGGGAGGTACACATTAAATTTCTTAGGAAAAGCACAAGAGATGAAATCCTGAATGCACAAAGGGGGCAAGCCTTGACATACAAAGATAAGGAGATAACCATTCTGAAACAGATCCCCAAGAAAGTGAGGGAGAAAAGAAAATTTTATTCGCAATTGGCGAATAAACTATACCAGAAGGGGGTGTGGTTTCGATGGTTACTGCCTGAAGGTATGCTAATATTCTGGGAGGAGACAAGAGTTAGAATTAATACACCCATAGAGGCGCAGGCCTTTATGGAAAAAAATTAACTACTCCTATTAAAACCAGAAGACACTTCAGTAGATATACAAGACACGGGAGGGGCCGGAGCACTGCCAACGGGGGGAGATGGGGCGACACTAAGAAAGCTCAGATCACACAAATGAGTAAGAAAATCCATGTGATATAAAATGACCGAAATTACCAATTGAATTTACCACACTGACTATATGCTATTATGCAATATTTGAACTTTATGCAAATGTATACTATGAGTCTGGAGGGGGGGGTGCACCTACCGCATTTCGCGGCTGCCAAAATTTGTAATCTTTCCCATACCTTTTCCCTTTGTAAAATATTAAAAAACCAATAAAACTTTGTTTAAAAAAAAAAGGCAATAAGATTTGTCCGGCATAATCTGTTTTTGATAAACCCATGGTGGCTTCTAGTAATCATCTTATTTGTTTGTAGGTACTCACAAATTCTCTACTTAATTAATTTCCCAGGTATTAAGTTGAAGCTGATTGTCTACAATATTCTGGATCCTTTCCCCACACCTCTTTTTGAATATTGGAACTACATCAGCTCATTTATAGTCCTCTGGTATTTCCCTGTACTACATGAGCTTTGAAAGATTACATTCAGTGATTCCAAATCACATCTGTCAGCTCCTTCAAAATTCTAGGGTATAAACCACCTGTCCCAGGTGATCTGTACTCATCCAGCATGGACAGATATCCACTTACTAATTCCTTGTCTATTTTGACTTGTATACCTATTCTATCTCCCTTGGTGCTGGATTGCTAGGTTTGGCTGTTTCTTCCTTTTGTGTAAAAACAGATGCAAATAAGAATTAAGTAGTTCTGCTTTTGCCATGCTGCCTGTCAACTGTATGGAGAATATCATCAACCTATTTGGAGGGTAATGATTTAAGGACAGCTACCTCTCATCTGATATCTAAGGGTTGGAGATAAATAGCCCATGGTGAAAAATCAAGTACCATATTTTTTGGACTATAAGATGTTCCGGACTATAAGATGCACCTAGCTTTTGGGGAAGAAAACAAGAAAAAAAATCTGCCTCTGCCTCCCAGAAATTTGCCTCCTTGGAGCAAACAGCAAACAGTGTGGTCAGTTTCAGCACAGCCTGATTTAAAGTATGAGCAGCTGTTTGGCGGTTGGATCTACCTCCCAGAATACCTTCTATCAGCTCTTCCAGGCTGCGGGGATCACCATTGTTGCTGCCCATTGCCACTGCAACCTATCCCCACCACCTAGAATGGGCTGAAAATGGGATGCACAGAAGCTGAAAATGGGGTGTGCTGAGGCCAAAAATGGGGCATGCGGAGCTGATGATAGATGGCAGTGCCGATGGGCAGCGGCAATCCCCACAGCCTGAAAAAGCTGTTTGGTGGTATTTCAGGAGGCAGATCCAACTGCCAATCAGCTACTCATGCTAAATCAGGTTGGGCTGAAGTTGATCAGGCTGTTTGCTATTGCTGCAAGGAGGCAAATTGCTGGCAGAGGCTGAAGGGTGGGGGCCAGCGGGTGGGCGGGGCTTTGGCAACATTCACTTTATAAGATGCACAGACATTTCCACTCACTTTTTTTTTGCGGGGGGGGTGTCTTATAGTCTGAAAAATACTGTAAGTCTTGCATCATTTGCCTCATAGAATGAACTCCTATCCAGATTTTCTCAAAAACTGAGGCATAGATTTAATTTCTATCTTCCAATGGGATACCTGGCTATAACAGGTTTCCCTTATCAGTTGCTTGCCCTGATTCATCAGCTTTTAAAATTAATCATTTGAAGTAGGTTTTTTGATATCATAATGGCTCAGAAAGGCTCGTTTTAAGAATAAACTTTCATAACATCCCTCTGTGAACTCAGTTCAGTGTTTGTCTTGGTGGAAGTTTTGATAATGAAGAGCACTCTGGGCATTTTCTCAGATGACCACTCTTTACTGCTATGATTTACCCCGTGGAACATATTTTAAGGAAACCGAAGGATTCAGCTACCTCGGTTATCCTCCCTCTTCTACACATGTCCAGCAGAATGCTTTAACAGGAATATGGCAAGATTGCTGCAGACCTCTGTGCATCTCCTTCAATTCCTTCCGGTGCTTCTTCTCCCACATCTCATTCTTTCACAAGCTTAACAAAATGTATTTATTTCATTAAAAAGATCTGTATGGTTTCTCTTCTTACAACAACCTGGCTGGCTCCCCATAGTAAAACTACAAAAACCATAGAAACAAGTTAGAGACAGCCACAGAAAAGGCAGACTTATGAGGTCCCACTAGATAGCAATATTTCTAGGAAGGGATCTAGAGCGTGCTATCTATCTGATCTAATAGGATGGGCAGATACCCTCAAGACAGGTCCGTCCAAGAAGCTCTGAGAGATCCGCGTTAGGACGTCGAGGTCCATTTGAGAATTCCCAAAGGGCTTTCCTTTCTCCCACGCGATCCCCGATCTTTTCGAAACCGAAGAGAAAAGGAAAGAAAGTTGTGGAAAGCGCTGAGAATTGGGGTTTTCTCTCTCAAAACCTCTCTCTTACGCGTCGCCGAGTTCAAAGCAAAAAGGAAAATCATTTCTGAAGCGACTCCCATTTGAAGGTGCAGTTAGTGAAAAAAAGAGTTAGAATGGCTTTTAATAGCCAAAGGAGAACCAACCGCCGAAGAATTTGCCACCGGCTCTGGAGCAGACACTCGGAGGGGCGGGTCATCATCCAAATCCCAACGCGTCGGAGGAAATCACCAGAAAACCCCGTGGGGCGGAGTCTGAACTAGCTCGGAGATCAAGAGCCGGGCCTTCTGCAACCGAGCAGCAGTCTGATGGAGCGGGTTGACGGCACTCGGTGGTCTTGGCGCTCTGCCTCCGTTTGCGCGGTGTCCTTGGGGAACATCTGCTTCTTCATCGCCTCGCTCACCTTGCTGGTCCTGAGCCTGACGAAGCAGCAGCCTCCGCCGCACCAGCCAAGTACCTCCAGCCAGGTACTAGGAGGGCTCGAAGAACAGGGAACCGTATTGTAATGGGGGCGGAGACAGAGCCTTAAACTTGGAGGGTGGAGGGTAGCCCCTAGCTGGCATCACACAACCCCTCCCTGATGTAAGTGAAGAAGCACCGTGGTCAACTTTATTCTGAAAGGGCTAAATCATATTTCCCCTTCTTTTTCAGGTATCTGCTGCTCATCTGGTCCTTAACCTGAATGGAACCAGTAAGTGATTTCCTTGATACCTGGTTACTAGCTCTGAAGGCCCCAAAATTTTATTGTTTCCCCAAATTGGCATTCTTCAGATGTTTTTGTGTGGGTAGTGAGGGTTATAGTCCCACCTGCTTTAAATCATGAATAGATGAGTACTGTAGATGGATCCAATAAATAGATGAGTAACATAATAACGAATGCCTGGTTTCTCCAAGGTTACTCCAAGTGGCTGTGGGTATTGACACCAGCTGCAATATTGTGGGAGCTGAGTGGAAAAAAATCTCACACTTCGTTTAATTTGCTACTGGAAACCCCAGATAAAGATCATTTACTGATATTCCCCCCCCCACTTTACCCTTCCTGAACTTTCTATTCTTTTTCTTATTTCTATTGTCCTTAGTTTGTATTAGTTTTTTTCTTTGTAATTTTAAACTTCAATAGACATTATTGAAGTGAGTTTTAGTTCCGCCTTGGCCATGAAAGTCAGCTGAGTGACTTTGGGCCAGTCACTGTCTCTCAGCTCAACTCCTTACACGGTTGTTGCTGTGGGGAAAATAGGAGAAAGTAGTTGTATTATATATGATCACAGCCTTGAGTTATTTATAAAAATAATAAACGTGTGATATTAATAAACAAATAAATAAAAGCTGTGATGTGCACACATACATGCTTATAGTCAACGTGGGTGGTTTGTTTTGTTTGTTATTTTCAGGTGTCTCAAAGTTTAAAATAAACTTTTTTTGTTTCATGGAAGAGTCAGAAAAATAGTCATTTCTAGAAGAGTTTTTGGTATAAAGGGACTTTGCATTATTTTGTTGTTATTTCTTATATAAATTTTTTAGCTGCCTGTCACCCCAAAAACTGTGTGAAACTATGTGTACTATCTTCTTACTTTCAGCATTGAAATGGCATCAGATACTTCCAGGCCATTCATTAGGAGCAGAAATCTGGATGCTAAATTTGTATGATTGGTATGATTTGAGCTCTATCAGACTCAAAACATTGACCACTTAGAGCTTATTTGCTTCAAAACATATTAGCTAAAACCATGCTTTTCTGCCAAGTCCTGAATTATATCTATAGTACAGCTAAATATTTTCAAGAGTATGTCATTGATTCTTTCTTCTGTTTCTAATATGACTTTAGCAGCTGATCTCTTATATGGACTGACAAGATAGTATAAATCAACCTTGGCAACTTTAAGACTTGTGGACTTCAGCTCCCAGAATTCCTCAACCAGTATTGCTGGTTGGAGACCCCTAGTATAAATGAAAGGTTGCGAGCACTGGAAAATATTTTAGATTATGCTGATGTAAAAAAGCCTTTCAAATGGAACATAGAAGATCCTTGAAGGGAGGATTCTTTATATAAATTGTAATTTGTATCTTGTATGAAATATGGTTATAACAAACCATGGCTTTGTGTGATGGGTTTTCTTTATTAGTGTACTTATTGATTGCTATATTGATTGATTCATCCAATATGTATCTCTCGCTCATCTCACTTTTATGTGACTCTATAGGCAACTATGTAATATACAATAGTACATAGTCCTCAATCACTCGCTTAGTGACCATTTCATTTCAAGTTACAATGGTGCTAGATGAGTGGTGGTTATGACCAGTCCTTGGGGGTCCAGCCATTTTAGCAGACCCTGATCTGGGCACTTGGCAACCAGTTCACATTTATGATGGGTTTCAGCACCTCACGGTCATGTGACCTTCCCTTGCACCCCCTCGCCAACCCTCATGTATCCTCACACATCTTCACCATGCTACCCTTCCTCAATCTCCCTGACTCTTGCCACACTTCCCTTGCATCGCTCACACTTTGCTGCACCTCCCTCACACTTTTGGGCATGCTGTCACATCCACATTGTGCTTCCCTCCCATTCTCAAGTATTCTTGCCACACCTGCCTTACACCTCTGTGCATCTCCTCATGCCCTCCTCCTTCTGGCATCAGCCATTCACCTGCCTGCTAGCCAGTTTACGAACTACCTGAGACTTGCAACTTCCTGCCAGATTTTTCACTGATTTGGTTGTGATTTGGCAGGAGGTTGCCACGCCTAATCACCCTGGGATTCGTTAACATTAATGAATCTTTAGCCAGATTTGTCATTGCTAAATGATGTGATTACACTTTATGATCACATTTATGAATGACAGAAATGACAGTCCCAATTGCCATCGTAAATCAATGAATATCTGTATTCTCTAGCAGGGAACTCTATTTCTTAAGACCAAATGCAAGTCATTTGTTTACATTTTACATCAAAAGTACTTTACAGTACTTTATAAGTGGGATCTTTCTCTTGGCCATGCCTGGATCAGATACACTAGGGTTTCTCCCTTACTTTGAAGAGCACAGTTTTTTTTGAATAAGGCAAAATGGGTGTGACCTGTGTGTACAACAGTGAGCCATAGCCAATTTTGGTTACAACTTAAAATAATTATGTTATGAACCCATTCTATTGTTACCAACCTTAAAAATAGAAAATATATGCATTTAAAGGTATCTCTTAGATTGTAACGCAGGAATCATTTCTCATATTGAATCTCTTATATTGTGATGCTTAAATTCATATTGTCAGAACCACACCAAGAATAGCCAGAACAGAGGGTTGGACTAGAAGACCTCCAAGGTCCCTTCCAACTTTGTTATTCTGTTATATGCTAGAAAGTTAAACTGCAGTATTGGACACTACTTGATGCTTCTATCTGATTCTTTCCTCTCTTTGCAGCTAGCATTACTCGAGGGACATTAGACTGGTTTTACAGTGATGTTGAAGGAGCATTCCTTGGGCCATCGTTTGAATATAGCTCTCAGAAGCTAAAAATTAAAAAGGATGGACTATACTGTATCTATGCCCAGATCAATGTTACCCGTCGTGGCTATTATATAGAGAAGACCATGAATGCTAGCCTCTACATTCATCATAAAAATGAGTCTAATCATCATAACAATGAGTCTAATCGTCTTTTGACTCTCACTTTGCATTTGTCTCACCCTTTGAAGGAATATACAAACTCCATAGGCCAGATTTATCAATTATCAAGAAATGATATACTCTATGGGACATTAAATGGAACTACTGAGGCAGACAGTAACTGGGCCCTCCAAAGCACTGGTAATTTTTTTGGTGTCTTCCGGATTAATGAAAGAGAGGCTGTTCAAAAGGGATTGTAATAAACAGGAGAATTGAAGAAGAAGCTCAAGAAAAGTTTTATATATATAAGAAAGCTTCACATAATGCTGAAGATGCAAGTAATGTTGTGGAAAGGTCCTGCACAGACTACTGAAGCAACCAAACATTCCATTGAAAGCAATTGTGTCTGCTCAAATTAGTCTTATTTGGCTTCCATGCAAAAGCAGACAGAGGCATTGGTGTGTTGCCCTCCTCCTAGCCTCATCTTTGGGTGGAATTTCCAAGGATTTTCCCTCTCAAAAGACCCTTCTATGATTCTCACAGCACTTATGCAAGGATTCTCCATCCCTAGAGAAGAAGCTTGTCCTGAAGATGATAGGATAAAAAAGAAGAAACATGGAGCTACTAGGCCAAAAATCTTAACTAGCTGCTGAAATATTTGGGTTGATGACTACACTGCATTGCGGATCAATCTCAATGTTCTATTGAAGCTGGTTTTCAGTGTTTTTCTGAAAGAAGACATGTTACACACATGCCCCAAGCTTTGGCTTATAGTCATTCACTCACAGTCTTGGAAAACAGCCACACTCAAATCACTTTCCACCAAACACTGAGGCACAATCTGTTCTTTAGAATACACAGAGACCCATTCAATTTAAAATAACAGCAAAACGTTATTGGTTATAATATAGATGTGCTCTTTTGCACATGCACACACAAACACAGAGACAGTATATTTATGGTTTGGCACCAGCCAAAACTCCAGGGCAGGGGAGTAGGGGTAGCAGTTGTCATCTGGGAATCTCTGGTAGCCATCAGAGGCACTGCTCCACAAGTTGCCACTTGTGAGACCCAGTTCTTGAAGATAGGATCACGGGAGCACTTGAGTTGGTTACTACTATATATCAGCCTCCCTGCTGTATAGCAACTGCTAATCTGCTACATGGTCCTATGGAGGCCCTGGCAGCTGCTTTCCAGGGTGAAGTGAGTGATGCTATGGATGTTATTTTGTGGTCCCTGGAGGCTGTAGGGTCCTGAATGGGGAACAATAGACTTCAGCTGAACTCTGGCAAGACAGTGTTGCTATGGATGGGCCCCCCTGTATTCAGGAGTTAACCATCTTTGGTCTCGGACGTGGTTACACTACACCAGACACACCTGGTAGATCTGGACTCACAGCTCCTGCTCTAAAAGCAGGTGGCAGCTGTGGCTAGTAGGGCCTTTGCTCAACTTCGTATTGTCTGTCACTTATGCTCTTTCCTAGATAGGGAGGCTCTCCATTTGGTCACTCATCCTGGTCATCTCCTGTTTGGACCATTGCAAGGTGCTGTATACTTGAAAAGTATCCAGAAGCTGCAGCTGGTACAAGATGCAGCTGTGCAGTCATCTTGGGTGCTCAAAGAATTACATATAATTAACTTTTAGCATTGATTTTTAATTTATTCTTGCCTTTTAAATTTTTATATACTGTTTTTATGTTTTAATACTTTATTTGTACACTGTTCAAAGTCCCTCTGTGAGGGAGAGGAGTGGTTTCAAACTTTAATAAATTTTGATAAATAAAATAAATATTTCTGTTTCTTTCCTCCTCTTAATTTCTACACCTTTCCAAATTCTAAATATCCATCCCTGAATACACCACTTTTATTCCCCCAATCCTTGCTTGCTTTGCTTTGTTGATTGACAAGATTGGCAACTACTCTTGCCTTGTTAATTTATAAGTTTGGTGGCTGTTGATGGGTCTTGGTGAGGAGCTTCAGGCCAAATCTCTCTTGTCTCATTAATATGGCATTTTTTCATTTGTTTCCTTAACAATGTAGTTCCTTCCTAACTACCTCCCTAAGGGATCTTTTAAACAAGATTCCTGGTCTATGTCCATGCTATTACATGCCTGCTTCATCTTTAGCTATGGCAGTTTCAGCATCGTCTCTCAGAGGAAGAACTACAATTGTTTATAGTTGATAATTGTATTGTTAGGAAACTGCACTAAAATCAAATGTGTGTCAGGGTTCCGGGTTTTCCCCACCCAAAAGAAAATCAAAGACCCATCCCCTGCACCCACAAGTCCATCACATGGTCCAATCAACTCATCATCCCAACTGGAGACAATCCCCAGTCACTCCCATCCAGGTGCAGGCCAAACGTCCTTGACTCCCAGAGAAAAGAATGCTGTTATGGCCGTATATCTCCACTGACTCCTTGTAATCCCCCCTCCCATTTTCCCAGGGCACTAAATATAAGAGCTCTGAAGCTCCAAGGAAAAGTTGGCTTCCAGGCCTGACAGTGTGTGTATAACAGATTTCATTCTAACAACGATTCTTAAAATTTTTGATGGCCCATTCCAGTGTAGTTGCAAAGAAGTTTTAATACCCCTCTTTCTGCTCATTCCCTTTTACTTGTATCTTTTTAGCAATCTTTAGCGCTTGGGCTGACCCCCTGTTTTTGGAATTTAATTCGGAAATTTTGGTTTTCTGGATAGGGACAAAAAATAAAAAAGTGGACCTCTAAAATCTCTTGGTCTGACTTAAAATATATTTCTTAAATGCATAATTTTAGAATTATAATAATATATGTGTTCAGTCTAATGCATACTTACAAAATACAGTGTTGTATCAATCTATGTAATATTTAAGTTTTTAATGGCAGTTTTCATTTTTTTGTTGACTGTCTGCAATAAAAAATGGCACTGTTTTTTTAACCTTATTTCCCTTTTTATTCAGCTAAAGATCTCTTTAGAAATATTTGCTAACAAAATATAGTATTTACTACTCTTTTCCACAAATTTTTGCTACATGTTCTTAAATACCATTATGCACCCAAAAGAAACAGAACAAATCTTAGTTTGATATAACTGAACATTTATTACATACAGAGAGAGCTGGATTTTATTATAAATAAAATCACTGAGGACATTATACAAAGCTGAAGTCCCATTGTTAACTTGAAACCGCCAACCCTCTGCATCTAAAGATGGTACTACTGCTAATAATTTAATAAATTTATATGGTGCTGAACTCCTAGTAACTTTACCTTGATTCGTTACTAGGTCTATATGAGAGTTCTGGGCATAATTATATTAAGTCTCAACAGAGATTTAATTCTGGCGTGGGTGACACTGTATTGTGCTGGTTCTCTTCCTTCTTACAGGACTGGTTCCAGTCACTATCAATAGAGGGAGAGAGGGAGATCTAGCCTGTGACTCCTACTTTTAGGGCTGCCTCGGGGCTCTGTTCTCTCTCCCTTTCTATTTAACATATACAAGAGGCTGCTGGGTGAGGTGATCCCTTGATTTAGGGTGAGATAACATCAGTATGTGGTTCACAGCAGCTCTATAGCTCTACCCCAAGCCCTTGAGTGATGCCATGGATTCCTATCCCAGCGTCTGTGGGCTGTTGGGGACTGGAAGGGTCAAGACCGACTCCAACTCCAACTCAACCCTTGCAAGATGCAGTGGCTGTGGATATGTAGACACCAGTGGTGGGTTACGACCAGTATGCTCTGGTACGGGCGTACTGGTGCCTGCCGGGAGCACCAGGTACCGTTCCAGTATGGTGCTCCAGAGGGCCCACCCGCCTGCTCGTGCTCCTTACCGGTATTTGAAGTTTTTGGGGCTTCTGCCTATGTGCAAGGAGCGTACGGTGCCTGCGCGAAGCTCTGCTGAGCAGCTGGAGCAGCGCGGAGGTGTTGTGTAGAGTCACATCTGGTATGTACACATGCACATGCTGTGCGCGTGTGCGTTGTGTGTGTTCATGTGGTGGACGCCCGGCCCCATTGTACCGTACTGGGATTCAGAACCCACCACTGGTAGACACCCCCCGCCCCCAGGACAATTTTTTGTTCTGGGTGGAGCAGCATTGCTCCAAGCAGACCAAGTGTGTAATCTGGGGATCCTTTGGATTTATAGCTCCTCCTCAAAGAACAGGTGGCATGTTGTGGCACATTGGGTTGTACACCAGTTGTGCTTGTACCTGGATCAGGAGGCCCTGCTTGCAGTAACTCATGGCCTTTTAACGTCCAGATTAGATTACTGTAAAATGATCTTCATGGGGCTGTCCTTGAAGACCATTCAGAGACTTCAATTGGTGTGGAATGTACCCCTGCAGATGGTAATCGGTGCTCAGAGGTGGCATTCAGCAGGTTCTGACCAGTTCTGGAGAACCGGTAGTGGAAATTTTGAGTAGTTTGGAGAACCGGTAAATACCACCTCTGACTGCCCTTGCCCCCATCTAGTCTCTGCCTCTCGAGTCCCAGCTGATCAGGAGGAAATGGGGATTTTGCAATAACCTTCCCCTGGAATGGGGAGGGAATGGAGATTTTACAGTATCCTTCCCCTGCCACGCTCACCAAGCCACAGCCACAGAACCGGTAGTAAAAAAATTTGAATCCCACCACTGCTGGTGAGTGGGCACACGTAACACCACTCGGCTACAGACAACTTTTAACTACCTAAGCTGTGAGTAGGGGTAGAGAGGAAGGCAAGATCATAATGCCACGGTGTTTTAAAAAATGGTTAATAAAAAGAAAAAGGTTTTCAGATAATCCTATCAGTTGTTGATAGATTTCCAATACAGATTTGTCTGCTTTAATGATTTTTGCTTTGAATCACTGTGCACCTGTGCACTGTGAACAGTAAACAAACACATGACTAGATTGCAAGTCCTTCATAACTTTGTTTCACTAAATAGTTTTTATTTAGCATAGGAATTAGGGAAAGTTGTATATATTAACCATGTTTATATCCTGAATATTTAATAAAGATAACTTTTTTTAACAAAAGGATCTTTTGTTTTATTTTTCCAAGTATGTTTCTCAGTAAGTTTAGTGAAGCTATGCTATTATTTTCCAAACAAATCTAATATAAGTAAGATCTTCATTGTCAGATTCCTAAAAGTGATACTGCCATTCAATTGGGAGGAGGGGGACCCTGGAGCCAATTTATTGGCAGTGATTGTGACAACTGATGTTTTACAACTGGTTTCCTGGCGCCAAATGCCTGAGAGCCCATCACCTTTGGGTGTGTGTGTTTATGATGGCTATGTGGGGTGTTTCACTTTAATGTCTAGCGGAAGATAGCCATGGGAATGTATGTTTATTCAGCACTCAGGGCAGTTGATAAAGGAAACATCTTCACCAGTGGTGGGTTTCTGCCGGATCGCACCGGATCGCGCGATCCGGTTGGTCAATGAACCTGGAAGTAATTTCCTGCCCCGCCCCCTTGGCGTTTTTTGCATCGGGGCTCGCTGCAAGAGAGAGGGAGTAAAGACCTTTTCCGGATTGTTGGTGGTGGAGGTGCGGGCCCGTGCTCACTGAAGCAAGTCCGGTGAAGTCCTTTGCGTCAGCTGGAAAAGGTCTTCATTTCCCCCCCCCCATTGCAGCATGCCTCCGATGCAAAAAATTCTGAGAAGTTTCTCTTCTCAGAAATGTCTTCTCGGGCTGCGCCAGTGCGATCCGAGCAACCACTGTCTCCCTGGCGGCGGGACAGCGCTTGCCTGCGCTCCACCTGCTTGGGTGCGACCGGAGAAGTTTCTCTTCAAAGAAATGTCTTCAGTGGAGCGGTGGCAGCCTGCGTCCTTTTCAGGAGCTCCAGTGAGGAAACTTCTCCGGTCGCGCCTGAGCTGGTGGAGCGCAGATAAGCGCTGTCCCGTCGCCAGGGAGACAGTGAGTGAGGTGAATTGCGTGTTGCTCAGATCACACGGGTCCGGTCAAGCACCTAGCCGAGGGCAAAGGATCCTGCAGCCTCCTTTATTCCTTCCTTCCCTCAGCGCCCCCCAAAGCGTTCCCCCTGCTCGGTTGCTGTTGCTGCCACCACGCCCTCTCTGCGTGCCCGCCCGGGCTCCGGCCTGAGTGGTAGTGAGCAATGGCGCAGGGCGGCTACTGCTCCTGGGCTAGCTGTGGGTCGGGCTGCTCAGCGGGCAGCGCCCTGACTCCCCGCTGCCACCGCTGCACTACCTCATGTTCCTTGTCTTCTGGCCGCGGCCCCACTCCGTGGAAAACATAGGCGCAATTACAGCCCGCACCAGGAGCAAAGCCCCTTTTCCAACTGGCCTTTCCTTGCTTGGAGGGCTTCGGAGGGAAGCTTCTGCAGAAGCCCGGGCGAGTGACAACAAGTTCTGGCCATTACGAAGTCTCCGAGGCTGTAATTTTCTGAGCTGTGCGCGCGCGCCTGTTTTCCACGGTGTGGAGCAGCAGCGAGGCTCTGCGCGGCCAGAGATGATTCCAGAGGCCATCAGTGGGGGGCAGGGTCCCCCCTCGCATTCCTCATCTTCCCGGATGGCCTCCGGAGTCATTGCCAGCCACGCAGAACCTCGCCGCTGCTCCATGCCGTGGAAAACAGGCGCGCGCACAGCTCAGAAAATTTCAGCCTCGGAGACTTCGTGACGGCGGGAACTTGTTGTCACTCACCCAGGCTTCTGCAGAAGCTTCCCTCCGAAGCCCTCCAAGCAAGGAAAGTCCAGTTGGAAAAGGGGCTTTGCTACTGGTCAGGGCTGTAAGCCTCCCTCCGAAGTCTTGGGATGTTCTGAGGAGACCCCCAAGGAAAAACGCCGCTGCCAGGTACTTTTAACCATATATTTCGGTCCTATGACTGCAGAATGCTGCAAAATACCATAAATGCAGGCCAGTTGTTGAGTGTTTCAAATGTGATTGGAACACTCAACAAGATGACCACAGTGTGTGTGTGTGTGTGAGTGAGACAGACAGACAGACAGACAGAGGAACAGAGAGAGACAGAGAGAGGGAGTGAGGGAGGGAATCAGAGAGAGACTGACAGACACACACACACACACACACACACAGACAGAGTGGGGGAGGGAGGGAGGGAGAGAAAGATAGACAGAGAGAGACACACACACAGAGTGAGTGATTAAGTGAATGAGTGAGAGACAGACACACCCACATACACACACAGAGTGACAGAGAGAGGGAGGGAGGGAGATACAGACAGAGAGACACACACAGAGTGAGTGATTAAGTGAATGAGTGAGAGAGACACAAACACATACACAAACAGAGTGACAGAGAGAGAGGAAGGGAGGGGAGAGAGACAGAGAGAGAGGGAGAGACAGAGACAGACACACACACACAGAGTGACAGAGATGGGGGAGGGAAGAGAGACAGACAGACAGAAAGATAGACACACAGAGAAAATGACAGAGGGAGACAGAGAGGGAGGGAGGGAGAGAGAGACAAAGAGCCAGAGAGAGAGAGAGAGAGAGAGAGAGAGAGAGAGAGAGAGAGAGAGAAAGAAAAAAAGAAAGAAAGTGGGAGAGAGAGATGAAAGAAAGAAAGAAAAAAAAAGAAAGAGAATTTATGACCACAATTGAGCCCAAAATTTTGGTTGCTAAGCAAGAGCATTGTTAAGTGAGTTTCACCACATTTTCCAAGTTAGCCATGCCCACCTGGTCACATGACTGCCAAGCCACTCCCACCCTGTCACATGGTCAGCAAGCCACTCCCACCCAGTCACATGGCCGGCAAGCCACTCCCACCAGGTCACATGGCTGGCAAGCCACTCCCACAAAGGAGGCTACACCCACAGAGAAGGTTCCAAAAAAATTTGAAACCCACCACTGATCTTCACACTTGTGTATTGGTTAAAATCTGCATTCTAACAAATGGGAGGGGTCACTACTGCTTTAATTCTACTTGCATTGCCTAAGGGGATTCAGATGTTGCTTTGACTCTAATGGTTTCCATTCTTCTTAATAAAAGGATCCTTTTGAAATACTCCATTTCAAGAGTCTTCACTTTCTTAGGTTAGGAGAGGAGCCATTACATAAAGCAACATCTCTGCAAAACGGTCAATCAGGAGAAACAACATTTGCTCTACTGAGGGGACCCTGCAAACCATGTCTGAGCACAACAGCGAACAAGGGGAAACTGAATGCTGGAGGGAGACATCAACTCTATCCCCCCAACTGGAGGTCTGCTCCATATACCCAGTCAGAGAGGATGAGGTGAACCTGGAGGATCCCAAAAAGCCCCGCTGATCAATCGGCATTGGGACAAAAGATGACTGAGATGGGAGGACCAGAGGAGTTACTCTTACATGTGGTAACCAAAAACCAGGGTGGAAATTGGAGCTAGAAGCCCCCTCCGACCAGGAGGAGATAAGTGAAGCCTCACTGAGAGAGGATCATCTGAAGAGACATGTAACCGAGTTGGTGATGGAGATTCTGGAAAATCTCAACATCCAGGGAGAGCCAGAATGGCAACCAAAAGGGGTTAGAAGGGCGGCAACTGCGGATGACGCCAGGGGAACTAACCCGCCTCTGGGCCCTGCTGATCAAGGGGATGGCACAATAACCCAGCAAACCCACCCACCCCAGTTGGCGCATGGATTGGGAGCCACTCCCACCTAACCCCGAAACCTGCAATTAGAAAGAAAAACTCCTTCCCTTGGGGTGAAATTTGATGGGAACCCAAAAATATTGGGATTCTTCGTGGCACACGTGCTCACCTACATGCAAGAATATGGGTGTGATTTTCAAATCCAAGGATCCCAAGTGCGAGTGGTTACCCTAGCCCTGGAAGGAGCTGCCGCCAGATGGATGGTGATCCTACATGATGTTGGTGCATCAGAACTGTGGGATTTCGACTGTTTCATGATGGCCCTGCGACGTTACGAGGACCCCTCGCAGACTGCAAAGCAAGCAACCGCATTAAAGTTATGAAGCAGGGATGCCGGCCAGTGGCAGAGTATACCGAAGAATTCCGAGACCTGGCTTGTTGTGTAAACTGGCCAGAAGATATCTGGGTAAGCTGGCTGAGTGATGACCTCTAGAATGCCTGTGTGGCCCATGGTGCATTGAACCACTACATGAGTGGTATCTCACTGCCGAAGAGGCAGAGATCGACATGGCCAGAATCCAGTACTGAGCGAGGTGAGTGTGGAAGAAATCCCCATTCCAATGGGGAGCCTTTCAATCCACAAACGGCATCTTCTCTGAAACCCTCAGTCTGTTTCAAGTGTGGAAAGGAGGGGCATTGAGCTGCAGAATGCAGTTCTCAAGCACTGGCTAGGAAATCAGAGTGCCCATTGGGGGGCAAATCTACAAAACCTGGCCAGAGTGGGAAGGAAACAGCCCTGAGGAGCAGGGAGATCGTAGAATCTCCACCCCATCCCCTCTTTGAGGAGGAAATCCCGGCTTACCCTCCACTTACCCTCCCACTAAGACTGTTTATCCCCAACTGGGAGAGGGGGATAAAAATCTCTGCTTTAGTGGACTCAGGGTGCACCCGCTGTTTAATCAGCCCAACCCTGGTAAGGAAGTTGAGGATTAATGTAAGGAAGCTGAAAAGCCCCATAGCTTTTTGCCAACTAGATGGGTCAATAGCAGTGGGGGAGCCAGCTTCATTTGCCACTGAGCCTCTACAGATAGGCATCAGAAGCCATGAAGAAATGCTTACATTTATAGTGGTGCCTGGCATGGAATGGCCACTAGTTTTGGGTCTTGCATGGCTGAAAAAATGGAACCCCAAAATTAATTGGAAGCAAGGCACCATAAGAGTTCAGATGCACGTGACTTTTGCTGAGAATCCACACAAAGAAACTGAGGGGGCAGAGCAATAAGAGACAGCAATGCCCACTTACGCTATGCCTACCCAGGGCATACCCAAAGAATACAAAGACCTGGCTGAGATTTTTAGTGAACAAGCCTCTGACAATCCCCCCCGCCCAACTGCTCCATTGACTGTGCGATAGAAATTCTACCCAGGGCCAAACTCCTTAAACCCAAGGTGTATAGCATGTCTTCGAGGGAGCTGGAAGAACTGAAGACATTCATTGAGAAAAACCTAGCAAGGGGTTTCATTGAAGCAGCCCGGCCAAAAATCGCAGCCCCAGTGTTGTTTAGAGAGAAAAAAGCTGGCTCTAAACGTCTCTGTGTGGACTTCAGGAACCTGAATTCAATCAGTGTGGAGAACATGTATCCCCTCCCCTCATGAAAGACATGCTAGCACACTTCGCTAAAGGGAAAAATTTTCAAAGCTGGATTTAAGGGAGGCTTACTACCGTATCAGAATTAAGGAGGGAGATGAATGGGAAACAGCATTTAACACCCCTCTTGGTTGCTATCAATTCAAACTGCTCCCATTTGGGCTACAAGGCCCCCCTGCAGTATTTATGCAATTAATAAAAGAAGTGTTACAAGAGCATTTATATAAGGGCTGTTTGATATACTTAGATGACATTTTGTTATATTCTGAGACCAAGGCAGAACATATAAAACTAATCTGGGCGCTTCTGAACAAACTTCGCTCTGCCAAACTTTATGCTAAACTCTCTAAATGTAAATCCCACCAAGAGAAAATTGATTACTTAGGGTACCGCATTTCACACCAGGACATATAAATGGATCATTTAAAGGTGCAGGCGGTACTTGACTGGGATCCACCCAGAACACAAACAGTGTTCCTGGGATTCACCAACTTTTACCACCAGTTTATCCCCGCTCTTGCCCAGATTGCTCTCCCCATCACCAAGCTTTTAAAAACAAAGGGGGAGGGTAACCCGAAACTGAAGCAGCGTTTGAACTGGACAATGGAATGCCAAACTGCATTTGAAAAACTTAAAATGGCTAGAACCAATTCTAAAGCACCCGGATACAGAGAAACCGTTCGTTGTACAAGCAGATGCCAGTGATGTAGCAATAGGAGTGGTCCTGCTTCAGAAAAATGAGCAAGACCAATTATGACTATGCGCTTACACATCCAAAAAATTGAATGAATCTGAGCAAAGGTTTCGCCATTTGGGAGAAAGAGTCTTATTTTCTGGCAGATGCACTATCCAGAAAAACGCAATACAATAGTATGAAGCCAGATGTAATCAAACCCATGATACAAAACAATCAACTAGCCACTAAAATAACCACCAGATCCCAGGCAAAACAAGAAACTTTGACAGACAATGACACCATCCAAACTTTTAAACAAGCTTTAGCCAACAATGAATGGTTTTTGAGCCACAAATCCAGCTGCCTGATGAAAGATAACTTTGCTTGGGTGGGAGGGAAGTTGTATGATCCAGCTAAACAAAGACAAGGAAAAATCCCAGGACTGTTACAGAAGGAAGCTGAACCTTCAGCACCCTGGAAGGAGATTGCTATGAACTTTATTGTTGAACTACCAGAAAGTGTGGGGAATACTGTTATTTGGGTCGTAACAGACCTGTTTTCAAAACAGGCACATTTTATACCTTGCCAAACGATCCCAACTGCCAAAAGTCTAGCCAGGTTATTCCCGATACACATTTATCGCCTTCATGGAGCCCCGCAGAGAATCATCTCTGACAGAGGGGTCCAATTCACCTCAAAATTTTGGAGGGCATTTTTAACCTTACTTGGCACCACCCAAGGATTGAGCTCGAGTCACCACATCCAGACTAATGGACAAACTGAAAAATTGAACTCAGTCCTAGAACAATATCTAAGATGTTTTATTAATTTTCAATGGGATAACTGGACTGATCTTTTACCTTTTGCGGAAGTGGCCTTCAATAACACTCTGCACTCAAGCACTGGTTTCACCCCTTTTAGAGTAGCAACAGGCCAGGATTTCAGCCCCATTCCTGAACTACCCACAGAAGAACCCACTATCCCCTTACTTAAGGAGTGGATAGACACGTAACAAAATGCATGGTCAGTAGTTAGACTAGCTTTACAGGAAGCTAGAGTGGCTTTTAAAATTCAAACTGACCAGAAAAAAGTGGAACCCAAACATTTCCATGTTGGAGATAGAGTATACTTATCTACAAAATTCCTGAGGTCATTGCAGCCATCAAAGAAATTAGGGCCAAATTTAATTGGACCTTTCCCTATCACTAGAGTTATCAACCCAGTAATAGTAGAATTACTCCTTCCAAAGACACTCAGGCAAGTCCAACTAGTATTTCACATTAGTTTACTCAAACGAGAAGTAATCTCACAACTCAGATCACCTGCACCTACACCAACTGTTCCTATCATCATAGAAGGTGAACAACACTTTGAAATTAAGGAAATCCTTGACTCTAGGACCCACAGGGGGAAAACCCAATACTCAGTTGCTTGGAAGAATTTACCTTCATCCCAAAATGAATGGGTAGCTAAACACCATGTTAGGGCTCCTACCCTATTGAAAAAAATTCACTCCCAATACCCTGACAAACCTTGTTAAAATACTCTGATGGACTTTCTGTTTCTATCTTTTCACAGTTGGATCTCTCCTTTTTCTAAAGAACGGCAGCATGTCAGATCCCTAAAAGCGATATTGCCGTTCAATTGGGAGGAGGGGGCCCTGGTGTCATTTTATTGGCAGTGCCTGTGACAACTGATATTTTATAACTGATTTCCTGGTGCCGAAATGCCTGGGATCCCATCACCTTTTGGGGGGGAGGATGTTATGATGGCCATGCGGGGTGTTTCACTTTAATGTCTAACAGAAGATAGCCATGGGAATGTATGTTTATTTGGCTCTTAGGGCAGTTGATAAAGGAAACATCTTCACACTTGTGTATTGGTTAGAATCTGCATTCTAACAAATGGGAGGAGTCAATACTGCTTTAATTCCACTTGCATTGCCTAAAGGGATTAAGATGTTTCTTTGACTCTAATGGTTTCCATTCGTCTTAATAAAAGGATCCTTTTGAAAAACTCTGTTTCAAGAGTCTTCACTTTCTTAAGTTAGGAAAGGAGCCATTATATAGAACTGCATTTTTATAGCTACAACCTTTTAAGAAATGGGTAAGTGTTTTTAAAGTTTCAGAATGCAAAATATTAGGGGGAAAATCCATTAATATATGCATAATTAATATGTGCAACACATAACATGATATTAGGAGTTCATGCTACTTTACTGTTGGTAATCCTGCTTGCTATAAGAAGCAAGTTCATTCATGTCCACTTTCACCATTACAAGCTGATATGAATGATTTTTGCCTTCTTCTCTAGTTGGAACCATTTCTGCTCTGATACATTCATTGCCCAGTAAAATGTGCAGTGCCTGGTGCTACTTTGGGAGAGATGATTCCTTTGCCTCCTGCTTTCTAATTTTATGTAAGCCTTCAGCAAGAAACAGTCACATAGTAAACAGTGATGAAGAGACCCTGATTAGGATGTGTAACACATCATGTCAGAAGTTGGACCTGTATCTTCTTATACTGAGTTAGAAGCAGGTGCTTAGAACGTCTACAAATGCAGTTTTAAGTCTCCTTCTGAATTCAGCACAGAACTACTGTAGAAAAATGGAAGTGGAGAAGCATCAAGATCACACAGTGAGTAATAACAGAGCATTACCATTCAATTGTTGGGCATTATATTGGAAAGAGCCCCAGGGGTTTATAGGAAGGTACAGAAGTACTGTACAAAGAAGTCCCCCAAAACAATATGTGCACTCATTGATCACCAAAATAGAACCAGACATTCTGGAAATAAATGTCTGAACATTGCTAAAACACAGCTTCAGTTGTTGAGAAAATCCCAGTAGAACTATTAAAACTTGAAAAGACAATGCAGTCAAAATGCCACCTGCGGTTAGGAGGTATAGAAAACCACAGTGGCAAAGGACTGCTTCTACTACAATATCAAAAAGCACAAAATTATGCTAATTAAGATAAAGCTCAAAATTCTATATCCTGAGCAATAAAATATACAACAAGATGTGACAGATACAAAATCTGATTTCATGAGAAGGAGGAGACCTGAGATCACATTGCAGCCACCTAATAAAGCATGGAAAAGAGAAATGAATTTCAAAAAAGACTTCAGCAGTATACACTAACATATAATGGAAACCTATTGGCAGTTTAAATCTGTAGCATCATCAATACAAACAAAACCCATATGGTGTTAACCTCACCAGATGATACATCTACTTAGTCACATTAAGGTTGACAATAATATCCACTTCATCTCAGATAATGAGATTTCAAGCATGTCTGGGAGAAAATGACATTTCTTGTAGACTGGAGCCATGTCATACAGGATTTTTAGCCCATGAACATTGCTTTGAATTTTGCTTAGAAGCAGTCATAGCAAGAGAGTAGCATGCTCTGCATCATCAGTCCATTTAATAGTGTAAATGCAGAATTCTTGAGGCATATAGCAATGCTATATTGAGTGCATTATAGTAATCCAAGTGGAATGTAGTTGAGGGATGTCCCTATTTTTTATTTTTTATTTTTTATTTATTATTCATGCTTCTAGACCGCCCCCTCTCCCAAAAAGGGACTCGGGGCGGTGTACAGTCCATGCCAAATATATCAAAATACAATAAAAATTGAATATGTACAGTTGGAATGGAGGAGGTTAAAAATGGAATTAAAAGAACTGTACAAAGCAATATATATAAATATAGGATTTTGAACCCCTAAAACACACACAATAAGTTAAAAACAATACCCCTAAAATAACCAGTTAATACATTTGCCAGGAGGGACAGTTGTAATTATGCCAGGCCTGCTAATCGGAACAGGTGAGTCTTCAATTTTTGCCGGAAGGAGCGGAGGTCAGTAGTGGTTCTAATGTCGGGGGGGAGGTCATTCCAGAGGGTTGGGCCCATCACAGAGAAGGCCCTACTCCTTGGTGTCGCCCGTTGGCATTGCCTAGTGGACGGCACCAGGAGAAGTCCCTCTCTGTGTGAGCGAATTGGCCGCAGGGATGTATGTGGGAGGATGCGATCCCGCAAGTAACTAGGTCCCGTGCCATGGAGCGCTTTAAAGATGGTAATCAGCACCTTGAAACGCACCCGAAAAACCACAGGCAGCCAGTGCAGCTCGCGCAGGAGAGGTGTTACGTGGGAGTACCTCGTACTCCCCATCACAGCCCGCGCGGCTGCGTTCTGAACTAACTGCAGTCTCCGGGCGCGTCCCAAGGGCAGCCCCATGTAGAGAGCGTTGCAGTAATCCAGGCGGGACGTCACCAACGCATGAGTGACCGTGCGTAGGGCATCCCGGTCCAGTAGGGGGCGCAATTGGCGCACCAGGCGAACCTGGTGGAACACCCCCCTTGCCACGGCTGCCACATGGTCATCCATTGACAGCCGGGCATCAAGGAGGACGCCCAAATTGCGCGCCCGTTCCCCTATGGCCAGCGATGGAATTTGTTCACTATTGCCATGTGAACAAAATTTGGGTTGATTCACCCTTATGACAAACTGCAGGGACAAAAGTGATAGAATAATAGAATTGGAAGGGAGGTCTTCTAGTATGTCTAGTTGAGCAGGAGACCTTCTACCATTCCCACCAAATAGTTATCCAATCTCTTTTTGAAAATCTTCAGTGATGGAGCAGCCACAACCTCTGATGGCAAGACTTTCCACTGATTGATTGTTCCCACTATCAGGAAATGTATCTTAATGTTAATTTGGATCTCTTTTTAATAATATTCTGTCTGTTACTTCTTATCCTATCCTCAGGTGCTTTGGAGAATAAATTGAGCTCCTCTTCTCTGTGATAACTCCTCAAGTAATGGTAGACCCCTATCATGTCACCCTTAGTCCTTCTCTTCACCAGACTAGATATACCTAGTACCCTCAAACATTATTTGTATTGTTTAGCCTCCAGATCCTTTTTCATCTTTGTTGCTCTTCTTTGCCCACTTCGTAGAGTCTCAAACTGTTTTTTGAATCATGATGACAGGAACTAAATACCATATTCCAAGTACGGTCTCACAAGTGGAGTATAAAGTAGTATCATCAGTTTATGTGATCTTGATACTCTCTGTTGATGCAGCCTAGGACTGCTTTGGCTTTTTTGGTGGTTGCAGTACAGTATACTGCTGGCTCATACTTAAGTGCTTGTCTATCAGGACACCTAATTTCCTCTCACAGTTACTAGTGATGAGCTAGTTATCGACTACAGTATTTTATATCTGTAAATTTGGTTTTTCTTGCCTAAGTGTAACACATTTTTCTCACCACTGAATTGCGTTTTGTTGGATAGAACCCAGTGTACAGGTCTATCTTTTTGTATCTTCAGTCTATCTTCTAAAGTGTTGGTTATTCCCTACAGCTTAGTGTCATCTGCAAATTTGATGAATTCCCCTTCTATCCCCTCATCTAAATCTTTTATAAAGATGTTGAAGGATTATAGGTCTAAGATATAACCTTAAGATACCCCATCACATGCTTCCCTCCATTTAGATGTACTATAGTTCCATTAAGGACTACACATTGAGTGTGGCTGGTCTTTATCCTCATCTTCATAGACTCCACTGCTCTTTTCTTTAGATTGCTCACCTGTGTCTCCAAAAACAATGAAAGCACAGAGCTAAGCATTGGAGTCCTCATTCTGCGTGCAGTCAGGAACACTAGTTATTGCTGCCAGCAGCTGTACAATATACAGAGCCTAAGGTCAGACTTAAAGAATCAGTTTGGTCTGGTGGTTAAGACACCAGGATAGACACCAGGAGACTGAGTTTAAAGCTAGCTGGGTGACTTCTTTAAGTGAGTGGATTCCCAGTGTCATTGTCCATAGTATTTCTCGCCCCTGCTCTCCCCTTTCTCTTTATACCTTCCCATTCCAGGGCCTGCAAAGGCCCTTGGGCATGGCCCTTGAGTACTGCAAGTGCCATTGCAAGCAGGGAAGCAATTAAGCCAGGCTTGCTATTTCTCTTTCTTCTTCACCCGTGCTGTCAGTTCATACTATGGAGGAGTGAGAATGAAAAGGCATAGCTACCGGTGGAAAAGCTGTCATGGGAAGACATCGTATAAGGGAAGGAGGAGAAAGCAAGTGGGATGATTCAGCCAATTCCCTTCAGTGGAAAGTGATGCTTCAGCTTGCATCATTGCCATCTTCCTGCACACAAACATTAGCAAGGGAAGTCAGTGCAAGCGAGTCAGAGCAAGAAACCACATCCCCATAGTGGAGATTTTTGTGAAAAGCAGCTTGATTATCATTCAGCAGTTCTCCTCATGGTAAAAAGCTGATGATTCTTTCCTCTACGTTGTGCCCAGCAACAATGGTGAGTTATTCTTGTGATTTAGGCCTTGGGCTGGAACACAAATTCACCCACTCTATTTCCTTCAGATGCTATTTTCATCACCACATTAGATTGACTATTTGGAAAGTCAAGTCTGTTCTTTTTTCCTTAATAAGCCAACCTATGTAGACATCTTATGCTTAACCAAGTATCAGACATGATCTAATATAACATTCTGATTCTGGCTTCTCATATTGCAGTAAGTTGCTGTACTACCCGCTCCACCCTGGGTTGATCAAGCAATGCTGTTAAGGTCCTTTCCCAGGGATTGGAGGCCATTAAGACCTGAATACAGGGGTGGGTTCCTATACCAGTCGGTACCAGTTCGCTGCGCGCACATTGCTGGCACATGTGCAGTTGACTAAAATTGTTTTGTGCATGCGCAAAAACATGCTGGCAATGGCATAAGCGATCAGGGAACTGGTTCAGGGGCATGGCCAGCCCGGGTTGCTGCCGGTTCTGCAACCCAGGCCACAATTCTACTACCGGTTTGGCTGAACCGGGCCGAACCGGCAGCAACCCACCTCTGCCAGAATAAGGCGAACAGGCTTCAGCTGAGCCTGAGTGGCTATGGGTTTTATGGCTCCCTGATTCCAAAGTTTTCCCATTCTTAACTCTGCATCTCCTCTCTTGCACTAACTTGCTCCTAACTGCTCTCCTAAGCGTCTTTCTTGCTCTCCTTGTGGGAGGATCTTGTCAGAGTAAGTGCCTCTTTCAGTCTCTTTGCAAAAGGGTTGGAATAAAAATATAGGGAGTTCCTCTAGTAAAGAAAGTGGCCAGGAAGGAGGCATGACAAACACACAAAGAACTAAATAAGTTTTGATCTACTTTTTCCATTCCTTTTCTACATTAACTGCAAACTTATGGCTGTAAATCTTTTTGTGTGAGCTGAGTGATTTCTTTATTTTTATATTATTACATTACATTACATTATGATATTACTATATTATAATCTATGCTATATTATAAACTGTCCTATTAATTGTTTTGAGACAGTATGAGGCTTTCTGACAAAGACATGGTATGATTGGTTAAGATGAACAAGACTTCACTTCATTATATTCAAGTATTATTTTAATATCAGCCACAAGAGGGAACTCAGAGTTACTTTCTTTATTCCTTTTTTACATTAGGCGCGAACATATGTCTGTAAGGTTTGTGTATGTGTGTGTGTCTGTGAGCTGAGTGATTTTATTTTTTCATTGATTTTTCTGTCTGATTCTTTGTGGATTTTTGAGACCAATTTTTTAACAGAAGGTTGCTGAATCAATTCTTTGCCACAAGAGAAAGACTGTAGTATTGAAAAGATTGGTAAAACTGGATTCTGTTTGTCTTGGATTTCCTGGGCGCATTTGCATGAAGAATAACAAAGTTATGGAGAAAGAGACTAGCACAGTAGTTACAGACAAGGTGTGTGTGTCATGTTTGCATTCCAGCCCAAGGGAGAGTCAAATTATACCTATAGCATATGTAAATTGATTGGATTGCTGTGAGAGAAAGTAGAGGATCTTGAGGCACAACTCACTATTCTGTGACTTATCCATGAAAATGAGGAAATCCTAATAAAGGCAGAAGTCTGTATCCAAAATGAACACAGGAAGAAAGAAACAACTACCAAGAATAAGGAAGACGCTACCAAGGAAGACTGATGGCATCATATGACTGAGAGGACAAAAGAGAAGACTGCCCTTTCTGCTGGAGCTGAACAATCAATTTCATATCCGCCTGGAAGAAAGCATATGCCGACATCTTGAGAAGGGAATCCAATGTTCTTCCACTGAAAGGAAGAAACGTAGCCCAGATTTCCCCAAAGGAAAAAATGCACATGTTGATGATTGATGACTAATACTGGAAGGTAAAGGAAACCATTATTTAGGAACAAATCCAAAGCATAACCCCATCCCCCCCCACACAAACAAATCACACAATGAGTAAGGCAGTGGTGAGAAAGAAGAGACACTCATATATAAACAGGAGCTGCAGGAAGCAAACACAGGGTCGATTATGAAGGCCTCAGTTGCTTGTATAATGCTCAAAGATTGGGCAACAAACAGGGAGAACATGAAGTCTTAGTACATGAGGGCAAGTATGACATTGTTGCTATTACAGACACATGGTGGGATGAAGCCTATGATTGGAACATACTATTGAAAGAAAAGGAAACAGACTCCACAAAAGAGGGAGAGGAGTTGCATCAAATGTAAAGAATTACTACACCTCTACAGAAATATACAATACCAAGGATGGAAGCCTTTTTGAAAGTATGTGGGTAGATATTAGGAAATTACATTGCTGTAGGTCAGGGGCGTCAAACTTGATTTCACTGAGGGCCGCACCAGGGTTGTGTTTGACTTGGGGGAGGGGCTGAGTGGGTGTGGCCAGGGTAGGCGTGGCCAGCTCGATGTCCTGCAGCTCACTGCCAGTGAAAACGGAACCCAGGAGGGCAGCATGCGGCCCTCGTGGGCTCCATTTTTGCTCGTAGAGGCACCACATTATTTTCAGGGAGCTCCTGTGGGCTAGATCTAAGCACCCCATGGGTCAGATCTGGCCGGTGGGCCTTGAGTTTGACACCCCTACTGTAGGTGTATACTATAGGCCATCCAACCAAGCAGAGGAAATAGATGAATATTTTGCTAATCGGCTAACTGAGGTGTGCAAGCAACACACCACAGTAGTAATTGGGGACTTTAACTACCTTGATATCTACTTGGAAACAAACTCTGCAGGAAGTGGGAGATCAAACAAGTTCCTGACAACTTTGTCATCCAAAAAGTGGAGCAGGGAATTGGAAGGTTAGCTATGCTGGACTTAATTCTTACTTTTAGGAATCAAATGGTCGAGGGATAGGAAATTGTAGGAACTTTAGGGGACAGTGACGATGTCATATTAGAATTCACTATAATGCAGGCACAGGTAACTGAACAAAGTCAGACTAGTGTTTTAGACTTTTAAGAGAGCTGATTTCAATAAACTTAGAAAGAGATTAGGAAGGAAAATCTTAGAGGAGAAACAGTTCAGGATGCCTGAGATAATAAAGTTCCAAACTAAGACGAGAGACTCCAGACAAAACCAGCATGGTTGCACAAAGAGTACTCTGACAAACTGAAAGACAGAAAGGACAAATATATTTTAAAAACTAAAAGAGGGACTCATAACTAAAGCAGAGTACTAGCAAATGACCTGAATCTTCAAAGATGGATTGAGTTGAAGTCCACAAGTCTTAAAGTTGCCAAGTTTGGACACCCCTGCAATAGGTGATCTGGGAAAACTATAACCATTATAAATACAAGTCAATCATAAAGTGCCTGAATTTTGATCACGTGACTATGGGGCTACTGCAATGGTCATAGTGTGAAAAATGGTCATAAATCACCTTTTTCAGTGCCATTGTAACTTCAAACTGTCACTAAATGAACTGCTGTATTTTGAGGACTATCGGTATGTTTAGCCTATGATATATCCCAGATGGTTACTTTGTTTACATTTGCTTTTCTAAGTCTGTCTCCCAGGGTCCTTCTTACATGCCATTACAAGGAATTTAAGAAGTGAAACAGAGTCACTTCTTAAGTCTTTGCAAGGCTTGGGACAAAACCTTTGCTACTAGGTCCCCAAATTCCGGCTCTCCAAAGTAAAATGATCTTCAAAATTTGCTCCCCTCAATCTTCAGCTATGTGAAAGACATGAACAGATGGCGATGGCCACACACAACTCTTGAACAAAATCCATTACCTAGAATTGAAAGAATGGAATAAGACCAAAATATTTCTTGGAAATCTCATGATAATTTTATAATCATGCACAATACTTCATTCCTTTAAACCTCAGGAAATTTCCATGCAATAAACAGAGACCAGAAATATGAAACCCATTTTGCTTTCTGCCAATAACTGGAAAAAAGCATTCCGGTAACAATGACACTTGTTAGGGGAAGCTCTAAGGGATGTTTTGCCTTCCTCTCTGGCCACCTAATAGACTTTCTCTAATTGTGATTTTTCCACAGTTTTTCCTTACACTGTTAGGAACAAGCACATCCAGGTTCATGAATACTAGGGACTGTTTACTATGCTATTGAATGAAATGTAACCAAGCAACTCTCTTCCCTGCCAACCCTCACTAATTCTCTCCAAAGAGGTTCCCTTTGACTGTCTCTGCCAACAACCCTTGTAGCTGATCACATACTGCAGGGCTCCCCCCACCTCCAGATCCTACAACTTTCTCTTCTGAGGTCACACTACAAATTGCTTTATAGCTCCCCTCCCCTTTTTTCCTTTCCCTTTTCCATGATCTCTTTTAATACACAATAAAAGCCAAGGGGACACATATGGAAAACAGATCTCAATCACATATGGAAAACAAAACCCATCAATAAGAAGCAAAACAGGAACTTTCTTTTTAATTGCAACTACATAGGGCAGAGGTGTCAAACTCAAGGCCCGAGGGCTGGATCCGGCCCATGGGGTGCAAGGCCCATGGGGCTGTCCTGCAAAAAGTGAAGGACCAGCCTGGGGTGCCTCTGTCAGTGAAAACAGAGCTCGGGAGGGCTGTGGACAGATCTCCTCAGCTCCTTTTCACTGGCAGAGTTTCAGGAGGTCATTGCAGCCAAAAATGGACCATGCAAAGACCGCAGGCAGCCCTCCTGAGCTGCATTTTCACTGGCAGGGGATTGCAGGAGGCTGTCGCAGCCAAAAATGCAGCTTCGGAGTCTGTTTTCATTGGCAGAGTGCTCAGGCCTCCACAGGCACCAACACAAGTGATGTCAAGCTGACCATGCTCCCTAGCCATGCCCTCTCCTCGAGGTCAAACATAAGCTGCCCTCAATGAAATTGCATTTGACACCCCTGACATAGGAAGACTGGAATATGTAAAATTAAATAGCATGTAAGACAGTCACAGGACTTTATGAAGCAACTATAATTCACTAACCTAGACAACAATATCATGTTCATTTCAATTCTCCCCTTTTAAATTCATTTTACTATTATTACTATTACATTTAAGTTGAACTCCTAGTACCATGCATTGCATTGTCAATAGACTGACAACTTCATTGGTTATTTATCATGAGTGGTGGCCTTGGTACCCTATTTGAATATACCCAACAAATAGTTAATTCCAAAACAATTATCCACTGCATTCAATTCCATCAATTTCTATCTGATATAAAGAGTGGTCTCTCCATCGGTGGTCTTCTTTTTTTTTTTTTGTAAAACTTGGGAACTTGTTAGGGTTTGACTGTGCTATGTTCTTGATCAGCAAATTATGTAAAAAATCTTATGTACAATTTCTGAATAATTGTTTCTGCAGAAGTAAACCACACATTTCTAACACACATTAAGTTGTCAGAGAGACACTTATGCATTCGTGCATACATGTGCTTTCATTCCTGCTCATACAAGATACTTGAAAGGACAAAACGTCAGCAGTTTCACTGAAATGATTCACTGCTAGTGAGGGCTCTGATATTTTGCACACAGTCCTATGTTTCTCTTGCTCACAAATTCTCTTTGTGGGAGATAGTAGAGGCCTGGGTGGGGGAGATGTCCCAAATAATATAAAATGTTATCTCTTTTCCCATCTCCCCTCTTTCTCCTTTTTGTTTCACCAAAGGTTCAGTTATTTTGGACTAGCTTCCTTCTTTTGCCCCCTCACAAACTACCGTCCTTTTTTCCATTCATTTTCCTTTCTTTGAGGAGAAAGTTTTTTCTCTCTAATATAAACATGGCAAAAAGTGCTGAAATCTTTATTACAAGTTGGAAAGTTTAGAAGATGATGGGAGGGAAAGAGCCCATTTTCTACAATTGTCCAGAACTAATAGTAATAACAGTTCCCATCTTTTCTAGATTAACAGTTAACAGATTCTGGAAGGCAAAATTATAAAGAGATGAAGGCTGCCTCTGTGTCTCTTTGCCATAATATATACTGTATGTTGATATAGACAGTGCAACAAAACTAATTTCAGAAATGCTGCAGTTCAAGGGAGGCTCCGAGTAGAATTTGACCTAGAGATCCTCCGTTCCAAAATCCGGTGGCTCCAGAGCCCCTTAGTGGCCACTTGCAGAAGTTTCAATTTCTTGCAAACTAACTACTGGTATTCTTTACAGTATCAATACTGCACTCACACATTCTAACCTAGAAAAACTTGGGATATATTTTTCTTGCATATGGTTTTGCATCAGAAGCCTGGGAAAGAGCCCCTTGTCAGTAAACAGGTGTGCTGATTTACTACCAACATCAAATACTTAGGAGCTGAGGACTTGGCAGCACAAAGAAACAATAGCTAATTGCTGGCCATCAACACACAAATCAACCCATAGGAAGGCACCACATAAATACAAAGTGTAGAATAGCCCGGAGTACATATTCTGTAGAGAGAAGTTCCCTGAGGATAGGCTCCAGCATGAGTTCAAAATTGTGGAAGACTAAATCTCTGGTCCCAATGACCTACCCAGATTGGATCTTGCAACACTGTCTTGGGACACATATATTTGCTTTCATTTGTGATATTTTTTCTTGCTTTAAAGAAAATGTTCTAGAGTTCCTTGAATACCAACCAAGTAGTATATGAATTCAATTCTGGCTAGATTTTCTAGAAGGAGATAGAAAGGAAAACCTGGTCTCTACAATCTAACTTGTCTGAAGGACCAGATGGTTTGAATAGAATTGAGCTAAAACATTTCATCATGTATCATCCTCTTTCTCATAGGATCCAGCTCAGGGGTTTCAGGAAGTTTATAAGCAGAGCTAAAAGACATTCTGTATTGTGGTTGCTTCTGGTTTTACTTCATCATAAGTAAGAAAATACAGTATTATTTGTCATTATAATCTCCCCAGAAATGTCTTAAAAACTTCCAGTGTTTAAAACACTTCCAGTTTTAAGGTCTCCAACACTGTGATAATTTTGCTTGCCCCTTCTTGCCTGTTTCCCAGCTTTATAATGTCCTTTTGAGGCAAGTCAGTATCATGAGGCAGTTGCGCCTATAAGCATCATAGGCAACATTCCCAATTTCCCCAACTAAACATTTGTAGAAAGAATTTAGCTGTCAGGTCCTTTTGTAACAAATCATAACTCAGACTTCTTCTTTCTTTACAATTTAGTGGTCTGATTTATGAATTATTTTAAATATTGGATTGTTTAACCATGAGATGGTGAATTACTAAGCTGAGCTTGAGCAACACATTAAGGCATCAATCGTCATATCAGCTAGTTTTACATATTCTGCTAAGCCAGAACAAAGTGAATCATTATAGTTTAGTGTGAAGGATAAAGAGTCAACGCACATAGCTGTGTTGACTTCCCCACTTGAGCTCAATGATGTTGCTGAGAATTTAGAAACAATTCACCCGCTTATATCAATCTACACATACTACATTGAACTTAATTTTCAGTATTATTGCCTATCTGGGTAGTCTACAGAGATTTGTCAAATCCCTAAAAGTGCTGCTGCCATTCAATTGGGAGGAGGGGGGGCTTGGAGTCAATTTATTGGCAACACCTGTGACAACTGATATTTTACAACTGGTTTCCTGGTGCCAAAAAGCCGGAGATCCCACCACCTTTTGGGGAATGTTTATGATGGCTGTGTGGGGTGTTTTACTTTAATGCCTAATGGAAGATAGCCATGGGAATGTATGTTTATTCGGCTCTCAGGATAGTTGATAAAGGAAACATCTTCACACTTGTGTATTGGTTAGAATTTGCATGGGAGGGATCACTACTGCTTTAATTCTACCTGCATTGCCTAAGGGGATTCAGATGTTGCTTTGCCTCTAATGGTTTCCATTCTTCTTAATTAAAGGTTCCTTTTGAAATAATCCGTTTCAAGAGTCTTCACTTTCTTAGGTTAGGAGAGGAGCCATTACATAAAGCAACATCTGCAAATCGTTCAACCAGGAGAAGCAACATTTGCTCTACCGAGGGGCCCCTGCAAACCATGTCTGAGCACAACAGTGAACAAGGGGAAACTGATTGCTGGAGGGAGATGTCAACCCCCCCCCCCCCACAAGAGACCTGCTCCATATACCCTGTCAGAGAGGATGAGGTGAGCCTGGAGGACCCGAAAAAGCCCCGCTGGTCAATTGGCATCGGGACAAAAGATGGTTGGGATGGGAGAACCAGTGGAGTCACTCTTACCCGAGATAGCTGAAAACCAGGGTGTGAAGGTTCCAAGAGTTGCCCTAATTAATTTACGAGCCCCGAGATGAAATTCAAAAAAACCCATTTGTTTATTAGGGCGAACATCTTAGCACGGACTTCTGTGTAGCTGAAACTAAATCACATTTAATGGTGTCTGACCTTTACCCTTGTGCCCCCTCCCCTCTGGCTGAGGTCATCAATCACATTCTCCAACAGGACATTATGGCAAGGTTCTGGACATTCACATTCACATCCCAGTACAGAAACATGAAACTTTTACTCTGGCCAAAAGTATGCATGGCATTCCCCCCCCCCTTCTCAAGTTGATAGTAGTCATGGAAACGTCTTAGGCGTGGGTGGAAATTGGAGCTAGAAGCCTCCTCTGACCAGGAGGAGCTAGAAGCCTCCTCTGACCAGGAGGAGCTAAATGAAGCCTCACTGAGAGAGGATCATCTGAAGAGACATGTAACCCAGTTGGTGATGGAGATTCTGGAAAATCTCAACATCCAGGGAGAGCCAGAACGGCAACCAAGAGGGGTTGGAAGGGCGGCAACTGCGGATGATGCCAGGGGAACTAACCCGCCTCTGGGATCTGCTGATCAAGGGGATGGCACAACAACAACAGCTTAGCCTCCCACTAAGATGTTTATCCCCAACTGGGAGAGGGGGATAAAAATCTCTTCTTTAGTGGACTCAGGGTGCACCCGCTGTTTAATCAGCCCAACCCTGGTAAGGAAGTTGAGGATTAATGTAAGGAAGCTGAAAAGCCCCATAGCTTTTTGCCAACTAGATGGGTCAATAGCAATGGGGGAGCCAGCTTCATTTACCACTGAGCCTCTACAGATAGGCATCAGAAGCCATGAAGAAATACTTACATTTATAGTGGTGCCTGGCATGGAATGGCCACTAGTTTTGGGTCTTGCATGGCTGAAAAAATGGAACCCCAAAATTAATTGGAAGCAAGGCACCATAAGAGTTCAGATGCACGTGACTTTTGCTGAGAATCCACACAAAGAAACTGAGGGGGCAGAGCAATAAGAAACAGCAATGCCCACTTACGCTATGCCTACCCAGGGCATACCCAAAGAATACAAAGACCTGGCTGAGATTTTTGGTGAACAAGCCTCTGACAATCCCCCCCGCCCAACTGCTCCATTGACTGTGCGATAGAAATTCTACCCAGGGCCAAACTCCCTAAACCCAAGGTGTATAGCATGTCTTCGAGGGAGCTGGAAGAACTGAAGACATTCATTGAGAAAAACCTAGCAAGGGGTTTCATTGAACCAGCCCGGCCAAAAATCGCAGCCCCAGTGTTGTTTAGAGAGAAAAAAGCTGGCTCTAAACATCTCTGTGTGGACTTCAGGAACCTGAATTTGATCAGTGTGGAGAACATGTATCCCCTCCCCTGATGAAAGACATGCTAGCACACCTCGCTAAAGGGAAAAATTTTCAAAGCTGGATTTAAGGGAGGCTTACTACCGTATCAGAATTAAGGAGGGAGATGAATGGGAAACAGTATTTAACACCCCTCTTGGTTGCTATCAATTCAAACTGCTCCCATTTGGGCTACAAGCCCCCCCCCCTGCAGTATTTATGCAATTAATAAAAGAAGTGTTACAGGAGCATTTATATCAGGGCTGTTTGATATACTTAGATGACATTTTGTTATATTCTGAGACCAAGGCAGAACATATAAAACTAATCTGGGCGCTTCTGAACAAACTTCGCTCTGCCAAACTTTATGCTAAACTCTCTAAATGTAAATCCCACCAAGAGAAAATTGATTACTTAGGGTACCGCATTTCACACCAGGGCATATAAATGGATCATTTAAAGGTGCAGGCGGTACTTGACTGGGATCCACCCAGAACACAAACAGTGTTCCTGAGATTCACCAACTTTTACCACCAGTTTATCCCCGCTTTTGCCCAGATTGCTCTCCCCATCACTAAGCTTTTAAAAACGAAGGGGGAGAGTAACCCGAACCAAGGCAGCATTTCCTAGAGGGGAGTAAGATCCCTTTTGAAGTCTGGACAAATCATAAAAATTTAGAAGCTCTAAAGACCCCAAGGAAACTCTCCCCAAAACAAGTACGATGGGCTCAGTACTTTAAATGGTTTGAATTTATGCTCAAATATTTCCTGGGGGAAATTTTTTTTCTGGCAGATGCACTATCCAGGAAACTGCAATACAATAGTATGAAGCCAGATGTAATCAAACCCAAAAGCCAATTTTGGTGGACTATCACTAAAAAAGGACATAGTGAGCTATGTAGCTAGCTGCCCTATTTGTGCAGCAGCTAAAAGACGCCAAGGGAAAATCCCAGGACTGTTACAGAAGGAAGCTGAACCTTCAGCACCCTGGAAGGAGATTGCTATGGAGTTTATTGTCGAACTACCAGAAAGCGCAGGGAATACTGTCATTTGGGTCGTAACAGACCTGTTTTCAAAACAGGCACATTTCATACCTTGCCAAAAGATCCCAACTGTCAAAAGTCTAGCCAGGTTATTCCCAATACACTTTTATCGCCTTCATGGAGCCCCGCAGAGAATCATCTCCAACAGAGGGGTTCAATTCACCTCAAACTTTTGGAGGACATTTTTAACTTCACTTAGCACCACCCAAGGATTGAGCTCGAGTCACCACATCCAGACTAATGAACAAACTGAAAAATTGAACTCAGTCCTAGAACAATATCTAAGATGTTTTATTAATTTTCAATGGGATAACTGGACTGATCTTTTACCTTTTGCGGAAGTGGCCTTCAATAACGCTCTGCACTCAAGCACTGGTTTCACCCCTTTTAGAGTAGCAACAGGCCAGGATTTCAGCCCCATTCCTGAACTACCCACAGAAGAACCCACTATCCCCTTACTTAAGGAGTGGATAGACACGTAACAAAACGCATGGTCAGTAGTTAGACTACCTTTAGAGGAAGCTAGAGTGGCTTTTGAAATTCAAGCTGACCAGAAAAAAGTGGAACCCAAACATTTCCATGTTGGAGATAGAGTATACTTATCTACAAAATTCCTATGTCTTATTCCTCTGTCTTTTTTTTTTAAAAAAACTTTCATATAAGTTTTAATAGCCCATAATTTGAATAATCTATTACTGACTATAGAGTTCCCCTTCCATTATCTGATAACAATGGGGAGGAGGCATTCCTCTCCATGGATAATACACTGTCCCTCTCATCTTGGTAGATATTAATTCTTTTGAAAGTTAGATCTTCTAATTTACTCCTGCTTTAAGTAAAACAGGTTATTCTTTAACCAGTTCTAAAAAAAATTTGTATGGGTTATTGGGGGCACTCAGCTATTATATCAAGTGCATTGTCTTCACACTTCTTATCAAGAGTGCTGGTCTAGAAATCAGGAGGTTGTGAATTATACCTGTCCCAAAACCATGAAAGCTGGTTGGGAGACTTTGATTAAGCCACTTTTTTTCACCTCAGCCCACAAGGTTGTTATTGTAGGGGAAGTAGGAGAAAGGAGTATTAGATATGTTTACTGGGTGAAGTTGGTGATATAAACTCTCTCTCTCACACACACACGGACACCCCCCCCCAAGATAAAGTTATAATAATTAAAATTATTATGGTTCATTGCTCAATCAGCCAGATGTTCAGACTGAATCTGTCATTTTATCCACCTATCCAGTCCTTCCCAAGGACCTGGGATAGACTGATGTTGATGTTTTATGGTGTGAGAGGTATCATCACAGGATGTAAGCTGTTCCAAGTAATGCTGCCCTTTGTAATTGACCAATGGTGATTTTGTTGATGGTGTTCAAGAGTGCTCCACTTGTTTTAAGATTGCACCCAAGTTGCCATTGCTATTGGTGCCATCTTTCCTTTCTTTTACTACAATCTGCAGTAGGATTCTCATCTGCTTACTTAATTCTTACTGTAGGAAGATAAACAATAGCACAAGAATTAAATTCAATGAATAAATCCAGGAATAATCAGAACATCACAAAGAAGACATCAATAATCAGGAGGGTGCTGTTCATAACCATGCCTTGGCCAAGACTCCCTGAAAAGCCATGTTTTCATGGCATTCCTAAAAACTAGTTAGGGGACCATCTGATTTAGAGGGCACACTGCTCCAAAGGAAGAGATTCCAACTAGAAAGTTTCGTCCTTTTGGTTCCTTAGGGTGAAAGTCTTGCAGAGAAGGGACTTAGAGAATGGCCATTCCTCCAGATCTGATTAAAAGGGCAGAAACCACTGAGAGAAGATGGTCCTGAAGATACTCAGTGATTTTGTAGCTTCGTTTTTCTTTTCAGTATTGTGAGAATTATTTGCAGAATATTCTGGTGACCAAAAGAAGATGGGGGGAAATCCCATGATCGAAAGTGGCTTAAGTATGGCTGTGGAACTTCCCAGTTGTTATGTGTAACAAATGCTTTTTTGAATAGTGATTCCCGTGACAAAAGAGGAAGAAGGTTTGGTACATTATGCCTTAATATTTTATCTTTTCCTAGACCTCTAGTGGGTGTGAAGACACTTGCTGAAAGTCACTGGCCTTCCCACATCCTCTTGCTTGTTTCTGCGGTAATTAAATATGTCATGCCTGCACAGATCACCAGAAAAGCAAAAAAAAAAAAAAATGACATTTTAATAAATGTAGAAACTTTGGACCATTATTTGATTTGTAGAGAAAAATAAAATATCAATCAAAATTGTGATAATAAGTACGAATACATATAAAGCCTGACCTGAGAAGACAGCAACAGACAATAAATGCTGTATCTGCAAAGAAGCTGAAGAAACAGTAGCAAACTAACACTAGTTAGTTGCTGCAAGAAAATCACACATTGATTACAAACAATGACTGATAAGTAGCAATAATGGTGCTTTGGAAGATCTGCAAGAAATACCATTCGTCTGCAAGCAAGAACTGCTGGGACTACAAAATAGACAAAGTAATTGAAAATGAAGATAAAGTGCTCTGGGACTTTAGAATTCAAATAGGTAAGTGTTCTGTCCCATGATTCTAATGAATATGCAGACACAGGCTTGGCTGTCTGCCACGACTAATTACAGAGATAAAACCACCCCTTGGCTAGGAGCCTAGAACACTATCTTCAAGAAACCAAGATTAGATTTATGGAATGCTTTCTCAACAACTAGTAAAATGGACTGTTGTTTCCTGCAAAGATTCCCCTCCCGTCACTCCACCTGTAAACTCTTTGGGAAGGGCCACAACCGTACCCACCTATCCCTATTTCCTTCTATGATGTCTTCTCCACAGCTGTTCCTTTCTCCTCTCAGCTCTACGCACACGCACATCAGGGACAACCTCCCTCTGTTCCTCCTCACTGCTCTCTGACTCAGATGCCACCTGGTGGCCAACAGGCCTCTCTAGTTTCTGCTCTGACTCCAAGCACCCTCCAGAGTCTTCCTCATCTTCCAGAGCAGTCCCATAATGGTCTGAGCTGTCAGAGTCTACCAACAGCTCAGCCGGCCGCTGCTGGGCCACAACAGATAAGCATCTGCTGCACTGCATGTCAGAGTTAACAATTGTTGATAAGAAAAGTCTGGATAGTGGACATTAAAAATCCTGGGGGCAGCAGAATAGAAGAGATAGAGCTTGAGAAAACCATAAAACTTAAAAGACCAGCAAACAGTAGAATATGGCAAGCAAATATAATCCAACAGTAATAGGCATGTTGGGGGCAATCCCAAAACATCTGAAACACCATTTGAACACCATCAACACCAAAAAAATATCCACCAGTCAATTGCAAAAGGCAGCTTTCCTTGGAACAGCTTGCATATAGCAACTATACTTTAATATTAATAAAGAGAAAAAATTGTCTATCCCTAGTCCTTTGGAAGGACTATACAGGTGGGCAAAAATGCCAAATCCAGTCTAAAGTTTGCGCTGACTGTGAATTTGACTATAATAATAATATACCACCCAATTCCAAGCAACTCTGGTGTCAAGATTGAACCACTTTCAAACATTGGCGCTTTTCAACTTGCCAATGAACTGGGGAAAGGGAAGGGGGAAATAGAATGCCGAGAATGTGTGTGTGGACCGTGAGAGCCTGGCAACCATCAAGGTCACCACTGCAGGTGCCTGAGAAAGAGGTGGACTGTTCCCATCACTCTACTAAACGAATAATTCCCTCAACACTGTCAAACTATTTATTAAGTCTGCATTACTATTACTATTAATCTTCTCATCTCCTCCCACTTATGACTGTGTGACTGTAACTTTGTTGCTTGTATCCTCACGATTTATATTGATTGTTTCCTAGTATGATTTGATTGCTTATTTCTACCCTATGACTATCATATAGTGTTGTACCTTATGATTGGTGACAAATGTATCTTTTCTTTTATGTACACTGAGAGCATATGCACCAAAGACTAATTCCTTGTGTGTCCAATCACTCTTGGCCAATAAAGAATTTGATTCTATATCAAAAGGACATTTCATAATTGGACAATGTGATCATCCAGGGGTGGGGAGAAAGGGAAGCTATTGTTTAACTAAGCAAACATTTGCATGGGAAAACCAGAGTTGGTTTTGATTCTTCACTAACAAAATGGTGTATCCAATAGTTTTACTTTTGGGATTTGAAAACTCCTGAGAGTGTTTCCTTATTTTGGGTTCACTAGTCAGATACTTGGCATCTGGACCATTTACAGTTGTTAAAACCATTTAAAAACAAAGAACAGTTCAAAAATCCAGCCACAGCACAAAACAAAAGAACAACAATAGTAAAGGAAACAAATCTAGAGAGGGCATAAAGGAAGAAAGAGGCATCAATCATTCTTGTCAAAGGCTTGGGTGAAGAGTTTGGTCTTCAGAGCCTTTCAAAACATTGGCAGGTTAGGGGGCTATCACAAAACCTCACTTTAGTGGACAGGCATTATGATAGAGAAGACATAATCCCGGGGTCCTAGTAGATGACGTTTTTAATCAGTGGAACCTAGATTGAGCCAATCATGTCAGATTGAAACTCCCAATTACTGTGGAAGACAGGAAGGTCTTCAAGTAAGCAGGATCTATGCCATGTAAGGCTTTATAGATAGTGATCAGTGCCTTGAATTGCACCTGGAAGCAAACTGGCAACTTGCAGCTTGTGAAGCAGAGATGTTACATTGGCATACTGAAGCAGGCCCATTACTTTCCACACCTCTGCATTCTGGATCAGTTGAAGTTTCCAGATGGTCTTGAAGGACGCCCCCATGTAGTGCATTGCATTGGCCAAGATTTGAGGATATCAAGGCATGAATGACTGTCTAAATTGCTTCCTGGTTTAGGAAAGGGCAACAGCTGGTGCACAGATAAACCTGAGTAAAAGTCTTTCTGGCCATAGTTGCCATTTGCTCATCAGTGGTCCAGAAGATGTCCAAATTATGTTCCAGGTTTGAATGAAGAGGTGCAACCCCATCCAAAGGCAAAGTTGCAATATTTATAGATCTTGGCAGTCTAAATATTCATGGTCACTAAATCATAATAGGATTGCATTGGAGACGGTTCCTCCCCTTCTAAACTCACACAGCCTCCAGGTACTGGGAAAAAAACCTGGCCAGCTTCATTTGGCTAGCCCAGATGTCATCTTTGTAAGGTAGTCCACCCAAAAAGCAATTGCTGAATTAATTTTACTTTATTGTAAGGTTACCATTACAGAATCATGCAATTCTGAAAGTACATTTCTTCCTTGACACCTTTGCAACCCAAGAAATTAGGGAGAATCCCTTCTGAGATTTGCCATGCCCCAATTCCTCTTGTGGACTAAGCTGCCTCTTATCTGACTATTGCACTGGCTGCGCTCTTTTCCCAAGTTTGTTCTCATATCAATTACATCTAAGTCAAAAGTTATAATTTGGTATCATAAGTTAATTTGATATATAATTGAGTATCCTCAAATTAGTGGATGACCTCATTCAGTGGTTTCATGTAATTCTGAAAAGGAGAGAAAAGAGAACATTGTCCTGAAGCTCCCCACAAATTAGAGCTCTTGGAGACAATCTATCTCTGCCAACCATACCAACTAGAGCCAGTCTCAGAGAAATGCTACCAATCTCCAACTCACGGAGCTGGATCAGAAGGATACCACGGTCAACAGTATTAAATGTGAAAAAGAGGTCAAGGAATACAAGGACAGATGTATCACTGCCATCACAGCTCTGCCACAGATTGTCAACCTCTATGACCAAACTTTCACAATACTAAGTCCTAGCTTGAAACCTGATTGAAACGGATCTAAATAATTTGTTTCCTCCAGAGTTCTCATTCGTTGCAGACTGACCATCTTCTCAACAACCTTCCTCAAAAAGGGAAGGTTGGCCTCGTAAAGAGGGGGCACACTGCTACCTCTTTCAAGATAGGTAATACCACCCTCCCAACAAACAGGCTGATATTACTGCATAGGTCCATTATGCATTATTACCTCCTTGGCTGCTTTCATAATCCAAGAGGGACCCAAATCTACAAACAGATGGCTAAGCTAACAGCACAGCTTAAACTCATCCTAGATCACACCACCAGATCTTACCCAATGCAACTCGACCTAGTGTGTCCAGTTAGAGTCAAAGGTGGAGCAAGAGTGACTATATCTATCAGATAGTTTGAGTAACCATCATCATTATGACATTATAACAGACATTGTGGGGGCCCTTACTTACCCAATAGAAATGGGTCACTCTAAACAGGGCTCCTGGATGGTTATCAGCAGCAGAGAAATATTGACATTTCACTTCCCTTATCGCTACGTGACTGGTCATAAGTGAAGGACTCCCTGTAGACATAAAGCAAGTATCAACCATCCCACCTTGGTCAATTAGGAAAGAAAAACTCCTGGCCCATAGTTAGACAAAAGTACATTTTACTAAAGCCAAAGATGTTAAACAGGAAGCAAAGCTGAAATTTTTGCATGCAAAAGGTGCAGTTAACTTGCCCTGGTTTTTGGCCAACCAACCTGGTTGAAAGACTTTTTAAAAAATAAAATGATGCATCTTTGGCATTCAATGTCTGAGAAAATATGAAATGTGTATAGAGGAATGTAAAATAAGTATTGGAAATATAATCAATGTGAACATAGGTACTTTTTATCATCTTTGGTAGACAATGTCAAGAAGTATTGTGCCCAGGGGAGGAGCCAACATCACGATGGAACGGACGTGCGGTCTCGATGCTCCAAGACTGCCGCCGATACTTTTGCCGCTGGTTGGTCCAATCGGACCTAAACCATCCCGAAGAGACGGTGAACAGGAAGATTACGTCTTGCTGATCTCAGGGACCTGCAAAGTCCCTGATCGATCCAAGAGAAGGTTTTCAAGCTGGTGACAAAAGGCAGCCTAGGCTGATGAAGTTGGGACAGCTCCAGAATGGAAGGAAAGCAGAAAGAGAAAGTGTCCATTTGGTGAGGAATCCTTTCCATTTTGAAAAAGACTGCCCCCCAAAATTTCTCTTTTTAAGCTAAACTAAATCCTTAAGCAGAAGAAGTAAGCGGCGAAATTAACCTGCATTGGATTGTTTTGGATTGTATTTTTTTTTCTTTTTTTTGGTAATTATACTTTGCGGATTGAAGTGCTCGCAATTTTTTCTCTCTCCTCTTTTTAAAGTAAACGGACTAGTTTTTCTTCTTCTATTTTCTGTTGCTTTACTTTTTAACTTAAGGATTAAAATCTCCTTCTCTATTTTAACAAAAGTTTCTATTATTTGCTATTAAATTCCATTTAATAACTTTGTTTCCCTTAAGCCTGAGACAACATTAGAGAGTGAAAGGAAGCAATACTGCTGCTCGGAGGCTAGAGTTTCTGAAACTATGCATTTTCTCCTGTTTCTCCTTTGATATTACTGTTTCTGTACTTCAAAGCTCCATAATTAAAAGTGATAAGAGCCAAGGGCACAAAGTGTTTACGCAGGTGTCCTTTGAGAGCTTTATCAGCACTGGGAGAGGGGAAGAAAACCAGAACCCTTTTCTTGTGAAGATTACAAATGATCTTGCATTTTTAAATAAATAAAAAAGTCTGGAAAGCTGGAGTGGCAGCAATTTACAATTTGGAGATATGGATCAATTTTCAGAAGAGGAAACTTAAATTTTGCAAAATATTTGTGATGGAATTCAACATTTACTGGAGGTAAGTGGGAGAATTGAGAAGAAGATAGAGTTTTTACTAGAAATTTTTTGGTAACTTTTAGATTGTTATGTTAAATAAATAATTGATAATGGAAATAAGGTACACATATGTGTTGGCTTGATGAGAAGAAATTGGATATAAACAGTAAAGGATTTTCTGTTAACCAACATTAACTATAACAATAAATAATGGAATGATAATGATAAGGGATATAGTTAATGATATATATATGTACTACCATAACAAAAGGAACTTGGACACAAATTGTAAACAGTGACTTGAAAAAAAAAGGCTTGGAAACTTTGTTAACTAATCTTTATTTAGAATACATTATAAAGGCTTAAGGTTATTGGATGATTTTTGTAATAACTAATGAAATGCCATCAGGTGGTTGTGTTTTTAACTATGCATTATTTTAGGCAAAAGGACGTTAAAACAACTTTAGTCAAATGAGAATTATGCTATGTTGACAGTAAGATTCATAAAGAATTTTTGATATCTGATGTGAATATAAGCAATGACTGTGGAAGAGATGCACGAAAGTTACTTGTAACCAATTGACACACTTTCTACAAGATGTAATGTAAGATGACTCTTTTTTTGTGTTGTTTGTTTAATGGAAATTTAAAAAATGCAAAAAAAAATATTGTGCCCAAATATTTCAATTTCAATTTTATTTGATTTATAGACCGCCCCCTCTCCCCGAAGGGACTCGGGGCAGTGTACAGGCACATTAAAAACCATATACAAAGAATAAATACGCTTAAAATCAAATTAAACCTTAAGGCTGTACAGAATGATAAAAATTAAAAATCAACTTAAAACCAACCCCTAAAAATTTAAAAGTGCAGAATTGAGGGACTAAACTGGGATTAGGCCAGGCCAGCTAAACCAAACAGGTGGGTTTTAAGCTTCTTACGGAAGGAGCGGAGATCGGTAGTTGTTCTGATGTCCGGGGGGAGGTCATTCCAGAGGGTCGGGCCCATCACAGAGAAGGCCCTACTCCTGGGCGCCGCCCGCTGGCACTGCCTCTTGTACGGTACCTGGAGGAGTCCCTCTCTGTGAGAGCGGATCGGCCGAAGGGATGTATGGGGCAGGATAATGTTTGATTCAGAAGATACTATAAATGGATATACAACTGAAGAAATAATGTTGTTTGATTCAGAAGATACTATAAATGGATATACAACTGAAACCAGAAGCTTTTCTTTTAGGTATTATGAATAAAATTATTGAAGGAACATGGGACTTTGTTTCTTTATTCACAACAGTAGCAAGACTTTTGTATGCACAGAGATGAAAAGATACACAAATTCTAACAACCAAATAGCAGGTTGTGAAATTTTTAGAACTGGCAGAGATAGCAAAACCATTGATTATGTACTTGATGAGTTTATCCAGGTTTGGATCTATTTGTTAAAAGAGTTTTGTACAAACAATTTTTCCCCCTTTTCACCCCCCCCCGCCATACAATATAAATCTCATACAAATGCTATACCCCCCCAACCCCCCCACAAAAATTCACTTTCAAATATTATACCAAATACTTTGCCCCCTCCTCTCCCCCCATCTTAAAATAGATTACTCGTAACCCCTCTCCTCCCAACAAACACAATATAAATTTCTCTTAGATTAATAATAACACATTGATCCCATTTTCTAAGCTAATTTAACATCTATAACTCTTAATATAAATTTCTCCTAGCATAACAATGTTTCATTAATCCCGTCTTCTAATTTATTCATACATATATATTACCCCACCCTCCACCCTAACCCTCCCCCACCTCCCACACAAACCCACCCCCCTGACTTCCGCTGTATACCACTCTAACAATTCCAAACATCCCATATACTATTTACTCTGATCATCTATCGGTCTAAACATTCTTACCTAAAGGCTACATAATAACTCATAGTCTGGTATTTATTCTGTATATAATCAATCCATTTTGCCCATTCCTGTGTGTAATCCTCCTGTTTCTGAGCTTTTAAGAAAGCTGAAATTTTTGCCATTTCAGCAAACCCCGCCACCTTCTGAATCGAGGTTTGGGTCTATTTGGACACTACTTTTGAACTACTTGCTTGAGAAAGATAAAGATAAAAATTAGATTTTATTTGAAATGATGATTAGACGTTATCATTATAGAAATTTTGTATATGTTTATTGTTATTAGACATGTATGTTTATATTTGTGTATATTTAGACCAACATTTAGAATTTTAGTATTATTTTGATAGTTTAATTTGTATATTTTTGTATTAGGTTTTGTGTTGTGTTTTAACTGAGAACGTTATCTTTTTTAAAGTAATTTTTATTAAACTTTTTACAAAACAAAACATAAAAAACTAAATTCAACATCCATTCTTCCCATTCCTAAGACATCGGTATATCCCATTTTGTTTATCATCTTACATACTTTCCATTCATTTTACATTTACAATTTCCTCTTTACATTTATAATTCCTATAACCTAATATTTACATATATAAATATTCTACTTTTATTCGTTATTCCTATTCTCTAACCACTGATACCACTTATCCCATACTGTATAATATTCTTTATCTTCTTTATCTTGCAATTTAAAAGTTAATTTGACTATTTCTGCTCAGCCCATTATTTTTTTAATTATCATGTTTTCGGAGGGTATGGTGTCTAATTTCCAATTTTGGGCATATGTTATTCTTGCTGCTGTCAGTATGTGAATTATGATATAATTGATTTCCTTTGCAAACATTCCTCTAATTATCCCCAACAAAAACATCTCTGGTTTAAATTGGATTTGAAGGCCTGTTATTTCTTGCAACCATGACCACGAGAATGTTATCTTATTATATATTTGTATTTTTAATGCAGAAAGACATGTAATATCAAATATACATTCCCTTTATCATATTTTTCTGGTATTATGCCTAACAGAAATAGTTCTGACTTATAGTCTATATGCTGTCTTAACTTTTTTTTAAAAAATTAAAACAATATTAGACTGTCTGTTAAATGGACAGACTAACACTGAAGATAAAAGAAAAGGAAGACACAGTATTTTCAAACATGGGACTTGTTTTATTAATGGTTGGATAGCAGAGGTAGAAATTAGGATTCTAAAAAGTATTATTATGTAAGCAAACTGACTCAGACAGTACATTCTTCACTAAGCACTTATTGTAGGTAAAGAGAAAATGTCTAAATAAATTGGGGGGGAAAAAGAATCCTTAGGTACCTGGGATAGATAATTTTAATAGGTCTACCACCCTTGAAATAGCCCAAGGTCTATATAATCTGTAGTTTGATGATATACTGATTTATCCACCCTGTCTACTCTGATATAAAGTTCAGATCTAGTATGTGTCCTCATTCATTTGCTGGAGTGTCAATTTCTCTTGACAATTCAATGGTTGCCAAAGAAGCTCTGAACTCATGAATTACATGAGGCTCCTTCCTTGCAATATCAGTCCCAAGATTATACCAAGAGTTGATGGAAGGCCACTTCAAGGGAGGGAGGTAGTCAGGGATTGCTGCTGGCATTACTGCCGGTTTGGTGCAGGCACAATTTCCCCCATAAATAGATCTGCGCATGCGCAGAACATTAAAAATTGGGGAAAAAGCATGCTGCGCCGACCAGGGAGCCTTGGTTGCTGCTGGTTCCAGGCCAGCAAACCACTACCGGTTCAGCTGAACCGGTAGAAACCCACCTCTGTAGGTAGTTGGTAATCAACAGTAGTCCTAGGTTATCAGCATAATCCAATTTCATGCATAAGTATTGCTTCTCACTACTAGAACAGATTTCTTTGTTACTAAAATTCTTCAGGTAATCCCAGCTCCTGTTCCTCCTTGACCTTAGCACTGTGGCTACTGCAGGCCCTGAAATCTGGCTGATAAATAGTAAGAAAGAGCTAAATTCTAGTAATCTTAAGCAATTCGGAGAAGCAGGATGTGGAATTTTATATATGCATAAATTACTCTTCCACTATAGTTCAAATGCACAACTTCCCCAATAGAAGCACTTGATGGATATAATTTGATTAAATGTATAGTGCTTACAGGTGTTTGTTTCACACGTGTATTAGATTTGTGCTATTGCCATACACAGAAGAAGAGATATATAAGGGGGGAAATGAACTCTTAGCAGTACAGGAGGACAGATTACTTCTTATCCACGCAATGGAGATGGTGATTTTTTTGATTGAATTTGTGGTAGAAGAAAAGTTAAAAGAAAGACTTGCATTATTTGATACAATCATTGGTACTTTCCTAGCCCTAAGCTAAAAGAGTTTTACTGACAAACCTGGATCTAGGTCATGGTTTGCAAAAAATTGTATGCACCGAGCCATAAGCAGCCGTGGTGGCAGCCACAAAGCATTTGAGCTTTGGGGATATTTGAGTAACAGCTGGTTTGAGGGCCTTCCGTGCTGCTAGGTTATTTCCATCCATCTTCAAGTTGGCCCCAAATAATACCAGCATGACATTTGTGGCTCTAATTGCCTTCCCTGCATTGCTTCTATGGCACTCTATTCCACTGCGCTGGCTGCGTAACTTCTCAGGATGTAAAAAGACATGGGGGGAGATTTGGAAATCCCCCAATCGCTTAATGGTCAGAGTAAGAAACCTAGGACAGACTTTCCCCTTATAGATCAAGCAGATAAAAGTGGTAGCAGGGCGTTTGTACTTTCAGATTTGCAAGGTTTTGTTAATGTGACCTTACAATAGAATAGCTCATCTATTATTGCTTCCTGTCTGGTCTTCTTGGGAAGGCTGATATCAATTTTGCAGATTTGATAGTACAAATCTCTTACTATCTCTTACTAGCCTGAGAAGTGGGGGGGGGTTCCCTTTTGAGATTCTTGACCCATTATGTAACTGCAGCAGTGGTGGGTTGCAGGCAGTACGCCCTGGAGGGCCCACCTGCCCGCCCAGGCTCCTTACCTGTCTTTTAAGCCTTCCGTGCTTCCACGCACATGCATGGTGCGTACAGTGCCTCTGTGACGCTCCTCAGAGCAGCTAAGATGCATGCGTGTGCTGTGCCCATGTGGACGCCGCGGGACCTGTTCCAACTGTACCGGTTGGAACGGGATCCAGAACCCACACTAAACTGCAGGCAATGACTTCTCTTCCTATGATGAGATCTTATCTGATCATTCCCTAGGCAGCATCTTTCTCTCCCCTCCCCCAGACTCCCAGGGTCATTCTCACCAACAATTACAGGCAAAGGGTGCAGTCTGAAATGTCCAATAAGGTTATTTTCCCACCCCTCCTAATTACTAGCCTGTTTCTGGCATAAATCAGTGAAAGGCAACAGCTTTTAAAGCCTCAAAAGATGGTGTCCACTTAAGGGAGGAAATAGAAGTTTTAACCCTGATACAGATAAAGGTGGTTTATAGCTGTTTCACTCTGAGATTTTTGCATTGTGGTTAGGTGCAAATGGGGAAAAGCTCTAAGCCAAAGAGAGAGTGATTTTCATGTACTTGAAAGCACCCTGTATATTTTTAGTGATTCTTCAGGTTTCACTCATCTTCGGGAACATTCAATGTAAGAACTATCAAATGCTGCTGGTGGAGGAAACTCTACGTTCAACCTGAAGCTACAGGTTAGTGTCTTGGAATTTAATTTGTTCCTCTCATAAGGGCGAGTATTCAGTAAATGAAGCTCATTGGGCTTTCTACCACACTAGACAATGCTGCTAAAACTGAGCACATGGTTTTGGTTCAGGTTACAAAAAAGTTGCCGTTTTCCACCTACCACCCTTCTCTTTAACATACTCCAGCCAGCCAAGCATTGCAGGCCACAGGAAATCCTTTCTGTAATGCTATCGAGCCCCTGTGATGCGGTTTGACTAAAGGAAGCAAGTATGAGGCACAGCAGAAGCCATGCAAACCTATATAATAACATTGCAAACATCTATTGCCGTTTCTTTCCTATTTATCTCCAAATGAACCTAATTATTATCGGCTCTTCATCCATGGTTATCCAGAAACCTTTCTCCCGCTATACACAATAAGAAAAGTTATATTATTCTCAGTTTTACTTTATTAGCATTAAAAAAGGAGCATCTTCCACTGAGGCAGGCAGCCTGTGATGAGTTGCTGCACCAGGAGATACATTTTTTTGATACAAGAGCTATTGAAAAGTCAAGGAATCTAGCGTCAGGGAGTTTTTCCGAGATGTGTAAGTGGTTCTGTGAGAGGCACCTGTATGCATGTGTATCTTTTGACCAGAGTTGGCAAATAATTTATGAAATAAGAGAAAATGAGGTCTAATTGGCTTATGCCATCTCAACATCTTTTGCCATCCCTGCTTCTTCAATCGAACTTTACTCAGCACTGCATGACCACTGCATCTAGATAGCTGTTGCAAAAGCATATTTGTTTATTTTAGAGGTACAAAACCAGTCTTTCAATTCCAAAACAAAAAAATAAGGCTATTTATTATACAGATGAAAAGCCTACAGTATCAAATCATAGCAATATTGCAATAAAACACAAAAGAACAGGAAGTAACCGAATATCAGTCAACCAACAATAGCAGCAGGATGCCAAGCTTAACTCTCCCAAAAGCCTGGAAAATAAGAGGTTGTGACCAATCTCTCAAGAGTGAAAGCTTAGGGAGCCAACTAAACTTTCCAGGGCTTGGCCCTACTAGTGAGATTATCCCAGAATGTCTGCAAAAGATGTTATTTTTTTTAAAAAAAGATTTATGCTGCAACTGCATGATTAAAATCTAGCATTTTTACATGCTACACAGATAAAAAAGGACTTCATTTGGCTGTCGACATTTTGAATCTTCCTTCTGCTACCCCACTGACACTCCTGCCAGCTGAAGCAACTTATGTCCTGCAAGGCAAGAGGCCATGAGGAAAGCCTCTATCTAAACTGATGAAGCTTTGAAGGTAATACAAGAACTTTGTTGGGAAATAATCTGGAAACTAGCATAACTTAAACAAGGTGCAATATGGCATGGAGACATCCCTGGCTCCCATATTCTATCATAGCTCTAGTTTTCAAGTCCTATTTTAGAGCAGTCCCACAAACAATATATTTGACACATTAATCTTTGGAATTTTATTTTATCACACACACACACACACACACAGTAGCTGCTTCGTTAAAATTGCCTAGTGCCCTTCTTTGGGAGCCTGGTTTACGCCAATGTATAATGATCCTATTCAATACAAGATTAGGAATTAATCCATTTCCTTCTTATTCTTTGATTCTTTCTGCAGAAGGAGGGCTAGGCACTCATAGAAGAGAATGATTAATATAAACCCCTTCAAAGGTACTTTGGTAGGAGATGAGGGAGAAGCATCAGAGAATAAATAAGGCCTAAAGGCTCATAGTGGCAATGTCTATCCAAGTACATAAATGGCTTCCTGGGCTCCGAAGCCAATAATAAAGGAGTGACTTTATTCCTGACTACCCATGTCATATCATAGTCAGAAAGCTGCCCAGTCATTCAAGCTTAGCTTACATTTGACATTTCACTACAATGATAAGCAACAGTCACCAGCACAGGAAGCTCCTTGGCTCCACAATGCTGTGTCAGTGTAACTATAAAATGGCATTTGGGAATGTGCTGGGTAGACTATTCAAGATGAAGTGACTCATGAGTAAGCCTCCAAAAGCTTGATTCTGAATTTAGGGGCCTCTCTGTACTGCTGAGTTGAAGTGCTGCCCCCAGGCAGAACTTGTCTCTGCCCAGAATCCATCCCTGTCCTGCCTCTATTACTTTTGTTTCCATTCATGGGTAGTTCCCTGACTTCACTCCAAGGGTGACAAAATCTCAAGGCTGTCCTCTGGAAGGGTCAAGATAAGAGAGGAAAATATCATTCCAAGGCTTTCTCAGTGCTGGACTGCTGAAAACAAGACAAAGGCAACTTCATGGGGACAAGGAAGAACACGGAGACTGCATGGGCACGTTTATGCTGTAGGTGGGGAAAGGCCCTGTACATACAGCAGCTTTTCAGAGACCACAAGGTGATACATTGTCATCTCATTTTCTTTGTCCACCATGACTCCTTATCAGACTGACTGCAGGATTTTACAGAATTTCAAATAATAATAATGTATAGAAAATAGAGTTAGCCTTCCCCCACCCCCCAAAAAGAAGTGAATCTGTTACCTAAAACAGGCACTTGGGATGCCAGTCATGGGTGACTAATGGACAGCTCAGCCAAAGAAATGTCAGCTAGCTCTTTGAAGAAATAGAAGAAGTTCACCTATGTCCTCCCTCCCACACCAAATATTTTCTCACCCTTTTTTATTTTGGTCATGGCCAACCAACAGTTTATCAAACAACCTTTTCTTCTAAAAAATGAGCGAACCTTTTGCCCTTCCTTCAATATAGTTGAAGAATATCTGAAGCAACATTGAGAGATGACCCCACTACAGTACAAGGAAGGGGCCCCTCTCATTGCTCAACTAAAATCAAGTCTATGCACAGCCTTTAGATCATGAAGGTGCCAAATTGTGATACTGAGTCATCATTGTACAACAACAGCTCCTTGTTTGTTACTTTGATGAACACTTCATCCTCCTCTTCTAGATACACCATCCCAGCAAGGAAGCTATTGCTGTGCCACTGTTCACTGTCCTTAGAGTTGCAATAGGTAATATAGTTGGTCAGAAGTAATAGCTCCTTAGGATACCGAGATGTCCTTTTGTAAATGCTGTGGGTGAAAAGGGAATTTCTCTGATGTTTGGCTAGACAGCTTGAATATGCCAAGCTGAGCTTGGAGTAGACATAATAGTAGCCAGATCTGTTGCAAATCAGTGAACCAGCTTTGTAGTCCATGCCATGCAGAAAGGCAAACCCGTTCTGATGTTCCCACTGCAGGACTCCATCTATATTTGCAGTGTCAGGGGGTTCTGGAAAACACAACCAGCCTTGTTTCATAGATGGGCAGAGAGGTAAGCAAACAATTTGTCATAGAATCTTCACTAATAGATCAGCAATGAAAAGTAATTTTAACAACCTGGCTTCAAAACACACACATATACACATAGAGAACCCTGAACATTGGAAAATCATTGCCTCCATTTAAGCTGAAATGTCATTTTGGAAAGGGAAAGGACACTGAGCTCTGAGTTTTACCTCCTTCATCCCTACAGCCAGGTTCATTTCAACATAATATCCTCACATATGGGTGCTGTTTTACTGTAGATATGAGACAGCTACCCTCAGCTATGGTGCTCACTGGGTGATTTTAGTAGATAATTCCTCTCTCTTTCTTAGTCTACCCTCCATCACAAGGAATAAATTGAAGGAGGGAATACCACCTTACTCTCCTGGAAGGAAAGTGGAACAGAAATCTAACAGAGAAATAAATGACAACTTGAATGTCTGAGTTAGCTCTGCAGGTATCTAAAGCAATGTTCCTCAATCACAGCAATTTTAAGATGTGTGGATTTCAACTCCCAGAATCTCCCAATCAGATCTCAAGGATTCTGTCTTATTCACAAGCAGCTTCCATGCATTTAAAAGCTGAATAGAAATATGGCTTCATAAGAAGATTTCATACCTAGTGTCAGATGAGCAGATGGTCTTTTGAGAGGAAGCTTGGGTGGAGCTGTTAAAAGGAATAAGATGAAACTGATTGTTATCAAAACAGGTACCAGCTTGAGAAGGCTCTATACAAACTCAATGAAAGCTAATGAAGGCATATTACAAACGCTGCAAATGATAGAATGCAATTATATATTGAAAAATAAAACACACTAATTATTATATGCACTAAAACTATCAATAACATTAACTCCCTTTCATGACCCCATAGTGCCTGTTCGGGTAGAGTCTGGATGACTGGGTGGAGCTGAGTATTTACTGGCTGGATGCCCTTCCTGACACCTACATGGAGTTTGCAGCAGATATTTTTTCTGTATGCCCTAGGAGAAAAACATCTGCTACTATCTAAGATTGAACTTTCAATTTTCTGAGTGGGAGGTGAGTGTCTTCACCATTAGGATCACCTGTTCTGTAATTGTCCTGTAATTTGGGAACAAGAGATGATGTTCTCTCCCTGCATTTGCTAACTAGACTTTGAAGAGTAGGAGCATCTTTCTGAAGCAGGACCTGGTACCAAGACAGGTGCAGAATGGAAAATGTAATCATTTAGAGAATCAGGTTCTGCTCATTAGGACTTTGTGAATCAATGTCAGGGTCTTAAATTGTCCGTGGAAAAGGATGGCAGTCTAGGTATATTCCTCCCAGAATTGATGGGAATTAAAGAAGAGCATCATGTTTCTCTTTCCTATTCAATTGGGCCAATCAAGGTAACTGTCAAATAATTTTTGAGAAAATTGCGTGGCCTGGCTAGACAAATTGCATTTATTGATGTTTTACTTGCTCATTCAGCTTTTATTGATCTGATTGTGTTCAGAAGTTTCAAGATCACAACTCTCAGAATTCTAATAGTTATGCTATTTGAATGTCATATTTCATTGGGGAGATCTGGTGGGAAAAACAATTCTCAAATAGTAATTATTGTGGCTTATTTGGTAATAGACATTTCTTGCTTTTACTCTTTCCACTGCTGTTTCTATCAAGATGTATACTGCACATCTTTTTTATTGATCCTCCACACTCCTACAGTGTCTCACCCACAGTGTTTCTCCATGCTTATAATAGGTTACTATGAATTGTTCCACTAATGCGTTATACATTATTCCCTTAAAGTATGGAAAAATTGACACAGTATGTAACCAGAAGTATAACTGAGAGGGTGGGTAATGGAAGGTGTCTATTTTAAAGACTTGATTTAATTTTTTTAAACTCACCCAAGGAAATATAGAATTGCTATTGTCTTATCATATAGTGAAAAATCGGTCAAGATTTGATTCCAGTTCCCTAATCAAGTGATTTTTTTTGTTCTTAGTTGTTAATCATCCAGGTTGTTTTTTCCCCAAAGGTGCTGTTTCCAAAAGGCAACTGGATTTTCTTGGTTTTATTTTTTCTTTTGAAAGCTTTGTCTGTTTTGATAATAATGAAGTGAAGAAGCTTCTTGGTTGAGAAGCAAAATGTTTTCAAAGGGGGAAAAAACTCAAGACAGTCCAGTTGCCTTTTGGAAAAAGCATCTTTGGTACAGTTTTCTTCCTAGTGTTTTCCCACAAGTGCAGTATGCTTTTAAAAAAAATCACCTGAGTGCTAATCCATTGTTTGTGAGAGGATTTGACCAACCAGATTGTCACTAAACTTGGCATGATGGGCAGAGAGAAAAGGATTGACTTAAGGTCACCCAGCCATCTTGCATGATAAAGTGAGATGAGAATGCACAGTCTCGTGGTTTCTAGCCTAGTGCCTTAATCATTAAACCAAACCGGCTCTCAGATAGCCCTAATAATGTGAACTACAGCTCACAAAAGTTTATGCCAGAATAACACTGGTTCTTTTTAAAGTACCACAAAACTCTTCATTTTTCTTTGTATTTTGCCACTTGGTGCTCTAGCAAAAGGGCTAAAAAAGGGCCATTAAAGGGGCATTCATTCGTAATCTTCCAGTCCTCAACAAACCTTCCTCTAAACAGTTTTAAGCAGATCTTATATAGATTGAAACATTTTGCAAATTATTTAGTCTGGACTGCAGGCTTCCACTCTCAGTTACTATTTTCCTCATTCCTGTGCCCTCCCACCATCGTATTCCGGGAAAGCAATTGCCAATAACTTTTCTTCTTGTAAGTAGTGGTCCTGGACATATTATCTGTCTGTCTGCCTGCCTGTCTGTCTGTCTGTCGTAAAGTTAAAGGTTCCCCGCACACATATGTGCTAGTCATTCCTGACTCTAGGGCAGTGTTTCTCAAACTTGGCGACTTTAAGTCCTGTGGACTTCAACTCCCAGCATAGCTGGCTGGGGGATTCTGGGAATTGAAGTCCACAGGACTTAAAGTCGCCAAGTTTGAGAAACACTGCTCTAGGGGGTGGTGCTCATCTCTGTTTCCAAGCCGAAGAGCCAGCGCTGTCCAAAGACGTCTCCATGGTCATGTGGCTGGCATGACTAAACACCGAAGGTGCACGGAATTCTGTTACCTTCCCACCAAAGGTGGTTCCTATTTTTCTACTTGCATTTTTAGGTGCTTTCAAACTGCTAGGTTGGCAGAAGCTGGGACAAGTAACGGTAGCTCACTCCGTTACGTGGCGCTACGGATTCGAACCACCAACTTTTCTGATCGACAAGCTCAGCATCTTAGCCGCTGAGTCACTATGTCCCTTGTCTGCCTGCCTGCCTGCCTGCCTGCCTGCCTGCCTGCCTGCCTGCCTGCCTGCCTGCCTGCCTGCCTGCCTGCCTGCCTGCCTGCCTGCCTGCCTGCCTGCCTGCCTATCTATCTATCTATCTATCTATCTATCTATCTATCTATCTATCTATCTATCTATCTATCTATCTATCTATCTATATATCTATATATCTATATATCTATATATCTATCTATATATCATATCTATTACATCTATTTATCATCTATTTATCTATTAACAGGTGATTAAGTCCTCCATTTTTTTGCCTTTCAGAAATAGTTGCCTGTCTCTTCTGATGAAATGGGCAATGCTAAGAAATCCAGATCATTTCAAGTTTCAAGTTTCCTACCTGCAGAAGGTAAGCAGCATGCACTATCAGATCTCAGGGAACACTGCACTGTGAGAGGAATCAATGATGCCTCACATGCCTTGAGGAAGGATACTAAGTGGCCTTTTTGAAAGGCAGCGGTGGCACTAGGGCTGAAGTTCAGGCCCAGGGCCTCTAGTTCAGCTTCAGCCTCAGTGCTGCCACCTAGTGTTGTTGTTCAGAGTGGAAGGAAGATAGAGAATTGTTTCTCTTTTGTTTGGGGGAGGGGTTGACAAGCCAGCAGTGTCAAATTAGGGTTTTTTCCTACATTTGTGACATGCTGAATCCAAATGGTTTGCCATCTGTTGGAAAATGAATCTGAGAAATGCTAATCTGTTAAGCCTTAACAGTGAAGAGAATATGCCCAAGTGTTTCTTTCGTACAGTCAAAACACACTGATTAATGATTGAATTGAAATTCCTTTCCTCTTTCCTATATTTCATTGCAAATCAATACTATTCACCATTGTCTATGGATATTCTCAGTCCTCCAGGTCATGGTTGTCCCAAAAGTGTCCCCCCACAAAAAGGCAACTGGACTTTTGGAAATAGCTGAAGAAGCTTCTTGGATGAGAAGCAAAACATCCAGTTGCCCTTTGGGAAGAAAAGCACTTTTGGAGCTCTTCACTATTGGAAAGAAAAGGGCAAACAGTATTCCCATATACATTTGCATATCCACTGGGTGGGGCAGAATGGGCTAAAATAGGACTCTTCGTTATCAGTAAACTTCCCACCCTGCAGAGAGAAGGAATAGCATGTAAACTGACTGAATCTGCAGCATAGAAATTGTCACTTAGCATTGGAAGGATTGGTTGTGAGCCATCAAGTTAGTATTGAATTTTAGTGACCGCAGATAGATTTGCTCCATCACCCTCTTTCTCTAACCTGGTCCTTTGCTTTATGGAGCTGTCATGTGGGAATAGAACTTTCTGTAGTACCATATTACACTATCTATGAAATCTGTTTTAATTCTACTTCCTACTAATTGCTGAAAAATAATGACTCTGAGGCACTTAAAGGGTATCACGTGGAAACAAGTCTAGGTGAAGACTGAAACAAAAGAGAAGAGAAACGTACCTTGTATAATTTTTTCAGCAGTTGCATTGGCTGCTCCCTAAAAAACAAACAAACCAGTAGACAATTGTTAATAAACCAAGTAAAAAAGCACTCTCCTTTTGCTACCTATACATGCTTCTTCTCCAAAAAACTTGCTTATTTATTTAACACATTTCTTTAGAATATTAATTTCCACCAAAAGAAAGAGAATCAAAGTTCAAAACCAAATTCTGAACAAAAGTCTGGATTCCACATGTTGCTCCCTTCTATTTCTCCAGTACCATGTTTTCCTGAAATTAAGATACAGTCTTATTTTCTTTTTACCCACGAAATATTATTATCGGTGTGTGTGTGTGTGTGTGTGTGTGTGTGTGTGTGTGTGTCTTATTATTTTGGGGATGCAGAAGGTGGCAAGCATGGGACTGCATGTCCTGTCGCCCCCGTTACCTCCCCTCCCTGTTCTTTGCACCGGCCAAGTGGCTGGCCAGCACTGCCTTGGCATGTTCCATCACTGCCATGCGTCGTGTTGTGCTTTCTTTGTGAGGGGGACAATCTGGGGAGCGAGAGATTCATGGGGACAAGGAAGAACACAGAGACTGCATGGGCACACACTGCATGGGCACACACACACACACACACACACACACACACATCAGGGGTTGCCACAAAGAAGAGGGAGTCAAAATATTCTCCAAGGCACCTGAGGGTAGAACAAGAAGCAATGGGTGGAAACTAATCAAGGAAAGAAGCAACTTAGAACTGAGGAGAAATTTCCTGACAGTTAGAACAATTAATCAGTGGAACAGCTTGACTCCAGAAGTTGTGAATGCCCCAACACTGAAAGTCTTTAAGAAGATGTTGGATAGCCATTTGTCTGAAACGGTATAGGGTTTCCTGCCTAGGCAGGGGGCTGGACTAGAAGACCTCCAAGGTCCCTTCCAACTTTGCTATTGTATTTTATAGATCATGCATGGGATGAATTGGTCAAGATATCCTTACAGGATTCTTTAACATTCAATCATTATTCACTTTGATGAGTTGAATTATCACCGAGAGTATCCTGTGTTGTATCTTCTTAAGAAAGGATGAGTAGTGCCTGAAAATATTCTGCAAATGCCTCAGCAAGGGAAATTGGCGAAGGCATAAATATGGGTGAAAAATAGCGTATATTTCTTAGAACTGCCTATCTCTGCCCCCAAATCTAGTTGTATTTGCAAGAGCAGAAAGTCAGTATGAACGGAAACCAGCAAAAACAGAGGAAGAGAACTCTCCTTTTTGCATGAAAACCTGTGCTATTATGGTTCTATTAGAAACGTGATAAAAACAGAAACCTCCTAATGTTCTATATCCTGATCTCGTGCTCAGCCTACATATGCACGGAAATAAATCTTAAATCATGGAAAGTCATTATTAATAATAATAATAATAATAATAATAATAATAATAATAATAATAATAATAATAAATAATTGTTATCATTAGTTTGGGTATGCATTTATATTATTATGTTATTATGATTTTTTTTATTATATTGTACCAGGCTAACCAGGAATAGCTATAAAAAAAAGAAAATTGTGCTTCTCATTGGAAATTACATATAATCCCATCTATAAAATAATGGCAAATCAAGTTTTGGGAGATATAAAAAAGGACATATTTGAAAAACAAATCTAATATAGAATTCAATTCAGCATGGAAACCATTCCTTGATTATGTGCCTTGAAACACATCTGAAGTTTGAATCTCTGTCAACATAAGGTTTTAACCCTAAGCCAGAATAAACGGATATCATTTCCCCCTATTTTTGCCTTTTTTCAGTAGTCAGACAGAAGTGTCCAAAAAAAGAAAAAAGAGGATTCTAGGATAAGAAGCCAAATGTATATTAGAGCTACAGTGGCCGGATTCACAAATCAGGCTAATTCACAATTAATCATGGTTTATGAGTATAAACTCTTAGTGGGTTTGGTTCACACCAATGATTTAGAAAGCATGCAATGGCTCATTTATAGAACATGCTACCAAAATCAGGCAAGCTATCGATCTGACTTGGAGGAATATATGAAGATCAGCCTCTGTCATTTTTTCCTTTAAAAAAATGGAAAATAGTTGTAAAATATTGAAAGATTCCAAATAGAAGATACTCTGTTGACTTATCTGTAAAATTATCCGAAAGAGGCAAGGTTACTGTTTAATTGCACTTTGTATTTCCATCTAATACAAGGTACATTAAAAGAGACTAAAAATGGCATTGCCACATACTAATTATTGGTTTCATGCTTAGATCAGATTAATTGAATAGCTTTTAAAAGCTCCATTGTTTTAAATGACCTTTGAAATTACATCCTGCTGTTCAGTTAACTTGCTGGAAGTACCTTTCTCTCTGTGTCTCCCACCAATAATTTTGCATTTTGAAAGCTACTTTGACCATTGTCAGTACACCCCTCTGAATTTATCATACCTAAGAAATTATTGTTCTTTTTTCTCCAACATACCACAAATATCCCTGCACAGATACAAGAGCACACACTTAGTATGTGGAGCCAACCACACTAAGAAACGATATCATAGCTGTCCTGGTTTCAACTGAAGAGAAACCAAATACTACTACATCAAGGACACACGGTCCAGCATATTCATTGACTAGGTTCCTCCTCCAACTCCTTCCTGTCCCATTACAATCTCATTCTCACCACACTTTATCACTCTCTATGACCTTTGCCATCGCTGTATCCAGTTCCTTGCGAAAGGAAATCAGGAGATAGGCTTGGATGGTTAAGCCACTCAGCATCAGCAGTACCAGGAGCCCCAAGAACAGCTGACCAGCTTGCCATTTCTTCGGATTCCTCCGTCTGGGCGGCACAAAGGGAACATCCCTTAATGTTGGATCCACAACAAAAACAGAGGGGTACCCTGCAGCTGCTTCCATCATGTATCCTTCAGGGGAAATGTGGATGGAACTGCAGAACCCAGAGGCGTGCTGCTTATCTGCAGACTGAGTCTTGTACATGAGAGAGAGAGAGAGAAAGAGAGAAAGCATGCAACGCCCACAAACCCTGGGGAGGAAACCACAAGGTTACTCAACTGTCCTTTATACATGCCCTGGCCATGTTTGACTTGGTGGGCTGGGACTTCCTTGAGGGAAGCTACTTCTCTTGTCTTTTCCTGGGTGGGTACATCAGGTTTTGGGTTTGAACACTGACATTTTGCACTTCCCACCTGTTGCCATGAAGGGAAAGATGTGTGTAACTGGGGGTAGGGCTGTCCTTCCTTCAGGATTGCTGTCTGCTCCCAACTCATGACCAGTGAAAACTGAACCCAAAGTCCATAAAAAGAGAAGCCCTTGGACTACAGGTAGGTGGAAAGAAGTGTTGGGGTGAGCACCTTACTCACTATGTAAGACAAATTTGGTTAGCTAGACAATAGATAACCCTCTCCTTTTAAAGTCCATAAATCAATATATTTTTTAAAAAATGTATTTTTGTGATAGAGGTGAATGCTTTGGTGAGAACTCTGAATGAAAAGACAGCAAATGAAACACCACAAGCAAGCTTTGCTTCTTGAAAATATGTCTCTCCTTATCATGCAGATGGGTAGTGTTCTGTCCCAAGCCTCTAATTTATACTGACGCCGGCTTGGCTGTCTGCCACAACTTAGGAGGGAGATAGGCAACCCCTTGGTTGGAAGTCCAGAAAATTATCTCTTGTGAAAACAAGGCCTGAACTCATGGATTTCTTCAAACGTTCGCTACACCTGGATAAATACTGTTGTTTCCTGCAAAATTCCTCTCCTATCACCCCACCTATAAGCTCTCTGGGAGGGGCCACTCAGTAGCCACCTGTTTCCTATTTCCTTCTATGAGCCTGTTTCCAAAGCTGCTCCCTCCTTCTATCAGCTCTACGCATCCACACGTCAGGGACAACCTGCCTCTGTTCCTCCTCACTGCTCCCTGATTCAGACGCCACCTGGTGGCTAACAGGCCTCTCTAGTCCCTGCTCTGACTCCGAACACCCCCCAGAGTCTTCCTCAGCCTCCAGGGCAGTCCCATAGTGATCATTGCTGTCAGATTCCACCAACAGCTTAGCCGGCCGCTGCTAGGCCACAACAGGTAAAGAGTATTTAAATCTAACACGTTGATGATTCAGTAGCAAGGAATAGACTCTGTTCTTGCCAGCCTTTGGCACTCTTCAGTTATTGGAAATACAACTCCCAGAATTCCATAGCAAAATGAGTTACACTGTGGGCAGGAATCAACAATATGGCACTTCCCTCCCTTCTTTGTATGTAACTTCCATACATCAGTGACATCTGCAAAGGAATCCATCAGACAATTGCATTCCAGGAAGTCCTGGGTGGTCATATACACTTCCTCTTTTCAGCTGAAACTAAACCGGTTGCTCTGATGGAATAATGCTCCTTATTCCCTTTGAATAGGTCAACTTAGTATCACTGAAAGTTTCACATGACTGCGATGATCCCCTTTTTTCTGATGAACTGTCCCTGATCTCTCCCTGGGGACACAATTGAGGAATTCCACCCACTGAATAGTATCTGCTGACAGTGTTAAATGCAGTCACAAGGAAATCCAAGCATCCTCTGTGTTTGTGGGCTTGACAACACAGAACAATACACTTTCCTTCTTTTATCAGTCTTCTTTCCCTTTGACCTTTCTACCAAGAAAAATCATTCCCCCTCCCAGTTGCCCTCAGAGGCAAATCTACAAAAGAATAGTTCCCCTTCTTGGTTTGTGTCATGAAAATAGGAAGGCTGCAGATCTTATAGCTCCTCTGTCTTTCTCCAGCTGCTGATGCAATGGCAAATGCTGGATTTTCCAATATTATATCAGTCTTAGTTTCATTAATTTAAGGAAGAGAAATGGACTTGGGGAAGCTTTGACTAAGTCAGTGTCATCCAGAGGCCTTGGGTAGAGATGGGTTCCTACTGGTTTGGACCGGTTCCGCTGAGTAGGTAGTAACTCGGCCTGCCACTCCCCTGAACTGGTTCTCTCAGCAGCGCCATAGAACTGCTATCTTGTTTTTTGCTTTTGCGCATGCACAGAAACATTTTTTTAGTACTGCACATGCGTGCGTAGCGTCCCTGAGCGAACTGGCAGTAGCAGCAGCTGGAACCCACCCCTGATTTTGGGTTATGAATCCAAATTTTGACATCTTTAGGTGGGCCTAGGTTGTGGAAGGTTGCCCAGCGAAGGACTTCCAAATGAGATGCATATTGAAAGCAAGGCAGCTTGTACATCAAACTCATATTGGGATTGGCCTTGAATAGCTTTGGTCTGCTACCTCATGAGTGCCTGGGGTACAAGGAGGGAGGCAACCGCTTGAGGATGTGGCATAGCTTGGTGCTGAACAAAAGTGGAAATTCACATAATGATTTGAAATACTGTATTTTTTGGAGTATAAGATGCTCTGAAGTATAAGACACACCTAGCTTTTGGGGAGGAAAACAAGGGAAAAAAACTGTCTCTGCCTCCCAGCAATTTGCCTCCTTGCAGCAAACAGATAGTTTCACTTTCAATTTTAGTTTTAGCACGTGTCTCCCGATGATCAGCTGTTTCAGGCTAGGATTGCCATAGCCCTGGGATGGCGAACCTACGGCACACGTGCCACCTGTGCTCCGGAGTCACTTCCGGTTTGCTGGTAGGGTCATTTTCTGCTCTCTGGAGGCATCAGAGAAGCTCCTGAAGCCTCCGGAGGGCTTCCAGGGGGGTCGGGGAGGCTGTTTTTGCCCTCCCCAGGCTCCTATAAAGCCTCTGGAGCCTGGGGAGGGCAAAAAAAGCATGCAAAAAATGGGGGGTTGCGCCTGTCATGCACGCATGCACGCTTGGTGGTCGCGCATTGCATTATGGGTAAGGCATGCCCATGCACGACCCCCCCTGTGCTCCTCCACTTATGGCACACGAGCCAAAAAAGGTTCGCCATCGCTGCCATAGCCTATTGCCGCTTCCACAAGTCCCATTTTCCAGTTTGCTGCAAGCAGGTAAATTGCTGGGAGGCAGAGGCCAAAGGGTGGGGGCTGGTGGGTGTGTGGGGTTACATTTGGTGTATAAGACACACCCAAATTTTCACCCTCTTTTAGGGGGGAAAAAGGTGTGTCTTATACTCTGAAAAATACGGTCATCACTCTTAGGAGTCCACAACTGGACAATTTTGTTTTCATCATCACCTGCTTGAACTGAACTTTTAAGTAATTTTTCCTTGATGGAAATATTAATTTTATGTTGTTTTTCAGAGAATCTGGCACAGTGATGGCTAAACTTTTTGTCGTCGTGTGCCAAAAGCGCAGCACACGCACATATGACAGCGCGTGTGCACGCACTGTAATGCAATGCAGATGCAACTCCCCCATCTACCCTGCACCCTTGCACTTATGCAGGTGACTTCCCACATGCACGCATGACCCCCCCGTGCTCCCCCACCCCCATGCATGGCCCTCCCCCCCCACTTTTGGCTTCCAAGTTGGTGCAGGAGGCCTTCCAGTCCCCAAACAGAGCATGGGGGGGGGTCATTTTGGGACTGGAAGGCTCCATGCACCAACCTGGAAACCAAAACAGGGTGCGAGGGCACATACTTCTCTAGGTTAATCATCTGTGGCTCTCAGAAAAATATTCAGGCTTGTACAGTTAAAACCTGATTCATACTTGTAATCATATGTGAGGACTAGAACAATGAAGACGTAGCTGGTGTGTGTGTGGGCAGCAGTCTTATGTATATTACAGACCACATGATCGGAATATTATGCTATATTTAAGGGTAGTGTGGAGGAGGGACACAGACATCTTTAAAAAAGCCAGAAAATGTATTTCTTTCCTCTTCTAAAGTCCATTTCAGTGCGCTGAGAAAAATCATGAGGTTTGTGTAACATGAAATAATTTTTCTAACACTATGACGATCTGTACAAGCTGTGCAAAGACTATAAGAAGTTTGACAAAAAGTTTTTTTTCATGACTGGACGGTGAGGCTCACACCTGTTTTTTTCGCTCTCTATCCCTGCCCTGTTAAGGTGGGAGACAAAAATGCCGTAAAGTCTTTTTGCTTTCTGCAGAAAATAAAAACTGATTATCAGTAGCTTCGTGTTCAGAGTTTCATTGGAATTATCAGATTCTGAGCTGAATTCAAAAACCTTACATATTTTCCTGGTGCCCAAACACGGGGGCATCTTATCTCGAGGGCAATGTTCCCTTGGGGCGGCTCCCATTGAGCGCCACAAACCATCGTCATCTTTGGACAGACAGAGAGCCTTCTTGTTATCTCCCAGAGGAAACTGGACCTGGAGGATCTCAACGTCAAGAGCGCTCCCAGGGCCCTTGCCCCTGGTGACTTCGTGACCACCAAGAACGGAGGACTCCACTGTGAGAGGACCTGAACGCCCTCTCTAAATCGAGGCACTGAAGGTTTAGGAGGTGGGAAAAGGGAAGACCAACTGGGTGGTGATGGTGGTGAATATAATTTCATTAAGGGGAGAGGTGGGGAGTGTTGCATGAATGAAAGAATGAGACAGAGAAATTCCTGTTAGAGGTTTGCTCCGACATGAGTGAGGAGGAACGATCTGTGATTCTGTCTCCCTGAGAGGAGAATGGCCGTTGACTTCCGAAGTGACAATTGATGCGTGTTTGTTGAATATTCTGGGGGAGGTCTGGTCCCAGTCCGACCTACAAGGGGGGCCAGAAGCTAGCCTCGATTCTGACGGAAAGGAACTGGGAAACTCCTTAAGGACATGGGAAATAGGCAAGGCATAGGAATTGTTGGTCTGACCACTTTAAGAAAAATGTACACTCCTTTAGAATGTGTTTTTAGCAACTGGAAAGCATTGAAACCCCGGGTGACTTTTAAGATAAGCTTTAGTAAGAGCAAGCTCTGAACCTTTTGCAACACCATCTGGCCCACATACATTCTTGGTCCACAATCTCCGCCATGGCCAAAAGAAGGTTCAGTGAATATAGAAGAGATTAAAGCCTTAACTGACTATCTCAATGCTCGAGGAAAATTAGAGGAAGAATTATATACGGATTTCTTCCTCAATTTGGCACTGAGACACAATGACATTTTGAACCCACCAGACTTTTGCCATCGAAAGTCTGTTCTGTTCGAAAGGGGGTGAAAGAAGAAAAAACTGTGCTGGAAGAGATTTTTGAAGATCAACTGGAGAAAGAATTTCCACCCCCTTACAATCCAGAGCTAAGCAATCCTCCTGTTCCAGTCCCTCCACCTCGTCCCCCTTCTCTTCTTCAGCCCAGAGTGGCAGAGAGGGCTAATTTCAAACGGCTTTTTTTCCTTTTGCCAAAACCCAATTTTTCTGCTGCTCAGCAGGTGATCTGGTGGGTGTCCAAAGGTGTTGGGCACACTACGGAAGGAATGTGGGAGCAGGCGCAGCCATTCCCGGTGTTGCGGCCAGTGAGTCCGATTTCATTGAACTTGCCTCTGATGGCGCGCGAGCAGGCACAGCTGTTCCCAGCCTCAGTGGCAGCTCCGGTTCACGGACTGACCTTCCTGTCAGAGTGCTGGCAATGGTGGCTTCCCAGACACCAGCCAGTTTTATTGTTCCAGAGCCACATGGAGAGGTTAGGGAAGATCCTAATCTGCCCTCTGTCAGTGGCAGCAAAGGTGGCTCATTTTTCCCACAAGGCTCTTTGGAGTTGAGCCCAGGAAATTAGCGCTCAACCCAGGAGAGCAGCTCCCATCCTGCCCTCTCCTGGTCACCCACCAGGAACAAAGTAGCGCACAGGAACTATGCTGGGAGACGGAAAGGACATCACGCTAGGCTGCCTCTTCCCTGCGGTGGCTGGAATTTCTATTGGGCGATTCCATGCTTACATGACTTCCTCCGCATGGATGCACCCGGCAGCAGTGGTGGTGATGGCAGAGAGCTTGCCTGGGCTCTCTGCCATCCCAGAACTGTGCTTCACTGGGAAGTTTTGCATGGATGTGCCTGACTGCAGCAGCTGCAGCAGCGGTGGCAGAGCCCACCCTGCCTTTGGGGGCCATTTCCCCAGCCGAATCAACCACGGCGGCACCAACGGATGGCAAGATGTTCTTTCTTTCATCGGCAGGAGAAGAAAGAAAGTGCTCCGGGAGGGCAGGTGCCAGGCAGATGCCCCGGGGTGCTGCACATGTGCACCACCTGCCCTCCTGGAGCACTTTCTTCCTTCTCCCACTGCTTGTTGGTGCCGCCGTGGTTGATTCGGCTGGGGGAACGGGCCCCCAAAGGCAGGGTGTGCTCTGCCACTGCTGTTGCTACTGCTGCTGTTAGGCGCATCCATGCAGGAGAACTCCCCAGCGTGGCGCATTTCCGGGATGGTGGCATATTCTTTCTTTTGCCGGTAAGGGGGGGGAGGGTGCGACTGCCATCGCTACCACTCCAGTCTAGTATGCCAGATTTTCTCTACCTCTTCTGGCATACCGTACCATACTGGGAGGAACCCACCTCTTTTCCTAAGATGTTTTGGCATTTGAAACTTTAAGTAGCTGTCTATTTGAAAAGTATGTTTGTATGTGCTCAGCCATCTCAAGTTACCCACCTTACTAAGGATAGTTATACCATTTTGCACTTCTATATCCTTTTTTTAGTTTGTTCCCTGTTATTCAGGAAAACAAGCCTCTATTGTAAATCTAGTATAGGAAAATTATCCAAGTCATTTTCCTGGTTTATTGTTTGTATGTCTCCTTTAATTACTAAAACATCAGCCAGTTTCTTTTGTATGCCCAGTGTAACATCTTTCGTCAGATCATTGAAGCTGGTCGTTTGTAAATCCACTTTCAATTCAGTCTTGATCTTATCAAATGAAACTAGTTCCACTTCCATAACATCTTTTAGATAAATCTCTCCATAGGAGCAGATGTTCTCTATTGATACTATCAATAATAATTTCCAATTTCATTTTTCAAAAGCATCTTTTAGTATGTCCAATGTTAGAATATTTTGCTCCAGAGGTGGTATTCAGCCAGTTCTAACCAGTTCTTGTGAACCGGTAGCAATTTTTTTGCCGGTAGCGGAATTTCAGAGAACCAATAAATACCACCTCTGACTGGCTCAGCCCCTTCCCCTTCCAGGAGTCCCCACTCACACTGTTTTGGCTCCCAGGTAAGTGCAGGGAGGCTTGCTAGGCCCAAAATGGGGCATGGGGGGGTTGCGGTGTCCCCCTTGCGCCCCATTTTGGCTCCAGGAGTCTGCAGGGAGGCCTGCTAGCAAATGGGGCACAGGGGTGTGTGTGCCTAGCAAGCCTCCCTGGAGCCCCCTGGGAGCCAAAATGGGGTGCAGGGGGCCTTCAAGGAAGAAAGGAAGGAAGGGAGGGAGGGAAAGGAGAAAGGAAGAGAAAGAAAGAAAGAAAGAAAGAAAGAAAGAAGAAAGAAAGAAAGAAAGAAAGAAAGAAAGAAAGAAAGAAAGAAAGAAAGAAGAAAGAAAGAAAGAGGGAGGGAGGTGTTAGAAAGAAAAAAATCAGGTGGGAGAGCGCTCTGCAAAGAAGAAAATGTCGCTTTAAATCAGGAGTCTCCAAACTTAGCAGCATGGCTGGTTGAGGAATTCTGGGAGTTGAAGTCCACAAGTTTTAATGTTGCAAACTTTGGAGACTCCTGCTTTAAATTGAAAAGCCTTCCGAAGCTGCTGGGAAGGAGGTTTTTAATCGCAGAAGCGAAGTGACATTCCGCAGTTCGTTTCTGGGTCAGCTGAACTACAAACTGGATAAAAGGAAGGATTCTTATATGGTTCTATATTTCTGAAAATTTTGGGGTTTGTGCAATATGGGCTTTGTGTTTCTAAAAGGGTTTGGGTGATTCCCATTGTGGCTAAATGACTTTTGTCCTGTGTCAGGTCTTGAGTGTGAGGGCTCCTTATTATGATTCTACTACTCTGTTTGTTAGCTACCAAATCTTGCCATGGGGAAATTTCAAAATATATTGTTTTGAATTGGTTTTCTATGGATCTGTTTGCCTACTTGTGTGAATGGAGCCAAAATGTCCTGCTTCCACTTTCTATAGGCTCATTATCTCATTGTCTCTATCTGGCAGGCATGTGAAATGAGCATCATTTCTTTGTTAGCAGGTTGATTTTTCCTTGCTTTTCTGGGAGCCTTTTCTTATGAGTAATATTTTATTTGGGAGGGGGGTTGCTTCCCACAGAGGGAAGGGAGAAAGAAAGAAAGAAGGGAGAAAGAAAGAAGGAGGGAGGGAGAGGAAGAAAGGACTACAAACCTGGCTGGCACTAGACACAGCTTCAGAGGATGCTTTGAACAGCACAGCAATCCAGGGCTGGAAGGAACCTTAGAGGTCATCTAGTCCAACACCATGCTTCCTGGCAAAATGGACTGCTAAATTGGCCACACCCACCCAGTCACATGACACCCTGGTCACACCCAGCCAGCAACATAACAATGTGGCCATTCCCTCTAAGCCACACCCACAGAACTGATAGTAATTTTTTTTAATCCCACCAGTACTGTTTTGCTCCATTCTCTAATTGTAAATTGAGTTTATGTGTTTTCCTTTAATTATAATCTTTAGTTCCCTCTAATGTCCAATTTTTAAAAATTGAATCTTACCATGTTTTAATTGTATCTTTACCATGTTTGTTTTTGTTTTAAAACAAAAACATTATCCCATAGGAAGAATTCTTTTGAAATAATTCCAAAATCTTATTTCAAATTTATCTGGACCTTTAGTGCATTTGTAGATTACTAAAATCAAACTTTTAATCACCACTTTGCTGTTTTTATTTTTTTAAATCTTCTAGTCAAAACTTCATTTTGCTGGGAATTGAAGAGAAACTCACCTAGTGCTATCAAACTTGTCAATCAAAGATTTCTAATAACTGAAAAACAGTTAACAAGCAATTTCCAAAAGTAATTAGAAAAGCAGGTATGTCAACATAGTGTCCTTTAAAGGTGCCTGCCATGGTCTGAGCAAGATAGCATCTTGCATCATCTCCCACAACTCTAAAATCACTGGAAACCACTGACTTGCAGTCTCCTTGTGAGGAGCAGCTGTCAGGACCACTTGCGAGTGATCTCAAGTCCTTTCCTTGTCTGAATAAGTTTTAAGAGCTGGTCTTTGCAGAAGCCATTGGCTCCAATTTTTGCAGAGCCATCTTTCATCTGACATTTCCTTCTCCAGTTTGCATTGGACTATTTTTCTTAAGTTTAGCTGAAACTGCATTAAACTTCATACTCTTAATGCATTTTCAGTTAAAGGTCCAATTCAAACCTGCACTGACATCGGTGACAGGCTATGATGACATCATTGTGCAGATAACCATTTGAGTGATGATGTCATGATACATATGATTTCTCTTGCATCCCTGCAAGTGCCCTAAAAATCTGTGATGGCTAGATTTACACCTCTGTTGTCAGCCTTGCCTGCAATTCAATCCAGTTCATGGGACAACATTGTTGCCAAAGGCAGTTTCTTCCGACTTTACCTTCTTCAAAGTCAAGGGGAGATAACACCTCTGATTCTGAATGGGGTAACACTTAGAACAGATCTGGTGTGCAGTTTAGCGGTCCTGGGATTCATGGCTCCTGCTGAAAGAGCAAATTGAAGCTATGGATAGGGAACCATTGCACAAATCAATCTTATGCACCCATTTCTGAACCTTGCACACATTCATCAACTGAGTCTGCCTTCCATCCTGAACAAAAGAAACATTTCATCATAAATTTAAGAATTTAAATAATCTGAAATAAGTAACAAAAAGCTATCATATTTTTTCTGGAGTATAAGACGCACCTTCCCCCCCCTAAAAGAGGGTGAAAATTTGGGTGCGTCTTATACACTGAATGTAGCCCCACCTACCCACTGGCACCAAGTCTTTGGCCTCTGCCTCCCAGCAATTTACCTCTTTGCAGCAAAAGGGGCTAGCAGAGGCTTCAATAAGCTATAGCAGCGATGGCGAACCTTTTTTGGCTTGCCTGCCATAAGTGGGGGGAGTGCAGGAGGGTCATGTGCAGGCGTGCCATACCCATAATGCAATGTGCAACCCCCCAGTGCGCATGCGCACACTACAGGCATGACTCCCCATTTTTACATGCTTTTTTCGCCCTCCCCAGGCTCCAGAGGCTTTATAGGAGCCTGGGGAGGGGGAAAACAGCCTCCCCTGCCCCCCCAGATGCCCTCTGGAGGTGTCAGGGAAGCCTCTGGACGGTCCCTGAAGCCTTCGGAGCACTTAAAACGACTTCCGAGCAAACCGGAAGTCACTTCTGGTTTGCTCGGAGGGTCGTTTTAAGCATTCCGAAGGCATCAGGGAGTGTCTGGAGGCTTCCCCGACGCCTTCGGAGTGATCAAAACGACCCTCCTAGCAAACCAGAAGTCACTTCCGGTTTGCTCGAAGGGTCGTTTTAAGCGTTCTGAAGGCTTCAGGGACCGTCCGGAGACTTCCCTGACGCCTTCGGAGCGCTCAAAATGACCCTCTGAGCAAACTGGAAATGGCTTCTGGTTTGCTCGAAGGGTCGTTTTGAGCACTCCGAAGGTGTCAGGGAAGCTCATGAAGCCTCCGGAGGGCCTCCGGGGGGGGGGGGGGGCGGGGCGGGGGAGGCTCTTTTCGCCCTTCCCAGGCTCCTATAAAGCCTCTGGAGCCTGGGGAGGGCAAAAAATGGCTTTAAAAAGGGGTGAACTCAGTTGGCCAGCACGTGCAGCACCTCCCGTGCCCTGACAAATGGCCCCGCCTCGCATGCCCTGACAAATGGCCCTGACAAGTGCCATAGGTTCGCCATCAATGAGCTATAGCAATCCCTGTAGCTGTAACAGCTGATAATCGGGAGAAATTGAAAGTGAAACTTGCTGTTTGCTCGTGGCAAATTGCTGGGAGGCAGATTTTTTTTTCTTGTGCTAATCCGGCTGCAAGAAGGTAAGTCAACAACTATAAATGGCTATGGAACGTTCAAATTATTAAACTTATTTTTTAAAAAAATGCTTTATTATTAATCTAGACAACTTAACAAAATGAAGAAGCTTTTTAAAATAAATGCTTGATCTGAAGAAGCCCAGTGCTATTGTTTTAAAAAGTGCTATTCTTTTACATAGCAGAGTATAACTATACTTCCAGAAAGCACATCAATTTTAACAGCATCTGTACAAGTATAGTCTGAAATATAACACTACAAACAGTGTATATTGTCTGTACTGTTTGTTGCAAGGTGGCAAATTGCTGGAAGGCAGAGGCAGATATTTTTCCCTTGTTTTCCTCCCCCAAATCTAGCTGCGTCTTATACTTTGGAGCGTCTTATAGTCCGAAAAATATGGTAAATAAGGTTTTGATCTTAGAATGCTATAAATGGATTAAGGACCCAGATGAAATTGAAATAATGAAGTTTTTACAATAAGAATTTGGAATTCATTATAAAGAACAAGCAGTTTATTTCAGATAATGGATTTTGTTTTGGATTTTACAAGACAAAACAAGGATAAGTAATTTCATGATTTCAAAAAGTGGACACTAGAGGGACTAACAATTTCAGGCAGAAGAAAGGTTTACAATCCTGTAAAACGTTGCATTGTACATTATAACAATAAAAATTAATATAACAAAAAGGAGGTTTTTGAAGAATGTATCAGAAAATAGTAGCCAATAGTGTCAGTAATGGCATCTGCTTCTATGGATAGACTATGTTCAAAAGATGTTATTGAAGATATGACAGAAGTAGAACAAATTTTAGCTGACATGATAGAAATGGTATTGAAAGTGGATTTACAACTGATAGGCTGAGAGTATGACTTAGAAAAGGATGTTTCACCAGATCTACAAAAGAAACTGGCTAAGTTTTTAACATTTAAAAGCGAAATATAAGAGACAAACCAAGAGAAGGACCTGAATCATTTTTTTTTGCTATTGGATTTACAAAAGAGGCTTTTTAAATCCTTGAAGAACTTTTGTGAAATGGGACAAAGAGAGAATGAAGAAAAATCAAATCCTACAATACTGGAAAGACTGCTGGATTGCTAGAAGTAAAAGAAAGGCAATTAAAGTTGGTTCATTTGATAAAGGTTAAAGCAACATATGATATTATTTTTGGCAATACTTCATGGACATTTCTGCTAAAAAGGTGTTTTTATGGATTTGTTTATAGATAAGACATAAGATATGGGAAGAAATGATAAATGTAGAAGTAGTGAATCATCATTGTTTACACTTGTGATGAAGTTTGGATGTAATTTCTTTGTATAATTCTTTTTTATTATATTCTTACTTTTCTCTTTTTGCGTATGCATTTTTTACTCTGTTTCTATTCAGTTTTCGTTCTTGGAATTTAGTCTGTATTAGAATTTCCTTTTACAATAACAATTCTTAATAAAAGCACATCTCATGTACTGAGGGAGTGAAGCTGATGAAGAAGGTCTTTGGCGTACTGGATGATTATGTCCTGCTGAACTAGCATTGTTTGTATCCTTTTCTTAGGAAATCCTCTAAGTTTCAGTTTTACTGTTTCATGAAATGTTTTAATTGTCTAACAGTATTTGCTGGCAGAAATTTCTGGTAAATGGCAATAACTATGTTGGAAGAAATGTCCTTCTGGGTTCGGCTCCAAGTGGGGAAAAAGACACTGGAGACATGGAGGCTGCTTGGAAAGATGGTTTTAATGGTGGATAGGACCACATGGCTTGAGTCCTGAACAGAAAAGGTGAACACATGCTTCAATGTTGGTGGAGAAGAAGAGAAGGGAAGAGAAGAGAAGAGAAGCAAGGAGAAGGACTGAAGAAGGGCTTGCAGGGATTTTTATAATCTGTTCGGCCCCACCTATCTGTTTCCTGTTCCTGTGTAAGAAATGTATTCTGATTGGTTGCCAGACTCCCATGGGCCCGTGCAAGGGCAACCCTCTAGGCTGAGTTTGAATCCAGGTTTGATTGAGTTTAGATGCCATGTGGTCAGTTGAGTAAAGCCTTATTATCCTGCCTTAATCCCATCACTCTGGAGTTGAAGAGGAGAACTCTTTATTATGTAAAGTGGAGTAGCTTGGTCTTCTTAATGGCCCATTGACAAAGTGGGGATGGGCCGGAAGCTGCAGGGATTTACTTTGTGTTTAAAATGTGTTTCTCCCTTTTTTTCACATCCAGGAAAATATAATATTCTGCCTTTTCAATATTTCCTAGGATATTTCATTTTTCTGGGAGAGGGCTGGGTGATAACTTCCAACAATTATATGCATTACCAGTAAACAATTCTTTGTTCCTAAATCCACACCAGATGCAAGATGTCAAATGTCACAAGGCATTTTTGATCTAATATCCTCCTCAGACACTAAGATCATCTCTCTTCCACTGCAACTGTTTCTTTGCCTTCCTTATGTGAGTGCCTAGAAACATTAAGATTCAAACTTACTCAATGATACATTTTGACTGTTCCAGTGTAAGTTGTTTAGAAACATAACAGGCATCTTCTCAATACTTTCTCACCATCACTTCTTAGTTTTCAGCTTCATTTTCTCTCCATACGGTGCTTATATCTGTAAGCTTTCCTCAACTTAGAATTGAAACAAATAGTATTGTCATCTATGGGACCAAAGTTAAACCGAGATAAAAATCTTAATTTTATATCTCATTATGTCTCTTTCACCACTCTCTCTTCCTGTGTGTGCCATAAAATTAAATAACAATTGTTTGATAGTTGTAGAAATTACAATCCCGGTATCTTTTGAAGGGGACCAGATTTAAGGCAAAGCAATAGACTTTTCAGAGGTTCCATTTATTTCAAAAATCATTTTATTCAGGAAGAGATTTTCCCATTTAATGTATTTTTTTGTGTGTGCTCCAGCCACAGAAAAATGCAGGCACATGCATCTTCCCCAGCCCCAGGAATCTTTTTAAATTTTCTGATGGAAATACTGTCATATGAAAAAGAAAGTACACCCTCTTTGGGTTCTTTGGTTTTACGTATCATCTTAGAAACCATCTTAGAGGTCTTCTAGTCCAACTCCTTGCTCAAACAGGAGACCCTATACCATGACCAGTCTCTTCTTAAAAGCCTGAATGATGAGTAGTAGCCAGATGCTGCTGATCAAGTGCTTTTGATTAATTTTATCATCAGCAAGGGTTGAAATTGAAGATTTAGGAGTCTGCTGCTCTCCAGCATTGAGGTATTTGTTAACACAATGTCAAAGAGGAAAGACATCAGCAATGATCTTAGAGAAGCAATGTTTGTTGCCCCTCATCTGGGAAGGGTCATAAAGCCATTTTCAAACAATTTAAGTCCATCACTCTACAGTGAGGAAGATTATTCACAAATGGAAAACATTCCAGACAGTTGCCAATATTTCCAGGAATGAACGTCCCAGCAAATTCACCCCACGGTCGGACCATGCAATGCTCAGAGAAATTGCAAAAAACCCAAGAGTTACATCTCCAACTCTACAGGACTTGGTATGTTAAACTTCATAATGCAGTTAGAAAAAGATTGAACAATCACGGTTTGATTGAGAAAGCCTCTTCTCTCTAAAAAGAACATGGCAGATTACCAAATATTCTAGAGTCAAATGTGAGGCCATCTGTCTAACAGCTAAAACATAGTTGACATTGAGTCAGGCAGCAGGACTATGATCCCAAGCATGCCACAAATCTACAACAGAATGGCTGAAAAAAAGAATCAAGGTGTTGTAATGGCCCAGTCAAGAGTGCCGTGAATAAACAAATGTTCACAAACATCAATGAACTGAAACATTGTTATAAGGAAGAGTGAGCTAAAATTCCTCAACAACCTGCAAGACTGATAAAATCATTTGGAAAATTATTCCTTCAAATTATTTCAGCTGAAAGTGTTCTAAAAGCTATTCAATCATAATGTATACTTAGTTTTTCACCCATGGCTTCTCCAGTTTGGCTTTCTTTTTGTAAAATAAATGATGACATGGTATAATATGTAATGTGTTGTTTATCTGAGCTTATTTTTTACCTACTATTAAGAACTGAGCAAAGGGGAAGATTGAATCAACTTGTAACTACAGAGGAAATCTTCCTGGCAATTAAGCAGTTAAAAATCAGCAAAGTGCCTGGCACAGATGGCTTAACAGAACCTTTTAAAATTGAAAAAGGAACAAGACAGGTCTTGTCTCCATCATTGTTTATCTTAACCCTGGAATTGTTATTGAACAGAATACGGGGGTCTGACGAACTACAAGGAATTAAGATTAGGCACTACGAATATAGAGTAAGAGCATTTGCGGATGACTTGGTTGTAACTTTAACCCAGCCGGGGGAATCAGTTATAGGTCTAATGAATATAATTAACCAATATGGTGAAGTATCTAGGTTCAAGGTAAATCTAGGGAAGACAAAGATGATAGCTAAAAATATGACTATGAACCAGAAAAAAAAAGAATTAGAAAGAGTAACAGGATGTGAGATTGTTTGTTTGTTTGTTTGTTTGGATTTATAGTAAAAAAAGGTTAAATATTTAGGAATTTATATTACAACTTCAAATGGGAAATTATATAAGTACAATTATGAACCATTATGGCATAAAATACAGAGAGAAATGAATAATTAGAAAAAACTACAATTGTCTTTGCTGGGAAGGATAGCAGCAGTTAAAATGAATGTTTTGCCCAAGTTTCTATTCTTCTTTCAAATGATACCAATACTTTAAAAAGACGCAAATTTGGAAGAATGGCAGAAAGGTGTTAACAACTTTGTTTGGGCAGGAAAGAAACCGAGAATAAAACTTAAAATAATGGAAGACATACATGAAAGAGGAGGGTTAAAAATGCCTAACTTAAAATTATACTATGAAGCAGCAGTTTTAACAACAATTAGCGATTGGATTAACCTAACAGAGGATAGAATATTGAATATTGAGGGTTATGATTTGGTATATGGCTGGCATACTTATTTAATATATGACAAGAAGGCCGACAAGATCTTTAAAAGTCATATTTTAAGGAATGCCTTACTGCGTGTTTGGAAAAAATATCAATATAGGCTAAACGACAAGATATCTATGTGGAGGGTGCCTAGACACACTATAGAAAATATAAGTATAGAACAAAAACAAGATGTAACTACATATGCAGAACTCCTTAGTATGGATAGAGGTGCACTGCAGTTGAAATCTTTGAATGCATTAAGAGATTAAAGGGTAATTCAAACCTGGTTCCAGTATGGTCAGTTACAGGCTAGATGGAAAAAAGACCAGAAATCCGGTTTTATCCAAATTGAGGATAACTTGATAAAACAAATCAGGGACCAGGGTCAAATGCACATAAAAAGGTTGTATAATGTATTGATAGAAATAGATTCAGAAACAGAATTAGTTAAAGATTGTATGATAAAATGGGCACAAAATTTTGAAGAGCCAATAGCGATGGAAACATGGGAAGAGATTTGGGTAAGAAATGTAAAATTTACACAAGCTCAGAACTTGAGAGAGAATTTCTACAAGATGTTGTACAGTTGGCATTTAGATCCAAAAAGGCTAGCCTGTATGTATCCGAATCTACAATCTAAATGTTGGAGATGTGACTGTGTTGGTGCCACGTACTACCATATTTGATGGACTTGTAAAAAAGTTAAAGCATTTTGGATAAAAAATATGGTGGGTTATTCAAAATATTTTGAAAAAGAGGATAAAGTTCACACCCCAGTTGTTTTTGTTAGGCATAGTTTCAGACTGTACTGTCATAGAGACTAATCTGATCTTGAACCTAACGACGGCAGCAAGATTGTTGGTGGCGCAATACTGGAAGAAGGAAGAGTTGCCCACTATCCAAGAATGGACGTTAAAAGTAGTAAACTTAGCAGAGATGGCCAAAATTTCAGCGTATCTGAAGGATCACTCAGATGAGAAGTACAAGCTGGACTGGAGAAGATGGATTGACTATATTCAAAACAAATACCGGACTAAAAAATTTCAGTTAGCTTATGAATGAAGGCATAAAGAATGTTACAATTTATTCAAAGTTAGTTTAAAACTTAGAGTTTAGAGTTGAAGCACAAGAATAGTAATATGTTAAAATTAGTTAGCTTATGTTAGTGTATGGTTGTTAAATGTTTATACCCTGTACTTTGCTCTGGGAGGTCGGGGAGAGGGAGGGTGGGAAGAGGGAAGGGTGAGGGGGGCGATAATTGTAAAATTTATTAAAACTTTTTAATAAAAAAAAGAACTCCCAAGGACCAGATGATTTTTATTATATCTTGATATGTAAAATCATAGAGAGGGTGTGCTTTCTTTTTCACATGACTTTAAGATGTGCACTTTCTTTAGAAACATAAAAGCACATTTCAATTTTGGCACAAATTCCACAAAAGCCCACTTTTATCTAAAGTCTATTCATGCTGTTCTTTGTAAATTATAATCTCTAATCTACCCCATAAATCAACATACTCTTGCCCACATCCTATCAACTTGGAGGTTCATGGCACATACTGACTCTGCTTGTGTTTTATGCCTTTAATTTCTTGATTTATTATTCTTGTAGTTCAATCTTGATTCTTGTCACCTATATTTAAGGGCCATGGAACATCTTTATTTCATGGTTTTATAACAATCAGGTTACATTTGTTAGAAATGTGTAGCAAATTGCTTTACAGTATTTATCTCCATATCTTTATTTTGAAGAGTGTTAAAGCAGAAATCAGCAAGGTACAGCAACTACTACGGAGGTATGTCAGTGCTGGATTGTATTCTCTCCCTTGTTTGCAGTCATTATTTGACCTTCAAAACAGCACATGACAATGATGCTCCCACATTCCAATTAATTGCCCTTTTATAGTTTCATCAAGTAACAAATTATGCAATGAACTTAATCCAGCTGGCCCAGTGAATGAATTCCCCACCTCTAATCTTTCATTAATATTTTTGGAACCCATTGATCCCTTCTTGTTTCATGGCTATTACATGGCTCACATGCTACCTTCCTTAGATGTTTACAGGATCCACTGCAATTCACCATTTTAACACAAGCTTATCCTGTTGGGGTACATGAGTGATATCCTGATACATGCACCTAAATGGTTGGAGCTTGCATTACATTGACATTAGCCCACTTGTCCACCCCTGTGGTTGAGAATGTGCTGCCTTCCCTCATCAGAATTCAACACAGTTCAGAAGAAAACATCAATAAAAATGTTTTCATATCTAAAGATTTTCTTCAGCACTGCAAACAGCTACATCAGCTCCCAGAATGCTATATTGTAATCCTTGCTGAGTTTGGGGACTATCCTGGCACAAACGCTGCCACACTGGCAATTTTAAACTTTCCCTACATTGATGTGTTATTCTTATTTATAGTATACAAGGGGAACTGTACTGGATACACAGAACAGGGACTGATAGATATACCCTCCTTCTTTCCTCCCTCTCTCCCTTCCCTCTGTCAAGAGCCAATGACAGAACATCTGTTAAGTTACTATCCTCAAGGTTTGAGCTGGGGAAGAGGCACATTTTGAAGTCTAGCAGGCTTAATCACTTGATAAAACCAATTCTAATGTAATGCAATGTTTTCTGTGGATGCAGTCAAAGAATGTTTTGTCATCATTAAATAGCAGCTATTAAATGCTCTGAGATCAGTATTTATTAAGAGTTAATATGGTATACAAGTCTAAGCATATACAACTGAACCCTCTATCTTCAAAGTAATGCATTTCAATCAATGTTTCTTTGGGTACAGAGCTATCTTCAAGAAGAGTATATAGGGCCTGTTAATATTGACCCACCAACTCATTCATCCACCACTAAAACATTACTCCATAATCTGCTCAGAGCACTTCAAATATTGGATGGATCAGAAGAAGAAAAAATAATCATGAAGCATCATTGTTTATTAATAATCAAGAACACACCAGAGTAAGAAATTAATTGTTTATTTTATGTGTAAACAATTTAAGGAAAAATAGCAGAGCAAAATGACATAAAAGTAAAAGATCAAGAGGCAACGTAACATATACCTATATTAACTCAGAAATCTGTCTTCTGAGAATTTCCTTCCTATCATTGATTCTTCTGTACCTTAATTAGGGCAGTCAAATATAGTCAGTGTGTTGAACAACTGAGCTAAGTCATCACACAAATTCTGGAATTCTTCATCCTGGCATTCATCTTCATTTGGCCATCTCTCGATCCAGGTGTTCTTTCTAATGAGGTAGGAAATTCTGGAAAGAGGAAGCAAACTATCTTAAAACTTAGTCCTGTAAAGAAATTAGTTCAACTGTCTCCTGTTGGAATAATGTGCTGGGCTTGGACTGAATCCAATAAAGTTTTTAATCATTTCATTCCTATGAATATGACATTTTAATTTCAATTTTGATTTTAGGGCGAAAGAAGAAATTTTTCTTTTTCTTTAAAATCTGAATCCTAAAACAACTGGATTCTAGAAAATTCAAATGGCTGCTTATTGCTACAATAATGAATTAATTCAATGATAAATCAGTTTTGATCATAGATTTCTTATCTCCAGTTCTAGACTTTAAGCATTTCGGTTGAGATGTAGAGCAGAAAATTAGATCTGAATGCTACAGATATATACTATCAACAGATCGTAGTAAGTATATTTGTGGAACCCAAATGGAATGAAAAGCCCCTCAGCCTGCAGCTAGAACTTCTCAAAGGCAAGGAGAATAAGAGATGCATCAAACTCGTGGTAGTTAAGACAATCATAAATTCAGGAAGATTTTAAGAAGTATTAGATAAAAATGAGAAAATCCTTATGTTGCTTTGGAAAGTTAAACCATTGAAACAGTACTTTGGTCTTCTTCAGGTAAATGAGTATCAACCTTAATGTTTCCAAAAATACCTAAAACAAAAGTTGCATGTTCCTAAACACAAGAAGATTAATTTACTCATGTTGAGTATATAAAGAGGAACAACTAGATGTTCCCCTATTGAGCTGTCTGTACTATAAAAACAATTTGTACAAACAAAAACAATTCAGCACAAAATGAAAGGATTGGATTAATTGGTCTGGGCTGCAAAAATTTAGGCAACCACTAGGCAGTACCAAAGAAATACAGACAATTTTCACTTTCTGTTGCCATCATGTGCAGATCCTTACAGGCCAGATCTGTAGGCACTGGGAAACTTGAGGCTGTGATAGAAAAGATCCCTCCAGGCCAGTGCAGTTCTTCAGCAGGACATAGAGCATATGGGCTGTGTGGCTTGAAGCATCTGGGCAAAAGCATTAGATATTCCCAGAGAGATTTAGTTGGGCAAATGGTGCTATCCATACGTGAAGGAATCTAAAAATCCTAGTTAAGGTTATTCCACAGTCTTCCCCACAATGTCACATCTCACCTATAGAACTCCATGGCATCCAATAAAACTGAGTGTCAGGCTTTGCTTAATGTCAGGCGTGCTTCCTTCAATAACCAAGAAAGAAAACTCCCAACTCCATTTTTGTACAGGTAAAGATACTTGTACTGGTTATGAAAAGAAAGCAGCGAAAGGAAAGCAAGATCTGAGCCAAAAAGGCACAAACATGTACATATCAACTGTTTACTCAGCACCCTCCCCCTAATCACCCCAACCCAATGACCAATCTACAACTCCCTAAGATGTCATGTGGGGTGTATCTTTAAAAAGCCTCATTCAGTTGGTATGCAGAGACAATTGACCTTGACCAAGTCCAAACCCAGGCCATCAGCATGCACAGAAGATGGCGAGAACTAACCTCCCTCCTGATAACTCCTCCAGCACCAGAAATTCTCCATCCCAAATACCTCAAGCACCCCCTTCCCCATTTCTATGACAGCTGATAGCAAGCAAGCAAAGCAGAGGCTGACACTGAGGAAGAATGAATATTTTGATATTAAAAGATTCAGATTAGGGTTGCTTTCAAAGTTGTAACACAACATTCCATGGCACTGTAGATATATTTTAGGTGTTCTGTGGATTTGATAGCAGAAAAATAAAGCCTATAAAATTTTAGAATTTTTTTAAAAAGTGAAGCACATACTTATCTTTCATGTGCCACAGGTCACTGCTGAGACCCCAGATCAGATAATCATTGTCCAGCTTCAGATTCAGAGCCTCCTGGCATTTCCTTTGACTTACATACTGGCGGGCCTTTGCTTGTGGATTTCGGTCAGCGCCTGCAGAAATTAGATAGAATCTGAATAAATATTTCATTAGGGATACGGTCTTTGATTGGTTTAATACACATACTGTATGTATTACATAACCAATGGCAAGCAACTGGCAAAGAGGAAACAGCTGTATTTAGTGGGTGGGTTGATTCTTTCTTCAACTGCTATTGGTCCATATTTATCGCACTGGGATAAATGTTGGTAAGGTAGAAAAGCAGACGTAGACAGGAGTAAGATTGTCATGGGAAGGCACCTTGATTATCTCTATCACTGCATTAATTGGTTTGCTTAGCTGTGCTGAAATTTACTGCGCAGGTCACAGTTCTTTTTTTTTTAATAACAAAAGTTTTATTGTTTTTTTTCAAATATTTTGGGGAAAAGGGTACATAAGTGTGGGAAAATTTTTTTGACAGCTACATCATACGGAAGGTGGTACTTCCCCGGAATCTTGCATCTCTTTCATATTTTATATATATCAAAATATCATTGTTACATTCATATTAGCAGTTATTTTACTCAATTCTTTGACATCTTCATCCATACTTTATATCACTTCTACATTTCATTATATTAGCAATTGCGATATGTTTTAAATTCATTTCTGTGACCTAAGTTTCATTGCTGTCTCCTCTCCCCTGTCTGTTGGCTGAGCCAAGGCTTCCCCCCCCTTCATGTCTTGTGTGCCGTCTCTTGTTTCACCTAGGAGGTCCTTATGTTTTCCCATGAAGGCTTCTGCCTCCACCACTGTGTTAATTCTCACTCCACCCCCCTCCCAAAAAATCAATAAGCCTTCTGGAATTAACCACCGAAACCAGATATTTTTTTCATATAGCTTTTTAGTTAGAAAGAAGAATTTCTTCCTCTTATCTCTTATTCTTTTTGGCATCTGTTTCAGAATGGTTATTTCTTTGTCTTTATATCTTAGAGGTTCCCCCCTTTGAACTCCTAGAATCTCATCTCTTGTAGTCTTTCTAAAAAACTTAACATGTACCTCCCTTAGAACATTGTGTATTCTAGCATATGCTGAATTGATTCTATATATCAGGTCAATATCCCACCCTAGCTGCCGCCTATCTCTTTTAATATAATCTGCTAGCATTGTTATCATAGTCTCTCTTAAGTCTTCACCCTCTGTTTCAGGTATATTTTGAAATCTAAGAAAAAAAGACATCCTTTCAAATTCCATTTTTTCCATGTAACTCTCAAACCCAACATTTTTTTTGTAAAGCCTTCATCTCTTCTCCCACCCCCACAGCACCCTCCTCCAGAGCATTTATTTTTTGACTATTTTGTAAAGTCTGTTGTTGATTCTGTCTGAGTTCTTCCTTTAAGTCCACCAGCTGCTTTTTTATTTCGTCCTGTCCCTTTAAGAGTGTCTGAAACATTTGGTGGAACGTTTCTTGACACTGCTGTTCCCACTTGGGAGCTTTTGGTTGCAAAAAAGAGGTTAATTGCATTTGCAGGGGAACCGGGCTTGAGACAGCAGAAGATGGAGCCGAGGCTGGTTTGGGTGGAGGCTTTTTTGCAGGCATTTCAAAGTTCAAAAAAAGTTATAGGTCTAAGCAGAAAAGATGGCGTCTGTAGGAGCACGCCGTCAGGGGGGGCCAAGAGACAGGCAAAGTCCAGTGTGGGATATCGATCTTCAATACGGCTCCCCTCTGGTTAAGTTCAATTTTTCCCAATCCAAGGAAGAGTTGTACAAGGAGATTCCTCAAGGGTTCACCCGGGTTTTATAATTCCAGCCCAAAAAGTTTTTCAGAGACGACAGTTCATTTGTAACAACAACAGAAACAGGGGAAGAAATGCCATTTTGGCTCAGCCCTCCCCAGGGATCGGAGAACAGTCATTCAGAAAGTTTCCATTCATAGCTTTTTAGGTCAGCTCACTTCTTTCTTCTGTAATTGTTACCCTATTGCTTGAAAGAAGTGAATATCAAAGGGTTTTCCCCCCCAATTCTCCCTCTCTCCTCCGAGAGAGAGAGATCATGTAGAGCCGCTTTTCCGAGAGGGGGGGAGAGCAAACCCCCCTCTCCAATCTTAACACTTCGCAAAGATCAAAGAGTCTTAAGGATACTGCTAATCCTCATTTACTTAGTTGTTCAAAGAAAGTAAAAAGAAAGACACCGGGGGGAGGTTCCCCCCTCACAGCATTTCTGCTGTTGCCTTCAAGTGGAGTGTTTTCTTCTGATCTCCTCTGGACGAAAGCGCGCGTGGCAGGCGTCCCCCCAAAAGCCTCCCAGTGCCTAGGGCAAAGCTGGCAGCCCCCCTGCAGCCGCCGCTGCTCCAGGGTGCTCTAGGAAGCCGCCCCCTCGGCAGGACGCCCCTACAAGGCATCCTGTGCCCCCCCTGGATCAGGGGGGGCACTGGGACAGCGAGCGGCGGATAGCATGTCCGTCGTCCACAGAAACAGGAAGTAGAATCGCGCAGGTCACAGTTCTTATCTGCAAGTGATTTAGTGCGCCTGCTCATTCACATTCCTTAACGTTCTCTTCTGATCTTTTGTTCGCTTGCCAGGAGGCAGGCACATAGCTCTTGCCAAAATGTAGTTAATTGAGTTAGCACTTTTGTATTTTTATTTTCTTTTATATTAAAAATGTTTTTATTAGAACATGCTTCGGGTTTATTTTTGCTTATTTCAAAAGTATGCTACAAGGGATGCCAAGATAACAACACCTCCTTAATTCAGGGGGGAACTCCCCCCTAACAAATGGTAACAGAGGTTGGTTATATAATATATGGCTTTTTCCTTGTTAGCTACTTCCAAGAGATAAGCGTAATAGGCTAATTAGACAGGATGATTTAAATCGACTGAGGAACGTTTGAATCATTTTCTAAGATGCCTAAGAAAAAAAAAGAAACAGAAAGATTTCTCTTCAAGACATTCCAAAGGCTTCCTCCCCTCTGATGGAGAAGCGAAAAGCATTTTACGCTGACTCCCAAGTTTTCAAATGCCGATAGCTTCAGCAACCAGACTGGATGGAGAATCTGATGTGGGACAGATCTCACCCAGATCTCAACAAAATGGGACTGCTCCAGGAGATGCCAATCTACAACCGAGGTGAATAGAGTATCTCCCTGATTATGCATGCTCCCAAAATCTTATTGAGTTTGAAACACTCGATGCTTGGCCAAAGCTCTCGCGGCCGCAGGAATTTCACTCCCACACACAAGGAGAGATGTATAATTCTCCTCAAACCTCTGAGCAAGACATGGAAAGCTATCGTAATCAAATAGAATTCTTTGAAAATGAGCTATTTCAAGCCAAAAGGGCTTATTCCATGCTCAAGTCAGAGAAGAGAGATTCCCATGCTTTTCAAATTTCTGAAAACGCCATCTTGCCTTCTTCTCCAAAGCCTAAGACACCCCCCCTGGAGGATATTGTGTCAGGCAAATCAGAACAGAGAGATGTGCACACGTCACAATTGTCACGTGAATTCTTTTGTTCTCCAATGGCCCATGCCACGCAGGCAGAAATATTACAGCCAAGAGATGTGGCTGCAGTGCCATCTCCTGGCAGAAATAATTTACTAAAAACGGCTGACGTGCAAACCAGAATACAAGAGGGACTCAAATCAATGCAGCAAACTCATACATGTCACTAGATTACTCAGCTATTCAGACTGCAACATATCAAGTGTCTCCACAGGCCCAATTTTCAGCATCTCCTGATGGTGCATGTGCCTTCCCAGATGGAACAAGACAGTACTCAATGCAGCCTCAAGCAAGCCATGTTAGTTTTGCTGCCCAAACACCACCACAGGTTAGATTACAGCGACCCCTGGTGCAACAACCAGCTCCAGCTGTAGGGCAACAGTAAGCATTTCAAATGCACATCCCTAAACAAGCATTCTTTGCTCCTCCATTGACTAGTGAGTCCAAATTAAAGATATCAGGGCAAAATTATAAAACTGGGGTCAGTGAGATTTCAATTTTGCTTCGCAGAGAAGGTACCCATTGTATGTTGTATAATCCTCCTGCCCAGTCATGGACTCCTGCAATAAGAGACTTAGACACTAAGGCTTGCACAACATTATTAAGGTCCATGGAAACTGAACTGCAGGTTATTTTTTCACCTAATGCAACAGCCCAACAAATTTGGGCCCATCTGGAAGATTGCTACAGGCCCATTTCAATTGAATCTTCATGTTTGCTCATGTCTGAGTTCCATGGTTCAAAATTGAAGCCTGGTGAACAAATTGGTGGACATTTGACCAAACTGAAAGGAATGAGAAAAGAATTGAGAGAAAGAGGCCATTTTATTGATGATGTTCAAATGATCAGCATTATCATTAACTCATTGAATTATGAATGGAAAGATGCCATTGCAAAGATTAACCATGTGCCTATTGCTCAACGAACAGTAGATAATGTTTGCAGGCTCTTAATTGAAGAGGAAGCTATCAAATTAGCCACACCACATTTGCAAGGGTCACCTGCATCAAGAGCTTCAGTGAGACGTCCCTTCCGAGGAAGAGCCTACGCTCCAAGGATGCCAAGATGCTACATCTGTAACTGTATGGGACATGACACCCGGGATTGTCCCCAGCGAGTTCCAGCTCCCGTCACATACCAGCCCAGAGGAACAGACTCCAGAGGCAGAGGTAGAGGTGGAAGACAAGGTCGTCATGGTCCAAGGCGTGATCCACAAGCTCCACTCACCACATTGGCCTTAACCAATGATCCACAACCTGATCCAGAGTACGACAGACGTCTTTTGTTGACTTTGGACAGTGGCGCAGCTTTACACGTTACCTACAGAAAGGAACTTTTCACAGAGATGCACGAGCCTGAACCTGATCTACGAGAACTGTATTCCTTCTCCAACCACCCTTGTAAGGTCATGGGAAAAGGAACTGTTTACATTGAAGAGCTCGATACATTCATCCCTGATGTTTATTACATACCTTCAGCAACCAGTAATTTGCTTAGTCAGTGTCACTTGTCTAGAGTGTTAAAGTTCCAAGTTCACCACCTCGAAAAAGCAAGTTACATAGTTAAAGATGGAGATATTATTGCTGAAACCATGCTAATTGGTGGTGTTTATTACTTAAAGCCAAAGCCTAAACCGCAAGCACAGACAAGTATGCAAACTCCAAAAAGGGAAAGCACAGGCCCAAAGAGAGTTGGTTCAGAGAGAGATCCTGTTGCTACTCCAAAGGCTCCTAAAACCAACCAACAGAAAATAAGGAAGCAGGTTGCTCAGAGCAAGCCTGAGGTTCCGCACAAAACTGTTAATGTTGAAAATTCACTAACTGGTAAACCTTTGCATTCCAGGTGTATCCACAAGTGGCATAGAAGATTGGGGTACGCCTGTTTCTGTGTTCTTAGAAAAATGCCGGAGCTCGCAAAAGGTTTGGATCTAAAGGGGTGTAAGGTGTTTTTGGATTGTGCTGTCTGCAAGAAAGCCAAATCCAAAGCAGCAGCCATTCCCAAACACGCTACACGCCTGTCAACACGCATTTTTGATTTGGTACACACTGACATAGTAGGTCCTTTTCCACAAACAATTGGTGGTAGAAAGTATTTTCTGATAATTGTTGATAATCATTCTAGATATGGATTTGTATATCCTATGAAAGAAAAATCTGAGACCTTTCAGATCTTTAAAGACATTGCAGCATTTGTTTCTACCCAATACCAAGTTCGCATCTCCAGAATCCAGAGTGACCGTGGTGCAGAATTCATGTCTCAGCCTTTCCAGGACTGGATGCGTAAGAATGGAATTCTTCATCAGACATCCGCTCCATACACATACTCATAACAGAGTCGCAGAACGGAGACAAGGGGTTCTACAAACCATGATGCGTTGTCTCCTAGAAGATGCCAATCTCAGTAACATATACTGGGGTGAAGCTATTAAATATTCAAATTACATTGTCAACCGTACTTGGAGCTGTGTAATAAATCAAACTCCTTTCTACATGATGTATGGCTACAAGCCTGATCTCAAGAACCTCCATATTTTTGGTTCATACGCTATGGTGAACATTCCCTTAGCTCAAAGAAGAAAAGGAGGTCCAGCAGCAAAGAGATTGAGATTTATGGGTATTGATGATAATTCAAAATGGAGCAAATTTAGTGACTCTAAACATGTAATTGTGATTTCACAATCTGCTAATTTTGAGGAAGATATTGACTGGTCCAGGATTCATTCTAATGATCCTGGAGTTTATTTTCCTAGAGATGATGTTGCAGATGCCACGCAGCCTGATGACCAAGATTCACAGGCAGATATTCCATCTACTAGCTCTTCTCAACCTGATGTTCTGTCTTCGCAAGCCGCAGATGCTGATGCTAGTGATGAATGTGAGGACGAGGACGAAGAAGCATAAGAAGAATGGACTGTTGTTCCGAGACGTTCCAAGAGGGTCACAAAAAGTATCCTTCCACAACGATATTCGTGGCAACTGACAAAAAAAACCCTTGCCTTTGATTTGCAATGTTACACTTCCTCCTGATACATTTACACAAATCAAGCAGCTTCCTGATTCGGAGCAAGACAAATGGTATGAAGCAATGCAGGATAAAATGGACAGTTTAAAGAAACTTAATGTATTTACACCTGCAAAACCTCCAGCAAACAAAAAAGTCATTGGCACTCAATGGGTCTACAGAATCAAGAAGAAACCGAATGGTGAGTCTTTATACAAAGCCAGACTTGTAGCCCAGGGTTTCGCTCAATGTTATCCTGAGGACTACACAAACACCTACTCACCAACAGTCAGAATGGAGAGTGTAAAAATTGCTTTAACCACTGTAACTATTCTTGGTTTAGAAGTTTTCCAGTTTGATGTTGACACGGCTTATCTACATGCTGACCTAGATGAAGAGATCTACGTGAGAGGCCCTCCAGGATTCCGACAGCAAGAAGGGGATACCTGGTTCCTGACAAATGTCTTTATGGTCTGAAACAGTCAGGTTTAATGTGGCACTTATGTCTTACTGACAAACTAAATTCAATGGGCTTTATTAAGTCCGAAACTGATGAATGCGTGTTCACAAAAAGATCTAACAATGCATATGAGATAATTCTTATTTATGTTGATGATATTGTTTATATTGGTCCAAATAAGAAAATGAGGGAAATTTTTGCTAAAAGTTTGCAGAGATACTTCACATTGAAATCTTTAGGTCATATTAGCACTTACTTAGGTGTTCAGATTGAAAAGACACAGAAGGGGTTTAGTCTTTCACAAGAGGAGAAAATTGACCACATTTTGCATTATTGCAACATGAAAGATGCTAACACAACAAAGACACCCATGCAAACAGATTTTCACAACTTAACACATGAACCAAGTCCTGAGTTCGAGGATCAAACACTTTATCGTTCAGTCATTGGGTCACTGTTATACATTAGTAGTTGGACCAGACCCGACATTGCATTTAGTGTTAATCTCTTATCACGACACGCAGGTAAGGCAACACAATTTCATTGGACATGTATTAAGAAGTTATTGAAATACCTGAAACACACTAAACACATGAAGTTATTGCTAGAACCAACACATACTGATTATGCAGAATTATGTTGTTATGCAGATTCTGATTGGGCAAGTGATAAGAAATCACGCAAAAGTACTTCAGGTTACATGATGTTCCTGAATGGATGTCCTGTTTCCTGGCAAGTGAGAAAACAGAATTTTGTTTCTTGTTCATCTACTGAAGCTGAATATGTTTGTGTTTCAGATGCATGTAATTCTCTAACATGATTTGATGCTTTGATCGCAGATATCTGGACAGGTCCGATTCGACCAATCACCGTAATGGAAGACAATGAATCGGTGGTTTATATTTCTGAGTCACATTTCACAGGTTCTAGGTCCAGACACATTGACATTCGTTATCAAAACAATTAGTTAAACAAGGTTTTGTTAAATTGCAATATGTATCTACACATGATCAAATTGCTGACATGCTCAACAAACCTCTTCCAGCAGCTCAACACGAGTATCTGTGGAAGAAGATGTGCCTTATTTGATGATTTGATGACATCAGCCTAACTAGCAAAAGAAGCGGTGTCACTGGGTTAATTGGTTTACTTAGCTTTGCTGAAATTTACTTCGCAGGTCACAGTTCTTATCTGCAAGTGATTTAGTGTGCCTGCTCATTCACATTCCTTAACTTTCTCTTCTGATCTTTTGTTCGCTTGCCAGGAGGCAGGCACATAGCTCTTGCCAAAATGTAGTTAACTGAATTAGCACTTTTGTATTTTTATTTTCTTTTATATTAAAAATGTTTTTATTAGAACACGCTTCAGGTTTATTTTCGCTTATTTCAAAAGTATGCTACAAGGGATGCCAAGATCAAACACCTCCTTAATTCAGGGCGGAACTCCCCCCTAACAATCTCCCCAATGTTTCCTTTTATTGTCAAGCTTCTCAGAATAGCAAAAGCTCATTGGACAGAAAATACACTTGGCAAGTATTGATTGGTTTACAGATACATGCTTTTCCTCATGGACACCTCATGGACACTTCATGATGAAGATACGTGACCCATATGTAATGATTGACTGCTGCATGGAATGTGTCTACGTGTAAATTCCAATGTACCTTCTTGTAAGCAAAAAGGATTAAGAGAAAGGAATGTGGACTTTGACTGATTTAATCAATGTGGTTTGCCAGCTATTGATTTACCAATTAACTCCACATTTCCTCCTTTCTTTTATTTTAATACATTATGTCGCGTCTATGAGGTCGAATTCTGGGCCGAAACATTGTTATAAATGCAGGTGCACATTGAATGCAGCAACAGCAACAAATTAAACCAATTATTACCATGATTACAATGCATACAAATTCAACAGTCAGTTCTGTTAATCATTTTTGAAACATTTTGAACATCCCACAGAAAGCGATTTTGGTCCCAAAGTCCTTGTTCTGGAATGCCTTCCTGTGGGTATATCATTGCCAAAGTTGGAGGGAAAAGACATGTAAGAAATAGGCACAATACAATAGTGAGAGAGTTCGCATTTAAGCAAGGAAAAGCAGCCACTAAAAAGTTCTCTGGTGTTGGCTCCACAGTTTGATCTTGCAAGAGCTGGCTGGTTTGAGCAGACAAAGCCTTAATTTGTCCCCAAGTTGGCTTATGTTTCTTCCGAGATGCCCGGTCTTGATCCATTTGAGGATTCTGCAGGCTGAGGGAGAAGTTGGGTATTGAATTTTTCAATCCTTCATGCCACGACATCTTTCCAAGGTTTTACACACCGCGCTGGAATCCACAAGGGTCCTGTGGGAGCAAGCACACCAGTATATCCTCGTCCCCATGTTAACAAAGGAACTGGACCATGCCATTCAGGATTAGGTAACAATCTATACATTACTTGTGGCTGAGGATGACTTGTCCTATGGCCAAAGTGATTATCTACTGGAGTAGATATTTTTTTTATATTAAGATGATTTAATGAGAATAGAACTTTGTTCAGCCATTCCTGTTTCCCAGGAAGGCCTACGGGTTTCCCCCTGTTTGTTTATGTTTTTCCAAAGCTGATTTTAGGGTGTGATCAGCTTGTTCGACAATAGTCTGCCCTGTGGAATTATAGGGAATGCCAAAAATGTGTTTAACTTGTCATTTCTCACAAAATTCAGCAAAGAGTTTACTACAATATGCCAGGCCATTATCTGTTTTTAAAATAGAGGGTAGGCCCATAACAGCAAATGTCCTAATACAATGATTTATAACATGCTTTGTGGCCTCTCCTTTCTGAGGAGTAGCCCAGATGAAATTAGAAGAAGTATCAATTGTAACATGAAGATATTTCCAGGGGTTAAAAGGAACGAAAGAGTTACATACGCCCCTGGGAGAGAACAAACAACCCGATAAACATACAAACTATCAGAGATAATATTTAAAGCTATATAAATGCGGCTTGCAATGCAGGAGATAAACTAACCATTCGTTCCCAATCCTTCAAGGGAAGAGGCACTACAACATTAACCGGGTCAAGTCCTATGAGTATTTTACATCGCTCTCTTCCTTTGAACATTAACTCTGCATACATATGAGCTGGTGTACTAATTGTATGTCCTGGACTATGTGAAAGATATAACGACTCTATAATTAATAAAGAACTTTTAGTCTTGCCCTGTAGTATGATTTCTTGAGCTATGACAGCTGTAGGTTGCATCTGAGTGGGAATGAAGATGATAGTTAAAGGCATGTTATCCTGACATCTATCCACTCAGACTAATTTTAATGCATTGTTTATTTAGTCAAATACTTCCTTCTGCGCTGCTGTCAATTGTATTAAATCAGAAGGGTTATCTCTTAGTTTTAATGCACCAAATAAAGGACTAAGTATACTGGTAGGAAGACCAACATATGGGCGTAACCAGTTAATTGAACCTAAAAGCTGTTGTAATTTAACATATGACAATGTATCCTCTATTTTTAATTGAGGAATTTGTGAGTGTGAATAAGTCTGTAATAGCTTATGACCTAAATAAAGAAAAGGTTCTTTAACTTGTACCTTTTCTGGTGCTATTTGCAATCCATAAACTGCAAGATCTTGAATCAATTCAGATAGCCAATTTAAAGGAATCTTTGGTGCCGATACTAAAATATCATCCATGTAATGATAAACTACAGCCTGAGGATATCTTTTCCTAAAAGGTTCTAAAGCTCTAGATACAAAGTGCTGACATAATGTAGGACTGTTTAACATACCTTGAGGTAAAACTGTCCATTGGTATCTTTCCGTTGGCTTTTCTGAATTTATATCTGGGACAGTAAAGGCAAAAAGAGGTTTATCCTTTTTGCATAATGGAATTGTGAAAAAACAATCCTTTAGGTCAATCACCATAACTTGATATTCTCTTGGTATCATATTTGGATTTGATGTACCACATTGAAGTGGCCCCATTGGTGTTAATATGGCATTTATAGCACAGAGGTCATGAAGAAATCTCCATTTGCCAGATTTCTTTTTTATTACGAAAACTGGTGTGTTAAACGGACTAGTGGTAGGTTCAATGTGTTTTGCAGCTAATTGTTGTTTTACTAATTCTTGTAATGCTGTAAGTTTCTCTTGTGTCAAAGGCCATTGTTCCATCCATACAGGTGTAATAGAGTGCCATTCCAAAGGAAGAGCAGTAGGGGGAGCCATATTACCATTTAATCATGAATAATTAGTTCTGCTTTAAACTGCTGCATCAGATCTCTTCCTCATAAATTTACATGGATGGGAAGAATTACAGGTTTTAACTGAGCAGTGCGTTTGCTATCCAGGGCTGTTACCATAAGCCAATTTTTGCTTCGTCGAGCTGCTTGAGGTCCTCCTACTCCCCACACGGAGGGTGATTCTGTAGTGGGCCAATCGTTGGGCCAATTGTCAGTAGCTATGACTGAGACATCTGCACCAGAATCGAGGACTCCTTCGAATGATCTGCCATTTAACAAATATGTACGTTTTGGTTTTTCATTCCGAATTGATTGAGTTACAGCTAAAATACTAGGGTGTAGAGAACGAGGAGGGTTGGTGGACCCAAATCCTCCACTTTCTTTAACCCTTTGTTGACCACCTGCTGGTAGTACATATGGAACAATTACTAATTGCGCCCAAGAGTCCTCCTTATTTAAAGTCATGGGCATATTTGTTTCAAATTGTATCATTATGACTCCTTCATAATCAGAATCTACAACCCCCGGGATTACAAAAATCCCCTGTTTACCAGCGGAGGAGTGAGGAAGCACCAGCCCCACTGTGTTAACAGGCAAGGGACCTTTCAATTGAGATGGCATTAAGATAACTCCCGGAAAACAGATATATTTATCTTCCTGATTAATTAAATCAATTCCTGCACTGCTGTTTGTGGCTCCTTTGTAATTATTAACTGTAGAGGCAGCGATTTGGCCTGGGCTTGCCGTGAGCCCGAAATCTAGTTTCCCTGATTATTGTTTTTTCCTCTACATTGGCTTGCCCAGTGATATCCTTTTTTGCACTTAGGACAAACTGTTTTTGTTTTGGCACCTTGCCCCCCCCCCCCAGGTCCATTGCCTTTATAAGCTCCTCCACCTGGAGCTCGACATTGTTGTTTAAAATGTCCAGTTTTTTTGCAATTAAAACAATTTCCTTTGGGCTTGCCAAATTGACCTTTCTGTAATGCAGCTGCTATGGCATCCATCCGAAAACCATGTGTGCCTATGTCTGAACATGCCTTCCACATTTCTGCTAAAGTATATTCCCCTTTATTTACATCAGACATCAATGCTTTATGACAATCTGCATTATGTTCATAAGCTAATTGTTTCAGCAATTCCCCGCTAGCTTCTTCATTATCTATTTGCCGTTGGATGTTTTCTTGCAATTTATCAAAAAAATCAGGATAAGCCTCTCCTGTACCCTGATGTATGGATGAAAAAGATTTACTAGGTTTTCCTGATATTGGCACTCTCTGAAAGGCCTTTATGACACATCATCCTACAACCGGGTAGGCTTGTGGAGGTGTTCCTGCAATTTGTTGTTCTAAGGTAGAAAAATTTCCAACTCCATATAATTGATCTGATATGTACTGCCCTCCTGAATTATTCCCTGCATGTCTTGCCTCTCTTTGGTATTCTGAATCCCAAACCACATATTGTGCAGGTGTGAGAAGCATTCTAAACAAATCTTTCCAGTCTTGTGGGATCAACTGATAACCATTAGAAATACCTTCCAGCATGCCTGCTGTATAAGTAGAACGTAATCCTGTTTCAGTGATACTTTTCCTCAATTCTCTTAACACTTGATATGGTAAGGGATTCCATTGATATTGGACCTGTCCTTGTGGATCCACTGTTTGTACCACTGGGAAGGCTTGAAGCCTTTCTGCAAGTTCTTGTCCTGTAAGATTTCCTTTTTTCTGTTCATCTTGAAAACCAGTTTGGACCGCTCCAATTGGCACCTTTGTAGAGACAATGGATACCGGAGCAGTGAGGGAACTAGGTTCCACTGACCTCAATGTAAGTTCAGTCATTAACTCTAGTTGAAAATACGGAGGGGGAGCAACTCCCTCCTCTGGGATTAAAGAGATTGAGGACGGTGCCTTGAGTTTTATGAGTCCTCACCTTCTCTATTATATCTCTACATTTTTGCCATAACAATAAATGTTCAATAGGAGCTTGTGGCTCGGTATGTAATTGTTTTCCAATTTTTATCCAGTCCCCTAATTCCCAAGTTCCTGCCTCAGGATACCAGTGACATTGACAACCTATTTGTCCTACTAAGTGTTCTAACTTACGTAGACTAACTCCTGTTATTTCATTACATTTAAGTAATTTTTGCAGCTCTTTTGCATGAAACTTCTGTGGAGCTGACAGTTCCCCCCCCCCCCCCATACTCACGAAATATTGGGAGCGAAGTTCGCTGAGGTGCACCTGGGCTCGTCCAGCCGAAAGAGTATGAGAGATCACATTGGGGTCACCAGATGGTTTGGTTTGGTTTATTAAATTTGTTGGTAACATAGAAATGCAGACGTAGACAGGAGTAAGATTGTCATGGGAAGGCACCTTGAGTATCTCCCCAATGTTTCCTTTTATTGTCAAGCTTCTCAGAATAGCAAAAGCTCATTGGACAGAAAATACACTTGGCAACTATTGATTGGTTTACAGATGCATGCTTTTCCTCATGGACACCTCATGGACACTTCATGATGAAGATATGTGACCCATATGTAATGATTGACTGCTGCATGGAATGTGTCTATGTGTAAATTCCAACATACCTTCTTGTAAGCAAAAAGGATTAAGAGAAAGGAATGTGGACTTTGACTGATTTAATCAATGTGGTTTGCCAGCTATTGATTAACCATTAACTCCACATTAAACAAACCATCTTCTCAGTTCTACATTTTTCCTTAGAGAGGTCCATTATATGCAACATGGATACTGCAGCATCTGACACTGAAAAAAACAGTTCCCTACCTCAATACTGGAGCTGTGGATGATCCAGAGACGATTCCTCTGAACAAAACTGAAAGGGGGGACATTTTTTCAGAGGGAAGGGAGGCTATTGGCAACCCTCCTACAAAAGATCCTTACCCCACTCGTTTGGAGGATATTATGACTGGAGCAGATTGATCAGGATAAAGAAAATTGGTAGAATGATAAAAAAACGTTCCCTCCCCTTTCTTCTCATGGTATTTGTCCTAGTTCCTCCTTCCCTCAGACAAAATACTCAATATTTATTTAAAACAGAAACATTCTCTTTCGAAACTGTATTGTGAGTTTGAATAACAGTAATAATAAACTGGAACAAGTTATTTGGACAGAAAAAAGAGTGAAGAGATCAGTTTAAAGCCATCCTCCTCTTAAAAGGATTTTAAAATTGTATTCCTTTTAATACAATCTCATATTACTTTTCATAATTCATAAAGGTACGAATATGAGAAGTTTGAAAGAATTACTGAAATACATTTGTAAGGATGAGGAATCCCCAAGAGTTACAAAACATTTTAGAAATACAAGTAACAGCACAAGCAGTAGCACTTAGACTTATATACCACCCCAACTTTGAATAGTCAATAAACGAAAGGTTGTAAGTGGAGGACTACCTCCATTAAAATGCACTTTTTGAGACAATTTCTATCTGATTGCCTGCAGCAAATACTTCACTCTTCTTTAGAAATTTGAGCTTCTATACAATAGAAGCACTTGAAACTCTAGGGTTTTAATGGCTGCCCACTTTTTTCTTTTGAGACAACTATGACACTCAAGGAAAATTCTAGCAAACACTGAAGTTCTGATCATACAGATGAAAATTCAGTCGGTATGTAAAGTTCTTCCTGGTATCTGGGTGATCCCCAGCCTGTTGGCCTTCTAGAAAGCCTTCAAGGGCTGGCTTCAAGATCTTGGGTAAGAGTGATTGGGGCTCCTGTCAGTTACGTTTGGGCTTGTGGATGTTATCACCTGGATTCAGCCGGTGTTCTTGTTCTTTATTCGTTTGTCCTATTCCATTAATAATTTCAATATACTGCATTTTCAATTTTGTTTGATTGTATTGTACATTGCCCAGAATCGCTTTAGAGTGGTGGGAGGAAACTAAAATGAATATATTAAATCAAGTTAAATACACTAATGGGAACTTTCAAATGGGGTTCAAATAAACTTTCAGATTTTGTGAAAATGTTTCCACAATTTAACATGTGATATATTTTAGGGGGAAATTCTTACCTCCTTTAATAACTTCTAGAACTTCCATGGCATAGATATCATTACCATCTTTTTCTTCTATTCGAAGCAGCTTGGTTTTGTAGACTTTTAAGAACAAAGACAGAAACAATACTCATTAAGACAGCTGATTATTGTTCACCATGACTGGCATAATCAGAGAGGCACAGGTGCTGCTAATTGTCTGTGGAGACTCCCAACCATCCAAATCATGGTTGTCCCAAAGGTGATTTTCCAAAAGGCAACTGGATTTCCTGTCTTACCAAGAAAGTCCAGCTGCCTTTTGGAAAAGCACCTTTGGGACAGGCACTGCTAATCTTTCCACCTAGACCAGTGATGGCGAACCTATGGCACGCGTGCCACAGGTGGCACGCGGAGACATTTGTCAGAGCATGTGAGGCGCTGCCCTGTCAGCTGAGTTCACCTTTTTAAAAGCCATTTTTCACCCTCCCCAGGCTCCAGAGGCTTTATAGGAGCCTGGGGATGGTGAAAAGAGCATCCCCTGCCCCTCCTGAGGCCCTCCGGAGGCTTCAGGGACTGTCCAGAGGCTTCCCTGAAGCCCTCGGAACGCTTAAAACAGCCCTCCGAGCAACTGGAAGTGACTTCCGGTTTGTTCGGAGGGTCGTTTTAAGCGTTCCGAAGGCTTCAGGGACCGTCCGGAGGCTTCCCTGATGCCTTCGGAGTGCTTAAAACGACCTTCCGAGCAAACCGGAAGGAGGGTCGTTTTAAGCGTTCCGAAGGCTTTAGGGACCGTCCGGAGGCTTCCCTGATGCCTTTGGAGCGCTTAAAACGACCCTCCGAGCACTTCCGGTTTGCTCGGAGGGTGGTTTTAAGCGTTCCAAAGGCTTCAGGGAAGCCTTCGGACGGTCCCTGAAGCCTCCGGAGGTCCTCTAGGGGGGCGAGGGAGGCTCTTTTCGCCCTCCCCAGGCTCCTATAAAGCCTCTGGAACCTGGGGAGGGCGAAAAAAGCATGTAAAAATGGGGGCGGGTCACGCATTGTGCACGCATGCGCACTGGGGGGGCACGTATTGCATTATGGGTGCGGCACACCCACACATGACCCCCCTGCGCTCCCCCCACTTGTGGCACGCGAGCCAAAAAAGGTTTGCCATTGCTGACCTAAACTATGGGCACTTCCAGGCTGGATCTTTGTGGCAGTCTAGAATCCTCCAGGTGAGGCCGCTGAGTACTAGCTCCATTGTGGGGTTCATGGACGCAGGTTGTGTACTTTCTCTTGAATGTTGCTGTTCTGTGAGTGTGATAGTATTGTCAGCCTTGACAGGTAGTCCAGACAGGAAACATAGCCAGATGGACTAACATTATTTTATTGTAAAGGTTACATAAAAAGAATTTTGCAAGTCTGAAAGTACAGCCCATGAAACTAGGAAGCCGCTTTTCTGAGACATTTGCCATGCCTCCATTCCTTTTGTAGGCTAAGCTGCCCCTTGTCCAGCCACTCCTTGGCTGTAGCTCTTTCCTCTGTCTCCCAAGGTCATTCCCAGGTACCATTACAGGATTGTTGGAATGATCTTAAGAGACAAGAGGAAGACCTACAGCTTAGGCAATGATCTCATGAGAGGCACGCAATCTGTGCGTGTGGGAAAAGCATGAGAAATATTCCAACCTTCCCTAGTTTTCCAGAGACTAGAAAGAGAGGAAGGGAGAAATAGTTTCAATCTTCAAGAAACTGTTTAATATTGTACTTATGATAACTATTGTGCTAATGTGCCTGGTTGTTCTTGTCTGAACCACCTTGAAGGGCTAACTGTAAGCTTCCAAACAGTCCTTTCCGCCATTTGTGTACATCTCACCCCACATCACAGCAAAGTAGTATTTAACTTCTGGAATTTGAGATTGGGGCCATGCAGATGATTGCAATTTGGCTTCATGCTGCTTTTTCAAGGATTGAGAGTGAAAACAGTGAGTGTGTGGAGTGTGAGAATGCTCTCTGAATCTCGGTGTTTTGGCTCTGCTTACTCATTGATCCAGATCTATTTCTAGGAGCCCTTAATTGTTATGTTACACCAGAGGGTCAATAACACACCAACAAACAGCACCATGTTAGAAAAATATCACTGCGAGATGAAGGTGTGTACCAGCAGCTAAGCATTCTGGGGCTAAAAAAATCCATGAATATTATGAATAAATTCAAAATGGTTGCTTCAAATCATGTCTTCTTGATAGTTAGAAGTATACTATTAACAATGAAAGACATGACTACCTTATTAATAAGATTCTACAATATAAATACCATAATCCACTTTTGGCTCACAGGCTTTTTGAATTCGTAATGGAAGATCAATCTTTTTCTGCTGTTTGAGCAAGGAACAGGTTTCTTCAAGGGGAGAAAGGAGAAGATAGAATGTCGAATCGATTGTTGAAGATACGTCTTCTGATTTAAAAGACATTGCTAGGGCAAAAAGTAGCCAGCACAAGCAGGTAACATCTCATTTCTAGAAGACATGTGTGTTTGATCATCAGAAACAAGTAACACTAATTTAAATGTGACACTGTATATCTAGGGCTAATATACAAACATAGTTATTTGATAATGTGATATTTCAAATAACAGAATAACAGATAGGGTTGTAAGGAACCTTGGAGATCTAGTCCAACCCCCTGCCAGGCAGGAAATTCTGTAGCATTTCAGACAAATGGTTGTCCAATCGCCTCTTAAAAACTTCCATTGTTGGAGCACCCAAAAGTTCTGGAGGCAAGTTGTTCCACTGGCTAATTGTTCTCCTTAGAGAAAATTTCTCATTAATTCTAGGTTGCTTCACTCTTTGATTAGTTTCCCTCCATTGCTTATTGTCCTACATTCAGGTGCTTTGGAGAATAGGTTGACCTTCTCTTCTTTGTGGCTGCCCCTTAGATATTGGAGCACTGTTATTATGTCACTCCTAGTCCCCCTTTTCATTAAACTAGACATACCCAATTCCAGCAACCGTTCTTCATATGATTTAGCCTCCAGTCCCCTAATCATCTTTGTTGCTTTTCTCTGTAGTCTTTCTACACCTCAACATCTTTTTTACATTGTGGTGACCAAAACAGGATTCAGTATTCCAAGTGTGGCCTTACCAACCCATTATAAAGTGGTATTAACATTTCACGAGATCTTGATTCTATCCCTCTGTTTATGCAGCCTAGGTCTGTGTTTGCATTTTTGGCAGCTGCAGCACAGTGCTGGCTCATATTTATGTGATTGTCCACTAGGACAGCGAGATCCCTCTTGCAGCTACTACTATTGATCTAGATACCACCTATACCATACATGTGAATTTTGTTTTTCTTGCCTAAATGTAGAACCTTACTTTTTTCATCACTGAATTTCAATTTGTTAGATAGTGCCCAATGTTCAAATCTGTCAAGATCCTTCTGTATCTTAAGCCTGTCTTCTGGAGCCTGTCTTCTGGCTATTCCTGCCAGCTTGATGAGTTCCCCATCTATCCCCTCATCTAAATCATTGATGAAGCTATCGAAATATACTGGGTCTAAGAAAGAACCTTGGGGTACCCACTCCATACTTCCCTACTTGTAGATGTAGTTCCATTAAAGACCGTACGTTGAGTGTGGTTTGTCAGCCAATTACAAATCCATCTGATGGTGATGCTGTCTAACCCACATTTTTCTATCTTATCAAGTAGTAGGTTGTGGTCTACTTTATCAAATGCACTTTCTTATTTTCTCTGAAGAGAAAATCAGATAAGAATTGTGCTGTATTTAAGGAGCAAAGGAAACACTGGGTCTTTCAAAAGCAAATCTGGCAGCTCTGACATAAGGTTTATTATGCTCTGAAATAAAAATTCAGTAATTGTGATGAACCCTGTACTAGCAATCTTTGGTATCTCCTTTTTCAAGTATGAATAAATCATTGTCATGTAAACTGCATTTTGAGAAGAAGTCTATAAATAAATTATCTAGAAGTTATAATCACTCACATGGGGATTTATTAATGGCTTCACTATTTATTGGTGGTTGATTGCTGATTAATTTCAGATTGCAAATTCTTTTACTCTATATAATATCAAATCATATTTCCACTTTCTATATTATTTTCATGATGATACAAGAAGTAGTCTGAAATCAGTAGATTTGTAGATGAAGAGGACTTAAACCTGGATCTACACACAATGTTTTGACAACCTGCTACTTCACCCAGATTGTCTAATCTTCATTTTTGTCACCTATGTTGTACAATGGTGCATAGCAGAGGAACTAAGCGTGCCTGTTGTTGTTTTTGTTAGTTGAGAAGTTGTGTCTGACCCATCACGACCCCATCGACAATGTTCCTCCAGGCCTTCCTCTCCTATACCATCCTCTGGAGTCCATTTAAGCTCATGCCTATTGCTTCCGTGATTCCATCCAGCCACCTCATTCTCTGCTGTCCCCTTCTTCTTTTGCCCTCAATCGTTCCCAGCATTAGGCTCTTCTCCAGTGAGTTCTTTCTTCTCATTAGGTAGGTGGCCAAAGTATTTGAGTTTCATCTTCAGGATCTAGCCTTCTAAAGATCAGTCAGAGTTGATCTCCTCTAGGACTGATTGGTTTGATAGCCTTGCAGTCCAAGGGACTCGCAGGAGTCTTCTCCAGCACCATAATTCAAAGGCCTCTGTTCTTTGGCCTTTCTTATGGTCCAACTTTCACAGCCATACATTGCAACTGGGAAAACCATAGCTTTGACTATAGCCTTGCTATATAAGCTTGCCTGCCTGTTTCTAATCTGTTTTTCTCTCCATCTCCTCCTGTGTGTGTGTCTGTGTGTGTGAGTGAGGGACAGATCAACTGGGATTAACTGTATAACTAACTGTAATCTTGGAACTGGACATTATGGAAAGGTGTGAATGAAGAATTACACAAAATTATAAAAAATATGCATAAATCATTAAAACTAAGTTTAAATAGAATTTTGAAATTAGAATCATAGGAGAGGCAGGAAATGAGGGAAGAAAAGAGGAGGGTAATGAAATGGTAGAAACGGTGGAAAATAAAAAGCAGACAAAAGATTTCACTGGGTTTGACAGTGGTATAGGGAAAATTGAAAAGAAGGGATATGTCCCAACAAAGGGAAATAAAAAGCAGACAAAAGATTTCACTGGGTTTGACAGTGGCTTAGGGAAAAATGAAAAGGAGCGATATATCCCAACAAAAAAATGGGAAGAGACAGGAATAGAGAATTGGGACAAAAGACTTACTAGGAAAAAATCCGATATTTAGAAATTGTTATATGGAGAATATAAAGTTTAGGTATGTGATTTGCTCTTTTACATAATAATTAAACTGAGTTGCTAACTGATTGAATATGATAATGGAAAGATAATTAAATAAAGGTTAAAATATATGAAATATGGACACACACAAAATTCTTAAGAAGATGAACAAAAGTGAGGGGTGTATTGTTTGTTATTTTACATAGTAGATCAACAGAATTGCAATGAACCTTGAACAGCAAAGATTGTTATTTAAAAAGCAGTTTAGAATTTGGGATAAAAGACTTACTGGGAAGAAATATATTTAGAAATTGTTATGTGGAGTGTTAAGTAATTAAGCTCCCCGTTAGAAGAGCAAGTATGTAGAGAAGCGTAATGAGAGTGATATGGAATAACATGCACAAACCAGCATACAGAGACACTGAATAGTATAAAAATATAATAGTTTACTATGTAGAAATATAGAGGTATTCAGAGTCTGGTTAACAGTCCAAGTCATACACGGTTCAGTAATTCATTTATCAAAATAGTCAGTCTAACACACAAAATATAGCTAACAGTTGCAAACCACAATACCTCAAAATACACCAACCAGCTTCTAACAAAACAGAGAGAGAGGTCTAACAACCATTCTGGCTCCCTCTTATGGCTGCTTGAGGTAACAAGCCAATTACATCTGTTAAGCATTTAAAGTAACAGTAAAGTAATCATAGCTTATATACATTGCCAAGCCAAGCCTAGGGTTGCATCCCTAACATTCTCTCCTCTTGGGTTGTCACACAACTTACATTCTCAATCCATAAACATCACAACATTGTTTATGTTTGACCGTACCTTGTGCTTTGGTAAAATGATCAGCAATATTCTCTTCAGACATACAATATTCCAGTTTAATCATTTTACAACTAAACTTTGCCGTACATTCATATATCTTAAGTCAGTATGCTTTGACTTTGTCTTTATGGCAATATTTGTTGCCATTTGGATCGCTGCTTGGTTGTCCTCGTATACAACAATAGGCTGATGAACAGTAATTCCCATATCTATCAGCAGTTCCTTGTAACAAATTAAATCGGTACATAACAAAGATAAACATGAAAATTCAGCCTCCATTGTAGACAAACTTATATGCTTCTGATGGATAGACCGCCATCCAACCAATGCCTTTCCTAAGAATATCGCGATACCTGATGTAGATGTACGCGTGGAAACTTCAATTGCAAACCTTGCATCAGCGTAAGCAGTTAATATCAGCTCATCCTTAGGCTCTAAGTATAATGTATAGTGTATTGTCTGTTTCAAATACCTTAATACACGTTTTGCTGCTTGCCAATGCCGTTCAGTGGGTTCGGCATTAAACCTTGCCAATTGATTAACGCTATATGAAATATCTGGTCTAGACCAATTGTTTAGATAAAATAAACTATCAATTTGGGATTGATAAGTATTCTTATCAAACACTGGGCTTTTGTTATCATCATTGGTAAATTCCTGACTCATAGGAGTTTTAGCAGTTTTACACAGTTACATTTTGTAATTCCTAAGTAACTGATTGATCTTATCAGCCTGTGATATTTTATATCCTCCCCTAGTCTTATCTATCTTCACTCCAAGATATTTCTTTATTTCACCAAGATGTTTTATTTTAAACCTCTTTTTTAACAGTGCAATAATTTCAATGGCTTTCTGCTCTGTTTTAGTAATCAATGCTATATCGTCTGTAAACAATAACAATAATGAAGTAATACATCACTTTCTAGTTTAAATAAACAAGGATCAGCTAATCCAGCTTTAAACCCTATCCTTGCTAATTCCTTCACTATGCATTGATTCCACTCATAGCCTGACTGTTTTAAACCACGCAGGCTCTTTTTAAATTTCCAACAATCAGTGTTGCAATCAGTGTTTAATCCTTCAGGTTTCTTTAAATAAATAGTGTGTTGCAATGGTGCATGAAGATATGCTGTTTCAACATCTAAATGATTTATTACATATCCATGCTTAGCTGCCCAAACTAATGATGTACACAATTATGGCTTTTAAACTTGGTGCAAACACTTCATCATAATCAGTTGCTGACTAGTTGAAACCTTGTGCTACCAATCTAGCTTTATGGGTAACTGTCCCATCTACACTTGTTTTAATCTTATAAATCCATTTACACCCTATCACCTTTTCACCTGGTGGTAAGCTCACATTCTCATATACCTCCAGATCTTGTAAAGATTTCAGTTCCCTGTTCATTGCTGCTTTCTAAACTATTTGTTCCTCTTTAGGATACATTGATAGTTCATTATACGTGGCAGGAACTTTATCTACTTGACATGCAACAGATGCCTGATACCTATCAGGTGGCCGCGTTACACGGGTTGACCTTCTGGGTAACTCAGGGCTTATAGGTGGACTATCTTGAACATCCTCCTGCTTTATCACTTCCTCCTCCTGAGTAGACTCCTTCCCTTCATCACACGTTTCTGGTATTCCTGATACATTATTTTGGTCTACTCGGGTTTCAATTACTACCTCATCATTATTTTCTAGTTTGTTCCAACCAACATGCTCCAGAAACTTTGCATTAGCACTGTGATAGATCTTAATTGTCCCACATTCCCAGAACCTATAAGATCTATGATTTGAGTCATAACCTACAAATATTAACTGCCTTGAACGAGTTTGTCCCTTTAATCTGATCTGTGCTGAAATATGCACCCATGCAGGAACTCCAAACGTGTGCAAATCAGGTTTCCTACCATGTCAACGAGTAAATGGTACCTCTCCAGTAGAAGCATTTACAACGTTGTTCAGTAAATGATTAGCACACATCATGACTTCACCCCATAATGTTTCAGGCAATCCTGAATCGGCTAACATGGTTCTAGTCATGGCTTGTAACGTTTGCCCTCTTTGTTCTACAAACGAATTATGTTGAGGTCTATAAGGAGCAGAACATTTATGCTCAATACCAGCTGTTTTTAACATAGTTTGGAACTTATAATTTGTAAACTCCATCCCATTATCAGTAACTACAGTAATAACCTTGGCTTTTATCTTTCTTTCCGCAAATCTCAACCCATTAAAAAATTGTTGAAATGTTTCTGTCTTGTCTTTCATTAAATAACAGAAACCATATCTTGAGTAATGATCCATGACACTCAAAACATAACAGGCACCTCCCAAACTGGGTTTCATAGGTCCAATTAGATCAGCAAAAACAACTTCCAAAAGTTCCTTTAAACCCATTAAGTCTGTTTGCTGGTATAACCCTGCTCTTTTCCTTACTGCATACATTACAATTTAAATACTTACTGCAATGTTTTAATTTCACTCCGTCTGACAACTTTACAGTTTGTTGCAGTGTTTTGAAATTAATGTGCCCCATACGCCTATGTAGCAGATGTATGCATTCATCATGCTGTTTAGCATTTGTATACACAGAATTAACTACACTTTCATCAGACATTACATACAAACCATTCTTTAAATTAGCAGTAACCATTTTACCTGCTTTCTCTGTGAGACATTTATCTCCCCTAAAAGTTACTACATAGCCAATCTTAACTAGAGCTCTTACTGATAATAAATTAAATTTCAGTTTAGGTATATACAACATGGATAAATGCTCATTTACAAATAAACACCTTGCCGTACCATCACCAGATGCTTTCACCCTCCATCCATTTGCCAAAGATACATGTTGCTTGCTGGCAGACATTTTTATAAAACAATTCTTATTTCTAGTAATGCACTGTGGTGCTCCACTATCAACAACCCATGAATCAGGGCTTATTGTGCATTTCTAGAGATAGTCAAAGTAGACATGGCTCACAGAGTAAGGAGGCAGCGATACTGGCCCTCTTCACTTACCGTTCACCCCTGCCACCCCTGCTGTAGCCCTGCCTGCCCTGCTTAGCTGGGTGGGTGGGTGGCCAGGAAAGTGGCGAGGGGGCAAGTGCCGGCCATCATCCTGCCTCCTTCCTCTGTGAGCCAGGTAGCTGAGAAACAGAGGCTTCTCTTTTGCCAGCCTCCTAGCTGATCCAATTCCCCTTACAGATGCGTCTTGCATTGCAGAAAGCACGGTGTGTCTGTCTGTGTGTCTGTGTGAGTGTATGATGTGCGTGCCTTCTGTGATTTGATTTGATTTGATTTATTCGCATTTCTAGACCGCCCCCTCTCCCAAAAAGGACTCGGGGCGGTGTACATTCCACACAACAAATAACAAGTACGAGTACAAATATAAATAGAGATATAAATATACATAAGGAGGAGGTTAAAAATTTAAAAGAACTGTACAGAGAAATATAGATATGGTTCTAAAAACCCTAAAATCAGTCAAATTTAAAACCATACCCTTAAAATAACCAGGTAAGAATATGTTTCCAGGAGGTGACAGTTGTAACAATTATAATTATGCCAGGCCAGCTAATCGAAACAGGTGAGTCTTCAATTTTTGTCGGAAGGAGCGGAAGTCTGTGGTGGTTCTGATATCGGGGGGGGGGGGTCATTCCAGAGGGTTGGGCCCATCACAGAGAAGGCCCTACTCCTTGGCGCCGCCCGCTGGCATTGCCTAGTGGACGGCACCTGGAGAAGCCCCCCCTGTGAGAGCGGATTGGCCGCAGGGATGTATGTGGGAGGATGCGATCCCGATGCATGCCCAACACTTTGGACACCCACCAGGTCACCCGCCAAGCAGCAAAAGGAAAAAAAACTGTTTGAAATTAGCCCTCTCTGCCGCTCTGCTATAAAGGCAGGAACCAAGGCCAAGAGATAACAGGATGACTAACCATATTCGGTTAACCCCCAGAGCGGGAATAGGCTGAATAGGGAGCTCTGTGAATTGGCTTGTAGGACACAGAATGCTGTGATCATAGGATTTATTGGGCACAAATATAATTGGAAGGGATGTGTGTGTGTGTCAGAGAGAGAGAGAGAGGGGGGAGAGAGACAAAGATAGAAAGAGAAAGAAAGAGAAAGAGAGAAAGAAGGAAAGAGAAAGAAAAAGAAAGGAAAGAATAAAGAATGAAAGAAAGAATGAAAGAAAGAAAGAAAAAAGAAAGAAAAAGAAAGTGGGAGAGAGAGAAACAAAAGGAAGGAGAAAGAAAGAAAAAGGGAGAGAGAGAGACAAAAAGAAGGAAGGAAGGAAGGAAGGAAAGAAAGAAAGAAAGAAAGAAAGAGAACATGACCACAATTGAGCCCAAAATTTTGTTTTTGTTTTTTTCCCATAAATTATTTATTTATTTTTCTTTAAAAAAGACAAGACAACACATACAGAACAAGAGCAAGGAGAAAAAAAAAACTTTCCTTGATTTCATCCAGCATGTCGTTTGGTTACAAGTTTTTGTGCAGCGGTTTTTACAGTTAAGAATAAAATCACTGGTTATCCATTAAATATAACTAAATATTTCATTGAGCATTGTGTGTTCAAATTACCATTAGTATTCTTTCATTGGTGACAGCCCTTATTTCCTTAAATCCATAATTATCTAATAGGTAACAGTAAGTTTTTATAGAATTATAATATCGCCTATCTCTAAGAAATAAGAACAAGGGTTAAATCAAGAGATTCCCATTAATTCATATTACACATTTATACTTTCAGTTAACCATAATGTTTTCAATCATCCACAACTCCAAATATAATTTCCATTGTTAATTATCAATCCATATAGTCATTAGCTGTTTCAATTCATATATGTATCCATAGTTCATTACATCATCATTAGTCCATTTAGTATAGCAGAAATCTTTATGTTATAAAATAGTCACTTCCTACAATTATACTTAACGGTTTAAATCATCCCACTCTTATACATTAAGTGCATTATTGTTCTTCATATAGCGTATAAGTAAGTACTCTGTTTCATAATAAAAAAATTAACATATAAACAAAGAGAAAAAAGAAACTTTCACAGCATTAGATATAACTTTCTATTATTGCATAAAAAATAAAATAAAAAAAGCGATTTCATTTCCAGGTTTTTTTATCTAACCATTGGTAAAACAAATCCCATACTCTATAAAATTGCTCATCCTCTAGTTCTCTAATTTCCAATGTAAGTTTACTCATTTCAGCACAGTCCATTATTTTCCGAATGATTTCTTCCTCTGTTGGTAATTTCTCATTTTTCCAATTTTTGGCAAATACAATTCTAGCAGCTATTAATACATTTATAATCAAATATTTCAAGTCCTTGTTGTATGTTTCTGGTATTATTCCCAATAAAAAGAGTTCTGGTTTTAAGTCTATGTGTTTATGTATCATTTTCTCCAACCACATGTGTATTTTAGTCCAGTATCTTTTAGCTTCACAACAAGTCCACCACATGTGGTAAAATGTGCCCGGCGTCTGATGACATTTCCAGCATTTTTTGGATTTATTCTTGGACATTCTTGCTATTCTCGATGGGGATAAGTGCCACCTGTAAAACATCTTATACAAATTCTCTTTATATGCAGTTGACGTTGTCATTTTATAGTTTTGAGTCTACAGTTTTTGCCATTTTTCTAAGTCAATCCCATGCCCAAAGTTTTTCCCCCAAGCTAACATAGTTTCTTTGACTTGTTCTTCATATAATTTCACCTCTAATAGGTAGGCATAAAATTTTTGGATTACTTTTTCATCGTTACCTGTTAAGATTTTATCTAATTCAGCCATTTTATCATAAAAGCCCTCCTTTTTTCAATCTTCACTGTATCTAGAATGTATTTGCACATATGAATACCAATTGACTTCAATACCTTCCTGTTTCAATTCTTGTATAGATTTGAGTTCATCCTCTGTATTTAATAATTCAGCATATCTAACTGTTTGATCCCTTTTATATATTATTGAATGTGAAAAAGCTTCAGTGGTTGATATCCAGACTGGAATTTTCAAGTAGTGCAACCTCTTAACCTTCTCTCAATTTAATAACAGAGCCTCTCTTATATAATGCCTTCTGAAATAACCATGTGCTTTAGTTCCCTTATACCATAAAAATGTATGCCATCCCAACAACAGGTCATCACCCTCTAGGTTCAAAAGCCTAACATTTCTTAGCATTATCTATTCCTTGATCCACATCAGGCTAGCTGCCTGATAATACAACTCCCAGTCGGGTAAGCCCCACCCTCTTCTTGATTTAGCATCTTGCAACAGTTTACGTTTTATTCTTGCTTTTTTCCCCTGCCATATGAATTTCAACACCATTTTATTTAAATCTTCAAAGTAGTCTTTCCCCAATCTAATTGGGATAGTCTGGAACAAATATAGAATTCTAGGTAGGATGCTCATTTTGATTGTTGAGATTCTCCCAATCATTGATAGTTGAAGATTCCTCTCCCATTTCACCAGATCTATTGCAATTTGTTGCTTCAATCTAAGATAATTATCTTCTTTAAGGGTACTGCATCTGGCTGTTAGATAAATCCCCAAATATTTAACTTTATTTGTAATTTGCATTTCCAAAATTTCCGCCGCTGTTGAAGCTTTCTCTTTACTTTTAACTTCTTTCTTTAGAAGTGATTTGATTGGAACTATTCTTTTTTTTTATTCAATGCCTTAAAGACTCTTTGCTTCTTTTACTTTCCTTTTTTTAAAAATATTTTTTTTACCAAAGGCAGCGCTTTAGGGGGCTAGGGACTGGATACATTTTAACATTGCCATCTAGTGGACTCTGAAACAATGTCACCAATTCTTACTGCTGGAATTATTTTGAGAAAAAAACCTCCTATTTAAGGTTAAGACCTGATAAGAAGCAAGAGTCACAGTTGTTTACTGCAGGCTGTTTCTTGTGGGTCTTTAAGGTCTGGAAACCTATCTTGGAAGATGAATGAAAACTTGTAAGAGAAATTTGGAGTGACCTTGGAAACTGCATCAAGAAGGGGGGAAAAACAACAACAACAATATTGAACTTTCTCCTTCATGTTTTTGGCTGAGGGTGCTTATATTATTCTGCCAGGGATGTGATGATTTTTTTTCTTGTTGGTGCATGTGCTGTTTGCTACACTCCAACTTTCTTTTTTCTGAAGCCCTGAAGCCTTGAAGCGCTGAATAATTTTTTCTTTTTTTGTCTTCACCTTTTTTTTCTTTTTTTCACTTTTTTTGAAATATTAGAGATATATTTTTTTTCTCTCTTCCCTTTCCCTTTACCCACCCTTATTTTTTATAGATTGCTTTTTTTGATGCCCCTTTTTTACCTTCTTCCCTTATTCTTCATCATACTCTCTATATTCTCTCTATTTTAACCTTGACCTCTCTGCCTACTTTTTCTATCTAATTACTACATACTTTTTCTTCTCCTTTCTCCCTCTTTTTCCCTTCCTTTTTCTATCCTTTTTTCCCTAGAGTTTATTGCAATTGGATTGAACTACAAAAAGAAGAAGAAGAAGAAGAAGAAGAAGAAGAAGAAGAAGAAGAAGAGAGAATAAATTAGCAAGATGAGTAGAAAGCCAACACCAGTGGGCTCCACAACAACAACCCCTGCCTCTTCACCGGCAGGAGGACAAAGATCAATACTATGATTCAGCAGGAAAAAGAGAAGACTATATCATTAGATGCAATTATGCAAGCAATACAAAACCTTCAAACAAGCTCTGATGAAAAATTTGATACACTTGTAAAGAAGTTGGACAATGTGGAAACAAAGATGGAGACAATGGATCAACGAATTGGTAACAGAAAAAAACAGATAAAGCAGAGGGAAAAATAGAAGATATACAACAATGGGTCAAAAAACAAGAAGATGATATGCAAAAAATTGCTGAAAGAGAGGAGCAAAGAGAAAAGAGGGATGGAGAATTTGATTCCAGATTGAGTGAAGTGGAAACAGAAAGCAGTGCAATAATCGGATGGGAGATGGAGCGTTCTGAATACTTCTTAAGATTTCAAAATATAATAGAAGAAAAGGGAGAAAATTTGCCACAAATAATATCTGAAATCCTCATAGAAATATTAAAGATACCTGAAGAGAAGATGTTGGACGGAATAGATGAGACATTTCGAGTAAATACAAGATATGCAACGAGAAACTCCCTCCCAAGGGAAGTCCATGTAAGATTTACTAAAAAAGCATTAAAATTACAAATCTTGCAAAAAATAAGAGAAAGAAAATTGGAATATAAAGGCAAGGAGATTGTAATTCTAAAGCAAATACCAAGAAGAGTGAGAGAGAAGAGAAGAAAATACCAATTCTTGACTACAGTTTTACTTAAAATAGGAGTCAACTACAGATGGCTGATTCTGGAAGGTCTAATATTCCTATGGAAAGGACAGAAGTACAGAATTGATACAATGGAGAAAGCAAAAGCTTTCTACACAGAACATCTGAGAGGAAAGGCCGGGAAGTCTGGAAATGAAGAACTACTGGTGCAATTGTTAGATACACCTATAATTGAAACTGAGAAGATGGAGAGTGCCGTAGGTGGAATTGATATTGAAGAAGGTGCTGTAGGGGGTGTAGAGATTAGAGTACAACGGGAACCAAGATCAACTAGAGCTATAAATCCTATATATAAAACATAAGGATGGAAGGAACAACATTGCTTTCAATTAATATAAATGGACTTAATTCGGCAAATAAAAGAAAGAAAATATTTCATAAATTAGAAAAGTTAAAATTAGACATAATTTGCTTACAAGAAGTACATATCCAGCAAAGAAATGGCCACTTATCAGTACAACCAAAACTTGGGAAAAAATCCACTTCGTTAGCGGACTGTAAGAAAAGAGGAGTGACCTTTTATATCAAAGATAAAATTCCTGCGAAACAAATTTACACAGATGAAGATGGAAAAATTTTAATGGTGGAAATCATGGACAATGTAAGGAAAATACTTTTAATTGCAATCTACGCACCTAATGAAAAACAAGATGAATTTTATAAAAAAACGCTATAAGAAAATTTCCGATTTAGACTATGCTGATATTTGTATGATGGGAGACTTTAACGGCATTATAAACCATAATATGGACCATACAACCCATAGAACAACAAAACCAAATAGAAAAACACTCCCGAAGTCCTTCTTCAGGATGATGGATGAAATAAATCTAAAAGATGTCTGGAGAGAAAGAAATCCTACTAAAAAACAATACACCTTCTATTCAAATAGACAGTTATCATTCTCTAGAATTGATATGATTTGGGCCTCAATGGACCTATCTAGCAGTGCACAAGAAGTGGAAATTGAATCAAATACTTGGGCGGATCACAATCCAATGACAATAAGATGGAGACCGCAAAGAACAAGATCTAGATGGACCCTAAACAATATGATATTGAAAGAGAAAGAATTTGTAAAGAAAATGGAAAAAGAATTGACTTTCTTCTTTAAAGAAAATAAAAAAGAAGATACGTCCTTGCAGAATCTCTGGTATACAATGAAGGCCTTTTCTAGAGGTTTGATAATAGACTATGCAAGAAAGAGAAATTTAAAGAAAAGACAAGTGTCCAAGGACCTAGAAAAAGACTATAGTATGCTGGAAAAAGAATTACAGAAATTTCCACAAAAGAAAGAGATTAAAATAAAAATGGATACAATAAAACACAAAATGGACTTACTGGAAAAGGAGGAATTGGCACGAAAAATTAGAGGCGCTAAACAGGACTGCTTTGGAAATGCAAATAAACCAGGCAGATGGTTGGCATATAAACTGAGAAAAGAAAGAGAGACTAAGAAAATACAACAATTAAGAGATGAACATGGACAACTGTACTATGGAAATGAGGAAAAGAAGGAAATTATACAAGACTACTAAGTTGTATGAACAAGAGAATATAAAAGAGGAAGAAGTGAAACAATATTTACAAAATGCCAAACTCCCTCAAATACCAAGTGATACTAGAACTATATTAGAAGATAAAATAACAATGATGGAGCTAACTGAAGCCCTTAAAAGACAAAATAATGGGAAGGCCCCGGGACCGGACGGCCTTCCTGTGGAATTTTAAAAAACATTAGAGGAATCCTTGGCCATTCCCCTGCTCGAAGTTATGAACGAAGTAATGACTGAAAGCAAAATACCTAACTCATGGCTGGAAGCATATATTACATTGTTACCCAATGAGGAGGCAAACCATACACAAATTAAGAACTATAGACCTATCTCCTTGTTGAACTCAGATTATAAGTTATTTGCTTATATATTGGCAGAGAGACTGAAAAAAATATTTAAATAGGTTTATCCACCAGGACCAAAATGGTTTTCTACCAGAGAGGCAAATTAGAGATAATATAAGAACAATTTTGGATACCTTGGAATATTATGAGGTCCACCCTGAGAAGCAAATGGCTTTGATGTTCCTGGATGTGCAGAAAGCCTTTGATAATGTGAATTGGATATTTATGATACAACAAATGGAACAAATGAACTTTGGTAAGAACTTTATTCAAGCCATACAAACGATACACCACAAGCAAACAGGCAAGATAATGATAAATGGAGAACTGACAGATCACATTGAAATAAAAAGAGGCACGAGACAAGGCTGTCCACTATCACCGCTACTTTTTGTCTTAACATTAGAAGTTCTAAATAGAAAGATTAGAGAAGAGGAAGAAATAAAGGGAATGACTATTAAAAAAGAAGAATACAAGCTGCAAGCATTTGCAGATGATTTAGTTTTTATTCTTGAGGAGCCACTTGAATCTGCATCTAAATTGATAGGAAAAATTGAGGAGTATGGAAAAGTTGCAGGCTTGAAATAAATAAAGACAAAACAAAGTTCTTGACAAAAAATATACCAGCGATGGCAAACCTTTTTTGGCTCGCGTGCCACAAGTGGGGGGAGCGCAGGGGGGTCATGTGTGGGTGTGCCGCACCCATAATGCAATGCGTGCCCCCCCAGTGCGCATGTGTGCACAACGCGTGACCCGCCCCCATTTTTACATGCTTTTTTCGCCCTCCCCAGGTTCCAGAGGCTTTACAGGAGCCTGGGGAGGGCGAAAAGAGCCTCCCCCGCCCCCCTAGAGGACATCCGGAGGCTTCAGGGACCGTCCGGAGGCTTCCCTGAAGCCTTTGGAACGCTTAAAACCACCCTCCGAGCAAACCGGAAGTGCTCGGAGGGTCGTTTTAAGTGCTCCAAAGGCATCAGGGAAGCCTCCGGACGGTCCCTAAAGCCTTCGGAACGCTTAAAACGACCCTCCTTCCGGTTTGCTCGGAGGGTCGTTTTAAGCACTCCGAAGGCATCAGGGAAGCCTCCGGACGGTCCCTGAAGCCTTCGGAACGCTTAAAACGACCCTCTGAACAAACCAGAAGTCACTTCCGGTTGCTCGGAGGGCTGTTTTAAGCGTTCCGAAGGCTTCAGGGAAGCCTCTGGACGGTCCCTGAAGCCTCCGGAGGGCCTCAGGAGGGGCGGGGGATGCTCTTTTCACCCTCCCCGGGCTCCTATAAAGCCTCTGGAGCCTGGGGAGGGCGAAAAATGGCTTTTAAAAAGGTGAACTCAGCTGACAGGGCAGCACCTCGCATGCTCTGACAAATGGCTCCGCGTGCCACCTGTGGCACGCGTGCCATAGGTTCGCCATCACTGAAATATACCATCAAAATTGAGCCTAAAATTTTGGTTGCTAAGCAAGAGCATTGTTAAGTGAGTTTCACCACATTTTCCAAGTTGGTCATGCCAAACCCGGTCACATGACTGCCAAGCCATTCCCACCCAGTCATATGATCGCTGAGCCACTCCCACAAAACAGGCCACACCTACAGAATAGGTTCTAAAAAAATTTGAAACCCACCACTGCTCTGATAATGCAGCCTAGGACTGCATTGGCTTTTTGGCAACTGCAGCATACCAATGGCTGATATTTAAATGATTATACACTAGGACTCCTAGATCCCTCTCAAGTTACTGCTGTTGAATCTCCTATTTTTACCTCCTATGTTCCTCCTATTTTACACCTGTGCATTTGGTTTTCTTGCCTAAGTATAAGACTGGCTCAGACGCCCATATGGCTTGGTATATAAGGCAGAACTAGAACTCTTAGTCTCCCATTTTCTATCCTGGTGCCTTAATCACTACACCAAATATATCTGTGCTTAATAACTTATGTAAAAAGACTGCTAGTCTAATTTTTTAAATGTCTGCAAAAAGGTTGACCCACCTCAACAGCTTCCCTTAATGAACTGTTTCTGCATCTCCAGAGAGTTCTGTTTTGGTTGTGGAAAATTTTCAATCTACTCTTGTGTCACAGTCAGACTATTTCCTCAAAAGAAAAAAAACTATTGCCTGGTGTTGCATTTAAAGAAACAACCAAAATGGAGATGGAAAGATACCACATTAAACCATAGTTTACAAACAGGGCAATTTTCTCAAAATTTGAGCCCTCCAAAATCCTCTCAGAACTTGGAGATGTTTTTCATTCCCCGCAGTAGTGGGATTCAATTTTTTTACTACCGGTTCTGTGGCTTTGTGGGTGTGGCATGGCTTTGTGTGCTTGGCAGGGTAAGGATATGGTAAAATCTCTATTCTGTCCCCACTCCAGGGGAAGGTTGCTGCAAAATCCCCATTTCCTCCCGATCAGCTGGGATAGATGGGGGCGGGGCCAGTCAGAGGTGGTATTTATCAGTTCTCTGAACTACTCAAAATTTCTACTACTGGTTCTCCAGAATTGGTTAGAATCTGCTGAATTCCACCTCTGATGCCCTGTCTCAGTATGTTCTGAATTCCATGTCCCTTCATGGCTTTGGTTTTAAACTTAAAAAATTAATCATCCCACTCCAAATTGTATTTTGATGGGGTTTGTTTAGTCCTTTAGTCTAAAGAAAATGCACCTCCTCCAGTGTCTGTCCTCTGGAAAAAGAACCCTCTGATCTGGATGGAGGACAGAGACCTGGCAATGTTTCAAAGGATTTTGAAGGCCTGGCTCTTCACCCAAACCCTTAATGAGAGTTATTGAAGCATCCTTTGGACTATGTAAATTTGTTCTTCATTCCCATCTGGTGGTTTTTCGGGTGGGTGGGTGGGTTGATCACTCTTTCCATCTTCACTCCTCATTTTTCTCTATCACTGTCATTTTTAAAAAATATATATTTTACTTATATCCCTTATATATAATCATTGAGAGTTCAGGCAGCATACACTATACATTTAATTAATAACAACCACAACCAAGAAAGCATCAGAACAAATTTAAAACCAAACTAATTTAAAAGCCTAGACTACTTTTCTGATATTATTGTTTATTGTATACCACCCTCTTTGAGGAAGATAGGTGGTTCAGAAATTGAAAAATAAATAAATAAATTGTTGTGGTTGTGGCACTCTTCTTTTATGTATTAGGATAGATTTTTTTGGTTCTTTTGTGGCCTTCATAAACAACATGTGCCTAACGATGATTGGAAATGTGTGATGTATATGTTTTAATGTACAATGTTCTCCTCTAATCAGAAAATAAAGCAATATCTTTCACCTGGGAAATGGTTTTAAGATATTTACAATAACTACATCCTGAAGCCTCAAGATGTGAATCTCCTGTTGGGAATATCAAATGTTATATAGTATATCAGATAAGTAGCACATGTTTATTAGCAGACCTGAGAAGGTAGCCTCTGAAACCATCCTACTATTTTCGTCAATACTCTTATGACCAATGGAAGGAAAGAATTATCCATGTTTCCTTCCCAGATACATGCTTGCAGCAGGAAATGTGGATAGGAGAGGGGGGGGGTTGTTTCTATCGGACCAACAGAGGTTTCCCTAGGACTGGACCACACCACACCAAAGCAAGGCAGAAAAATAGCATTTATGCTGCCCTGCTGTGCCCTGAAAACATTTGCTGCAACATATTTATTTTATTAAAGATGAAACTTCATGCTCCAATGAACACAAGGGAGTGCACAGAGTTTTCTCTCTTAAATGTCTGAAATGGTATAGGACCATGATGGAGAATCTATGCTACATGTGCCACAGGTGGCACGTGGAGCCATTTGTCAGGGCACGCAAGGCGTTGCCCTGAAAGCTGGCCAACCAACATTCGACCTTCTTTTGAGGCCATTTTTGCCCAGAGCGTGAAAACTGGCCCTACAGGCAAACCGGAAGTTTGGAAACGTACTTCCAGTTTCCTTGTAGGGCCGCTTTAGCACTCTGGAGCCTTCAGGAGGATTCCCTAAAGGCTCTGGAGGGCAAAAAACAACCCTACGAGCAAACCAGAAGTAACTTCCGGTTTGCTCGTAGGGCCAGTTTTAGCCCTCCAGAGCATTCAGGAGCCTTTAGCCGGAGGGCTAAAATCGGCCCTACGAACAAACTGGAAGTCCATTTCCGAACTTCCGGTTTGCCCATAGGGCCAGTTTCTCATACTCCGAAACTTCCCTGAAGCCTCTGGAGGGCTTCCCGGGGGTGGGGTGGTGGTGTCAGGGGAGACTGTTTTCCTATAACACCTCTGAAACCTGGGGAGGGCAAAAAAGCACGCCAAAAATGGGGGGGGGAGTGCTGGTCATGTCCGCATGTGCACTGGGGTTGTGCGCATAGCATTATGGGTGTGGCATGCCCACGCACGACCCCCCTGTGCTCCCCCTGCTTTTGACACGTGAGCCAAAAAAAGGTTTGCCATCACTAGTATAGGATCTCCTGCTTGAGCAGGGAGCTGGACTAGAATGCCTCCAAGATCCCTTCCAGCTCTATTCTTATTCTGATTCCTATTTATTTACACAATGAGTTAAAATTGGTTAAAGGTCAGTGATAGATGAGAAAATCTCATTCAATGAAATTCATGGATGTGTGGATGTGTGTAAGTTTTTACTTTCTTTTTGATAAATCTAAACATCCAAAGTCCACAAAGACAGCAGATCCTGGAGAATATCACCCATTTAGACTCTTTTATTGGCATCCCCCAACCCAAAGGCTACACATCTGGAGTCTCTGGCTTGGCCTTGTTTACCCAACTTCCATTAGACCAGTGCTTCTCAATTATTTTCTGTCATGCCCCCCCTAGGAAGAAGAAAACATTTCACGCCCCCCGCGCGACTGTAAATAGTATCATTTGTCTATAAAATTGTTATAAGTACACCTCTGCATAACACTGTATCCTTATTAACGTATAAGAGAATAAAAAAAGAAAGAAATGTGGATCAATTTACAATAAAGAATAGCTTTATTAACTGTAGCAGAAAAGATTTAAAGGAGCACAGGATTTAAAGGAACACAATATTAAAAAAAACTTTAACCTGCAAAACAAAAATATATAAAATAATTTGAGCTGAGCCCCCCTTTATGGAGCCTCGCCCCCCCCCCCTGCGGGGCCCGCCCCACTATTTGAGAAGCACTGCATTAGACTAACATCTTTCCTCTCCATTCCGGGGACCAGTTGGGATCTGGGAGCATTTACCTCCCCTTTCTGACCTTCACTTAGATTGGAAAAGAGTGACCTCAAAGGGACACGGAGCAGAGGATCACTTTACTGGCATGCTGCTAAACATTAAGAGGGATGGAACTTTGATCATTTTGCCACATACACATCCTTTAATGAAGCCACATTGGTTGATGGTGAGTTGGGTGATGCTGCGAATGTGTTGATCAAAGATTCTCTCAAAGATCTTCATAGTGTGAGACAGAAGGTGGATTGGGTGATAGTTGGCATAGTCAGCTGGGTCACCTTTGTTCTTGAAGATGGGAACTGTTACGTTTGTTGACCAATCAGTTGGTAGATGGCTAGTGTTCATTACAGCATTGAAGAACTCAGTCAGTCAAGGTATCTCTGTGTCTCACACTTCCTTTAGTTTCCAAACATCTGCAAGCAGATGGTCCAGTCCAGGACCCTTCACATTCTTTATTCTGTCCACAGCATTGTTGACTTCTTCCTCAGTTATGAGTGGAATGGGTCCATGGGTTGGTGTACATTCTGGAATTTGTGGATGGGGGAATTCAATGTGGATGGAAAGCTGTATGCATGGAGAATTATATATGTGCATGCCTTTGCAATTTGCAGGAAATGAAAAAGGACTTTTAGTATCGCCTTTGGTGGAAACTCAGAAAATGCAGAGATCTATCTATTCTAGTTACTGGGATAAAATTACAAGGAAGTAAATTTCTATTCTCCATAGTGTTGTGCCACCTAATTCTCTCCCCAACTCACCAATCCCAGTTAATCACCCACCAACTCAAAAGTGGTATGAAGCTGGTTCGGACCGGTTCGGGAGAACCAATAGCAGAAATTTTACCTGGTTTGGAGAACTGGCAAATACCACCTCTGGCTGGTCCCACCCCCACCTGCCCAGTCACCTGGTTGCCACTCACCCCTGCCCGCCTGCTTGCTACTCACCCTGCCTGCCCACTTGCCCCTCCTTGCCCCACCCGCCCCTCCCCTTCACTCCTTTTCGTGCCTCACCTACCTAGAGTCACGCCAGCAACATAGTTGCTGCTGCTGCTCTCTGGACTGGTTCCCTCGCTTGCCTTGACCACATGGCCCAGCTGATTTCTACCTGGTAATTTCTGCCTTCGTTCACTTGCCCAGCTGTCTCCCATGCTGCCACCCTTCACCTGGCCTGAGAAGGTAAGGCTGTTGATGAGGGAGGGGACCCTCCATGTTCAGCAAGGCTTGGCCATGTTTCAGGCCCAGCTCCAGGAAGGAAATCCAACAGAAACTGCCTGGTCAAGGTACATAGTTCCCCAGCATGGTGCTCGCCCCTGAGGGTCGCTTGCCTGCTGCTCAGAAGCACACTCCCCTCATCCCCAAAACACTATAAAGCCTCGAGAGTGAGGGGGATAAAGATGCCAGCTGGCAGGCCTGAAGCATTGCTTGCTTTGTTCTCCTAAGTCCCACCTCCATTCTTGCAAATTCCACTGCCTTTTCTCTTTCCACATGGCCCTCCCAATCTTTGAGACTGCAGCCGTGGCTACCTAAATGAGAAAGAAGGGGGACGAAAGGAGCTAGGAAGAGAAAAGGAAGCGAGCAAAGCAAGCGAGTGAACCTTCAGGCTGCCCTCCTTACTCCCCCTTGCTCCCAAGACAGCCATCTGGAATGGCAACAGCAGCACACATAGCTGCCTTTTCTCTTGCCATGCGAGCTTTGAGACTGCAACTCCCTAAAGATAATGGCACTGCGCAGTGGTGATATCTATTTTTTTTTTGCCACCGGTCCTGTGGGTGTGGCTGGGTGTGTGTGTCATGTGACCGAATGGGTATGGCCAACTTTTTTTCACTTTTTAAAGCATTTTTCCCCTGCCTGTTTGGACAAATAGGTAGAGAAAAAATGCTTTAAAAAGTGGGAAAAAATGGTTCCAACGATTGCGCGGATCAGCTGTGAGCCACACAATTGTCAGACCCTCTTTATTTCACTTTTAAAGCATTTTTTCCAACCTATTCAGGCCCATTCACTCACATTGCCCCCTACCAAGTCACACCCACCAAGTCACGCCCACAGAACCGGTAGTAAAAAACCTTGAATCCCACCACTGCACCAACTCATTCATCCATCATTAAAACAGTACTTTATAATCTTCTCAGACAAATTAAATTATTAGATGGATCAGAAGAAGAAGAAGAAATAACAATCCTGAAACATCATTGCTTATTAATAATCAACAGGACACCAAATTTATTTTATGTATAAACAATTTAAAGGAAAATAGCACAGCAAATGAAAGAAAACTAAAAAATTATGAGACAAAATAACATATATGTATTGGCTCAAAAATCTGTTTTCTGAGAATTTTCTTCCTATCATTGATTCTTCTAAACATTAAGTGGGGCATCCAAAAATACTTAACATGTCAGACAACTGGCCAATGTTTGCACATAAATTCTGGAATTCTTCATCCTGACATTCGTCTTCACTTGGCCATCTCTCAATCCAGGTGCTCTTTGTAATGAGATAGGAAATTCTGGAAAGAGGAAACAGGATAGCTTAAAATTTAACCCTGCAAGGAAATTAGTTCAACTGTCTCCTGTTGGAGCAATGTGCTATGCTTGGACTGAATCCATTTATACATTTTAATAATTTCATCCTTGCAGAAGATACTATGCAAGAAGCCAGAGAAAAAGCGCAGATGACTCTCAGATGAAACCATCAAAATAGCTGAGCAAAGAAAAGCAGCCAAAGCAGCAGACAAATGGGAAGAAGCAAGAAGACTGAGTGCAGCTTTCCAGAGAGCAGTAAGGAAGAACAGTGACATTTATCGGGATAAGCGGTGTAAAATCTCGAAGCAGACCATGAAGGGTCACACCAAGAATGCTTTTAGGCAAGTCAAAAAGATCAGAGGACCATTTATTGCTCCAAAAAGCATCATTAAAAACAAGTAAGGGGAGGAGAGGTGGGGCTGACGTCATAATGGTACGACATGCAATCTTGGAGCTCCAAGATCACTGTAGATATCTCTGCTGCTGGATGGTCCTTTTGGACCTAAACCGTCCCATAGAGACAGTGATAGAGAAGGGCACATCCTGCTGATCCCAGGGTCATCACAAACTCCCTGGTAGATCCAGGAGAAGCCCTTTTTCCAGCCACAGAGAAGCAGCCATTGAAGCTGCTGAAAGTTGGGACAGCTCCAAAACGGAAGGAAAGCAGGAAAGAAAGTGTGTCGAATTGGTGAGATAAAATTTATTATTAGAAAAGAGAACACCCAAAAAGATTAAAAGTAAAGTTAAAATTGAAGACAGAAGAGGTTAAATGGCGAGATTAAGCCTGAGTCAAACTTAGTGTGTTATTTTTCTTTAATCTTTTAATTGATGGAATTTTTACAAATGCTTCTTACTTTTTAAACTGGACCAGTTTTTCTTCTTCTTTTTTTCTTTTTGTTAATATTTATTGATTAAGACTCTCTTTCTTTTTCATTTTTCAATGCTCTATTGCATTTTTCCTAAGAACTTCTCTTTTTCTCCTTAAGTTTGGAATATAAAGAGGGGAGGAAAAGTAGAGGAAAAGAAGTAACACTGCCACTTAGAGGCTTGGAGGCTTGGAAACATAGTTTTTCTTTTTTTCTTTGAACATTTGATCTACATTTCAAGGTTTCTGAGCTTGTTTATTGAAAATGATAGTGGGAAGAGCATGGGTTGTTTATACAGGTGCTCCTCTAGGGTACTATCAGTAGCTGGATTGGAATGAAAAGAAAGCCTTGACTTTCTTTTCAGAAAGAGAGAAGATTGCAGTGAATTTGTTTGGAATTTAATAAAAAAAGCTTTGGATTCTATAGTGACAGTGTTTACTAACTGGAGGAATGGCACAACACGAAAAAGAAAAGGAAGTGACATTGCAAATGATTATGCAAGAAATTCAAAAAATACAAGTAAGAACAGAGAGCATTGAAAAGAGAATGGAAATATTGAACAAAGAACAGAAAAAATAGATGGAAATATTGAGAATATTTACCAAATGATGATGAAATATGAGGACAGAGTTCAAAAAATTGAAGAAAAAGATGAACAAAGAGATAAGAAAATTGGTGATATTGACAGCAGATTGAGCGTGGCTGGAAAAGACAAGAGTGGAATATTGAAATGAGAAATCGACAGATTAGAATTTTACCTCAGATTCCAGAATATAGAAGAAGAAAAGGGAGAAAAGTTGGCAGAAGTAATGATAGAAATTTTGGCAGAAGCATTGGTGATAACCAAAGGGAAGTTGATGGAAGGAACAGACGGAGGGTTTCAAGTCTTTACAAGATATGCAATGAAAAACAAGTTGCCAAGAGAAGTCGATATAAGATTTACCAAGAAAGCAATTAGAGCAAAAATACTACAAATGACAAGAGATATAAGATTGCACTACTATTGGAAGGATACAGCATGATGTAATGAAATGCTATAATAAAAAACTAATTTAAATTTAGTTAAATTTAGAATATTATGCATAAAATGAAGTAATAATAGTTATAATCAAATAAATGATTAACAATGATAATAATGCATACACACACACACACACACATACTAGATTGATAATATGAAATTTTATATAAATTGTAAGTGAGGACTATGGAGAGGATGCATAAAAGTTTTGTAACCAAAGATAAATAATTTTATATAGAATACTATATAAAGAGGTAATATTACTGGATGGTGTTAGGATGATGTCATGAAATGCCATAATATAAATTTATTCAAAATTTAGAATATTTAGAATATCTCACATAAAAGGATGTAATAATAGTTATAGTCAAATGTTTTATAATGATAATAATTGTATACATATATATTAGATTGATAATATGAGATTCTATATAAATTGCAAGTGAAGACTATGGTGAGGAAGCACAAATGTTTTGTAACCAATCAACATACTGTATGTAACTGGAGGATGGTTTTTATGTTTGTTTGTTTTAAAATTTTAAAAAAAATCTTTAAAAAAACAAGTAAGGGAAAGAACTGACCAATCAATAAGACATCAAGAACAGATGGGGAGAATATACAGAACAGCTATATGCAGGTAGCAAAGGGGCCCAGCCTCAGGATGGGGTGGAAAGACAAGTAGAAATAGAACTGGCCATTCTTGAGGAAGAGATCATATGGATGATGAACCAACTCCCAAATAACAAAACTCCAGGTGTTGACACTTCCCTGCAGAATTACTGAGACCTGTTGTCAGATCCCATAAATCCCTATTGGGATACTGCCATTCTTGGGGGGAGGGGGCTAGGTGCATTCCTCAGTTTATAATCTTTTTCCTGATGCCTATGTATCCTGTACTTTGATTTACCTTCTTGGGAATGTAAGCGGGGGGGGGGAGGGGGGGAGACCATCTGTTTTGTCTCAGTTCTGAAGCCTCCAACAAGAGACTCCTGAGAACAATTTCTTATCACCTTCTCAGCCTGAGATTATCAAAACAACTTCGCACCTGTGGATTGTCTTGTTCAACATGGAACTGAGGGGAGGGGTTTCTAACTGCTTTATCCTAACTGAATTATGCAGAAAACCTCAGATCCTGCTTCCTTTGTCTTGCAATCCCTTTTCTTTCAATAAAAGATTCCTTTTGAACTGTTAATTGTTTCAAGAGTTTTGATTTCTTGAGGAGAGGCAGACCTGACTCCAGGTGTTGACACTATCCCTGCAGAATTACTAAGAACTGTACTACCCCAAGTCATTAGAGACCTGTGCCAGAAAATCTAGGAAACAAACACGTGGCCACAGGATTGGAAATGCCCCCCAAAAAGGGTGACTCTCCCTTTGATGGCTCCAATTATCTCACAATTGCTCTCATTTCTCAGATCAGGAAGGTTCTGCTTAAAATTATACGACAATATTTAGCATCAATCATCGAAAGGTCTAAGCCAGCTTCTCAGGGGGTTGTGAGTACCCATGACCATATTGCAAATGTGATATGGATTATGGAAAAAATCTTGGGAATATCAAAAGATCATTTACATGTTCTGCAACCACCAAAAAAGCCAATGCAGTGCTAGGCTGCCTTAACAGAAGGGTAGAATCAAGATCACATGACAAGCCACTTTATAATGACTGCATCCAATTTTGATCACCACAATATAAAAAAGATGAGAAGAGTGCAGAAAAGAGCAACATAGATGATTATGGGGTTGGAGGCTAAGAATAGTTGCAAGAATTGGATATGACACTGAGCTTGTGGATCAGAAAGGTCAGCAATTCGACGGCTTGAATCCCTAGAACAGATCTGCACAAGCAGAGGGTTGGACTAGATGACCTCCAAGATCCCTTCCAACTCTGTTACTGTTACTATATATCAAGTCTGGTGAAAAGAAGGACTGAGGTGACATGATAAACAATATTTGAGGGGCTGCCACAAAGAAGAGAGGGCTGACCTATTTTTCCAAAGCACAGGAAGGCAGGAAAAGAATCAATGGATGGAAACTAATCAAGGAGAGAAGCAACCTAAAACTAAGGAGAAATTTCCTGACAGTGAGAACAATTAATGAGTGGAATGTTTTGCCTTCAGAATTTAGGGGTGCTCCATCACTGGAGGTTTTTAAGAAGAGATTGGATAGCTATTTGTCTAGAATGGTACAGAGCCCAAAAGACCTCAAAGTCCCTTCCAATTCTTATTCTGTTATCTGTTCAATATAATCAAAGAAGTAAGAATTCTGTTTTCTTCCTGAATATCAAAAAGACTACACTCATGACTACTGTAAGGAAAAGAAACATATAAAAAAATTGATGGTGAAGAGATAGAATGTGTGAAAAGTTCACATTCCTAGAATTGCAAATAGCTCAAAGCTGTGAATGCAGCCCAGAAATAAAACATTGGATCGCCCTGGGTTGCACAGCAATGACGAACATGAGCCAAAAATGGAAAAGCAAAGACATCAGACTGGCACACAAAATGTAGGTTAGTTCCCTCTATTATATTCCCCGAAACTACTTATGGTTGTGAAAGCTGGGCCTTAAAAAAGCAACACAGGAAGAGAATCTCTAGTTTGAGCTCTGGTGCTAGAGAAGGCTCCTGAGTACTCCTTGGACAGCAAGGAGTAAGCACTGGACCCATCACACCAGAAATGTCACTAGAAGGCAAAAATCACAAAAGTGCATCTCACTTACTTTGGCATGCCATGCGGGGGAATTCACTAGAGAAAGTAATTATGTTTGGAGAAATTAGCGGTAAAAGGAAACTAGGGCATCAAAGAACATGGCGGCTGAACACTATCAAAGATGACACTAACCAGACCACACAAAATTCAAATGAATAGTGCAAGATCAGAAGATAGGGAGAGACCCCGTGGTGGGTTCCGGCCAGTACGGCCGATACTGCTGTACCGGTAGTAGCTGGGAGCAGCTGACAGCGTACTGGTACGGTAGCTCGTTTGGCCCACCTGTCCACCTTCTATACCTGTTTTTAAAGCAAGCGGCCAATTGCACATGCACGCACAGTGTGAGTTCCGACAAGCAGCTGGGTGTCACAGGGGCGGTGGAGTGCGCATGCATGCGCAGCACATGTGCACAAACAGGACACGTGGCCCCATGAGCAACGTACCGGTAGTGATGGAGAGAGGAACCTACCGTTGGAGAGACCTGTACTATAGCTAAATGTCTATGAAGATTTTCAGTCATCCAGGTCATGGTTGTCCCAAAGGTGCTTTTTCAAAATGTTTTCAAGAGTCCAGTTGCCTTTTGAAAAAGCATCTTTGGGACCTGAACCATAAAATTGCCAAAAGCTGGACTCGACTGAACCCAAAGCATCATCCTCATCCTCATCATCCTCATCATCCTCATCATCCTCATCATCATATATTCAGATTAGGGTTGCTTTCAAAAATGTAACACAACATTCCATGGCACTGTAGATATATTTTAGGTGTTCTGTGGATTTGATAGCAGAAAAATAAAGCCTATAAAATTTTAGAATTTTTTTAAAAAGTGAAGCACATACTTATCTTTCATGTGCCACAGGTCACTGCTGAGACCCCAGATCAGATAATCATTGTCCAGCTTCAGATTCAGAGCCTCCTGGCATTTCCTTTGACTTACATACTGGCGGGCCTTTGCTTGTGGATTTTGGTCAGTGCCTGCAGAAATTAGATAGAATCTGAATAAATATTTCAATAGGGACATAGTCTTACATTGGAAAGTTATGTTAAGTGACCAGAGAAGAAGGAATAGATGCATTTAGTGGGTGCATTGGCCCTTTCTTCAACTTCTGTTGGTCCATATTTATCACCTTGGGGCAAACAAACCATCTTCTCAGCTCTACCTTTTTCCTCAGAGAGGCAACACAGATACTGCAGCACCTGACCCTGAAAAACCAGTTCCCTATCTCAGTACTGGATCCCTTTTCAGGCTAACCTCATCTGTCTGTGGATCATCCGGGGAAGATTCCTATCAACAGAAGTGAAAGGAAGGCCACTTTTGCAGAGGGAAGGAGGCCCATTGACAGCCCCCCCACCTTACAACAGATCCTTCTCACACTGGTTGGCGGATCTTCTGATTCACTGGAGCAGATTGATCAGGATACAGAAAACTGGTAGAAAGCTAAAAATGGCTCCTTCCTCTTTTTCTGATGTAACTCATCCCTAGCTCCTCATCCTCATGGAAAAAATCCTTATTTGAAACAGAAACATTCTGTTTAGAAAAACCCTACGGTGAGCTTGAATTACAGTGATAATGATGAGGAGTAAGATGTTTCCTCTCTTTAAAACACAGAAAAAGAGTGGAGAGATCAGTTTAAAGGCAGGCTCCTCTTACAAGCAAGAGTTCACCAGACCTCCACCTGTTTCGGCATCCTTACTGTAACCAGAAGCTTTACAAGGGAGACTTTGTTTTAAGAAAGCAGACTGAAATCCCCTTATTCCTTTTGATAATTCATGAATGAGGGAAGTTTGAAGGAATTACTGAAATGCATTTGTGAGGATGATGAATCCCAAAGTGTTACCAAAAAAACTGGGAAATATTCAATCATGCGCATTTTGAGAGAACTTCTACCTGACTGCCAATGGGAAATACGGCACTTTACTGTTCCATAGATATGTGAACTTCTGTGCAATAAAATATGTCCTACATATTTTACAAACTTACAAATAAGGTTTTTAAGGGTGCCCTTTTTTACATTTTGAGAGAAAATTCTTACCTCTTTTAATAACTTCTAAAACATCCATGACATAGATATCATTACCGTCTTTTTCTTCTATTCGAAGCAGCTTGGTTTTGTAGACTTTTAAGAACAAAGACAGAAACAATACTCATTAAGACAGCTGATTATTTATTCACCATGACTGGCATAATCAGAGAGGCACAGGTGCTGCTAATTGTCTGTGGAGATTCCCAACCATCCAGGTCCCAAAGGTGATTTTCCAAAAGGCAACTGGATTTCCTGTCTTACCAAGAAAGTCCAGCTGCCTTTTGGAAAAGCACCTTTGGGACAGGCACTGCTAACCTTTCCACCTAGACTATGGGCACTTCCAGGCTGGATCCTTGTGGCAGTCTAGAATCCTCCAAGTGAGGCCGCTGAGTACTAGCTCCACTGTGTGGGGTTCATGGATGCAGGTTGTGTATTTTCTCTTGAGGTGCCCTGGTTCTATGAGTGTGATGCTATTATCAGTCATGTGAGGTAGTCCAGACAGGACCTATGGCCAGATGGACTAAAATTACTTTCCTTTCCCTTTTACAGCCCAAGAAACTAGGAAGGGTTTTTGGGGAGACATTTGCCCCACTTGAATTCCTTTTGTGTAGGCTAAGCTGCCCCTTGTCTAGCCATCTCCCAAGGCCATTCCCAGATACCATTACAGGTTTGTTGGACGGACCTTGGGAGACAAGAGGAAGATCTGCAGCCTACCTAGCCAACGGTTTGATGAGAGGCAGCTCAGTCTGTGGGTGTGGGAAAAACATAGGAAGAGTTTCAGAGGTGACCCTCCCTAGTTCTCCAGACTCTAGAAAAGGAGGATGGGAGAAATACTTTTGGTCTTCACAAATCTGTTTAATGTAACTTTAGGCTAAAGATCCTGCTGACGTGCCTGGCTGCTCTTCCTGTCTGGGCTATCTCGGAGGCTAAGCTTCCAAGAAACCCTTTCCCCCTTTTGTGAAAACTTTCACCTCCCTCCATTTTATAGCACTGTAGTGCTTAAACTCTGGGTTTTGAAGTTGGGGCCATGCAGATAACTGCACTTTGGCTTCATGCTGCTTTTTGAAGAATTGAGAGTGAAAACAATTAGTGTGTAGAGCATGAAAATGTTCCCCGGTGTTTTGGCTCTGCTTACTCATTGATACAGATCTATTTTTAGGAGCCATGAATTGTTATGCTACTCTGGAAGGTCACTTAACACACCAACAAACTCTGAAGCTAGCCTGACAGGGGAGGCTTCAGTGTTGTCACAATGGTGCTGAGGGATAGGGAGGGGGGAATAGTGATAGCTGGGGTTTTGTAGCCAAAACACAATAGTTTCTCCTGAAAACCAAGAACATTCCACAGGTGGCTGAAGAGGAGTGTAGTTTCCAAGCAACCAGACAGCACCTGATTGGACCATGTGACTTATTGTTTGGGAAAGGGGGAAAACCTTTACTTTTAATTAGATTCGAGGATTAATACCAAGCCCAGGAAGTTGAGGCAGAGATCAAGGGCAGAGGGACCACCCTGCCAAAGAATACATCAAGAGTTCAGAAGAGTGGCCAGCAAACTGCAGCAATGGCCTGAGTGGATCCTGGTCTACTTCTTTAAGGAAGGTTTGGACAAGGGACTGCTCCAAACCTGCATCTGCCTAGGGGTCCCTGACCGCATCCATGAATGGTATCAGATGGCAGTGGCCATGGACTTCGAGCTTCATTGCCATGAGAAGAAGGGACTGACTGAAAGGAAGCCAGAGAGCCAGCCAGAGTGGCGGCAACTCAGCTGACAGTCCAGTCCTCGCCAAGCAGATGAACAACTGAGGGGAACTTCAATGAAGCCAATCAAGTGCGGCCAGCAGGACCACTGAGTGGCTGAGTGCCTGCCTCCAGCCCCATGCCAAAGGCGAATATCTCAGAAGCAGCCAAGCTGAAAAAAATCACTGTGAAAAGCTACAGAGAGGGGAAAATTTGCTCGCCAAGCTGTTGAAGTCTTCCCTCTCCAGAGTGAGGAAGAGGAAACTCCGGCCCAGGAAGCCCAACCACCAATGGTCTACAACAGCAATGATGAGGGTGAGGATGACCCAATGGTAAGTGAAGCCATCCATCCATTCACCATCCAGTTGAGGCTAGTGGTGTACAAGACGGGCACAAGGGGAAGTGGAAGCAATCATAGACACAGGCTATACTTGTTGCCTGGTCAGCCTACCCATAATCTTAAGGCTAGGAATCAGGACAAAGGCCCTGATCCACCCCATACAATTTGAGCAAGTCAATGGGTCGTTAATAGGTGAAGTCTCTTCCATGCTCCTCATGGAGCCTGTCAGATTAGAGATCAGCTGGCACTGGGAATTCATCTATTTCGAGGTGGCACCCAAAATGACAGAAGCAATGATTCTAGGCCTAACATGGCTAGATAAATGGGGCTCCACCATCTCCTGGGAAGATGGCTGCAGAAAACTGAGACTGGGAATAGGCCCTCTCCCCCATCCCTGGGACACCACAAAGGGAGTAGTCCAGCTGTTTAGAAACACTAAACGAACCAAGACCACCACAGCCACCTCAATGCTGCTTCCCGCACCCTCCAGATCCCCAAGAAATACTGAGATCTAGTCAAGTGTTCTGCGAGAAAGAATGCAACTTGCTTCCCCCCCCACTTCCCCATGGACTGCACGATATAATTCATACCAGGGGCTAAACTTCCTAAACCAAAATGTACTCCATGACCCTTAAAGAAATGACATAGCTGAGAGTGTACATTGATACCAACCTAGCCCATGGATTCACACAGCCCACCAAATCCAGGGTGGCTGCCCCAGTCCTCTTTAAAGAGAAAAAAGATGGGTCGATGAGGCTCTCTGCATTAATTTTAGAGGAATACACACAGTAGGCCTGGAAAATACATACACATTCCCCCTCATGAAGGACATACTAGCCCACCTGACAAAGGGAAAGTGTTTACAAAACCAGACCTACGAGAGGCCTATTCCCAGCTACGAATTAAAGAAGGCGACAAATAGAAAACTACCTTCAACTGCCCCTTAGGGAGCTTTCAATTCAAAGTGATGCTCTTTGGCCCACAAGGAGCACCCAGGGTCTTCATACAGTTGATCACCGAGGTGCTGCATGAGCACCTATACAAAGGGGTCCTCGTGTACTTAGATGACATTTTCATCTTCCCCAAGACCCTTGAGGAACACATCAAACTAGTTCGCCAGATACTAAAGAAACTGCTTGGGGCTAAGCTATATGCAAAGCTGTCAAAATGTGAATTCCACAAGTCCAGCCTAGACTACCTGGGCTACCGAGTGTCAAGTAAAGGCATGGAAATGAACCCGGCAAAAGGTAAAGTGGTCCTAGACTGGTGGACCCCTTGCACCTGAAAGCCGCTTCAAAGCTTCCTGGGGTTTGCAAACTTTTACAAACAGTTCATCCCCTTTCTTGCTGAAATTGCTTTGCCTATCACTGACCAAGCCAATCCCTAAACTGGAACCTAGAGTGTCAGCGGGCATTCGAGGAGCTCAAAAAGCTATTTGCCAAGGAGCTGATCCTCAAACATCCCAATCTAGAGCAATCCTTCATGGCCAAGCCAATGCCAGTGATGTGGCCATTGCATGGATCCTCCTTCAAAGAAACACAGAGGGTAACCTGCAACCTTGCGCATATATCTCCAAAAAATTGACAGAAACCGTGAGGATGTGGGCAGTGTGGGAGAGGGAAGTCTGTGTGGTCCAGTGGGCCCTACTAATGTGGCAACACTTTTTTGAAGGCAGCCGTGCCTTTTGAGGTGTGGACCAATTCCAAGAACCTGGAGGCACTCAACACCCACCCCCCCGACTCTCCATAAAACAAGTCCAACGGGTGCAGTAGTTAAAATGGTTTAATTTTGAGCTGAAATACATCTTGGGGGGTAGGAACTCCTGGCCAATGCATCAACCACAATACAACAGCAAACATGAGGAGGTGGTCCATGCCATGCTCCCTCACCCCCAACCAGCAGTGCAAGCCACAATCAGGGGACAGGTGAAGTGGCAAAGAAATACAGGTGGGGGAGTGATGAACCAAAGGCTAAAATATGAACTGCCAAATGACCCATGCTACAAGGACAACAAGGGGGTACTGACCCTCAATGATGGACTACCATAGAAAGGCTCAAAATTGTACATGCCCAATAGTCTATGGGTCCAAATACTGCAGAAAAGTCACAACTCCAAGCAAGTGGGGCACTTTGGTTATTTAAAAAATTGGCCACCAAAACTGGCCAGGAAGTAATTTTGGTGGCCAAAGATAAAAAAGGACATTGAGGACTATGTCAAGAGCTACACCAGTTGTGCAGCCAGGAAAAAAAGGCCAGGAAAACCCCCAGGCTCCAACAAGTGACAGATCCATCCCAGCCCTGGGAGGAGATTGCCATGGACTTCATTGTAGAACTCCCTTATAGTGGGGGAAATACAGTCATTTGGATCGTAATAGACTTGTTCTCAAAACAAGCCCATTTCATAGTTTGTCCTGGTCTCCCATCCACAAATAAGCTGGCCAAATTGTTTGTGAAACACATCTATAGGCTGCATGGGGTTCCCTGCAGGATCATCTCTGATAGGTGGGTCCAATTTACCACCACGTTCTGAAGGGAGTACATAAAGTCCATTTGGTCCTCACAGGGGCTTAGCTCAGTGTTTCATCCAAGTACCAATGGGGTACGGAATGAGTGAACTTGATGGTGGAGAAATACTTGAGGTGCTATGCCGACTATCAAGAAATGAATTGGGCAGAGCTGCTGCCGTTTGCTGAAGTGGCATATAACAATGCAGTGCATAGTAGCACCAGATTAACCCCTTTCCAAGTCACCAGTGGCATGGAATTCATCCCCATGCCTGAACTCCCTAGGGAGCCACCCTCATTGACTGAATGGATGGAGTCCCTAAAAAAAGCACGGGAGAATACCAAGTATTCGAGAAGCGGCAGAAACCCATAAAGTGCAAGCCGACAAAGGTCAAGTTCCCCAATTCCCTTTCCAAGTGGGAAACAAGGTTTATCTCTCAATGAAGTACTTGAAGCTAAAAATCCCTTGCAAGAAGTTGTGGCCCAAGTTTATTGGGCCTTTTCTGATAGTGAAAGTAATTGACACTGTTACCGTACAGCTTAAACTCCCCCACCTGTTTGGGAAAGTGCATCCGGTCTTTCACAGCAGCTTGTTAAAGCCGGTGGTAGGTTCCCAGCTCAGGCCAGTAGATCAGGCAATCCCAAAATCAATTGTAGATCAGGGAGAGAGGCACTATGAGGTCAAGTAAATTTTAGGTTCGAGATTGTACAAGGAGAGATTGCAGTATTTAGTGCAATGGATATGGTACCCACTATCAGAAGCTACCTGGGTCAAGACCTGTGATATGAAAGCTGATAGATTGGTCAAGCAATTTCATGTGAAATACCCCCAGAAGCCTAAGGGACCTCTGGGGGGAGGCAATGGGGGTTAGCTTGGGTCCTAATTAACCTCTTTGTGATTTTCTTTTCTTGCAGGAAGTTTTTTTCTTAAGGGGGGCCACCTGTCAGCTCTGAGGCTAGCCTGACTGAGACCATCTTGGAGGCTTCAGTGTTGCCACAATGGTGCTGAGGGATAGGGAGGGGGAAATAGATAACTGGAGCTTTGTAGCCAAAACAAAATAGTTTCTCCTGAGAACCAAGGATATTCCCATAGGTGGCTGAAGAGAGAAGTGTAGTTTCCAAGCAACCAGACAGCACCTTGATTGGACCATGTGACTGATTGTTTGGGAAAGGGAGGAAAACTTTTACTTTCAATTAAGTGAAAACCATGGGGACCTTTAGAGTCGGTATTCACCAGTCTGTGCCAATATGATACATCCAATGAACTTGTTCTTTGAGGAACTGCTTGCCTCAGAGTTCTGTTTGCTATGGGTGTTTTATTTGGAACCTTGACATGAGCAGCACCATGTTAATTAGAAAAATATCACTGTAGGATGAAGGTGTGTATTCTGAGGGTAAAAAAAATCCATCTTATAAATAAATTCAAAGTGGCTTCTCCAAATCATGTTAATTAGACATAGACCATTAACAATGAAAGACACCACTACCTTATTAATAAGATTCTACAATATAAATACCATAATCCACATTTGGATCGCAGGCTTTTTGAATTCGTAACGGGAGATCAATCTTTTCCTGCTGGTTGGAGGAACAGGTTTCTTCAAGGGGAGAAAAGAGAAGACAGAATGTTGGATTGACAGTTGAGGATACATCTTCTGATTTAAAAGACATTGCTAGGGCAAAAAGTAGCCAGCACAGAGCAGGTAACATCTCATTTTTAGAAGACATCTGTGTTTAATAATCAGAAACAAGTAACACTAATTTAAATGCAAGACCCTACTATCTAGAGCTAATTACATACTTAGTTCATAATGTGGCATTTCAAATGCTTGCAGTCTTATTTTTTCTGAAGAGAAAATCAGATAAGATTTGTACTGTATTTAAGGAGCAAAGAAAACACTGGCTTTTTCAAAAGCAATTCTACACCTCTGACATAAGGTTTATTATGCTCTGAAATAATTCAGTAATAACAGAATAATAGAGTTTGGGAGGGAACTTGGAGGTGTTCTAGTCCAACCCCCTGTTCAGGCAGGAACATTTCAGACCATTTAGGATCATTCAGACTTTTACCATTTCAGACAAACAATTGTCCAATCTCTTCTTAAACACCTGCAATGTTGGAGCAACCATTTTCTGGAGGCAAATCATTCCACTGATTAATAGTTCTAATTGTTTGGAAATTTCTCCTTAATTCCAGGTTGCTTCTCTCCTTGATTGGTTTCCAACCATTGCTTCTTGTCTTGCCTTCAGGTGTTTTGGAGATAAGGCTGACCCTCTTTTCTTAATGGCAGCCCCTTAAATATTGGAACATTGCTATCATGTCACCCCAGTCCTTCTTTTCACTAGGTAGACATACTCAAATCCTGCAACCATTCGTCATATGTTTTAGCCTCCAATTATCTTTGTTGATCTTCTCTGCACTCTGCACTCTTTCCAGAGGTTCAACATCTTTTTTATATTGTGGTGACCAAAATTGGATGCAGTATTCTAATTGTGGCATTATAAAGTGGTACTAACACTTCACATGATCTTGGTTCTATCTGTTTATGCAACCTGGCACGGTGTTGGTGTTTTTGGTAGCTGCAGCACACTGTTGGCTCATATTTAAGTGATTGTCCACTAGGACACCAAGAATATTGTCGCAATTATTACTATTGAACCAGGTACCACTTATACCACTGTTGGTGAATGTTTTCAGCACCAAGTGCTGCATTTGGAGTGCATGTGCCAGAAACTGGAAGAGCATGCGTATGTTGGGAAGATGTTCTTCTGGTTTCCAGCTGGTTTTTGCGCACGCATGCATGCCAAAATCCGGAAGACAAGACTGGCATGGACATGTGCACAGGGAGGCTGGTCTTCCGGTTTTTGGTGCTCCCATGTACATGAAGACCAGCTGGCTGGTGCGCCAGATTCCAGAAGAGCAACGGGTGACAGCTCGCATACTCAGAGAAATGGCTCTGTGTGCCACTTCTAGCATGCGTGCCATAGGTTCGCTATCACGGACTTATACTATACCTGTGCACTTGTTTTTTCTTGCCTAAATATAAAACCTTAACTTTTCTCTACATTGAATTTCATTTTGTTAGATAAGACACAGTGTTCAAGTCTATTGAGATCCATCTGGATTTTGAGCCTATCTTCCAGGGTGTTGGCCAGCTTGGAATGTCCCAACTTACCTTCTGCACATCGGCAAATGTTACCATCACATATCCTACTGAGAAGGCCTGTTCCTTTATCTGGATGGTAGAACTTGGTACATTTTTCATCTAAAGGAAGAATTAAACATTATGTCCATACGTCACATCAAGAAATCTATGATGATTATAGATATAATTATTTAGAAGAACAAAGAGTAACCCATTTTCTCAAGGATATTTCTAATATGTCTGACCTGACAATGCAATGGAAACTAATTAAGGGTATTGATCGGCTGATTGAATTTTGTTAAATATTTACCTGAGAAGCACAGAGCCCTACAATGCAATAAGAAAGGTATATCCCATTATATAATGGAGTTAGGAAGTTGGAACATGGACATCTGCAGAATTCTGCTCCTTTTGTCAAATGGCATTGCATTGGAAGTTTTGGGCATGCATGCAATGCCACAATTAACATGCAAAAGGTGTGGGGCTTCTGGTGTGACAATGTTTACATTTCTCATTTTAGCCCCCTTTGATGCCTCCTTGTATGTGCCACTTTTCCATAGCATAAAATAGACTATAGGTAGTCCTTAACGTATAACCACAATTGATCCCTGAATTCTGGTTGTAAATCATTGCTGTCATATGTTGAGTCTTCACATGACCAAACTTGGTTTTATAACCATTTTAATTATGGTCATTAAATGAGTCAGTGCAATAGTTGAGTCACATGGTCATTAAGCAGACTACATGGTTGTAAGTCTGAATCCAGTTTATCAAATGGAAGGCGACTACCTATAGTTATGATTCATATAGTCTGTTATAAAACAAATTCCGTCTAGTATTAAAGTCTCCAATTTTAGGGAGCTTCTGTGCAATATTACATATAATTTCCTGGCTCTGGTATTAACAATACCAATACTAAAATATATTATTATTGTTTTCACTTAGTAATCACAATTGGGACAAGCAACTTGATTGCTAAGCAGAAAATCCTATGACTGAAACTGAACTTATGACCTAACATCCCCTTGGTCGTTAAGCAAAGGGATGCAGTCACAGAATGAAAAATAACATGATTGTGACTTAAATTTTAATTCCACCTTTTAAACCATACCATATTAACTCTGCTAGTTCAAAGCAAACGTGTGCTAATTGCAAATAATGTAAATAGCAATCATATGACTGAGGGATGCTGCAATAATTATAAGCTGAAGGATTAGACACAAGGTTATTTTTTTAGCACCATTGTACCATAGCGGTCAGTAAGCAAAGCCTATAGATGCCTTATAATTGAAACTGTAGGCCAATACATGTAGTCCTTGACTTACAACCATAATTGACCCAAAATTTATGTTACTGAGCGAAAAATTTGTTAAGTGAGTCTTTCTCTTTTTTGCTACAGTTGTTAAGTGAATCATTGTAATGTTAACTTAGTGACATAGTTGTTAAATAAATCCAGTTTCTCCATTGATTTTGCTTGTCAGAAGATTGCAAAATGTGATCACATGATCCCGGGATACTACAACAGTCATAAATATGAGTTAGTTGTCAAGCATCTGAATTTTGATCACATGACTACAGGAATGTGAAAAATGGTCATAAGTCACATTTTTCAGTGTCATAACTTTGAACAGCCACTAAACGAATTGCTTTAAATTGAGGACTACCTGCAATCTCATATTTTCACTGAAATTAATGCTATAATAGTTGTAAATTGTAATTTTGAACGGTTGCAGCGTCCCATGTCTGTTGTTAAGCGAAGACTACAAGGGTCTTATAAGTGAGACTACAGGCCAATAATGTCATATTTTTGCTGCAATTAACAAGACCTAGTGAGAGTGAGATCAAAATGGGGACAAACTGACCTTCCAGGCAAGTTAGGTAGCCTGCCCAAGCCCTTTGACACAACAAACATTCTTAGGGTTGCGCCTATACGTAAAATCTGTGTAAATGCTTTGTACAGCAGAATGTCTTGGATGGGCACATCCTTTCCTGAAATTAAAGCACGATTCATTGATCTGTGCTGCCAACAAAAGTGAATTAGAACTGGTCATGGGTGTCTGTCGGTTCTGGTTTCTCATCATTTTCATCTCTGCAAATATGTCAGGTCTGGTTTAGGTTTAGGTTTATTGGATTTATATGCCGCCCTTCTCCCAAAGAACTCAGGGCGGCGTACAACATAAAAACACATATTACAAAAATTAAAAGAAAGATTAAATAGAATATCCAAAAAACCCAATAGACATTTACAATGAGATTTAGAAATTAAATTAAAATTAACAATTAAAATTAATAATTTATTTTATTCAGACCAGGCCAGCTTGCTGGAAAAGCCAACTTTTTAGGGCACGCCAGAAGGACCGGAGGTCAGGAATTATGCGAAGCTCTGGGGGCAGCTCTCCCCCTGGGGGTCACCAGCCGACACTGCCTGGCCGACGGCACCCTGAGGAGGCCAACTCTGTGGGATCATACTTGACGGTGGGAGGCTACCGGTGGCAGTAGGTGGTCTCGCAAGTACCCTGGGCCTAAGCCATGGAGCGCTTTAAAGATCATAATTAACACCTTGAATCGCACCCGGAAAACAACTGGCAACCAGTGCAGGCCGCCTAAAAGGAGTGTAACATGGGAGCACCTAGGTACCCTCATGACAACCTGCGCGGACGCATTCTGGACCAGCTGAAGCTTCCGGGTGCTCTTCAAGGGCAGCCCCATGTAGAGAGTGTTACAGTAGTCCAGGCAAGAAAGGATGAGGGAATGAGTGACTGTGCACAGGACATCCCGATCCAGGAAGGGGCGCAACTGGCGTACCAGGCAAACCTGGTAAAAGGCCCCCCTGTCACGGTTGTCAGTTGTTCTTCTAAACTAAGCCACGTATCCAGGAGGACTCCCAGATTGCGGGCCCTCTCTGAGGGGGCTAAAATTTCTCCCCCTATCATCAAAGGTGGTACAAGATGCACAAATTGGGATGACGGGAACCACAGCCACTCAGTCTTGGAGGGATTGAGCTTGAACCTGTTCGTCCCCACCCAGATCCGTACAGCTTCCAGGCATCGGAACATCACGTCGAGGGCATCGTTTGGGTGGTTTGTGTAGAGATGAAAAGTTGGTTATCATCACCGTATTGAGGATACCATACCCCAAAACCACAGATGATCTCGCCCAGCGGTTTCATGTATATGTTGAACAGGAGGGGTGAGAGAACCGACCCTTGGGGCACCCCACAAGTGAGGTGCCTCAGGGTCGATCTCTGTCCTCCAGTCAACATGAACTGTGATCGATCCGACAGGTAGGAGGAGAACCACCGCAAAACGGTGCCCCCCACTCCCAACCCCCCGAGTCGTTGCAGTAGGATAACGTGGTCGATGGTATCGAAAGCCACCGAGAGGTCTAATAGGGCCAGGACAGAGGAACAACCCCTGTCCCGGGTCTGCCAGAGATCATCAATCAACGCGACCAATGCCGTCTCCATGCTGTACCCGGGCCTGAAACCCGACTGAAACGGATCCATATAGGCAGCTTCGTCCAGGTACTGGGGAAGCTGAAGTGCTATCACCCTCTCAACAATCTTCACTACAAAGTGAAGGTTGGAGACTGGACAATAGTTGGCTAAAGAGGCTGGGTCCAGGGAAGGCTTCTTAAGGAGGGGCCTCACCACCACCTCCTTCAAGGCAGTGGGAAAGAACCCCTCTCTCAAAGAAGCGTTGGTAATCGCCTGGAGCCAGCCTCGTGTACCTCCCGGGAAACCGAAATTAACCAAGAAGGACACGGGTCCAGCACACAAGTGGCAGCACTGAGTCTCCCCATAATCCTGTCCATGCCCTTGGGAGTCACAGGGTCAAACTCATCCCAAATAGTTTCCACAAGATTCATCCCCGTAGACTCGCCTGACTCTACCCAGTCAGAGTCCAAGCCTGTCTGAATCTGAGCGATTTTATCATGCAGATACTGAACAAATTCCTCAGCCCTACCTTGCAAGGGGTTTTCCCCAGTTCCTTGATTAAGTAAGGAGTGGGTCACCCTAAACAGGGTGGCTGGGCAGTTATCTGCGGCCGTGATAAGAGCGGAGAAATGTTGCCGTTTTGCCACTTTTATCTCCACTAAGTAGGATTTAATATGAATTCTTACTAGTGTTCGGTCGGATTCGGACCGGCTGGCCCTCCAATCACTCTCTAGGCGTCTTTTCTGGCGTTTCATCTCCCGGAGCTCCTTGGTAAACCAGGGAGCTACCCGGGATCGGCACTGGGTCAGAGGCCGCAAAGGCACAACACAGTCCAAGGCCCCAGTGGCCGCTCTATCCCAGGCTTCCGCTAGGGCTTTGGTCGAAATGTGGGCAAGGGATTTAGGAAAAGTCCCAAGCTTTATCAGGAACCTTTCAGGGTCCATCAGGTTCCTGGGGCGGAACCATCTAATCGGTTCCGCCTCCCTGCGGCGAGGGGTAGCGGTATGAAAGTCAAGCCTGATGAGGAAATGATCAGACCATGACAAGGATTGAATAGAAATATCCCCTAAATCTAGATCATTCATCCACTGCCCAGAGTCAAAAATCAGGTTGAGCATGTGTCCCCCATTATGGGTGGGGTCCTGAATTAACTGAGTTAGGTCCATAGCTGTCATGGAAGCCATGAACTCCCGAACTGACTCGGATGCCTCGCCAATGGAAGGCAGATTGAAATCCCCCAGGACCACAAGCCTGGGGAAATCAACCGCCAATCCAGCTAACACATCTAGCAGCTCCGGCAGGGCCGATGAAACATAACAGGGAGACAGGTACATAACAAAAAGGCTCACCTGGACTCCAAAGCCTCACTTCACAAAAAGGGACTCACACCCACACAGTGACCTCCTGAGGTCCAAGATTTTCCTGGTGGGCATAATTCAATGAGGGGAACACCCCCCTCATGGCCCAACCAGGTCTCAGTAATACATGCCAGATCTGCTCTCCCCTCTTGTATGAGGTCATAAATGAGGGGAGCCTTATGTACCACAAACCTGGCATTAAGTGATACCAGCCAGAGACCCGGGTCCTGTAATCCCGAGGACCCAGGGGTGCGAGAGAGGCAATGAAGGTCAGAGCGCACGATCGCTCTTAAACAGCAAACACGCGTCCCCTGGACATAATTTGGCCCTAGGCCTCCACCGTATCTGCCCCTCCCACATACAGATGGCAAACCCCCAATGGAATGATTTAATGTCTCCCCCGGAATCCCAACCCTTTCCAGGACTCCCGACCCATGCTCATTAGTTAGCTCTGGCCTGTGTCCTGGCAGACTCCCCCCCAAGTCTGTCTGAGCCATCTGAATCAACCCCCGCTGCCCACCCCTTAAAATTTGATTAAAAAAACCCTGTTAACCCCCCCCCCCCAAAAGCCTCTTCTTCGTATGCCACCTCTCGGGAGCCCAAGATCCATCATTAAGGAAGCGTCTTGATAAGCAAGAGGCCATCCCCGGGAAAGGGAAAGTTCCCAAAGGGAGTAAAGTTCTGTTGCAGTATAATATAGAGGAGAGTGTGGCATCAACCAAAACCGAGTGACATCACAGGAAGATGGAATGGGGAGATGACATATCCACGGGGGGTGGGCATCCGACAGTGTTCAATGGGGTAGAGGGAGGCTTATGTCCATCATAGCCATGGTCAATGTTGAAGACAATATGTAAGGGTAACGGTCGGATATCAACATCGCAGCAGATGATAAATTGCGGGTGGTGAAGCGGCCAATGATGGTGGGGGTGAGGACAGCAGCGCCGACTGCTCCAACAACTCCAACAACTGAGCTCCGTCCATGTCAGCCGCACTCATATCCGTTGCCGGGACCGCACTCCATTAACCCAGTAATTAGTGTCACAAGGGGAGGGGCCAAATGGCACAGTACGGTGGTCCAGGTAACGGCGGTGATAGCGGGGGGAGCGCAACACAGGAGCCCTCCCACTCCAACCATGCCCACTCCAACTACCGAAACCATCTTCCGCTGGCATCAATGCCCATGCCAGCCGCCCCAGCCACTCCCCCACTAATCCAGTCTATCAGGTCCATAAACAGTGGGGAGCAACTGGGATAGTACCACTGATTAGTTGGATTAGAGATTTTTTTATATAGTTATTTTGTATTCTTTTAACATTTCAAAAATGTGTATGCATTTAAGAGTATGTGTCCCAAACAAAGGCTTTTTTTGCAATTTTGCCTACTATATACAGGTTTTACAGGTATTTTTCTCTGAAGTATTTTCATGATTTTGCACATTTCATGGTTAAGGAGCTGCACTGAAAATGCCATTCAGAAATAAAAATGACATTGAACTTTGAAAATGATAATTAGAATGGCAAAACTCTTCCTCAGCCATGATAAGCTCAGTACCACTTCCACACACCCCCAAAGATGAGCATCACTTTGCCCACCAGAGCAGAGAAAAACAGGGTCTTGGTGTCACTGGCTCTGTTCTCTGCCCCTCAGGAGGCAAGCAAAGGAAACTCAGACGAGAAGGCTGCCAAAGCATTGGACAGAGCGAGAGGTGGGTTCCTACTACTTCTGACTGGTTCAGTTGAACTGGTAGTAACTTGGCAGCCTGGGTTGCAGGAACTGGGCGACCCAGACCAGCCACATCCCCTAACTGGTTCTCTTGGCGGCACCATAGGTGCCACCATCTTGCTTTTGCAATTTTTGAAACGTGTGCACAGCTTGTCCCTGAGCAAACCGGGAGTAGCAGCAGCTGGAACACACCCCTGGACAGAGCTACCTTTAATATACCTTCAATATTCCCAAATAATTCATTCACTTCAGCTTTTATAAAATTGTTATAAAGAGATTTTTAGAAAATAAAGAATATTTTATAAACTATCAATTGTTGTTGGGCTTTTTGCCTAGTTTTTCCAAGCTCCAGTACCTTTGAGTTCCTTGGAAAAAGCCAGTGTGGTCTAATGGTAAATGTACCAGGCTAGAGGGGGAGACCTTGAGTAAAGTCCCATCTTAGCCATGAAGGCCACCTTGGCTGTCATTCTCTCACAACTGGACTCACTTCACAAAGTGGTTGTTGTGAGGAAATTAGGAGGAGGGAGATGTATTCAATACGTCTGCCATTACCTAGATTGTAGTAGCTGTACACCTTGACTGATCCTGGCTGAATGAAGCCAACTTCAAACTGCTTGAGAATCTTAAATTGCAGGCATTCATCCTCAGAGTGGGAGACCTGGGATGGAGAGAGAAGAGAATTTGTGGGTGCCAGTTTATCCATGGAGATAATTTCCCCCTCCCCTGAAACTCCATCTGAATAACCTCAAGGAAACTGCTTATTCTGAGTTCCTCAGGTTTGACCCAACAATTGAAGGGTTAAATTCTGCAAATCTGTCCAGGTTTCCCAGAATAAAGGGTAAGCAATGGAAAAGGTGAGAGGAACTGCAGGTTGAAATGGTGTCTTAGAAAATATTGGTCAAAAGTTAGAGAATTAGCGCATTGTTCCTGGGGTTTCAAACTCAAGGCCTGGGTGCCAGATCCAATCCACAGGGTGCTTAGATCTGGCACATGTGGACACCCTGGCAACAGCAAAGGACCGGCCCACAGTGCCTCTGCCAGTGAAAACAGAGCTCAGGAGGGCCGCCCATTGCCCCTCCATTTTCGCTGGCAGAGGGTTGCAGGAGATATATACAATTTAGAGGGGGGAAAATTTAGAGGTATATCAGAAAATAAGTACTGACCAAGGTGTGCTTATACTGAAGTTAATGCAAGTGGAGAAAATCAAGATGACTGCTAGAATTACATAGAGATCACGATAATAATCCCACAACTCTGACAGTCAGTTCTAGCATGCTAGTTCTCCTTGGCTGTTCCCTGCTTACTTCAGGTGTTTCAGGCCTCAAGGACAGAGCTCGAAGCTTTGGATATTTGGTTGGATACCATCATTATTTGGGCACCATCATCATATTGCAGCGTTACTCAGGGATATAGCTCTCTTTTTATCAATTACACCTTCCTATTTCAACCTCCAGTCCCCTCCATACCTTTAACTGGTCAGCCAGGCTATTCATTAACCATATACAGTATCTCTCTTTTGGGAAGATGTTAGAGCTGTGTACACAATAGTTGAACCAACATATATCAGGACGGGCTTGAGATTTCAAAATAGATGGGGTGTACTTGCTTACCCCATGCTTCCCTCTGATACCTGTCTGCCATTTATAAGTCAGGCCACCTGACAGATGGCAAGATATGCTGTTCTAAGCATATCTTGCCATCTGTCGGAGCGGGGGAGGGGAGTCATTATAATGTTCCTTTAGAGGGTTCCTATATTCCAACGGTCGCAGGAAGGGGTGGATGCGAGGACAGAAGAAGATTCTGCAGTCGGTTGGGAGACTGTGGGCGTTGGTTACGCCCGGTCGTTTGTACCAACCCCCGCATCCTAGGTGGTCAGGGCTTACAGAGCCGAGGCATGAGACTGATGTTGTGTAACGCAAGGTCCGTTGTTAATAAGGCTCCCCTCATCCATGTCCTGGTTTCTGAGGGGGAGCCGGACCTTGCAGGGATCACGGAAACCTGGTTGGGCCACGAGGGGGGTTTTGCCCCTCGTGGAAATGTGTCCACCAGGATACCGTGCATTCCATCAGCCTCGTGCCCGGGGTAGGGGTGGTGGGGTAGCGGTCATTATACGGGAAGTCCTGGCACCGAGAGAATTCACCGTACCTCAGATATCCGGATGTGAGACTCTAGGTGTGAGATGGGGCCCAGGGAGTCAGTTGGGCCTGCTGATTGCATACTTGGCTCCTCGCTATGCTTCAGCGGCCCTGCCAGAGCTCCTCGAGGTGATTGCGGAGGTGGCAGTTGAGACCCCCAGACTATTAGTTATGGGGGACTTCAACCTGCCATCGACGGGTGAATCATCCGAGGTAGCCCAGGAGTTCATGGCTTCCATGACAGCCTTGGACCTGACCCAAAAAATTCAGGGCCCCACACACGAGGGAGGACACATGCTGGACCTTGTTTTTATCTCTGGTCGATGGAAGAGTGATCTGGGAATAGGGGATCAGGTGATCACTCCCCTGTCATGGTCAGATCACTCGCTTCTCCGGCTGGACTTCCCTGACGCCACCCCCCATCGCGGGGAGGCGGAACCAGAAGATCTTAGATGGTTCCGCCCCAGGCGACTGATGGAACCAGATAGGTTCCAGACGGAGCTTGGGCCATTTTCTGTTGCCCTGACCCGTTCCCGGATGGAGGACCTGGTGGCTGCATGGAACATTGCGGCGGCCGGGGCCTTGGACCGCGTGGCGCCCTTGCGGCCTCTCCGGTGGCAGCGAACCACCCTGGCCCCTTGGTTTACCGAGGAGCTGAGGGTGATGAAGCGCCACAAGAGATGCCTAGAGAGCAGATGGAGATCCTCTCGTGCCGAATCTGACTGAACACAGGTAAGAGCCCACTTACGGACCTACCTTGTGGCACTAAGGGTGGCTAAACGTCGATATTATGCCACCCTTATTGCGTCTGCAGAAAACCGCCCTGCCGCCCTGTTTTGGGTGACCCGCTCCCTCCTTTCACAGAGGTTGCGGGAAGCCCCTTTACAGGGGAGGGCAGAGGAATTTGGGGAATATCTGCAGGACAAAATCGCTCAGATCCGGAGCGAATGGGTCCCCTTCAGTGATCGTGAGGAGATACCGGAGGCAAGTCTTGAGGTACCTATCTGGGAGGAGTTTGACTCTGTTGCCGCTGAGGATATGGACAGGCTACGCGGGCGACTGCGGGCCACCACATGTTTATTGGACCCATGCCCCTCCTGGCTTGTACTGGCAACCTGGGAGGTTACACGTGACTGGCTCCTGGGGCTGGTGAACGCCTCGCTGGAGGAGGGGTTCCTGCCAACCGCCTTGAAAGAGGCGGTGGTGAGGCCCCTACTTAAGAGGCCTTCCCTGGACCCAGTTGAGTTAGCCAATTATCGTCCTGTCTCCAACCTTCCCTTTTTAGCGAAGGTTGTTGAGAGTGTGGTGGCGCAGCAGTTCCCTCGACACCTGGAGGAAATTACTTATCTAGACCCGCGCCAGTCCGGTTTCCGGCCCGGTCACAGCACAGAGACGGCTTTGGTCGTGTTGGTGGATGATCTCTGGAGGGCGAAAGATGGGGGTTGTTCCTCCATCTTAGTCCTGTTAGACCTCTCAGCGGCTTTCGATACCATCGAGCATGGTATCCTATTGCGTCGACTGGAGGGGTTGGGGGTGAGGGGCACCGTTTTGCGGTGGTTCTCCTCCTACCTCTCTGGCCGAGTGCAATTTGTATTGGCAGGGGGGCAGAGTTTGACCTCGAGGCCGCTCTCTTGTGGGGTGCCACAGGGGTCGGTCCTCTCGCCTCTCCTGTTCAATGCATATATGAAGCCGCTGGCCGAGATCATTCGTGGGTTTGGGGTAGACTACCATCTGTACACGGATGATACCCAGCTGTACATTTCTACCCCAAACCACCCCAACAATGCTATCGAAGTGATGTCCCGGTGTCTGGAAGCCGTATGGATCTGGATGGGAAGTAACAAACTCAAGCTCAACCCGTCCAAGACTGAGTGGCTGTGGCTACCGGCGCCCTGGTTCAACCAGCTTACCCCATCACTGGCCATTGGGGGCGAACGTCTGGCCCCCGTGGATCGGGTACGCAATTTGGGCGTCCTTCTGGATACCCGGTTGTCCATGGATGACCATGTGACAGCCGTGGCAAGGGGGGCATTCCACCAGGTTCGTCTGGTGTGCCAATTGCGTCCCCTATTGGACCGGAGTGCCCTTCTCACAGTCACTCATGCGCTTGTGACATCCCGGCTAGACTACTGTAACGCTCTCTACATGGGGCTCCCCTTGAGATGCACCCGAAGGCTACAGCTGGTTCAGAATGCGGCCGCGCGGGCAGTCTCGAGAGTCTCTAGCTACTCCCACATAACACCTCTCCTGCGCGGGCTACACTGGATACCTGTGGCTTTTCAGGTGCGCTTCAAGGTGTTGACCATCATTTTTAAGGCGCTCCATGGACCTAGTTATTTGCGGGATCGTATCCTGCCCCATACATCCCTCCGGCTGATTCGCTCTCACAGAGAGGGACTCCTCTGGGTGCCATCCACTAGGCTGTGCCAACGGACGATGCCTAGGGGAAGGGCCTTCTCTGTGATGGGCCCGACCCACTGGAATGACCTCCCCCCCGACGTTAGAATGACTACGGATCTCCACTCCGTCAGAAACTTAAAACCCACCTATTCCAGCTAGCCGGCTTGGCCTAATTCCACCTATCCCACCTCAGTCCTATTTCTAAATTTTTAAGATTGGTTTTAAGGTTTGTTTTTTAATTTTTATAAATTGTACATGGGCTGTTTAATCTGGTTTTACTTATGTATTTGATTGTTTATATGTTTTAAATTTATGGGGGTGAGGGGCACCGTTTTGCGGTGGTTCTCCTCCTTCCTCTCCGGTCGGACGCAATGTGTGTTGGCGGGAGAGCAGAGGTCGACCCTGAGGCCGCTCACGTGTGGAGTGCCACAGGGGTCGGTCCTCTCCCCTCTCCTGTTCAACACATACATGAAACCGCTGGGCGAGATCATTCGAAGATTCGGGGTTGAGTGCCATCTGTATGCAGATGACACTCAGTTGTACATTTCTACCCCGAACCACCCCAACGAAGCCGTCGAGGTGATGTCCCGGTGTTTGGAAGCCGTGCGGGTCTGGATGGGCGACAACAGACTCAAACTCAACCCTTCCAAGACGGAGTGGCTGTGGCTTCCGGCGCCCCGCTTTAGCCAATGTGTTCCATCTCTGGCCATCAGGGGGGAACAACTACCCCCAGTGGATAGCGTACGTAATTTGGGCGTCCTCCTAGATTCCCGGCTGTCGCTAGATGATCATGTGACGGCCGTGGCTAGGGGGGTGTTCCACCAGGTTCGCCTGGTGCGCCAATTGCGTCCCTTACTAGAGCGGGACGCCCTTTGCACAGTCACCCATGCCCTAGTGACTTCTCGCCTTGATTACTGTAACACTCTCTACATGGGGCTCCCCTTGAGATGCACCCGAAGGCTCCAGCTAGTCCAGAATGCAGCCGCGCGGGTTATTATGGGGAGTACTAGGTACTCCCATGTAACACCTTTCCTGAGTGAGCTGCACTGGCTACCTGTGGCCTTTCGAGTGCGTTTCAAGGTGTTGATCGTCATCTTCAAAGCGCTCCATGGCTCGGGACCTAGTTATTTGCGGGATCGCATTCTACCCCATACATCCCTGCGACCAATCCGCTCTCACAGAGAGGGTCTTCTCCGGGTACCTTCCGCTAAACAGTGCGGGCGGACGGTGCCTAGGAGTAGGGCCTTCTCTGTGATGGGCCCAACCCTCTGGAACGACCTCCCCCCCGATATTAGAACCACCTCTGATCTCCGCTCCTTCCGCAAGAAACTCAAGACCCACCTGTTTCGAGCAGCTGGTCTGGCCTAATTATAATTATAATCGTAATTGCATTTAACATCTATTACTAACTTTCCTGGATGGCTTTTTAAATTTTATATTGGGGTTTTAAATGGGTTTTAAAATTGTTTTAATTATTTAAATTGGTTTTGGGGTTTTATATACAGACAGTATGTGTGTGTTGTTTTTGTTCTATGTCTTATGTTATGTTTCTGTTGTTTTGATCATGAACAGTCTGTACACCGCCCCGAGTCCCTATGGGGAGAGGGGGCGGTCTATAAATTAAATAAACCGTAAACCGTAAACCATTTGTTTAAGCCTGCCCCATCCTGCCCCATATTAGGAAGAGTGATGTTCTCCAAATGACGGATGGTGCTTAGTGGAAGGGAAGGAATCTACTGAGGACAATGCCATTCACCATCCTCATTATTGTGGCAGAATATGGACTGGTAATATCGTTTAGGCCAGTATATGTTTACTGGCTCAAGGGCTGGTGGCTTGTACTTTATTGTAATCGTGGAAAACAGACAAGAGGCAGTACTACATTTATCCAATTATGGATAAATATAGCAGACATGCAGTCTTTGAACATAAGTATCACATAATGCAAGAGATGATTATATCTCTTTCTTACTAGATACTGTATATGATCTGTTGCAGTTAATTGTGGATTATGTAAATTTATTTTGCTGAATATACATCCTGTCTTTTTCAGTATAACACACTTTTTTGCCTAGCAAACCAAATAACCAACCATGCAACTACTCAAAGAAATTGATTCCATAAGTATTTACCTTGTCTAAGTAAATGATAACAGCTCCTTTCTGAGCCATATTATTGTCCATTTCAAACTTGGAGATATATCTGTCGACTCCTTTAGAAAGCTAAATAATGAAAGGAAAGAAAGGATGATATTTACTTCAGTAGTTGCAGATGATTCAATTCATGGAATTGCAGATGATTGAAGCTATTTGTACTGGCACTGTGTTATAGCAAAATCTGAAAGTATTTATAGCAAAATCTGAAAGTATTTTCAAGTTCCCTGAGAGACTTTGAGACAACCAAAAACAGTTTTAATATAATTAATTTGTTAAAGAAATTCCACATATCCTTCTTCTAGTGAAACTTCCCACAATCAAATTCTAGGTCAGTATGGAAATCATTGCTTATAGTCAACATCTGAGTAATTCCTTTTTTTCTTTTTTCTTTCTTTTACAATATATAATACAAATGTACAAAAGAAAATAATAGGAAAATAGGGGTTGAAAAAGAGAAGGGAAAAGTGTGGGGCCAGGGGAAGAAAGAAAGAAAACCTATTGACTTCTGACTCTCTTTGATGCAGTAGAATAGGATAATAACATCAAACCTCAACTTTTTACTTTTACATAATAATATAAACTAGCCATTTTTATAACAACCCTATTAATTGGTAAAACCCAAAATAATAGTTTCATTTTTTTCCACCACAAGCACAAAATCCAGAAGTTGTTTCCAAGTAGAAGCAAAAGTAATTATCTTTTTTTCTTTAATCAAAACAGTCAATTTGGCCATTTCTGCCAACTCCATCAGCTTTTGCAATCATTCATCCATTGTAGGAATCAAAGTGTCCTTCCATTTTTGTATGTAAAGTAATCTTGCTGCTGTCAACATATATGACAACATCAAAGTTTAAAAAAAAAGTTCCAAGTCTTTTTCCATTAGACCCAGAAGAAAAATTTCTGTTTTTATCTTTATATTCACTTTAAGAATTTTCAGTATTAAAATATGAATCCTACTCCAATATTTCTTTGCTTTATTACATGTCCACTATAAGTAATAAAAGGTCCCTTCTTTACATTTAAATTTCCAACATTCACTTGAAATATATTTGTTAGATTCTGGCAAGGAGAGAACAGACTCCAGACGAACGTGACAACAGCTCTTTATTTAGTCAAGTAGATCCGATCCAGCTGAATACGGGGTCGTGCAGCTCCCCTTTTATGGGAAACTGGCAGACCTCCCGACCAATTAGAGTAACCCTTTGTTCCCGCCTAAACGGCGGACCTGAGTGAAGACTACAGCAGTTTATGCAAATATCTAACACCCCTCCCCTCTTAGTAGGAGTGTTCCAGTTTGTTACATAATCCTGTAAGTATGCAGGTTTTTGCTTCGTTCTGGTAGACCTGCGTAATTCGGGCTGAGCCTGTTCCTGTACTTGGTCGGAGGGGCCTTTTTGTTCCACCGCTCTGGTTGGAGTCTGTTGAGCCCGTTCGTTCGGGGCGCGCTCCGTTCTTACATTTACCTCGGGTCCATCTGTCGGCTCTGATGAACTGAAGTTGTCTGCGAGGGGTGTGAAGGTTTGCTCCTTCTGTGCCGGCAATCCATCCGTAGGTATTAACTCTTCGTTTGATGACCTAAGATTGGAATGGGTTAGGCGACCCCGGAGTTGGTCAATGTGTCTCCTCCAATTCCTACCGTCCTCCAACTCTAACAGATAAGAGCGAGGTCCAGTGATGCCTATTACCTTGGCAGGAATCCATAGAGTTCCCCCTGCATAGTTGTGGGCGTATACTGAATCCCCTATGCTAAAATTCCGGATCTTGCTTGTGGAGTCTGGGGGCGACGTGGCAGAGTAGTTTGGGTGTAGCCGGTCTAGGTGTAGCCGGTCTCATGGGTCAACCGGCGACCCATGAGAAGCTCGGCGGGGCTCCTCCCCGTGGTGGCACTAGGCGTAATGTGTTGGATTAAAAGGTAGTGATCAACCCGTGTTTGCCAATCACCCGGGCCCATCCTAGCGAGGGCCTCTTTTGCGGATCGCACCATTCTTTCTGCCTGGCCATTGGATGCTGGATGGAATGGCGCGACCAGGGCATGCCGAATTCTCTGGCTGGCTAAGTAGGTCTTGAACTGCATGGCCGTGAATTGGGGCCCGTTGTCGGAGACCAGAACATCGGGCAGGCCGTGAGTGGAGAAAAGTCTCCATAATACCTTGATGACTGCCTCTGCCATGATCGAGGTCATCAGGACTACCTCTAGCCATTTCGAATATGTGTCCACAATTATTAAGAACGTTTGGCCTTGAACTGGTCCTGCAAAATCTATGTGTACCCTCGACCAGGGTGCCTACGGTCGCTCCCACTCCTTAGCGGCCGCCTCTGGGGGAGCTGGTCTGGATTCCTGACAAGGATTGCACGTGGCCACCCATTCCTCTATTTCCCTGTCCATGTTAGGCCACCAGACGTAGCTCCTCACCAATGCTTTCATCCTTACGATACCTGAATGCCCCACATGTAAAGCCTCTAATACATTTTTTCGTAGTTTGTTCGGTACAACCACTCGATCCCCCCACAATAAACAACCTTTCAATACCGACAGCTCATCGCACTTAGACCAAAACTGTTTAAACTCAGGTCCCAAAAGTCCTTTGGGCCACCCCCTCCATACCCATGTTAGCACTTGTTTGATTAAGTTGTCCTTAGCTGAAAAACGGGCAACATCAGCAGAGGAGACGGGTCCTGTGTCCAACAGTCAATCAAAAGGACCGGTGTCTCCGGAGTGGGGTCGGCCAACAGATTTGGCAATGGGCAATGGCTTAATGCGTCCGCGTGCCCCAACGTGGAACCTGGTCGGTGTACCAGTTTGTAGGAGTATGCAGCCAGGAAAACAGTCCACCTGGTCATTCGCGGGGAGAGAGATACTGGTGTGGGTCGGTTTCCCGCCAGCAAACCCAGCAACGGCTTGTGGTCTGTCACGAGTTTGAAATCGTGGCCGTAGAGGTACTCATGAAAACGCTTGACTCCCGCTAGAGCAGCCAATGCCTCCCTGTCCAATTGGCTATAATTCCGTTCCGCCGAAGACAAGGTTCGTGAGTAGAATGCGATGCGAGCTTCGTTTCCATTTGGCATTCTGTGGCTGAGTACTGCACCGACGCCGAAAGGTGAAGCGTCGCATGTTAAAACCAGAGGTAGGGTTTGGCTGTACTGGACCAGCAGAGAATCGGTCGTGAGCAGGCACTTGACTGCGGCGAAAGCGGCCGCCTTGGGTCGTCCCCAGGTCCATTTGGCATTCTTCGCTAGAAGTTGGTGCAAGGGTTCAGCAACGGTAGCTTTCTGTCTGAGAAAGACGCTGTAGAAGTTAAGAAGTCCGAGGAAGGCCTGCAACTCGGTCTGATTTCGAGGTGTGGGGGCGTCCTGAATAGCTTTAATTTTTTTGGATGTTGGGTGGATTCCCGAGCCATCAATCATGTAGCCCAGGAATTCTACGCTGGGCACATTAATTTGGCATTTCTCCTTTTTTAGACGGAGACCCTTTTCACGAATTCTGGCCAAAACAGTCCTAACACGTTTTAAAAGTTGTGCCTCATTTGCAGCAGATACTAAGATGTCGTCGAAATAGGGAACGACTCCTGCAAAAGCCATTCCATGACGCTCTGGAACAGTCCAGGGGCAATGCTCACACCGAGTTGTTGGCGGTTGCATTTGAATGCACCCCTATGCGTCACTATAGTCTGGGCCTCTGCCGTGGCACTATTTACAGGCAACTGCTGGTAAGCCTGTGCCATGTCTAACTTTGCAAAAAATTTTCCTGGCCCCAATGAGTGTAATAGGTGTTGTACTATGGGCACAGGGTACGCACTCTGCTGTAGAGCGACATTAATTGTACATTTATAGTCCGCGCAGATGCGGACTGACCCATCTGGCTTTACCGGGGTCACTATTGGGGTTTCCCAACGAGCATGGTCAACTGGTTCTAGGATTCCTTGGTCAACCAGCTTGTCGATTTCCTTATCAATTTTTGGCCGGAGGGCAAAAGGCACTCTCCTGGGTTTCAGTCTGATAGGTGCCACGTTTGGGTCCAAATTAAAAGAGATTGGCGTCCCCACGTACTTACCAAGGCCGGGGCTGAACACGTCCTCGAACTCCTTAAAGATCTCCTCGGCGCTGCTGTTTTCAACGGCGTTGATGCCCGTGACTTCCAGACCCAGGGCTTCGAACCAGTCCAGTCCCAGGAGGCTTTGCAATGGTGCGCTGGCCACGGTTACGGGAAGCTGGGCTGTGATGTTCTTGAACTGGACCCGGAATGTGCCTTGATCCACGATGGGGACCCTGTTCCCCTGGTAGTCACGTAGCAAGATGTCTGGCTTACGTAGCTGGCTCTTCTTAAGACTGGGGATCGCCTTCTTCATGGTCGACCATGAGATGATCGTCAGCGATGAACCCGTGTCGACTTCTAGCTCGCATGGAGCGTCCTCAAGGAGGACAGTGAGTTTCAGCTTTTTGGGCCACTTGGTGCGGACCTGCCCTATCGTTGTGAGATAGGTTCTCAGTGGTTCTCTCTGGGAATACTCTCTCTCGGCTGACTCCCTTGGTTCTCTTTCTGGGTGCCCTTTGTTTTTTCGCCAAGCCCCTGGGGTGGGCTTCTGTTGGCGATAAGATGGCGGTTGCCATGTTGTGGCAGGGACTTCGCTCCGGCACACCTTAGCAATGTGCCCCATTTTGTCACAACGCTGGCAATGTGCCCCATTTTGTCACAACGCTGGCAAACAGCGTCCCGGAATCTACAGGTAGACCGGGGATGTTTTCCTCCGCAACTCGCGCAGGGCAGCAAATGGGATTCGAATTTCCGCACCGGTTTTGTGCGGCTGCTGCGCATGCGGTGGCTGTCTTCGCTCTCGCTGTCCTCGGTTTCTTGGTCGGTGGCCTCGTGATGCACACGGGTCTGTCTAGTCCCGGATTGGGGTGCGTTGTGCTGGCGTTGTAACGTCTCCGTTGATCTGTCCGCCGATTCCGATGCTCTTGCCTCATCAAGTGCGATCTGCAACGTTAAGTTGGATCTTGCCAACAAACGTTTCTGCAGGGGAATGTCCCGCACTCCGCATATGAGGCGATCCAGGTTGTGCTCGTCCAGATTTCTGAATTCGCAATACGTTGCTGCCTTCCGAAGTGCTGCGACGTATTGGTTGATGGTTTCGTCCGCCTTCTGATTCCTCATGTAGAATTCGTGGCGGCGAATGTGGCGGGAAGGCTTGGGTGCATTGTGTGTCTGCAGCGTCTGTTGTAAAGCCGTCCATGTTACTGCCTGGATGGGGGTTGGTTCCGATAGATCTCTGGCCGTCTCGAAAACCTCGCGACCACAGTAACCCAGGAACATGTTCTTTTTTCAGGAGCCCGGTACTCCCATGAGGTCGTTTGCCTCGAGGAAGCATTCAAACCTCAGCATATAAGATTCCCAATTTTTGGCCACTGGGTCGTACGGGGGAGCGTGCATAGCCATCTTGTCCTGCGATTTGAATTTGCCGCACTGAAATGGCTGCCGGAGTTTCCGCCGATTCCCCGGGCTGGATCACTTGCTGGAATGTCTGTTTGTAGTTCTTCATCCTATCTGCCTCTCGATCCCACCTTTGTCGCCAGTGTTAGATTCGGGCAAGGAGAGAACAGACTCCAGACGAACGTGACAACAGCTCTTTATTTAGTCAAGTAGATCTGATCCAGCTGAATACGGGGTCGTGCAGCTCCCCTTTTATGGGAAACTGGCAGACCTCCCGACCAATCAGAGTAATCCTTTGTTCCCGCCTAAACGGCGGACCTGAGTGAAGACTACAGCAGTTTATGCAAATAACTAACAATATTTATTCATTCTGGACAACTTATCTGGTGTTATATACCAATGATATATCGTCTTATAAATTTTTTCTGTTAGATTATAATTTAGTGTAACTTTTATATCTTTTGTCCACATATTCTCCCATTGTTCCAGCATTAAATTATATCCAAAGTTTCTTGCCCATTGAATCCTACATCTGAGTAATTTTCAAGAAAATTAAAATAACTGACTAGATTCACAATGTTTTGCAGAATCACGTCTTCATTAAAAGAGATTTCTGATTTCTACTTTTCTGATTTTATTAAAAGATAATGTCTTTTATGTGTCATTGAAATAAAATTCAGTATCTTATTGATTCATTTACTGGTAATGAACATTCATTCATTCTCTCTGCAGTTTTAACCATATAGGCAAATGATTAACCATAACAGATTCTCTAATTCAACATCTTCAGTGAACTACACAAACAGCCATTTCAAGCCCCATGCAAAGCTTGCCTACCCTTGTAAGGTCTTCAGCATCAGGGAGAAAACCAGTCAGCATAGAAACATCAATTATTGTCATTGTGGAGTCAACTTCTCCCAGATACCTAAAATCAAGAATGGAGAAAAAAAATGATGGATTTCCTAATTCAAAATTTCCTCTTCATTGCTATGAGGGCAGTTCTGGATTTTTCAAAATGTTTCATCTTGAAGGAGAGAAATCTTGCTATGGACAGGTATTATAGGCTGGCACATGAGCCACAACAATGTATGTGCTCCTAACTCCCATAACAATGTTCATGGAAGTTTTTGCAAGCTTTATAAATTTTGGGTGAAAACTGAATAAGAAGCATTAAGGCATAAAATGGAATGTATTTTTTGTTCTTTAAATGGCAAAACCAAGGTGAAGTCCTATCATTAGTCTCACTCTATAGTTCTCTTAAGTCCAGCTTAATGTCTGATGGATTCATGAACAAGTTTGTGGAATTTTCCCCTCAACATGGAATAAATTTGCCATTACAAATTTCCTGGATTATTTTTTTCAACTTCTGAGTCTAGCCTACAGTTCTAGAGTGCCCTGGAAGTTTTCCATTCATGTACTGGCCATCCTGCTGTAGCATATTGCAATTTCTACATCCCTAAATCAATCTGAAGGACCTGCGATGACTTAAATCCTGCTTTGTTTCATCCACCAACAACAAAATGTTACAAATTAGGATGGTGCACAGAAAACAGATCAATATGCAAGCAGAGATAGAGTGTAAAGCTGGGGAAAGTATAACTATTTTCTTGAAAAATAACAGATGTGCTTCTCCAAGTTATTACTCCAAATATCCTGTTACAATCCAAAGTTTTCTTTAACATTCAGCATTCTTACCTAGTGCAGATTTTGAGCTTGAGGGCTCCCTTGGCTCCCTTTGCCTGTTTTAAGTCTAAAAATTGCAAAAGAAAGGGGGGGGGGGGAAATTAGACTCTAAAAATTCTTAGCAGTTTTTTAAAGGTGAACGGTTTGATTGTCCAACTGGCCGTAACATCTCTTTGGAAAACCAATAATTAAGCTATTCACTTTTACCCTCTATTTCTATAATTGATTGGCTTTCGAAAGAATTCTTGAAAGAAATAATATGAATAGGTCATGTTTAACCAAAGAATAATAAATTAAATCCAGATCCAATTTTAGTCACTGAAGAACTGGTTGTGTAGATTCTAAAGCACGCATGTCAAATTCGCTGCATTATGTTGCTGCCACGTGATGTTTCATGACATTTTTCCCATTTGTAGAGCTGGGGTGGGCGTGGCCTGTGCGTGATGCATCCGGCCTGCGGACCACCAATTTGAAACTCCTGTTCTAAACTGTATGATTTAGGAACTCTCAAGCTGGGTGCAAAATGACTCTCATCATAATTTTGCAAGAACTTTTATGAAGGTGAAGGTTTATTCTCAGAACTTGGGGGTTGGTTTCCAGATATTTTGTTACCAAGATGTAACATTGTAGATGGGTTAGCTGCTCACCAGTCCTGGGGAACTTCACCTGTTGGAAGAGACTTTATACAGATCAGTTAATGGTCCAGCAAGCACACCTAGAAGTTCCCTAAGAACTCTGGGATGAAAACCATCGAGACAAGAGGTGGGTTGCTCCCAGTTCGGCCCGGATCGGGTGAACCGGTAGTAGCAGCGATGGAAGGGTCCAACCACCCGCCCGGACACTTCTGTGCATGCAGAAGCAGCGCGAGCGTGAGTGCGCCCAAACTGGTAGCAAAAAAAATTGGCAACCCACCACTGATCCAGACCCATTGCTTTATTAGGCTTTTAGCAGGCTAGCTCACCTGCTACCTCCACCTCTAAAAAGTCTGGAAAAGAACCTGTACTGCTAGGATTAGTATGATCCTCCAACCTGTTTTTGTTACTGGCATTTGCTTTTGAGAAGACTGAGCAGAAGTGTTTATTTAGATGGTTTGCTATAGCCAGATCTTCCTTAAAATGAGAATTATTTGCATTTTTTTTATTTTGGTGATTGCACAATTTTTTCTCCTTCTGTCACTAAGAAGAACATACCGGGCTGACAGCTATTTATACTGACAGCTGTCAGACCGGCAACCAATAGGAGCACTAGGATTGTCCCGCCACAGAGATTGCTCGGTTGGGCCAATCAGGGGTGAGCTGCTGGTCGAGCTACCGAGCGCCACCTGCTGGTGGACACTCTTGGTACATAACACCCCTTCCCCCTTGTCCGCGCAAGCGTAGTCGCGTAAATATAGGGGGCATCTGCGCACTCGCTGAGATCTTCTCAATTGAGGTGTGGCCGTCGTTGCAGGAGGAGTGTTCTTACTGCCGTGACTGGGGAGTGACCGAGTAGGCCGAATTCCAAGAGTCCCATTGAAGTTTGCAGGTAAGTAGTCCGGCGAGAGCGGGGCGGTTGGAGCGGCGCCAGAGCTAGTTGGTTTGTGATGGTCGGGCCGGCAGGCGGCGTTGTCAGGGCCTGGTGTACTCTGAAATGGAACTTGCGAACTGTCCGGTGTACCTTCATCGATGCGCCGCCGCAGCTGGTCTAAATGCCGCCTCCAATGTCATCCATCGCCAAGGAGGACCCTGTAGGAACAGGGCCCTGTTAACTCTGCAATGACTCCGGGTACCCACTTCGGGTCACCCGCGAAATTTCTCGCAAACACCCCCTCCCCCACAAGGAAAGTCCTAGGGGGTGGGGAAGAAGGAAAGGAGGGGAAAGAATAGAACGGGTGCAAGCGGTCTAGGGTAGTGCGGAGTTTTCGACCCATAAGGAGTTCGGAGGGGGCTTTGCCCGTGATCGGGCATGGGGTGGTGTGTTGGCAACATAGAAAGGTAGCCACGTGGAGATGCATGGGCAAGGAGGACATGCGGGAGAGGGATTCCTTAGCGGAGCGCACAGCGCGTTCTGCCATGCCATTCCCCGCCGGGTGGAAGGGAGCTACGGGGGCGTGGTGGATGCCTAAACGTTGCAGGTAATGTTGGAATTCTTGGGAGGAAAATTGGGGCCCATTGTCTGATACTATGATGTCGGGCAGGCCGTGGGTCGTGAATAGGGTATCCAAAATGCGAATGGTGGCTGAGGAGGTGGTGGAGTGCATGGGGAATAGTTCCACCCACTTTGACCAAGCGTCTATGATGAGGAAAAAAGAGGTGCCATCAATGGGGCCCAAAAAATCCACATGGAGGCGACTCCATGGAGCCCTAGGTTGTTCCCACTCTCGGGAAGGAGCGGCGGGAGGCGCCACGCAGACTTGTTGGCAAGGCGAGCAGCGCTGCACCCAGGCAGTGATGTCCGCATCCATGGAGGGCCACCAGACGTAACTGCGACCCAGGCATTTCATACGGACAATGCCTGGGTGGCCCTCATGGAGGCGGGTCAGCACTGCATGGCGCAGGGAGGCAGGGATGACCACCCTATGGCCCCATAGTAAGCAGCCTTGGATGGTGGACAGTTCGGTGCGGCGGCGATAAAAAGGAAGGACTTGTTGGTCTATAGGGGTAGTTGGCCAGCCACTGCGAACAAAAGTGATGACCTTAGACAAGGTAGGGTCGGAGCGGGAGGACAGGGCTATGTCCGAAGTGGACACAGGAAGGTGGAGATCGTCCAGGAGGCAGATTGATTCTGTGGGAGCAGGGTCAGACACTGGAAGTGGCAAGGGGCAGCGGCTCAGAGCGTCTGCATTACCCATGTGGAGGCCTGGCTTGTGAGTTAATGTGTAGGTGTAAGCAGAGAGAAATTCTGCCCAACGTGACATTTGGGGTGAGAGGATGGGCGGGGTGGGGCGGTCTCCTGAGAGAATACCTAGTAGTGGCTTGTGGTCGGTCAGGAGGGTAAAGGGCCGCCCATAGAGGTAGTGGTGGAAGCGTTTTACTCCCGCGATGGCGGCCAGTGCCTCCTTGTCCAGCTGGCTGTAGTTTCGCTCAGGCTTGGACAAGGTGCGGGAGTAGAAGGCTATGGGGGCTTCGGAGCCGTCCGGGTAAACATGTCTCAGCACAGCGCCAACACTGAAGGGGGAGGCGTCGCACGCTAGGAGCAGTGGCAGGGCCTCGTTGTATTGGGCTAAAACAGGGGGAGCTGTCAAAGCCCGTTTGACAGCCGCGAGCACATGCGCTTCGCGGCCAGTCCAAACCCAAGGCGCTGAGGAGTCTAATAGGCGGTGGAGTGGTTCCGCTAGGGATGCCTTGTGAGGGATGAAAGAGGAGTAGAAGTTGAGGAGACCTAAGAAGGCCTGCAACTCAACTTTGTTAGTGGGGGTAGGTGCAGAAAGAATGGCGTCAACCTTTGAGGGGGAGGGGTGGATTCCATCTTTATCGATGAGAAATCCAAGGAATTCTATGGCAGGAACCCCTAGCTTGCATTTAGAGGCTTTCAGATGAAGACCAGCAGAGCGGAATTTAAGAAGGACAGCGCGGAGGGTTTTGACTAGTGTAGGGGCGTCCTGTGCTGCAATGAGGACATCATCGAAGTAGGGGGTGACCCCAGGAATGCCATGGAGCAGTCGCTCCATTAGCCCTTGGAATATTCCTGGGGCCACGCTGATGCCAAATTGCAACCGGCGTCATTTAAAGGCCCCGCGGTGCGTCACGATGGTCTGCGCAAGTGTGGTGGCTTCATCAACAGGGAGCTGCTGATATGCTTGCGCCAGGTCCAATTTAGCAAATATTTTGCCGGGTCCCAGGGTATGTAGGACATGCTGGACGACAGGCAGAGGGTGGGGGTGGGCTTGGAGCGTTTTATTTAAGGTTGTCTTAAAGTCCGCGCAGATCCTTATGGATCCGTCGGACTTCAAGGGAACAACGATAGGGGTTTCCCAAGGGGAGAAGTCGACGGGTTGGAGCACACCCTGGGCCAGAAGTTTGTCAATTTCGACATCCACTTTCACCTTCAAGGCGAACAGCAAACGCCTGGCCTTGAGACGGATGGGAGCGACTGCCGGGTCAAGATTTAGAGAAATAGGGGAACCAGTGTAGCAACCCAGGGTGGGTGAGAATATGTCCTGGAATTCGGATAGGAGAGAGGAAAAAATATTAGGAGGAAGAGAGGCATAGTGGGTGGAGTGAATGCCAGCTATGGACAGTCCCAGAGCCCTGAACCAATCGAGCCCCAGTAAAGAGGCGAGAGGGTCTCGGACCACTAAAAGAGGCAGGCGGCCGGAGAACGAGCCGTAAGCGACTTGGAGAGTAGCGCAGCCTAGGAGCTTAATAGGATTGCCCTGATAGTCCCGCAGACGGCAGTTTGCAGGGGCGAGCTGCGGAAGGCGGTAATGGGGCAGAATTGAAGACAGCGTTTGCCAGGACATGATGGAACGGGCTGAGCCGGTGTCAAGTTCCATCGAGCAAGGGCGTCCCTCGATGAGGATGGAGAGGTGCAGCTTACCACGACCTCCCGTAGAAGCGGAGGAGGAGTCGACAACCCATTCAGGGGAGTACTCCTCGATGTCTCCCAGGGACAGGGAGTTGAGCCGGCGGGTTGGTGGGGCCGGTGCAGGAGAGCGGTAGGCAGAACTTTGAGGAGGAGGCCGGTTTTCAGGAACAGGAGAGCGGCATACTGAAGCCAAATGCCTCTTTTTTCCGCATTTTCGGCACACGGCTGCACGGAAACGGCAGGTGGAGCGTGAGTGACGGCCGCCACAACTGAGACAGGAACGGCCATCCTTGTGGGTCAGTGTTTGCAGGCGGTCAATAGCGAAGTCAATCTCAGATTGTAATGATGGGGAAACTTGCTGGTGGTGAACTTGAGGCGTTGGCACCGGCAGGCCCGTAGGTAGAGGCTGAGGTAAACGGCGACAGTCAGGGGTGGACTGATCAGCCATTTCTGAGGCGCGGGCTTCGTTAACGGTGATTTTTAAAGTGAGGTCTGAACGGGGGAGAATACAGCGGTGTAGATTCACATCCTTGAGCCCGTAAATAAATTGCTCAAGAAGAGCTTCATCTAGGTCAGAAAATTCGCATGGTATTGCAGCCGCGCGGAGCGCAGCCACGTAGTGGCTGATGGATTGTCCCTCCAATTGGATGCAGTGGCGAAAGGTTTGTCGCCGAGCAAAACGGGAGGGAGCAGGTTCATAATGCGTCTTTAATTTAGCCATCAGGGTGTCCCATGGCACTGTATGGACGGGAGTCGGAGCTGAGAGAGCTCGAGTGGTCGCGAACATTTCAGGTCCGCAGTAATTGAGGAAAATGCCTCTTTTCCTTTCTAGCGTGAGGCTGGTAAGATCGTGAGCGAGCAGGAAACACTCGAAGTGCTCAACGAATGCCTCCCAGGATTCTGCCTCCACACGGAACGGCGAAAACATCGAAGAGGTCGTCATTTTTAGATCGATGGTCTTGGGTCAGTTTCGCCAACCTTTGTCGCCAGTTTTATGTTCTGAGGTAAATGACGAAGAGGCTACTGAAACGGTTAACTGTTTATTGAACACTAGTACAACAGAACAAGAACATACCGGGCTGACAGCTATTTATACTGACAGCTGTCAGACCGGCAACCAATAGGAGCACTTGGATTGTTCCGCCACAGAGATTGCTCGGTTGGGCCAATCAGGGGCGAGCTGCTGGTCGAGCTACCGAGCGCCACCTGCTGGTGGACGCTCTTGGTACATAACACTATCCCTATTTGACAAAACTAAGTCTAGAATGGGTCTAGGTCCTAGGACAATTTGCAATAGCCATAATTTCACACCCATTTCTTCATGGGCCCCACCACCACAACTGACCCACCAACTGTGTTTATGGTTGGTGGGCCCTTCGGACTCCTTCCCTGGCAATGGACCATCAGCACTCCTATCCCGCCCACTTCTCCTGGGAAATTCACTGAAGGACGTTTGCCCCTGGGCATTTCACTATGATGTACACTTAAATGTGCCTCCCTTTGAAGCGGCAAAGAGGGGCAGGAAGCAAGACAGCTCCCTCCCATCTAGCCTGACCCACCGTGGCTCCCTGGGCCTTTGTGGGGCAGGGAGAGGAGGGCCCACCCCATCCCTGTCTGAGTCACACCACCGGAGGAGGCATTGTCTGCCTGGCACAGCCCATCCAGCAGCAGAGGCAGTGGCGGCGGCGGCAGCAGCAGCAACCCATCCAGCAGTCACTCCCTCTGCAACCAGGCTGCATTTGTAGCTGTGTTCCATCTAAGAGGGAGCTCCAGGCCCACCTGCATCCAGTGTCCCATGTCTTACTCAGGAGAGCCGAAAGCGGAGTGTGAGGTCCAGTCACAACCAGAAGCCACACAGGGAGAGTGCAGGCAGGTAGCCCCTTCCCTCAAAAGAGACCTTGTGTGTGCCTCATTAGTCCCTGGAGAGGAAGGGCTTGCTAAAAATAAAAATAGAGACTGTGTGGTGTGAGAAGCTAAAATGGTTCGGTTTGAGGAAAAATAAAAATGTTAAGTACCCTTCATGCTTAAATGTGCAAGAAAGCCTGGATTTAGAGGACAGTGCTCCCCTTTCAATCCCTCCTGAGTGGGATGTGGGATGCTAGATGCGGGTGGGGCTGGAGCTCCTCCCCAGCTGGGATGTGGCTACAAATGCAGCTTGGCCACAGTGGAAGGTGTGTGTTGCCTCCTCCAGTGGCCTGACCTGGGTAGAGGTGGGTGGGCCTCCTCTCTCTGTCCTGTGAAGGGCAAGGGAGTCCCAGAGGATTGGGCTGAATGGGAAGGAGCCATCCTTCTTCCTACTCCTCTTTGCCACTTCAAAGGGAGGTGCAAAAAAACTTCATTACAATCTACTATTTCTGGTCCCCCCCCAAAAAACTTCATTACAATCTACTATTTCTGGGAAGCCAAACTTACTCAATTGGACATTTTCAACAGAAACATCAAGATGGAATTTGCTGCAAACATTTGCATCTTCCTGCAATTGTGCGTTATAGACTGTCAAAATTGTCATTGTTGCTTTTCCAACACCTGATGCTGACACAGTGAAGTCTTCATTGAGTTTGGTCTGAAAAGCAATCAGGGTTAGTATGACCATCAACTGCAGTTCCTTGGCTATTTTGATTTTACTTGACTGCATTTGTTGTAACCTGATATGAGCTAGAGGTGGAACAGATTTCAAAATATAAAAAAAGACCAAATAAAAAATTTGGATGAAGAAACAACATTATATTAAGAAGGGATCAACAAAATCAAATCATAAAGAAAACTCCTTTCCTTCCACTTTCTGAAGTGGAAGTTTCATTCCACTTTACAATGAATGTAAAATTAATCAAATTATTGTGCACCAATCTTTGCAATTTCTATGTATGTGTAACTTCGTAGTAATATAATGTAGTAGAATAAATGGATTTAATTTTCTGCAACAGGAAGGTATAAATATAAATTATATATAAATTATGAGTGAAGCCATTTGACAATTACATAGTATTTGCATAGTAAACTTTCAAGCACCTGAAATCTGTTTATGACACTTTTTACAATGGTTGTTAAGTAAATCACTGCAGCCGTTAAGCGAATCTGGTTTGCTCAACTGACTTTGCTTGTCAGGTGCCTGCTGGGTTGAAAAACACCAATCCAGAGAGAGAAGGCTCTCTGGACATGTCAAATGACAGCCATGTTCAGAGAAAAGTCCCCTTTTTTCAACTTACTAACAGAAGGAACCACCATTCCTTTAGTTGATTAGGGAGAGTCCTAGAATCACCCCACAAGATACAGCAGCAGTCTGCAAATAGTTTCAGGAGCCGTGCTTCGAAGCATCTGGTGAGCCGGGGGAGGGGGAGATGGGACAGGCCTGCAATCACTTATTTGTTGATAAAGCAGCTGGTTTGGAATTTATTTTTCAAATGGACAATAAGTCATTTCATTTCTTAACTAATTTAAGGGATTTTTATCTGTATTAGCTAAAAGAGGCTCTCTTCAGTAACTTCTGCCTGTTACCCCTTTTTGAAGCACTTCTGCCATTTTTGAAACTATTCATTGTTAAACCAAAAAAAGACAGTTGTTGGTTAAGCGCGCGTGCAGCAAACCGGCAGTAATGCCGGCAACAACCCACTCCTGATATAAATATATTTAAACTCTACTAGTATCATACATCTACATTGGCTCTAAATTGCTTCTGCAATATCAGAAATAGCAAATAGCAATTGTGAAGGTGTTGCAAAGTTCTCCAAAAGTTCCTTAGAGCCATTACGACCCCTTTCCTAGGAATAGTTCTTGTGCACAATTCTTGGACACAGACACAATTTTGCAATATTGTCTTAAATACAGCCTTTTGCAGCTTTGTGTGAGGAAAGGGAAGCCATTTAAAACTACATTGTATGTTGACAAAGAAGCTAGTAGTCCAGGGGTGGGTTGCAGCAGTCACTACTGCCGGTTCACTCGTGGGCGTATCATGCGTGCTTGCTGTGCAGGCATGCACAGAGCAATACAAATTGTTCTGCAGATGCACAGAAGCAAAAAACCAGTCTCCTCTGATCTGATGCTTGAACATGGGCTAATCTCCAACCACCACAATTCCAATAGGCAGAACTGATTTAGGTCTTCTTTCTTGTTTCACTAAATTCTGTATAGTTTTTCTGAGTTCTTGAAAAAAGATGCATTTGAACCTAAAACACCAAAGTAATTATTTCCAATGAAAGGAGTAATAAATACACTTGCTGAAGTACTGTACCTCTGTCGTCTGGGCTCGGAGAACATTGGTAGTATCAATTTTGTAGTTTATAGGTACTTCTCGTTCTGGCAGCTTAATAACAATATCTAAATTCAAGTCCTGGGTAGGCTTCTGAATCTGATATTCAGCAAGAGCTTGAAACCCCACAACTGTTGCCTGGAACGGGAGAAGGAAAAAAAATAAGATTGTCTTGGAGTGTCTCACAAAGGAACTGAAAATCCAGTGATGTATTTTATCAGAGAAATAAATGTTTGACACATAGGGAAGAACATGGTGATGGGGCTTGCTGCAATAAATACCCAAACTATCTTTCTAATTTTTACAACTGTCTGTTAGACCATTTGATCATAAATGAGAAGATGGACTACAAACTGAACGAGCAAACAGAGAAGAGTTGACTTATATACACATACATACATCTTTAAAGAGTCTTTTATCTGTAGAACTAAATGATCTAGGGCAGGAGTGTCAAATTCATATCGTCATAGTGGTGTCACGTAACATATCAGGATTCTCCTCCCTTCACTAAACCACGTGTGGGCATGGCCAGCACATGATGCATCCGGCCCACAGGCCAGGAATTTGACAGCCCTGATCTAGGACAATAGGAAGTCTATGGATGAGATTTCCCTTGATTCCCTTAATTTCAGCATGGATGAAGAACATAAACCCTAGATAATCCTCAGGTAAAAATTCCTTTCAAAAGATATTCTTTGTCCTACACATCAAAACATTCATGCACTTGCCTGCTAACCAAGTAGAGATAAACAATTCTCTATCCACCATATAAGAATACACCCTGATCTTTTCTCCTATGGATATTTTGTGTCCCCCCAAAAGCTTACAGATGGCTGAAGTGAAAAGACCGTTAGCTTACCTGAATGGTCATTCTATGTGTGCTGAGGGAGAATCCAACCAAGAGTTAACTTTTGTCCATTTGCCTTGAGACTGAGTTAAAAAAGTCTTGGCCACACCTCCTCTGGGTAGAAGAGTGCAATTTTTTACAAAGGCGCAGCCAAACTGAGAGATGGAAATAAGGTAAGTCCTGGAACAAAGACTTGAAGGTAAGTAGCCCACAGACCTTGGACCAAAGATCCACAAGGGTGGGGTTGAATTCTCCCACAGCGCACATAGAACGACCATTCAGGTAAGCCAATGGTCTTTCTCCTGGGTGCTGCTTGGAGAATCCAAGCATGGGATATGCCAAAGCATAGGGCGGGCACTGGAACAGTCCGGAGTCGCAGGAACATCAATGACCCTCTGCAGTACATGTCGCCCAAATTATGCCTCGTCAGAGGCAAGCACGTTTATAATGTTTAATAAAGGGCAATGGAAATGAACAAGTCGCCGCCCTGCATATCTTCTCTACAGAAACTTGTGTTGCCCAGGCCGCGGTGGTAGCCACAATCCTGGTGCAATGAGCCATTATATGTCTGGGTACTGGCCTGGCCTGGATCTCATAGGCCTGAGCAATGCAGGTCTTCAACCAATGTCACACGGTGCTGGATGACACCTTCCCCCCCATGGTCACAGGTTGAAAGGAGACGAATAACAATTCTGTCTTCCAGACGGATGCTGCGCGCTTGATGTACCGAAGCAGAGTCCTCCTCACGCTGATGTAGTGTCACCTTCTCTCATGTGGGTGGATAGGCCATGGGCAGACGTTTGGGAGAATAACCTCCTGAGCCTTGTGAAACCATGAGCTGATTTTGGGCAGGAAGGAGGGGTCGAGCCATAAAACAACTCTGTCAGAATGAAATATGCATAGATCTGGGCATACCAACAGAGCTTCCAAGTTCAGAAACCCTCCTGGCAGAGGTGATGGCCACGAGGAGGACAGTCTTGAGCATTAAGAGTTGTGGCTGATGATGCAAAGTGGCTCGAACAGTGTGGATGTAGGAACCTTAGCACTATGGGTAATTCCCAGGTGGGGAAGCGATGTAGTGCAGGCGACCTGTGGTTTGCTGCCCCTTTCAAGAAGGTCTGTACCCATGGATGATGGGCAAGAGTCCGGCCTTCCTTGCCCAAAATCACTGTAGATAGGGCAGCCAATTGAAGACGCATGGTGTTAGGAGTCAACCCCCTGTCTAGTCCATCTTGTAAGAACTCCAATGCCTGTGGTACAGAGGCAGATCTGGAATCCAACTGGCAAGACCGACACCATTTACAAAACACAGCCCAAGTGGCATTGTATATGCGCATGGTGGAAGGATGCCTGGGCACCTGAATTGTGTTGATAACTCTGCTGGAGAAATTGCGCTGCATTAGGATATTGTCACCGTGATGCATTGCAGCTTCCTGAAAAAGCACCCCTTGAGGAACGTAGGGGATTTCCACCAGGTCAAGGATTGGATCACCTTGTGCGGTAATCAAACCTTGGTGTTGGATGTGCTGGTGCGGGACCTCTGGGATGGGAGCAAGAACCATTGAAGGGTTTGTGAGGGTAGTCGCGCCCAAGGAACAATGTCTATACAGGAGATCATTTTCCTGAGGAGTTGGGAGAGGACCGCTAAGGACACTGACCTCAGTAATAATATGTGACTCACCAACTCTCGGATGCTGGCTTGTCTGTCTGGAGAAAGGTAGACGATGCATGTTGTCAAGTTGATCACAGCTCCCAGATGCAGCGGACTGGTGGAAGGCTGGAGATGACTTTTTTGAAGATTCACAGAGAAGCCATGCTATTGGAGGACTTGTATCGTAATGTGTAGGTCTCGATGTGCGTGCATTGGGGATGATGACTCTATCAGTATGTTGTCGAGATAACACTGCATCCTGACTGGAAACGACCATAGAAATGTTGCGACTGCTGCCAGCAGCTTTGTGAAGGTCCTGGGAGCAGATGACAGGCCGAACAGAAGAGCCCTGTACTCATAATGTCTGTCTGTTAAGTGGAACCTTAGGAACCTCTGTGTGACAGCTGGATGGGTACATGGGGATAAGCCTCCCTAATATCTATGGAAGTCAACCAGTCTCCCTGGCGGATACAGCCCAAGATAGATGTTAGGGACTGCATCTTGAAGTGCTTATATGCCAGATGCACATTGAGCTGTTTTAAATCTAAAATGGGTCTCCACCCTCTCAAGCCCTTTGGATCCGGAAAGAGGATTGAGTAGAATCCCCTTCCTTCTTGCCCCAATGGAACTGGTTCGATGGTTAGGATGTCCAACAGGTATTGAATCTTGGGATTCCATGAGACCTCTCTTGACCTAGCACCTGGGGACGAGGCATCTGATGAAATGCCCCAGGGGGAGGGGGCTTAGAAATTCCAAGGTGAGTCCCAGCCTCACCATCTGGAGAACCCAGGCGTCCACGGTGGTCGCTTCCCATTGGCTCGCAAAGTGAGTAAGTTGGCAACCAAAGGGAAGATGTGAATGGGAGTCACTTATATTGGCAGAAAGGTTGGTTAACTGACCCCTGAAATGGCCACTTGGTCTGAGACTGTTGTTGTGGTTGTTGTTGCCTGTCCCTGTCACGAAACCCTGACCTGTCCTGAAACCTTTCCTGGTAACTGTCGGACCCCTGATTGTATAGCCGGTGGTACTAGGAAGAATATTGGGAGGCGCTATATCCTTGGTCAGCCGACTGAAAGGGACTGGTGCTGAAAATAAGGTTGGGCCCTATGATGAGCCCCCCTGTGGGGAAGGGGAAGGACCTTGCACTTGTTCCTAGTTTCTATAAGAATGGGATCCAAGGACTCCCCAAATAGAGCACCGCTCTTGAAAGGTGTGGATGCTAGGCGCCACTTAGAGCGCATGACAGCCTGCCAATGGCATAGCCACAGGAGGTGACGAGATGTCATGTTAGATGCTACTGTTCTGGATGCAAACTTGGCAGAGTTAAAAGTTGAATCTGAGGAAAACTCTACAACTGCCACCAACTTGTTAATATCTTGGTGGAGCCGGAGGTCTTCTGGGGGAATCCTGGCCTGTAATTGATCTAAGCCAGACCAGAAAGGTCCTATTAAAGAACGACGCCAAAGTGGTTGCTCGCAAAGCCCAAGCAGCCACCTGATGTGTCTTGTGAAGTGTCATCTTTGCCTTATGGTCTTCGCCTTCAACCCGTCAGAGACATCTGAAGGTACTATGGCTGGGGAAGCCAGGGCCGCTACTAAGGGATCCATGGGAGGAACCTGAAATAGACCTTCCAAATCTGGGCTGGAACTATAAAGCTTCCGGTCATTGTTGTTAGGGGCAGGTAGAGTTGGGCTGGGCCCACTGCTTCTGTATAACATCCAGGAACAGTTTGGGAGCTGGTATAGTTTCTTGCTCTGGAACCTGCTCCACAAACAGGTGTTCCATAGGATCTAAGCCAAGAGAAGTACCACCGGGGGTGGCAGAACCCCCCGTGTTAGTTGTAGTCTTAGCCTTGAATAATAAAAACTTGAACAAGGCGGGGTGAAAAAGGCCCCAAATGGCAGGCTTCTCAGGAATCCAGCTCTTGTCTTCCGATAACTCCTGGTCGCCAAAGTCTTCCTCCCCAGCTAGTGAATCCTCACTGGGTAGGGAATGAGCAGGCAAAGGAGGCTCTAGTGGTGCTGACAAGGCCCTGGTTGAGGTATGCGACCTAGAGGCCTGTCCCCTGTGCTGCAATTCACTATCAATCCCCTGGGAAATTGCTGCCGAGATGAGGTCATTAATTTCCCTACGAAGGTTCAGGAGTTGCCCCCCTTCAAGGCGGAGCCATTGTGGGGGTGAAGGTGGCCTCCGGTGCTGTACACCTGTATGTTTGGAGGCTGGAGCAACCTCTGAGAGGCAGGGTAGGGAAGCAGGCCCCCAACCCAACCTCCTTTACTAACAGCCCCTGGGGAATGGTGATATCAGGAGACCATCCCTGTGTGTCCAGAGCTGGGGGTGAACTAGGCTGAGAATTGGAAGAGAAAGTCTCTAAGGCTAAAGCCAGAGTGGAGCGGCTGGCCTGTGCCCTCCTGGAGTTTTTATACCTTCCCTTGGCATCTCTATCGGCAGTAGTTGTAGCTGCCCGAGCCACCGATCTGCTTGTTTGGGATCTGGTGGAGGTGCCCCGCATGGTAAGCTTACCTGGCACTGGAATCACCTGATGTAGCCTGGGGTCTAGGGGAACCCTCCACTCCTGTGCTGCTGCCCGAGATGGAATGATCAGCCATCCTAGGGACTACTAACTCCTGTGTAGAATCTAGAATCAGGCCCACTGACATAGGGTGGAGGAGAGCAGGAGGGACCCTGAGCAACAGGGAGCTTGGCTCGGTAACAACTGCACTGTTCTGGAAGCACGGAGCAATACTGCTGTGCCCCCTCCAAACCTCTTCACAGATTCCGGCTCAGACTGTTATCGCAGAGAGTGGTGGAAAAAACTACTCTAAAGAGTTCCGGAAAATATGACCGCACTGCCCAGAGTCGATCGGCACAATGGTAAAAGCAATGAAGCCACTTCCTGGCACTGAAATTAACTGCCGTTGCTCCTTCCGGCATTCAAAATGGTAGACGCTCCTCTTGACATTCAAATTGGCGGTTGCTGTATTATTCCATCTAAAATGGCGACCGTCAATGAATTTAAAAGGGTGTGAAATTCGAACCATAGAAAACGGAACCGGAGTGGTGCACTGGCTCCAACGCTCGGACTAACCTTGCAGTTATCACAGTGGCAGAGCTGTATATGGCAGCACAAAACCAGCGTACTGGTTCCACCAACCTCGCCAAAGACCAAAGTCCAGTCAAAGGAGCTGGGCCCAAGTGATCAGGCAGATTCTCCAGCTGCTGATAATGCCACGGTGCGAACAAATTCAAACAAACCCAAATGAGGAGCAAGGAATTATTCCTGCTTCCCCTAGCACGCCTGGTTCGAGCCAGCAAACTGGGGGAAACCAGCACACTGACCTGCAGCCAAGTAGCAAACAACAATTCTGTGATCACAATCCAAAAGGAAAAGGAAAGTAATAAAACTATAATAAACTATCGTAACAATATTAAACGATAATAAAACAAAACCTGCATAGCTAGAGTTAAATTATTTACGTCTCTTGAAGGTTGGCTGAGTTAAAAAAAATGTACTCTTCTGGCCAGTGGAGGTGTGGCCAAGACTTTTTAAACTCAGTCTCAAGGCAAAAGTTAACCCATGCTTGGATTCTCCAAGCAGGGCACAGGAGAACCTATAGTTTCTTTCAGTCCATCAGAGTTCGTCAAGTCCTATAGCAGCTATTCAATGCCTTGTTCTAACAGCTGAGTTGTCAAGGTTGACTTGCAAAGGGATTCTTACTGCTTGCAAACAAAGAAGCTAAGGAAAGTCGACAACCCTGACCCTAGAAAGTGTGACTGGGATGCTGGTCCAAGGGTTGGCCAAGGCAGTACCTGCCACACCACTGTCAGCACAGCAGCAAGTGATCCCAGTGGCTCCGTCAGCAGCAGGAGTACCCACACATGCACCAGTGGCCATGGCTGGGCTGCTGCCAGGATGTCAGGAAGAGTGGCCACCACCTGCCCTAGTGGCCCGCTTTGATGTGTACTGAGACAATCTAACTCACTTCCTCCCCAAGGTGTAGCACCACATGGAGCACTATGGGGGAATGTAACCAAAGGACTCGCCCCGTGTATCCATCCATGACACTGAGGCTCTGGAGCTGGCCTATCTGGATGCCTTCATGCAGATCCTGTGAGAGTGGTTCAAAGACCCGATGGCCACTCAGCACGCAGAGACCCAAATATGAAACCTGAAGCAAGGCAAGCAGCTGATGAAGTAGTATATTCCTGCAGCATGACTAGCCTCCTGGGGGATTGGCCTGAGCACATGTTGGTCTATCAATTTTGAGACAGACTGAGTAAGGAGCTATATCACAACCGCCTACCCTGAGGGGCGGGTGCCATACAACTTGCAAGCATGGTGGTGTGGCCACAAAGATGGAGATCAATCTGGCGGAGTACCATGAGCACACTGTGCAGGAAAAATCAATCTCATGGATTCCTGAGAAACAACTGACCCACAGAGGAAGAAAAGGAGGTGCTGGGCAGCAGAGTACCTTGCGCCAAGACTTCCCTGCCCCGAGCCAGCCCAAAAAGAAGACCTTTGCAAACAAAAAAAGATGTGGTGGGACAGCAGGTTGTAGGGTTCCCCCCTCAATCTCCAACACCTGTCAAAAAGGATCCCGTCTTCTATGAGATCAACAGCAAAGGGGAAGACAACCTGATGGTAAGTGCACCATTGCTCCATAACAGCTAGGGTAGAGGTCCTAGTGCCCTGATGTTATTGGGCCTGCAGTGAATGCTGGCCATGTTAATCAACGATGGTCTGCATGAGCACCTGTACAAAGGAGTTGGTGTACCTGGACGATATATTAACTTACACCAAGACCCCAGAGGAGCACATGAAGCTGGTCAGGGCTGTACTCAGAAAATTACAAAAGTCCCAGCTCTACGCAAAGCTATCCAAATGCGACTTTCATAAAACCAGCTTAGACTACTTGGGTATTGAATTTCAAAGGAGGGAGTGGAGAGGGACCCTGGAAAGGTGAAGGCAATACTGGAATGGGAGGTCCCTCGAACCAGGAGACAGCTGCAGAGCTTTCTCGGGTTTGCAAATTTCTATCGCCAATTCATCCCCATATGTAAATAGTCTTGCCAATCACTAACTTGCTTAGGACAGGGAAAGGCATGAGACGCAAGCCTGGGAAGTCTCTGCATTGATTGCTCGAAGACCAAGCCACATTCAAGAAGTTAAAGTGCCTCTTTGTTGCAGAGCCGGTTCTGAAACACTCTGACCCAGATGAACCATTTGTGATACAGGTAGGCACCAGTGATTTTCTGGTCCTACTCCAGGAAAATGCCAAGGGAGAGTTGTAACCCTGCACCTACACATCTTATAAACTTTCTGAGACCAAGAGGTGCTGGGCCATCTGGGAGAAGGAAGCCTACATGGTCCAGTGGGCTCTCCTAATCTGGAGGCAGTTCTTGGAAGGGAGTAAAATCCCCTTCAAAATGAGGAAAGACCACAAGAACATAGAAGCATTAAAGACCCCATGGAAGCTATTTCCTAAGCAGGTCCGGTAGGCTCAATATTTCAGTCATTTCAACTTCATCCTCTGATGCCTACCGGGGGTGGGGAGAGGGGGAGATAATTTTTGGGTGGACGGTCTCTCCCACATGCCACAGTACAATAGTGCCTGAGATGAAGTAGTCAACTCCATCCTCCCATCCAACCAGTTTGCGGCGCCCACAGTTACGAGACAGCAGAGAGCAATCTCTCAATACTCAGCCACAGACCTGGTACAACCCTAAGGGAATCCCTGGAGTCTGAAGACTGGTTCCAGCATCACAGAGACCAGTAGGCATTAAGAGAGAGGCTGGCATGGAAATGGAGCAAAATCTACATCCCAGCTAGCCGAAGCACTCTAATTCTACAGCAGAACTACTACACGACGGCAGCAGGGCATTTCGCATTTGTGAAGACTCTCCATCTGGTTTTATGGCAATTTTGATGGCCAAAAATAAAGAAGGACATAGAGGCTTATGTAGCAAGCTGCCCAGTGTATGACATAGTTATGCTCTTGGTAAAATGAAAAATGTCCCAGGAGTTAATTTGCTGTACATGCTAACAGGACGGTTTTCCTTAGGCACTATGGAGAATAAATCCACAACCTCTTCCCCATGACAGCACTTCAAATATTAGAAGTCTGATATCATGTCTCGACCTTACCTTCTCTTCTTCAGGTGAAACATGCAACAATTCAGGCTTTTGTTTTGTTTTAAGAAGCCTAAAGTAGAATAGAGCTCAAAAGATTGTAATCTGTGCATTCGGACAATACACATAATGTGACAATAAAGAAAGGCTCACTTGGGTTTGTCCATATGTTCCCCCATAATAGTTCTGATCTATCAGCCATCTGACTACGGCATCGGCCTCCTCAATTTTCTTCATTTTCAGCAGGGCCAACAAGGCATAGGAAGTGCCTTCAATGTTGTGGGTATGAGCGTTATGTTCTTCCCAACGATTCCTTCCTAAAAAACAGCACAGAAACAGAATTAAGCCAAACAGATGAAAATATTGGTTACTTACCTTGAAGGTGATTTTGCATCGATCCATCTTGTGCAGCAATAGTGCCCATTCCTGGATTGGGAGGCCTTGTTTATGGTCACTCCTGCCTAGGTCACTTCCCAGCTGGACTACCTCAATGTGCTCTATCTTTCAAGGTCACTCAGAAGTTACAACTGCTCCAGAATTCAGTGGTGTTGCAGTTTCAGGTGCTTTGCCCATATCATATTGTTTTGCCATGGGAATTGCACTGGGTCCATTTTCTTTCTGTATGCAATACAAGGTGATGATTATCACCTTTAAAACATACATGGCACACAGCCAAGTTATTTGAAGGATCTGCCTGTCAACGTGTAAAGCGTGTCCGAAACCGACTGAGCTGAAACTGACTTTTAAAAATCTATCAAGATTTCCGGGTTTCCTGAATCCCAGGCTCTCTGAGCACTCCCCCCCCCCCATATTTGGGGTGCTTGGAGGGAAATCAGGCAACAGGAGGTATGCGGCAATGCCAAGCAGCGATGTCTTTCCTAGCAACAGAAGCAAGAAAGGAGTACTGGTGGAAATTAGCCCCTAAGGCAGCTGAAGTAGAGTTCCCTAGTCCCCAGATACAGGGAAGGGTCTCAAACAAGCTGACAAGGGTGGACTGGAGGTGGGACTGGGCACAAGCCAGGCTCCCAAAGCCCCAGATGGAATCCCTGGAGAGTGTAATAGTGTAACAGAGGGAGGGTCTTGACCGGACCACCCTTCATGATGAGGGGCCATCATGCCACCCAAAAGAGAAGGGAGGGACATCTGATCCTGTTGAGGGGAAGAGAGGCAGACTGGAGCGCAGCCCTCCTCCTCCTCTCCCCAATAGAAGGAGAAGGAGCCCAAAACTGCAACCAGTGCCTCTCCCACGCAGCAGGCAGGCTGCCCAAGTCAGATAAACCCCTCCTTCCCTTCAAACTAGAGGTGAGGAAGACGGCCAGCCATATCAGGTGCAAGCATACAGAGACCGACAGGAGGTTGGAGGAGTAGGGCTGAATGATCTACCCCAATTCAGGGGAAAGTTTGACAGGGACTCAGACCAGCTAGATCTATTACTTGGTTCAGCTGATATCCACCTAGAATGCTATGGGCACCTCTACCCATCCCCCAGGGCCATGGTGAATACCATCACAGAGGGGCTAGAGGGAGAAGCAAGGGAATGGTTAGCAGCCCTCCACAAGAGGAGAGCCCCCCAACTGCAAGGCATAGATGACTTCCTGCAACTGCTAGAGGCCAGATTTGAGGAGGTGGAGGAGGACCCATATGCAGAAGAGGAACTCAGCAACCTAAAGCAGAAGAGCCGCCCCATCAAAGAGCACATCCGTGAATTCAGGAGGGTCATAGGAAGGCTACCCCGTTTACCAGAGCAGCTGCTGGTGCATTTTTTCAGAACAAGCCTGGAGAAGCAAATTGCCCATGTAACCGCATACTGCGACATGCCAAATTGACTCTCTGAGTGGTTCCGAGTAGCAACAAAAGTCAGCAGCAGGCTGTATGCCAATGACATGAGAGAGCAACTGGATACAAAAGAGAGAGGTCAACCTGACCTGAAACCACCCAGCTGACAGGGAACCATGCCACCACAGCAGGCCCTCCCTCAAAGTCTGCTGAAATGCTACTGATGCAGGGAGATGGGTCACATCGCAGCTGCATGCCCAACCCCAGCCCCAAAACCAAAGCCAGACCACCGCCCAGGGCATGACCAGAACAAGGCCCCAAATGGACTAGCAACATGTCCAGGAAAGCCCTCCAGGCTGCAGAGGCCCCGTCCCTCTCATGCAAAAGTGGTGGAACCCCAGGCAACAACAACCAGTCGCCTGAGTGCTTCTCCGCGGTTCACGAGCCTGTGGACTTATGCCCCAGATATGGGAAGGGCAGCGGCATGACGATTGGGTGGAACAACGGAAGTCAGAGGTGGGACCTGCCTCCCCATGGACATTCAATGATGAACTTTTGCGGTACTGGGATAGACTCTATGTGCCAGCTTTGATAAGATAGACTTATTCTATCCCAGGGCCATGATAATCCTGCGGCGGGGCACTTTGGCCTCTTCAAGACCATGAACCTGGTCTCCTGTACCTTCTGGTGGCCTCGATTGCGACATGACGTACAATCTTACGTCACGTCTTGTGTACGGTGTCGGCAGGCCAAGTCAGCGATGGGAGCCCCTCCAGGGCTGCTTCAGCCATTGCCGACCCCGGAGAGACCCTGGGGGTCATTTCTATGGACTTCCTGACAGACTTGCCTCCATCTTCTGGATTTACCACGGTGTTCGTGGTGGTAGACATGCTGACGAAGACGGCGCCTTTTATCCCATTTCAGAGATTACCAACAGCTCGCGTCACCGCCCGCATGTTTATCCAACATGTTTTCAGGCTGCACGGTCTACCTGACAGAGTCATGTTGGACAGAGGAATGCAATTCACAGCTCAGTTTTGGAAAGGGCTGATGACGGCCTTGGATGTCAAGATGTGCTTGTCTTCAGTGCACCATCCCAAACCGATGGAGGGACGGAGAAAGTGATCGGGATCTTGGAACAGTACCTGTGCTGTTTTGTGAACCAGCAGCAAAATGATTGGGCAGACTACCTGGCAATAGCGGAGTTTTCTTTCAAAAACTCACACCACACATCCACGCAGATGACGCCCTTCTTGGCCAATGTGGGGTATCATCCTCGGTTCTTTCTCCTCACACCCATCGACTCACCAGTCTCCGCAGCTGAGGACTTCCTGTTGGAACTACAGGTGATCCATCAAGTAGTGCGGTGATATCTGGATAAAGCCAAGGAGGACTATAAGAGAGTCACGGACAAGTCTCGGCGTGCGACACTGGCGTTGACTGTGGGCGATCGAGTGTGGCTGTCCACTAGACACCTTCCATCAAACCAGCCGGTCAAGAAGTTAGACCACTGTTACCTTGGCCCATTTCCTATTGAAGCAGTCATCAATCCGGTCTCCTATCACATGACTTTGCCACGTTCGATGTGAGTTCATCCAGTCTTTCATCGATCTCTTCTTGTTCCTGAATGGCCAGCTTGTCCTCTTCGCCAACCCGATCATCCCCAGCCGGAACCCCTTGCCGATGAGTCACCGGCTGAGTATGAAGTTGCCAGGATTCGGGATTCCCGATGGCTGAAAGGACGGTTCCAATACCTGGTGGAATGGAAAGGCCGGGAGCCAGAGGATGTTACCTGGGAGGATGCGACTGCCATGCACGCACTTGCTTTGGTGCAGGCCTTCCATGAACAATTCCCAGCTAAGCCACACCCTGAGCGTCAGACCCGGGGGAAGGGCCCTCCGGTGAGGAATAGTGTTGTGGCCCAGCAGTGGCCAGCTGAGCTGTTGGTGGACTCTGACAGCTCAGACCATTATGGGACTGCTCTGGAGGATGAGGAAAACTCTGGAGGGTGTTTGGAGTCAGAGCAGGAACTAGAGAGTCCTGTTGGCCACCAGGTGGCATCTGAGTCAGGGAGCAGTGAGGAGGAACAGAGGGAGGTTGTCCCTGATGTGCGTTTACATAGAGCTGAGAAGAGAAAGGAACAGCTGTGGAGAAGACATCATAGAAGGAATTATGGGTGTGGCTCCTCCCAAAGAGTTTATAGGTGGAGCGACGGGAGGGGAATCTTTGCAGGAAACAGCAGTCCATTATACGAGCTGTTGAGAAAACATCCTGTAAATTTAATCTGGGGTTCTTGAAGATAACTTTCTAGGCTCTTAGCCAAGGAGTGGCTTTATCTATGTAATTAGTCGTGGCAGACAGCCAAGCCTGTGTCTGCATATTCATTGGAATCACGGGACAGAACAGTTATAGTCAATGCAAGAGAAATAACTACACAGAAAGTCATCAAACAAGATATGATTATGAAAATCACTAAAAATGCAATACAACCATAAATATTTACTAGGTAAAAAAATGCATATATTTACATTATAAACATATTGAGAAAGATCAGAGCAAAATATTGTAAATTAACAAATATTCATAATAAAAATTAGCAACTTATTTCCATTTTTGTCTCTAGTCTCCTTTGCTAAACTGAAAACATGATAAGAGCAAATACATTTACGGGCTATACACTTAGAAGTTCATATTTGATAAAGAGTTCAGCAGGGGACCTATGGGTAGGACACAAATTTTGGGAGATCAATTCAACAATAAACCTGTACAATCGGGAAAAAGAATTTTCATCTATTTTTACTGATTTCTTCTTCTTGAGAAAGCAGCTAGAAGCAAAGAAGTGCCCATTTGCATGTGGCTCTTGATTTTATTTTTGTCACTGCAATATCTAAAAATCTATCCATCATTATTTATATTCCTAGGATTACTTCATTCTTCTTCTTAGTGGAATGTTTTCAAAACCCAACCACATCTGGTTTCTTCTTAAAACAAAACAATATATGTACCTGTTGATGCTGCCATGAGTACCCTGTCATCCTTGAGTCGGTCTGCAGCAGCCAAAGCATACGCTGTGAGGGCTGTAGTGTAAGGCCTTTGCAGTTTCTCGTACTTTTTGAGTAAATAATCTGCAGCCTTGTTGATGCTGCTCTCTAGACTCTGGAAGTGAGGGGAGAGGGAAGAGAAGAGATCCATTAGGAATGTTTTAGGCATCCCTATGGAACACAATTTCCCTGAGATATGACAGTTGCTTTTCTGAAAGGCGCTAAAACATGGTTTTGTCATTGGGCCTGGGAACCACAAATGGAGATGGAACTGATCAAATGGTTGATTTGATTGTGCTGCTGCTGCCATGGGAGTGAGGGGAGCAGATAAGTTATGAATTTTTTTTAATAAGGTAATTTTTAAATCTCATAAGCTTGCCAGGGCCAACTACTTCTGAGTTGGACAACCATATAAATTTGTTCAATAAATAAAATAAATGTGTGCTGCCACTTCCTGCTTGTATGTTTTACATGCTAATAATGCAGATTTAGCCATCATGTGTGTTATTTTAAGGCTTTTAGGCAGGAAGAGATGTTGAACATAAATTCATGAGGAATGTCTTAAATAGGGTTCCACTGTAAAAGCTGCAATACTGCATGATCCACTTGCAAAAACCATTTCTGCATAGATCTTTTTAAATCTTCTTCCAAATTTGAGGAATGCTGGAGAGCCTGAAGGCTTCTAATACTAGGTCCAAGAAGTTGTGAAAATGGAATACTATGATCGAAAAACCCCTAAGGGATGTGATCATATTTTGGCCTCTCATACCACTTCCAATCACAAAATTACGTACATTGATATATTCATTGCAGATTGATCTGGATTCCAACAACGCAACCAGAATGAACGCTGTTAAAGATTCTTCTGGTTCAGCACCTTGAACTCCTCCCTAGAAGAAAACAGAGGGGGGGACGGGGACAAAAAGGCAAAAGTAATGTTAATAAATAAATGCTACTCTGTAATTATACATAGGGAATACATGGGGGAGCAGCAAAGTTAATGCTTTTTTTAAAAATCTCCTGCCTGCTATCTAGTGGCCATCCATGTTTGTCCATTCAAGATGCAGTATTGTTGAATAGCTGAAGTTTGAGGAAATCATTCAACTTTGTGTAGCCATGTTGTAGCTCTAAACTACCCTAATAATGTTATATGGGGAAAGAAAGTAAGAACAAGGGATAGCAAACTCTAGGGAATGAATATTCTGTCAATCTGTAGAAGAATAAGAAATGAGTCCTTTTAATGCTTCTTGTAAAAGAGGAGTGGAGGGCAGGCAAAGAGGTCCAGGACCAGACTGAATTGATGATCCAACAGAAAAAGAACATAATCCAAGCCACACAGAGCACTCATTTCAAGCCACCTATCCAGTCCATATCAACATGCCCCATATTGTCTGTGGGCAGCATCCTAAAATAGACTATTACAAAGATCAATGTTGTTTCAACTATGGAGAGACTATGTTACAAGTGAAGGCATGAAGACATGTGCTCAGGAAATGTCAAGTGGACCATCTTGTACCAGGGCGTGGAGGCTGTGTAGATTTGCTTCTAAATTTCTTCTGTAGAGCCTCATCTGATATTGTTTTGATGTTGTTGTTTTTCTCTGCTCTATGTTTTCTTTTGTCTTTGAAGCAGATTTCATCTTCAAATTCCTCCATGAGATCTATTCCCACATTAAGCCAAATCTTACCAAGGCTATCTTTGGTAATGGTAGAGCTGTGGTGGCACAGTTGTTTGAATGCAGTACTGCAGTTAGGCTGTTCGATGTCAGGGTTCCAAGTAACACCCCCAACAAAAGAAGACTCTGAGGTTCTTCAAAGTTCTTCAAAGTTCCACTTTATTAAGGAGGTCATAATGGCATGTCTGGGAAAACCTGAATCTGAAAGTTCCCAGGTTTTCCCCACCCAAATGAAAGTTCAAGTCCCTGCCCAGCACCCACATGTCCATCACATGGTCCAATCAATCCACTGTCACAACTGGAGATGCCCCCCAGTCACACCATTCCAGGTGCAGGTTGAAATGTCCTTGACTCCCAGAGAAAAGAATGTTGATATGGCTAGATATCTCTATCACTCCATGCAATCCCCGCTCCAGGTTTCCCACAGCTCCAAATGTGGCAGCCCTGAAGATCCCAAGTAAAAAATGGCCACCAGGGCTGACAGGCTTCCCCCCCCCTCAACCGATCATTGTGTCCTGCAACTAGAGGAACATAGAGGGTTCCAGGTAGTCCCTAACCACCTCTCCCCCCACAACTTGGCTTATCAGGGAATTTTTCATTGAACTGCTTTACTAATCTCTCTGCCTTTACCTCCCAACTCTTAACTCAGATAGCCTCAGACAAAGGGTACCCTTTCCAATGAACTAGATATTGTAATAGACTCCTGTACAATCTAGAGTCTAAGATCTTCTTTACCTCAAAATGGGTCTCCCCTTGCACCACTATGGGTTTGGGAGCTGGCCGGGCCAATGGTCTTAACTTTGAACTGACAGCTGAGTCTGACTACAGCAGACTGCAGTGAAAGACAGGATGTACTTTCCCTAGTATGCGTGAGAGCTTAAGCTGAACTGTCACTGGGTTAATTACTTTCACTATTTGAAACAGTTCTAAGAACTTAGATCCTAGCTTTTTACTGGGTAATTTCAATGTAATATATTTGGTTGATATACAAACCCGATCTCACACATGGAAGGGAGATTGGAGAGATTGGTGTTTGTCTGCTTATTTTTTATATGCCTCTTCTGTTTCCACCAGCACTCTTTTGGTGTTCTCCCAGCCCTTCTTTAATGACTCTATCCACTCAGTTAGGGTCGAGTGGGATGGGGACTCTCTGGGCAGCTTTGGCATTGGAACAAAGTCTATGTCGCTGGTGACCTGAAGGGGGTCAATCCAGTGCTGCTGTGTACTGCGTTGTTATAAGCCACTTCTGCAAACGGCAGGAAGTCTGCCCAGTTCTCTTGCTGGTAATCCACATAATACCTTATATATTGCTCCACCATTACATTTGTTTGTTCCACAACTCCATTCGTGCTTGGATGGAAAACTGAACTAAGCCCCTGAGTAGATTTGATCTGGTCAAATCACCAGGACCAGATGGATTACACCCCAAGGATCTAAAGACAAGATCTCAGAACCACTGAACTATATCTTTCAAATATCCTGGAGCACTGGGGAACTGCCAGAGGACTGGGAAAGAGCCAGTGGCGTAGCGTGGGGGGTGCAGGGGGTGCCGGCCGCACCGGGCGCAACATCGGGGGGGGCGCCCTGACTCGGCCCGCGCCGCCCTTTGCCGGACTGTGGCCGCCTCTTTCCGCGCCCGGCTTGGCCCACGAACTAAGCTCCCCGGCCCGCCCAGGCCCCTCCTGCGCACTGCCTACCTCCCAGCGGAGCCGCCAAGACCCGCCGCGCCGCCCCCGTGGGAGCCGAAGGAGAGCGGCGCTGCGCTCCGTCTGCCCGCGGCTGCAACGCCACCGCGTCCTCCCGCTCCGCCTGGAGCGCCCCGGGGAGCCGGTGCCTTCCCGAAGCCCCCGGTGCGCCTCCCACCCCCGCGGCACCTGCTTCCCTTCAGTCGAGCCTTTTCCCGCTGCCCTGTCAAGCTCCTCCTCGGGAGGAAGGCAGGAGGCCAGCATGGAGAGCCTCACTTGACTGATGTTGACCAAGGGGCAGCTGCAGTCGGGCCGCCCTCGGGTTAGGGGGCGCAAATTACTTGCCCCGGGTGCTGACAACCCACGCTACGCCACTGGAAAGAGCAGATGTAGTTCCCATCTTCAAAAAAGGGGAAAAAATAGATCCAGGAACTACAGACCTATCAGTCTGACTTCAATACCATGGAAGAGTCTGAAAAAGATAATCAAGCTACGAATCAGTGAACAACTAGAAGCAAACAAAGTAATAACCAAAAGCCAACATGGGTTTGTCAAAAACAGATCATGCCAGACTAACCTTATTGCATTCTTTGACAAAGTGAGAAAATCAGTGGACCAGAGGAATACTGTTGATATAATTTACTTGGACTTCAGTAAGGCATTTGATAAAGTAGACCATAACCTATTACTTGACAATAGAAAAATGTGGGTTATCACCACCAGATGGATTTGTAACTGGCTGACCAACCGCACTCAACATGTAGTCCTCAATGGAACTGCACCTACATGAAGGGAGGTATGCAGTGGAGTATCCAAGGCTCTGTTTTAGGCCCCGTACTTTCAACATGTTCATCAATGACTTGGATGAGGGGATAGATGGGGAATTCATCAAATTAGATGACACCAAGCTGGCAGGAATAGCCAACTCTTCAGAAGTTAGGCTTAAGATGCAGAAGGATCTTGACAGACTTGAACATTGGGTGCTATCTAACAAAATGAAATTCAATGGTGAAAAAAGTAAGGTTCTACTTTTAGACAAGAAAAACAAAATGTACAGGTATGGTATATGTGGTAACTTGCTCAACAGTAGTAACTGTGAAAGGGATCTTGGGAGTCCTAGTGGACAACCATTTAAATATGAATCAGCAGTGTGCAGCGACTGCCAAAAAAGGCAACACAGTTCTAGGCTGCATCAAAAGAGGGATAGAATCAAGAACACGTGAAGTGTTAATACCACTTTATAAGGCCTTGGTAAGGCCACACTTGGAATACGGCATCCAGTTTTGGTCGCCACGATGTAAAAAAGATGTGGAGACTCTAGAAAAAGTGCAGAGAAGAGCAACAGAGATGATTAGGAGACTGGAGGCTAAAACATATGAAGAATGGTTGAAGGAACTGGGTATGTCTAGTTTAATGAAAAGAAGGACTAGGGGAGACTTGATAGCAGTTTCCCGATATCTCAGGGGTTGCCACAAAGAAGTCAAGCTATTCTACAAAGCACCTGAGGGTAGGACAAGAAGCAATGGGTGGGAACTAAACGAGGAGAGAAGCAACCTAGAACTTTCCTGACAGTTAGAACAATTAATCAGTGGGACAACTTGCCTCCAGAAGTTGTGAATGCGCCAATACTGGAAGTTTTAAAGAAGACGTTGGATAACCATTTGTCTGAAGTGGTGTAGGGTTTCCTGCCTAAGAAGACCTCAGAAGACCTCAGGTCCCTTCCAACTTTGTTATTCTATTCTATTCTCCTGCCAGTGGGCTGTGTCCTTAAATCAAGCTCGGAGCAGCTGAACAAACATGTCAGTGTCCTCTATTCAGGGGCTCCTTCATCATGTAGTTCAACTATCCAGTCTGATGTATCCCCTTCAGTCATGCCATCAGCAATTGCTGATACGATATCTCAATCGGTCTCCATATAGGTCGATTTGGGACCAAATCTGATTGAGAAAGTAGGCCAGCTTCCTTGGGGCCCCATTGAACGTTTCTCTAAACCGTGGAGGAAGAGTGGCTGGCAGGGCAGATTGTGGTGCCGGTGGGGGACCAGGGATAGCATCCACTGGTATTGAACCCATCCTGGGCCAGGATAAAAGGCCCAGCTAGGGGGATCTGGTCAGCAGGTGGCAATGAGGACTGGCTGGTGAGGGTGGTATTGGGCCTCTGTAACCCTAACTGTTCTCCACACAGCCCCAGGCTGGGCTATCGTAGGGGGCCCTGCAGCAGCACCATGCCAACTCCATCAGGAACTGTCATCCTGGTAGACTGGGCCTGATGGGGAAGGCTATGATATGATCTGCTTCATGCTGAGTGAAACAAAGCCGACACTCCACTCTGGGCACTTGTGGCGACCCTATAACAAGTTAACATGGGCTGAGCCAGAATCCAGCTGGTGGGTCAGTAATGGGAGGTTGTGCGATGCTGCCCATACCAAGCTGCTCGAATCACTCTGGTACACCCTCCAGCAACTGGCTTTGTATTGGTGGCAGAAGGCCCCACTCCCAAGAATGGCTGAGAACAACTGGCCTCAGTGCCCTCCATTCAAGGGCTGGAATGTGCTGGGATATGCTCCACTTTGCTCACCCACACCACAGACTCAGAAGGGGAATAGATGGTCTCAAGGTGGACCTTCAAGCTAGTCCCTGTGGTTCCTTCTGTGGTCATCATCATCTCCTCCATCTTCCCTGAGTCTTTACGCCACCCGATATTGGGTCCGCACTCGGGGCTCAGGACCCCAGACAGCACCCTGAACCCTGGGGAGCTGGTTTATGTTTTAAAAGAGATTTGGGTTAATGTCAGGGTTCCAAGTAACACCTCCAACTAAAGAAGATGTCATATTGGCATGTCTGGGAAAACCCAAATCTGAGAGCTTCGGGGTTTTAATTTCAAAGACCCTTCCCTGTTGTGGCCCAGCAGGAGCCGTTGGAGCTGCCACCAGATTCCGACAGCGAGCGTCCCTATGAGTCAGCTCTGGAGGATTTGGAGGACCTTGGACAGGGTTCCGACTCTGAGCAGGGCGCAGAGAGGCTGGTTGGCCACCAGGAGGTGCCTGAGCCTTGGAGCAGTGGGGAGGAGACAAGGGAGTGTGATCCGGAGGTCAGCAGTGAGTTGTTCCTGGATGCCCGGCACCGGAGAGCTAATAGGCGTAAGGAACAGTTGCGCAGTTACAGGAGGTAATTGCACTCGGCTAGTGGAATTAGGCTCCTCTCCAGACTATAAAAGGACTGCTTGTGCGCATGCCTTTTTGCAGAAGTCAACGCATTAACTAATGTTGGAGAACAGTATTGTGAGCTTGGCAGGCTGGATTGCTGCCAAGGCTTATCTGGGTTGGATTGCTGCCCAGGCTTGTATGTGCCAATTTGCTGCCAAAGACCTGTCTGTCTGTTAATAAATTCTGTAAAGTATCTTTGGCTTGGAGTGTGTTGGTGTGGGATGAGGGGGGGGGGCAGAACACTTTCCCTACACCTACATGTCCATCACATGGTCCAATCAACCCACTGTCCCAACTGAAGGTGCCTCCCAGTCACACCACTCAAGTGCAGTTTGAAATGTTCTTGAGAGAGAAGAATGTTGCTATGACTAGATATCTCTACCATTCCAGGAAATCCCCCTCCCAGTTTCCCACAGCTCCAAGTGTGGCAGCCCTGCAGATCCCAAGGAAAAAATGGCCTCCGGGGCTGACATTTGATTTTCATCGGCTCAAGGTTGACTCAGCCTTCCATCCTTCTGAGGCTGACAAAATGAGGACCCAGATTGTTGGGGGCAATATGCTGGCTCTGTAAACCGTTTAAAATAAAGCACTGTGAAGCAGTATATAAGTCTAAGTCAGTGATGGCGAACCTATGGCACGCGTGCCACAGGTGGCACGCAGAGCCATTTGTCAGGGCACGCGAGGCGCTGCCCTGTCAGCTGGCCAGTGCACATGCACGCGCTGGCCAGCCAAGTTCACCGTTTTTAAAAGCCATTTTTCGCCCTCCCCAGGCTCTCCGGAGGCTTCAGGGACTGTTGGAACGCTTAAAACAACCCTCCAAGCAAACCGGAAATGACTTCCGGTTTGCTCAGAGGGTCGTTTTAAGCGTTCCGAAGGCTTCAGGGACCGTCAGGAGGCTTCCCTGACGCCTTCGGAGGGCTTAAAACGATCCTCCGAGCAAACCGGAAGTGACTTCCGGTTTGCTCGGAGGGTCATTTTAAGCGTTCCGAAGGCGTCAGGGACCGTCAGGAGGCTTCCCTGACGCCTTCGGAGGGCTTAAAACGATCCTCCGAGCAAACCGGAAGTGACTTCCGGTTTGCTCGGAGGGTCATTTTAAGCGTTCCGAAGGCTTCAGGGAAGCCTCCGGACGATCCCTGAAGCCTCTGGAGGGCCTCGGGGGGGGGGGGGGAAGGCTCTTTTCACCTTCCCCAGGCTCCAGAGGCTTTATAGGAGCATTCATTATATATAGGATATAATTATATATAGGATATAATTATATTATATATATATATAATGCATTTTAAGCTGCTGGAGGGCGAAAAAAGCATGTAAAAATGGGGGGGAGCTCCTGTTGTGCACACATGCGCACTGGGGGGTCACACATTGCATTATGGGTGCGGCACGCCCGCACATGACCCCCCTGCGCTCCCCCCACTTGTGGCACGCGAGCCAAAAAAGGTTCGCCATCACTGGTCTAAGTGCTATTGCTATCCTCATGTCCTATCTAAATTCTAATAACCAATATCATTAGAGTAGAAACTAGTAATGAATAGTTACTAGTACAATCTTTTCTCTAATATTTGAGTTTGGGTCTTTTTCAGTTAAGAACTCAAAAATCCCAGGATTTATTGGAAGGAAGGAAGAAAAGAAAGGAAGGAAAAAAGGAAGGAATGAAACCATACCTGCATTGTTGAAGAAAGTACAGGGGCATTTTCTTTGAACACTCCATCTGGTTGTTGCTTGTTCAGAATCAGCCACCTCACACCTCCACAAATGATTTCAGGGCTAATGTTTTTTACAATTTTGGCAGCCAAGGCAAAGACTTTTACAACATATGCTGTTAGCCTGTAAAGAATGTAATGCATTAACCAACAATTTGAAGATCTTAATACAAGTGCCAATAGTTGCTTGCTTGATTTTGTAAGCCAGTCACCTTCTTTCACCCAATTCACCTCACAGGGTAGCTGTTGTGGGGAATAGAAAGCAGGGATATTAAGTATGTTCATTGCCTTGAGCTAACCAATGAGAAAAAGGTGCGATAAAAATCTAATAATAACAATAACAACTCAATCCCAAGGAATCAGTGTTCCAACAAAGAACCTGAGTATAATATTGAGAGTTTATGAGCAAGTAGGCAAAAAAAGTTAAGGAGCTAGGAGCACAAGTGGTGTCCTCATCAGTACTTCCAACAGAAGGTCAACACTCATTGAGGGGAAAAAGGAATTCTAGAAATAAACCACTAGATAAAATGTTGGTGTCATCAAGAGAACTTTGGCTTCCTGGACGATGGACTGCATTGCCTACATGAAGGACTTTTGACAAGGGATGGGCTGCACCTCATGATAACAGGGGAAATGTACTCAGAAAACTACTGGCTCAACTCATCAGAAGGGCTTTAAACTAAAATTGAGGGGGTAGGATGACCAATGTTTAGAATCTCTAGAACATAAAACCAATCATAAAGCCCAAGAAAACAAGTTAAACAATGAGGTAGGGAGTGATGAGAAAAAAAGAAAATCTCAAACATCAAATAGGAGGTGCAGGAAACATAAAAAACTCAAATGCTTATATACAAATGGTCAAAGTTTGGGGAACAAACAGAGTGAACTCGAAGCAATAGTAGACAAGTATGATATAGTTGCTATTACAAACATTTGGTGGGATGAAACCCATGACTGGAATGCATTTGATGGATGGATGCAAATTGTTCAAAAGAAACAGATCTACAAAAAGAGGACGTGGAGTTGCATTATATGTTGCAACTCATCAGAATCATCTACAGAAAAGTACATGATCAAAGATAAAAACCTCCTAGAATGTATATGGGTCAATATAAAAGGAAAAAATAGTGACATTGCCGTAAATGTATACTAAAGAACAGCCACTCAATCAGAAGAAATAGATGGACTTTTTGCCAACCAGATAACAAATGTATGAAGGAAGCATACCATAATAGTAATTGGAGACTTTAACTACCCTGATATCATGATACATGATGAGCCATGGTGGCGCAGTGGTTAGAGTGCAGAACTGCAGGCTACTTCTGCTGACTGCTGGCTGCCTGCAATATGACAATTCAAATTTCACCAGGCTCAAGATTGACTCAGCCTTCCATCTTTCTGAGATGGGTAAATGAGGACCCAAATTGTTGGGGGTAATATGCTAACTCTGTAAACTGCTTAGACAGGACTGTAAAGCAGTATATAAGTCTAAGTGCTATTGCTATTGCTATCAACCGGGAAACAAACTGCAACAAGTGGGATATCAAACAAATCCCTAACAAACCTAGCCAACAACTTTGTCATTCAAAAGGTAGAGGAAGGAACTAGAGGAAAAACTATACTGGACATAATTCTTACTAATAGAGAAGAAGTGATAGAGGGACTTGAAGTTGCAGGAACTTTGGGCGAGAGTAACCACATCACATTAGAATTCAATGTAATGCAAATATAAGCAATAGAACATAATCCAGATAGTGTCTTAAACTTTAAAGAGCTGATTTTAACAAATTCAGAGACAGCCTAGGAAAGATTCCATGGATGAAAATCATAAAGGGGAAAGCAACTCAAGAAGCACGGGAAATGCTGAAAAATACAATAATAAAAGCCCAATCCAGCAAAATACCACTGAAAAAGAAAAATAAGAAATCTAAGAACAAACCAGCATGGTTGCACAAAGATCTATCTGATAAACTGAAAACTAAAGTTGTCCTGAAAAGGACAAGTACAAAAAAAAAGGGAAAGAGACACACACAACTAAGGCAGAATATCAGCAGATAGGCTGGAATCTGCAAAGATGAAGTCAGGAAAGTAAAGCCTCAGAATGAACAAAAGCTTGCCACAAAAGTCAAAGATAATTTAGAAAGTTTCTTTCAACATACTAATAACTAGAAAAAAGTCAAGAAAACAGTTGGCCCACAAAGAGAGAAAATGGCAAGGAAGTAACAGGTAGTAGAGAAAAAGCAGAGCTGCTTAACTCATTCTTTGCATCAGTCTAAATAAACTATATCCCTACCAACTAAAAAAAATACTGTAACAGACTGACTAGAAATAAAAATTAAAATAAGCAAAAAAATGGCAAGAGAACACCTGCCTGATCCTGATGAATATAAATCTCTGGGACCTGATGGATTACACCCAAGAGTTCTGAAGGACATGGAAGATGTTATCTCAGAACCATTGTACCATATATTTCAAAAGACTTGGAGCATCCTACCCGAGGATTGGAAAAGAGCTGATGTGGTTCTCATCTTTAGAAAAAAAAGTGGGGGAACAAACACTGGAAACTCTAGACCAATTAGCCTAACATCAATACCTGGAAAGATACAGGAAAAGATAATCAAAAAACAGATCTGTGAACATCTGGAAACAAATAAAGTTATAACTAAAAGCCAGCATGGGTTTGTTAAAAACAGACCTTGCTCAACCAATCTTATTTCATTCTTAGATAAAGTGATTAAATTAGTAGACCAGCAAAATTCTGTGGACATAATATACTTAGATTTCAGTAAAGCATTTGACAAAGTAGACCACAACCTATTTCTTGGTAAGCTAGAAAAATGTGGGATAGATGGCATCACCACCATATGGATTTGTAACTGGCTGAAAACTGTACTCAATGAGTAATCCATACTGGTACTACATCTGTATAGAGGGAAGTGAGCAGTAGGGAACCACAAGGTTCCGTCTTAGGCCCTAAGTCTTCATAAATGACTTAGATGAGGGAATAGAAAGGGAACATGAAATTTGCAGATGACACTAAGCTGGCAGGAATAGCCAAGACAAGTTCAGGATCCAAAAGGATCTTGACAGCCGTGAACAATGGGCCCTTTCCAACAAAATGAATTTTAATGTGGAGAAAATAGTTTTACATTTAGGCAGAAAAAAACAAAAATATAAGTATAGATTAGGTGAAACAATAACTGTGAGATGGACCTCGGAGTCCTATTGGACAATTACTTAAGTGTGACCCAGCAGTGTGCAGCTGCCGCCAAAACAGCTAATACCATCCTAGGTCCGTGACGGCGAACCTATGGCACGTGTGCCACAAGTGGCACGCAGAGCCATTTGTCAGGGCACGTGAGGCGCTGAGTTCACCTTTTAAAAAGCTATTTTTCGCCTTCCCCAGGCTCCAGAGGCTTTATAGGAGCCTGGGGAGGGCGAAAAGAGCCCCCTGCCCCCCCCGGAGGCTTTAGGGACCGTCCCTGAAGCCTTCGGAGCGCTTAAAGCCACCCTCCGAGAAAACTGGAAGTGACTTCCGGTTTGCTCGGAGGGTGGCTTTAAGTGCTCCGAAGGCTTCAGGGACCGTCCGAGGCTTCCATGACGCTTTCGGAGCGCTTAAAACGACCCTCCGAGCAACCCGGAAGTCACTTCCAGTTTTCTCGGAGGGTGGCTTTAAGCGCTCCGAAGGCTTCAGGGACCGTCCGAAGCTTCCCTGATGCCTTCGGAGCGCTTAAAACGACCCTCCGAGCAACCCGGAAGTCACTTCCGGTTTGCTCGGAGGGTGGTTTTAAGCACTCCGAAGGCTTCAGGGAAGCTTCTGGACAGTCCCTGAAGCCTCCGGAGGGCCTCCGGGGGGTCGGGGGAGGCTCTTTTCGCCCTCCCCAGGCTCCTATAAAGCCCCTGGAGCATGGGGAGGGCAAAAAAACATGTAAAAATGGAGGGGTCGTGCGTTTTGCGCGCATGCGCACTGGGGGGATCGCGCGTTGCATTATGGGTGCGGCACGCCCGCACTCTACCCCCCTGCGCTCCCCCCACTTGTGGCACGCGAGCCAAAAAAGGTTCGCCATCACTGTCCTAGGTTGTATAGGGGCATAGAAGCAAAATCATGTGAAGTATTGTACTACTTTATAAAACCTTAATTGAACTACTCGTAGAATGCTGCATCCAGTTTTGATCACTACAAAAAAGATGTTGAGACTTTGGAAAAAGTGCATAGAAGAGCAACTAAGATAATTAAAGATCTGGAGGCTAAAGCATATGAATAATGTTTGCAGGATTTGGGTTTGGCTAGTCTAGAGAAACATGGGGGGACATGATAGCAGTTATTCCAGTATTTGAGAGACTGTCACAAAGAGGAGGGGGTCAATTTATTTTCCAAAGCACCAGAGGGCAGGACAAGAAACAATGGATGGAAACCAATCAAGGAGAGAAGCAACCTGGAATTAAGGAGAAATTTCCTGACAGTGAGAACAATTAACCAGTAGAATAGCTTGCCTTCAGAAGCTGTAGGTGCTTAATCACTGGAGGTTTTTAAGAAGAGACTGGACAATCACTTGTCTGAAATAATATAGGGTCTCCTGCTTGAGCAGGGGGCTGGACTAGAAGATCTCCAAGGTCCCTTCCAGCTCTATCCTATCCTATCCTATCCTATCCTATCCTATCCTATCCTATCCTATCCTATTGTAGCAGGAGCAAATTTCCATTTTTATCTTAAGGGGAAAAATAGAACTGATTGATACTAAAAGCTAGACATGAGAAGACAAGAGGAAAGAGGAAGACATGTTATATGGGTAAGCCATTATCAGAAGAGAGGATTTTGTCAAGGTTTGAAGCACAGCCAGGGAAAGAGCTTCTAGGAAGAAGGGAAAGATAAGTAGAAAGGATTGAAGAAAGCAAACAAATAAAAAAATACAAAGAGAAGAGAATCAGATGCTGAAGCAGAAGTTAGAAAATGAAAATATATGAACATTTATAGAGGAAGTTAGAGGAAAGCCTTTCCATGATCTGAAAGTAATGGCTATATTTTTGTCCATACCAAGTACTAGCTGGACGGTGTGTAAATGCTGCATAGGAATGGTCTGCTTTCTTGTACACCATCTGCTGGGCATAACCTGAAAAGGGACAAGATAGAAAGAGCTATGAAATTTAGCTCCAACCATACAAAATCACATCTAGACTAGCATCCAGAAGAGTTTTGCACTCTTCTTTCTTTGCTGTGTGTCTCATTGGAGCTGCTTTTCCTTTGCACAATTGTTTCGATTTTTGTTCTGGTCTCAGTGTAAAACCATCTTTTGTTTTATAGAAATTTGTGATAATTCAATGAGTCCATATTTAATTTTTTCTTGCAGTTACTATGATCACCACCACCCCTCCAGACTAAAGAAGTGATATCCTTAGCCAAGCTAGCAGGAACCTACCTTGTGAAAAAAAAACAAAAAGAACCTCGCCATACATTTAGAACACTTGGCTTCTTGACTTCTGTGGGTTTTACATTTGTTCAATTTCACATTTCCATCCCCTGAAGAAAACAAGTCTGGAGACAATTTGCCTTACCAGTCATGATCTGTTTGACAGCTTCAGGCCTGCGATTTGTGCCGAGAGCCTCCCACTGCTTTGTTGTATCCAAGTAGTAGGTGGCAATAACTGTTGGAGTCATGCGGATCATATTTTGCTCCCCACAGCCAGAAGGAGTGATAATGAGATGATTGAGTTTACTTCCATCAATTGAATTTTCAACAGTCTGAGCCACAAGGTTACCTGAACATGAAAAAATTGTCAAACATCTGCAGAAAGTGGGTAGTTTGTGATCTTGCTTTAAGCTTCAATACCATTAGGGCAAATGAATAGTCTAATTTGGCTTCCAACTCTACTATTCTTTCTTTAGAGAATAGAGCCTGAGGTAATTAAGACTAATTAGAAGCTTTATTAACTAGTTTATTTAATTCAGTTTTAAGATTTCTGCTCTCCTTAGCAATTTAGGATGGTTTAGGGTTAAAAAGGAGAAATAATATATATAGAAAAAGACATAGCTGACCAGAAGATTAACTCAATACTGGTAGAAAACCAAACTCTTACAGGGGCTCCACAAGAAAATCCACCAATTTTTAAAATGATTTTTTTAAATGTCAGTAGTGTTAGACCTGCATGGATCTGGGGGAGGATGTCATTCCAGACAGCAGGCACTGCTACGAAGGGGAAGATGAGATGGAACAAGAACTGACAGAGAGCAAGAAGACAGCTCCGTTGGCCTTTGAAGAAACTGGGGAAGGACAAAGTCAGTCCAGGCAAGGCTTTTCTGAATTGGTAGGGCCTGCAGGCAGGAAGGAGAGACAGAGCTCAGATGAGGAGCAAGAACCATCACCTCCTGATGCAAGGGCTCGGAGAGTGCAGAGAAAGGTGTGGAGTAGGTCACTCACAAGGTGAGTGCCCTGCCCAGCTTCACCAGGCACACTTGGGGAATGAGACTTAAGGAGACGCTGTGGGGAGGGGCATTTGTTGGGAACAAACACTGAGTTACTAAAGTGTTGTGTGCCGACATTTAAACTTGCCAAGAGTCCTTGCATTCCTCTTTGGCATTCTGGACTAATTATCTGAATCCTTTGCTCCCTGAACTCTTTGCTCTGCTCTTGTTTTGCCAATTTCATTTGGGATTCATTGCAGTGCAGCCTTTGTGCAGACAGCTCTGGGTTGGTCAAATTGCAGCCAGAGGCTATTTGAGGTTTGTGTGGAGATTTGTTCTCACTCTGCTCTGGGACTTGCCAGAAACGTGGGAGCATTTGGGGAGATTTGGAGCAATAAAGGAGCCCATTTGAACTGCTAGCTGTTTGTGTTATCTCTGTGCCATGCTCTGGGTCATCATAGAATGCTTCTTTGGTTTCACAAGATTATACTGTTTAAACGCCGCAAGAGACGCTTAGAGAGCAGATGGAGATCGTCACGCTGTGAATCTGACCGATCACAGGTGAGAGCCCATTTACGGACTTACCTTGTGGCGTTGAGGGTGGCCAAGCGTCAGTATTGTGCCACCCTTATTGCATCTGCAGATAACCACCCTGCCGCCCTGTTTGGGGTAACCCACTCCCTCCTTCAACAGAGGCCGCGGGAAGCCCCTTTGCAGGGTAGAGCAGAGGAATTTGGGGAGTATCTGCAGGACAAAATCGCTCAGATTCAAAGCGAGTTGGTCTCTACTAGTGGTCTAGAGGGGACGTCGGAGGTGGGTCTTGAGGCTCCACTCTGGGAGGAGTTTGACTCTGTTACTTCCGACAATATGGACAGGTTGCGTAGGCGACTGCGAGCCACCACATGTTTACTGGACCCGTGTCCCTCCTGGCTTGTACTGGCATCCTGGGAGGTCACACGGGGCTGGCTCCAGGAGTTAGTGAACGCTTCTTTGAGTGAGGGGTTCTTGCCGTCCGTCCTGAAAGAGGCGGTGGTGAGGCCCCTACTCAAGAAGCCTTCCCTGGACCCAGCTGTGTTAGCCAACTACCGTCCCGTCTCCAACCTTTGCTTTCTGGCGAAGGTTGTAGAGAGTGTGGTGGCTCAACAGTTTCAATGCCACCTGGAGGAAACTGATTATCTGGACCCACGCCAGTCCGGTTTCCGGCCCGGCCACAGCACGGAGACGACATTGGTCGCGTTGGTGGATGATCTCTGGAGGGCCAGAGATGGGGGTTGCTCCTCCATCCTGGTCCTACTAGACCTCTCGGCGGCTTTTGATACCATCGACCATGGTATCCTATTGCATCGACTGGAGGGGCTGGGGGTGAGGGGCACCGTTCTGCGGTGGTTCTCCTCCTACCTCTCTGGCCGAGTGCAATTTGTATTGGCAGGGGGACAGAGGTCGACCTCGAGGCCGCTCATTTGTGGGGTGCCACAGGGGTTGGTCCTCTTGCCTCTCCTGTTCAATGCATATATGAAGCCGCTGGGCGAGATCATTCGTGGGTTCGGGGTAGATTACCATCTGTACGCGGATGATACAGAGCTGTACATCTCTACCCCAAACCACCCCAAAGATGCCATCAGAATGATGTCCCGGTGTCTGGAAGCTGTACGGATCTGGATGGGAAGTAACAGACTCAAGCTCAACCCGTCCAAGACGGAGTGGCTGTAGCTACCGGCACCCCGGTTCAACCAGCTGATCCCATCACTGGCCATTGGGGGTGAACATCTGGACCCCGTGGATCGGGTACGCAATTTGGGCGTCCTCCTAGATGCCCGGCTGTCAATGGACGACCATGTGACAGCCATGGCAAAGGGGGCGTTTCACCAGGTTTGCCTGGTGCGCCAATTGCGTCCCCTATTGGACCGGAACGCCCTTCGCACAGTCACCCATGCGCTTGTGATGTCCCGGCTAGACTACTGTAATGCTCTCTACATGGGGCTCCCCTTGAGATGCACCCGAAGACTGCAGGTGGTTCAGAATGCGGCCGTGCGGGCAGTCTCGGGAGTCGCTAGATACTCCCATGTAACACCTCTCCTGTGCGGGCTGCACTGGCTACCTGTAGCTTTTTGGGTGCGTTTCAAGGTGCTGATTACATCTTCAAAGCGCTCCATGGCACAGGGCCTAGTTATTTGCGGGATCGTATCCTGCCCCACACATCCCTTCGGCCGATTCGCTCACACAGAGAGGGACTCCTCCGGGTGCCGTCCACTAGGCTGTGCCAGCGGGCGGCGCCCAGGGGAAGGGCCTTCTCTGTGATGGGCCCGACCCTCTGGAATGACCTTCCCCCTGATATTAGAACAACCACGGACCTCCGCTCCTTCCGTAAGAAGCTCAAAACCCACCTGTTTAATCTAGCCGGCTTGGCCTAATTCCAGCTCTCCCACCTCAGTCTGTATTTTTAAATTTCACGGGTTGTTCTTAGGCTAAGTTTTTAATTTTTATAAATTTGTACAGGGGTTTAAAGTTTAATTCGATTTTAATTATATTTGATTATTTGTATGGTTTTTAATTTGGTACCTGTACACCGCCCCGAGTCCCTTCAGGGAGAGGGGGCGGTCTAGAAATCAAATCAAATCAAATAAATAAATAAACAACAGGAACTGGAGCATACCCACTTGATCTGATCTCATCAGATGGGCAGAAGTAATAAGCTTAAATGTCTGAAGTGAGACAGATCCATTGTACCTGTGGATCCAATAAGGAAGGCTCTGATCTACATTTCCATCTATTCATGAAAGGAAGGGCAAGGAGATATTGTCTTATCCAGGAGTCCATCTTCAGCACCAGTGAATCGTAACAAAAATTGGGTTTGTGACTATTTCATTTTCTCTGTTTAACAGATGTAGGAGCCTGGATTTCAAATAACTAATTCTTACCTTGAACACTAATCTTGGTTTCTATTTCTGTGTCAGGCACCTTGTCATCTAATTTATTGGCTTTGACCATTTGTTTCTGGGTTCCACCTGAAAAATGAAAAAGAAAATGAAGAAAATTACAGGAAAAGAAAAATACAAGTTATTTCCACATTAGGTTCCTCTTTGGCATTGTTTCTAATAATCCATTGCAAATAGAAGTCAACACAGTTACTTTAATAAGCACTTAATAGGAAGGAACATAACTTTTGCAAAGTAAAATAACTTTTATTTTATTTTAAACTGTTATGGTAAAAAGAGCTTCTCCTTTCCCTGGAACCAATAAAGCATGTGAGTGAAAGGACTTTGCCATTCCCAGGACTTAGTAAAAGGTATAATGGGAATTAATGAGTAAGAATTAGAATTACTCACCAACTCCTTTTGCACGTGGGTCCAGTTCAATAACAGTCACAATATCTTTCCGTTCCCCTTCAGGCTGTTACAGAAAAAGACACCAGAATAATCTCTTATGGGAGCCTCATTGCAAATAAAAATATCATGCATGACTGCAACAAGTACTTCAAAAAATCTATGACAAAATACAAAGAGTCTCCTGTAGAATCTCTTACAAGTGTACTAAAATATTCATTAATCAAACTGATGTTTGAGTGCACAATAGGAAAAGTCTTAGGTCAGCCAGATATCTTCTACTGAGATATCAATATGTCCCTCTATTAAGGATTAATTTATATCTATCCTGGAAGCCCTGAGCTTCTTTATCTCATATAATGGGGAGCAGGGTGACAAGAAAGACCATTGGCTTACCTGAACGGTCATTCTATGTGTGCCGCAGGAGAATCCAAGCATGGGTTTAACTTTTGTCCATTAGCCTTGAGACTTGGTTTAAAAAGTCCTGGCCACACACCCCTTTGATGGTAAAGCCCAGTTTTGTAAGAAGGCACTGATAGATGGAAATAAGGTAAGTTCTGAAAAATACAACTTGACAGGTAAGTCTTTCTCCTAGACCCCGGACCGAGACACCAAGGGTGGGGTTGGATTCTCCCGTGGCACACATAGAACAACCATTCAGATAAGCCAACAGTCTTTCTCCTGTGCGCCGCTTGGAGAATCCAAGCATAGGACATGCCAAAGCATATGGATCTAAGGGTGGGCACTGGAATGATCTGTGGTCTCAGGAACCTTGATGACTCTCTGCAGTATACGTTGCCCAAAGGATGCCTCGGAGGAAGCAAATATGTCTAGTTTATAACGTTTGATGAAGGGTGATGGTGAAGACCAGGTTGCTGCACTGCATATCTCCTCAATTGAAGCCTGTGTGACCCAGGCAGTGGTGGTAGCCGTGCTCCGAGTGGAATGGGCTGTGATCTGCCTGGGCACTGGTCTGAACCTCATAGGTCTGAGAGATGCAGGCCCTCAACCAATGCCCCACAATGTTAGAGGTCACCTTCTGAACCATGGTCGCTGGTTGAAAGGAGACGAATAATGATTCCATCTTCCTGAAGGCAGCTGTTCATTTGACATATTGCCCTTCTTACATATATGTGGTGCCACCTTCTCTTGCGAGGATGTTGTGATCGCCGGCAGAAGTTGGGGAGAATAATTTCCTGGGCCTTGTGAAACCACAAGTTGATTTTTGGTAGGAATGCTGGGTCCAACCATAAAATAACTCTGTCTGCATGAAAAATGCAGAGATCTTGGCGTACTGAGAGGGCTGCCAGCTCAGATACCCTTCGGGCCGAGGTGATGGCCATGAGGAAGGCAGTTTTGAGCATTAAAAGACTTAGACTGATGATGCAAATTGGTTTGAAAGATGCACCCGTGAATGCCTGTAGTACGACAGGCAACTCTCAGGTGGGATAACAATGAATTGGTGGTGGCCTAAGGTTTGTTGCCCCTTTCAGGAAGGATCTGACTCGAGGATGATGTGACAGAGTCCTACCCCACTTGACAAGGATTACGGTGGAAAGGGCTGCCAGCTGGCGACACAGAGTTTTGGGTGCCAAACCCCTATCCAGTCCGACTTGTAAGAAGTCCAACACCTATGGCATGGAAGCCAACCACGGCTCAATGTCATGAGACCTGCACCATCTGCAGAAAGTCACCCAGGTGGCATTATATATGCGTGCCGTGGATGGACACCTGGCAGCTTGAATAGTGCGGATTACCTTGTTGGAGAAATTGGTCCACATCAGGATATCCCTTTCAAGTGCTACAGGGCAAGTTGTAACCACTGGGGCTCTGGATGAAGAAGAGCCTCTTGGCTGAGGGATATCCTGCTGTCCAGAATTCTCCATGGTTTGGCTATGGAGAGATTGACCAAGTCAGCGTACCAGGGCCATCTTGGACAGTGAGGGGTGACGAGTAGCACCTCCGCTCCCTCTGTCAATATTTTCCAGATGACTCTCTGGATGAGAGGCAGAGGTGGAAAAGTGTAGAACAGCCCTGGTGGCCAAGGGCTGCGCAGAGCATCTACTCCCTCTGCCCCTTGCACAGGAAACCAGGCAAAGAATCTCGGGAGTTGCGTGTTGTTGGGATGGGTGAACAGGTCCACGGTTGGCATCCCAAACCTGAATGTTAGTTCCCTGAATAAGTTTGGGTGGAGCCGCCACTTCATGTAATCCACCATGGCCCTGCTCAGCCAATCCACTTGTACGTTCGCTGTCCCCAAGATGTGCTGCACTGGTATTGATAGGAGATGCCTCTCTGCCTAAACGTGCATGGTCTCCGCCTCCTGCATGAGCGCCCTTGAGTGTGTGCCCCCCTGCTGATTGATATGGGCCTTGGTGGCCATGTTGTCAGTGAGGACTAGAAGGTGGCACTTGTTTACTAGTTGCTGGAAATGCTGGAGTGCTCCAGACAGTTTATGTTGTTTTGAAGCTCCTCTGGGCTCCAACGTTCCTGGGCTACTAGAGACTGGGTGTGGGCTCCCCACCCGAACAGGCTGGAATTCATTCGGGTTCGTTGAATAGGCACCCCTTGTGTAGTGCTGGGGAACTCCACCACGCCAATGATCGAACCACCTTTAATGGGAGCCTGACTTTGGTGTGGGACATGCTGGTGTGGTTCCTCTGGAATGGGAGCAAGAACCACTGGAGGGCCCGGGCGTGAAGGCGCACCCAGAGAACAATGTCTATACAAGAAATAATTTTCCAAAGAAGCTGGGAAAGGATGGCCAAAGACACTGACCTCTGAGACAGGACTTGACTGACCAATGTCCGAATGCTGGTGCGTCTTTCTGGAGATAGGTATACCACACATGTGGCAGAGTCGATCATGGATCCTAGATGTAGCAGGCTGGTAGCTGGGATGAGATGACTTTTTGGCATGTTCACCGAGAAGCCTTGCTCCACGAATTGTGGAGTGAAGGTATCGATGTGCTTGTGCTGGAATGACGATAGGACCAAGGTATCATTGAGATAACATTGGATTTGTATCAGGAACAACTGTAGATGTGCCACAACTGCCGCCAGCAGCTTCGTGAAAGTCCTGGGTAGGGATGAGAGTCCGAATGGCAGTGCTCTGTACTGGTAGTGTCGATCTGCAAATTGGAACCACAGGAACTTCCTGTGTGATGGGCACATGGGCATGTGGAGGTAAGCCTCCCTGATATCTATGGACGTTAACCAGTCCCCCCTGATGAATGCAGCCCAAGATGGATTTGAGGGACTGCATTTTGAAGCATTTGTACGCTAGGTGCACATTTAGCTTTTTCAAATCCAAAAGGGCTCTCCACCCTTTTGGGAACTGGGAAGAGGGTTGAATAAAAACCCCTTCCCTCTTGGCCTGCTGGAACTGGCTCTATCGCTAGTATGTCCAGTAAATGCTGGATCTTGGTGATCATGAGACCCTTTTTTACCTGACACCTGGGAACAGGGCACCTGATATAATGCCTCAGGGGAGTGGAGAGAAATTATAGAGCTAGGCCCAGCCTCACTGTTTATAGCATCCAAGTGTCTGTGGTGGATGCTTCCCATTGGCTTACGAAATGGATTAGTCGTCCCCCAATGGGATGGTGGGAGAGGGAGTCACTTATATCTGCAAAACGGTTGGTTACTGAAACCATGAAAGGACCATTTTGCCAGAGGTTGCTGTTGTTGTTGTTGCCTCCCTCTATCACGAAATCCTGATCTATCCTGATATCTATCCTGGTACCTGTCAGCTCCCTGATTGTATGACCAATGGTACTGGGAGTTATACTGGGACGAGTATTGCGAAGCTCCATATCCTTGGTCAGCCGACCAAAAGGACTGGCATCTAAAATATGGCTGCGCTCTGCGGTCTGCCCACCTGTGCGCAAGTGGTAACACTTTGCATTTATCCTTATTCTCAATGAGAATAGAATCAAGGGCCTCCTCAAATAGGGAGCCACCTTTAAACAGAGTAGAGGCCAGGCGCCCCTTGGAGCACAAGATGGCCTGACAATGGCAGAGCCACAGGAGTCAATGTGATGTCACATTCAAAGCTAACACTCTAGATGCAAACTTAGCAGCATTGAGCATTGTGTCTGAAGAACATTCGACCGCCACCACCAGTTTGTTGATATCTTGGTGGAGGTGGAGATCTTCCAAGGGAATTCTGGCCTGTAATTGCCTGAGCCACACCAAGGAGGTTATATTTAAAAAAGGATGCTGCGGTAGATGCCCGCAGCACCTAGGCCGCTACCTGATGTGTCTTGCAGGGGGTCAGCTCCACCTTGCGGTCCTCCGCTTTCAGACCATCCAATACATTTGAAGATACAATGGCCGGAGAGGCTAAGGCCACTACTGGGGGATCCACCAGTGGCATCTGTAATAAAACCTCCAACTCTGGGCCGGAACTTTTAAGTTTCTGGTCATTGTTACTTGGAGCTGGGCTGGGCCCACTGCCTCTGTATAACATCGAGAAAGAGTTTGGGCACTGGTACAACTTCCAGCTCTGAAACCTGTTGAAAGGGCCTCCAACACTAAGGGCAGTGGTGAATCCTTGTCGTGTGCCCTTCTGACCGACTTGGAAGTGCTCTTCCCTGGGGCCTTCTGTCTAGATCTAGACTCGCTACTGGCAGGGACGGGGAAGTAAGGAGCCACTGAGGAGCTTTCTGGTGGTGGATCTAGCCACCCTCTCAGTAGATGTCCCCTGCATGGGGAATTCTCTGCCCTGGCACTGCTCTCTGAAACTGATTGGTTTGGCATAAAGCTGAGGAAAAGCCTCCTGCAATGAACGGGCGTAGGGCCTGGAACAAGGAGCTGCCAGACAGGTACTGAGCAACAGCAAGCCTGATTTCCGCAGTTCAAAGACTCAGGAATCTTTGTATGCAGTCACTGGAATAAAGGCCTCCAAACCTCTCAAATAAAATGTCCAATGTCCAATATTATAATTAAAAAAGAGGAATTAAAATACAGGCATTTGCGGACAATATGGTATTCATATTAGAGGACCCATTAAATCATGAATTAAATTAATTCAAAAAATAGCATTTGGTAAGATAGCGGGATTTAAAATTAATAAGAACAAAACAAAAATCATTACAAAGAATTTCACCAAAAAACAAGAGCAAGAATTAGAGGAAAACATGGGAACGCAAATAGTAAAAAAAGTAAAATATCTAGGAATTTGGCTGACAGGGAAATCTCAACAATTAAGGAAAATAATTATGTTAAAATGATTCAGAAAATTAAGAAAGATCTGGAAAATTGGAGGAAACTCATTAATGGGAAGAATTGCCATTGTTAAAATGAATATACTACCAAAACGTTTATCTCAAGTAGTACCGATTAGCCTAGGGAAAAACTTTTTCATAGATTTAAACAAGTTAATTGCAGATTTTATTTGGTCAGGGAAAAAAACCATGAATTAAATTAAAACTGTTACAGGACAGTAGAGAAAGAGGAGGATTTGGACTTCCCGATTGGGAGCTTTATTATCAAGCAGCAGCTCTCACCTGGATAAGGGACTAGATCAATCTAAAAAACAGAATATTACTAACAATAGAAGGTTATAATTTGGAACTGGGTTGGCACGCCTTCATCTGGGATGGGAAAGACAAAATTCATAGCTATTTCCAAAAACAATTAATTAGAAAAGCTCTACTACAAATATGGTTAAAAAACAAAACAAAACACTACAACAAAATCCCAATCTGGCTATCCACCATGGAAGCTCTGATATACCTGAACGTATTGGACATAAACAAGATAATAAGCTAGGGGAGGAGCTATGCATCACAGCGTTACCGCGGCTTTTCCGGTTACTCCGGATTAACCGCTGAATCCGGATCGTTTAGACGGTCCAATTGGACCCAAGACATCCCGAAGAGACGGTGGGAGGTAAGGGGAAATTCCAGGGGATCCAGAGACACCTGCAAAGTCTCTGGAAACCCAGGGGAAACCCCTTTTTGCCGGTGATCAAGAGCCAGCCCCCTAGGCTGCCGAAGCTGCTGACAGCTCCACAAAGCAAGAGCAGGAGAGAAAGAAGCATGCCATTTTTGGTGAGACTATCTAAAAAGTTTTTTTTCTTTTAAATTATACAGAGGACACCCTAAAATTGAAGACTCAAGGAAAACAGAGTATAACCAGAGAATTAGCGGCGGGTTTGAACAGAGTTAATTAAAACCACCCGGGCTTTTTTTTTTCCTTTTTTATTACCAGAAGCTAGACTGGACTCTTGTTACAATTGTTGTTGAAGCTTTCTCTTTACTTTTAACTTCTTTCTTTAGAAGTGATTTGATTGGAACTATTCTTTTTTTATTATTCAATGCCTTAAAGATTCTTTGCTTCTTTTACTTTCCCTTTTTAAAAAAAAATACTTTTTACCAAAGGCAGCGCTTTAAGGGGCTAGGGACTGGATACATTTTAACACTGCCATCTAGTGGACTTTGAAACAATGTTACCAATTCTTACTGCTGGAATTATTTTGAGAAAAAACCTCCTATTCAAGGTTAAGACCTGATAAGAGGCAAGAGTCACAGTTGTTTACTGCAGGCTGTTTCTTGTGGGTCTTTAAGGTCTGGAAACCTATCTTGGAAGATGAATGAAAACTTGTAAGAGAAATGTGGAGTGACCTTGGAAACTACATCAAGAAGGGGGGAAAAACAACAACAACAACAATATTGAACTTTCTCCTTCATGTTTTTGGCTGAGGGTGTTTATATTATTCTGCCGGGGATGTGATGATTTTTTTTCTTTGTTGGTGCGTGTGCTGTTTGCTACACTACAACTTTCTTTTTTCTGAAGCCCTGAAACCTTGAAGTGCTGAATAATTTTTTCTTTTTTTGTCTTCACCTTTTTTCCCTTTTTTTCACTTTTTTGAAATATTAGAGATATAAGTTTTTTCTCTCCTCCCTTTCCCTTCACCCACCTTTATTTTTTTATAGATTGCTTTTTTGATGCCCTTTTTTTACCTTCTTCCCGTAGTTTTCATCATATTCTCTATATTCTCTCTATTTTAACCTTGACATCTCTGCCTACTTTTTCTATCTAATTACTACACACTTTTTCTTCTCCTTTCTCCCTCTTTTTCTCTTCCTTTTTCTATCCCTTTTCCCCCTAGAGTTTATTGCAATTGGATTGAACTACAAAAAGAAGAAGAAGAAGAAGACAGAATAAATTAGCAAAATGAGTAGAAAGCCAACACCAGTGGGCTCCACAACAACAACCCCTGCCTCTTCACCGGCAGGAGGACAAAGATCAATACAAACTATGATTCAGCAGGAAAAAGAGAAGACTATATCATTAGATGCAATTATGCAAGCAATACAAAAACTTCAAACAAGCTCTGATGAAAAATTTGATACACTTGTAAAGAATTTGGACAATGTGGAAACGAAGATGGAGACAATGGATCAATGAATTGGTAACATAGAAAAAAACAGATAAAGCAGAGGGAAAAATAGAAGATATACAACAATGGGTCAAAAAACAAAAAGATAATATGCAAAAAATTGCTGAAAGAGAGGAGCAAAGAGAAAAGAGGGATGAAGAATTTGATTCTAGATTGAGTGAAGTGGAAACAGAAAGCAGTGCAATAATCGGATGGGAGATGGAGCGTTCTGAATACTTCTTAAGATTTCAAAATATAATAGAAGAAAAGGGAGAAAATTTGCCACAAATAATATCTGAAATCCTCATAGAAATATTAGAGATCCCTGAAGAGAAGATGTTGGACGGCATAGATGAGACATTTCGAGTAAATACAAGATATGCAATGAGAAACTCCCTCCCAAGGGAAGTCCATGTAAGATTTACTAAAAAAGCACTAAAATTACAAATCTTGCAAAAAATAAGAGATAGAAAACTTGAATATAAAGGCAAGGAGATTGTAATTCTAAAGCAAATACCAAGAAGAGTGAGATACTTGGGCGGATCACAATCCAATGACAATAAGATGGAGACCGCAAAGAACAAGATCTAGATGGACCCTAAACAATATGATATTGAAAGAGAAAGAATTTGTAAAGAAAATGGAAAAAGAATCGACTTTCTTCTTTAAAGAAAATAAAAAAGAAGATACGTCCCTGCAGAATCTCTGGGATACAATGAAGGCTTTTTCTAGAGGTTTGATAATAGACTATGCAAGAAAGAGAAATTTAAAGAAAAGACAAGTGTCCAAGGACCTAGAAAAAGACTATAGTATACTGGAAAAAGAATTACAGAAATTTCCACAAAAGAAAGAGATTAAAATAAAAATGGATACAATAAAACACAAAATGGACTTACTGGAAAAGGAGGAATTGGCACAAAAAATTAGAGGTGCTAAACAGAACCACTTTGAAAATGCAAATAAACCAGGCAGATAGTTGGCATATAACAGTAGAAAAGAAAGAGAGACTAAGAAAATACAACAATTAAGAAATGAACAAGGACAATTGCACTATGGAAATATGGAAAAGAAGAAAATTATACAAGACTACAATGCTAAGTTGTATGAACAAGAGAATATAAAAGAGGAAGAAGTGAAACAATATTTACAAAATGCCAAACTCCCCCAAATACCAAGTGATACTAGAACTATATTAGAAGATAAAATAACAATGATGGAGCTAACTGAAGCCCTTAAAAGACAAAATAAAGAGGAGGGTGGGGCTTACCCAACTGGGAGTTGTATTATCAGGCAGCTAGCCTGATGTGGATCAAGGAATGGATAATGCTAAGAAATGTTAGGCTTTTGAATCTAGAGGGTCACGACCTGTTGTTGGGATGGCATGCATTTTTATGGTATAAGGGAACTAAAGCACGTGGTTATTTCAGAAGGCATTATATAAGAGAGGCTCTGTTATTAAATTGGGAGAAGGTTAAGAGGTTGCACTACTTGAAAATTCCAGTCTGGATATCAACCATTGAAGCTTTTTCATATTCAATAATATATAAAAGGGAACAAACAGTTAGATATGCTGAATTATTGAATACAGAGGGTGAACGCAAATCTATACAAGAATTGAAACAGGAAGGTATTGAAGAATTGGTATTCATATGTGCAAATACCTTCTAGATACAATGAAGATCGAAAAAATGAGGGCTTTTATGATAAAATGACTGAATTAGACAAAATCTTAACAGGTAACGACGAAAAAGTAATTGAAAAATTTTATGCCTACCTATTAGAGGTGAAATTACATGAAGAACAAGTCAAAGAAACTATGTTAGCTTGGGGGGAAAACTGGAAAAATGAGAAATTACCAACAGAGGAAGAAATCATTTGGAAAATAATGGACTGTGCTGAAATGAGTAAACTTACATTTGAAATTAGAGAACTAGAGGATGAGCAATTTTATAGAGTATGGGATTTGTTTTACCAATGGTTAGATTAAAAAACCTGGAAATGAAATCGCATTTTTATTTTATTTTTTATGCAATAATAGAAAGTTATATTTAATGCTGTGAAAGTTTCTTTTTTCTCTTTTTTATATGTTCATTTTTTTATTATGAAACAGAGTACTTACTTATACAATATATGAAGAACAATAATGCACTTAATGTATAAGAGTGGGATGATTTAAACCGTTAGGTATAATTGTAGGTAGTGACTATTTTATAACATAAAGATTTCTGCTATACTAAATGGACTAATGATGATGTAATGAACAATGGATACACATATGAATTGAAATATCTAATGACTATATGGATTGATAATTAATAATGGAAATTATATTTGGAGTTGTGGATGATTGAAAACATTATGGTTAACTGAAAGTATAAATGTGTAATATGAATTAATGGGAATCTCTTGATTTAATCCTTGTTCTTATTTCTTAGAGATAGGTGATATTATAATTCTATAAAGACTTACTGTTACCTAATAGATAATTATGGATTTAAGGAAATAAGGGCTGTCATCAATGAAAGAATACTAATGGTAATTTGAACACACAATGCTCAATGAAATATTTAGTTATGTTTAATGGATAACCAGTGATTTTATTCTTAGCTGTAAAAAACGTTGCACAAAAACTTGTAACCTGCTTGATAAAATCAAGGAAAGTTGTTTTTTTTCCTTGCTCTTGTTCTGTATGTGTTGTCTTGTTCTTTTTAAAGAAAAATAAATAAATAATTTAAAAAACAAGATAATAAGATATAAAGATATATTAGACAACCAAGAAAGACTAAAAACAAGGCAAGAATTGAAAGACGAGGGAATAGATATAGGGTGGTGGCCCTATTTACAAATACAGGCAAGGTATAAAAAAGACAGGGAAAGGGATGGATTTTTACAAAAGCTGGATAAAATTCTACAGGGAACCGAAGAAAAATTGATTTAAAAAATATATCACTATTTATTAAAATTCAAAATGGAAGAAGAAACTGTGAAAGAAAAGATGATAAAATGGGCGATAAATTTTGGGTATAGTATAGAATTGGGAGAATGGAAAAAATTTGGGAAATAAATTACAAATTAACAATGGCAACGACATATAGAGAGAACATGTAAAAGATGTTCTACAGATGGCACCTTCCACCAGCGAGAATTGCGAAAAAGTTCCCGGAGTGTTCACCTATCTGTTGGAAATGCAACCAACAACATGGAACATACTACCATATGTGGTGGACATGCACATCTGCGAAAAAGTATTGGAAAAAAATAAAAGATTGGCTAGAGGAGATTACTAAACATCAAATTGCACTAAAACCGGAATTATTTTTGTTAGGAATTATAAAAGGAAATTATGAAAAAAATATTAGATACTTAATTCTACACATAATTACGGGAGCGAGAATTACATTCGCTCAAAACTGGAAAAATAATTATACACCAACAGAAGAAAATGTAATAAAAAAATATTGGAATGTGCAGAGTGTCAACTTCTAAAGCATTGCCATGACTATTATCAGGCTGGCATGGGGGGGGGGAAGGGGAATTCCATGCATGCCTTTGGCTGGAGTCGGATCTCATGTCTATAGCCTAGTTGGAGAATATGAATTATGATGCAGGACAGAAGGGAGGGGATTACAGAGGTAAAGTTCAAACGCAATTAAGCGGAACCAGTTTTGGCTCTACCAGAGTCCTCGCCAGAATGTCGATCCTAATAAATGATTGGATTTCCTTTGAGCTATGTCTGGAGGCTCGTAAATTAATTAGGCCATCTTCAGGGAACTTCACACAGAGATGGATAGGCTCATGAAAGAACTAAAAGAGAAAGAAGAATCTGAATACTACTCCGTATGGGATTTATTGTACAATTGACTAGAGGAAGGGGGGGAGCAGGAAAGCAAAAAAGAAAGGAAGAAAGATCAACAAATCAACAGACAACTACAAAACTGGAAAATGATTAAAAGATAGAAATATGAGATAGCCTATACCAAATAAATATTATACAAAATGACTTAAATGTACTAAAAACTGTTTTATTTAGAATATATAGAATATTATATATAGACAGAAAAAGAATGTATGAAATAATGTAAATGCACAAATATGGAAAGTTATAGTTATAAAATATTTATTTGTATAGATAAAAGAATCACAACAAATATGTAAAAAATGTAATGTGTTGCAAAGATGTGAAATTTGTATAAACAAAAAAAAATATTTTTAAAAAAATGTCCAATATTCAAAGGCAATCAAGTTTCTCTCTCACAGGAGAATCGCAACTACCGTGCTGCTCCAACAAAGCCAAAGGGCGCAATGGTATGAGCGACTTCCTGGCGCCAATTCCAACCACCGCCACAACTCTTGCCTGTCCGCAAACGGGATGAAATTCAAACCGCGACTTAGAAAAACAGACTGGGAGCGGCAAGATGACTCTCCCAAGGCTCCAGAATTGAATTCGCTGCTGAATACACCAGCAAAGGCAGCATGGGAGTGGTGCACCAACCCCCAATCATCGTCCGACCACACTACAAATTAGGCTAGTCCGAGTGATCTGACAGTAACAGCGACTACATCAACCCTCGGAGTGCAAATCTCATGCGCCTTACACAAACGGTGAGTCACTGTCCTTTTCTCTCCGTATTTGGTTGGTGACAGTTCTAGCCGGCGGGCCGGGGAAACCAGCGCGCACACACCCGGAGTCAATTTAATTCACAATGGTCTCCGTAATAAATTCCAGTAAGAAAATTCCTAATTGATCTTCATTAACTACCAAAATAAATTGCTTAAGTAATTTAAGAATTAAAATCTAAATGATCTTGTCTAGAGAAAAATTATTTACGTCTTTCCGAGGCTGGATTGAGTTAAAAAACTGGGCTTTACCATCAAAGTGGGGCGTGGCCAGGAGTTTTTTAACCCAGTCTCAAGGATAATGGACAAAAGTTAAACCCATGCTTGGATTCTCCAAGAGGCGCACAGGAGAATATCTTGGTCACTCAAGATGTTCTTACTTATTCTTACTGTACTGCCTCCCATTCTTTCTTCCTCCCCAATAACAGCTGCTGTATGTTGTTTGTGTAGCCTGCCTCTCACAGAGTGATATTCCATATATCTGATGAAGTTTAGATGATAAATGTTCTTTCTGAATCAACTTATAAAACTCAGCTTGCCCAAGGTCTGCTGATACAGTTCTGCAGAGGAATTATTGAGTCTGTCATTTGTATCTCAATAACTATCTGGTTCAGCACAGCAACCAAACAGGACAGGACAGATTTTAACAGATAGGACAGCAGGAAAAGCAAATCACAACCAGCCTTTCTTCCATTGAGGATCTGTATATTGCACAGTTGAGAAAGAGGGCTGGGAAAATATCTATAGAACCCCTCACATCCTGGACCTAACTGTTTCATCTTCTCCCCTCAGGATGCTGCTATAGAGCAGTGGATGCTCCATCCCTAGAGGTTTTTAATATGTGATTGGGCAGCCATTTGTCTAGAATGTTATAGGGTCTCCTGCTTGATTAGAGGGGTTGGATTAGGTCAGTGGTCGGCAAACCACGGCTCGCGAGCCACATGTAGCTCTTTGGCCCTTAGAGTGTGGCTCTTCCGCCACCGCTATGCCACCTCACGTTCCTTGACTTCTGGCTGCGGCCCCCTCTGTGGAAAACATAGGCATGTGCATACCTTGTGCAATTACAGCCCGAGCAGGACCAAAGCCCCTCTCCCAACTGGCCCTTCCTCCCTCGGAGGGCTTCGGAGGGAAGCTTCTGCAGAAGCCCGGGTGAGTGAGAACAAGTTCCCGGCATTACGAAGTCTCTGAGACTGTAATTGTACGGGCTATGCATGAGTGCCTATGTTTTCCATGGCGTGGAGCAGCGGCGAGGTTCTGCGCGGCCGGCGATGACTCCGGAGGCCATCCGGGAAGACGAACGCAAGGGGGACCCCGCCCCCCACGGATGGCCTCCGGAGTCATCGCCGGCCGCGCAGAGCCTCACCGCTGCTCCACGCCTGGAAAACATAGGTGAATGTTGTAGAGTAAAAGAAGATACAATGTCGAGGATTGAGAAAGGTATGTTGAGATGGTTTGGACATATAGAGAGGATGAACAAAAGGAGATAGACGAAACAAGTATACAAGACGAGTGTGGATGGGAGAGTTGGAAGAGGTTGACCTCAGCGAACATACCTCAATCAGATTGACTTTTTTTAGCAAAGGCCAGCTTAGGAGTACCCTAATTAAGTTAACAATGTACCTACCTATATAGTTTAAGTTTAAAAAATTTGGCTCTCAAAAGAAATTTCAATCGTTGTACTGTTGATATTTGACTCTGTTGACTAATGATTTTGCCGACCACTGGACTAGATGATCTCCAAGATCTCTTACAACTCTGTTATTTTGAATTCTCTGAAAGAGGTGCTGGAAAAGTAATGACATCAAACTGATGACACATTGAACTCCACCTTACAGCTCAGATTGCTCATATCCTACAGTTCTGACTTTTTATTATTCTCCTTTTAAATGTATTTTATTATTATTAAATATTAATAATTAATTAATATTAAATATTAGCATTATTACTTACTATATTGATAGGAAATACAATCCTATGGCAACACATTCAACGGTTTATGCATATGTATAAGTTTATATACTATTTGCATCCTGGGTGTAATGATGTGTATGCTTTATGTTATATTTTAAGTGCAATTGCTGTGCTTAGCTCTTTAAGAAGGTTAGGAAACAGTTAACCTTTTTTAATGATGTCATCTAGGGCAGAAGTTAGTTTACAGATGGCTGCCGCTGAATAAAGACAAGCTCTAGTTCAAGCTCCTTGCTGTCTGCCTTTATTTTATGCCAAGGTCATCACATGGTACCAGGAGTGGGGTGAGAAGAGGCATGGCAGCAAACAGCAACACAAAGAACACTCCTTTCCTGGATTTGGAATCAGGGAATATATCTGAAAACTGGTTAAGGTGGAAGGAACTGATAGAGCTTGTGTTTGCAGGACCTGATGCAGACAAATGGACTAATCAGCAAAAAGCAGCACACTTTCTAATATGTGTGGGACAGAAAGAACGTGATGTGTGCAGAGCCTGGCAAGCAAGTGGGGAGATCACTGCAGAGGACAAAAAGAAAACAGAGGTACTGTTTGCAAAGTTTGAAGCATACTGTAACCCAAGAAAAAACTCCACAGTGCAGAGAAAACTGTTTTATGAGAGAAACCAGTGTGGAGGTGAATCTGTGGATGATTGGGTGACCCAGCTGCGCTTGCTTGCCAAAGACTGTGCTTTTTATGATGCTGGAGATACGATTAAAGACTGTATTTTGATGGGCAGTAAGTCTAAGGAAGTCCAGGAAAAACTGCTGCAGGAAAAAGACTTAAATCTTGAGAAAGCCGTAAGGATTGCCAGAGCATATGAAATATCAAGAAAAGACATGCAGATACTGGAAGGAACACAGCACCAGATTAATGCCATAGAAACTCAAAGCAGTAGATATGGTCAAGAAAGGGCATACAAAGGAACAAAAGGCACCTATGGCACTGGAACAAGTAACAGAGAAGCAGCTTGTGGATATTGTGGAAATATGCACCATAAAAACAGTGTCTGTCCTGCAAGGGGGCAAACATGCAACAAACGTCCTTGCAAACCAAAAGGTCACAAACACGGGCTGTATATGCTATAGAGGACAATGATGACAATGCAGGGTCAAACCTGGACTGCTCCTCAATATATCTTGCAGCGATACAGAAAGCACATCAGTCTGCAGATGAAGCCAATGTAACATTACAGATAGGGGCCAATAAAACTCCAGTCACATTCAAAATTGATACTGGAGCACAAGTAAATTGTGTGCCAAGCCACATATATCTGGAACACCTCAGGGATGAATCCCCTTTAGAGACTCTGAATTTACCGAATTTAATGGGACATGGTGGTGAAAAGCTGAAAGTAATGGGTCGCTGCCATGTACAATGTGCCTACAAGGGATTGGAAAGGGCTTTACAATTGTTTGTGATAGAAACGCAAGCCCCAGCTGTGCTAGGTCTCAAATCAAGTAAAGAGATTGGACTTGTGAAGATCATAATGACTGTGGATGGTGGGCACAGAGGTCTGACGGAAGCTGACATTAAACGTGAGTACTGTGATCTATTCAAGGGCCTGGGGTGTCTCCCAGGCATAAGCCACATACGTATAAAGGAGGGTGCACAGCCTGTCATCCATGCACCAAGGAAAATACCTCTAACTCTTGTGGATAAAGTCAGACAGGAACTCACTAGGATGGAGAAGTTGGGAGTAGTAAAGAAGGTCACTGAACCATCGGAATGGGTCAGTTCTATGGTTGTGGTGGAGAAGAAGAACACAGGGACAATTCGTATATGCATCGATCCACATGATTTGAACAAAGTAATAATGAGAGAACATTACAGATTCCCCACCATAGAGGATATAGCACACAAGCTAGTAGGAGCAATAGTGTTCAGTGTTCTAGATGCCCAGTCTGGTTACTGGCAATTGCGTCTTGACGAAGCTAGCAGTTATATCACTACTTTCAATTCTTCTGCGGGTCGATGGCGCTTCACAAGGGTGCCTTTCGGCATAGCATCGGCACAGGAGATATTTCAAAAGAAATCACATGAACTAATTGCTGGTCTAGAGGGTGTTGAAGTAATAGTTGATGATTTGTTGGTCTATGGAAAGGATCAAGTAGAGCACGACAGAAACCTTACTGCTTTGCTCAATCGATGTCGTGAAAGAAATCTTAAACTCAATCCAAATAAAATGCAAATTGGAGTAGGAGAAGTGACATATTTTGGACACCTACTAACCAAAGAGGGTTTGAAGCCTGATCCAAAGAAGATCACAGCAGTTCTTAACATGAAGGCCCCAGCCTCCAGAAAGGAATTGGAGACATCATTGGGCATTTTCAACTATCTATTGAAATTCTCTAAGGGCCTTGCACAACAGACAGCACCGTTACGTGCATTGCTGCAGAGGGATGCCATTTGGTGTTGGGATGCAAACATGGAAAGGACTTTTGACAAAGTGAAGAAACTGATCACTAAATATCCGGGGCCAATACTGAGATACTTTGACGTAAATGCTGACACTGTGCTTCAAGTGGATGCATCCCAGTTCGGGTTAGGTGCTGTACTGACTCAACAAGGACATCCGGTGGCTTATGCTTCACGTGCACTGACCACGACACAAGCCAATTATGCTCAAATTGAGAAAGAGATGTTGGCCATTGTGAATGGATGTGAGAAGTTTCACCAGTACATATATGGCCGTCCAGTAGTTGTAGAAACCTACCACAAGCTGTTGGAGTACATACTACAAAAACCGCTAGCTTCTACACCTCCACGCTTGCAGCGAATGATTATGAAATTACAGCAGTATGATCTCACAGTAAAGTATAAGCCTGGGAAGGAAATTCCAATCGCAGATTGCCTGTCAAAAGTGTTTCCAGAAGGACATGAAGCCAGGGACGAACCTGAGTTGGAAGAGCAGGTACATACAATACTAGTCAACATGCCAATATCAGATGTACGGCTGGAGAAAATAAAACAAGACACCAAACAGGATAAAGTACTAGAGAAATTAAAGTGCATCATGTGCAATGGCTGGCCATAAAAACGCAAGAAGCTGTGTCCTGAGTTGCAGGAATTCTGGCCTGTGAAAGATGAACTATCCATTTATGAGGATATCATACTAATGGGTGACCGCATTCTTATACCTAAGTCGCAGCAGACAGAAGTAATGGAACAAATTCATCAGGGACATTTGGGCATCACTCTGTGTAAGCGCAGAGCACGGGAGGTGGTCTACTGGCCTCATTTGGACTCTGACATTGAAACACTTGTAAAGAAGTGTGACACCTGCCAGACATTTCAAAAAAAACAATGCGAAAGAACCTCTTACACCATGGAATGCTTCTTTACGTGCATGGCAGAGACTGGCTACGGACATTTTTCATTTTGGAGACATACACTATCTGATAATAGTAGACTACTACAGCAAATACTTTGAACTAGTGCAGCTGAGAAGTTTAAAAGCAGCAACAGTCATATGGGCCTTCAAGACAATACTTTCAAGACATGGAGTGTGTGAAGAACTGGTGTCTGATAATGGGCCACAATTCTCATGTGCCGAATTCCAGTGCTTCCTGCGTGAATGGGGAATCAAGCACAAACCCACAAGCCCTTATCACCCACAGGCCAATGGCCTAGCAGAGAAGTATGTTGGCATAGCCAAATCCATTATACAGAAAGCACAAATGTCAGGGCAGGATGTGTATTTGGGCCTACTAAACTATCGTGCAACACCCATTGTGGGGTTATGCTCACCAGCTCAGCTGTTAATGGGAAGAACACTGAGAACTACAGTGCCTACTGCTCCGCATAAATTGCAGCCTCGTTCCATCACACATGAGCGGGTAATAGCTCAGAGGAACATAAACATGAGAAAGCAAAAACTGTATTTTGATAAATCTACCAAGCCTCTTCGTCCACTGTGTGCCGGGCAAGCTGTGAAACACAGAGTCACTGGGAAAACATGGGAACCTGCTCGAATTGTCAAAGAGGGCAATTCACCAAAATCATATGTAGTTGAAACCAAGTGTGCATCCAGAAACGGCTGCCGACACGGCGTTGGAAGAAGAAAACAACAAGGAAAGTGAAGCGCAGGCGCATGATAGCACAAAATTCCTGAACATGGATATACAGCCTACCGAAAACGCCAAGGACAATGTAAGCATATCAGCATGTGACAATGCTGGGACCGACTCACAACTTGACAGTAACTTTACTGATGATCAGACAGCGGTAACGTTCTCTCGCTATGGTTGAGCTATTAAACCAAAAATATGGAAAGATTTTGTAACATATTAGATGTTTTATACTTAAGAAGGGAGATGTAATGATGTTTGTGCTTTATGTTATATTTTAAGTGCAATTGCTGTGCTTAGCTCTTTAAGAAGGCTAGGAAACAGTTAACCTTTTTTAATGATGTCATCTAGGGCAGAAGTTAGTTTACAGATGGCTGCCGCTGAATAAAGACGAGCTCTAGTTCAAGCTCCTTGCTGTCTGCCTTTATTTTATGCCAAGGTCATCACACTGGGTATTAAATAGTGATGTTATCCTACAGTATTATTCTTGGGGTCGAACATTCATGCTATAGTTTTATTAGATAGTGTTTACTGAGTGGACATTTTACTTCTTTAACTTTTTTAGGATGCCGGACTTTGGTCACAACAAAGAATGTATTCACATATGCTTTTATAATCTAAATATGCAGCTTGCTATTCATCCATTTATTCAGTCTTTACAAACATGCCTTCCTGATATGTTGGGTAACATTACCATTACCCTCACTTACCCTAACAATATCCAAATATACCCTTCCAAAAATCTGCTTTTGATGATTTCCCAAGTCTGTTGAGGCTTCTTGTGATGATCCAAATGGCCAAGGGTTTTGTAGATTCCATCCATGGAGTTGCCTGTTCTCTATCCATAGTCAACTTGAGTTTAGCACATTTGCCAAACTTCCTTGGATAAAGAAATGCAAGAATGCCTTCCTGTTGTCAAATAACAGATTACAAGTACCAGAAACTACCAGATCACTACTTGCAATACTAATGACAGCTAGCCTTATATTCCATTTTTATTATACTTGGTCTTCAGTATGAATTATTTTTAAAAGGAATCATCTGCACTCACTTCCTAGTGGTTGGCAATTATTTTCACATCTGTTTGTAATTATGGATCTCCAGTCTTCTGTTCCCAAACTTCATTATGAAAAGTCAAATTACAAAGCACCCAGCCCATACACCTTGATTAGATGAGACCTAGCCATAAGGCCCCAGCTTGGGTTCCTGTGAAGATATGTATTTGAATGGCTTCTATTGCTGTGGTTTTGAAATGTCTGGTTTATACAGATTAACAGAGTTGGAAGGGATCTTGTAGGTCATCTAGTCCAACCCCTCACTCAAGCAGACCCTACAACATTTTTGACAGATGGCAGTCCAGTCTTCTTGAAGGCTTCTGATGATAAAGACAAGTCTTCCATTGGTTGATTGCTCTCACTGTCAGAAAATTTCTCCTTATTTCTAGGTTAAATCTCTCCTTGATCAGTTTCCATCCATTATTCCTTGTCTGGCTGTCAGGTGTTTTGGAAAATAGCTTGACCCCCTCCTCTCTGTGACAGCCCTTCAAATATTGGAACACTGCTATCCTCCCCTGATCCTTCTCTTCACTAGACTAGCCATGCCCAGTTCCTGCAACAATTCATAGTATGTTTTAATCTACAGTCCCCTAATCATCCTGGTTGCTCTTCTCTACACTTCTTCTAGAGTCTCAACATCTTTGTTATAGTGTGGTGACCAAAACTGGATGCAGTATTCTAGGTGTGGTCTTACTAAGGCTTTATAGAGTTGCATTAGTACCTCACTTGATCTTGACTGTATCCCTCTGTTAATGCAATTTAGGTTTGTATTGGCTTTTTTGGCTGCTGCCGCACCCTATTGCATCATAATTGATTGTCCACTAAGACTCCAAGATCCCTCTCATAGTTATTGCTATTAAGCCTGATTTCACCCAGTCTATATGTGTACTTTTGGTTTTTCTTGCCTAAGTGTAAAACGGTATTTCAGAATTTAATAGTGTTAGTAGATTTTGTGGTGGGCAAGTATTTTATGGATTAAGAGAAAGTTGTCATTCCATTGCAATCCAGGGATAAGAGGAAAAACACAGGAGGGCAGACTAGCTAAGGGAACTCCTAGATTATCTGGCTAGTAACCCAGCATACTTTTTTTCTTTTTGGAAATATTGCTGTTGTGGACAATCTTATCCCCTTGGTCAAATCTCACACACATCCTCCCACCAAATCAACCACTGACATGTAAAGGGTAATTGTTTCATGTGGCAGGGATTGTTTTTACTGCAGCTGAGGGAAGGATTGGGGAATGGGGGAGAAAGACTGGAGCAACAGTGAGTATATTTACTTAAATTTTAAAAAAATATTTAAAGAACTCCCCAAGCAGCCAGCTCTGCCCCCGTGCTGCCATTTTCAAACCAATCAAATTTTGCTATGGGAAGTTTCTAGGAGTTTTCAAAAGACAATCAGAAGAACTATATAGTCTAGATAACAAACTAGACCATTTTAACCACCATGGTAGATATGACATTTTGTGCAGTTACAAGTAAAGTTTTGAGGACAAAATGCCTTTCTGTTGCAATGGGGGAAGACAAAGAGTGCACTCATTAATACATGGTAAATAGCCTTTATCGGCAGAGATCTCTCTCCCTCTCCAAGAGCCATAATATAACCCCACTTGTTACTTACTACAACGTTTAGTTTCTTCTTCACACCATCATACAAATTCCGTCTCCGGACACTTGCTTTGACCTCAATATCATGCAATCCTTGCTGTAATGGGACTATCACAAATGGTACTGCCCTGGAGGACTGAGCTTTAATCGTAAATCGCTCTTGGTATCTTTGTCTTTCTGTGGAAGCACTGCAGAAGGCTGGACTGTATAACAATTCCACTAGTACCTAGTGGAGATGGAAAAAAACAGATGAGCCACAAGGCAGCTTTGGCCATAAGAATCCTTTAAAATCCAGCCTTCCCACAAATGACACAAACACATTCCCCAGCAAATATATTCCTGCACCAGCAAATCATTGTGATACATGGAAGAAAGGACAGAAGAGGGGTACACACAGAGCACACATACACACACATCATATCATGCAATTTATCCTTCCCTTCTTTTTATCATGAACTGGTGGAAAATAGGACTATGTGAATAAATCAGAATATTTATGCAAATAAGATCCCTGAAATATGAGAACCCAAGAGGTACATTTCTTAATAAAGGTAAAGGTTTCCCTGCCTAGTTGTATCAGACTCTTGGGTAGTGGTGGCAAATCTATGGTACACATGCCACAGATGGCACACGGAGCCATTCGTTAGGGCACACCAGGTGTTGCCCTGTCAGCTCCAGCGCACATGTGTGCACTGGCCAGCTGACTTTGGCCTTCTTTTTCAGCTGTTTTTTGGCTGTTTTTTGAGGGCAAAAAACCACCCAATGCGCAAACCGGAAGTTGGGGAACGGATTTCCAGTTTGCACGTTGCGTCGTTTTTCGCGCTCCTGAAGGCTCCAGAGGGCAAAAAACCCCGGCACTACGGGCAAACTGGAAGTCTCTTCCAGGTTGCCTGTAGGACTATTTGTTGCCCTCCGGGAGGCTTCAGGGAAGCTTATTGAAGCCTCCGGAGCGTGAAAAATGGCTGTGCGAGCAACCCGGAGGTTTCGGAACTTCCTTGGGAGGGTGAAAAAAGTGTGCCAAAAGTGGGGGGCACTGGTCGCAGACATGTTGTTTTTCCAGGTGAGATCTTGACTAATAAGCACTCCCAAGAATTTAAAAGAGGAAACCCTCTCCACACAGCTCCCCTCGATATACAGTGGGGCAGGTTCCTCTCTGTGCTTCCGGAAATCTAGCACCATCTCCTTTGTCTTACTAGTATTTAGATGTAAGTTGTTTCGTGAGCACCAAGTGGATACCTTCTGGACTTCTTCCCTGTATGCTGATTCGTCCCCTCCAGTTATGAGACCCAACACTCTTGTGTTGTCTGCAAACTTTATTATGATGTTGGATGGATCAGAGGATATGCAGTCATATGTATACAGCAAGTACAGGTATGGGCTGAGCACACAGCCCTGAGGGGAGCCTGTGCTGAGCTTCAGCATGGAAGATGTAAAGGACCCAACCCTTACTGTTTTTAGATGATCCATCAGGAAGTTTTTAACATTTAAAACAATGTTACAATTATTATTATTATTATTCAATTGTATCACAGCGGCCAGTTGTTTTGCCGGATTTGGCATTGATTACTAGTCGGGCCCCACCCAGGGGCCTAGGACGTTGTAACATATTTTCGTAATATACGTGCAGATCCAAGCAGTGCAGCTTTTTGCATTTGACTGATGGTGATTTTGTCAAGTTTTAACTGTTTTAAATGTAATTCCAGTGCTTTTGGAATAGCACCCAGTGTGCCGATTACCACTGGAATTACCACTGCTGGTTTGTGCCATAATCGTTGAATTTCAATTTTTAAGTCCTGGTATTTCGCGATTTTTTCATGTTCCTTCTCGTCGACCCTGCTATCACCTGGTATTGTGATGTCTATGATTGTAACCTTATTTTTCTCAACCAGTGTGATGTCTGGTGTGTTATGCACCAGTATTTTGTCTGTTTGTATACGAAAATCCCATAGGATCTTGACCATCTGATTTTCAGTGACTTTTTCAGGCTTATGTTCCCACCAATTTGTTGTTGTTTTAATATTATAATTTTTGCACAAATTCCAGTGGATCATTTGTATTACCGAATTGTGCCACAATTTATAATCAGTCTGCACGATTTTTTTACAGCAGCTGAGTATGTGGTCAACAGTTTCATCAACTTCTTTGCAGAGTCTGCATTTGGCATCATCAGAGGATTTTTCGATTTTGGCCTTAATGGCATTTGTTCGGATAGCTTGTTCTTGCGCAGCTAGGATTAGTGACTCTGTTTCTTTCTTCAATGTACTTGTTATTAACCATAACCAAATTTTTTCACTGTCCACTTTATCTTTTATTTTTTCCAGAAATTGACCATGCAATGCTTTGTTCTGCCAACTCTCCATTCTTGATTTTATCACATCTTTTCTGTATTCTTGTTTCGTCTGTTGGGCCTTCAGTAGATTTTTGTTCTTTACTTCGATTAATAGATGTTCTTGACTTTCTTTTAAATAATCAGCCAGTGCATGTTTTTCTTCTTCAACTATTTGCTTCACTTGTAATAATCCTCTGCCACCTGATTTTCGGGGCAGGTATAGTCTATCAGTGTCACCGCGTGGATGTAAACTGTAGTGCATTGTCATTAGTTTCCTGGTTTTTCGGTCCAAAATGTCTAAATCAGCTTGTGTCCAGTTAACTATACCAGCTGTGTATCTTATAACTGGTATTGCCCAGGTATTTATGGCCTTGATTGTATTTCCACCATTTAATTTAGATTTCAAAATTTTCCTAACTCTGTTGGTGTACTCTCTCCTGACAATAGTTTTTACTTCTCCATGTTTGATGTTATCCAACTGCAGAATGCCTAAGTATTTGTAGGCTTCATTTTCGTTGCATAGTTGACCATTGGGCATTTCAATTCCCTCACATGCAGTGATTTTGCCCCTTTTTATGGATACAGTGGTGCATTTTTCTATGCCAAACTGCATTGAAATATCGGTGCTGAATACTTGGATTGTGTTTGTCAGTGATTGGATTTCTATTTCTGACTTTCCATAGAGTTTCAAATCATCCATATATAATAAATGTGAATTTTTTTCAGCTTCTTTGGCTGTTTGGTAGCCTAATTTCATTTTTTTTAAGATTAATGATAGTGGGATCATCGCAATGATCAAGAGAAGAGGTGAAAGTGAATCACCCTGGAAAATTCCTCGCTTGATATTAACCATTCCATAGTTCTCATTCCCTACTGCCAACTCAGTTCTCCATTGTTTCATCAGTGAAGGATGTAATATTTTTACTAATGCCAGTTGTTTCTAAGCATTTTTATAATCAACCCAGACCATATTCAAGTTCGTTTTTCTTTTCTTACAATTTTCTAATACCATTTTATCAATTAGGAGCTGATCTTTTGTGCCCCTACTCCTTCTTTTGTTGCCTTTTTGCTCTACTGGCAAGATGTTGTTTGTTTCCAATTATTATTATTATTATTATTATTATTATTATTATTATTATTATTATTATTATTATTATTATTATTACGACTACTACTACTACTACTACTACTACTACTACTACTACTACTGGTTAATCTTTGGTGAGATTCACAGCCTTTGGGGCTGGTTGGTAACTCAACAGCTCGAGTCCTAACCAAGGACCTAGGAACTGTTAAGGTAACGTTGGAGGATATAAGCTGTTCAAGTAGGGTGGTTTTTTGTAGAGTCAGAATGTTCAAGTCTGATAAATTTAGAATTTCCAAATAGCAAGGTAGCTCTTTAGGTATTGCTCCAAGGGCTCCAATTACAATTGGGACAACACTCAATTTCTTTTTCTACAGTCGCTCAACTTCAATTTGCAAGTCACAGTACTTTGTGATTTTTTTCTTGATGCTTATCTTCAATTCACGCATCACCAGGTATTGCAATGTCAATGAACCATACTTTTTTCTTTTCAATTATTATTATGTCAGGTGTGTTGTAGGCCAAGTGCCTGTCAGTCTGAATTCTGAAATCCCACAAGATCTTGACTTTTTCATTCTCTAGAACATTCTCAACCTGATGTTCCCAATGGTTTTTGCTGTACTCAAATCCAAACTTCTGGCACAATTCCCAGCAACGCGGTCATGGCGTTGTAGGTAGTCAGTTTGTGAAATTTTGCTGCACCCACTGATCAAATGGTCGACTGTCAAATGGTCGACTGTCTCATCTTTCTCATTGCAGAGGCGACATTTGCTGTTGGTGGTAACATGTTGAATTTTTGCCTTCATGCAGTTTGTGGCTAAGGCTTGTTCTTGAGCTGCCAAAATAAAGCCTTCTGTTTCTTTTTTCAGTACTCCTGATCTTAACCAGTTCCAAATTAGTTTTTGGTCAGCTTTGCCTTCAATACTTTTCAAGTATTGGCCATGCATAGCTTTGCTTTTCCAATTTTCAGCTCGCTTCTCAATTACTTCTTATATTCAGCTTTTAACTTAGTTGTCTTCAAAAGGCCTCCTTTATTTACTTCCTTAATCATTAGTTCTTCATTTTTCTGGATGTAATCATTCCAGCTGTGTCTTTCTTCTTCCATAGTCTGCTTTATTTGTAGAATTCCTCGACCACCCTCTGCTCTTGGTAGATACAATCGGTCAACATCACTTTTAGGGTGCAAAACATGATTCATTGTCATAAGCTTCCTTGTTTTTCTGTCCAAATTGTCTAATTCCATCTGGGTCCAGTCAATTATTCCTGCAGAGTATTGAATTACAGGTATAGCCCAAGTATTTATGGCTTTTATGATGTTTCCTCCACTCAGTTTGGACTTTAATATCTTGCGAATTCATTGAATGTACTTGGCTGAGGTTAATTCCTTGACTTTATTATGCAAGAAGTCAGAGGCCTCTAAAATCCCCAAGTACTTGTAGCCTTCTTCTGGTTTTACTGCCTTTATCATTTCTTCATTCTCAAGTTGTATTCCATCATCTTCTAGGACCTTGCCTGCCTTGGTTGCCATTGTTGCACATTTGTCAATTCCAAACTGCATACTAATGTCTTGGCTAAATTCTTTTGTGCTTTCAATTAATAAATTCAGGTCAGCTTTTATTTTACCAAACAGCTTCAAAACATCCATGTACACCAAGTGTGAAATTTTCAGTCCTTTCTTTGCAAGTTCGTATCCACAGTTCACCTTCTTCAAAATGGTTGTCAGTGGTAGCATTGAGAGTATAAAAAGTAGGGGTGAAAGGGAATCACCCTGGAAAATGCCTCGTTTAATTTCAACTTCACCCAGTTCTTCTCCATTAGCCATAAGCTTCATTTTCCAGATGTTCATTGAAGTTTCCATGGATTTTTGTATGTTGCTGCTGATGCCAAAGATTTTCAGGCATTTCTTGATCCAGCTGTGGGGAACTGAATCTAACGCTTTCTTATAGTCTATCCAAGCCATGAACAGCTTGGTTCATCTTTTCTTTGAATTCTTTAGGATTAGCTTGTCAATCAACAGTTGGTCCTTTGTTCCTCTTGAATTTTTGCAGCATCCTTTCTGTTCTGCAGGAAGCAAGTCATTTCTTTCCAAGTGTCCGTAAATTTGGTTTGCAATGATACCAGTAAGGAGCTTGTATGTTGTTGGCAAACAGGTGATTGGCCTATAGTTTCCAGGGTCCTTTCCTTTTTCTTTAGCTTTTTGGATCAAAAATGTCCTTCCAGTTGTCATCCATTCAACACTGACAGGTGTTTTTAAGATCTGGTTCATTTGGGCTGCCAATCTTTCGTGCATACTTGTAAGTGCCTTTAGCCAGAAACCATGTAGCTCATCTGGTCCAGGTGCACTCCAATTCTTCACTTTTCTTGACTGCCTTTGCACCATTTCTATTGTTATTTTCACATCTTCCATTTTATGCACTTTAATAGAATCCTCAACCTGTTTGATCTATAATGATGATGATGATGATGATCTTTGGTGAGATTCACAGCCATTGGGGCTGGTTGGTAGCTCAACAGCTCGAGTCGTAACCAAGGACCTGGGAACTGTTAAGGTAACATAGGAGAATATACATTGTTCCGAGTAGGGTGGTTTTTTGTAGAGTCAGAATGTTCAAGTCAGGCAAATTTGGAATTTTCAAATAGCAAGGTAGCCCTTTACATATTGCTCCAAGGGCTCCAATTACAATTGGGACAACACATGATTTCTTTTTCCACAGTCGCTCAACCTCAATTTGCAAGTCCCTGTATTTTGTGATTTTTTTCTTGCTGTTTATCTTCAATTCATGCATCACCATGTATTGCAATGTCAATGAACCATCTTTTTTTTATTTTCAATTATTTTTATGTCAGGTGTGTTGTATGCCATAATCATACAATCATTCAAACTTCATTTTTCTTCTTCTACAGTTTGATGAATTTGCAATAGCCCCCTACCCCCTATTTTTCTTGGCAGGTACAACCTGTCGATGTCACTTTGTGGATGTAAAGTGTGGCACATATTCAAAATTTTCCTTTTTTTCCTGTCCAGGTTTTCCAGTTCAGCCAAACTCCAGTTGATAATTCTAGCTGAGTAGCGTATCACTAGAACTGCCCATGTATTAATGGCTTTAATTATGTTTCCAGCATTCAGCTTTGATTTTAATATTTTGCAGACCTCCCTGATGTATTCTTTTTGCGTTGACTCTTTGACTTTTCCATTCAAGATGTTATCTGCTTCCAATATGCCTAGGTACTTGTAACCATCATCCTTTGCTAATGCTTTCACTATATTTCCATTTCCCAGTTCTATTCCTTCTGTTTTTTCCATTTTTCCTCGCCGCATGGATAATATAATACATTTTTCAAGCCCAAAGTTCATTTTGATGTCACTGCTGAACAGTTGAACTGTGTTGAGTATTGATTGAAGTTCAGTTGGGCTTTTCGCATACATTTTTAAATCATCCATGTATAGTAGATGCTTTATCTTGCCATATTGGCTTTAGATTTGGTATCCCAGTTTTGTGTTTCATAGGATTATTGTCAGTGGAATTAATGCAATGTTGAACAGTAGTGGTGAAAGTGAATCCCCTTGGAAGATTCCTCGTGTGATGTTGACTTCACCAATGTTCTCCCCATTTGTTGTTAGAGCTGTTTTCCATTTTTGCATATTTGCTTTCAAAAATGTACAGATATTTTTGCTGATTCCAAAGTTTTACAGACAGGTGTTAATCCAGCTGTGGAGTAATGAGTCAAATGCCTTCTTGTAAACAATCCACACCATATTTAAAAAAAAACTTCGTTTTGCATTTTTTAGTACCATTTTGTCTATGAGCAGCTGATCTTTTGTTCCTCTTGATTTTTTATAATTTCCTTAGAACAACTGGATACAAACTGTTTTCCATCAGATGATTGAATACTGAATTTGCCAGTATCCTTGTAAAAAGTTTGAACGTTGTTGGCAGACAAGTAATTGGGCGATAGTTGCTGGGTTTTGTGACTTTTTCTGGATCTTTCATTATAAAGTATATGTGACAATGGGGATCACTGTTACATGTTTCATCCATAGCCATGTAGTTTCGATGGCCAGGTTGCAGTATTTCGTAATTTTTTTCAGTTCTTTTCTCTTCGACTCTGGCATCTCCTGGTACAGCAATATCAATAAACTGTATGCTTCAGCCCTCAACAGCTGTGATATCTGGTGTATTGTGTTCCAAATGATGATTCATCTGTATTCAAAAGTCTCACAAGATCTTCCCCATCCCATTTTTGGTGAATTTTTCCACTTTATGCTCCCAAGACCTTTTGGATACAGGTATGTCGTATTTTTTACATAATGACCTGTGGACTAATTTAGCAAGTCGATCATGTCTAGCTTTGTAATCTGCGCGATTTTGCTGCACTCACATATTAAGTGTGAAACAGTTTCAACTTTGTCATTGCAAAGTTGGCATTTGGATTGTCAATGGATTTTTGTATCTTTGGTTTCATGGCATTAGTTTGTAGTACTTGTTCTTGAGTATTAAACCTTCCATCACTTTCTTGATGGTTCCCATCTTAAGCCATGCCCATGTCATCACATTTTGCTTCAATGTTTTTCAAGTGCTGTCCATGCAAAACTTTGGTTTTCAATCTTTTATTTTTCAATTTTTTTTATTTCTATTTAATCTGTCATCCAGCTGTTTTCCTTATATTCTGCCTTTGTTTCTGTTGGTGTTATTGTTAGTCAAAATATACTTTTTCATGAAAAATATTTTATTGGGTAATATGTAATGGATTTAATATTATTTTTCTACATTATTCAGTAGATAAATATTCTGCAAGTGCATCCATTTTAATTTTTAATATGGTAAAGATGGGTAAATATAGCTCATAAAAGCTCTTTGAGGGCCCTCCATAATGTTCAAAAGTGGGAAGGGGTCCTGACAACAAAAACTTTAACCAACTCTGATCCAAAGAGCATTAGCCAAAGGTGCCCACCATTGCCTCCATCACTGGCACTTTATTATTAGTCAGAAAATGCTGTGGCTTGGCATTGGAAATACATAAAGTTTGCCTGTCAAAGAATTGATAGCAACACAAGTCATGCCCATTTCCTAATTTCTAAACCCACACTCTTGTCAGTCCCAAAACGTACATCAATATTGTTGTCATCGTAGTTGTACAGAACAGCTCGAATCTCCACCTGCTCGTTCTTCACTACTGAATACGGCACTCGAAGATCAATGAAGAAGTCTTTCATGACTGTTATTTCATAAGGTTCAGCCACACAGATCCCTGCAAGGAAAGCCAATGGCAACCCCCCCCCCCAAAAAAAAAACATTAATTCTACTTTAATTCTTCAGTGCTTTTCACATCTGCCAACTTTAGCTCCATCATTCATAATTCTTTACCTTTGGTGGGTGAAATGCTCACAGCCAGCACCTCCCAGGTTGTGATGGAGTCCTTCACATGAAAAGACAGTGTTTTGCTTGAAATCCTAGGGACAAAATGAAGGGTGTTACATCATTCCTGTGCAGAGCTATTACAGTGTGCACTTGGACGCTAATACCAGGTAGACAATTCCTAGAGCTACCAATCATACAGGCCCTTCCTTCCAAAAAGATCTAAGAATCAGTGGGAAACACAAATGAGTTCCAAATTGAAGTTGCCATCAGTTACTTCCCTCATTAAATTCTGTTTGCAACAGTAGGATTTCATAATAAAATACTCATTTATTTTGAAGGGGAAATAGCTATAACAATGCAATTTGATTGCTGCTGGATAAATAATTCCCAACTACCAGTACTTATTCCTAACTTTGAAATCAACTTCAAGGTGTCTCACTGTCACATTTATCTGCATTCCCTTCAAGATTCTACTAGCTTCCGACTTCCGGTTCCGGCGGCTGACGGCGACAGGCAGAGACTGCTCGCCCCGCTCATCCCCGGTGGGCTCCCCACCCCTTGGGGGGCACAGGATGCCCCGGAGAGGCGTTCTGCCGGAGGAGCGGCACGGCGGGAGGACCCCTGCATCGGCGGCGGCCGTCGGGGGGCTCCCGCTTCGCTCCAGGCACCGAGGAGCACGAAGGGGAGGCGCGCCAGCGTCTTCGCTGTGAGGCTGTCGGGAAGAAAAAAAGCTACTTGAAGGATGCAGCGGCGGTGCGGTGAGGCGTAAACTCCCTTCATACCTATTACCAATTCTAAAACTTGTCAGTGGTGTTAATTGGAACTTTTGTTTAACTTGGAGAAGTGCGGCTGGAGGGGAGGGGGGGGGAATCTTGGACAAGCGGCTAGAAACAAAAGTGCTCGTAGCCCCAGGGAAGGAGGAGGGGGAGAGCCAAACCAATGAGGTCACACTCCAACTAAATGGATCTTCAGACTTAACCCTTTCAAGAAAATGTGATCTTTGGGAACTTTGAATCCTGAAAACTTTATTTGTTGCCTCAGTTCTCGAAGTTGGCAGGGCAAGATGGCATACTTCCGTTGTCTTCATGAAAGCTGAACTTGACTCCACCTTTTAACTTCAGGCTTCCGGTCTTTGTCTCCGTGCTATTTGGATACTCCTCTTGTGGATTGTTTGCTTTTGAACTTTCTGGAGTGAAAAACATCTGTTTCCTGCCAGGGTGATAGAGAGTTCCCTTTTGCCTGGTCTTTCTACCCCCCCGATCTCCCTTGGCTGCTCTACCACTCTGACTGATTCTTCTCTATACTGTCTGGACTCTTTATTACTAACAATGACATCTAAAAGACCACCTCCTGGAAAGTCCGGCTTTGCTGCCTCTGCCCCGACATCTGCAACCTCAAGTCCGAGCATGCAATCAACATTGACAGCTTTTAAACAAGTTAAAACTACGGACTTGGAGTTTCACCAAATGTTTCAACAAATTCTACAGGGACAAGAGGAAATTAAGAAACAGCTGAAGGAGATGAAAGAAGAAATTAGAGGAAACCAGGAAAAAATTGATAAGAACTCACAGAGATTGGATCACTTGGAGCAGGGGGCGGCTGAGATGAGGGGGGCGGGGGTGGAAGGCGTGCAAAGGGGAAACAAAGAGCTTGACACCCAACAAATGAAAATAGAGTTTGAGAGAATGTCCTTTTATCTTAGATTTCAGAATGTGATGGAGACAGATGATGAAAACATTAGGGACATCATGACAACCATTTTGGCTGAGTATACCCAGAAAGAAAAACAACAGATGGGGTGGGAAATAGACCTGGTTTATAGAGTGAACTCCACATATGCTAGAACACACAATGTCCCCAGGGAGGTGCACATTAAATTTCTTAGGAAAAGCACAAGAGATGAAATTCTGAATACACAAAGGGGACAAGCCCTGATATATAAAGATAAGGAGATAACCATACTGAAACAGATCCCCAAGAAAGTGAGGGAGAAAAGAAAATATTATTCGCAATTGGCGAATAAATTATACCAGAAGGGGGTGTGGTTTCGTTGGTTGCTGCCTGAAGGTATGTTAATATTCTGGGAGGAGACAAGGGTCAGAATTAACACACCCATAGAGGCGCAGGCCTTTATGGAAAAAAATAAATTACTCCTAGAAAAACCAGAAGACATCCCAGTAGATACACAAGACATGGGAGGGGCCGGAGCACTGCCAACGGGGGGAGATGGGGCGACATCAAGAAAGCTCAGATCACACAAATAAGTAAGAAAATCCACAGGATACAAACTGATTGAAATTACTTTTGAATTTATCACACTGACTATATGTTATATTATGTAATATTTGAATGCTATGGAAATGTACACCATGAGTCTGGAGGGGGCGTATACCTACCGCAGTTTGCGGCTGCCACAATTTGTAACCTTCCCCATACCTTTTCCTTTTGCAAAACATCCAAAAACCAATAAAACTTTGTTTAAAAAAAAAAAGATTCTACTAGCTTCCAAAGTTGCCCTGTGATGGGAAACGAAGCACAACAAATCTGTCTAGTCTAAGTGGCAAGAGCTGGAAAGCAGCTTTCTCCACAACTACCATTTCCTGGTCCTTCTACTGTGCTCCATATAGTAGAACCCAAGAGGAAAGATGCATTATTGCTGCTAATGGGATACTTCAGTGTGAAGTGGTGTGAGAAGCAGAAAACAGCATATGCCAACGTACATCTCTACTTGGCTGAAACTATTTTTTCCCCCAAAGGACCTGGATCCTCTGATCTTGGTTGATAACTCTGGATCAACTTGGCTAAGATTAATTTATCAAAATTCATGGCTTTTCAAAGGATGATGCCAGTTTAAGGCGGATGTATCAAGCAACTCTGTTATTCTGTTATTAATTGCAATTAATCATCATTTCTACCTTTTCAAAATGGAATTCTGGTCATTGGCCATAATAAACAGTGATTAACAAGTAGCTTTTCTCTTCTAAAGGAGGTGAAAAATAAACCCCGGGTTTCATGCAGAATCTTTTCTGATCCTTTCCTCTTGGAAGAGACACCATCTTCCCCATCCCTGCATACATTTTGAAATCATTAGATTTTCCTTTCAACTGAAAAATGGGCTAATATAAACAGAAGAACTCCAATACCCTTGACTGTTAGGTGGTGAATCCAGGTTCTCCGTTCGCCACAACCAGCTCTCAGGAAAATCAGACCTTGAGACAATGTTGTCATCACCAAAGAATTCATCTTCAAAATCACCTGGAAAACAGAAAGCATGTTGGTATAAGGTACTGTTTTTTAACAATATTTTATTAAATAAGCCACAGTTAACTAGATAGTTATTTTCAAAAATAGCAAAATAGTAGGTATTTCTGTATTTTGGTTAATCAAAGTATACTTTCCCTTGCTTGCTATTCTACCAGAAAGTACTGAACATGCGAAGTGGCACAATAGTGCAACATTTCCTTCTTCAAAACTCAAGCTATCATTGTTTCCATAGCCACCTACTGTATTTCTTCCATCCTTATTTTATATTCTCTATTAGATTAACATGTAGACATAAAATGAAATTAAGAAATAATGAATTTTCAGTCAGACAGAGAAAGCCAAAACTAGAAAAACAATTATCTATCAATTAGCTAAAGAAAAATCAAGGTAATAAGTGTTTCTAATCCTCACCCTATCTTGTAGCTACCTCAAAGTGTAAGTCTATAACAATATTGACACAATGCTTATTTCTCCTCTTTTCTTCAGGAGTGTTCACGCACATTTTCACATAGAACAAAGGCAGAGTTTCAACCAACCTACTATGGTTGCCATCTTGACCTTTTTTACCTCAGCCTTTAAAAAAAAAAATCATTTTCAAACCCAATTTTTTTAAATCAAGGTTTTAATTTATAGTTCATTGTTCATTGTTCATTGTTCTAGAATAAAATTGAAGCAGTCTACCATTAAACTACCACCAAAGATAGATCTGTACTGCCACCACTTTCACTCAACAAGCCCTCAAAATCATTTCTCACTGAAAGCTTTCTTCAACCGCTGAGACCTCTCCAAAAGTTGCTTTAGCTGAACCGAAAGGCCACCAATGTTTTAAAAAAATGTGGTGGGTTGTTTTGGGAGGAAGCAGCAGATGCCTGGGTCTGCTTTAATTAAAAACAGTGCTGTAATGAGAGTATGGCTGCATGCTGCGTAGACCTAACCTTGATGGGGACTGAGAGAGCCCAGGGACTGGGAGGCTGGATGTGATGTGATTCCCACGAGCGAGGCCTCATTCAACCCAACTTTGAATGTTCCTCCTGCGTTTACAGAGCTGTATTTTGTACTAAAGCCCAACTATAAAGTAGCAACAATGACATATAAATACCTAATAACAATATACTCCCAATGGGTTTTCAACCTTGGTAATGCTATTATGTGCCACGTTTTCCAGGTATTGGTGAATTAAATGTTCCCTTCTTTCAATAAACCCAGAACCTGCTACTTACTTCTTGCCAGAAGCAACTCGTTCTCCCGTATGTTTTCATCTCTGATCCCTTTGATGTAGTTACAACATTCAAGGAAGGCGGCTTTACAAGCATCTCCCTCCTGGATGTATTTTGCACGCTTTTCACAACTGTACCCCATGGGGTTCTCATGCATGCCATCTTCACAACATTTGCGCAGGTCTTGATCCTGAAACTGCGCCCCTAAAATATACAAAAATTGTGAAACATTAGACAATCCTATTTCTCATAGTCATAGGCATAAAGGGACAATGAATATCTAAAGGGACAATGAATATCTAAATAAAATATTCAAAGGAGTTGGTTGTTTATCTTGTCCCAGAGAGCTGCTAGGAACAGCTGAACATCCTTTGACTTTTCACTACTGTAGTTACTAGGGACTGTCATTTTCATAAGATTTATGGCTTATTACTGCATCTACACTTTTGCCAGAACATTCAAACTTATCTTTTGTTTTTGAAAATCAATCAGATGTTGCACTGTATCTCTACCCCTTAAATGGAGCATTCTAGGTGCCATATTCTACCAGGAGGCTTAAGTAAGTCATGTCCTGGAAAAAACAAGGGCTTTTCTTTAGTTTCCCCCCCTTTTTCCAACCAAGCCATCCTGCAACCTTGCATACGGAGGAGTCCAAATGACAGTTCCTGAGTATGCGCCTTGTTTCGGTTGTTTGGGCAGGGGAAGGGATTGGGGTGTGCTTGAGGAAGATAATGGCCCCAGTCCAGCCGCCAATTCATTTCTAGCTGGGAGGCATGGCCAGCTTCTCATGGCGCTAGTTGTTTTGCACTGGCCCTGGGCAACCTCTTCCAGGCTCGGAGCTCCCCTTGGCCTTTGAATGGCATGCAGGGAGAGGGGGACGCTCCCAAAAACTACTGGGCAGACCAAGGAGAAACCCAATTCGTTCCACTTAGTTTGTATGTCAATGTAATTGAAATTAAAAACACTTAATACAATTATTCTCCCCCTCGCATAACAGGCAAAAGTAATAATAAGAGGAGAACTTCTGGAGGCTTTCAGGGTTTACCCCCAAGGCTTCTGTGGACGGAATGCTCTCTGAAGGCTTCCAGTTCAACACCTGCATGCAGAACATGTCTTTGGCCACTAAATTCTGGCCCCTTTCACTGGAGGTTTACGGATCTCTCTCGGTATTCTCTCGGATCTCTCTTATTTTACTTTGTATTCTTTATTATTTTTTAAAATAAAGCGAATAATTACAAGTACAGGGGAGGCAGATTTTTTTAACATTCTGAATGTTTTATTTTTAAAGTTACATTTATAAATCCATAATCTGTGACTTAAGCTTACTATACGCTTAAACACATTTATTCCTAGCTTTCTCCTGAAACAAAGGACATCAGTTCTGGGTGTTCTGCTGTTGTATTTTGTGGTCCTGGTGATTCATAAGTTGCAAAAAAGGCTTTGGGGCATGGATGTCTTTAGGAAGGGGATGGTGGAAGCCCCATACATATAAAAGGGGCAGAGCTTTGATTGTTCAGTTGGGGCTGCCAGGTTGATATGCAGGCATCCCCACAGATGGGTTGGGGGCTGCTTGTAGTTCACTGGCCATTGCTTACTTCCTCCTCACCAAGAACAATTCTTGATCATTGCTGCAATCCGAGAACACTCAAAAAACAATGCTTAAAAATTTTGTCTATCAAATGTAATCACTTTAGCTGGAACCAGTTACATTCTATATTCTGTTTCTGCGTAAACTATTGGGCCATCTAAGTACTTCCCCCCACTGCACTCAGAATTCAAGCACCCAAAGTTATTGATAAGAATGATCCTATCTCATAGAGAATATTAATCCTCTGCCCCTTTGCTTGAGAAACAAGGGAAAGAGGGATAACCTCCATTCCTTTGTCCATTTCCTGACTGATTCAATAAGTGCAAATGGACGGCAGTTTTATTCTTTTACCTCAGAGTAAACAGAAACTTCATTATTTGTCACATACCTTTGCTTGCCTTGCTGTCAAGCAGCAAAACAGAGCTGCGACGCCTCCGTTTGGCAGGCTGAGGACACTTTGCATCTGCACGAGGCAGGGGAGAAGAGATACCACCATTATTCTTAAAAGTAAGAAGATAACTTTCAGCATCTATAATTCCTGTGAAGATTAATTTTACAATTGGATTACAGTAAGGAAGTAAGGGTGTGCCTTCTGTGGGACTTTCTCCCGTTTAAAATAGATTGGGAATGCAGTCTGAAGCCTTAATCATGTGTTAATTAGATCTATATCAAATAGATCCAAAGCAGCTCATAGAAATGTCACTTTAGTGCTGGGAAGCTGTAAGGTAGAAAGCATAGCTCAACCCTTCATTGGGTCTGACTTGAAGGGCTCACAGTTGAAGGCCAAGGAGCATGTCCAGCTTTTTCATGTGTTGCTGAAGTCTCCCCCCACCCTTGAAATAAAATGATAGGAAAAAGCAGGAAAATACCAGTGCAGGATTAGAGTGGACCCCTCCTAAAACCACAAGAATAAAGTAGGATGCCTGCACTATAACTCTCTCCTCTAGAGCCACCCTTAGAAACAGTGATCTGGAATTTGTCCTACGATTTGAGTAACATTTGGTAGAAGATGTTGGAACCATTGCATGCAGTTCAAGACCCCAATGGCAATATTCTGTGCTTGAGATGCTGAAACATACTTTTCAGGTGCCAGGAAAACAAATCCTTAGAGGAATGGGACATTTTAGCAAAAGAGAAACATTAAAGGAATGTGTGCTAATTGGCACATGAAAAAGGCAATCTTTAAGTTCACAGTAAGCCTGACCAAGATTTCTATGGCAACCGAACTGATATTTTTCTTTTATTACCGTAATACAAAAATTCTTTCTGGAACATAGTAAGTGGAGAAGTAACATGAGATTTGTTGATTATGAATGATTATGTATCACTTAGGCTTATGTATGACTCTTATTATTTTTTCCTCCTTTCTGAAATGCATAGATATGAGTGAATCTTTTCGTCTGCTGGAGTTTCTTCTACTATTTTCTAGAGGTAGATCCTCCAGTGCACGCTGATAACAATATGTTTTCTTTTTCTTTCTTTCTTTCTTTCTTTTGCAAAATGCCCATCTCAACCAAGTGACTCTGCAGTGAGCCTTGACTATTTGCTTTGGGACTTGTGAGTTGATTCCCATATGACGCCAGTAGTATTTGATGGAGGAAATGCTCTTCTCTTGGCTTCTAAATTGATTGGAAAACCTCTGTCATCACTCAGACATTAACACCCATCCCCAAAATACCTGATCTTTGTTTGGTGTTGAGATTAGTGCTAGTTGTCAGAGTCAGTCCAGCATCTTCAAACACACCCAGATTGTTCTGGCCGCTGCCAGCTGTACAGCCAAAGTCACTCTTTTCTATTGTGTCCCATATCTAGTGCACATCAAAGAAAAAAAATGTTCTTCTTCTGTACTATAAGCCAGAAAACCCTTGAAAGCTGTTTGTAGCTTAAGATGTTTCTGGCCTTACCTTAGTTTGGCTAATCTTATATTTATCATTGAGAACATATACTGCTTTGTCCACAGCCACAAGACCGACCCGAGCACCTGGATCCCCTTCCAATTTGATGTTTATTGAATCTCCTGGCTCTTTTATTCGATTGTCTCTGGAAGACGCTCCTTTCACAACTAACTGTTTACACAAAACAAAGAACAGCTCAAATATCTAACAGACAGGAAAAATGCCAATTCAAGGAAAAATAGTTGGCTTTCTCTATCTGAACTGAAATAAATGTTTTCAGAAAATACAATTTAAATTGTATTTAAATGCTTTAAAATAAGCACATCTGATTTATGCTCCAATTCTGATGCAGTTCTGATGCAGCTATAATAAGGTGTTTCTTATGACTGCTAAGAAAGCTACTGGGAAGGCTGACTTACCGTTCCCATGCAGGTATCCTTCACATCCACCCAGACAGAGTCAGCCACAATTTCATTGTTTCCCACTTGGTAGTAAGCCACAAATCGGAAGGAAGGGATGAGATCTGGAGTGATACGCAGCGTCATGGTTACCAGATTCTGCCCATCTCCCTTGGGTTGCCTGCCAACCTTGAAAATCTTCCCCTTAGTCAATATCTGAGGGTGAACAAATACTGATTAATGGAAAGGTTAGAAATGATAGATGAAGCCAGTATGAATTGAAATGCAGCCCTTGGATTTCCTCCAGGTCTATAATACTTACAAGGTATGTGAAATACTTGATCTGGTTCAATGAAGTTGGATTGCCCCTCACATTGAAATTTATAGGTAAGTTATCTCCGGCCTTAATCTCTGTAGATGTAATGGCTACATGAAGATAGTTTCCAGATCCTCCATGGGTTTGGTAGGCTGTGGCTGTCATGGACCTTGTTGCCTGGCGTTCTCTTGGGAGGTCTCCATGGTTGGTTCTAACCTAGACAGGGTAAATATGAAGCAGTAACCTAATTAGGAAGCAACTGTGACTCCTTTTAAGGCTGGCATTGAGTGATGTCCACATGCAGACTGCTGAAAGAATACAGTAATGGCTAGAATGGACTTGGCTAGCATCCTGTTTTCATTAAAAAAAATATCTGAGATCCTGTTATTTGATCTGCATCTTTAGGATAAAAAAGAGCTCTGTGTTACTATGAGTGTAGCAAATTCTATATTGTAATTGGGATTTGGGGAGTGGGCATAGCTATTGAATAAAACAATTGCAAAGTGAGTTGCAGCCTGAGGATCAGATAGGATGATGAACTGTGTTAGATAGGGTAATGAAGGCACAAAAGGCAAGTGGTGACAACAGCTCTTTATTAGGTCAAGTTCAGGCAAGCTCTGACTAGGGTCTGGCAGCTCCCCCTTTTAAGGGGAAGCTGCCCAGCTCTCCAGCCAATCAGGGTCCCCTGCTCTGCCTGAAAGGAGAGGACCTGAGTGGAGACTGTGATTGTCCTTGTCAACAACTAGATGGGGGGGGAAGTATCTAACACCCCTCCCCCCTAGGATGGAGCATTCTAGTAAGTGACGTAGTCGCGCAGGTAGACGGGCCTCTGGGTCGACCTGCTGGACTTGCGCAGTTCCGATGGTTGGGTGTCCTCACGCTGGACAGTCGGCCCCGTTCCTTCTCCGGACTCGTCGGACGGGGATTCCTGGAACCCTTCGGATGTCTTGGCTGGCATCGTTGTTCGAGGCCTTGCCCGTGCCCCGTTAGAGTCTGCTAAGTCCCCAAGTCCTTCCGCCCCGGTCTGTGGGGGGTGCGGCTCGACCTGCGCTGGTGTCGGCAGCGATTGCCAGTTCTGGGAGCTTTCTACTCGTCCCCGGAGCTGGTCGATGTGCCGCCTCCAGTGACGCCCGTCCTCGAGCCTGACGGAGTATGATCTCGGCCCCGATATTCCGACGACGGTCGCGGGCATCCACAGGGTTCCCCCTGTGTAATTGTGGGCATAGACTGGGTCTCCGATGGTGAATGCCCGGATCTTTCCCGTTGAGTCAGGCGGTGTGTCGGAGGAGTAGTTGGGGTGCAGGCGGTCTAAATGGGATCTGAGTCGGCGCCCCATGAGCAGCTCCGCTGGACTCCTGCCGGTGGTGGCGCTCGACGTGATGTGCTGGATTAGGAGGTAGTGGTCTATGCGGGTTCTCCAGTCACCCGGGCCCATTCTGCTTAGTGCCTCCTTGGTAGATCTCACCATCCGTTCTGCCTGGCCATTGGACGCCGGGTGGAATGGGGCGACAAGGGCATGCCGGATTCCCTGTGTTGCTAAGAATTCTTCGAAAGACTTGGCCGTGAACTGTGGCCCGTTATCTGATACTAGCACATCCGGGAATCAGTGGGTCGCGAATAGTCCTCGGAGCGTCCTGATAACAGCGTCTGTGGTGGTGGATGTCATCAGGACTACCTCCAGCCACTTTGAGAATGCGTCCACCACGATGAGGAAAGTCTGCCCGTGCATTGGCCCTGCGAAGTCTATGTGGATCCTGGACCATGGTGCCTGGGGTCGCTCCCATTCTTTCGGGGGTGCCTCTGGGGGAGCCGGTCTGGATTCTTGGCACGGTGTGCATGTGGCCACCCACTCTTGAATGTCCTTGTCCATGTTGGGCCACCAGACATAGCTCCGGGCCAACGCCTAGATCCTCACTATCCCCGGGTGACCCTTGTGGAGGGCCTCTAGCACGGCCACTCGTAGCTGTTTCGGAATGACCACTCGGTCCCCCCACAACAAACAACCCCGGATAGCGGACAGTTCATCTCGTTTTGTGGCGAATGGGTTGAGCTCTGCCCCAAACGGCCCCTTGGGCCACCCCCTCCACACCCAGTTTAAAATTTGTTTAATGGTTGGGTCTTTCTCGGAGTGGTGTGCGACGTCCCTGGAGGAGATGGGGCCCGAGTCTAGACAGTCGATGAGGAGAATGACGGTCTCGGGTGTTGGATCGGCGAGCAGCTCCGGTAGGGGGCATCGGCTCAGTGCGTCTGTGTGCCCCAGTGTGACGCCCGGATGGTGGATGAGTTGGTAAGAGTACGCGGCCAGGAAAATCGACCACCGGGTCATGCGGGGTGAGAGGGACACCGGTGTTGGGCGATCTCCAGCTAGCAGTCCCAGCAGCGGCTTGTGGTCAGTCACCAAGTCGAAATCCCTGCCGTACAGATATTTGTGGAATCGCTTGACCCCCGCCACGGCAGCCAGGGCTTCCCGGTCCAGCTGGCTGTAGTTCCGTTCGGTGGTGGACAGCGTCCTTGAATAGAATGCAATTGGGGCTTCCATGCCGTTCGGCATCCGGTGGCTCAGGACAGCGCCAACTCCGAAAGGGGAGGCGTCGCAGGTCAATACCAACGGCAGGGTTTGACTGTACTGGACCAGGAAAGAGTCTGCTGATAAAAGTCCCTTCACGGCGGCGAACGCCTTAGCTTCGGCTTTCCCCCATGACCACTCTGTGTTCTTCGATAGCAGGCGGTGTAGCGGTTCAGCAACCATCGCTTTCTGCTTAAGGAACACACTATAAAAGTTAAGGAGTCCAAGGAACGCCTGGAGTTCGGCCTGATTCCGGGGAGTGGGGGCTTCCCTAATGGCCCTGATTTTCTGGTTTGTCGGGTGAATCCCGGAGCCGTCAATCATGTAGCCTAGAAACTCTACCCTGGGTACATTAATTTTACACTTCTCTTTCTTGAGACAAAGGCCCTTTTCCCGGATCCTGCCTAACACAGCGCGAACTCTTTCTATGAGTTGCGCTTCGTTTGCAGCGGAGACCAGGATGTCATCGAAATATGGGACGACTCCCGGTATCCCTTGCAAGAGGCGTTCCATAATGCTTTGGAATAACCCAGGGGCAATACTAACGCCGAATTGCAGGCGGTTGCACTTGAACGCCCCCCCTGTGTGTTACTATAGTCTGGGCCTCTGCAGTAGCGCTATCTACTGGCAGCTGCTGGTACGCCTGCGCCAAATCCAATTTTGTGAAAACTTTCCCTGGGCCGAGCGAATGCAGTAAGTGTTGGACTACAGGTACGGGGTACGCACTCTGTTGCAACCCCTTGTTGATTGTGCATTTGTAATCGGCGCACAATCTGATTGACCCGTCAGACTTAACCGGAGTCACTATTGGTGTTTCCCACCGGGCGTGATCGACGGGTTCGAGAATCCCCTGGCTCACCAGTTTGTCTATCTCTTTATCGATTTTAGGTCGGAGCGCAAAGGGCACTCTCCTGGGTTTGAGCCGAATTGGGGCTACGTTCGGGTCTAGGCTAAATGATATGGGGGCCCCCTTGTACTCACCCAGGCCGGAAGCAAACACGTCCTGGAACTCCTTAAATATGGTTTCCGCGGCGCTCTCTGTGGCGGCAGCGATTGCTGGGTCTGCTTCTTCTAGGTTGTTGACTTCGGCCACGACCATTCCCAAAGCTTGGAACCAGTCCAGTCCGAAGAGGCTCTGGAGGTTGTCCCGCACCACAATCGCCTGCAGTTTCTTCGTGGTCCGTTTGTAGCGTACCGTGAACGTGCCTTGACCAACGAGGGGAACCAGGTTTCCTTGATAGTCACGGAGACGGACGTCGGGGCTCCTGAGGTCCTCCTTCTGCATCGTGGGGACCATTCGTTTTAGTACTGCCCATGAAATGATTGTGAGAGCTGACCCGGTGTCGATCTCCATCTCGCAGGGGGCACCTTCGATGAAAACGGTGACCTTGAGCTTCCTAGGGCGGCTGATCTGCATGTGCCGAACAGGGACCGTGACGCTTGGAATCGCGTGATGCTCCTGGTGTTCCTGGTCGGATGCGGTGAGGTTGGCTACGTGGTCGTCCACCTCTGCCCTGCAGAGCTGCCTCTGGCTGGGTCGCTGCCTCCGATTTGGTCCTCTTTCTGTTCTCTCGGGCCGACCGCTGGTTGCAGGGAGTAAGCTGCGGCATACCCTGGCTATATGCCCCCTCCGTTCGCATCGCTGGCATGTCGCGTCTCGGAACCGGCAGGTTGCTCTCGCATGATCGCCGCCACAGCTGGCACAGGGCAGGCCCGGCGGTTTGAGTTTCCGCGCCGGCACTGCTCGGTTGCTGCGCATGCGGTGGCTGACCTCCTCGTTGCTCTCGGAGCTCTCTTGTTCTATGGTTTCGCGGTGGACGCGGGTGCTCCTGGGGGCCTCGGAGGGTGCGGAGAGGCATTGGAGAGTTTCAACGGACTTCTGTGCGGACTCGGTCGCCCGTGCTTCGTCGAGGACGATCTGGAGGGAGAGGTTGCTCCTTGCCAGCAGTCTTGCCTGCAGGCCCCGGTCTCGGACCCCCATTATGATCCGGTCCAAAAGCGCATCGTCCAGATCCCGGAATTCACAATGCTGTAAGGCGGACCAGGAGACGGCCGGTAGCGGCGTCGGTTCCGAGAGGTTCTTGGCGGTGTCAAGAACTGCGGGGCCGCAGTATCCCAGGAACAGATTCTTCTTCCGGAGATCCGAGGCGCCCCCGAGATCGTTCGCCCCCAAGAAAACGTCGAACCGCAGCATATAGGCGTCCCAGTCATCTGTGGCTGGGTTGAACGGAGGTGGTTGGGCATAGGTGGCCATTCTGACTCTCTCTCTGGGTTCACAAATGGCTAGTATGCCTCCCTGTGCTCCAGGCGGAATCCCTGTCTCGTGACCAAGCTCTTTGTAGTGAGTTTCGCTCAAGCTCTTTGTAGTGAGTTTCGCTCTTTTGTCAGCCTAATTGCCTTCAATCCCACCTTCGTCGCCAGTGTTAGATAGGGTAATGAAGGCACAAAAGGCAAGTGGTGACAACAGCTCTTTATTAGGTCAAGTTCAGGCAAGCTCTGACTAGGGTCTGGCAGCTCCCCCTTTTAAGGGGAAGCTGCCCAGCTCTCCAGCCAATCAGGGTCCCCTGCTCTGCCTGAAAGGAGAGGACCTGAGTGGAGACTGATTGTCCTTGTCAACAACTAGATGGGGGGGGGGGGAGTATCTAACAAACTGGCTACAAAGAACAAATGGGATATTTAATGCCAAACCAAATCAGGGACTTGCAAGAATCACTGTTCCTCTGAAAGAGTATCACTACTTCTTAATACTGAGAAATACTGAGAAAAGAGAAGAAATCACTTTATTTTCAGGGGCATTTATCTACGGGGTATATTTTCTATTTGTTTTCCCTTAAAAAACAAACTTTACCCAGGGCATTAGGAGCTGCCCGAGGCCATTTATTTCCCCACCTTCCTTTCTTTTTATAGATCTTACCAGACCACACAATATACCATGATCAGCTGACTTTTACAAGTAATCCTTGTAAAAAGAAAAAAAGATGAAGAAAGATTCTCATTATATTACACTCAACTCAACAGCAATAGACCCTAATATACAGATATCAACCTATATACAATGATCTCCCTTACTCTAACAGACATACATAATGTAATCGTCTCCATTCCTAGCTAAGATGACTCTCTGGTGACACAATGTGCATAGGGGCTTCACAGCGTATATTTCTTTCTTTGCCTGTCATAGTTGTGTGGATTGTCTTGCAAAAGTGCATAAAAACAGAGTTTGCAGCACAGCCAACATATTTCATCACTTGTTCCCTCTTGAGCCACAGCAGAGCTGCTGCTGGCATCCAAGATGCCGTTGTGCAGAATTCCACAATGCATAGGCCTGCTGGTTCTGTCTCTGCTCTCAGAGTCTGACTGTGTAGGGGCAAAGCGGGTGAGTTTATGTCACTGACACTGTATCTCCTTCGCTTTCTTTGTAACCGGTAACTGACAACCTTCTCTTCAGGTCATTCTATTGGGTGGTGCACAATTTGCACATCAGACTGTGATGGCCCCATGTTCCAACATAGATGTCAGGCCCAAAAGCAAGAAATACACTTTTCCCAAGTTGAGTCCTCTATTGCTTTCAAACCTACAGACAAAATCTTGTCAGACCGAGGAGTCTACTATCTGTATCTACAATATACTCTGAGAATTATTAGGGAGCGGCTGTATTCACCCAATTTCTCTCACACAAAGCATCCGGACTGAGTTGCCACTTACTCCTCTGCAATGTCCCTCTCCCTCCTGGGAATCTGCTTCCTCACGACATTCCCTCTCTCATCAGCACACTGAATGGGTTTGAACAGAAAGTCAGAGTGACTTACAGTGATCGGTAGGCTTTGAATGCTCAGTGGTGTGTTCAGGATGAGCTTAGCAGTCCCATCGCTCAAAGTGGTTCCCTCAGAATGAATGTCCTCTGATATCACTGGTACATTGGCAGCTGGTGAGCCATCGGGGTTGGTAACGTACACCTAAAACAATCCAGAAGAGGTGATTTAGCATGGAACATGGCAGCTTCCTCTGAATCTAAATCATTCAACTATTATTTATTTAAAAGATTTATATGGCTGCCCAGGTCACTCAGTGACTCCAGGCCGCTTAGAAATTGATTTACTAAAGCTTTTTTGTAATTTATACTGTAAGTTCTATGCGGACACATTACAGCAAAACATCCAATATGCAAATACCAATCAATCAATCAATTTACAGAGGCAGAGTCAACCCCGAGGTAACCTGAAGCCTCCACATGCATCTTGAACAACCAAGTCTAGACAGCTCTTCAGAAGCCCAATAAAGTGGAGGAAGATATTGCTAAGGTGGTTTTTTGACGAAACAGGAGACTTTAATTTCTATTACCGTCAGTTCATATGGCATTCCTGGCTTGAAATATTTGGGGGTTTTTGTGAAGTAGATCTGATAGGGAGATGTCACAATATGAATGCCGCTTTGCTCAGCTACTACCATATCACTGCCTGCAAAACCAAAAGAATGAATGCAACTTAAAATAGAAAATAAAACTGAGAAATGCAAGAAAAAACCATGCAAAGATTTTGAAGCACTATTAGTTTCAAACCTAATAAACCCAGTACTTTCACATTTTGCAAGTTCTCTCTCAATGTTTTCTCTCTCCGTACCCCTTTCTTTTTCTAGAAAACAGTTGCATCATATTATGTGCTGATTGTAAGTTTTATTATCCTGTCATGTAAATGGTCTAAGAAGTTACAGAAAATAATGTGGCAAATGATCATTTATAAATAGAAATTTGGCATATTAAAACTTCAGAAGATGTGGATTGGGATTTATTAATATATTGTTTCAATTGTGGCTTTGTGACTAGACATACGTTTCCCTTAAAATGCTTCAGAAACAAAGCCTGGATATAATTCCTCACAAGACTATAGATTTAAAACTGCTTGAAGAAAATTGACCCCAAAAATTGAAATTGGAAATTGAAATTTGACAAAAGTCGTGTGAAATATTAGCACCATAACTTTTCTCCAATTATGTCCCTGATAGAAGTTCAATATTTTCCAAAGATTTTAGAGCACTTCAAAGAGATGAACAAATGCAAATTTATATAGGACTGATTTATAAATGGAGAAACGATTTCTGATAAAGAAAAATGGTAGAGATTTAATGCTTCAGGGCTAAATATGTACAGGCTCTATCATTTGTTAAAGATGAAAAAATAAAAAAGACTTACTTTGAAACAATAATTTCTGAACTAAAGGCAAATAGCAAACAATCATGTCAAAACTTTACATGATATCATTAAAGGGTTCCAGAATGCAGTAAAACGTCTATAAGAATAAGAACTTGGAAACAATATTGAGAATATGAAATGGAAAGCTTTATGGAGGAAGAAATATTTACCTTATTATGGAAGAATTATAAAAAAATATTCATATCATACTCCAATTTTTAGAAAAAAATTGAGGACAATATCTAATAATGATACAAACTGACACATCTGGTAGCATTGCCAAAAACCTAAAATTTTGATCATTTTTTACAGAAATGAATAAGATCTGTTATGCCACCTGCCATACCAATTTCACAAGTGTTTTATTGGTGTTTCAAGAAGACAATGAAAATATTAGAAACAAAGACAATATCAGATTGATACTGGTTTCAGGAAGCACATGTATAGCCCAGGAAGAGAAGGACATTAATATTCCAAATTTAGACCTAACACTTCAAATGATTAGAAACAATTTTAATTGAAAAAACTAATATAGTTCATACAGGGCAACATTTTAGATAGAACATCCCTTTTAATCTAATTTGGAAAGTTTTGATTACTAAACATTTAGAGTCAATTAAGAGACATTTATCCACAATAATATTGTGGATTTTTGTGGGATAAAGGTGAATAATCATTGTGAAAGGAGAGGATTTAAAAGCCAAGTCACAAATCAATGATGTATTCTGGTGATGGTTTGTTTTGTTTTATTTAGTTGTTTTCAATCCCTGGTATTTAAAATTGTTGTCTGTTACTTTTTTAAAGTGTAATATGTTTGTATTCAAAGAAACAATGTACCCTTCTCTTCTCCCACCCCTGCTCACCAGATTCTGTTATCACTGTTACAGATGCATACAGAGTATGCCCAACAAGCTGAGTGAGATTTTGAAATCGAGAACGTAGTGTGCGTCTTTCTAGTGTTGCTTCCCCATCTCCATCAATAATCTGAAAATAAATGAACAATAAGGAAAAATAATAGAATAGAATTCTTTATTGGCCACGTGTGCAAGATGGTCACGGATACATACATTTTCAAAGTGAGTAAATAAAAAAATAGCTAAAGACTATTATGTAAAGTTATATGATACAGAAAATGAACCTATGGAAAAAATAACACAATATATGGAAGAAGCCAACTTACCCAAAATCCCAGAAAACTTGAAAACTATACTAAATGGGAAAGTAACAATGGGGAAGCTAACAGAAGTGATAAAAGGACAAAAATGATAAAACTCCAGGCCCAGATGGGCTACTAGCAGAATTTTATAAATGTTTTGCATACATTAAGCTTGCCACTGAAAGATGTTTATAACAAACTACTGTCAGAAGCTAAATTACCAAACACATGGAAAGAAGCAAATATTACGCTGATATCAAAAGAAGATGTAGATTTGACACAGATAAAAAAACTATCAACCAATATTCTTACTAAATGTGGATTATAAAACAGGATCAATAATAGCAGAGAGACTGAATTTTTTTTTGACTGAATTTATTCACCCAGATCAAAATTTCTTTTTACCAAAAAGATAAATAAAGCACAATTTAAGGATTATTTTAGATGCATTAGAATATTATGAAGTACATCCAGGAAAATAAATGGCACTAATCTTCTCCCCGAGTCCCTACGGGGAGAGGGGGCGGTCTATAAATTTAATAAAACCTAAACCTAAACCTTCTTAGATACCCAGAAGGCCTTTGACAATGTGAGTTGGCAATTTATGACACATCAACTAAACTGTATGGACTTTGGAGAAGAATTTATAAATGTAATTAAGACAATATATCATAAACAAATAGCTAAGGTAATTGTAAATGAGGACTATACAGAGAGTTTTAATATAACAAAAGGGACAAGACAAGGATGTCCACTATCAACTCTACTATTTATATTGATTTTGGAAATTTTGAACAGGAATATCAGACAAAATATAGAAATTAAGGGACTGGAGAAAAGAGATAAAAGATATAAATTACAAGCAGTGGTGGGATTCAATTTTTTTACTAACAGTTCTGTGGGCATGGCTTGGTGGGCATGGCTTGATGGGCCTGTGACTGGGTGGGCATGGCTAGGTGAGCATGTGATCTGGTGGGCATGGCTAGGTGGGCATGTGACTGGGTGGGCATGTGACTGAGTGGGCATGTGACGGGGTGGGCATGTGACCGGGTGGGCATGGCATTAGACAAGATTTAGACAGATTTTCTTGAGTTGCTGGAGTCGAGTGACATACAAAATAATAATAATAATAATAATAATAATAATAATAATAATAATAATATCCACTGGGATTTGTGCAAACATTATAATATTAAAATAGCAACAAACTGGTGGGAACATAAGCCTGAAAAAGTTGCCGAGGGTCAGATGGTCAAGATCTTGTGGGATTTTCGCATACAAACAGATAAAATACTGGCGCATAACACACCAGACATCACACTGGTTGAGAAAAATAAGGTTACAATCATAGACATCACAATACCAGGTGATAGCAGGGTCGCCGAGAAGGAATATGAAAAAATCGCGACATACCAGGACTTAAAAATCGAAATTCAACGATTATGGCACAGCCCTGCAGTGGTAATTCCAGTGGTGATCGGCACACTGGGTGCTATTCCAAAAGCACTGGAATTACATTTAAAACAGTTAAAAATTGACAAAGTCAATTTGTCATTATTATTATTATTATTATTATTATTATTGTTATTGTTATCGTTATCGTTATCGTTATTGTTATTATTATTATTGCATCAACAGAATTGTATCACAGCGGCCAGTTTTTTCGCTGGATTTGGCATTAATTACTAGTCGGGTCCCACCCAGGGGCCTAGGACGTCGTAACGTATTTTTGTAATATGTGTGCAGATCCAAGCAGTGCGGCCTTTTGCATTTGACTGATGGTGATTTTGTCAAGTTTTAACTGTTTTAAATGTAATTCCAGTGCTTTTGGAATAGCACCCAGTGTGCCGATTACCACTGGAATTACTACTGCTGGTTTGTGCCATAATCGTTGAATTTATTATTATTATTATTATTATTATTATTATTATTATTATTAGTAGTAGTAGTAGTAGTAGTATTAGTATTAGTATTAGTATTAGTATTAGTATTAGTATTAGTATTAATATTATTGAACATTCTGAACATTCAAAAATGCATTACAATTACCAATGACTGGTGCTAATGGTTGATATGGGTTGCTGCCAGCCTCCTAGGTATCAACCAAGTACCTTCTTAAAATATAAGATGTTCCGAGTAGCACACATTTTTGCAGTTCCGCTGGTGTTATTGCAGGAAGCTGCAATTTGTTGGTGTATCTTGCAAAATCTTGGACATCATCATCATCATCATCATCATCATCATCATCATCATTATTATTCGATTGCATCACAGTGGCCAGTTGTTTTGCCGGATTTGGCATTGATTACTACTCGCGCCCACCCAGGGGCCTAGGATGTCATAACATTGACAGCTTTAAGATTTGCGTGCTTCAAATGCCAGAGTTTCTGAGCCAACATTTTGGTTGCTAAGCAAGAGCGCTGTTAAGAGAGTTTCACATTTTACAAGTTGGCCACGCCCACCCAGTCACATGACTGCCAAGCAACTCCCACTCAGTCACATGGCTGGCAAGCCACTCCCACCCGGTCACATGGCCGGCAAGCCACTCCCACAAAGCAGGTCACACCTACAGAAGAGGTTCTAAAAAAAATTGAAAGCCACCACTGGAATGAAGGCTATGTGGGATGCACTGCTAATTCTCCGGAAGGCAGTCAAAATTCTTTCACGGATTACAGTTCATGAGGGTGAGCATTAAAACAAAACAAAACAAAAAGTTATGCATGATTTCTGGGTCCGAGAGAAAGCCAAAACAAAGCACAAAGGTCGGGCTGAAATTCCAAGATGTTTTTTCACCGGACAGAAGACCCGTAAACCCCTGTTTGCAGTCTGAAAGCCAAGTTGTTTTAAGCAAGTTTTCATTTCACCAGCTTGGGCTCAGGCCAAGCCCCGCATTCCCAAATCGTGGTTCTGGGTGACGCTTCTAAGTTCTTTTGGGGGGAGGGGGGAGAGAAAGGGATACTTGCCCCAGGCTACTTTAAAATGCTACTTAAACACACATGAATGTGCACGCTGGCACGCAAGCACACACACACACACCGCCTCAGTCCCAACTCCAATAGCTTTCTCATGATGCCCCGGCGGGGGTACATGGGGCAGATTCACCAAAAATGTAAAGTGAAGGTGCTTTCCTTGGGAAGCTGTCTGTTAAGGATCCTATCCAGAGTGAGTCCGGATAGCATGAACCCGAAATGAAAACCGGGACTTCAGGAAAGGGGGGTGGGAGGCGGAGGACGCACTGGTTACCTAAAGCTCCTGCCGGAGAGAGAGAAGGATGGAGCAACCAACCGATTGGGGTTGAGATAACTGTGCAGGAACAAGCCTTCCGCTCGACTTTACTCGCTCATTATCTCACCACGAGTGGTACCAGGGTCTGCTGCACTGAGTGCCAATGGATCTGGAGCCCCAGCATCAGTTCCCAACCCAGAGCCAAAGCAGGTGGCGAGCACGGCCACACAAGTCTGCAGCTCCGCTAAGCCTGGGAAATGCGGCCATTGCTCCGGTGCTGCACAGCTCACTTTTTCCCAACTCTCCTGCCCACATGGACCTGCCGGAGAGAGGAGGAGGAGGAGGTGGGAGGAAAAGCCAAGGCTCTCTTGTTTGACTGGGCTCTGTCTCCACCTCCTCCTCCTTGGAAGCCATTGGAAGAGGGCTGGGAGGAGAGCATTCAACTGGCATTCAGAGGCAAGCAGGAAATGGCAGGAAACGGCAGAGGCCAGCGGCCTGCCTCCCAGCCAGCACAGCCATGCGGCTTCCCAGCCCAAACCATCCAAACTGGCTGAATCTCACCACTGATTACAAGCATTTGCAGATGATTTGATACTTATCATAGAAGAATCACTGGAGACAATCCCAAAGCTGTTAAAACAGATAGAGGAGTTTGGAGAGGTAGCAGGACCGAAAATAAACAGAGAAAAAACTAAAGTTCTAATTAAAAATCTTACACAAAAACAAAAAGAAAATCTAGCAGAAAAAGTGGACTTTCAAATAGTTAAGCAAATTAAATATTTGGGAATATACTTAACAGCAAGATGTGCAACAATAGAAGAAGACAATTATATAAAACTTACTTTCAGCAAATAAAATTACATTTGGAAAAATGGAAACATTTACATTTGTCAATGTTAGGAAGAATTGCCACAATAAAAATGAATATCCTACCAAAACTGCTTTGCCTGTTTCAAACAGTACCTATAAAAATTGTAAATAAATTATTTGATGATTTGAACAAATTGATGTTGATATTTATTTGTCAAGGAAAAAAAGTTGAAAATTGAAAATGCTACAAGGATCTAAAATTGAAAATGCTACAAGAATCTAAAGAAAATGGAGGGTTTGGACTACCAGATTGTTTTTTATATTACCAAGCATGTGTGATAACGTGGTTAAAAGAATGGATAAATCTCAGATACAAGAGACTCTTATATTTAGAAGAACATGATTTACAATTAGGATGGCATGCCTTCCTATGGTATGAGAAAAATAGAATTCATAGCTATTTTCAAAATCACTATATAAGAAATTCACTAATATTGATATGGGAAAATGTAAAGCCTAAAATTCCAGGATGGCTCTCTATGATGGAAGCCTTTATGTATCCAAATGTGGTGATGTTTAAAAAATCGTGACTTATAAAGACATTTTAGACACTGAAGGGAAATTAAAATCGAAGCAAGAGCTTGAAGAACAGGTCATTACATTAGCCTGGTGGCCTCAATTGCGAATATAATCTAGATATGACATAGATATGAAAAAGAATGGCTTTTATAAAGGACAAACACCATTTGATAAGACACTATTGAACACTGAGGAAAAATTAATTAAGGTATATAACTTTTTGCTAAATTTAAAAATGGAGGATGAACAAATAAAAGACACAATGGTACAATGGGGGGGGGGGAAATGTTGGCTATAACAGAATTAGAGAAATGGCAAAAATTATGGGAATGGAACTACAGTTTAACAATGGCAACTTCTTATAAAGAAAATTTATATAAAATGTTTTATAGATGGCATTTAGCACCTGCGAGGTTAGCTAAAATGTTTAAAAATATGTCTAACAAATGTTGGAAATGTAATCAAAAGACGGGCATGTTTTATCATATGTGGTGGCTTTGTGCTAACGCAAAAAAAAATTAGGCAAAAATACATAATAGGGAAATATGTAGACTTTAAACCTGAATAGACCTCACACATCTTTTTATGTGATCAGCAGAGGTGGGGGCCCCAGAGGGGTGGAGTTGGGTGTAAGAGACTTAGCTGAGATGGAGAGGGTAGTGATAGTTGACAATGGTCTCCTCTCAAACCTACAGTAGAATACATTCAGGTCATCTGCCAGATGCTAATTCTCTTCTGCAAGGGAGGGAGGTCTGCTGTAGCCAGTGATATTTTCAGGCTTTTCCACACATTTGCCAGTTCATTTGTGGAGAGCTGATTTCTCAGAAGAGACTGAAGCAGACACTCCCTTATTCAATGAATTATTAGAAGGAGAGGGAATTATAGCACAACCAGGCTTGTAAAATTCTGTTATTATAGCCAACCTCACTAATGGTAGCTTAGCCTTCTAGTGAAAATGTTCTAGTAGATCTGACACACAAACCCACAAGCACACTCCTATAGGCAAACGCCCCTGTTACATTTTACCGGAATTCTTGTGAGTGAGTCTGGAATACTCTTTTTGCCATCATTTGTTTTCACTCCAAAGAGGACAAAGGCCACACCTTCCACTTTCTTTCCATACAAGTACCTGTAATGACACAATAAAAGTAAAGGCTCAATTATACATCTTTGCTTTCCCTACTGATCTTCTTTGAACACAAGAGGGGTACATCAGTGATGGTGTCTCAAAGGTGTTTTTTTCTTCAAAAGGCAAGTGGACTGTTTTTTCCTTGATGAAGAAGAAGAAAACATTTCACTTCTCATCCATGAAGCTTACAATACAATACAATTGCCCCCAAAATGCAATCCTTCCATTTCCCCCCTCACCACCATCCAGTGACGTGCGGTGAGGTTTATGGCTGGTGAGGATGGTGACGTCATCAGGAAGGCGGGAAATGGGACCACGTGTGCTGGAGGCTGAGGCGAAATCCAGCAGAAGCAGGAAGGTTCTCGTCGTTCCCCAGTGGCTTTTGTGGCTTCGTCATCCGGGAGCGCCGACAACATTTCTGCCTCCGCAGCTCCCGGGCGCGGCCGGACGGATGTATATAATATATAATATAATATAATATAATATAATATAATATAATATAATATAATATAATATAATATAATATATATATATATATATATATATATATATATATATATATATATATATATATATATATATATATATATAGTATATAATATTATATACTATTATTTCATGAAGAGAGGTGAGGCTCTGCCTCCCCTGCCTCCCCTGACCGCACGTCCCTGCCACCATCCTATCAGAACCTATCCTTCCATCCCCCCACCATCCAGTCTCAACTGTCAGTACCTATCTTTCCTGACATCAGAACTGATGAAACTTCTTGGATGAGAATCGAAATGTTTACTTCTTCTTCAAAGAAAAAAACAATTGCCTTTTGAAGAAAAATGCACCTTTGAGACAACTATGACCTGGATGATTGAGAATCTCTACAGACACCAGTGAGGTTGCTGACCTATTTCTTTTTTTATAAGTTCTTTATTTTATTTTAACACAAACATTCCATCTTTCATTAAACTCTATCATCTGGGCACAAACATTTTGTGCAATAACAATTAAAATTACAGCCATGTTCATTATCTTATCTATTGTTAAATTGATACTAACACATAACATACTATTATAATAATCCCCTTCTTTACTTGTTTAACTTTATTAATACAGTTTCCCTATTTCACACCTCTGCTTTCATTTCTAATTTTCATATTTATTTTCTAACCATTGATAAAATAACTCTTATATACTATAATAGTCAAATTCTTCCTTTTCTTTAATTACAAGTGTTAATCTATTCATTTCTGCACATTCTAATATTTTCTTAATCACGTTCTCATCTATAGGGATCTCTTCACTTTTCCAGTTTTGTGCAAATACAATTCTAGCTGCAGTTATTACATGAATAAATATACATTTTCTTTACTATAAGTTTCTAGTAAAATCCCAAACAAGAATAATTCTGGTATAAAGTCAATATGTTGTTGTATCAACTTTTCCAACCACATACAGATTTTGTCCAATATTTTTTAGCTTCTACATATGTTTACCACATATGATAGTACGATCCCGGTATCTGATGACATTTCCAACATTTGGCTGATTTATCTTTAAACATCTTTGCTAATCTTTCCGGTGGAAAGTGCCATCTATCAAGCATCTTATACAAATTCTCCTTGTATGCAGTTGACATTGTTAATTTATAATTTCTGTCCCATAGTTGCTGCCATTTGTCTAACTCTATCATATAACCAAAGTTTTTGCCCATGCTATTATTGTTTCCTTTACTTGTTCTTCTTCTAATTTAATATACAGTAGGTAACTATACAGGTTTTTTTAATCACTCTCTCTTCTGTTCTTGTTAGTACCTTATCCAGTTCTGTCAGTTCCTTATAAAAGCCATATAGTTTAGCATCTTTTTCATATTTAGATTGTATTTCCAGTTGTGTATACCAAACCATATCAATCTCTTGTTTTTTCAATTCCTGTTTAGTTTTGAGGTCCCCCTTCTCAGACAAAATATCTTTGTATCTAATAATATTTCTCATATTAATGATATTTGGATGTATAAGTGCTTCCATCATCAAAAGGCAAACTGGTATCTTCAGATAATGTTGTTCTCTAATTTTCTCCCATAGTAATAATAAAGCATTTCTTATATAATGTCTTTGAAAGTAATCATGTATCTTATTTTTCCCATACCATATGAAAGCATGCCAACAATTGCAAATCGGGAGGAGGAGAAAGAGCAAGAAGAGGAAGGGGAGACTTGGGTGGGGAAAGCTGGAAGGTAAGGATAGAAAAAGAGGAGGAGAGGCGGGGATGACATTGTGATGGTACAACATGCGATCTTGGAGTTCCAAGATTGCTGTTAATATCTCTGTCGCTGGATGGTCCTTTTGGACCTAAACCGTCCCGTAGAGACAGTGATAGAGAAGGGCACATCCTGCTGATCCCAGGGACATCACAAACTCCCTGGTAGATCCAGGAGAAGCACTTTTTTCCGGTGACAGAGAAGCAGTCATTAAAGCTGCTGAAATTTGGGACAGCTCCAGAACAGAAGGAAAGCTGGAGAGAAAGTGTGTCGAATTGGTGAGATAAGTTTTTGTATTAGTCGAGAGAACACCCTAAAAGATCAAAAGTAAAGTTAAAATTGAAGACAGAAGAGGTCAAGCAGCAAGATTAAGCCAGGGTCAAACTTAGTGTGTTATTTTTCTTTAATCCTTTTATTGCTGGAATTTTTACAAACGCTTTTTATTTTTTGAACTGGACTGGTTTTTTATTTCTTTTTTTAATACTTATTGTTTAAGACTTTTTTTCTTTTTCTTTTTTCAATACTCTATTGCATCTTCTTTTTTAAAAAAATATTTTTTTTCCTTAAGTTTGGAATATAAAGAGGGAAGTAAAAGTAGAGGAGAAGAAGTAATACTCTCACTTAGAGGCTTGGAAACATTGTTTTTCTTTTTTTTCTTTGAGCAAAGTAAGAGCTGGTGTTTCAAGGACTCTGAGCTTGTTTATTGAAAATGATGGCGGAATGAGCACGGATTGTTTATACAGGTGCTCCTCTGGGGTACTATCAGTAGTTGGACTGGAGTGAAAAGAAAGCTTGGAGTTGAAAGAAAGAAGATTGCAATGAACTTGGAAAGAGAACTGCTAGCTTTGTTTGGAACTTAATAAAAAAGCCTTGGATTCTATATAGTGGCAGTGTTTACTATCTGGAGGAGAAGATCAATACAGATGATGTTGCAGCAGGGAAAGGAAAAGGAAGTGACATTGCAGATGATTATGCAAGAAATTCAAAAAATACAAGTAAGGACAGAGAACATTGAAAAGAGAACAGAGAATATTGAACAAAGAACAGGAAAAACAGATGAAAAAATTAAGAATATCTACCAAACGAATATGAAATATGAGGTTCCAGCTGCCGGTTCCAGTGACCCAGGCCACCAAACCACTACTGGTTCGGCCAAACTGGTAGGAACCCACCTCTGAGTCAGACTAATAAAGCTACCGTAAGTAAAATCTAAAGACTATTTTACAATTTTATAAATAACGTATTTGTTAAACAAATTTCAATTAAATATGTTCAAATCAGAACTAGTCTCCAAATCTTATTTTTCTGAATATTATGACCCAAAGAAAAACCACTTTCATGCAGATGTTACCCAGTGCCAAAATAAATTTCTTTAGCTACTCATAGTTGTAAATAAGCATACCTTGCAGTGATAGACACATGGAAATTTGCATTGCCGTCAATGTAAAGAAACTTCTCTGATGGTTGCAGACAGACTTCAAAGCTTGGCAACACTACAGAAAAAGAAACAGATGAATAGATAGAAGTCTAGCACTAACAGGTTTTATTCAATATATTTTATTTATTATTTATTTATATCACATCTTTATTATTTTTGTAAGCAACTCAAAGTGGTGAACATATCTAATACTCCTTCCTCCTATTTTATTTATTTATTTGTATCTTGTCTTTATTATTTGTACAGATAACTCCTATCCAGCACACCTTTCTCATTCTATTTTCCCCACAACAACCATGTGAGGTAGATTGGACTGAGAAAGAATGACTGGTCAAGATCACCCAAGCTGGCTTTCATGACTAAGGTGGGATTAGTACTCACAGTCTCCAGAGTTCTAGGTTGCTACCTTAACCACTAGACCAAATTGGTTCTCATAATTTCCCACTTCTACAAATGATAGAACTAGATTTTTTAGAAACAACATGGAAGGGAAAGAAACCCAGGATCAGGAAGTGGCTTGGTTGAACAGAAATGAACCTTCTTACCATATTCCCTGACATCAAAATATGCAGTATAGCTCTCCTCTGGGGAATGCTCATATTTGGCCACAGCCGTCCATGTCCCAAAACTATAGCAAGAAAATGAAAATATTTTTCATTCTTTTGACTTTATAATTGATTTATGACAATAATGTTATGAAGAAGGGGTACAAGGCATCTTCCTGATATTAATAGGTTTACTTGTCCAATGATGAATAATTACAAAGGACGAAGAAAATGCCTGTTTCATAAATCTTCAGATTCAAATATGTGGAAGTTAATATGTGAATCTTACATCTGCAACAAATTTCCACTTGCTCACTGAGTTTAAGTGGTAGTGATAAGATTGTATCTATTATTTGTCCACTCAATTTCACAGAATTGCTGTAAAAATAACATTGCAGCCCCATGCATGTAGATCTGGGCTCTTCAAAAAACAAGAAGAAATAGAAATGTAATGGACAAATTAAAATGATCAAACCTGGATTTTTTTTCTTACTTTAGTAATAGATCAGGGAAGCAGGCTAAAGGGAAAATACTATGCAGCCTTATTCTTTAACTGGTCTTTAATAGCTGTATGTTTTTTTTTCTTTCTGTATCACAGTTTCAGTTTGGTTTCAAAACAAGTAGCCTTATGATAATATTAATATTAAATTACCTGACAAGCTCTGGTAAATTGTAAGGCCGGATCAACTTTGGGTCAACTGGATTAGAACTAACGACAATGCCTTGTGGGGTCTGGGCACAAGGAAATAAAATATGAATGTGTTGAAAAAATGTAAAATGTTGCACAATATTTCCTCTGCATTCTATAACATCAAACTCCAGCTGTAATACTAGATTTTTTAATGTGATAACACAATATAGATAGCAAATGCAACTCAGCAGGTAGGACACTGGGTTATAAGATGCAAGACTATTATTTGAATTTTAACCAAGATAACATCAACTGATATGCTTTGAAAATAGAACATTTGCCACCCCAAGCCCTTTTTAGCAAAATAAAAAAAATAAAAAAATTGTGCAGATGAAAACTGCTACAAAACACGAAGTAAACAACTAGCTCCTATCCCCACCATATACATGCACACACACAATTACATACATTCATCCTTGGCATTATTTTCCAGTTTCATAGTGAAACGTTTCAAATCATTGATACAGCCTAATATTTAGCACAGAGTTTAAAATTAAGCAATTTAGGAAAAATGCATACATAAAATTGGTTGGCCAACCAAAGCTTCATAAAGTAGTTGGGTCTACCTGCCATGATTACATGGGAAAGAAGAATCAACAACAACCACTTCTTGTTCAGAGGACTATACTAATTACACAGGATTGCTGACACAATTCTCACCTTAAACTCAATAATCACAGGTTTGTCCGTTCTGTGCATGTTGTGATCCATAGAAAAGACACGATAGCGCACTAAGAAAAAAGAGACTAACTGTAATTTGTGATAGTATTCAGAAGATATGTGCTGATCTGTGACCATAATAAAAAAAGTAATTGATTCATGTGCTTGCATCCTAAAAAAAAGTATTGTCATAAATTGCCTGATATTTTGTATCTGTCAATCATCCCACATGGTTCATGCAGCAAATAAAGACTCTCGGGACATTTTTATTACCAAAAGTATAATTTACTGAGCCAATATGGATACAGAGGTAGTAAAGCCAATATTAACATTTTTGTGCGCAAACAGCATAGCTTATTTATTCCATCCTTTATTCCATCCAATCAGTACGGTCAGTTCAGTTCAGTTTGTTTGGCTAATGGACTCTCTGCCTAGTAGATTTTCTCAGCAGATGACCTTGGTTCTCAGCCTCCAAGTCAGTGCTCTTTGCATTCTTTTCCCCCTCATTATGCCTCCCCTGCATTCCATTCTTCTTGTCTGGTGGTAAGCAGGGTTTGCAAAGTAAGTCTTAACCATGATAGCAGCTGTCTGCCTACTGTAAATTCTAAAAAGCAGATGTGGGACAGTTTCTACAAAAACAGCTGGTTAGTCTTGTGGGAAGCTAACCACTTTCTAGAAGAATGAAATATTTTGAGAAATATTTTAAAAGGCAGGATAATTTTTTTCCCCTAAAAGAGAAATAAAAATCTTAAGGGTGACAGAAACTCAGAGCCCCAGCTCCCTCCCCCCAGCAGATATTTTGTGCCTATTGAGAAAGATTGGGCCAGCCTAGCTACAAAACAAAAGACCTTCATCTCCAGGGTGATGGGATTAAGACATGACCTTTCAGAATTAATTGACTACCATCTAGCAGCAGAGCTCACCACATTGCATAATATCCTAAGGACATTGCATTTTCCTTCAAACTTCAAGCAAACTTAGCTCAGACAACCTATAGAGCCAGCTATGACCCCCTACAACAGCCAATAGAAGCTCTCCCATCTTGGAACTGAATTAGATTTTTCTTCCAACAATTTGGCACCCCAGATGGGACTCAAAGCTAACTTGACCAATGGACCAGGCCTCAGTAAGCTTCCCTTGCCGGCACAAACTCATTGTGACTGTGGGTGGATTTTTCCCTGACTTTGGCCATTTGGAACTAGGGTAGCAAACAGGTTTTGAGTTTTGAGTTCAAAGGAAAGAAGGTGAGCACCTCTAAATTTTAACTTTTAAAGCCCAGAAAAGCATGGGAAATGTTTGTATGCCTATCTGTGTGAGTGAGAGGACCGTTCTCCCAATCACAGCTGGATTCTGCTCCCTCTGTGCCTTTCCTAACCGCAGGAAGATCTGTTCTACCAACAGACAGGAGAGCATGGGGGCTTTGCCAGAGCACAAGATCTTCTGTTAGGGAAAAAGGGAGAGAGTGTGTGAAAATGGAATGGGAAAGTGAATGAGAGAGTTGAACTTTTCAACCAGCTAGGAAGTCATTAAACAGAGCCCATTCTGAGGAGGTGCTCTTACTTTGTCAAAGGGAAGGCAGAGTCCAATTGGATCTTAGTAGGTTCAAAAACTGGTAGGTCAAAAGAGGAGGTGCCCTTACTTTGCCAGTCAAAATCCTCCCTGGACCAAAGCTGCCCAAGAACTAGTAGGCTAAAAGCAGCAGTGGCTGCAGCAGGTAAAAGCCCAGCTAGGTCAAAGTGAACCCCACATGTGAAGGGGAACATGGGAAACTGTAGTTCGAGGGATGTCCTTTCCGGTACAAAAAGTGATCAAGCAAAAGTTATATGCAAGGAATGGGCTTTGCTCAGTGACGTTAAATTGAGCAAAAAAAGAAAGAAAATGCCTTCACCTAGTTTGCCTGGCCAGCAGAACATGGTGAAGGAAACTGTTCATTTTTTTCTCTCCCTCCCTCTCTGTACCTTTAAGAACAGCCCAAGGTTATGAGGAAATGTTTTAAGTTCATTCTGGCATTTACTATATGTGTTTAAGGGGTTTTTAATCTGTCTATTTAACATCTGCAATGTTAACCTTAATTCTTTTTTCTAACTCTGCCTGCAAGCTATCTATCCATCCCCACTCCACTTCCCCATCTGTTATCTACCAAGAATGCCTTTCCTGGGAGGATCACCCACAAAAGGGGAGGGGGCCCTGTTCTCATGTCTTTCAGCCCTGCACAGATAACTCTGCAATCCGTGGAAGCAGAGCACACTGATCCAGATGCTGCCTCCAGAGGAGACCTTCCATCCATATGAGCCAGGGAATTGGGCTTGAATCCATCCATCCATTAGAAAGTCATTACAGCAGCCATAATGGAGCAGACCTTCCCAAGCCTGACTGACCAGCCTTACCACCACCCAGCCTAACGCTACCCAGAAGACTTGAAAGAAAGGACCTTGAGATGGACTAAAGACTATTTTCAATCTCCAGAAGACAGCTGGAAGGACCATGGGGGGAGCATGGAAATTCATTGTAAGGTTTTCTTTCTTGTCTCATTTATGTTGTAATCAGTCAAATGGGTTCATGGATGGATGGCATTTGGGAGTGGTAGGCGTAGCAAGTCCTGAACACCTTGGATTTCTGTCTGGTAGGAGGGAAATTTGTCCAGAATATTTGTATTGCGTATCTTGTAGACACAGACACAGACACGAACCCCACTCAGAATCAAAATGAAGCCATTCCCTTCACCTATCTCCACACAAAGCTTCTCCTAGACTGGTTTTTGCCCTGTGGCACTAAGGCCCAAGCAGTCATATCTCCCTGCCAATTCCATGGGGGAGGGGGCGTGCTCCTTCAGGCAATTCCTTCACTGAAGAGGTAGCAGAAAAAAGATCTCCAAACCCCAAACCCTGACTGTGACTCACAAATGATGCTGCCCAGTTGCCAAGTAAGGCTGAGTATGTTGTACTGGTGGTCTTATTAGAAGCAGTTCCAGGGCTCATTGTGTGTAATTTGAAAAAATACTGAATAGCCTGGATAGCACACTGGCTAACCTCAATTAGGCCTCACAAACTCTGGATGCACTAAACCAGGGGTATCAAACTCAATGCCTGGGGGACAAATCCAGCTCATGGGGTGCTTAGATCTGGCCCACAGTGTCGTCCTGGAAACAGCAAAGGACTGGCCAAACGAGCTCTGTTTTCGCTGGCAGAGAGTTGCAGGAGGCCCTCGCAGCCAAAAACTCAGCTTGGGAGCCCGTTTTCTCTGGCACAGTACTCGGGTCACCACAGGTGTCTCTAACATGAGTGACATTGAACTGGCTACACCCACCCTGGCCACGCCCACCCAGCACCCTGAGGTCAAACACAATCTTGATGCAGCCCACAATGAAATCAAGTTTGATACCCCTGCACTAATTTGTGATTACATTCCACTGGACCATCTATCAATGTGTTTCTTAAATCTTTTCTTAACTTTCTAAGCTTGATTTCTCAATATCATTAATGCCAATACTCACAAGGCATAGATTCTTCCCTTCCCCCACTCTCTAGAAATATCTCAAATAAATGACGAATCCCACGTATGGTTTTGTTTATAGCATTATTCATCACATAACCCCAGGGGAGTGAAGAAAGAGAGGCAGAAAAAGAATTTACCTGGAGAGCCTGGTGTATAGATGCCTTTATCTGTCTGGATGAACACATAGCCACTCTGGTAAGAAAGGAGAACCACCTTTTCCAGGTTCACTTGAGGACCAGTTACTTGCACAACCACATACTGATTTTGCTTGGAGTCCTTATTCAGTTCCTTTGCAGGAATCTGGATGAGAAGATGAACAGAGCAGAGGCTTCAAACATAATCATCACTAAGGGCCACCTGAGGGCTCATTCCGTAGCCCTAGACAACAACACAAAACATTGATCCAGAAATTTTGACGACGGAGTCAAAAACAGAAACAAAGAGGATCACAGAATGCCAAACATTGGTGCATTCAATCTGAAAAACTTGCTTCTTGCTTCCACTAAGGAAATTTCTGATTTTTCCTGGCAGAAGGCAATGGAAAGACCATGTAGCATCCAGTTAAATTTACACATCAAGAAAACTCATCACCCAATTCCAAGCTCAAAACAAGTGGGAGGGAAAGGAAGGGAATGCTTACCCCACATATACTTTCTTAGTTTGACTGTCTCACTTCCTGAAGGATCATAAACCCAAACACCTTGAATGTTTTTCATTGGGCAATTATTTGATTATCCAAACACACACATGTGCACACGCACACACACACACACATTTACCCAGATGAATTAATCTGTCCTTCACTCCAACCTAGAAGGTCTGGAAGTCAGGAGAAGGTTAATTTACAGTACATAGCATTTGTTTGGAATTGTGAACTCTCAAAACATAACCTGTTCATAAGTAGAATGCTCTTTAATTTGTGTGTGTGTGTGTATGCAGGTCTTGGCGTATTCGGCTCTTCAGGCTGGTGCCTTCGGCTTCATGCTTGTGCAAGCAAAGCGTGATTGGAGCTGCTGTCTTTCCATAAATATTGGTGGGGAGTGCTGGCTTTGTTGCTGTAAGTGGATTGGTTGGCTGTGTTGTAAAATCTTGATTAGTTGATGAAATTGATGTTTGCAGATTAGTCGGCTGTTTCGTAACATCCTGTGTGGCTGTATGCCTATTGTTCTTTTGTATTGTAACGACCTGGGTAATGGGCTGTGTGATGACATTCTGAGCTCTATTGTAGTGATATCCTGAGTCCTGTGCTGTAACCTCCTGGGGATTTGGCTGTGTTGTAACATCCTGAGCCTTTGCGTTGTAACCTCCTGAGTTCTGTGATGTAATGTCCTGAGCAGATGGCTGTGGTGTAACATCCCGGGCTTTGGTTTGGCTCCGAGTTTGCGGTCTGGCCATGTGTTCATGGCATGTGTCAGTTTGCTTTGTGTGGGGGTCGGAGGGGGGTGCAGCAGTTGGTGATGCCACCGTGGTTTGGCTTCTGGATGGTGGTTGCATTTGGTCTATGGGATGGGTTTGGGTTTGAGTCTGGTGAGGGTGATTGGTGGTTGCATTCTGTGTTGTTCTGGGTCTGGCGTCAGTTTTCGTGGCTAGGACTCGTTTGTTAACTAGGGTGTCAGGCCTGCAGTTATATTCCTTTTTAGGATCTTTGGCCTGCTACACTCTCTATTATTTCATTATGCTGTTTCGTTAGTGTAGTAATTGGGAGGGGGAATGTAAAGGAGTAGAATTGTGGAATGTGTTGTTGTCATTCCATTCTAGAAGCCCAAGGCTATCTTTTGTCTCTGCACCTCTGCATCTGATCGGAACTAGGTGGGTGGAGATGCCAGCATGGCCGAAGAAGATTGGACCATGTGATGGATTTATGGGTGTGGGGATACGATCATGAACTTTCAACTGGGTGGAATCCCAGGAAGCTTTTAGATTTGGGGTTTCCACAGATGTGCCAACATGTTTGTCTTATTAAATTGGAACTTTAAGGATAGCTCTGCCTTGGACTCTGATTTAATTTTGCATGATATTTGGAACACTGACATTATCCCAAATCTCCCTTTAAAATAAATCACCAGCTCCCGGCACGGGGGCTGGTGAGGGGTGCTGATTTCCCAATGCTGACCAGGTCAGCATAAAATATCAGCGAACAATTATGAGAAAGCCTTTTGAGATAAGAAGCTGAGATGAGATGCTTCTCTACATCTCTCCCAAGCAGCAAAGGAATTTGTGGGAGAGGAAATTTTCAGATAAATAGCATCTGGGGAGATGCAGCCGGAGTGGACTGGGAAATAATTTAATAATAATAATTTATTAAATTTCTAGACCGCCCCCTCTCCCCGGAGGGACTCGGGGCGGTGTACAGGAATAAATTTAAAACATACAGACAATCATACAAACAGGTAAAAATAAATTAAACAACCCCTGTACAATTTATAAAAATTAAAAAACAGACCCTAAAACCAATCTTAAAAATTTAGAGATAGAACTGAGGTGGGATAGGTGGAATTAGGCCAAGCCGGCTAGCTGGAATAGGTGGGTTTTAAGTTTCTGGCGGAAGGAGCGGAGATCCGTAGTTATTCTAATGTCGGGGGGAGGTCATTCCAGAGGTTCGGGCCCATCACAGAGAAGGCCCTTCCCCTAGGCGTCTCCCGCTGGCACAGCCTAGTGGACGGCACCCGGAGGAGTCCCTCTCTGTGTGAGCGAATCGGCCGGAGGGATGTGTGGGGCAGGATACGATCCCGCAAATAACTAGGTCCTGTGCCATGGAGCGCCTTAAAAATGATGGTCAACATCTTGAAGCGCACCCGAAATGCCACAGGTAGCCAGTGCAGCCCGCGCAGGAGAGGTGTTACGTGGGAGTAACTAGAGACTCCTGAGACTGCCCGCGCGGCCGCATTCTGAACCAGCTGCAGCCTTCGGGTGCATCTCAAGGGGAGCCCCATGTAGAGAGCGTTACAGTAGTCTAGCCGGGACGTCACAAGCGCATGAGTGACTGTGCGAAGGGTGCTCCGGTCCAATAGGGGACGCAATTGGCGCACCAGGCAAACCTGGTGGAATGCCCCCCTGGCCACGGCTGTCACATGGTCATCCATGGACAACCGGGTATCCAGAAGGACGCCCAAATTGTGTACCCGATCCATGGGGGCCAGACGTTCGCCCACAATGGCCAGTGATGGAGTAAGCTGGTTGAACCGGGGCGCCGGTAGCTACAGCCACTCAGTCTTGGACTGGTTGAGCTTGAGTCTGTTACTTCCCATCCAGATCCGTACGGCTTCCAGACACCGGGACATCACTTCGATAGCATCGTTGGGGTGGTTTGGGGTAGAAATGTACAGCTGGGTATCATCCGTGTACAGATAGTAGTCTACCCCAAACCCACGAATGATCTCGGCCAGCAGCTTCATATATGTATTGAACAGGAGTGGCGAGAGGACCGACCCTTGTGGCACCCCACAAGAGAGCGGCCTCGAGGTCGACCTCTGACCCCCTGCCAACACAAATTGCACTCGGCCAGAGAGGTAGGAGGAGAACCACCGCAAAACGGTGCCCCTCACCCCCAACCCCTCCAGTCGATGCAATAGTATACCATGGTCGATGGTATCGAAAGCCTCCGAGAGATCTAATAGGACCAGGATGGAGGAGCAACCCCCATCTCTGGCCCTCCAGAGATCATCCACCAATGCGACCAATGCCGTCTCTGTGCTGTGGCCGGGCCGGAAACTGGACTGGCGCGGGTCCAGATAATCATTTTCCTCCAAGTGGCGCGGAAACTGTTGTGCCACCACACTCTCTAAAACCTTCGCCAGAAAGCAAAGGTTGGAGACGGGACGGTAGTTGGCTAACAGAGCTGGGTCCAGGGAAGGCTTCTTGAGGAGGGGCCTCACCACCGCCACTTTCAGGGCAGCCGGCAGAAACCCTTCACTCAAGGAAGTGTTGACTAACTCCTGGAGCCAGCCTCGTGTAACCTCCCAGGATGCCAGTACAAGCCAGGAGGGACACGGGTCCAATAAACATGTGGTGGCTCGCAGTCGCCTACGCAACCTGTCCATATCTTCGGAGGTAACAGAGTCAAACTCCTCCCAGAATGGGACCTCACGACCCGCCTCTGACGACCCTTCCAGACCACTAGTAGGGACCAACTCGCTTCGAATCTGAGCGATTTTGTCCTGCAGATACTCCCCAAATTCCTCTGCTCTGCCCTGCATAGGAGCTTCCCGCGGCCTCTGTTTGAGGAGGGAGCGGGTCACCCCAAACAGGGCGGCAGGGCGGTTATCTGCGGACGCAATAAGAGTGGCACAATACTGACGCTTGGCCACTCTTAAAGCCACAAGGTAAGTCCGTAAATGGGCTCTTACCTGAGTTCGGTCAGATTCAGAGCGTGATGATCTCCATCTGCTCTCTAGGTGTCTCTTGTGGCGCTTCATCACCCTCAGCTCCTAAGTAAACCAAGGAGCCAGGGTGGTTCGCTGCCACAAGAGAGGCCGCAAAGGCGCCACCCGGTCCAAGGCCCCAGCGGCCGCACTATTCCATGCAGCCACTAGTCCTCCGAATGGGTGTGGGTCAGGGCTACAGGAAATGGCCCGAGCTCCGTCTGGAACCTATCAGGTTCCATCAGGCGCCTGGGGTGGAACCATCTTGGGCACTCTGGTTCCGCCTCCCAGCGGTGGGGAGTAGCGGCTGGAAAGTCGAGCCCGAGCAGTGAGTGATCAGACCATGACAGGGGGGGGGGGGTGATAGCTAAATCCCCTATTCCCAGATCACTCCTCCATTGGCCAGAGACAAAAATAAGATCCAGTGTGTGTCCTCCCTCATGTGTGGGGGCCTGAATTATTTGGGTCAGGTCCATGGCTGTCATGGAAGCCATGAACTCCCGAGCTACTTCGGATGCCTCCCCGACCGATGGCAGGTTGAAGTCACCCATGACCAATAGTCTAGGCGTTTCAACTGCCATCTCGGCGATCACCCCAAGGAGCTCGGGCAGGGCTGCTGATGCATAGTGAGGAGCCAGGTATACAATTAGCAAGCCCAACTGCTTCCCTGGGCCCCACTTCACACACAGGGACTCACAACCGGTTATCTGTGGCACAGTGGTCTGTCTCGGCTCAAGACCTTCCCTCACAATGACCGCTACTCCACCACCCCTGCCTAGTGCCCGTGACTGATGAAATGCGTGGTAGCCTGGCGGGCACATTTCCACGAGGGGGAGGCCTCCCTCGTGGCCCAGCCAGGTCTCCGTAATTCCTGCCAGGTCCGGCTCCCCCTCCGACACCAGGTCGTTAATGAGGGGGGCTTTGTTGACAACGGACCTGGCATTGCATAGCATCAGCCTCAGGCCCTGGCTCTGTAGGTCCTGACCACCTAGATTGCGGGGGTTGGGACATATGACCGGCCGTACCCAACGACTGCGGTCTCCCAACCGGTGATGCGATCTCTGTCTACCCTCGCACCTGCCCCTCCTCACGACCGTTGGAATGGAAAGACCCTCTTTTGGAGTATCGCTACTCCCCCCCCTAGTGGCTCCGCTCCTTTCCTTAACTCCACCCGCCGGCTTGGCACTGGTCCCTCCCTCAGCCCGGCTAACCCCTCCCCCCGCCCTAGAACCCTCTAAAAAACAAATTAAATTTTTTGCTAAAAACCCCCTGAGGCCACGCCTCACCCAGAAAACTAATTCACGGCTGGAAAATGAAAGTCCCAGATCAACTTGAGCAGCTAAACATGAGTGATGCTCTCCCCCCCCCCCCTTCACTAGTAAAAGCTGCAATGGACTGGAGGACTGGAGTGGAGATAATTACTCCTTTCAAATAGCAATAAATGAAATGACCCATTACCCTGCAACTGAGTTGAAGACAGATTCCCTATCAAAATGGGAAATTCAACCCAGCCAGCAAGAAGGGATTTGGCCAGCATCTTTCACTTGCCAGCTACCACAAATTGGGCTGCAGCTTGTGAATGAAGCACCACCAATTTGGGCTTTTTTCCCAGAGTACGGATGGAAAAGATGACAGTGGGCACCTGCTTGGCCATCAGCATGGGAAAATCCTCCAAGCCAGCAGAGGGGGCCTTGGCCCATAACTCCTCCAAGCCAGCAGAGGGGGACTTGGCACACAACCTCCCCCCTGCAAGCCATTGTTGGTTGAACTGCAACCTGTGAATCAGGAACCCCCGAGTCTTAACCCCAGGTCATGGATGGAAGGGATGCCAGTGGGCACCTGCCCTCCATCAGCAGATGGCACTATGGCAGATAACTGGGCGGTGGCCAACCCAGGGATTGACCTCCCCACCTGTTCCAGTCTTCCCAGAAATGCCCCAACAGGTTCTTACCCCACCTTCCTACAGAGAAGCAATCTCCACAATGGAAGAAGGGTTTACCAAGGGGGGAGCTGCAAGATGGATAGCAGTCCAATGTGATGAGGCGGTTCTGAAGTTTAGAGATGTAACTAGGTTCCTTTCCTTGTGGGGGCCAATAAAATGCCACCGTTGCTATCAACTTGGCCACAGAGCATCAGAGTGCTTGGCTCCAGCTCCAATGCCACAAACGTGCACACCAACCACCACGGCGGTAAAGAGAAGGCCCCAGATGCCAGCAGAAAAGAGTCATCTGGGCCAACAACCTCTGGAAGAGGATCCCCAACCTAAGGTGACGAAAAGTCCCACCAATGGGGAGGTCTCAGAGAAGGAAAATGCCGAAGATGACCCAATGGTGAGTGCACCCATCCGCCCCTTCGCCTTCCAAGTCAACCTCCAAGTACCTGAGACGGGGATGGAAGGGGAAGGTTTTTTAAAAAAAGTTTTATTGCTTTTTTCAAATATTTTTGGGAAAAGGGTACATAAATGTGGAGAAAATTTTTGACATCATACAGAAGGTGGTACTTCCTCAGAGTCTTACATCTCTCTCTCATTTTATATATATCAAAATATCATTATTACTTACATATTAGCAGTTTAGGTTTACTTCAAATTCTTTAACATCTTCAATCCTACTTTATATCACTTCTAACCATTTCATTATATTAACAATTGCACTGTGTTTTTAAATCATTTCTGTGACCTAAGTCTCATTGCTGTCTCTTCTCCCCTGTCTGTTGGCTGAGCCATGGCTCCTCCCCCCCTTCATATCTTGTGCAGTGTCTCTTGTTTCATCTAGGAGGTTCTTGTGTTTTTCCATGAAGGCTTCTGCCTCCACTACTGTATTAATTCTCACTCTACCCCCCTCCCAGAAAATCAACAAGCCTTCTGGAATTAACCACCTAAACCAGATATGTTTTTCATATAATTTTTTAGTTAGAAAGAAGAATTTATTCCTCTTATCTCTTATACTTTTTGGTATCTGTTTCAGAATGGTTATTTCTTTGTCCTTGTATCTTAAAGGTTCCCCCCTTTGAACTCCTAGAATCTCATCTCTTGTGGTCTTTCTAAAAAATTTAACATGAACTTCCCTTGGAACATTGTGTGTTCTAGCATATGCTAAGTTGATTCTATATATCAGATCAATATCCCACCCTAGCTGTTGCTTATCTCTTTTAATATAATCTGCTAGCATTGTTGTCATATTCTCCCTTTAGTCTTTACCCTCCATTTCAGGTATGTTTTGAAATCTAAGAAAAAGAGACATCCTTTCGAATTCCATTTTTTCCAAATAATTCTCAATCCCAATATTTTTTTTGTAAAGCCTTCATCTCTTCTCCCACCCCCACAGCCCCCTCCTCCAGAGCATCTATTTTCTGGCTATTTTGTAAAGTCTGTTGTTTATTCTCTCTGAGTTCTTCCCTTAAGTCCGCCAGCTGTTTTTTATTTCGTCCTGCCCCTTTAAGATTGTCTGGAACATTTGTTGAAACATTTCTTGAGACTGCTGTTCCCCCTCGGAGGCTTTTGGTTGTAAAAAGGAAGATAGTTGTGTTTGTTGTGGAACAGGACTTGAAACAGAAGAAGATGGAGCCGATGCTGGTTTAGGAATGGGGGGCTTTTTCACAGGCATTGTGAAGTTCAGAGAAAGTTTATAAGTCTAGACAGAAAAGATGGCATCTTCAGGAGTGCGCTGTCAGGCGAGGTCTACAGGCAAACAAGGTCTAGTGTGGGATATCAGTCTTCAATACAGCTCCCCTCTAGTTGTAGTCAATTTCCCCAATCCAAGGAAGATTGTATAAAGAGATTCCTCTAGGGTTCACCAGGGTTTTATAGTTCCAACCCAGAAGATTTTTCAAAGACAACAGTTCATTTGTAACGGCAGCAAAAACGGGGGAAGAAGTGCCATTTTGGCTCAGCCCTCTCAGGAGATCGGAGAACAATCATTCAAAAAGTTTCCATTCATAGTTTATTAGGTCAGTTCACTTTCTTTCTTTTACAATTGTTCAAGAGAGTCATTACCCCATTGCTTGAAAGAAGTGAATATCAAAGAGTTTTTTCCCAGTTCTCTCTCTCTCCTCCGAGAGAGAGATCATTTAAAGCTGCTTTTCTGAGAGGGGGGGGGAAGAAAGACCCCCCTCTCCAATCTTAACACTTTGCCGAGATCAAAGAGTCTTAAGAAAGCTGCTAATCCTTGTTTACTTAATTGTTCAAAGAAGTAAGAAAAAGACCCCGGAGGAATTCCCCCCTCACCGCATTTCTGCTGTTGCCTTCACATGGAGCGTTTTCTTCCGATCTCCTCAGGACGAAGGCGCGCATGGCAAGCGCAGCCCCCAAAAGCCTCCCGGTGCCTAGGGCAAAGCTGGCAGCCCCCCTGTGGCCGCCGCCACTCCAGGGGGCTCCAACAAGAGAAGTTTCCCGATAAGCCAACGGGTCCCCCTGGGGGGGGGAGAGGTGGTTAGTTGTGTTATGTTAACTTTTATGTTATTCTCTTTTCAGGAAATGTTTTTCTTCTGAGGAGAGGCCGCCTGTCAGGCCTGCAGTTATATTCCTTTTTAGGATCTTTGGCCTGCCACACTCTCTATTATTTCATTATGCTGTTTCGTTAGTGTAGTAATTGGGAGGGAGAATATAAAGGAGTAGAATTGTGGAATGTGTTGTTGTCATTCCTTTCTAGAAGCCCAAGGCCATCTTTTGTTTCCGCACCTCTGCTTCTGACCAGAACTAGATGGGTGGAGATGCCAGTGTGGCCGAAGAAGATTGGACCATGTGATGGATTTATGGGTGTGGGGATACAATCATGAACTTTCAACTGGGTGGAATCCCGGGAAGCTTTTAGATTTGGGGTTTCCACAGATGTGCCAACATATCTATCTTATTAAATTGGAACTTTAAGGATAGCTCTGCCTTGGACTCTGATTTAATTCTGCATGATATTTGGAACGCTGATATTGGGCTAGTTTCCAGATGTTTGGTAGTCGGGAGATGTCATCACGTTTATTCATGTTGTGGGGGTGTTTTTCTATTTCAATAGCTTCCATAATTATTCTCTTGTTGAAATGTTCAGTTTTGGAGATCAATTTGGTTCTTTCAAAATCAATTTCATGTCCTGTTGCTTCAAGGTGCTGGAAGAGGGAGGAAGTTTTTTCTTCTTTTCTAACTGCATTCTTGTGTTCTGCGATGCGTGCATTTATTCTCCTATTAGTTTGTCCAATGTATGTGGCTGGGCAGATTTTGCATGATATTTCATCAACTCCTTGGTTTTCTAGTTGGATCTTGTCTTTGGGGTTTCTTAAGATGTTGGGTATTTTTTGGTCAGTGCCGAAGGCTGTCTTGATATTGTGTTTGTGGAGAATGTTGCTGATTTTATCTGTGGTGCCTTTGAAGTAAGGGAGGAGGGCAATGCCGTTGTCTTGTTCTGTGTCTCAGTTCTTGGGGGGTGTCTCCTTTTGGATTAGGTTGGTAATTGTATTTCTTTCAAATCCATTGGAAATCAATACGTTTGTGAGAGTGTGTAATTCAGTCTTTGTCAGCTAGGCATTTGGTTCTGGAGATGAGGGTCTTGGCTACGGAGTTGATCTGTGCAGGATGGTGATGGGATTGTGCATTTAAGTAGTGGTTGGTGTGTGTTTTTTTTCCGGTAGATGGTGTGTCCTAGGGAGCCATTGGGTTTTTTGTAGATTAGGACGTCCAGAAAGGGAAGTTGGTTGTTAGCTTCTATTTCCATAGTAAATTGTATTTTGGGGTGTAGGCTGTTCAGATGTGTGAGAAAGTTGTCCAGTTTTTCCTTCCCGTGTGGCCAAATTATGAAAGTGTCATCTACATATCTAAGCCAGAGTTTGGGTTTGTGTTCAGATTTATCTAAGGCGTTGGTTTCAAAATGTTCCATGTATAGGTTTGCGATGATGGGTGAGAGGGGTGATCCCATAGGTACTCCTTCTATCTGTTTGTATCTTTGTCCATTGTGGATGAAGTATGTGTTGATTAGGCAGTGGTTGGTCAGATCTAGGATGTGCTTAGGGGAGTTGTATTTGTTTTGGATAGCTGTCAAGGCTTTTTTAATAGGCACTTGGGTGAAGAGGGATATGACATCAAAGCTCATGAGTAGGTCGCTGGGTTGTAGATTTTGTTTCTTATTGTTTCTATGAAGTGGAGTGAGTTTTCTACGGGTGAGGTGATGGATTCTTTGTAGGGCTGAAGTTGTTTAGCAAGAAATTTGGCAAGATTCTGTAGAGGTGAGCCTATGGAGCTGAGTATGGGCCTGAGTGCTGTTCCTTCTTGTGTATCTTGGGGAGGCCATAGAGCTTGGGGCGTCTGGATGATTTTTCTCTGGGGATGATTCTTTGCTGGATCTCTTCACTGATGGGAGAGGCTTTTATTTTGGATTTGGTGTTTTTTTCCAGGTAGGTGGTGGGGTCTGTGTTTAGAGGTTTGTAATCAGGGTCTTGGAGTAGGTTGGATAGTTTGGGTTGGTAGTCAGATGTGTTCATCACCACAGTGGCGTTACCTTTGTCTGCTGGGAGAATGATTATGTTGTTGTCTTTCCTCAAGTTGGTGAGTGTTTTTTGTTCTTCTTTATGTAAGTTGCTTCTGGGTGGTTTACTGGAGCAGAGGGCATTGGTGACTTCAAGTATGGTTTTACTGGCTTCATCTGGGTTGATTTTGGTTAGGGTAGCTTCAACTCCGCATATGATGTTTTCAGAGGGGATGCATTTGGGGGCGACTGCAAAGTTGAATCCTTTGGAAAGGACATTGGTTTCTGCTATGGTGAGGGTCATGTCTGATATGTTATGTACTGTTTGTTTCATGAGTTGCTGTGGAGGGGGGTTAGGCTCCTGGTGTTTTTCTAGTCTGTGGAATTTGTTGATGTGTTTGTCTGTCTTGTGGGAGGTTTCTGTTTTGGCTCTCCTAGGGCTAGTTGTTTGGATTTGTCCCAGAGTGCTGGGTGGATTTTGTTACTGAGTTTGAGCTGAAGCATGAGTAGGTTCCTGTTGGTTTGGTCTAGTAGGAATCTTTTCCTGTGGAGTTCGTTTCTGATTAGGGCTAATTCAGTTCTTTTCAGGATCCTTTCAGCGGCTGAGGTTTTAGAATGGAATTTTAGTTGGAAGCATATGGGGATCACGTTTTGTCTCGGCAGTTGCATAGGAACGTGAGGCCACATAAGATGGTGGCCCTTCGGACTTCGAGTTTCTCGTAGGTCCTGGTCAGCAGGAAGGATTCCTCCCCGTAGAGGTAAGATATTTGTTTTTGTAGATTTTCACGGGTACAGATATGCAGGTCTTGGCGTATTCGGGTCTTTTCCCATGTAAGATTGAGAGTATCTTGGCAACATTCAACGAGGTCCCACTCGCCATCTTCAGGCTGGTGCCTTCAGCTTCGTGCTTGTGCGAGCAAAGCATGATCAGAGCTGCCGTCTTTCTATAAATATTGGTGGGGAGTGGGGAATGCTGGCTTTGTTGCTGTAATTGGTTGGCTGTGTTGCAACATCTTGATTAGTTGATGGAGTTGTTGTTTGCAGATTAGTCAGCTGTTTCGTAACATCCTATGTGGCTGAGGTACTGGCTGTGTGCCTATTGTTCTTTTGTGTTGTAACGACCTGAGTAATGGGCTGTGTGATGACATTCTGAGCTCTATTGCAGTGATATCCTGAGTCCTGTGCTGCAACCTCCTGGGGAGTTGGCTGTGTTGTAACATCCTGAGCCTTTGCGTTGTAACCTCCTGAGTTCTGTGATGTAATGTCCTGAGCTGTGGTGTGGCTGTGGTGTAACATCCCAGGCTTCCGTTTGGCTCCGAGTTTGCGGTCTGGCCATGTGTTCATGGCATGTGTCAGTTTGCTTTGGGTGGGGGTCGGAGGGGGGTGCAGCAGTTGGTGATGCCGCCGTGGTTTGGCTTCTGGATGGTGGTTGCAATTGGTCTATGGGATGGGTTTGGGTTTGAATCTGGTGAGGGTGATTAGTGGTTGCGTCCTGTGTTGTTCTGGGTCCGGTGTCAGTTTTCATGGCTGGGACTCGTTTGTTGACTAGGGCTGGTTTCCAAATGTCTGTCAGGCGGGAGGTATTGTCACATTTATTCATGTTGTGGGGGTGTTTTTCTATTTCGATAGCTTCCATAATTACTCTCTTGTTGAAGTGTTCAGTTTTGGAGATTAATTTGGTTCCTTCAAATCGATTTCATGTCCTGTTGCTTTAAGGTGCTGGAAGAAGGAGGAAGTTTTTTCTTCTTTTCTAGCGATGCGTGCATTTATTCACCTATTCGTTTGTCCAATGTATGTGGCTGGGCAGATTTTGCATGGTATTTTGTAGACTCCTTGGTTTTCTAGCTGGATTTTGTCTTTGGGGTTTCTTAAGATGTTGGCTATTTTTTGGTCAGTGCCAAAGGCTGTCTTGATATTGTGTTTGTGGAGAATTTTGCTGATTTTATCTGTGGTGACTTTGATGTGTATATACCTTTTATGTATATATTTCCAATAATATATCTCCTTATTATAATAATTGTATAACATATAAAGTTTACATGAAAACAGCTCACAATAACCAGCCAAAATCATTTAGCCAACAAAATCCACCATAAAACGAGAGACTTTGACATGCATAGACCACTGTTTATTTAGTTTGTTATTTTTTATGCATAAGAGCTATTGCAAACAGGAAAAAAATTGAGTGATCTCATGCGTACCATAGGCTTAGAACACCCTAGGGCCTTGATGGCAAACCTATGGCACGCGTACCACAGGTGGCACATGGAGCCATATCGGTGGGCACACGAGCTCATACAAAGGTTAGAATCTATGATTTTTAGAGTATCCCCAAGTCCCCAATTTGCACTGCAGTGAAGAACATTTCTTCGATAAGCGTGTCTGAGAATTACTGGCAACCTCTGTCTTCTGGCACTGCAACTCCCATTAAGACAGGCTGGCACAGTTTAATGCCTGCAGATGGCACCCAGTTGGCAAAGGCTTCTCTGAAACTTGCCAGGCTTATTAAGTGAGAGTTTGTCTAAGATTTGAACATAACTTATTTCATTAAATATTATTACATCTTTAACAAAAAGCAATCAAAATAGGAACAAGGTAAAAGCATACTCATTCAGGAAAAAAAATGAAAATATACAGTAATCTTATGTAACTAGCGTTAGTCAAATCAAATGAGATTTATTTAAATATAGTCATTAACCAGCAAGATAAAAACATAGCAGCAATGACCAAATAATGTATATGAAAAGCAGTGTATCAATCAAATAAACCTAAAAATTAATACAAAAATGGGAAAAAAGGAAAAATTGAGCAAGATGTAGTAAAACAAGATAAAATAAAAATGGAACAAACAAGAAAAGAATGAGAAAAATGTATAATTTCATCACTTCAAGGTTAGGACATTTAATATGCGTACTTGTGGAAATCACTGCATATAGAAATGTAGCAATTGCACTAGTATGATTATGGTCCAATTCGCGAGAACTTTTCTCAATTTATCTGTCTCACCAGACACCAGCACCATTCTTTGGGCTCAAATAGTTAGCAGAGTCAGACCTGTGATTGATTTTTGTTTTTGATACTGATTTTGATCTAAATATTTTAGTTGTTTGCTATGAAATGCTGCAGATAATCTTTCAGCAATTGTGGCAGTAAAAACTGTAAAATAAATACACATGTATCCCAAAATTCCATTTTGCCTTCCTCCTTAGAATTATATGCTCAATTTCTCTCAATATTTGACAATCTAGTTATGTTTGATTAAGGTGCATTTGATACAATAGACTCTACTGCAATCATCACTATGCACCCACCTTTATAGTTGGAGTGACAAGCATGCCTCCCGCTGGATTCATTTCTATTCTGGTTTGGAACAAGGTTTTCTGCTTCCGTGGAAAATCCTGAACCAAGATGTCAAGCGGTTTCGGAGCATTTTCTCCATGTGCCTCCACCAAAATTTGCTCATCTGTATCTGTTCGCAGAACACCAGGGGTAATGAGGGTGTAGCTGCAGAAGAAGAAAAGAATATCTCCTTTTAGTCTGCTTAGGAAAAGTGTGTAATTTGATGAAGTTTCTTCCTAATCTTTTCTTTTAGAAAAGTGAAGAAATAAATTGTTAAAGATGTGACACAGAAAGCTTTCAAATAAAGTTGAAAAATGAATAAATCTATTGTATCTTTATATCACCCAAAAGATATTTGGGATGCTGGGGGTTTTTTAGTTATAAAATGAGACTGACTAACCTGTGTGGCATTGTAATGGAATCAATACATTATAATGAACAACACAGTGCCCCTTTGCAGAGTAAAGGGCCATCTTTTCTATGAAAGAACAGAGCTTGATCTAAGATTTGAAAAATAGAATTGTGTCTTCATCCAAGTTCAGGCAGTCCCCAGCCTGCATGCAATTTTCCAGTAACTCTATCTGCAGATCCAGTCACCTCAAACTACATGGCTGAAATTTGGCTGCAAAATGGCTAGATTTTGACAAAGTGAGATCAACCTGTTTTTTGGAGATAATGATTCCCATCTTTAACCTCCAACTCTTGCCTAAAATGAGGTGAAAATTTCCACTCTTTTGAGAGCTGGTTTGTAGTTTTCTGCATCTGGGCTGCTGCACACAGAGGGTTTGCCTGGGTTTGCAGTTCATTCTTCCACATAGAGCCCTATCAATCAGAATAGAACTGGAAGGGACCTTGGAGGTCTTCTAGTTGAACCACAGGCTCAAGCAGGAGACCCTATATCATTCCAGACAAGTGACTGCCCAGTTTCTTCCTAAAAACCTCCAAGAACCTCCCACAACTTTTGGAAGCAAGCTGTTCCACTGGTTAATTGTTCTCACTGTCAGGAAGTTTCTCCTTAATTCCAGGTTGCTTCTCTCCTTGATTAGTTTCCATCCATTGTTTCTTGTCCTGCCCTCCATTGCATGGGAAAATAAGTTGACTCCCTCCGCTTTGTGGCAACATCTCAGATACTGGAATACTGCTATCATGTCCCCTCTAGTCCTTCTTTTCTCTAGACCAGGGGTGTCAAACTCACATCGTCAGAGCGGCATAACATGATGTATCAAGACTTTTCCACCAGTGGTGGGGTTCAAATTTTTTTACTACCAGTTCTGTTAATATGGAATAATATAATATGGGATAATAGGAATCTTAAATATATGTAACTGTCTTTATAATGGAGCATGTTAAGAGTTCTGTAAGAGGAAAGCTTTAGTTTGAAGATTAAGGATTTGCAAGAGGAAGCTTAAATCACACCTAGCCAAACAACAAAAATTGAAGACAGGAAGCAAGTACCTGTGAATTACTAGAAAAACCACATTTTATTTTAGCTTTGAGAGAAGGAAAAGGGAGGGCTTGTGGGGGGAAGCCTGTCAGATCTATAATAGTGTTGCAAACGAATCCTTCTGGATTCAGTCTGTTGCTCCTCTGTGTAGCCACTGAACTTTGCGCAAATAAACCTTTTCTGTTTGATCCCGGAATTCTGTGTCAGTTCCTATATTCCATAATACTGTGGGCCTGGCAGGGGAAGGATAGTGTGGGCTGGCATGACTTAGTGGGCGTGGCAGGGGAAGGATAGTGTAAAAGCCCCATTTCCTCCCGATCAGCTGGAACTCGGGAGGCAGAGAATAGATGGGGGCAGGGCCAGTCAAAAGTGGTATTTACCAGTTTAGCCAAACTACTCAAAATTTCCACTACTGGTTCTCCAGAACTGGTCAGAACCTGCTGAATACCACCTCTGTTTTTCCTGCTTTGCTAAACGGGGTATGGGCATGGCCAGCGCGTGATGCATCCAGCCCGCAGGCTAGGAGTTTGACAGCCCTGCTCTGGACTAGCCAAACCCAAATCCTGCAACTGTCCTTCGTATGTTTTCTTCATATGTTTTTGGCTGTTGCACACAGAGGGCTTACTTGGCTATGCAGTTCACTTTTCCACAGAGAACCTCAAATCAGGTTCATCATCATTAGATTTATATCCTGCTTTTGTTTTCTACAAATCAAGACAGCAGCATATATAAGTTTGTTGCCTTCTAGTTTTCCACTCTGGGAGGTGAATTGGGCTGAGAAAGGGACTGGCCCAAAGTTACCTGCCTAAGGAAGCGCTAGAACTCATAGACTCCTGATTTCCAGGCCAGGACTTTAATCCCCACATCAAACATATACTAGTGTTAAAGCAGTGCCTACCCACTTGATCCAGCATTTTCCAAAGGCAGCCTTCAGTTCTACAAATTTGGTTTAGTTTGTCAGCCCCAAGTAAGGGCCAGGAGGAAGAGAATGGTATTGTGATACCATTTTGTAATACTGGAATGTCAAGGCCTTTACAGAACATGCAGGGAAAGAAATGGGAGGTTTTGTTACTAACACCATAAGCATATTTATTACAAAAGCAAAAGTAAAGCAATGGAGAAAAGAGAAATATTTTTAGATGGCAGATTAATGAACACATTATCTTGTGTGAATGGGAGATTAAAGCTGTGTAAATCAAATCAATCTCATGTTGTATATTGCAAACAAATGCCTTGTTATCATGAATTGATATCTTCAGTCACATTTTATTGGCTCTGGCTATGTTTGCATTTAAACAGAGCAATTTGACAGTGAGGCCTGCTGGCATTTCTTCCTTGCAGTCTGATTACATGCACAGTTTCACTTAAACTGTCTGCTGCAGTGTAATTTAATTGGCTTCTCAGAGCTATCTAGTTACTTTTGCAAACTATGGGGTATATGGAGATTGGAGTAACCAATAGCTCTTGCAGGAATGTATCCCCACATAGACACAATAGATAATAGATAATAAAGATTGCATTTGCACTATGATATCAGAGTGCAAGAATCAAATGATTGTCAGAATTGACTGTTGCCTTATTTAGATTATGCCCATGTGTAGGAAAGTCAGGTATTGAGCAGAGACGCAATAGAGGCAGGACAGGAATCCGCAATGGCACAGCCAATTTCAAGCTGAGGTTCATTTCTGAGAAAGAAATATTGTGCCCGTGAGCCTGGAAGTGGCATTAGAAACTCATGCATGACTCCGGCTATTAAAATTTTGCAGTGCTTGGGGAGGTTAAGACAAATCCCTTGTGTGTCCAATCACACTTGGCCCAAAAAATGTTCTGTTCTGTTCTGTTCTGCAAGAAACAATTCTTTATGTATACATTTCGTTTAAAAAAAATCAGTGCAGTCATGTGTATGATCCTCAGGATCTGCCTCGTGCCAATTATCTTCAGGTGGTCTTCTCTTTCTTTTGACAGACTCCTGTGGCCTACCTGAGGCTGAGGCCTTCGCTCTTTAGGCAGCTTCAGAGAAAGCTCTCCCACAGCCTCTGCAGCCCCACAAAAATCCGTGAAACCTCATTCCTTTGTGCTCTGATTTTTGAGGCTTCGGAAGCTGTATGAGAACATGCTCCTCTTGCCTGGAGAGACAGAGACTTCCCCACACAAGAACTGACCTTGGAAAACCACTTTGAAGACTAATTTTTGGGTGTTGGTGAAGGATGGCGTGTGACCCAAAAATGTTGTGCCTTTTACACATGTGTCATAGATTTACCACCACAGTATAGCTAAAATATATGAAAGTTTATATGAAATACACTCCTGTGTATTTATAATTCAACCATCTCACCTAAAAGGGATATGTTAAAGAATTAAATAGCCTTAATGTTTTCATAGCTAGTCTTAAACAGCCAGGTCAAGTGATGGATTCTTGACAAGGAAACATATCAACATCTTCTTTACAGCTGAGGGCATCATCCATCACTCAAGGATGAATGTGCCACCTCCTGTATCCAGCTACCCTTTCCTCTCTAGTTGTACATATCAGCCTGGAGGGCCCAGATCTACTTTACAGATGACTGAGCTCATTCCACAGATGATCATGTCTAGTGCAGTGCTACAGGCCTGGACAAATCCCAGATGATTTAGCATGATGTTACTTCTTGTGTATCATGAGAAGACCTTGCCCATCCAGCATCCAACTTAGAGCAGATATGAGAATATCAAATGCCTAAACTTGTATCCATATAAATTTCCTTGGATTAACTAAAGTGTTCCTCCCCTTGAACCAAGAATTGAAACGAAATATTTTGCAAAATCTTGAATCTCCAGGAACCTATGCAAGAGTCCTTTTTATAGACTTCAGCTCAGCATTCAATACCATCATTCCAGAAATTCTTCTCTCTAGACTTATTCAGTTAGCAGTGCTATCCATAGTTGTAGGTGGATTATTTGGTTTTTGACAGATAGGAAGCAACAGGCAAAGCTAGGAAAAAGCACACTGAATATCCAGCAATTAGCATAGATGGCCCTGGGGGCTGTGGTCTCTCCATTGCTCTTCTCTATATATACCAATGATTGCATTTCTAGGGATCCCTCTGTGAAAGTACAGGTAGCCCTTGACTTACAACCACAATTGAGCTCAAAATTTCTGTTGCTTAGCGAGACATTTGTTAAATGAATTTTGCCCCATTTTAGGACCCTTCTTGCCAGTTAAGAATCACTGCAGTTACTAAGTTAGTAAGATGGTTGTTAAGTGAATTTGGCCTCCCCATTGCACTTTGCTTGTCAGAAGGCCACAAAAAGTGACCACATTAGTTAAAAACACTGCAACTGTCATAAATATGGGTCAGTTACCAAACATCTGAATTTTGATCATGTGACCATGCAGATGCTACAAAGTGTGAAAAATGGTCATAGATCACTTTTTCAGTGTTGTTGTAACTTTGAACTGTCACTAAACAAACTGGCTACCTATACTGAAGTTTGCAGATGATACAAGAGTTGAGGGTCTCATTTGAGACAGCGATGAGCCTGCATATGATGGGAATTCGAACAACTGGTCCTGTAGTGCAGCTGGAACAATCTGGTGCTGAACATGCTTAAAACTGTGGAGATGGAATTTTAGGAGGAGCCCTTTTAGTCTACACCTCTTACTATATTTGATAGCACAGTATTAGCTGTAGAATCCTTCATGTTTTGTGGTTCTATAATCTCCCAGGATTTGCAATGGTCACCAAACATTAGAACCATCATTACAAGGAGCAACAAAGAATGTTCCTCCTACATCAACTTAGGAAGTTCAGACTGCAACAGGAGCTGTTGATACAATCTTACAGAGGAATTGTTGAGTCTGTCACCTGTACTTTTACAAACAAATTGAAGCAATTTTCAGTACAGCTGAGCTTCACATATTACATCAAACCCAGAAGTTACCGCTGCCCCTAATTAAGGAAGCACAACCTATCAGCACCAAAACTTATTGTGTTTACCAATTTGTTTGTAATTGTGGAGACAATTACATTGGCAGAACTGATAGGTGTTTGGCTTTCAGAATAAAAGAGCATCTTCCAAAATGGGTGCAGACAGTCTTGAGTAATCCAACAACAAAAGCAAATCATGGCCATAAAATCCCTTCTTCAGCCATTGCAAGACACTTACTAGCTATGGGCCATCAGGTGGCGCCAAACTCTATTTAAAGTTCTACTGTGCTGCAGGAACTCTAGTTTTGCTGAGGTGATTGCCATTAACTGTTTGAAGCCTCCCTTGTGCATGCAGAAACAGCTTTATGTCAATCTACGCCTCCCATGGGCATAAGGTTTGTGATTGGTTGCTTTCCTGCATACCTTATAGGCTTAATTAATGCTCTTGCTAGATCTTATATTTGAGGAGGAGTTTAACTGTGTTATTGTAATGTGGGTACTGATGAGTCAATATGAAATGTTTGCATCTACCTCTGTTCATTTTTTGGCTGAATTGTTGAAATTATTAAACAGGACAAATTGTTTTAATGAATTAATTATCATATCAGTGGTCATATTCTGAAGGAAAAGGTAGGCTTGCCCAAAATCACAAACCTCACTATTTACAATACCATTTGAACACATACTCCCAACACAGATCCTGCCTTTCCAATTACTTTCATAAAGTGAAAAGGAAGTGGATTGTTGATTATAATAGGTTTACTCCTGTCATGGGAATATATTGGACTTTCTAAGAAAGTTCCAAAGTGTTTGGAGACACCTGCAAGTAAATTCATTACTCTATAAAGCACCTTGGACATGATAGCTCTGCTTAGCACAGACTGTCAAGCCCACAAGTCTTTGTTACACCTGCAAGGAAATTCATTACCTTGCAAAGGACCACAAGGCTACACCAGCACTGCTTTACTTCCCCTGCTGAAATATCTATGATACTTACAGATCCCCGTAGGAAGATGCTGGAAAAGCAATCAATAGAGCAGCTACCAGATAGAGAGCCAGCCCCTCCATTGTAGTCCAGAGAGACCAGAGAAGTGCTGACAACTCCAGTATTTATCCAGAGAGCCTGCTTGAATCCCCTTTGCAATTGCTGAATGTTTAATCAGTACAGAAATTGGGGGGGGGGGCTTGAATAACTAGGACATTTCAGAGGAAATTTTAAAAAAACGTACACTGGATTATTTGTCCTCACCCGGGTTTCAATGCAATGACTAAATAGCAGTATTTATGCAATTTGGTTTTGATATTCTGCTATTACATCTGCAAATATTCCTTTATTTTGTGTTCACAAACTTACTTTGCCCCTCTCCCTCACAGACATATTTGGAAAGGGTTTTAAAGTAGCCCAATTTGTGGGTACAACTTCTTACCCCAAAGTCTGTTCTAAACATATCACAGTAATTCTACTAAGGCATTACTGTTGTTTCCACAGGTTTTTGGAGCAGGAAATGACACATATTTGGAAGTGATCTACTTGGGAAGCTGGTGATATGGAACTCTGATGATGATTTTTGATGTGATTCTAATCATATGTTTGAATATGTTAGAAATTATTTGTGTTTAGATATAAAGAGCCTAGAGTGTTTCATGAAGCAGACAATGCTAAGTGAAAAAACATATGAATGAATGAATGAATGAATGAATGAATGAATGAATGAATGAATGAATATAAGCGAGCAAGCAATAAAGGAATCTAGTTAACTACACAGTATCGTTTTACCCTTTTTATGGCTAGTAATACCTTGGATGTGTGTTCTGGCAGGGCACTACACAAAGAGGAATGAAAATAATGTTATCCTATCTGTTGTGTCCAACTCTTGGCAATTCTATAGGCCAGGTCTCTCCACATCTTCCAATCTTGTACTACTTCTTTGAGTTGTTCTATGCTCTAGCTGGTGTCAGCTTTGATGGTGTCCAGCCACCACGTTCTTTGGCAGCCTGGTTTCCTTTTAGCACTAACTTTTCTGAAAACGTAATTGTTTTCTCCAGTAAATTCCTCCATGCAACATGGCCAAAATAAGTGAGACGTGGTTTTGTGATTTTGCTTTGCAAGTGACATGCCTGGTGATATGCTCTACAGTACTTGCTTGCTGATTACCTTTGCTGTCTAAGGAATATGCAGGAGCCTTCTCCAGCACCACAGTTCAAAGGAGTTGATTTTCTACCTGTCTTGCTTTTTTGAGATCCAAGCATGGGAAGCTACAAGGAACATAATAGAGAGGACTAACCTACATTTCACTGCCAGGCTGACATCTTAGCTTTTCCATATTTGGTTCATGTTTATTGTTTCTATGTGACTCAGAGCAACCCAACGTTTTATTTCTGGGCTGCATTCACTGCTTTGAGCGGTCTGTGATACCAGGAAAGTGATTTTTTCCACATATTCTTTCTCTTCACCATTAATTTCTATTTTGAGGTTTCTATTCCTTGCAGTGGTTATGAGCTTGGTCTTTTTGATGTTCAGGAAGAGACAAAATTGTTATTTTCTTCTTTGAAAATTTTCTTCTTTTTTTAAAATCAGAAGTTACATGTTTTCTTTGATTTCGGAAAGGAGGGTTGTATTGTCAGCAGCATATCAAAGATTGTTGATATTTCTTCCTCCAATCTTTACCCCAATTTTTTATTCTTCAAGGTCTAGCTTCCTCGTGATAATTTCAGCGCACAGTTTGAATAAGGAAGGGGAGAGAACGAAACCTTGTAACATTTGTTTTTCTATCTTAAACCAATTGGTGTCTCGATATGGTGTTCATACATTGGCTTCCTGATTGGTGTACAGTGATTGCACCAACTTGACCGAATGTGCTAACAGTAGTACCCCTAAGTCTTGTAGGGCTCTCCATACCTTCTCAGGATCAACAGAATGGAATGATTTCTTGTAGTCAATAAAACATATGGACATGAACTTTTGATATTCCCAAGATATTTTCCATGATCCAGAGCAGATTTGCAATATGGGCATGGGTACAACAACCCTTTGAGAAGCTGGCTTGGATCTCTGGTAATTCCCTTTTGATGACTGATGCTAGACATTGTTGTATAATTTTAAGCAGAACCTCCCTGATTTGAGAAATGAGAGCAATTGTGTGATAATTGGAGCAATCAAAGGGAGAGTCACCCCCTTTTTTTGGCAGTGGAATGAAAACTGAGCATTTCTAATCCTGTGGTCATGTGTTGATTTCCCAGATTTTCTGGCACAGGTCTCTAATGACTCGGGGTAGTACAGTTCTCAGTAATTCTGCAGGGATAGTGTCAGCAGCTGGAGTCTTCTTGTTTGGGAGTTGGTTCATCGTCCATATGATCTCTTCCTCAAGGATGGCTAGTTCTATTTCCACTTGTCTTGCCTGAGGCTGGGCCCCTTTGCTACCTGCATACAGGTACCTGTTCTGTACAGGTGAAACTCAAAAAATGAGAATATCGTGCAAACATTCATTTATTTCAGTAATGCAACTTAAAAGGTGAAACTAATATATGAGATAAGACTCATTACATGCAAAGCAAGGTAGTTCAAGCTGTGATTTGTCATAATTGTGATGATTATGGCGTACAGCTCATGAAAACCCCAAATCCACCATCTCAGAAAATTAGAATATTACATGCAATCAATAAAACAAGGATTGTACATAGAACAATATCGGACCTCTGAAAAGTATAAGCATGCATATGTACTCAGTCCTTGGTTTGGGCCCCTTTTGCAGCAATTACGGCCTCAATGCAGGGTGGCATGGAAGCTATCAGCCTGTGGCCCTGCTGAGGTGTTATGGAAGACCAGGATGCTTCAATAGTGGCCTCCAGCTCGTCTGCATTGTTCGGTCTCATGTCTCTCATCTTTCTCTTGGCAATGCCCCATGGATTCTCTCAGGCAAGTTTGCTGGCCAATCAAGCACAGTAATACCACAGTCATTGAACCAGGTTTTGGTGCTTTTGGCAGTGCGGGCAGCTGGAAAATGAAGTCAGCATCCCCATAAAGCTCATCTGAGGAAGGAAGCATGAAGTGCTCCAAAATCTCCTGGTAGATGGCTGCATTGACCCTGGTCTTAATGAAGCACAGTGGTCCAAAGTCCTGTTGCTCCTTGGTCCAAAGTCCTCTTTTCTGATGAAAGCAACTTTTGCCAAAAGACACCAAAAACTGGTTCAATGACAGTGGGATTACTGTGCTTCTTTGGCCTCTCCATTCTTCCTCCATACTCTCGGTCCTTGGTTTCCAAATGAGATGCAAAAGTTGCTCTCATCAGAAAAGAGGACTTTGGACCACTGTGCTTCATTAAGACCAGGGTCAATGCAGCCGTCTACCAGGAGTCCAGGGTGATACTAACGCCGAATTGCAGGCGGCGACATTTTAATGCACCCCTGTGCATCACAATGGTTTGGGCCTCCGCCATAGCACCATCTACTGGCAATTGTTGGGATGTCTGCACCATGTCTAATTTTGTGAATATTTTTCCGGGGCTTAATGAATGTAGTAGGTGCTGTACAATGGGTACAGGGTAAGCGCTTTGTTGTAGTGCTTTATTGATTGTTCACTTGTAGTCTGCGCAGATGCGGACAGACCCGTCAGATTTGACAGGTGTCACAATAGGGGTCTCCCAGCATACGTGATCAACCAGCTCTAGGATTCCCTGGCCTACGAGCTTAACAATTTCCCTGTCAATTTTGGGGCGGAGAGCAAAAGGTACTCTCCTGGGTTTTAGCCTTATGGGGACTATATTGGGGTCCCCACATACTTACCAAGACCAGTGCCGAAAATGTCCCCAAACTCCTTGAAAATGGCTTCAGCGCCGTTGTCTTTCAAGGCGTTGATACTGGTAACTTCTAGGCCCAGGACTTCGAACCAGTCAAGCCCCAGGAGCCTCTGCAGGTTGCCGCTGACTACCGTCACTGGGAGTTGGCCGTTGAAATGCTTGAATTTCACCCGGAAGGTGCCTTGGCCCACGATGGGGACCCGGTTGCCCTGGTAATCGTGTAGGCGGATGTCTGGGGTGCGTAGATGTTGTTTCTTCAAGCTGAGGATAGCCTACTTGGAGGTAGACCATGGCATGATGGTCAGTGATGACCCGGTGTCAATCTCCATCTCACATGGAGAGTCCTCGATGAGGACTGTGACCTTCAGCTTTTTTGGCCACCTGGTGCGGACTTGGCCGATTGACGTATGGTAGGTGACTCTAGCGTCGCCCTCTGAGCGCTGTGGTGGCTTCTGCCAGGCCCTTTGGTTGGGCCTCAGTTGGCAGTTTGGTGCGCTTCTAGGCTGCCAGGTAGTAGCAAGGAATTCGCTCCGGCACACCTTGGCGATGTGCCCTTTTCGCTTGCAGCGCTGGCAGGTAGCATCGTGGAAACGGCAAGCTGATCTGGCATGGTCTCCTCCGCAGCTAGCGCAAGGTGGGAGATGCGTTTGAATTTGCGTGCCAGCTGGGCGCAGCTACTGTGCATGCAGCAGCTGTCATCTTCCTCACCTTCTGAGCTCTCGGGCTCTGCAGCCTCGTGATGTACGCATGTACTCTTTCGCACATCTTGTGGAGCGCTTTGGCGCTGCAGAGTTTCAGTGGATTTGACGGCAATTTGTATCATGAGGTTAGATTTAGCGAGTAACCTCCTCTGTAGATTAATGTCCCGCACACTGCAAATTATGCGGTCCAGAATCAGCTCGTCCAGGTCTTGGAACTCGCAGTACACTGCGGCCTTTCGTAGCGCCGCAATATACTTGTTGATCGATTCGCCCTCCTTCTGGCTCCTGATGTTAAACTCATGCCAGTGAACGTGCTTGAACGGCTTGGGGGCATAGTGGGTCCTCAACGTCTGCTGCAGCATGGAACAGGTGACTGATTGTAATGGCATCGGCTCAGAGAGGTCTTTTGCCGTTTCGAACACTTCCCGGCCACAGTATCCGAAGAACATGGAAGGCCCATGAGTTCGTTGGCCTTGAGGAAGCAGTGCTCGGTGACTGGGTCATACGGAGTCAGTGGGGCGTGCATAGCCATTTCGTGTTCTGAGGGCGTTTTGAGTTTGCCGCTCAAAAATGGCTGCTCGAAGTCGCATTGAGCTCTGGGCTGGATGTGCTTGCTGGATTGCTACGCTCTTTTTGGTTTGCTTAGTTGCCTTCCAAACCCACCTTCATTGCCAGGTAATGGATAGGTAATGGATAGGCACACACAGGCTAACAGTAACAACAGCTCTTTATTAAGTACAACAAGTAAGAACAATCCAGCAAGGGTTGAGTCTGACAGCAGCCCTTTTATAGGGAGCTGTCAGACCCTTCGACCAACAGGATTAAACCTCTGTTCTTATCAGAACAGAGGACCTTGATGGAAACCACTGTAGTTAAAGCAAGCATCTAACAAATTCCAATTTCAGTTGAAGAGTGTGTTGTCAGGGTACAAATCATTTCAGGAAATAATAAAGTGTTTACAACAATATTCATTGCATAAATATCAATTATATTAATATTAATAACATTCATAATCATACTATTTATTAACCAAGTTAACCTATCTTCCTTATATCTCTAATCCTTTCACATATTTTCCTGTTCCTAGCTCCTGTTTTTGTCAGCTAGTCATTGATAAAATAAGTCCCAAGTCAAGCAATATTCAGTGTCTTTCCCCCCCCCCTTAATTGTAAGTGTTAGCTTATCCATTTCTGCACATTCTAATATTTTTCTAACCACATCTTCATCTGTTGGGATCTCTTCACTTTTCCATTGTTGTGCAAATGCTATTCTTGCTGCAATCAATAGATGTAAAATCAGATATACATTCCCTTTGTTATATTTCTCTGGTAAAATGCACAACTGGTTTCAAGTTTATATGTTGTTTTGTCATTTCTTTCCAGCCATGTATGTATTTTTGTCCAATATTTTTTACTTTTTGACATGTCCACCACATATAATAGTACGAACCAGGCATCTGGTGACATTTCCAGTATTTTGCAAATTTATCCTTAAATATCTTTGTTATCCTTAAGGGTGGGAAATGCCATCTATAAAACATTTTATAAAGATTTTCTTTGTATGCAGTAGACATTGTTAATTTATAATTTCTATTCCATAATTTCTGCCATTGATCCAACTCAATCGACTGGCCAATTTTTTAGCCCATACTATCATTGTCTCTTTTACTTATTCATCTTCCATCTTAATACTTAACAAACAGCTATATATCTTCTTTATTAATTTTTCATCTGTCCTTGTTAATATCTGATCTAATTCTGTTGATTCTTTATTTAAACCAGAGGTGGTATTCAGCTGGTTCGCACCAGTTCATGTGAACTGGTAGCGGAAATTTGCCGTGAGTCACCGAACTGGTAGTGACCGCTGGCTGGCCACACCCCCAAACCAGTCACCTGGTCACTGTTCGCTCACCCACTCCGCCCGCCTGCTCGATGTTCGCTCACCCCGCCCATCCCAGCCCTATATATGTTCCCTTCGCTTCGCCACACAGCCCAGCTACGCGCCTCACCAGTCGCATCCATGCCTCACCCACTCTGCTCAACTCACCAAAGGTAACTAAGCATGCCGCCTCCTCACCCTTCACCTTTGGTCAGGGGCCAGGATCCCAGGGATGCACCATTCCCCGAGGCCCCGGAGCTGCTGCCTGCCTCGACTGGATCGGGGAATGCACTATTCCCCAGCTCCAGCCTTGCCCCAGAGTGGCCACCGACTCACCACCCACTCTCCCTTTACCAGTCACACATGTGTGGGATCACAGATTTCGCCCCAGCAGCTGGGACTGGGGAAATCTTTCCAATCTCATCACCACTCCAATCTCCCTCTGCACCACTCCTTGCTATCAAGATCTGTCTACAGAATCACTGTTCTGTCCTAGCTACATGTTACTTTGTGTGCAGCTTGACATGCAGCTAACCTCCAATAAAACAGACTGTATGTGTAGATCTGGATGCTTTATTGAAGAAACAGGATGGGTAAAAGTTGGAAAAATAGAAACACATACAATAATAACCCAAATACAAAATAAGCAGTGTTGAGTTGCTGGTGATCTTTATATGTCTCACACCTTGTGTTAGGATCCTCTGGTGGCTGACTGAATAGGAGTTCCTCTCAAGCAAATACAGAAGACAGTGCAGAAGACTCGTTCAATTGCTCTTTGGCCTTTGCTGATGTTTGTGCTGTGATTATAGGCTGCTGCACCTTACATAAACTTTATGTTGGAGCTGATTTGTGGTTTTCTGCACCTGTGCTGCTGCACACAGAGGGCTTGCTTGGGCTTGCAGTTCTTCTTCCACAGAGAACCTCAAATCAGGTTCATCATCATTAGATTTATATCCTGCTTTTGTTTTCTACAAATCAAGACAGCAGCATATATAAGTTTGTTGCCTTCTAGTTTTCCACTCTGGGAGGTGAATTGGGCTGAGAAAGGGACTGGCCCAAAGTTACCTGCCTAAGGAAGCGCTAGAACTCATAGACTCCTGATTTCCAGGTCAGCACTTTAATCCCCACATCAAACATATACTAGTGTTAAAGCAGTGCCTACCCACTTGATCCAGCATTTTCCAAAGGCAGCCTTCAGTTCTACAAATTTGGTTTAGTTTGTCAGCCCCAAGTAAGGGCCAGGAGGAAAAAAGTACTGTCTTGCCATTTTGTAATAATGGAATGTCAACAGTTGAAGGCTTTTACAGAAGGGAAAGAAATGGGAGGTTTTCTTGTCAGGCCGTCTCCATAGTAACACCATAAGCATATTTATTACAAAAGCAAATGTAAAGCAATGGGGAAAAGAAAAACATTTTTAGATGGCAGATTAATGAACACATTATCTTGTGTGAATGGGAGATTAAGGCTGTGTAAATCAAATCACTCTAATATTATATATTGCAAACAAATGCCTTGTTATCATATCTTGATATCTTTAGTCACATTCTACTGGCTCTGGCTATGTTTGCATTTAAACAAAGCAATTTGACAGTGAGGCCTGCTGGCATTTCCTCCTTGCAGTCTGATTACATGCGCAGTTTCTCATAAACTGTCTGCTGCAGTGTAATTTAATTGGCTTCTCAGAACTATCTGGTTACTTTTGCAAACTATGGGTGTTAGATACTTATACCAACTACAGTGGTTTCCACCAAGGTCCTCTGTTCCGGCGGAAAGAGAGGTTTAATCCTATTGGTCGAAGGGTCTGACAGCTCCCTATAAAAGGGCTGCTGTCAGACTCAACCTTCGCTGGATTGTTCTCACTTGTTGTTGTTAATAAAGAACTGTTGTTACCGTTAAGCCTGTGTGTGCCTATCCATTACCCAATCCAACAATGGGGTACATGGAGTAACCATATACCCCATAGTAACCAATAGCTCTTGCAGGAATGTATCCTCACATAGATGATAGATAATAACGATTGCACTTCCACTATGATATCAGAGTGCATGGATTGTCAGAATTGGCTTATTTAGATGATGCCCATGTGTAAGAAAGTCGGGTGTTGGCAAAGTCAGGAAAGTTAGGTGACGGGAAATTATTGGGGGGAGGGAGGCAATAGAGGCAGGCTAGAAATCCACAATGGCACAGCCAATTTCAAGCTGAGGTTCATTTCTGAGAAAGAAATATTGTGCCTGTGTGTCATGAAGTGACATCAGAAACTCATGCATGACTCCTACTATTAAAATTCTCCAGTGCTGCGGATTGTTGATTCAAACAGTATTAGAAATTGTATTTATTTATGTATTTCTTTATCAATCCTTACAAATATATACAAATTATTGCCATCTAATGTTGGGCCCCATTTCAAAAGCCCTAAAAGAGGACTATTTTCACTTTCCTCCAGAATGATTGGCATTTGAGTTGAATTGAATTGAATACTTTATTTGGCCAAGTTTGATTAGACACTCAAGAAATTTATCTCTGGTACAGAAGCACTCAGTCTACTTGCAAGGCAACAGAGAAAATAATAACTTAGGGATCAACCTGCTCTAAAGTAAAACTGCTACTGAGAAGGCAATTTTAAGAGGGACTTTCTGGTGAAAAGTGGGCTTCCTGGCTAGACAATGATGGTGAACTTTTTGGGATTAGCGTGTCAAAAATTTGGGAGATACCTAATTTGACTCTTCTTGCATCTCTCGCACATGCACTTGCATGCCCCCAATGAAAGAGGCTCAATTTTTTATATATTCATTATTTTAAAAAATACAGCGCAGTTGTGTGGGTATGTGATTCCCTAGGATCTGTCTTGTGCTGCTTTCCTTCAGAAGGCCTTCTCTTTATGTTGAGAAGCCCCTGCGGTCTTCGCATTACCTGAGCCCTTCCTTCTTGAAGTGGCTTTGGAGAAAGCTCTTCTATAGCCTCTTCTGCCCCATAAAACCCTATGAAAGTTTATCACTTTCTTGTGTGATTTTTGGAGGCTTTGGAGGTTGCATGAGAACATGATCTTCTTGCATGGAGATAGAGACTTCCCCACACAAGAACTAACCTCTGAAAACCACTTCCAAGAATAGTTGTTGGTTGTTGGTGAAGGCTGACTTATCACTCAAGAATATTGTGCTATTGGTCCATATGGACCTAAACCGTCCCGAAGAGACGGTGAACAGGGAGACAAATCCTTGCTGGTCTCAGGGATATCGCAAAATCCCTGATTGACCCAAGGGAAGCTCTCCAAGCTGGTGGTAAACAGACATCCCCAGGCTGACAAAGTTGGAGACGGCTCCAGAAAGAAGGCAGTGAAAGTGAGTCCATCTGGTGAGATTTTTTCTTTGAGAATACTGCCCAAAGAAACTTTTTTAAAAAAAGATAAATTAGTCCTTTAAGCAAAAGAATAAACCGGCGAAATTTATCTTTATTGGACTGCCTCAGAAAGTTTTTTCCCCCTTTCTCTTTGTAACAATGTTTTGTGGATTGAAGTGATTGTAATGCTTCCCGTTTCTCCTCTTAAGAAAATGAGTGGATTTTTTTTTCTCTATTCTTTGCTACCTTATTTTTTGGCTGAACTAAAATCTTTTTTTTAAATTTTACCAATCCTCCTTACTACTGCTTATTGAATTTCATTAAAGACACTTGAAGACCTTTATTTTCCATAAGTTTGAAATAAATAGGAGAAAGTTTGAATCTGTCACTCAGAAGCCAGAACTTGGTTTTTTTTTCCCTGTTTTGAAACAAGGTATCCTTTGTTCTCTCTCCTTTGATTTTACTGACTCTGTAATTGGAGACTTTGCAGCTTGCTTGTGGAGACTGATAAGGACTCAAGGGCATGGACTGTTTTGGCAAGTGCTTTTGTGAAATATCTTGGCAAGGGAGGGAAAAGAAAAGAAGAAGATAGAACCCTTCCTTTTTAAAAAACTAAAAGGGACTTGTGCTTAAGTCACTTCAAAATAAAGGCGCGCGCGTGCGCGTGCGCGCGCGCGCACACACACACACACACACACACACACACACACACACACACACACACACACATATATATATATATATATATATATATATATATATATATATATATATATGACATTGAAGGCTAGAGTGACAGTGGATTTTAGACTCTTTTTTCTTCTTTCTCCTCTTTTTTCTTTTTGGAAATATGTATCAATATGCAGATGAGGAAACCTTAAGTTTTCAAGAATTTTTGGTTGGAATTCAAAACATATTGGAAGGATTTGCGAGATTTGAGAAAAAGTTGGATAGACTATTGTCTTGTACGGCAAAAGATGAAGGGGTTGGAGCCACAAAAATTAAAGAAGACAATGAAGATATAGAAGATAAAGATAAGATATCAGATGAACTTACTAATGGAGCACTTATGAGTGAAAGTGGAAAGAAGGGAATATGGAAAAATGAATTTGAAAATCAGGAGCTCTATCCCTTGTGTCAAGATATGGAATTAATGATGGAATTAAGAAGAGAAACAGTTCCGGAAATAAGTTTGATAATCAAAGATATGCTAATTTCAATACCAGTTCAAGGGTGACGAGACTACTTGAGAGATCTTTTAAGCAAAAATGTGCGGAGAGAAGTTTTAAAAAACCTTATAAAGAAGTTAATAAGAGAATTGACACAACAACTGGCAAAAGATATAAGACTGTTCCATTACTGGAAAGATACAGGTTGATAATGAATGTTGATATTAAAAAACTTAGTTAATTTTTGGTTATTAATAAGTAGGACGTTGTAGATGCTTTTAGATTGTTTTTTTTAATGTTTATTCGTTAATAAATAATTCGTTACGATAATAATAATGAAATAATAATTTTAACTAGTAAAAGCAACTTGGATATAAACCACAAATTGAGACCTGGAAAAAAGAATTATTAATTTTATTAACAAATTTAGATTTTGCTATAATGAGGTAATTTTTTGGGGGTACTTATAAACTTTATTAACAATTTTTTTTGTTTAGATTTTGTTATAAAGATGTAATTTTTCTTGGGTCTGATGAGAAGAGATGTGATATAAATAGTAAATAATTTTACCTAATTATAATAATAATAAGGAAATGCTAATGGATAATGTTTAATGATTTCTACATGTGTTGGCATTGGTAAAAGCAATTAGATATAAGCCTTAAAAAAAGGGCGGGGGGAATGTTTAGATATCTTATTAATTGGTGTTTTTTTGTCCTTTCAGAATATGTTATAAGAGGGTAACTATTGGAGGTTTATTGGAATAGTTAATGAATGCCAGAAGGTGGTTGTGTCTTTAAATACAAATGATTCCAGATAAAAGCACGTTTAAATAACTCTAGCTAAATGAGAATGGTGGTACCTTGATAGTAAAATTCATAAAGATTCTTGATTTAAAATGTACAATTCAATATGAAGTATAAATAATGATTGTGGTAGTAACACACAAAATCTATTTGTAACCAATCGATACACTTTCTACACGATGTAATGAAGGATGATTCTTTTTTGTGTTTCTGTTTAATTAAAATAATAAAAAAATTGGGAAAAAAAGAATATTGTGCTATGTCCTTTGACATGTGTGTCATAGGTTTGCCACTATTGTATAGCTAAACTCTTTTTTTATATAAAGGTTTATATAAAATATACTCCTGTGTATTTATAATTCAACCACCTTACCTAGAAGGGATTTATTGAAGATAGCCAGGTCAAGTGATGGATTCTTGACAACACGTCGCCATCTCCTTTATGAATGAGGGCATCATCCAGCCCTCAACTATGAATATGCCACCTCCTATGTCCAGCTACCGTTTCCTCCCTTGCTGTAAGTATCAGCCAGGAGGGCCTAGATCTACCTTACAGATGACTAAGCTCATTCCACAGAGAACCATGCCACAGGCCTGGACAAATCCCAGATGATTTAGCAGGATGTTACTTCTCATGTATCATGAGAAGACCTTGTCCATCCAGCATCCAACTTAGAGCAGATATGAACAAGTTTATCCATAAAGTGCCTGGCCATCAGGATCTCCCAGGCCCACTGTACTAAAAAAAAGTACAAGACACTTCAACAGAGCAGAGAAACACATTATGAAAGACTAAGAATGTTCACCCTGCACACCAGTGACGTGCAGTGAGGTTTATGGCTGGTGAGGCTGGTGACGTCATCAGGAAGGCGGGGAATGGGGCCACGTGTACTGGAGGCTCAGGCTGCCTCAGCCTCCAGCACACGTGATCCCATTCCCCGCCTTCCTGAGCGTGCTCTGCCAGCTCGTGCTCCACAGTCCTCGAAAGCGACTGGGGAACGACGAGAACCATATTGCAGTCGCGAGGAGCACGGGAAATCCAGGAGAGGCAGGAAGGTTCTCGTCGTTCCCCAGTCGCTTTCGTGCCTTCGTCATCCGGGAGCGCCGACAACATTTCTGCCTCCGCCCTCCGCAGCTCCCGGGCGCGCCCGGATGGATGTATATAATATTATAACATATATATGGTTTTCTGTGATGAGCCGAATAACAGAAAGAGGGAGTAGTGAGCTCCCTCCCATATTTGGGCATACCAGGGGTTGTAACACAAATACATACCTATTTCCCTGGCCTTGCTGATAAGGAAGAGAGCCTGTGGCTTAGAGGCAATTACATCGGCCTGGTATGCAATACAGCCCTGGTTCGAATCCCAGTAAGGGTATGGCTAGCTGATGAGAGCTAAATAGCTTGAAATGGATCCATACTAGTCTCCCTTTATTTATTTATCAGCACAAATACAACATACATATATATATATATACACACATACATATATATAATATTATATAATATTATTTCATGAAGAGAGGTGAGGCTCTGCTTCCCCTGCCTCCCCTGACCGGACGTCCCTGCTGCACACCTTCATATGTTTCCTTGGATTAACAAAAATGTATTTCCGCGTAGCCAAGAACTGAAGCTCAGATAAGGTTTCATGGTGATAATTGTCAATAATTAAGTTAATTGTGCTAATCCACATATGCCTTTACAAAACACTGGTTTCTTCTGCTGCAATGATCACATGCCCATTATTGAACAGCTGTTGCTTGTGTTATTGTAATGGGCTGACATACATATATTGCATTATATTCTTCACATCAATCCAAAGAGCAATTGAACATGAACAATTAAAATTTACAATTCTTTTTATGGACTTTTAAGAGCTGATCCTTTAAAACAATATCTTAGGCAGTCTGACCATGGATTTTGTACATCTAGTATAGTTTCACCCATTATTATTGTTAAACAAACCCAACAAAATCCTTCCTGAGTTTCTGCTTATTGAAACCCTGACAAGGAACTAGCCATTGAGGATCATACTCTGGAGGGAAAGGTAGGAGGACCTGTCCAAAACCACAAGCCTCGCTTTTTACAATACCACTTGAACACACACCCCAAACACAACTGCCTTCCCAAGGTGAAAAGGAAGTGGCCCCTGCGTTAAAGGTCTTAAACATCGTCTCCTATTTGGAGCTGTAGTGTTTAGGTTTCTGTTCCTTTAAAAGCAATAAATCGATTTGGATTCCATGCCAAGTCCCTAACAAAGTCCCCATCTAGCATAGTGTTGAGATCTGTTCTTGGATGTTCCTGCTTTGGGTTTACACCTACAGAGAGTTTGTTTGCAATCCTAAATGGGACCAGAATTGACAGCTTACTTTTCTTTCCTGCAATAAGAGTTGTTATATGTATATTGACAAATCACCTTCTCTACCTCCTCCTTCTCCTATCTTTTGCTTTTTCAGTAGATGATCCTCCATACTGGGACCAGAGAAATATGATCAGCCTAATTGCTGCTATCACTCATACATCATTTAGTTACACATACTGTATGCCTGCTACAAAGTCATATCTGGTTTTCCAGTATAGGTACACACAGCAAAATAAACATTTTCTCAAAACAAGTAGATAGGCCAGTCTCTCTGTCACTGAAGTCTTAGCAATGATGGCAAAAGGTTACTTGAAGACATCAGAAACAAAGTGTGTGGGACGGCTGTTTTCTATATATTCAACTTCATTGTTTTCTGGAAGTTGCTGACTCTGCTTAGCAATGGTTATAGATGCCCCCCCACCCCCAGCCGTAACTGAGAGCAAGAGGTCTTTATATTTGTCCGGGGAATCTTCACTCCAAGGACAATTCCTCAGCTTAGAACTTCAGGGCCTGTCAGTATCCCTTATTGATGATTATACTTTTACTCCTGTCATGGGGATATATTGGACTTTCTGAGAAAACTCCAAAGGGTTTGAAGACACCTGCAAGTAAATTCATTACCCCGCAAAGGACCACAGTTTTGGATGTGATGGTTGTGTTTAGCACAGACCATCATGGAAGAGAAAGCCCACAAGGCATCCCCAACACTGCTTTACTTCCCCTGCTAAAATATCTATGATACTTACAGACCCCCCTGGGAAGATGCTGGAAAAGCAATCAATAGAGCAGCCACCAGATACAGAGCCATCCCCTCCATTGTAGTCCAGAGGGACCAGAGAAGTGCTGACAACTCCAGTATTTATCCAGAGAGCCTGCTTTGAAGCCAAGCCCCTTTGCAATTGCTGAATGTTTAATCAGTACATTGGGGGGGGGGGGGAGAGAGGTGAGGAGGAGCTTGAGCAAGCAGGGAATTTCAGAGGAAATTAATGAGGCCCTTAAAAACCACAGTGGATTATTTATCTTCTCTCTTAGTTCAACATGATTGCTAAATAGCATTTTTTTGCAATTTGTTCTAGATATTCTGCTATTATGCCTGCAAATATCTCTTTATCTTGAGATCAGGAACTCACACTTTCCTTCTCTCCCTCACACATATTTGAAAGAGCTTTGAAGTAGCCCTAATCTGCCACTAAACAGATCACAATAAGGTTATTAAGGCATTGTTGTTTTTTGAGCAGGAAAAGCCATTTATTTGGAGCACATGCTTTGAGGATTGGTGATATGGGACAGTTATGTTGTGGTTACTTGGATGTCTACAACCAGATATGGTAGCTCTGGGTATTCCTACTGTGGAGTCCCATTTCAAATTTCTCTCCTCCCTATTCATGCACATATGTACAGTATTTACATCATTTAAACTTAAGTAAGAAGAACAATTAAAACCAGTATAACTTTATAAGAATGCATTTGCGAGCACTTTATTTCAAATTTATGGGAATATATGAAACTAGAGACAAAAGCAGAATGATTAGGATGAAAATATTTTTTCAGAACAACAATCTTACTATTTCTGAAGATTGTTCAGAGACAACAAAATGACAGGAAAGGCCTGGCATAACCAAGACTGAAATTAATCTTAACTAAGATTCCAGGGATTTAAAAGTTTACATAAGATATTCCATAACGCCAAAATTAAAATTGCTTTGGCCTCCTGAAGATACTTTTTTCTTTTACAGTGATATATGAACAAATTTAAAGGGTTATTTCACTGTTTGGTTTACAAAATTAATAGTTTACCTGTAAAGTTAATAGTTTACTTGTAGACAAAACTACATTTGAGAAATAATTGCATTTGGTTATTCAATAGGGTCCTAGGTAGATACTATTTTTAACTTCTCCCAAATATATCATGTTGATTGATTTAAATTGATCTATCCACTAGGTCCCTCCTGAGCCATACATCTCAAAACTTGAAAGCAAAATGTTTAAGATTGAACTAGACGATTCATGAAAATCTATATAGGAAAAATCCAGATGGCTTTTTCTTTTTTCAGCAACCTCACTTTGGGGCTCCCAAAGATGCTTTTCCAAAAGGCAACTGGACTTTCTTGGGGTTTTTCCTTGAAAACATTTCACTTGTCATCCATGAAGCTGCAAAAGGGGGGGAAAAGTCCAGTTGCCTTTTTAAAAAGCACCTTTGGAACAACCATGACTGGATGATTGAGAATCTCCAGACATTTGTTTCTTTGGGGATGTGACTAAAGGAACTAAATTTGATCCACAACAACTCCATGCCTCTCAAGTGCCCTCTATAGGTACAGGTATTGTTAGTAAGCACCCCCTTGGAATTTTACAGAAGGAAAGGAAATATATTTGAAGTGGGAAAATAAATGGTGGTAAAGGTCTTTGAAGATTGCTTCTCTGCTCCCAATTAATTCTTCCTAAATTTATTTGTATCAAATAAGAACTTTCAGGTTCTGATATGCACATTCACATGTACTTCACCCATTGAAGCAAGACTTTGCATTTTGTTCATCAGGGATTATGGCTTAGTCTTTTATCAATATATAATCAATTCTGATTTGTTTACAAAAGGTAAACCATATGTGAAACAAAGCCTGCATTTATATGTAGAAACAACTGACTCTTTAATTAAAACTTATGAGAATACAGTTGAATCTTACAAGGTCAGTGCATTAATAACATGGACATTATTATTGCATATTATTGTATGTTGCCAAAGTAGTTTGTTTATGAGATGGAAGACTATATAATTTAGTTTAATTAATAAATAAAAATAAAACAAGTTATATGCTGCATGACTCCCAGTGAATCTAGATGTAGGACATATTATTAAACTAGAAACTGAAACTTAAATGACAGAAACTATTCAATAAATGAAATGGGTGAGTTCCCAAAATCTTTTTGAATAGCATAGTGAGGTCTTGAATTTTCCCCAAGTAAACCCTCACATGGAAATCCATGCCAAATTCCTCCACACCAAAAAACAAAAAACCCCACAGGGCTAATTAGCCAAAGAATGTCTAAAGATGCCTTTGCTTAAACATATTTTATCTTAAATGCTACAGTTCTAAGTAGAATTACACCCAAATTGCAAAAACAGGCGTTCTCTGGCATGGTCTTACTATGTGTTTAATTAGAGTGCACATTAGAAATCAAATGGGCTGCAGTTATTGCCAGACCAAAGATTCAAATAAGATAGTTAAGAACATTTTGTAAGTTACATTTACAACTGCACATCAGTAAAGAGTTAATCAGGAAATATAATTCATCAGGTGGTTTCCAGTAAGAGGTTTTCTTGGCAGGATATATGGACAACACTGGAGCCTGGACAATCTCCAAAGACAATCAATTGCACCATACCTAATCCTTTTACTCTGGCTTGCTGAAAAGTATGTTTAGGTATGGAAACTGTTCTGCGACTTCTACATGTGTTTGTAACTGCAAAGGAAGGTGGAAAACGAGAGGCAGTGGACCCCAAAGTGATTTGAATAGTCAAAAAGAGACACAGCACCCAGCTGAGTCAGGAGACTTTGCTTTCATCCTCCTGAGTTTGTGGCTGTTCTTAATTAGCTTGATGCCATCATTTGATCAGAAACTCTTCAAAAATTTTAAGACAGCAATAAAGTAGCTATATTAAAGCCAACTGGCATTTCTTACATTTTCTTCATGTCATAGGAAGCTTTGTAACTAAAGAGTAAAACTGATTCTCATAGTAGAATCTGTTGTTCATACGAGCCAGAGTTTATCTTGGCTATGACCACCTTGGTATTCAATGCAGCGCCACTGTAGACCTGATGCTCGAAGTTAGTATGCCATGTTTATAGAATGTTTGTCCATAACCAGGTTGCTTCTTGGGATGAATGCCAGCTTGGAGATTGGGCAGCCAGAACCCAGTAGAGGTGCTTAGTGCTTGTTCTTGTGCTGCTATGATCAGTGCCTCAATGCTGCCTTATAGTCCAGCCCTTTCCAAACATTGATAGGATTTCCCAAAGTCAGCATGTCTGTCAATGGTCCATCCCATGCAGAGTCCTGTCTTGGCACAGAACTTGCCTTGCTAGATCTTCTTCCCATGTCTACTGCTGCGTCAAGCATTCTCTCAGCAGCTCATCTTGGGATGCCACCTTAATGATGTATTCCTGGGTGCTCTGGGTTTTGCCCAGGACGGTGACTGACACACACACACATACAACACATACATTTCTCCTTGATGTTTCCAATATTTTGCTAATTGAGTAGCAAGACCAATTAAGGCCAGTCAATGCCCTAAGGACAATCCAAGACAACCCTTGCCCTTTCCATTGCTTAATTTACAAAACTTTAGACTCAGTAATGACTGGAAGTTAAAATTGTGTATGGCAATGAAAGAATTAAGGGTATGATAGCTGGAAGAAAAGGCTCTGTGGTGTTCTCCTCCCCCTACCCTTGGTGCCTTAAGCACATTCTTTTGCTAAAAGATTAATCTAGAGCTACTCTATAGCCACTAATAGAAATATTAACCGTGCCTTCTCAGAATTTTGGTCTTATCAAAAATGATAAAATACCTAGACATAATAAATAAATAAATTGTAGCAGTCTTTCACTATGTATCAGGGTAGTTTTCCGTGGTTCTTTTGTGTCCATTATAACCCTTTGGAATGGATGTCCTCTGCTACGTAGGCAAAGCCACCTGTCAGGCCTGGAAGCCATCATTTACATTGGGCCTCAGCCTCAGGCCTCTCACATTTTCTACTATGTGAAAATGAGAGGGGGGATTACATGGAATATGGAGATATAACCAGAGGTGGGCGTGGCCAGCGCGTGCCGCATCTGACTCTTAGGCCGTGAGTTTGACACCCCTGCATTAATTGAAGATAATTTTCAGGCCTGGAAGCCATTTTTGCATTGGGCTTTCAGGACTGCCATGTTTAATGGTGTGGGGAAATGGGAGGTGGGACTGTATGGCATATGGGAGATATATAATCAAAATAACATTCCTTTCTCAAGAGTCAAGGACACCTTGCCCTGCACCTGGAATGATGTGACTGGGAGGCATCTCCATTTGGGACAGTGCCTGATTGGACCCTGTGATGGACATGTGGGTGCTGGGCAGGGACTTGAACTTTCACTTGGGTGGGGAAAACCTGGAAACTTTCAGATTCAGGTTTTCCAAATGTGCCAAAATGGAACTTTGAGGAAACTCAAGCCTCAGAGTCTTCTTTCATTGGGGGTGTTACTTGGAACCCTGACATCACCGTTCCTAACCACAATGAATGGAAATGTGTAATGTATCTGTTTTAAAGTACAATGCCCTCCTCTAATCAGAAAGTAAAACAATAACTTTATTCATAGGTTTTATGATATTTTACAACAGTCAAGTAGTATCAAATTATTTGATCAAATTACACCTTTCCTGGTATTGAGTAACATCATTACCCCCACAATAAAAACAAAAAGAGACTCTGATTCACAGTCTATTGCTGTATTTAATCATAACAACAACATAATATTATAAAGTACTTTTGTAAACCAGTGATTTCTACATAATGTTTAATATATGATGTATAAGAGAGCAAGTTTAGTGTGGTGGTTAAGGCACCAGACTAAAAACAGGGAAACCAAGAGTTCTAGTCCTACTTAGACATAAAGACAGCTGGTTGACCTTGGGCCAGTCCTTCTTTCATTCAATATGGGAAGAGGCCAACGGCAAATCTCTTCCAAAATCTTACTTAGAAACACATCTAAGCAATCACCAGGAGTTCACATTAATAATAATACTTTATTTACAGTCACAGACCAAAACACGACCACTACAAAAGAGACACAGCAGCCAGTCACCAAAACCCCAACTAAGGGAGGATTCAGCTCTCTCCTCTAATGTTCACAGCTCTCAAGAAAAACCTGGAAACCTGAGAGGTGATGTACGAGGAGACATCCCCAAGGCAATGCACAAACAAATCACAGCCATCAGGACCAGAGGGGATGATTTCAGGAAGAGACAGTAACCTAGATCTCTCCGCGCTATACATAGGGCAAAATAGAAGGACATGCTCCGCTGTCTCAACCTCGGCTCTGTCACAAGGGCACAGCCACTTATTAATCAGAAGCCTCTTGTAACGACCATCTAGAAGTGCTGAGGGCAAGACATTGAAGTGAGCTAGGGAAAAATCTCTTCTATACTTGGGAATTGTTAGGGTATAAAAATAGGAAGCCACCCTCAATCCATAGTTATTAACTTGGTTGAGAGTCAAGGGGGAGCAAGTTTTATTGGCTCTGGCTCGTAGATATTGTAAATCAATGTCCACAAGCCATTGGACTATCCTAGATTGGGCATCCTTGAGGTCGTAGTTTCCGAAGGCATCCTCCATGAAACCTAGCAGATGAAGTTTCTTCAGCAGCTCTTTATCCCAGCGAGAAATATGAGAGTCCATGAACACCAGGGAGAGGTAGCTGCCAGGAACTGCGAGAAAGAGCACCCAAAACCACCATTTAAAGGTGTTTATCCAGGCCATACATTCCACCGATCGAATGCCTAGTTCCAGGTATATCGGGGCAACTAGGCATTCAATCGGTGGCATGTATGGCCTGAGGGCAACGGAAATAAATTTATATGTATGTTTCATCATTCCAAGCAATGAACTCAGGGAAGTCAGAGCTCTGATGCTTTGTCCAAGTTCAAGAAATCCTTTATTGAGTACATCATATTGGCACTTAGAAAGGTGAAGCTAGCTCTAAATTATTCCCGTGCTTAGGGATAGTTAAAAGAATAAGACCACCCCATGCCCTTTTGTCCCTCGGGTCACATGGGCCAATCAGTCCAGATGGGCCAATCAGCCCGGCTCAACTTCAACAGGTGTCCATTAACATGATCTTGGTTCTCAGACTGGCTGGTAGGTGTTATGGCTAGCCAGCTGAGGCACCACATTCCTGAGTTCCCCTCATGCTCTCCCCTCTCCCCCCTGAATGGCAACTAAGAAATGAAGCAAAAGTAAGCATGGCTTCAGCTGAAGTCGTTTTGCAGGTTGCCAGTGTGTCTGTGTGTGTGTGTGTGTGGTGTATACAGTACTGTGCAAAAGTTTTAGGCAGCAGCTATGCAACAGTGCTATAAATTAAGAATGTTTTCAGAAACAGAAGTGTTAATAGTTTATTTTTATCAATTAACAAAATTGAAAGTAAATGAACAGAAGAAAAATCCAAATCAAATCAATATTTGGTGTGACCATCCTTTGCTTTTAAAACATCACTTCTTCTAAGTACACTTGCACAGTTTTTGAAGGGTTATGATGAGATCAGGGCTCTGTGGAGGCCAAATCATCACTTCCAGGACTTCTTGTTCTTCTTTACACTGAAAATATTCTTAGTGATATTGGCTGTATGCTTGGCCCCATTGTCCTTTTGCAGAATAAAATTGGAGCAATCACATGCCTCCCTGATGGTATGGCATGATGGATAAATATCTGCCTATATTTCTCAGCATTGAGGACATCATTGATCCTGACCAAATCCCCAACTCCATTTGCAGAAAAGCAGCCTCAAACTTGCAATGAATCCCCACAATGCTTCACTGTTGCCTTCAGACACTTATTATTGTACCAGTCTCAAGCCCTTCAGAAAACAAGCTGCCTCCTCCTACAGTCAGATCTTTCAAATTTTGCCTCATCGGTTCAGAGCACCTGCTGCCATTTTTCTGCACTCGAGTTCCTACGTATGTTTTCATGCATAGTTGAGTCACTTACCCGTATTTCCACATCAGAAGTAGGGCTTTTTGGCTGTAATTCTCCCGTGAAGACTTCTCTGGCCAGAAATAGATGGGTGTAGATGAGTCCTACTGGTTTCTTCCAGTTCTGTTCTGATGGCACTGCTGGACATCTTCCAATGTCGACAGGAAATAAGTATGTTCTTTCACCTTGTACATTATGTTTCCTTGGCTGACTTTGACTCTCATCCTAACAAATCCCTGAATTGTGCAAGTGTGAGGATACTGTTTTCAAGCCAAAGAATAATCACACCCAATATTGATTTGATTTAGATTTTTCTTCTGTTCACTCAGTTTGCATTTTGTAAATCGATAAAAATAAACAATCAAAAATATTTTTGGAAGCATTCCTAATTTACAGCATTTTTGCACAACTGCCTATATTTTTGCTTACTTACATGTGTATATACATATACATATATGTATATATACATACACACACATATATATAGTGTATATGTGTATATTGTGCGTGTGTGTGTATACACATACATACATACATGCAATATTAAATACAGCAATTTCTTTTTTATCTTTTTTAATCAAGTAAAAAAGAAAAAGAACTCAAATAAATAAAAGAACTCAAATATTTTTAAAGAAAAAAGAAAAGAAAACACCTGAACACAATTATGGCAAAAGACCGAAATATGCATTATGATGTCACATTGCAAATCATGCCTTTTTTATATTACACCTGATGATATCACATCTTAATATCATGATGCGTGTGACTACCACCCCTTGTCCCCATCATGCAGGTACATCTGCAAACAGATCTCATCCCCTAACTCAGAAAAAAGTACACTTCAGCTAGTGATAGACTGCAACCTCAGGATGTGACTCTCCTGTTGGGAACATCAAGTGTTACAATTATATCTGAATGATAAGCTAATTATCAATCATAATTAACACATGTTTATTAGCAGGCCTGAGGTGGCAGCCTCTAAAAGCCTGCTTCCCTTTTGGTCAAAGGGTGTCTGAGGAGGATGCAACGTGTTTTCCCCAGAAGGGCCTCTTCCCAAGGGAAGGAATCAATTGTCCATGCTGCTTTCCCAGATATATATTTGCTCCTGGAAATAGGAGGCGTGTTTCTATGGGATCAGCAGGGTTTTCCTTAAGGCTGGACCACACCAGAGCAAGGCCCTTCCTCTGCCACTTCTGCTCTGAAGACACTTACAGCAATATAGTTATTTTATTAAAGATGAAACGTTTTGCTCCAATGAACACAAGGCAGCACACACAAAAATTCTCCCTTATTTATTTCCACAATTAGTTGGAATGGGCTGAGAGTCAGTGATATATGAGAAAAGCTCATTCAATGAGATTCATGGATGTCTGTAGGTTCTTGCTGTCTTTTTGAATACATCTGAGCTTATCTAGTTCTCCTAGAGAATATCACCCATTTAGATTATTTCATTGGCACCCCCCCTCCCCCAAAAAGGCTACTGCATCTGCAGTCTGTGTGAAGAGAGAGTTAAGACTTGGCCTTGTTTACCCAGCTTGCAACACAATGCATTACCAGCAGCATCACCTTTCCTCTCCATTCCGGGAACCAGCTGGGATCTAGGAGCATTTACCTCCCCTTTCTGACCTTCACTGAAATTGGGAAAGAGTGGACACTCAAAGTGGACACTGAGCAGAGGGTCACTTTACTGGCATGCTGCTAAACATTATTAAGAGGCACAGAACTTTGATCATTTTTCCCTTTGCTTTGGAGTCATGACAGTAGGCCTTCCCTCTAAGAATTTACAATGAAAAGGAGCACGTGGCTCTGAACTTTAGAGGGAAAACTAATTCTATTGATCAGATTTCAAGATTAATGGCATTTCCTCTTGCTTTAATATCCCCTTGTTGCTATTGTTGTGCTGATATGCAAATAATCAAATATATTGTGCAAGATTGCCCACTTCATGCATCCTGTGGTTCCTAGAAGATCTACACAAAGCAAGGGCAGATTGCCTGGGTAGCTGAGTTGAACATGACTGTCATACCCTTGTTAGAAGTTTTATATATAATTATGTGGGTTCTGTCTCTGTCTCATGACTCTTCTGTCATGTTCTTATCATCATTACAAATAAATAAATGCTTTGATAATTAACAGTTTTATGCAAATTCATTGACAGCCAGCCAGTTTCTTTTATTGACTTTTACTGATTGCCTTACCTTTACCTTTATTTCGATTTTTATACCGCCCCCTCTCCCCAAAGGGACTTGGGGCGGTGTACAGTCAAATAAAACAGATAAAATGGAATACAACATACAAACATAAAAAAATAGAAGAGGAGGTAATACAACACTGTACAAGGTAAAGTAGATTAAAAACAGTATATCGACAATCCTAAAAAATACCCAATTAAAATTACCCAATTAAAATATATCTGCCAGAGGTTATAATAAGATTATGAATGGTCCAGGCCGGCTAAACGGAACAGGTGAGTCTTCAGTTTTCGTCGAAAGGAGAGAAAGTCGGTGGTGGTTCTGATATCGGGGGGGAGGTCATTCCAGAGTCTTGGGCCCATCACAGAGAAGGCTCTACTCCTAGGTGCCGCCCGTTGGCATTGCTTAGTGGACGGCACCCGGAGGAGCCCCTCCCTGTGAGAGCGAATCGGTCGCAGGGAAGTGTGTGGTAGGATGCGATCCCGCAAGTACCTAGGTCCTGAGCCATGGAGCGCTTTAAAGATGGTGATTAACACCTTGAAACGCACTCGAAAGACTACAGGCAGCCAGTGCAGCTCGCGCAGGAGCGGTGTTACGTGGGAGTACCTAGTACTCCCCAAAATAGCCCGCGCAGCTGCGTTCTGGACTAGCTGCAGTCTTCGAGCGCGTCCCAAGGGAAGCCCCATGTAGAGGGCATTGCAGTAGTCCAGCCGAGACGTCACCAGTGCATGAGTGACCGTGCGTAGGGCATCCCGGTCCAGTAGGGGGCGCAATTGGCACACCAGGCGAACCTGATGGAACGCCCCCCTTGCCACGGCTGCCACATGGTCATCCATTGACAGCCGGGCATCTAGGAGGACGCCCAAATTGCGCGCCCGTTCCACAGGGGGCAATTGCTCGCCCCCTATGGTCAGCGATGGAATCAACTGACTGAACCGGGGTGCCGGTAGCCACAGCCACTCAGTCTTGGAGGGGTTGAGCTTGAGTCTGTTGTCCCCCATCCAGACCCCGACGGCTTCCAAACACCGGGTCATCACCTCGACAGCCTCGTTGGGGTGGTCTGGGGTGGAAATGTACAGCTGCGTATCATCAGCGTACAGATGATACTCCACCCCAAAACCACGGATGATCTCCCCCAGCGGCTTCACATATGCGTTGAACAGAAGGGGCGAGAGGACCGACCCCTGAGGCACCCCACAAGTGAGTGGCCTCAGAGTCGACCTCTGCCCCCCTGCCAACACACATTGCGTCCGGTCGGAGAGGTAGGAGCCGAACCACCGCAAAACGGTGCCTCCAACTCCCATCCCCCCCAGCCGGCGCAATAGGATACCATGGTTGATGGTATCAAAAGCCGCCGAGAGATCTAATAGGACCAGGATAGAGGAACAACCCCTATCTCTGGCCCTCCAGAGATCATCGACCAACGCGACCAAGGCCGTCTCCGTGCTGTATCCGGGCCGGAAGCCGGACTGGCGTGGGTCTAGATATTCGGATTCCTCAAGGTGTCGTGGAAACTGCTGTGCCACCACATTCTCTACAACCTTCACTAAAAAGGGAAGGTTGGAGACTGGACGATAATTAGCTAGCTCCATCGGGTCAAGGGAAGGCCTCTTGAGTAAGGGCCTCACCACTGCCTCTTTCAAGGCAGCAGGAAAGGACCCCTCGCTCAAAGAGGCATTCACCAGGCCCAGTAGCCAGCCTTGTGTCACTTCCCAGGATGCCAGTACCAACCAGGAGGGACACGGGTCCATTAAACATGTGGTTGGTCGCAGCCGTCCACGCAACCTATCCAAATCCTCGGGGGCAACCGCCGCAAACTCCAACCAGAGTGGTCTCACAAGACTCACTGTTGGCGGCTCCTCTGGTCCACTGAAGGGGGCCCATCTGCTCTGGATCTGAGCGATTTTGTCCTGCCGATATTCCCCAAACTCCTCTGCTCTGCCCTGTAAAGGGGCTTCCCGCGTCCTCTGTGATAAGAGAGAGCGGGTCACCCGGAACAGGGGGGCAGGGCGGTTATCTGCGGACGCAATAAGAGTGGCACAATGTCTGCGTTTGGCCACTCTTAATGCCACAAGGTAAGTCCGTAAATAGGCTCTTACTTGTGTTCGGTCAGATTCAGAGCGTGAGGACCTCCATCTGCCCTCTAGGCGTCTCCTATGGCACTTCATCACCCTCAGGTCCTCAGTAAACCAAGGAGCCCGGGTGGGTCGTCGCCGCAGGAGAGGCCGCAAAGGCGCAACTCGGTCCAGGGCCCCAGCGGCCGCCCTATTCCAGGCGGCCACTAGGTTCTCGGAGCGAGAGCGGGTCAGGGCTACAGGGAGAGTAGTTATTTGCATAGGTGTTGTTTCAATGCAATAAAGATTCCAGTTGCTATGGGACTCCAAAGCCAAAAAGACTTTGAAGTATGAACTTGTCAAATGATAAGAAAATTCTGCAGAAATTCTAGAGAAATCACTACTGGTTACCTGAAAAGAACTGAGAAGCTGCTGCTCAGATTTCTAATGTTCAATCTGAGCAACAAAATCCATTCCCATAATTCTCATGGCTAAAAATCTCACATAACAACAGTCCACTTTGTCAGGGGAAATTTCACCCTGTGCTAATGAGGTCTAGAATCGACGGCTTTCCAAACAGCATATCTTCAGAAAAAGCGAAAATAAAAACCCAAGAACATGTTCTAATGAAAACAAAAGTTTTAATATGAAAATAAGAAAATAAACAAATTTATCTAATTGTTACATTTTGGCAAGAGCAATTGTCGTCTACCTTCTTGGCAGACGAACAGAAGATCAAAAGGTAAAGAAGTCTCTGGAATGTGTGATGTATATGAAACGTGTTAAGAAGCATGCGCAGTAAATCATTGCTGATCAGGGCCTATGACCTGCGCAGTAATTATACAGTTCAGCTAGCAAACAATTAACGCAGTGACACCCCTTCTTTTGCTAGTTGGGCTGATGTCATCAAATCATCATATAAGGCACATCTTCTTTTGCAGATACTCATGTGCTGCTGGAGGTGGTTTGTTGAGCACATCAGCAATCTGATCATGTGTAGAAACATATTGCAATTTAACAAAACCTTGCTTAACTATTTGCTTTGTGTTTTGATAATGAATGTCAATGTGTCTGGACCTAGAACCTGTGAAATGTGACTCAGAAATATAAACCACCGATTCATTATCTTCCATCACGGTGATTAGTCAAATCGGACGTGTCCAGATATCTGTGATCAAAGCATCAAACCACGTTAGAGAATTATATGCATCTGAAACACAAGCATATTCATCTTCAGTAGATGAACACGAAACAAAACTCTGTTTTCTCACTTGCCAGTAAAAAGGAGATCCATTCAGGAACATCATGTAACCAGAAGTACGTTTGCGTGATTTCTTATCACTTGCCCAATCAGAATCAGCATAACAACATAACTTTGCATGATCAGTATGTGTTGGTTCTAGCAATAACTTCATGTGTTTAGTGTGTTTCAGGTATTTCAATAACTTCTTAATGCATGCCCAATGAAATTGTGTTGCTTTACCTACGTGTCGTGATAAAAGATTAACACTAAGTGCAATGTCGGGTCTGGTCCAACTACTAATGTATAACAGTGACCCAATGACTGAACGATAAAGTGTTTGATCCTCGAACTCAGGACTTGGTTCATGTGTTAAGTTGTGAAAATCTGTTTGCATGGGTGTCTTTGTTGTGTTAGCATCTTTCATGTTGCAATGATGCAAAATGTGGTCAATTTTCTCCTCTTGTGAAAGACTAAACCCCTTCTGTGTTTTTTCAATCTGAACACCTAAATAAGTGCTAATGTGTCCTAAAGATTTCAATGTGAAGTATCTCTGCAAACTTTTAGCAAAAATCTCACTCATTTTCTTATTTGGACCAATATAAACAATATCATCAACATAAACAAGAATTATCTCATATGCATTGTTAGATCTTTTTGTGAACACGCATTCATCAGTTTCAGACTTAATAAAGCCCATTGAATTTAGTTTGTCAGTAAGACATAAATACCACATTAAACCTGACTGTTTCAGACCATAAAGACTTTTGTTTAGGAACCAGGTATCCCCTTCTTGCTTTCGGAATCCTGGAGGGCTTCTCACGTAGATCTCTTCATCTAGGTCTGCATGTAGATAAGCTGTGTCCACATCAAATTGGAAAACTTCTAAACCAAGAATAGTTGCAGTGGTTAAAGCAATTTTTACGCTTTCAGTTCTGACTGTTGGTGAGTAAGTGTTTGTGTAGTCCTCAGGATAACGTTGAGCGAAACCCTGAGCTACAAGTCTGGCTTTGTATAAAGACTCACCATTCGGTTTCTTCTTGATTCTGTAGACCCATCGAGTGCCAATGACTTTCTTGTTTGCTGGAGGTTTTGCAGGTGTAAATACATTAAGTTTCTTTAAACTGTCCATTTCATCCTGCATTGCATCATACCATTTGTCTTGCTCCGAATCAGGAAGCTGCTTGATTTGTGTGAACGTATCAGGTGGAAGTGTAACATTGCAAATCAAAGGCAAGGTGTTTTTGTCAGTTGCCACAAATATCGTTGTGGAGGGATTCCTTTTGTGACCCTCTTGGAACGTCTCGGAAGAACAGTCCATTCTTCTTCATCTTCTTTGTCCTCGTCCTCACGTTCATCGCTAGCATCAGCATCCGCAGCTTGCGAAGATGGAACATCAGGTTGTGAAGAACTGATAGAAGGAATATCTGCCTGTAAATTGTCATCAGGCTGTGTGGCATCTGCAACATAATCTCTAGGAAAATAAACTCCAGGATCATTAGAATGAATTCTGGACCAGCCAATATCTTCCTCAAAATTAGCAGATTGTGAAATGACAATTACATGTTTAGGATCAATAAATTTGCTCCATTTTGAGTTATCATCAATACCCATAAATCTCAGTCTCTTTGCTACTGGACCTCCCTTTCTTCTTTGAGATAAGGGAATGTTCACCATAGCGTATGAACCAAAAATGTGGGGGTTCTTGAGATCAGGCTTGTAGCCATACATCATGTAGAAAGGAGTTTGATTGATTACACTGCTCCAAGTACGGTTGACAATATAATTTGCATATTTGATTGCTTCACCCCAATATATGCTACCGAGATTGGCATCTTCTAGGAGACAATGCATCATGGTTTGTAGAACTCCTTGACTTCTTTCTACGACTCAGTTATGAGCCAGTGTATATGGAGCGGATGTCTGATGAAGAATTCCATTCTTACGCATCCAGTCCTGGAAATGCTGAGAAATGAATTCTGCACCATGGTCACTCTGGATTCTGGCGATGCGAACTTGGTATTGTGTAGAAACAAAAGTTGCAAAGTCTTTAAAGATCTGAAAGGTCTCAGATTTCTCTCTCATAGGATATACAAATCCATATCTAGAATGATTATCTACAATTGTTAGAAAATACTTTCTACCACCAAATGATGGTGTGAAAGGACCCACTATGTCAGTGTGTACCAAATCAAAAATGCGTGTTGATAGGCGTGTAGCGTGTTTGGGAATTGCAGCTGCCTTGGATTTAGCTTTCCTGCAAACGGCACAATCCAAAAACACCTTACACCCCTTTAGATCCAAACCTTTTGCGAACTCCGGCATCTTTCTAAGAACACGGAAACTGGCGTGCCCCAATCTTCTATGCCACTTGTGGATACACCTGGAATGCAAAGGTTTACCAGTTAGTGAATTTTCAACATTAACAGTTTCATGAGGAACCTCAGGCTTGCTCTGAGCAATCTGCTTCTGTTTTCTCTGTTTGTTGGCTTTAGGAGCCTTTGGAACAGTAACAGGTTCTCTCTCTGGACCAACTCTCTCTGGGCTTGTGCTGTTCATTTTTGGAGTTTGCATACTTGCCTGTGCTTTTGGCTTTAAGTAATAAACACCACCAATCAGCATGGTTTCAGCAACAATATCTCCATCTTTAACTACGTAACTTGCTTTTTCGAGGTGGTGAACCTGGAACTTTAACTCTCTAGACAAATGACTTTGACTAAGTAAATTACTGGTTGCTGAAGGTATGTAATAAATATCAGGGATGAATGTATTGAGCTCTTCAATGTAAACAGTTCCTTTTCCCATAACCTTGCAAGTGTGGTTGGAGAAGGAGTACAATTCTCGATATTCGGGCTCTGGCTCACCCATCTCTGTGAAAAGTTCCTTTCTGTAGGTAACGTGCACAGCTGTGCCACTATCTAAAGTCCACAAAAGATGTCTGTCGTACTTTGGATCAGGTTGTGGAACGTTGGTTATGGCCAATGTTGCGAGTGAAGCTTGTGGATCACGCCTTGGACCACGACGACCTTGTCTTCCGCCTCTACCTCTGCCTCTGGAGTCTGTTCCTCTGGGCTGGTATGTGACGGGAGCTGGAACTTGTTGGGGACAATCCCGGGTGTCATGTCTCATACGGTTGCAGATGTAGCATCCTTGGAGCGTAGCCTCTTCCTCGGAAGAGACGTATAGCTGGAGCTTTTGATGCTGGGGGTCGTTGCAGTTGTGGTGTAGCTAATTTGATAGCTTCCTCCTCAATTAAAAGTCTGCATATATGATTAACTGTGCGTTGAGCAATAGGCACGTAGTTAATCTTTGCAATGGCATCTTTCCATTCATAATTCAATGAGTTAATGCTGCTGCTGCTGATCATTTGGATATCATCAATAACATGGCCACTTTCTCTCAATTCACTTCTCATTCTTTTCAGTTTGGTCAAATATCCACCAATTTGTTCACCAGGTTTCAACTTCGAACCATGGAACTCAGACATGAGCAAACATGAAGATTCAATTGAAATGGGCCTGTAGCAATCTTCCAAAATAGTCCAAATTTGTTGGGCTGTTGCATCAGGTGGAAATGTAACCTGCAATTCAGTATCCATGGACATCAACAATGTTGTGCAAGCCCTAGTCTCTAGGTCTCTTATTGCAGGAGTCCATGGTTGGGCAGGAGGATTTAGCACCATGCAATGGGTACCTTCTCTGTGAAGCAAGAGTGCAATCTCACTGACCCAGGCTTTATAATTCTGTCCTGACTCCTTTAATTTTGACTCACCAGTCAAAGGAGTGACAGAAAATGCCTGTTGAGGGATATGCATTTGAACAACTTGCTGTGCAGGTTGAAAAGCTGGTACTGGCGCTGGCATTTGCCTTTGGTTTTGCCTTGTTCCATCTAGGGAAAAACCAACACCACCAGGGGGAGTTGAAGATTTAACCTTTGGAGGCATTTGCATCGTTGCTTGATCATCTGGACGACTTATAGATAGGTCTGTCCAAGTCTGTTGTAATTCCTTTAATTGTTGCTCTAATAAATTTTCGGCATGAGATGGCAGTGCAGCTTCACTTCTTGGCTGCAAAATTTTTGCATGCGTGGCATAAGTAGTAGAATAGAGGAGATCACGTGACCTCGGTGATGTGTACATATCTCTCTGTTCTGATTCGCCTGACACTTTTTTTACCAGGGTGTGTGTCTTAGGCTGTGGAGAAGGAGACACGATGGCGTCCTCAGACATTTTGGAAATGGGGAAACCCCTCCTACTTGCCTCTAGTCTTTCATAGTGTTTTCTAGCTTGAAAAACCTGTTTTTCAAAAAAGTCTATCTGGTCACGATAGCTTTTCATATCTTCCCCAGGGCCTGAGAAGGATTCATAAGTTTCACTTTCTGCGTGGGGGTGATTTTTCTCTGCCGGCCATTGCTGCGAGAGGTTTGGCCAGACATCAATTGTTTCATAATCTCCAAGAGTTTGGGAGTGAATTTGCGCTGGCAACGTGGAACGCTTTGGTTTAGCCCCGAGCGTTTCATAATCTCTTGGAGATATTTGGGAACGTGCAAAATCAGAAGGAAAAATGACTGACCTCTGTCTTGGAACGGTTCCCTCCTGTTGAAAAGTTTCCCCCACAGCAGATTCTTCTTTTGGCCCGGCTGTTGAAGAAATTTGGTGCTTTGGAAGCCAGCTTGAGAAATCCTCCACTTTTGTGTCAGAGGGAAGGGATCCCTCAGAATGTGCCTCATCTTTGACTTTTTTCTTTTTCTTCCTTGGCATGGTTAGAAAGTTTATTTTAAGCGTACCTCAGTAGCTATAATTTATTCTTTCTAATTAGCCTGGTCGCTTATTTTTTGAAGATAACTTGGAAGGAAAAGCCATAAATTAGGACCATCCTTTCTGCTGCCATTTGTTGTCAGGGGAAATTTCACCCTGAGCTAATGAGGTCTAGAATCGACGGCTTTCCAAACAGCATATCTTCAGAAAAAGCGAAAATAAAAACCCGAGAACATGTTCTAATGAAAACAAAACTTTTAATATGAAAATAAGAAAATAAACAAATCTATCTAATTGTTACATTTTGGCAAGAGCAATTGGCGTCTACCTTCTTGGCAGATGAACAGAAGATGAAAAGGTAAAGAAGTCTCTGGAATGTGTGATGTATATGAAACGTGTTAAGAAGCATGCACAGTAAATCATTGCTGATAAGGGCCTATGACCTGCACAGTAATTATTCAGTTCAGCTAGCAAACAATTAACGCAGTGACACACTTTCTGTCATTTTACCCTGGCAATTCACTGCACTTTATTTAAATTTGTTCTGACATTCAAACCTTAATACCAAGCTTAAGTTTTAAGATTTTCAATAACCAAAGCCTGTATTCTAAATCTACTTTAGTTTCAGGTTTAAGATGACATACACGTAGTCCACAACTTACAACCTTTCATTTAGTGACTGGAGAGGGAGGGAGGGAGGGATGGAGAAAGAGAGAGAGAGAGAGAGAGAGAGAGAGAGAGAGAGAGAGAGAGAGAGAGAGAGAGAGATATGAATGGCTTCCAGTGCTGGAGAGGATGGGGAAGGGAAGTGGCCAGGCTGACACTCCCTTTCATTGGGGCATATGGAGCAAGACGGGGCTTCTCTTGCCATCTTTTCTACCCTCCCCTGGCATGGCAGGGCTTCCTGCCCCTCACGTAGCCACCCCCCCTTTATCGATGCAATTTGGGGGTGGCAGATGGGGAGGGGTGGGGTGGGGGAGGAAGGCAATTCAGCCGGTTTGTCAAACTCCAGAAAAAATTAGCTACCAGTTCTACCAAACTGGTATGAACCTGCTGAATCCCACCGCTGCATACCCAGTTCCTGCAACCGTTCTTTATATGTTTTAGTCTCTAGGCCTTTAATCATCCTAGTTGCTCTTCTCTGCACTTTTTCTAAAGTCTCACTATCTTTTTTGTAATGTGGTGACCAAATCTGGATTCATTCCAGGTGTGGTCCAACTAAGATTTTATAAAGTGATACTAATACTTACGTGATTTTAATTCTTCGTCTCTGTTTATATAATCAAGGATTGTATTAGATCACCAAATCTTAAAGACTATGCAGATGGTTTGGAAGGGGTTAGTAGCAAAGCTAGTGTTGATATTGTAGAAATTAATGAAACTGAAAATTACAATGATGTTATTGAAGGGATGTGACTATCCAGCTAAAGTTGTTTCTCTGACATTCTAAGACTTAGATGTCTGAGTGATATCAGGATCTTCTTTTGATGGAAATTCCAGATTGGGTGATAAATCCATTTTCAGATACTGAGGAAGATGGGGTAGTGGAGGAACAACTCATAGAGCTGCAAAATGACATTGAACTGAAGCCAAAGTTTAAGAAATCGTACCAAGAGTTTTGGTTACAGAAAGAAATTTCTGATCGCTATCCTGCACTATGAACAGTGGTTAGGAAGCTCCTTGTTGCATTTCCAACATCATATTTGGTGGAACGTGGCTTCAGTGTGGTCATCCAACTTCTCCCCAAGCAAAGAAACCGACTCCAGATTACTGAACATGGTGATTTAAGACTCCTGCTAAGTGACATAAAACCAGACATTGGGAAACTGGTATCACTTTATCAAGCCCATCCATCACATTAAGAATTTACTGAACAGTGAAGCAGGTACTAAATTTTACTGAGTTTACTAAGTTACTAGTTACTAAGGTTCTTGATAAAGGACTATCAGATTTTGAAAACCTGGTATCACTGGATCATGTTCAACAATTTTGTTGAATTAACATTAACTAAAAAGGTTTTTAAATTGGATTTTGAATAAATGTGCAATTGTTGCAGTTTTGAATTTTACTGTTACTATCTTCCTTCCATCATGCAAACCACACAGTCACATGACCCCCCAGCCATGCCCACCAAGCCACGCCCACAGAACTGGTAGTAAAAAAAATGAATTCCACCACTGGGTGGGGGGCACTGAGGATCAGTTTGTAGCACCAAGGGGGCGGCGGACTGAAAAAGTTTGGGAACCACTGTTCTATTGCTTGCATTATATTGAATTCCAGTATGATATGGTCACTCTCACCCAAGGTTCCTGCAGTTTCAACTCCCACTATCACTACTTCTCTATTCGTAAGAATTAAGTCCAATATGTTCCCTCTAGTTCCCTCCCCTACCTTTTGGACAACAAAGTTATCAGATAGGTTGGTCAGGAACCTATTCAATTTCTCACTTGGTGCAAAATTAGTCTTCCAGTTTATGTCACATTAATTGAAGTCCCCCATTACTATTGAAGTATGTTTCCTACAAATATTTGTTACTTGGTTAACAAAAGTACATCTTTTTTTTTTGCTTGGTTGTAGTATACACCTATGGCAATGTTATTCTTTTTTTCTTTTATATTGATCCATATGCATTCTAGGAGGTTTTCATCTTTGTAGCAATATAGTGGTCCTTTATATACAATAGAACTTTTATGGGGTGTCAGATCCCTAAAAGCAATACTGCCATTCAATTGAGAGAAGGCTGGATTTAATTCATTAGTATTGCCTGTGACAACTGGTATTTTATAACTTGTATCCTGGCGAAGCACCCTAAAAGTTGTATCCTGGCGAAGCACCCTGAAACTTCTTGGGAAATGTATGGGAGGGATGGCCATGTGGGTTGTGTCACTTTGATAGCCAATGGAAGATAGCCATGGGAATGTATGCTTATCCGTTTCTCAGGACAGCTGATAAAATAACATTTTAACACCTGCAGATTGGCTAAATCTGCATCTGACGAAAGGGAGGGGTCTCTACTGATTTAATTCTACTTGTCTTGCCTAAGGGTATTCAGATGCTGCTTTGAATCCATTGTCGTCACTTCTGCTTAATAAAATTTTCCTTTTGAAATACTTCATTTCAAGAGTCTTCACTTTCTCAAGTTAGGAGGAGATGCAATCCTTACATAGGGTCTGGTTTATAAAAGACTACAAGTTTATGTTAGGGTCTCCAACTTCACCTGGACAGCTGTTGCACACTTCCTTGACAATCTTAATACATCTTTTTTAAAAAAAGCTTCTCGAAAAAAGGTATCTGTAGACTGTGATCCTCCTTTATTAATACTAAACTGGCTCTAAAATAAATATTTATCATTTTTATACATTATATATAACTGTGAAGAACATTAAAGAGGGGATAGCTGCAATCAATATTCAACATTTCTTTTATGACCTAGATATGAACTTGTGATGCAATTTGTAATGGATGGAAAGCTGTATGCATGGGAGAGTTATATATGTGCATGCCTTTGCAATTTGCAGGAAATGACAAAGCACTTTGAGTATTGCCTTGGGTGGAAACTCAACAAAATGCAGAGATCTCTATCTATTCTGGTTAATGGGATAAAATTACAAGGAAGTAAATTTATATTCTGCATTGTGTGGAGCTGTGCCACCTAATCCTCTCCCTCAACTTTATTAATCCCAGTTAATATTGATCCACTAACACATTCATCCATCACTAAAACAGTACTTTATAATTTTCTCTGAGAACTTCAATTAATAAAAGGATCAGACAAACAAAAAAAGAATAATCCTGAAATATCACTGCTTATTAACAATCAACAGGATACCAAAGTAATAACTCAATGATTTATTTTATGTAGAAACAATTTTGAAAAGCAGAGCAAAATGATAAAAAACTAAAAAAATCAAGAGGCAAAATAACATATATGTATTGGCTCAAAAATCTGTCTTCTGAGAATTTTCTTCCTATCATTGATTCTTCTAAATTTTAAGTAGGACAGCCAAAAATTGTCAGTGTGTTGGACAATTGAGCAAAGTCATCGCACAAACTCTGGAATTCATCATCCTGGCATTCATCTTCATTTGGCCATCTCTCAATCCAGGTGTTCTTTGTAATGAGGTAGGAAAAACTGGAAAGAGAAACAGGATAGTTAAAAACAGCCCTGCAGAGAAATTAGTTCAACTGTCTCCAGTTGGAATAATGTGCTGGACTTGGATTGAATCCAAATATAGTTTTTAAACATTTCATCCTATGAATATGACATTTTAATTTTTATTTCGTTTTTAGGGGGAGAAAAGAAACTTTTCTTTTTCCTTAAAATCTGAATCCTGAAACAACTGAATTCTAGAAAATTCAAATGGCTCCTGCCGTAAAACATGATTGCTACAACAATGGAAAAATACACCCTTGTGTGTTGCAAGATTTGGCAGTATACAGTACAGATATGATGAATGAATGAATTCAATTATAAATCAGTTCTATCTCATAGATTGCTTCTCCCCAGTCTAAGACTTTACACATTTCAGTTGACATAAATAGCAGAAAATTGGATCTGAATGCTAAAGGTGTATGCCGTCAAGAAAAATTTAGAAGTATGTTTGTGGAACCCAAACGGAATGAAAAGAATGGCTCCCAGCTAGAACTTCTCAAAATCAACCAGACAAGGAGAATAAGAGATGCATCAGGCTTGTGATAGTTAAGACAATCCTAAATTCAGGGAGACTTTAAGAAGTTTGAAAAAGTGTGAACAATCCTTATGTTGCTTTGAAAGGTTAAATCACCCAAGCAGTATTTTGATTTTCTTCAGGAAAATCAGTATCAACCTTAATCTTTCCAAAAGCACCTAAAGCACAAGGTACACGTTCCTAAGGATACAGTGATAATCTATCAATTTTCTTTCGTGTATATATTTGAGTGCATAGAAAAGAACAACTAGATGCAACCATCCCCCTATTGAACTATCTGTAAAAACAATGGTGGAAATAATTCAGCACAAAGTGAAAGGAAATGATTGGACTAGTAGGTCTGGGCTGCAAAAATTTGGGCAACCACTACTAGACAGTAACAAAGACATGCAGACAACTTTTATTCTTTGCTGAGTGAAATGTATAGATTCTTGCAGGCCTGAACTGGAGGAACTGGGAAATTTGTGGTTGTGATAGAAAAGACTCATCCAGGCAAGCACAGCTGTTCAGCAGGACATAGAGCATATGGGCTGTGTGGCTTGAAGCATCTGGGCAACAGCATTAGATATTCCCAGAGAGATTTTGTTGGGCAGATGGTGCTATCCATACACGAAGGAATCTAAAAATCCTAGTTAAGGTTATTCCACAGTCTTCCCTACAATGTTATACATAACCTACACAAGTGGCATCCAATACATCTGAAGACGAATGGCTATTTTGATATTAAAAGATTCAGGTTATGATTGCTCTCAAAGATGTAATACAACATTCTAGGGTACTGTAAATATATTGTTAGGGGTTCTGTGGATTTGATAGCAGCAAAAGTCTATAAAGGTTTAGAAAATTAAAAAAATAGTGAAATACGTACTCATCTTTCATGGGCCACAGGTCACTGCTGAGACCCCAGATCAGATAATCATTGTCCAGCTTCAGATTCAGAGCCTCCTGGCATTTCCTTTGACTTACATACTGGCGGGCCTTTGCTTGTGGAGTTCGGTCAGTGCCTGCAGAAATTAGATAGAATCTGAATAAATATTTCAAAAGGGACATAGTCTTACATTGGAAAGTTATGTTAAGTGACCAGAGAAGAAGGAATAGATGCATTTAGTGGGTGCATTGGCCCTTTCTTCAACTTCTGTTGGTCCATATTTATCACCTTGGGGCAAACAAACCATCTTCTCAGCTCTACCTTTTTCCTCAGAGAGGCAACACAGATACTGCAGCACCTGACCCTGAAAAACCAGTTCCCTATCTCAGTACTGGAGCCCTTTTCAGGCTAACCTCATCTGTCTGTGGATCATCCGGGGAAGATTCCTATCAACAGAAGTGAAAGGAAGACCACTTTTGCAGAGGGAAGGAGGCCCATTGACAGCCCCCCCCCCCTACAACAGATCCTTCTCACACTGGTTGGCGGATCTTCTGATTCACTGGAGCAGATTGATCAGGATACAGAAAACTGGTAGAAAGCTAAAAATGGCTCCTTCCTCTTTTTCTGATGTAACTCATCCCTAGCTCCTCATCCTCATGGACAAAATCCTTATTTGAAACAGAAACATCCTGTTTAGAAAAACCCTACGGTGAGCTTGAATTACAGTGATAATGATGAGGAGTAAGATGTTTCCCTTCTTTAAAACACAGAAAAAGAGTGGAGAGATCAGTTTAAAGGCAGGCTCCTCTTACAAGCAAGAGTTCACCAGACCTCCACCTGTTTCGGCATCCTTACTGTAACCAGAAGCTTTACAAGGGAGACTTTGTTTTAAGAAAGCAGACTGAAATCCCCTTATTCCTTTTGATAATTCATGAATGAGGGAAGTTTGAAGGAATTACTGAAATGCATTTGTGAGGATGATGAATCCCAAAGTGTTACCAAAAAACCTGGGAAATATTCAATCATGCGCATTTTGAGAGAACTTCTACCTGACTGCCAATGGGAAATACGGCACTTTACTGTTCCATAGATATGTGAACTTCTGTGAAATAAAATATGTCCTACTGACAAACTTGAGACATAAGGTTTTTAAAGGCTGCCCTCTTTTACATTTTTAGAGAACTATAGCATTCTCAATCCTGAAAAATTCTGGGAAACACTTAAGATGAAAATTCAGCAGGTAGGTGAAGTTATCCCAATATCTCAATAACTCCCATGCCATTGGCCTTCTCTAGAAAGCTTCAAGACCTGGCTTCAAGCCCTTTCTGATACGTTTAGGGGTATGGATGATATCAGCTGGATTCAGCAGGATCTGTTTTTGCTCTTTATTCTTTTTTCCTATTCCTTTAGTAATTTTACTATATTGCATTTATTATTTTGTTTGATTTTACTATACATTGCTCAGAATTAAAGAAGACTGGGGTGGCACTTAAATTGAATAAATTAAATCAAATCAAATTAAATAGATTAAAAAAAGGTTTGTTTTAAGGGGAAATTCTTACCTCCTTTAATAACTTCTAGAACTTTCATGACATAGATGTCATTACCATCTTTTTCTTCTATTCGAAGCAGCTTGGTTTTGTAGACTTTTAAGAACAAAGACAGAAACAATACTCATTAAGACAGCTGATTATTTATTCACCATGACTGGCATAATCAGAGAGGCACAGGTGCTGCTAATTGTCTGTGGAGATTCCCAACCATCCAGGTCCCAAAGGTGATTTTCCAAAAGGCAACTGGATTTCCTGTCTTACCAAGAAAGTCCAGCTGCCTTTTGGAAAAGCACCTTTGGGACAGGCACTGCTAACCTTTCCACCTAGACTATGGGCACTTCCAGGCTGGATCCTTGTGGCAGTCAGAATCCTCCAAGTGAGGCCGCTGAGTACTAGCTCCACTGTGTGGGGTTCATGGATGCAAGTTGTGTATTTTCTCTTGAGGTGCCCTGGTTCTATGAGTGTGATGCTATTATCAGTCATGTGAGGTAGTCCAGACAGGACCTATGGCCAGATGGACTAAAATTACTTTCCTTTCCCTTTTACAGCCCAAGAAACTAGGAAGGGTTTTTGGGGAGACATTTGCCCCACTTGAATTCCTTTTGTGTAGGCTAAGCTGCCCCTTGTCTAGCCATCTCCCAAGGCCATTCCCAGATACCATTACAGGTTTGTTGGACTGACCTTGGGAGACAAGAGGAAGATCCGCAGCCTACCTAGGCAACGGTTTGATGAGAGGCAGGTCAGTCTTTGTGTTTCAGAGGAGACCCTCCCTAGTTTTCCAGAGACTAGAAGAGGAGGATGGGAGAAATACTTCCAGTCTTCACGAATCTGTTTCATGTAACTTTATGCTAAAGATCCTGCTAATGTGCCTAGTTGCTCTTCCTGTCTGGACTATCTCAGAGGGCTAAGTTTCCAAGAAGTCCTTTCCCCATTTTGTGAAAACTTTCACCTCCCTCCATTTCACAGCACTGTAGTGCTTAAACTCTGAGTTCTGAAGTTGGGGCCATGCAGATTTGAGAGTGAAAACAGTGTGTGTGTAGAGCATGGAATTGCTTTCTGAATCTCGGTGTTTTGGCTCTTATTCATTGATCCAGATCTATTTCTAGGAGCCCTGAATTGTTATGCTACACTGGAGGGTCATATCATATCATAACATATCAACAAGCAGCACCAAAATTTATTATGAATAAATTCAAATTGGCTACTCCAAATCATGACTTCTTGATAATTGGAAGTAGACCATTAACAATGAAAGGCACCACTACATTATTAATAAGATTCTACAATATAAATACCATAATCCACATTTGGCTCGCAGGCTTTTTGAATTCGTAACTGAAGATCAATATTTTTCTGCTGGTTGAGCAAGGAACAGGTTTCTTCAAGAACGGAAAAGAGAAGACAGCATGTCATGAAATGATTATTGAGGTTGCATGTTCTCATTTAAAAGATATTGCTAGGGGAAAATATTCTAAATCTTCCCCAAATCTTCCATTTTGTTGCTCAGATACAAACTTTACTCATTAATTTCAGCATACCTTCTGCACATCGGCAGATGTTACCGTGACATATCCTATTGAGAAGGCCTGTTCCTTTATCTGGATGGTAGAACTTGGTACATTTTTCATCTAAAAGAAGAATTAAAAATTATGTCCATACATCACATTAGGAAGTCTAGGATGATTATAGTTATAATTATTTAGAAGAACAAAGAGTAACCCATTTTTTTCAAAGAGATTTCCAATTTGGGGCATGTCTGGCCTGACAATTCAATGGAAACTTATCAAGAATGTTGATTGGCTGATTGAGTTTTGTTAAGCATTTACCTGAGAAGCACAGAGCCCTACAATGCAATAAGAAAAGTAAGAGAAAATATCCCATTATATAATGGAGTTAGGAAGTTGGAAGATGGACATCTGCAGAATTCTGCTCCTTTTGTCAAATGGCATTGCATTGGAAGTTTTGGGCATGCATGCAATGCCACAATTAACATACAAAAGGGGTGGGACTTGTGGTGTTTTACTTTTGTCATTCGCATCCCCCTTGATGCCTCCTGTATATGGCACGTTTTGAAGGATTTAAAATAGACTATAGGTAGTCCTCAACTTATGACCACAATTGAGTCCTAAATTCTGGTCATAAGTCAGTGCTTTTGTAAGTTGAATCTTCACATGACTAGACTCAATTTTATAATCGTTTCAATTATGGTTGTTAACTGAGTTACTGCAGTTGTTATCTAATCACATGGACATTAAGCAAACCATGTAGTTGTAAGTCTGAATCCAGTTTATCAAAATGGAGGTTTTTTGGCAGAAGACTACCTGTATCCATGATTCTTATGGTCTAATAGAAAACCAATGCCTTCTAGTATTAAAGTCTCCAATTTTAGGGAGCTTCTGTGCAACATTACATATAATACCCTGGCTCTGGTAATACCAATACCAATACAGAGTATTATTATAGTCCTCACATAGTGATCACAATTGAGACTGACAACTTGGTCGCTAATCAGAAAATCATGTGACTACAATTGACCTTATGAACTTATTTCCCCTTCGGTTGTTAAGCAAAGAGATGCAGTTGCTACATGAAAAATAACACGACTGTAACTTACAATTTTACTTCGCACTTCCAAATTGTACAGTATTGTGGCAAACAAATATGTATGCTAGTTTCAAAGTAGCAATCACATAACTGAGGGATTCTACAATGGTTGTGAATGCAAGGATTGGTCACAAAGTTATTTTTTAGCACCATTATGCCTTTGAACAGTTGCAGTGTCCCATGGCCGTTGTGAGGACTACAGATGCCTTATAAGTGAGATTACAGGCCAATAGTTTTCCATTTTCACTGAAGTTAAGAAGAATGAGATCAAAATGGGGACAAATTGACCCTCCAGGTAAATTAGGTATCCTTAGGACGCAGCAAGAAATCTTAGGGTTGCGTCTATATGCAAAATCAGTGCAAATGCTTTGTTCAGCAGAATGTCTTGAATGAGCAAATCCTTTCCTGAAATTAAAGCACAATTCATTGATCTGTGCTGCCAACAAAACTGAATTAAGAACTGGGCATGGGTGATTCTCGGTTTTGGTTTTTCAACTTTGCAAAAATGATTGGTTGGATTGGAATTTTTTAAAAAACAGTTATTTTATATTTTAAACAGTTATTTAATATTTTATAAATGTGTATACATCTGGGGATTTCCCCCGCAAACAAATGTCTTTTTGGAATGTTGCCTACTGTGTGTGTGTGTGTGTGTGTGTGTGTGTGTGTAGCTGCACTGAAAATGCTATTCAGAAATAAAAATGATAATGAACTTTCAAAATACTAATTAGAATGGCAAAACTCTTCCTCAGCCATGATAAGCTCAGTTTCCCGAGTCTCAGTACCACTTTTCCCACCCTAAGATGAGCATCAGGTTGCCCACCAGACCAGAGCAAAACAGAACCTTGGTGTCACTGTGGCTTCAGAATGGAACAACTTGCCACACCCAATTTGCCATGGCCAACTTACTGCATCCAGCTCGCCACAGGACTACTCGCTGTGGGACAATTCAACAATTCAATTTAATTATTTCAAATAATTTAAACATTATTTTAATTTTTGTCATTCACATTTCATTTTGTCCCTCCTTTTGCATCTTTTCTTTAATGATTCTATTCTACCTTCTCTTTGATATTAGTGTAGCTTTTGCTCCGTGGCAAGTTGTGCTATGGTGAGTTGGCTGCAGTGAGTTGTCCTAGACCCCTCTAGCTTTGTTTTCTGCTCCTCAGGAGGCAAGCAAAGGAAGGTGCCAAAATACTGTACAGAGCTCTGTGTCAATAACTTTCAACGTTCTCAAGTGATTTACTCTTCACTTCAGCCTTTATAAAATGGGTATATTTCATAAAGTATCAATTATTGTTGGGCATTTTTCCCAAGTTTGCCAAGCTCCAGTATGTTGAGTTCCTTGGAAAGAGCCAATTTGGTCTAATGGTTAAGGCACCAGGCAAGAAAGAAGGAAACTGAGATCAGCTATGAAAGCCAGCTAGATGACCGTGGGCAAGTTGTTCCCTCTCAACCTGATTCACTTCACAGAGTGGTTGGTGTTGAGAAAGTAGGAGGATGAAGGAGTGTTCAATACGTCTGCCATTACCTAGATTGTAGTAGCTGTACACCTTGACTGATCCTGGCTGAATGAAGCCAACTTCAAAATGCTTGTGAATCTTAAATTCCAGGCATTCATCCTCAGAGTGGGAGACCTGGGATGGAGAGAGAAGATAATTTTGTGAGTGCTCATTTGCCCACGGAAGTAATAAGGATTTTTTAATATACTGTAAGTTCCATCTGTATAACCAGAGATGCAGTGGAGCAGGTGGAAAAGGATGCTGTATCTGCCAACCAGAAATGGTCAACATTCCATCAATTCAAGGCCTGGTAGTTTTGTGGACAGGGTGAGTTCCTGTCACTGTGCCATACAAACTAAATAAAATAATTATGAAATAAATAAAATAAAATCTGTATAATTTCAAAGAAACTACTTATTCCAAGTTAGGTGCTCAAATTTGACCCAATGATTGAAGGATTAAGTTCTGTAAGTCTGTCCCAGTTGCGCAGAATAAAGGTTAACAATGAAAAAGGTTCATATATGGAGTGGAGCAGCAGGTTGAAATGGTGTTACAGAAAATACTGGTCAAAAGTTAGAGTACTAAAACACTTCTGACATATCTTCCTTTTGTTAATTAATAAATTAATCTATTTATATTTCATGCTTCTTTTTTTAATATCCAAAGTTCCCCCAGTGCTGTCTTCCCCATTTTGAGTCAGCAGAAAACTAGATTGGCACAAAATTAGCCCATTGCCAATTCCCATCCTGCCCCTGTTGCCCCTCTATTAAATCACGACAGTCACTGGACTCTCCTCCAAAGGAATAGGTGATAATGGCTAATTACACAGGCGTTGAAGATCCCCTTGAGCAGTGATTGCATGAAGGGGAAAATACTCTTTCGGCATGGGTTCAAGGAAAGATCCCTTCAGTCTGTCTTAACCAGAAACTGTGAACAAGATGCAGGAACTATATAGAACAGAGTTCCCTTGAGCCATTCGGAACTGGGTTGCGGAAATGTCAGGCGAGTGTGTGCGCACCCTCACTTGTGCAAGCAGTGGGTGAGCGTGTGTGTGCATGCTCCATTTGCGTGTGCAGTATGCATGCATGCATGCCACTTGTGCAAATGGAGCTGTGTGTGCTTCAGATTTCAAAATGAATGGAGTGTACTGGCTCACCCATGCTTCCCTCTGCCCAAAATACCCATCTGCCATTTGTAAGTCAGGCTATCTGACAGATGGCAAGATATGCTGTTCTAACTATCCACTGAACCTGTTAGGGGGAGTGACTGAGGTTGTTTCCAAAAGACAGATGGTGCTTGGTGGAAGGGAAAACAAAACTCAAGGAATCTACCAAGGACAGTGCCATTCACCATCCTCATTATTATGTCAGAATATAGATTGGTAGCATAATTTGGACTAGCATATGTTTGCTGACTCAAGGACTGGTGGCATCCACATCACTGCAATCATGGGAAACAGACAGGAGATAGTACTACATTTATCCATATGGATAAATATGGCAAATATGTGATATTTAAATGTAATGTATTCCAAATGCAAGAGATTATTATATCTTTTTCTTACTAGATATATGATCTGTTACAATCAACAATGAATTATGTAGATTTATTTCGCTGAATATTCATACTATTTTTTTTCAGTATAACACTCTTCCGTGTTTGCCTAGCAAACCAAATAACCAACCATGCAACTACTCAAAGAAATTGATTCCATAAGTATTTACCTTGTCTAAGTAAATGATAACAGCTCCTTTCTGAGCCATATTATTGTCCATTTCAAACTTGGAGATATATCTGTCGACTCCTTTAGAAAGCTAAATAATGAAAGGAAAGAAAGGATGATATTTACTTCATGAGTTGCAGATGATTAAAAAACATGGAATTGCAGCCATTTATACTGGCACTGTGTTATATTTATAGCAAAATCTGAGAAACTTTGAGACAGCCAAAAAGGGTTTTAATATTAGTAATTTGCCAAAGAATTCCACACAACCTTGTACAAATCAAATTCTTCCAACAGTCACATTTTGGGTCAATATAGAAATCACTGCTTAAAGTCAACCCCCCAGAAAGTTAAAATAGTTAAAAATTAAAATAACTAGATTCACGAAGTTCTGCAGAATCAAGTCTTTAGTACAAGACTTTGATTTTTTTAAAATAATGCCTTTTATGTGTCATTGAAATAAAATTCAGTATCTTATTGATTCATTTACTGGTAATGAACATTCATTCATTCTCTGTGCAGTTTTAACCATGTAGGCAAGTGATTAACTATAACACGTTCTCTAATTCAGCATCTTCAGTGAAATACAGAAACAGCCATTTCAAGCCCCATGCAAAGCTTGCCTACCCTTGTAAGGTCTTCAGCATCAGGGAGAAAACCAGTCAGCATAGAAACATCAATTATTGTCATTGTAGAATCAACTTCTCCCAGATACCTAAAATCAAGAATAAAGAAAAAATGACCAAAGATGGATTTCCTAGTTCACAAACAATTTCCTCTTCATTGCTATGAGGGCAGTTCTGGATTTTTCAAAATGTTTCATCTTGAAGGAGAGAAATCTAGCTATCAGTGGTGAGTTGTAGGCTGTACACCCCAGTAAGGGCATACCGGAGCCAGCCTGGAGCACCGGATACCATTCCGGTACGGTGCCCGCCTGAGGTCCTTGCCGGTCTTTTAAGTCTTCTGCACAAGCGCTCTACTGAGCAGCTGGAGCGTCGCGGAGGATCGCTGAGGCGCTGCATGTACGCGCGCGCTGCCTGCTATGGACACATCTTATAAGCTGGCACTTGAGCCACCGCAATGTATGTGCTCCTAACTCCCATAACAAAGTTCATGGAAGTTTTTGCAAGGTTTATGAATTTGGGTGAAAACTGAACAAGAAGCATTAAGGCATAAAATGGAATGTATTTTTTGTTCTTTAAATGGCAAAACCAAGGTGAAGTCCTATCATTAGTCTTACTCTATAGTTCTCTCAAGTCCAGCTTAACATCTGATGGATTCATGAACACGTTTGTGGAATTTTCCCATCAACATTGAATAAATTTGCCATTACCTTCTCTTGAGTTATTTTTCTCAACTTGTGAGTCTAGCCTACAGTTCTAGAGTGCCCTGGAAGTTTCCCATTCATGTACTGGCCATTCAGCTGTAGCATATTGCAATTTCTACATCCTTAAATCAATCTGAAGGACCTGCGGTGACTTAAGTCTTGCTCTTTGTTTCATCCACCAACAACAAAATGTTACAAATTAGGATGGTGCACAGAAAACAGATAAAACAGATCAATATATAAGCAGAGATAGAGTGGAAAGCTGGGGAAAGTATAACTATTTTCTTGAAAAGTAACACAAGTGCTTCCCCAAGTTATTACTCCAAATATCCTGTTACAATCCAAAGTTTTCTTTAACATTTAGCATTCTTACCTAGTGCAGATTTTGAGCTTGAGGGCTCCCTTGGCTCCCTTTGCCTGTTTTAAGTCTAAAAATTACAAAACAAATGGGAGAAATCAGACAAATTCTTAGCAACTTTTTAAAGTGAAAAGTTTGATTGTCCAACTGGCCATAACATCTTCTTGGAAAACAAAGCATTAATCTAATTGTTTTTACTTTCTATTTCTATAATTGATTGGGTTTTGAAAGAAGTCTTGAAAGAAGTAAATAGGGAACGTTCAAATCTAGACCAAAGTGTGTGAGTAGGAATTTTCAACCTGGGTGTAAAATGTCTCTCATCCATCATTTTGCAAGAACCAGATTCATGTTTTCTCTTTACATCTACAGTAAGTGCTATGGTACATGTATGTTTGTGCAGTGTTTGTGTGTGTGTGTGTGTGTGTGTGTGTGTGTGTTATGTTTATCCTAGAAAAATAGAAAACTGGTGGCAGAAAAACTGGTGGTCCATTGAGTCTGGGTTTTTTGTTTGTTTGTTTATTTTTAATTGTATTTTTTTACTTTTTGTTGCATAATGGATATGTGTTTATCTCAAGCATATTTAAATGTAGTTGCTGATGATTGACCTACTACCTCTGCTGGAAGCTAATCTTGAAGTAATACTTTCTAACATTACTTTTAAACTTACCTTCTGTCAGTTTGAGGTTATGCCCCCTGTGTTGTTGATTTTTTTCTTAATATTGAAAATACTTCCTTCTAGAACCTTATTCAAATTCTTTATATATTTAATGATTTTGATCATGTTCCCCCTATCCAGAGGTGGTATTCAGCTGATTCAGACTGCATACCAGTAGTAACGATTCTACGCAGTTCGGAGAGCTGGCAAATTGCCCCACTGGCTGGCCTGCCAACCCCGCCTTGCCCCACCCCACCCTATATACAATAGTGGCTGAAATTGTGGAAATCTTTTGGGAAAAGTGTATTTTTGAGATTTGATGGCTAATAACACCACTTCTTTTTGCAGTAGTACCATAAAACTATATATGATTGGAAAGATAATTTAATCAAGAATGTAATGCAAAAAACTTTGTTCAATTATCTGTATTCTATGAAAAGTTATAGCCAAATAACTAGAAAAGGGAAGCACAACTTGCTTGGGTTGATATCAGGTAGCTTTTCTTTATCTGATTGTGGCCAATGAGCATGAGTGTTTAAAGAGCCAATCATGTGTCATCTTGTTTTGGCAATGAGCCAATCAGATCACAGTATGATTCAGTTATTGATGTCATGTATTGAAGCTGAGAGGAGGACATTGTCAGTGTGTTATGTGATTGCTATCAAGTTGGTTGTCACAACAATTCTCTCTTAAATAGTAAGGCTACAGCCTATCCTGCTAAATTCATGCCCCAAACTCTGGAATTCCTTCTGCACATTTTTTTGACAGCTCATTAGTGCCAAGATGCACAACATCAATATCACAATCCTATGTAGCAGTCTTAACAATATACCTTTTCTTTCTTCTGGCTGTAGAACCAGGCAAATATCTCAGCCTCTTTCAAAACGTGCCTATTCTGTCCTAAATAGACACCTCTTACAGTTGTGTCACCAACCAGAAGGGTACCAAATCATGGACCACAATGCCCTGCCCTGTAGAGTCGTTATCATCACAAACAGCTGAATCTGCCATCTCAGTATCCCTTTTAAGTTTGGCAGGGACATTATAACTATTATGCAGGGATACACCCAAAGCATCTTCTTCACTGCCCTTCTCCTGCAGAGTGTCAGAGTAGTATCCAAGCTTAAGAAGAGTACCAGCAGCAAAACAAGGGTTGTACTGAAGTATTATATTAAGGTATTGTAAGGAGTAAAAATATTAACCTAGTGAGAGTTGCCTTGAACTGTGAGATAAGAGGCATATAAATTTGATAAATAAAATTTGAGTTCTGCAAATGAAAAATGAGATGCACTTGTACTAGTGCCTCAGAATAGTTCACACTTATGAAACCGGTAAAAAATTCATTGACATGAATTGAAAGCAGTCAAAAATCTCTGCAGTTAATCTCTGGAGTTTCTAAAATTAAGAATGCCATTAAGACATTTTTTTTGTTTTTTAGCATATTTTATCTAAAATTTTAAGAGTTAGTGCAACTAGTTAAGTGATAACAGAACAGTGGAGACTTAGTGGACAACAAGAGGCCTTCTGGCCTATGGCTATTAGACCATCTGTCCAAATCCCAACTAGTTTGTTGACTGCAAGTACTGGATCTCAACTCAGTATGGTTAATGATATTATTTCCTATCAAATGAGAGACTTTTTTATGAATAAATAGCAGAGAAAGCTTGTTCCACATTGAGATTCTAACATTTTAATCCCCCCCCCCCCAAAAAAAACTTCATTACAATCTACTAGTTCTAGGAAAGCTAACTTACTCAATTGGACATTTTCAACAGAAACATCAAGATGGAATTTGCTGCAAACATTTTCATCTTCCCGCAATTGTGCGTTATAGAACGTCAAAATTGTCATTTTTGCTTTTCCATCACCTGATGCTGACACAGTGAAGTCTTCATTGAGTTTGGTCTGAAAAGCAACCAGGGTTAGTATGACCATCAACTGCAGTTCCTTGGCTATTTTGATTTTACTTGACTGCATTTGTTGTAACCTGATATGAGATAGAGGTGGAACAGATTTCAAAATATAAAAAAGACCAAATCAAATATTTGGATGAAGAAACAACATTATATTAAGAAGGGATCAACAAAATCAAATCATAAAGAAAACTCATTTCCTTCCACTTTCTGAAGTGGAAGTTTCATTCCACTTTACAATGAAAGTAAAATTAACCAAATTATTATGCACCAATCTTTGCAATTTCTATGTATGTGTAACTTCATAGTAATATAATGTAGTAGAATAAATGGATTTAATTTTCTGCAATAGGAAGGTATAAATATAAATTATATATAAATTATGAGTGGTGCCATTTGATAATTACATTACATTTGCATAATAAACTTTCAAGCACCTGAAATCTGTGCAATAGAGAAGAGATTAAAATTCCCTCTTCTAACAAAGTGGAGGGTAAAGCTTCTTATAAAAAGGTATTGGTTATTTAGAAATGGTCCCTTAGAGGCCATTGGTGATAGCTGGAAGAAAAAGCAGAGAGGATCCAGTTGTAACTGAGAGAAGTGTGTATGTTTCTTAAATCAAGAATTCCCAATAAAGGGGAGAGACTGTAAGGGCCATTGCTATAGAGAAGGTAATACAAGTTGTTCTTGATGTACAACCACAGTTGGACCAACATTTTGATTCGACACAATATTATGACCCTTTTTACAATGGTTGTTAAGTAAATCACTGCAGCTGTTAAGCGAATATGGTTTCCTCAACTGACTTTGTTTGTCAGATGCCTGCTGGGTTGAAAAACACCAATCCAGAGAGAGAAGGCTCCCTGATGAGTGACAGCCATGTTCACAGGAAGTCCTCTTTTTTCAACTTACTAACAGAAGGAATCGCCATTCATTTAGCTTATATGACTCTCCTGGATCAGGGAGAGTCCTAGAATTACCCCACAAGACCCTCCATACAGCAGTGGTCTGCAAATAGTTTCAGGAGCTGGTGAGCCATTCAGCTGGGGGGAGATGGGACAGGCCTGCAATCACTTATTTGTTGTTAAAGCAACTGTTTTGGAATTTATTTTTCAAATGGAGAATAAGTCATTTCATTTCTTAACCAATTTAAGGGATTTTATCTGTATTAGTTAAAAGAGATTATCTTTAGTCACAACCTGTTACCCCTTTTTGAGGCACTTGTGCCATTTTTGAGACTATTGTTAAACAAAAAGAAAGACGGTTGTTGGAGACAAGCTAAAATAAGGAAGCCTAGAGGTGGTTTTATTTAATAATCTGTAGCTTTCGATAACTTTGTTGTGGGTGGCTGATATTCCCCAATCTTTATAAATTCTGATTGGCCAGGGAATGGATAGATGGATGGATGGATGGATGGATGGATGGATGGATGGATAAATAAATAAATACATAAATAAGTGAGTAAGTAAGTAAAAGTAACTAAGTAAGTAAGTAAGTAAGTAAGTAAGTAAGTAAGTAAGTAAGTAAGTAAATAAATAAATAAATAAATAAATAAATAAATAAATAAATAAATAAATAAATAAATAAATTCTTTGACCATTAGAGGGAGGTAAAAGGATGGGCAAAATTGAGTTTATTTTTAGAAAGGTTTTTGAAAATTCTCTACAGAAAATTATTCAGTTTTAGACCCACTAGTTTCTAAAGATGTAAATGATATTGATAAATGATATTAAATAATATAAATGATATTTTTTTAAAATTTAGAGGGGGAATTATTTGTAGAAAATTATCAAAGCACTGATGCAATTTCACAAATATCTGACAATGTAAAGGACTTAACAGCAACTTTGGAATACAAACCTGACACCAATTTTTATTACGATGATAGCTTGAATACAATAGAAATTTTCCTCTCAGAAATAGAAAACAGCAATAGATTGTTTTAATTTTATCTTCATTTACTAAGTGAAGGTATTATGAAGTGCTCCAAAAGTCCCTCAGAGCCATTAAAATCTCTTTCCTAGGAATAGTTCTTGGAATTACAGACACAATTTTGCAATATTGTCTTAAATACAGCCTTTTGCAGCTTTGTGTGAGGAAAGGGAAGTCATTTAAAGCTACATTGTATGTTTACAAATAAGCTAGTAGTCTTAAGCCAGTCTCCCCTGATCTGATGCTTGAACATGGGCTAATATCCAACCGCCACAATTCCAATAGGGAGAACTGATTTGGGTTTTCTTTCTTGTTTCTTTAAATTCTGTATAGTTTTTCCCAGTTCTTGAAAAAAGATGCATTTGAACTTGAAACTGCAAAATAATTATTTCCAATTAAAGGAGTAATAAATACACTTGCTGAAATACTGTACCTCTGCTGTCCGGGCCAAAACAGCATTGCTAATATCAATTCTGTAGTTTAGAGGTAGTTCTCGTTCTGGCAGCTTAATAACAATATCTAAATTTAACTCATTATAGATAGGCTTCTGAATCTGATATTCAGCAAGAGCTTGAAACCCCACAACTGTTGCCTGGAATGGGAGAAGGAAAAAATAAGATTGTTTGTCTTGGAGTGTCTCACAAAGGAACTGAAAATCCAGTGATGTATTTTATCAGAGAAATAAATGTTTGACACATAGGGAAGAACATGGTGATGGGGCTTGCTGCAATAAATAGCCAAACTATCTTTCTAATTTGTACAATTGTCTGTTAGACCATTTGATCATAAATGAGAAGATGGGCTACAAACTGAATGAGTAAACAAACAGTGGAGGGTTGACTTATATACACATACATACATCTTTAAAGAGCCTTTTATCTGTAGAACTAAAATATCTATGACAATAGGAAGTCTATGGATGAGATTTCCCTTGGTTCCCTTAATTTCAGTATGGATGAAGGACATAAATCCTAGATAATCTTCATGTAAAAAATCCTTTCAAAAACTATTCTTTGTCCTGCACATCAAAAGATTCACACACTTGCCTGCTAAACAAGTAAACAATTTTCTATCCAACCACCATGTAAGCATACCCCCTGATCTTTTCTCAGCACAAAACGTTTTCTCCTATGGATGTGCTAAAAAAAAGCTTACAGATGACTAAAATGGAACCTGTGGTTTCTTTCAGTCTATCAGAGTTAGTCAAGCCCTATAGCACTTATTCAATGCCTTGTTCTAACTGCTGAGTAGTATACAAAGTACAGTCAGAAAAACACTCCTTATTCTTTTTCTTTTCCTTTCTTTTAGTGGGGGGAGCTGCTTCTCTGTAAAGCTTCCATTCGCTGTTTCTTGTCTTATCCTTAGGAACAATGGATAATAAATCCACAGCCTCTTCCTTGTGACAGAACTTCAAATATTAAAAGACTGTTATAGTGTCTTGACTTTGCCTTCTCTTCCTTAGGAGAAACATGCAAAAATTCAAACTATTGTTTTGTTTTAAGCAGCCTAATTTAAAATAGAGCTCAGATTAAAATCTGACAATAAAGCAAAAGCTCACTTGGGTTTGTCCATATGTTCCTCCATAATAGTTCTGATCGGTCAGCCATCTGACTACGGCATCGGTCTCCTCAAATTTCTTCATTTTCAGCAGGGCCAACAAGGCATAGGAAGTGCCTTCAATGTTGTGGGTGCGAGCGTTATATTCTTCCCAACGATTCCTTTCTAAAAAACAGCACAGAAACAGAATTAAGCCAAACAGATGAAAATATTGGTTACTTACCTTGAAGGTGACTTTGCATCGATCCATCTTGTGCAGCAATAGTGCCCATTCCTGGATTGGGAGGCCTTGCTCATGGTCACTCCTGCCTAGGTCACTTCCCAGCTGGACTACCTCAATGTGCTCTATCTTTGAAGGTCACCCAGAAGTTACAACTGCTCCAGAATTCAGTGGTGTTGCAGTTTCAGGTGCTTTGCCCATATTGTTTTGCCATGGGAATTGCACTGGGTCCATTTTCTTTCTGTATGCAATACAAGGTGATGATTATCACCTTTAAAACATACATGGCATACAACCAATTTATTCGGAGGACTGCCTCTCCCTAAAGGTACCGTGTTTCCCTGAAAATAATACAGGGTCTTATTTTCTTTTGACCCCCGAAATAAGCACTTGGCCTTATTTTCGGGGAAGTCTTATTATTTTTGAGGTGCTGGAGGCGGCGAGCGTGGTCACCTCATGGCTGCTGCCTGTGTTGCAATATTTTTGGGGAGGACTTATTTTCGGGGGTGGGCTTATTTTAGCGCATGCACTCAAAAGCCTGATTGGGCTTATTATTCAGGGAGGTCTTGTTTTCAGGGAAACAGGGTATCTGCCATTCCACCAGATATGGTAGGGTTGCCCTGCTCCAGCTCCCTTACCTTAAATATCACTATCTAGCAGGACCTAGAAAGAGTATCTTTTCCATAGCAGTGCCCACCCCGCAGAATGCTCACCCCATGGCATCTGGCAGGCCACACCCTTCTAGCCTTTCGGAAAGCTGAAAAGACTTGGTTTTCCTCCCAGGCACTGCAGTAGCACTGCAGGGGGGGACCCAGGGGATTCTACTTCTTAGTGGACCAGAGAATGTTGGTTGAAGTGCCAAGTGTTCATTTTACTGTTGTTTTCATTTTTATTATTGCAGTGAATGGCCCAGAGTTATTTTTCATTGAATGATGGTTTAATAATATATATTTATAAATAATATAATATTTATATTATAAACCAAAAACCAAAAACAAAGCATGTCTCAAATGTCATCTGTATAATCACCCTGTCTCCCTCTCCCTTCTCTCACTCCAGCTCTTTAAATCCATTTATCCACTCCATGCATCTAATGAAATGAGCTGCAGCTCAAAAAAGTGTGTGCTTTTTAAACTAACAGAGCTTTCCTCCTACAGTAAATAATTTGGAAATTAAAACTACACATTTTCTGAAGCTGAACTAGCCTCTGAGTAGAAATACATAGAAACAGTCCTTTAGATGTTTCTGGTAAAAATAAATAAATGGTTTGCCACAACTTTCCTCAGCCTTCTGCTGGGATGAACAACTGGCAGCCTATGGAAAAAAAGATCTTTACATCTATTTTTACTCATATTTTTTTCTACTTGACCAGGCAGCTAGAAGCAAACTGATGCCACTTGCATATGGCTCTTGATGTTATTTTTGGACACTGCCATTTCTAAAAATCTATCCATTGTGTTTCATGTTCCAAGCTAATCTTTCAAAACCCAAACACACCTGGTTTCTTCTATTTAAAATATATATTACCTGTTGATGCTGCCATGAGTACCCTGTCATCCTTGAGTCGGTCTGCAGCAGCCAAAGCATACGCTGTGAGGGCTGTAGTGTAAGGCCTTTGCAGTTTCTCGTACTTTTTGAGTAAATAATCTGCAGCCTTGTTGATGCTGCTGTTTAGAATCTAGAAGTGAGAGCAGAGGAAAGAGAATAGAATAGAATAAAATAACAGAGTTAGAAGGGACCTTGGAGGTCTTCTAATCCAATCCCTGCCTAGGCAGGAAACCCTACACCACTTCAGACAAATGGTTATCCAATATCTTTTTTAAAACTTCCAGTGTTGGAGCATTCACAACTTCTGGTGGTAAATTGTTCCACTGATTAATTGTTCTAACTGTCAGGGAATGTCTCCTCAGTTCTAAGTTGCTTCTCTCTTTGATTAGTTTCCACCCATTGCTTCTTGTTCTACCCTCAGGTAGAACAATAGCTATTAGGAATGTTTGGAGGACAATTTTAGGCATCTCTATGGAACATCATTTCCATGAGGTATGATTGGTTCCCTCTCAGTTGCTTTTCTGAAAGGCCCCCCAAAACATGGCTTTGTCAGTGAGCCTGAGGACCACAAATGGAGATGAATCCGATCAAGTGGTTGATCTGATTGTGCTGCTGCTGCCATGGGGATGGGGGAGTGGGGGGTGTAAGGGTTATGTTGTAAGCTGGCCAGAGTCACCTATTTGTGGGGTTCAATAAATAATAAAGTGAATGTGTGCTGCCCTCTTCCTGCGTGTATGTTTTACATGCTAGTAATGCACGTTTAGTCATAATATGTGCAATTTTAAGTTTTTTGCGCAGGAAGAGATGTAGAGGATGAATTCATTAGGAATGTCTTAAATGGGGGTTCCACTAGAGAATGTCTGTAAAACCTGCAATACTGTGTGATCCACTTGGAGAAACCCTTTCTGCACAGATCTTTCTAAACGTGCCTTTGAGGAATGCTGGTGATAAAAATTACACTGCAGCAGTGAAAAGGCTCTTTGATATTTACAGATCATTAACTGTTCTAAATACCTTGCTGGCTTGAAAGTATATGTGTATTTTTTAAAGTATCCTTATTGAACTGATTATTTATTTTGGTTTCCTTTGATTTGAAATGAATAAAGTATAAACCACAGCAATGCCGGCTAGGCTACTTTGAGATCCTGAAGGCTTCTAATACCTAACCTGGGGTCAAGAAGGTGGGAAAATGAAGTACTATGATAAAAAAAAACCCTACAGATTTGCTCATATTTTGGCCCCCTCATGCCACTTCCCATTATAATGTCACATACATTGATATGTTCCTTGCAGATTGATCTGGATTCCAATAATGAAATCAAAACGAATGCTGTTAAAGATGCCTCTGGTTCAGCACCTAAAGTTCCTCCCTAGAAGAAAGCAGTGGGGAGAAAAGAAAAGACCAAAAAAAAGATAAAAGTTAATGCTAATAAATAAACACTTTTCTGTCATTATTCATAGGGGGTACCATGGGGGAGCAGCAAAGAGTTAAGGGATTTTTTGTATCTCTTGACTGCCATCTACATTTCACCATTCAACTTGCATTGTTGTTGAAGAGTTGGAATTTGAGAAAACATTCAACTTTGTATATCCGTATGGGAGCTATAAACTACCCTAACAACATTTTGTGAGGAGAAAAAGAACAAAGGGCAGCAAACTCTGTGAAAGGAATTTTCTGCCAGACTGTCTACAGAAGAACAAGTATTTTGTCATTTTAATGAAACTTTCAATTATTTGCTTTCAGCCACGCATGGCCTAGGCAATTTCAAGACTTTATACTCCGAAGCTGATCAGTTGATGCTACTTCAGAAAAACAAAATAAAATTCTATATATGCCAGAATTGCAGCACTTTGTCTAAAGAGGACCAGAGGGCAGGCAAAGAGCAAAATTGGACAACTTGCTATGGCTAGCACCCACAGCCAGCTTGTCACCGCCAACTCCCCTTTGCCAATTTGCTGCCACCAAGTTGCCGCAGGACAAGTCCACATGATCAACTCACTACAGAGATAACTCATCACAGGCAGGCGGTAGGAGAACCAGGCAGGAGGGGGAAGCAAGCAAGAGGGTGTGCAGAACACAGAGCTTTATTTTCTCAGTAAGCCAAATCTTACCAAGGCTACCCTTTTTGCCCTTCATCCTGCTTCTGCTGGAAACACTTTATATTTCATATCCCAAAGTCCTTGACTTGGTTTATTGAAAGGAACAGTGGGAAGAGCATGATTTATTTATACAGGTGCTCTTTTGGAGTATTATCAGTAGCTGGACTGGAGTAAAGAGAAAGCCTGGACTTGAAAGATCATAGTGAATTTGTTTGAAATTTAGCAATAAGCCTTGGATGGTTTAGTGGCAGTGTTTACAACCTGGGAAAATGGTGCAACATGAAGAAGACAAGGGATTAACATTGCAAATAATTATGTTAGATATTCAAAAAGTTCTAATAATCACAGAGAGAATTGGCAAGAGATTTGAAATTATAGAACAAAACATAGAAAGAGTGGAGGGAAGAGTTGAGAATATTTACAAAACAACAATGAAATTTGAGGACAGAGTTCAAAAAACTGCAGAGAAATATGAACAGAGTGATAAGAAAATTGTTGACATTGAGAGCAAACCGAGAGTGGAGGGAAATGATATGTGTGAATTACTGAAAGGAGAGATCGACGAATTCGAACTTTATCTCAGACTTCAAAATATAGATGAAGAAAGGGGAGTTTCTGCAACCGTTCTTCATATGTTTTAGTCTCCGGTCCCCTAATCATCTTTGTTGCTCTTCTCTGCACTCTTTCTAGAGTCTCCACATTTTTCTACATCATGGTGACCAAAACTGAATGCAGTTTTCCAAGTATGCCTTACCAACGCATTATAAAGTGATATTAACACTTCACATGATCTTGATTCTATCCCTCTGTTGATGCAGCCTAGAACTGTGTTGGCTTTTTTGGCAGCTGCTGCACATGCTGGCTCATATTTAAATGGTTGTCCACTAGGACTCCAAGATCCCTTTCACAGTTACTACTGTTGAGCAAGGTACCACCTATACTGTACCTGTGCATTTTGTTTTTGTTGCCTAAATGTAGAACCTTACTCTTTTCACCATTGAATTTCATTTTATTAGATAGTGCCCAATGTTCAAGTTTGTCAAGATCCTTTTGTATCTTTAGCCTATCTTCTGGAGTGTTGGCTATTCCTGCCAGCTTGGTGTCATCTGCAAATTTGATGAGTTCCCCATTTATTCCCTAATCCAAATCATTGATGAAGATGTTGTACAGGGCCCAAAACAGAACCTTGGGGTACTCCACTGCATATTTCCTTCCATGTAGATGCAGTTTCATTGAGGACTACACGTTGAGTGCGGTTGGTCAGCCAGTTACAAATCCATCTGTTGGTGATGTTGTCCAACCCACATTCTTCTACTTTATCTAGTAGTAGGTTATGGTCTACCTTATCAAATGCCTTGAACTATTAAGTTTTTACTAGTTCCAGACTGTGAATCGAATTGAAGATTAAATCTTTGATGATGATGATGATGATGAAGATGATGATGATGATGATGATGATACCATCCAGTTTGAACATCTGGCTGACTGTGCAACAAACAATAATAATAATAAAATAATGGTATATATCCTGCCTGAATTCCTGTACAGCTGGCCAATATCATTAGAGAAAAAGCTAGCAACAAACCCCTTGCACAGTAAAATCTTTTTTTTAATACCCAGTTTGGGTTTTTTGTTAAGAACTTGGAAACCTCTGGATTTATTTAAATCAAAGAGGGAGGGAGGGAGGGAGGGAGGAAGGGAGGAGACCATACCAGCATTTCTCCATGGATTACAGGGGCATTTTCTTTGAACACTCCATCTGGTTGTTGCCTGTTCAGAATCAGCCACTTCACACCTCCACAAATGATTTCATGGCTAATGTCTTTTGCAATGTTGGTAGCCATGGCAAAGACTTTTACAACATATGCTGTTAGCCTGTAAAGAAGATAATGCATTAACTAACCATTCCAATGAAGAACTTAATATAAGTAGTTGCTTGCTTGCTTTTGTAAGCCAAATATGACTAGGTTGCTGATACCTAGGAGAAAGAGGGGAAAAGTGGTTTGTCCAGAGTCACCACATCACTATATTACGATACAACATGAGCAGAGGCTGTCCATGCGTTAATGGGAAATAATCAAGATTAAAATGAGTTGTCCTCCTCATCTGTAAAAAAAATCCAGGCTAAGGGTTAAGAGAATGAGAATTATTTATTTCGGTTCTTGTAACTATCAAAGATGAATTCTTAACATTTGCTCCATATGTGTTAGTAATAATCAGTGGAACTGAGTACTTCCAGGACATCTCCCCACTGAAGCAGGATAACTATCTTTTCAGGGGGCTGTTTTGCAGTAGTGGTGAAGGTCCTGGCCTAGAGAGCAGGAGATTGTAGTGTTCTAGGCCTCTCTTAGGCATGAAAGCCAGCTGGGTGACTTTGGGCCTCCATCAACCCAATTCACCTCACAGAGCTACTGTTGTGGGGGAAATACAAGGCAAGAATATAAAATATGTTCATCACCTTAAACTAACCAAAGAGGGAAAATATCTAGTATTAACAGCAACAACAACTCAATCTCATGGAATCAGTGTTTCAAGTCTTCTACTATCTTGAAGCAGGACATACTTATTGTTATTTTAATGGGAAAAAACAATAGAACTGTTTGATACTAAATGTTAAACATGAGAAGACAGGAGGGAGACATATTATATGGGTAAGCCATTATCAGAAAAGAGTATTTTGTCTGAAAGCTGAAAGGATTTTGATTGAAGCACGGCCTAGAAAGTAGCTACTAGGAAGAAGGGAAAAGTAGGTAGAAAGGAATGAAGAAAGCAAAAATAAAAAAATACAAAGACAGAGAATTAGATGCTGAAACAGAAGTTAGAAAATGAAAATATGTGAACATTTATAGAGGAAGTTAGAGGAAAGCCTTTCCATGATCTTAAAGTAATGGCTATATTTTTGTCCATACCAAGTACTAGCTGGACGGTCTGTAAATGCTGCATAGGAATGGTCTGCTTTCTTGTACACCATCTGCTGGGTGTAACCTGAAAAGGAACAAGATAGAAAGAGCTATGACATTTAGCTCCAGCCATACAAAATCACACTTGCATCCAGACTGGCATCCAAAACAGTTTTGCACTCTTCTTTCTTTGCTGTGAGCCTCATTGGAGCTGCTTTTCCTTTGCACAATTGTTTCGATTTTTGTTCTGGTCTCAGTGTAAAACCACCCCACTCTTCAGATGAAATTCTGAAAGCAGCAACAGCAGCAGCAACAACAACAACAACAACAATAGGAGTTGAAGACTGCTGTCCTGTAAACCAGAATTTGATAGCAGAACAATACTTCCAAACTCACCACAAGAGATAAAAATGTCTTTCCTTTTATAGAATATTGTGATAATTCCATCAGTCCATATTTAAATATTTCTCAGCAGTTACTATGATCACTCCAGACTAAAGAAGTTCTATCCTTAGCTAAGCTAGCAAAAAACTATCTTGTGAAAGAACAACAACAGCAACAGCAACAACAAAGAATCCCACCATACATTTAAGAACATTTGGCTTTTTGACTTCTGTGGGTTTAATGAATCTCACATTTCCATCCCCTGAGGAAAACAAGCCTGGAGACAATTTGCCTTACCAGTCATGATCTGTTTGACAGCTTCAGTCCTGCGATCCACGCCAAAAGCCTCCCACTGCCCTGTTGAATCCAAGTAGTAGGTGGCAATAACCGATGGAGTCATGGTGATCATATTTTGCTCCCCACAGCCAGAAGGAGTGATAATGAGATGCCTGAGTTTACTGCCATCAATTGAGTTTTCAATCATCTGAGCCACACGGTCACCTGAATGTGAAAAAAATTACCAAGCACGTTAGAAACCGGGTAGTTTGTGAACTTTCTTTAAGCTTCAATATCTTTAGGGCAAATGATTAGTCTAATCTTGCTTCTAACTCCACTAACCCTTCCTTTAGAGCATTGAGCATAGAGTAATTAGGTTCCAGGACTAATTAGAAGGTTTATTAACTAACTTATTTATTTCAGTTTCAAGATCGCCAGACTTATGGTGAAAAAGAAGAAACAATATATATGTAGAAAAGAATAAAGCTGACCAAAAGATTGTCAGGCCTGTCCTAGCTTCAGCACTTAGGAAAGAAAGACCCTCAACTCCATTTGCAGTGAAAGATATACTTTTACTAAAGCCAAGTGGTTACAGTGTAGCAAAAGCCAGATCTGAGGAGTCACACATATAGCCATTTCTTTTCCCCTCTCCCAGTCCACCACCACCACCACCCCGGTCATCTTAGTAGTGTCCAGTAAAGTTTAAATTAGTTGTTTTGGTAAGAGGTCTGAGGGTGGCGCTTCTGATGGGCATTCACATTCTGTTCCCATGCCTATGTCCTTGAATCATTTAACTGGTGTCTTTGGTTGGCACATCTGACTCCTGTCATACCCGTTCCCTGCATTTGTCGTTCCCTCCCCCCATACTTTATGGCAGGCTGCCATCAAAGTGAAGTAGGGTTGAAGTGGTGTGATGGCAGATCTGACACTAACTCAATACCAGTACAAAACCAAACTTTTACAGGGACTCCACAAGGAAAACCACCAATTTTTAAAATGACTTTTTGAATGTCATTAGAGTTAGACCTGTAGGGATCTGGGGGAGAATGGCATTTCAGAGGGCAGGCACTGAGCAAAGAAGGAAGGCTTCCTAGGTCCCATAAGATTACGCTGTTTAAACATTAGGATCTGGAGCACACCCACTTTGATTTCACCAAATAGGCCAAAGTAATAAGGTTGAATGTTGGAAGTGGGACAAATCCATTGTATCTGTGGATCCAATAAGAAAGGCTCTGATCTACATTTCTACTTACTCAGGAACAGAAAAAAGGGAGATGTTGTTCTATCAAGGAGTCCATCTACAGCACCAGTAGATGGTAGCAAAATTGGGGTGGTGACTATTTCATCTTCTATATTTAACAGATGTAGGAACCTGGGTTTCAAATAACTACCTCTTACCTTGGATAGAAATCTTGGTTTCAATTTCTGTGTCAGGCACTTTGTCATCTAATTTATTGGCTTTGACCGTTTGTTCCTGGGTTCCACCTCAAAAATGAAAAAGAAAATGAGGAAAATTACAGGAAAAGAAAGAATTTACATTGTACATTAGGTACCTCTTTGACATTGTTTCTAATAATCAATTGTAAAGGGAATTAAACAGAGTTATCTTAATAGGCACTTAATAGGAAGGAATAGAATTGTCTGTAAGCACATAACTTTTGCAAAGTAAAATAACTTTTATTTTAAACTGTCGTGGTAAAAAGAGCCTCTCCTTTCCTTGGAACCAATAAAGCATGTGGGTGAAAGGACTTTGCCATTCCCAGGACTTAGTAAAAGGTATAATGGGAATTAATGAGTAAGAATTAGAGTTACTCACCAACTCCTTTTGCACTTGGGTCCAGTTCAATAACAGTCATAATCTCTTTCCGTTCCCCTTCAGGCTGTTACAGAAAAAGACACCAGAATAATCTCTTACGGGAGCCTCATTGCAAATAAAAATATCATGCTTGACAGCAAGAAGTACTTCAAAAGAGCAATAACAAAATGCAAATAGTCCCCTGTAGAATCTCTTAGAAATGTAGTAAAATATTCAGTATAGAATTGGTGCTTGGATGCTCAATAAGAAAAGACTTAGGTCAGCCTCATATTTTCTTAATAGCCAAATCAGCATGGTCCTCTATTAAGGATTAATTTTTATTTATTCACCCGTCTACCATCAGCTCTTAATGGATCCTTGCCCCCTCCTGTAGCTGAATATCCCGGAAGCCCTAAGCTTCCTTATTGAAGATTATGGGGAGAGGGGGGACAAGAATGTTCTTACTTATCCTTACTGTACTGTCTCCCATGCTTTCTTCTTCCCCAATAACAGCTGCTGTATGTTGTCTGTGTAGCCTGCTTCTCAGAGTGACATTCCACATATCCGATGGAAGTTTAGATGATAAAAGCATTGCCAGTCTTTAAAATGTTGCAATGCTGATGTGACTTTTGTTGCACAAGAGCAGCACATTGCTGTTGTTGTGGACAATTTTAGCTGCTTGGTCATGTCTCATACCCATCCTCCCACCCACCAAATCACACCACTACAGTATAAAGTGTAATTGTTTTATGTGGCAGGGATTTGTTTTTAATTGCAGCTGGGGGAGTAACTCACCAAGCAGTCAGCTCTGCCCCCATTCTGCCATTTTCAAACCAACCAAATTTTGCTATGGGAAGATTGTCAAAAGACAATCAGAACAACTATACAGTCCAAGATGAATAACAGACTAGACCATTTTAACCACCATGGTAGATATGCCATTTTGTGTTGTTACAAGTTACGTTTTGAGACTAAAAAGCCTTTTTCTTGCAAGGGGGGAATTAATTAATAAAGCCATGGTAAAGTCTTTATCTGCAGCGATCTCTGGTTATTGCCTCTTTTTTCCAAGAACCAAAATGTAACCCCACTTTTTACTTACTACAACTTTCAATTTCTTCCTCACACCATCTGATGCCAACACTCCCCGGACACTTGCTTTGACCTCAATATCATGCAATCCTTGCTGTAATGGGACTATCACAAATGGTACTGCCCTGGAGGACAGAGCTTTAATTGTGAACTGCTCTCGGTATCTTTGTCCTTCTGTGGAAGCACTGCAGAAGGCTGGGTTGTATAATAATTCCACTCGCACCTAGTGGAGATGGAAAAAAGCAGATGAGCCACAAGGCAGTTTTGGCCATAAGAATCATTTAAAATCCAGCCTTCCCACAAATGACACAAACACATTCCCCAGCAAATATATTCTTGCACCAGCAAATCATTGTGATACATGGAAGAAAGGACGGAAGAGGGGTACACACAGAGCACACATACACACACATCATATGATGCAATTTATCCTTCCCGTCCCTTCATCATAGACTGGTAGAAAATAGGACTGTGTGAATAATTAAGTATGTATGCAAATAAGGCCACACAAATACCTAAGCCCCATAAGTGCACTAAAAAACAAATGGAGCAGAGATGATGATCTAAACCAGCATTTCTTAAACTGTGATCTGAGGAGGGGTCCTTTAAAACCCTGACAAGGCCTCACAATATCAGAATTACTTGCCAGGCAGTAAAGGTATTTGCAAACATTTAAAAGAATGTTACTCTTCTCATTATTATGTTTTTTTGTCATGAAAAATATTCTATTGGTTAATATGAATTAAATATTATTGTTTTTATATTATTCAATAAATACATATTCTACAAATGCATAAATTTTAATTTTAATATAATAAAGATTAATAAATATTGCCCATAGAAATAAAAGCTCTTTGGGAGCCCTCCATAATGTTCAAAAGTAGGAAGGGGTCAGGGATGGGATTCAGCCAGTTCGCACAAATTTGGGTGAATTGGATGTTGATTTTGCCTCTGGTTTGCTGATTGTTGCAAGGACTGGCTGCCCCGCCCACCCCATCCTGCCCTCCCAAGAGTCTCCACGTGGCCCTTTCATCATGCCAGGTAAGTACTGGGCCCACGTGAAGGCTCTTGGAGGGCCCATTTCCAGCCTCCGGAGGGCCTCTGGAGCCCAGGGGAAGCCTTTTTCATCCTACTGGAGGCTCAGGGAAAGCCTCCGGAACCTGGGGAGAGCGAAAAATGGGCCTACCAGAAGTACCAGAAGTCCAAAAACAGGTCCATTTCCAGCCTCTGGAGCCCGGGGGAGGCCATTTTCACCCTCCCGGAGGCTCGAAAAAAAACCTCTGGAGCCTGGGGAGGGAGAAAACCCCTCCCTCCCATGCTGCAGGTTGAGGCTGAGTAGGCCATGCCCACCATGGCTATGCCCACCCAGCAAGCGGGCATAGAACCCACTTCTGGAAGGGGTCCTAACAACAAAAAACTTAAGCATTTCTGGTCCAAAGAGCCTTAGCCAAAGGTGTCCACCATTGCCTCCATCACTGGCACTTTATTATTAGTCAGAAAATGCTGTGGCTTAAAGTTGGAAATACATAAAGTTTGCCTGTCAAAGAACTGATAGCAACAGAAGTCATGCACATTTCCTAATTTTTAAACCCACACTCTTGTCAGTCCCAAAACTTACATAAATATCATTATCAGCATAGTTGTACAGAACAGCTCGAATCTCCACCTGCTCGTTCTTCACTACTGAATACGGCACTCGCAGATCAATGAAGAAGTCTTTCATGACTGTTATTTCATAAGGTTCAGCCACACAGATCCCTGCAAGGAAAGCCAATGGCAAAGGCCCCCCCCAAAACAAACACATTAATTCTACTTTAATTCTTAGGTGCTTTTTACACCTGCCAACTTTAGCTCCATCGTTCATAATTCTTTACCTTTGGTGGGTGAAATGCTCACAGCCAGCACCTCCCAGGTTGTGATGGAATCCCTCAGATAAAAAGACAGTGTCTTGCTTGAAATCCTAGAGACAAAATGAAATGTGTTATGTCAGTGGTTCTCACCTGTGGTCTGCAGACTCCCGGCAAGGAGGGGGGGTCAGAATGTCATCACAGGAGGTCCACAAAGGCTTGAAGAAATGTTATGATTTAAATATTGAGTTACATATTGTGGGTTTGTGGACATGATCTGTGGCCACAAAAGGTATTTAAAGGGGGTCACGGTGAAGAAAAGGCTGAGAACCACTGTGTTGCATCATTACTATGAAGAGCTATTATAGTATGTACTTGGAAGCTCATGTCAGGTAGACAACTGCTACAGCTACTAATTATACAGCTTCCTTCCTTCCAAAAGGATCCAAGAATCAATGGGAAATACAAACAAGTTCCAAATGGAAGTTGTAATCAGCTATTTCCCCCATTAAATTCTAAGTTTGCAATAGTGGGGTTTCATAATAAAATACTCATTTTGAAAGCAATAAACAGTAATATGGGAAACATATATGACAATGCAATTTAATTGCTGCTGGATAAATAATCAACAACTACCTATTCCTAACTTTGAAATCAATTTCACGGTGACTCACTGTCACATTTATCTGCATTTCCTTCAAGAGTCTACTGATAGCTTCCAAAGTTGCCCTGTGATGGGAGACGAAGCACAACAAACCAGTCTAGTCCAAGCGGCAAGAACTGAAAAGCAGCTTTCTCCACAACTACCATTTCCTAGTCCTTCAACTGTGCTCCATATAGCAGAACCCAATAGGAAAGATGCATTATTGCTGCTAATGGGGTCCTTCAGTGTGAAGTGGTGTGAGAAGCAGAAAACAGCATATGCCAACGTACATCTCTACTTGGCTGAAACTATTTTTTCCCCCAAAGGATCTAGGTCCTTTGATCTTGGCTGATAACTCTGGATCAACTTGGCTAAGATTAATTTTTCAAAATTCATGACTTTTCACAGGATGATGCAAGTTTAAGCCTGGTGTATCAAGCCTTAAACAATCAATTATGAATGCAGAAAGGCAATTAAATTTATCAGCCCTCCTTAAAGATGTCTTTTTTAAAAGCATTTTTGAACCAGCGAGATGTTAAAACTAAATATTCTCAAAAAACTAAATGTAAAAAAAATGTACATGTTAACAATGTAAAAAAGATGTTGAGACTCTAGAAAGAGTGCAGAGAAGAAGAACAAAGATGATTAGGGGACTGGAGGCTAAAACATATGAAAAACGGTTGCAGGAACTGGGTTTTTGTCTAGTTAATGAAAAGAAGGACCAGGGGAGACATGATAGCAGTGTTCCAATATCTCAGGGCTTGCCACAAAAAAGAGGGAGTCAAGCTATTCTCCAAAGCACTGGAGGGTAGGACAAGAAGCAATGGATGAAAACTAATCAAGGAGAGAAGCAACCTAGAACTAAGGAGAAATTTCCTGACAGTTAGAACAATTAATCAGTGGAACAACTTGCCTCCAGAAGTTGTGAATGCCCCAACACTGGAAGTTTTTAAGAAGATATTGGATAACTATTTGTCTGAAATGGTGTAGGGTTTCCTGCCTAAGCTGGGGATTGGACTAGAAGACCTCCAACGTCCTTCCAACTCGGTTATTCTGTTATTAATTGCAATTAATCATCATTTCTACCTTTTCAAAATGGAATTCTGGTCATTGGCCATAATAAACAGTGATTAACAAGTAGCTTTTCTCTTCTAAAGGAGGTGAAAAATAAACCCCGGGTTTCATGCAGAATCTTTTCTGATCCTTTCCTCTTGGAAGAGACACCATCTTCCCCATCCCCGCATAAATTTTGAAATCATTAGATTTTCCTTTCAACTGAAAAATGGGCTAATATAAACAGAAGAACTCCAATACCCTTGACTGTTAGGTGGTGCATTCAGGTTCTCTGTTAGCCACAACCAGCTCTCAGGAAAATCAGACCTTGAGATGATGTTGTCATCGCTAAAGAATTCATCTTCAAAATCACCTGGAAAATAGAAAGCAAGTTGGTATAAGGTACTGTTTTTAACAATATTTTATTAAATAAGCCACAGTTAACTAGATAGTTATTTTCAAAAATAGCAAAATAGTAGGTATTTCTGCATTTTGGTTAATCAAAGTATACTTTCCCTTGCTTGCTATTCTACCAGAAAGTACTGAACATGCAAAGTGGCACAATGGTGCAACATTTCCTTCTTCAAAACTCAAGCTATTCAGAATGAGGCACTCTGCAGGGCAACAGGGACTGCTTCCATCACATACAGTATTAGATGTAGTAGCAAGGACAGGATGAGAATTAATCATTGTTTCCATAGCCACCTACTGTATTTCTTCCATCCTTATTTTATATTCTCTATTAGATTAACATGTAGACATAAAATGAAATTAAGAAATAATGAATTTTCAGTCAGACAGAGAAAGCCAAAACTAGAAAAACAATTATCTATCAATTAGCTAAAGAAAAATCAAGGTAATAAGTGTTTCTAATCCTCACCCTATCTTGTAACTACCTCAAAGTGTAAGTCTATAACAATATTGACACAATTCTTATTTCTCCTCTTTTCTTCAGGAGTGTTTACGCACATTTTCACATAGAACAAAGGCAGAGTTTCAACCACCCTGCTATGGTTGCCATCTTGACCTTTTTTACCTCAGCATTTTTTAAAAATCATTTTCAAACCCAATTTTTTTAAATCAAGGTTTTAATTTATAGTTCATTGTTCATTGTTCTAGAATAAAATTGAAACCGTCTACCATTAAACTACCACCAAAGATAGATCTGTACTGCCACCACTTTCACTCAACTAGCCCTCAAAATCATTTCTCACTGAAAGCTTTCTTCAACCGCTGAGACCTCTCCAAAAGTTGCTTTAGCTGAACCAAAAGGTTGCCACGTTTTCCAGGTATTGGTGAATTAAATGTTCCCTTCTTTCAATAAACCCAGAACCTGCTACTTACTTCTTGCCAGAAGCAACTCGTTCTCCCGTATGTTTTCATCTCTGATCCCTTTGATGTAGTTACAGCATTCAAGGAAGGCGGCTTTACAAGCATCTCCCTCCTGGATGTATTTTGCACGCTTTTCACAACTGTACCCCATGGGGTTCTCATGCATGCCATCTTCACAACATTTGCGCAGGTCTTGATCCTGAAACTGCGCCCCTAAAATATACAAAAATTGTGAAACATTAGACAATCCTATTTCTCATAGTCATAGGTATAAAGGGAAACAAGGGACAATGAATATCTAAATAAAATATTCAAAGGAGTTGGTTGTTTATCTTGTCCCAGAGAGCTGCTAGGAACAACTGAACATCCTTTGACTTTTCACTACTGTAGTTACTAGGGACTGTCATTTTCATAAGATTTATGGCTTATTACTGCATCTACACTTTTGCCAGAACATTCAAACTTATCTTCTGTTTTTGAAAATCATTCAGATGTCGCACTGTATCTCTATCCCTTAAATGGAGCATTCTAGGTGCCATATTCTACCAGGAGGCTTAAGTAAGCCATCCCTAGCTCCTAGAAAAAAACATGGGCTTTTCTTTAGTTTCCCCCCTTTTTTCCAACCAAGCCATCCTGCAACCTTGCATACGGAGGAGTCCAAATGACATTTCCTGAGTATGCGCCTTGTTTCGGTTGTTTGGGCAGGGGAAGGGATTGGGGTGTGCTTGAGGAAGATAATGGCCCCAGTCCAGCTGCCAATTCATTTCTAGCTGGGAGGCATGGCCAGCTTCTCATGGCGCTAGTTGTTTTGCACTGATCCTGGGCAACCTCTTCCAGGCTCGGAGCTCCCCTTGGCCTTTGAATGGCATGCGGGGAGAGGGGGGCGCTCCTAAAAACTACTGGGCAGACCAAGGAGAAATCCAATTCGTTCCACTTAGTTTGTATGTCAATGTAATTGAAATTAAAAACACTTAATACAATTATTCTCCCCCTCGCATAACAGGCAAAAGTAATAATAAGAGGAGAACTTCTGGAGGCTTTCAGGGTTTACCCCCAAGGCTTCTGTGGACGGAATGCTCTCTGAAGGCTTCCAGTTCAACACCTCCATGCAGAACATGTCTTTGGCCACTAAATTCTGGCCCCTTTCACTGGAGGTTTACAGATCTCTCTCGGTATTCTCTCGGATCTCTCTTATTTTACTTTGTATTCTTTATTATTTTTTAAAATAAAGCGAATAATTACAAGTACAGGGGAGGCAGATTTTTTTAACATTCTGAATGTTTTATTTTTAAAGTTACATTTATAAATCCATAATGACTTAAATCCATGACTTAAGCTTACTATACGCTTAAACACATTTCTTCCTAGCTTTCTCCTGAAACAAAGGACATCAGTTCTGGGTGTTCTGCTGTTGTATTTTGTGGTCCTGGTGATTCATAAGTTGCAAAAAAGGCTTTGGGGCATGGATGTCTTTAGGAAGGGGATGGTGGAAGCCCCATGCATATAAAAGGGGCAGAGCTTTGATTGTTCAGTTGGGACTGCCAGGTTGATATGCAGGCATCCCCACAGATGGGTTGGGGGCTGCGTGTAGTTCACTGGCCATTGCTTACTTCCTCCTCACCAAGAACAATTCTTGATCATTGCTGCGATCCGAGAACACTCAAAAAACAATGCTTAAAAATTTTGTCTATCAAATGTAATCACTTTAGCTGGAACCAGTTACGTTCTATATTCTGTTTCTGCGTAAACTATTGGGCCATCTAAGTACTTCCCCCCACTGCACTCAGAATTCAAGCACCCAAAGTTATTGATAAGTTAAGAATGATCCTATCTCATAGAGAATATTAATCCTCTGCCCCTTTGCTTGAGAAACAAGGGAAAGAGGGATAACCTCCATTCCTTTGTCCATTTCCTGACTGATTCAATAAGTGCAAATGGACGGCAGTTTTATTCTTTTACCTCAGAGTAAACAGAAACTTCATTATTTGTCACATACCTTTGCTTGCCTTGCTGTCAAGCAGCAAAACAGAGCTGCGACGCCTCCGTTTGGCAGGCTGAGGACACTTTGCATCTGCACGAGGCAGGGGAGAAGAGATACCACCATTATTCTTAAAAGTAAGAAGATAACTTTCAGCATCTATAATTCCTGTGAAGATTAATTTTATAATTGGATTACAGTAAGGAAGCAAGGGTGTGCCTTCTGTGGGACTTTCTCCCGTTTAAAATAGATTGGGAATGCAGTCTGAAGCCTTAATCATGTGTGAATTAGATCTATATCAAATAGATCCAAAGCAGCTCATAGGAATGTCACTTTAGTGCTGGGAAGCTGTAAGGTAGAAAGCATAGCTCAACTCTTCATTGGGTCTGAGTTGAAGGGCTCACAGTTGAAGGCCAAGGAGCATCTCCAGCTTTTTCATGTGTTGCTGAAGTCTCCCCCCACCCTTGAAATAAAATGATAGGAAAAAGCAGGAAAATACCAGTGCAGGATTAGAGTGGACCCCTCCTAAAACCACAAGAATAAAGTAGGATGCCTGCACTATAACTCTCTCCTCTAGAGCCACCCTTAGAAACAGTGATCTGGAATTTGTCCTACGATTTGAGTAACATTTGGTAGAAGATGTTGGAACCATTGCATGCAGTTCAAGACCCCAATGGCAATATTCTGTGCTTGAGATGCTGAAACATACTTTTCAGGTGCCAGGAAAACAAATCCTTAGAGGAATGGGACATTTTAGCAAAAGAGAAACATTAAAGGAATGTGTGCTAATTGGCACATGAAAAAGGCAATCTTTAAGTTCACAGTAAGCCTGACCAAGATTTCTATGGCAACCGAACTGATATTTTTCTTTTATTACCGTAATACAATAATTCTTTCTGGAACATAGTAAGTGGAGAAGTAACATGAGATTTGTTGATTATGAATGATTATGTATCACTTAGGCTTATGTATGACTCTTATTATTTTTTCCTCCTTTCTGAAATGCATAGATATGAGTGAATCTTTTCGTCTGCTGGAGTTTCTTCTACTATTTTCTAGAGGTAGATCCTCCAGTGCACACTGATAACAATATGTTTTCTTTTTCTTTCTTTCTTTCTTTCTTTTGCAAAATGCCCATCTCAACCAAGTGACTCTGCAGTGAGCCTTGACTATTTGCTTTGGGACTTGTGAGTTGATTCCCATATGACGCCAGTAGTATTTGATGGAGAAAATGCTATTCTCTTGGGTTCTAAATTGATTGGAAAACCTCTGTCATCTCTCAGACATTAACACCCATCCCCAAAATACCTGATCTTTGTTTGGTGTTGAGATTAGTGCTAGTTGTCAGAGTCAGTCCAGCATCTTCAAACACACCCAGATTGTTCTGGCCGCTGCCAGCTGTACAGCCAAAGTCACTCTTTTCTATTGTGTCCCATATCTAGTGCACATCAAAGAAAAAAAATGTTCTTCTTCTGTACTATAAGCCAGAAAACCCTTGAAAGCTGTTTGTAGCTTAAGATGTTTCTGGCCTTACCTTAGTTTGGCTAATCTTATATTTATCATTGAGAACATATACTGCTTTGTCCACAGCCACAAGACCGACCCGAGCACCTGGATCCCCTTCCAATTTGATTTTCATTGGATCTCCTGGCTTTTGTATTCGATTGTCTCTGGAAGACGCTCCTTTCACAACTAACTGTTTACACAAAACAAAGAACAGCTCAAATATCTAACAGACAGGAAAAATGCCAATTCAAGGAAAAATAGTTGGCTTTCTCTATCTGAACTGAAATAAATGTTTTCAGAAAATACAATTTAAATTGTATTTAAATGCTTTAAAATAAGCACATCTGATTTATGCTCCAATTCTGATGCAGTTCTGATGCAGCTATAATAAGGTGCTTCCCATGACTGCTAAGAAAGCTGCTGGGAAGGCTGACTTACCGTTCCCATGCAGGTATCCTTCACATCCACCCAGACAGAGTCAGCCACAATTTCATTGTTTCCCACTTGGTAGTAAGCCACAAACCGGAAGGAAGGGATGAGATCTGGAGTGATACGCAGCGTCATGGTTACCAGATTCTGCCCATCTCCCTTGGGTTGCCTGCCAACCTTGAAAATCTTCCCCTTAGTCAATATCTGAGGGTGAACAAATACTGATTAATGGAAAGGTTAGAAATGATAGATGAAGCCAGTATGAATTGAAATGCAGCCCTTGGATTTCCTCCAGGTCTATAATACTTACAAGGTATGTGAAATACTTGATCTGGTTCAATGAAGTTGGATTGCCCCTCACATTGAAATTTATAGGTAAGTTATCTCCGGCCTTAATCTCTGTAGATGTAATGGCTACATGAAGATAGTTTCCAGATCCTCCATGGGTTTGGTAGGCTGTGGCTGTCATGGACCTTGTTGCCTGGCGTTCTCTTGGGAGGTCTCCATGGTTGGTTCTAACCTAGACAGGGTAAATATGAAGCAGTAACCTAATTAGGAAGCAACTGTGACTCCTTTTAAGGCTGGCATTGAGTGATGTCCACATGCAGACTGCTGAAAGAATACAGTAATGGCTAGAATGGACTTGGCTAGCATCCTGTTTTCATTAAAAAAAATATCTGAGATCCTGTTATTTGATCTGCATCTTTAGGATAAAAAAGAGCTCTGTGTTACTATGAGTGTAGCAAATTGTATATTGTATTTGGGATTTGGGGAGTGGGCATAGCTATTGAATAAAACAATTGCAAAGTGAGTTGCAGCCTGAGGATCAGATAGGATGATGAACTGGCTACAAAGAACAAATGGGATATTTAATGCCAAACCAAATCAGGGACTTGCAAGAATCACTGTTCCTCTGAAAGAGTATCACTACTTCTTAATACTGAGAAATACTGAGAAAAGAGAAGAAATCACTTTATTTTCAGGGGCATTTATCCACAGGGTATATTTTCTATTTGTTTTCCCTTAAAAAACAAACTTTACCCAGGGCATTAGGAGCTGCCCGAGGCCATTTATTTCCCCACCTTCCTTTCTTTTTATAGATCTTACCAGACCACACAATATACCATGATCAGCTGACTTTTACAAGTAATCTTTGTAAAAAGAAAAAAAGATGAAGAAAGACTCTCATTATATTACACTCAACTCAACAGCAATAGACCCTAATATACAGATATCAACCTATATACAATGATCTCCCTTACTCTAAACAGACATACATAATGTAATTGTCTCCATTCCTAGCTAAGATGACTCTCTGGTGACACAATGTGCATAGGGGCTTCACAGCATATATTTCTTTCTTTGCCTGTCATAGTTGTGTGGATTGTCTTGCAAAAGTGCATACAAACAGAGTTTGCAGCACAGCCAACATATTTCATCACTTGTTCCCTCTTGAGCCACAGCAGAGCTGCTGCTGGCATCCAAGATGCCGTTGTGCAGAATTCCACAATGCATAGGCCTGCTGGTTCTGTCTCTGCTCTCAGAGTCTGACTGTGTAGGGGCAAAGCGGGTGAGTTTATGTCACTGACACTGTATCTCCTTCGCTTTCTTTGTAACCGGTAACTGACAACCTTCTCTTCAGGTCATTCTATTGGGTGGTACACAATTTGCACATCAGACTGTGATGGCCCCATGTTCCAACATAGATGTCAGGCCCAAAAGCAAGAAATACACTTTTCCCAAGTTGAGTCCTCTATTGCTTTCAAACCTACAGACAAAATCTTGTCAGACCGAGGAGTCTACTATCTGTATCTACAATATACTCTGAGAACTATTAGGGAGCGGCTGTATTCACCCAATTTCTCTCACACAAAGCATCCGGACTGAGTTGCCACTTACTCCTCTGCAATGTCCCTCTCCCTCCTGGGAATCTGCCTCCTCACGACATTCCCTCTCTCATCAGCACACTGAATGGGTTTGAACAGAAAGTCAGAGTGACTTACAGTGATCGGTAGGCTTTGAATGCTCAGTTGTGTGTTCAGGATGAGCTTAGCAGTCCCATCGCTCAAAGTGGTTCCCTCAGAACGAATGTCCTCTGATATCACTGGTACATTGGCAGCTGGTGAGCCATCGGGGTTGGTAACGTACACCTAAAACAATCCAGAAGAGGTGATTTAGCATGGAACATGGCAGCTTCCTCTGAATCTAAATCATTCAACTATTATTTATTAAAAAGATTTATATGGCTGCCCAGGTCACTCAGTGACTCCAGGCCGCTTAGAAATTGATTTACTAAAGCTTTTTTGTAATTTATACTGTAAGTTCTATGTGGACACATTACAGCAAAACATCCAATATGCAAATACCAATCAATCAATCAATTTACAGAGGCAGAGTCAACCCCGAGGTAAGCTGAAGCCTCCACATGCATCTTGAACAACCAAGTCTAGACAGCTCTTCAGAAGCCCAATAAAGTGGAGGAAGATATTGCTAAGGTGGTTTTTTGACGAAACAGGAGACTTTAATTTCTATTACCGTCAGTTCATATGGCATTCCTGGCTTGAAATATTTGGGGGTTTTTGTGAAGTAGATCTGATAGGGAGATGTCACAATATGAATGCCGCCTTGCTCAGTCACTACCATATCACTGCCTGCAAAACCAAAAGAATGAATGCAACTTAAAATAGAAAATAAAACTGAGAAATGCAAGAAAAAACCATGCAAAGATTTTGAAGCACTATTAGTTTCAAACCTAATAAACCCAGTACTTTCACATTTTGCAAGTTCTCTCTCAATGTTTTCTCTCTCCGTACCCCTTTCTTTTTCTAGAAAACAGTTGCATCATATTATGTGCTGATTGTAAGTTTAATTATCCTGTCATGTAAATGGTCTAAGAAGTTACAGAAAATAATGTGGCAAATGATCATTTATAAATAGAAATTTGGCATATTAAAACTTCAGAAGATGTGGATTGGGATTTATTAATATATTGTTTCAATTGTAGCTTTGTGACTAGTTTCCCTTAAAATGCTTCAGAAACAAAGCCTGGATATAATTCCTCACAAGACTATAGATTTAAAACTGCTTGAAGAAAATTGACCCCAAAAATTGAAATTGGAAATTGAAATTTGACAAAAGTCGTGTGAAATATTAGCACCGTAACTTTTCTCCAATTATGTCCCTGATAGAAGTTCAATATTTTCCAAAGATTTTAGAGCACTTCAAAGAGATGAACAAATGCAAATTTATATAGGACTGATTTATAAATGGAGAAACGATTTCTGATAAAGAGAAAAGGCAGAGATCTAATGCTTCAGGGCTAAATATGTACAGGCTCTATCATTTGTTAAAGATGAAAAAATAAAGAAAAGAGCTTTATAGACTGATTCTGAAAGAATAATTTCTGAACTAAAGGCAAATACCAAAGAATCATGTCATCATGATATCATTTGACGGTTCCAGAATGCAGTAAAACGTCTATAAGAATAAGAGCTTGGAAACAATACTGAGAATATGAAATGGAAAGCTTTATGGAGGAAGAAACCTTTACCTTACTGTGGAAGAATTATAAAAAAAATATTCATATCATACTTCAATTTTTTGAAAAAAGTTGAGGACAATATAATAATTATACAAACTGACACATCTGGTAGCATTGCCAAAAACCCAAAATTTTGATCATTTTTTACAGAAATGAATAAGATCTGTTATGCCACCTGCCATACCAATTTCACAAGTGTTTTATTGGTGTTTCAAGAAGACAATGAAAATATTAGAAACAAAGACAATATCAGATTGATACTGGTTTCAGGAAGCACATGTATAGCCCAGGAAGAGAAGGACATTAATATTCCAAATTTAGATCTAACACTTCAAATGATTACAAACAATTTTAAATGAAAAAACTAATAGATATAATTCATACAGGGCAACATTTTAGATAGAACATCCCTTTTAATCTAATTTGGAAAGTTTTGATTACTAAACATTTAGAGTCAATTAAGAGACATTTATCCACAATAATATTGTGGATTTTTGTGGGATAAAGGTGAATAATCATTGTGAAAGGGGAGGATTTAAAAGCCAAGTCACATGTATTCTGGTGATGGATTGTTTTCTTTTATTTAGTTGTTTTCAATCCCTGGTATTTAAAATTGTTGTCTGTTACTTTTTTAAAGTGTAATATGTTTGTATTCAAAGAAACAATGTACCCTTCTCTTCTCCCACCCCTGCTCACCAGATTCTGTTATCACTGTTACAGATGCATACAGAGTATGCCCAACAAGCTGATTGAGATTTTGAAATCGAGAACGTAGTGTGCGTCTTTCTAGTGTTGCTTCCCCATCTCCATCAATAATCTGAAAATAAATGAACAATAAGGAAAAAATAAGGAAGGAAATCAAATGGTCTGCCACAATGTAGAATAAGGAAGATGACCTTGATGGAAATATGCAAGCTATTTGGCCAAAGCAGCAAGAAATAAATATGTTTTAAACAGTGGGGAAATTCAGCACGTTCTGACAGGTTCTGGAGAACTGGTAGCGGAAATTTTGAATAGTTCAGAGAACTGGCAAATACCACCTCTGGCTGGCTCCTGAGTGGGGAGGAAATGGAGATTTTGCAGTTTGCTTCCCCTACCATTCCCACCAAGCCATACCCACAGAAACGGTAGTAAAGAAAATTGAATTTCACCACTGGTTTTGAGTCCAGAACATGCAGATAACATTCAGAAGAGATTCGGGCACACACTCTCTTATTCACTGAATTATTAGAAGGAGAGGGAATTATAGCACAACCAGGTTTGTAAAATGCTGTTATTAAAGCCAATCTCAGTAATGGTAGCTTAGCCTTCTAGTGAAAATGTTGTAGTATAGCGGTGGCGAAACTTTTTTGGCCATAAGCAGGGGAGTGCAGGGGGTCGTGCGTGGGCATGCTGCACCCATAATGCAATGCACGACCCCCCCCAATGCACATGGGCGCATGACAAGCACAACCCCCATTTTTGCATGCTTTTTTCACCCTCCTTAGGCTCCAGAGACTTTATAGGAGCCTGGGGAGGGCGAAAACAGCTTCCCCTGTCCCCCCCCTCCGGAGGCCCTCTGGAGGGCTCAGGAACTTCCCTGAAGCCTCCGGAGCGCAAAATACCAGCCCTATGGGCAAACCGGAAGCTTGGGAATGGACTTCCGGTTTGCTCATAGGGCCGGTTTAAGCCTTCCGGAGCCTTCAGGAGCCTTCTAGAGGCTTCCCTGAAGGCTCCGGAGGATGAAAAACAACCCTATGAGCAAACTGGAAGTCACTTCCAGTTTGCTTGTAGGACTATTTTTAGTCCTCCGGACAGCCCTACGAGCAAACCGGAAATGACTTCCGGTTTGCTCCTGGGGTTGGTTTTCATCCTCGGAGCCTTCAGGGAAGCCTCCGGAAGGCACCTGAAGGCTCCAGAGGGCTTAAACTGGCCTACGAGAAAACTGAAAGTCTGCTCCCAAACCTTCGGTTTGCCCGTAGGGTCAGTTTTTTGCACTCCGAAGGCCCCAGGGAAGCTTCTGAAGCCTCTGGAGGACCTCTGAGGGGGCGGGGGAGGCTGTTTTTGCCTTCCCCAGGCTCCTATAAAGCCTCTGGAACCTGGGGGGGGGGGAAATGGCTTTAAAAAAAGGCTGAACTCAGCTGCGCGCGCTGACCAGCTGACAGGGCAATGCCTCGCGTGAACTGACAAATGGCTCCACGTGCCACCCGTGGCACGCGTGCCATAGGTTCGCCATCCAGTTTCTAGTAGATCTGACACACAAACCCACAAGCACACTCCTATATGCAAACGCCCCTGTTACATTTTACCGGAATTCTTGTGAGTGAGTCTGGAATACTCTTTTTGCTACCATCTATTTTCACTCCAAAGAGGACAAAGGCCACACCTTCCACTTTCTTTCCATACAAGTACCTGTAATGACACAGTGAAAGTAAAGGCCCAATTATACATCTTTGCTTTCCCTACTGATCTTCTTTGAACACAAGAGGGGTGCCTTAGTGACCTATTTTTCACAACTCCTTATTTTCTCAGCTCTACTCATTCAGGCATTTTCCTCCAAGCCTTTGCTACTTCTGATGCTAAAGCTGGGCAGGGGAAAACAGAACTTGAGGGTGGCAGGAATGATAAGTTCAGTTCCTTAATCCTTCTGCCTATTTTATTTTCTGATTTCTAAATTTCACTTTTCTCTCCATTCCAACACTCAAGGTGGCTAGCAAAAATGAAAAGTATAGAGTAGAAAACACATGACAATTAAAACCTTAATACAATTGAAATCAATCATTAAAATAACTAAGAGTTTGCTGAAAGGAACCTATTTGTAATTTCCTAAATAATGGGGAAATGGCATTAGGACATTTTTTATTATTATAATTTTCCTGAAAAATGAATTTGATTACTCTCCCTCTGATCATTTCTATGACAGGGCTACTACCCTATCCTAAGATGCAGTATTAACGCTATAAGTGATAATTGGGTTTGGTATCATAAGTAGTCAGACTAATAAAGCTAAATAAAGTCTAAAGTCTATTTTTTAATATTATGAATATTGTATTTTTGAAATAAATTTCAAGTAAATAAGTTCAGATCAGGACTAGTCACCAAATCATATTTTTCTGAATATTATGACCCAAATTATGACCCATTCATGCAGATGTTACCCAGTGCCAAAATAAATTTCTTTAGCTACTCATAGTTGTAAATAAGCATACGTTGCAGTGATAGACAGGTGGAAATCTGTATTGCCGTCAATGTAAAGAAACTTCTCTGATGGTTGCAGACGAACTTCAAAGCTTGGCAACACTACAGAAAAAGAAACAGGTGAAAAGGTAGAAGTCCAGCACTGACAGGAAGATGGATTTACTCAATATTATTTAATATATTTTATTATTTATTTATTTATTTATATCACACCTTTATTATTTTTACAAATAACTCAAGGCAGTGAACATATCCGACATATCTCTCTCCTCCTATTTTCCCCACAACCGTGTGAAGTGGACTGAGCTGAGAGAGAATGACTGGCCAAGGCCACCCAGCAGGCTTTCATGGCTAAGATATTAGTAGAGCTCACACTCCCGGTTTCTAGCCTGGTACCTTCACCACTAGGCCAAATTGGCTCTCACAACTTTCCAGGCGAGATCATAGCAGCCATTTCCACTTTTACAAATGACAGGAAAAGGTTTTTACAGATAAAATCGATAAAACCCAGGATCAGGAACTAGATTTGTTGAACAGAAATGATCCTTCTTCTTACCATATTCTCTGACATCAAAATATGCAGTATAGCTCTCCTCTGGGGAATCTTCATATTTGGCCACAGCCTTCCATGTTCCAAAACTATAGAAAGAAAAAGAAGAGATTTTTTATTGCTTTCACTTTACAATCGATTTATGACAATAAATAAAGAATAACAGAGTTATTTCAAAGGGACTTTGAAAGCCTTCTAATCCAACTCTCTATTTAAGCAGAAGACCCGATACCATTCCAGAAAAATGGCTGTCCAATCTTTTCTTGAAAACCTTCCGCATTGGAGCACCCACAACTTCTTTTTTTTAAAAAAAAGTTTTTTATTTTTTCATTTTCATACAAATAACCACATGTATACTGTTACATAACCAATATTATTTTGTATTGTTAAATATTTACGTCAATTCGTCTTACCATCAACCCCCAAGAACGATTATTGGCTCTTCTGCTCTCCATACACCATATTTGTACCCTATCCATCACTTTCCTTTCCCTCTCTCCTCCTCCTCCCTACCTCTTTTCTTCCCTCTGTCATCTCTTCTCTATTTCCCCTTCCTGTCTCCCACCCACAACTTCTGAAGGCAAGGCAATATGATATGAACTAGGGATCCAAGGCCACTTCTTGATATTAATAGGATCATGGAAAATAAGTATAAAAGAAGAAGAAAGTGCCTGATTCAGAAATTTTCAGTTTCATATTTGTGGAAACTGAAATGTGACTCTTACTTCTGCAACAAATTTCTTCTTACTCATTGAACTTAAATGGTGGTGATGAAATTGTATTTATTTGTCCACTCAATTCCACAGAATTGCCATACAAATAACATTATAGCCCCACCTGTGCTGCTCCAGGCTCTCCAAAAAACAAGAGGAAATAGAAATGTGATGGACAAATGCAAAATATCAAACATGGATTTTTCTTACTTTAATAATCGATCTAAAAAGCAAGCTAAAAGGGAACATACAATACAGCTTTATTCTATACCCAATCTTTAATAGATGAATGTTTTTTTCCCATCAAGAGTTTCAGCTTAGTATCAAAACAGGTTGCCTTATGACAATATCCATGTTAAATTACCTGACAAGCTCTGGTAAATTATAAGGCCGGATCAAGGGTGAAGATGGGTTGACTGGATTAGAACTGACAACAATGTCATTTGGAGTCTGGGCACAAGGAAATAAAATACAGGTGTGTTGAAAAAATACAAATTGCATATTATTTTCTATGCATTCTGTAACATCAAACTCCAGCTGGTATACTAGATTTTCTATGTGATGACATAATATAGAGAGTAAATGCAACCCAGCAAGTTGGGGCACTAGGTTATAAGAAGAATCAACAACCACTCCTTGTTCAAGGGACTATACTAATCACACAGGATTGCAGACACGATTCTCACCTTAAAGTCGACAATCACAGTTTTGTCCATCCTGTGCATGTTGTGATCCATAGAAAAGACACGATAGCGCACTAAGAAAAAAGAGACCAACTGTAATTTGTGGTAGCATTCAAAAGATACTGTATGTGCTTGCATCATGCTGGTCTGTGACCATAATAAAAAAAAATGATTGATTGATGTGCTTGCATCCTAAAAAAAAAAGTATTGTCATAAATTGTCTGATATTTTGTAGCTGTCAACTGTCCACATGATTCCTGCAGCAAATAAGGACCCTTGGAACATTTTTATTACCAAGAGTATAATTTACTGAGTCAACATGGATACAGAAGTAGCAAAGCCAATATTAATGTTTTCGTGAGCAAACAGCATATTGTAGTTAAACGTTCCCCTTTATTCCATCCAATCAGTATGGTCAGTTCAGTTCAGTTTGTTTGGGTAATGGACTCTCCGCTTAGTAGACTTTCTCAGCAGATGACCTTGGTTCTCAAGCTCCAAGTCAGTGCTCTTTGCATTCTTTTTCCCCTCATTATGCCTCCCCTGCATTCCAATCAATTCCCTCCCCCATTTTTCTTGTCTGGCTGTAAGCGGGATTTGCAAAGTGAGCCAAGCCTCAACCATGACAGCTGTCTTCCAGAATCAATGTAAATCCTAAAAATCAGATGTGGGACAGTTTCTAGAAAAACAGCTGATTAGCTGGCTAAAACAACTGCATCCTCGGGCACCTTAAAGGCCAAGGGGTTTATTATGGCATAAGATCCAGAAGATCCAGACTGAAGATTACTTCAGTCTGGATCTTCTGGATCTTAGACAAAACACCACCTAGTTCTTCAAAGGAAAGCTAAAGAAAAAGCCTTTCACCTTTTATAGCTTGCAATTAGTCAGGGTGACATCTTCTTGGAAGAACGGTTGCAGGAACTGGGTATGTTTAGCTTAAGAGAAAGAAGGACTAGGGGAGACATGATAGCATTATTCCAATATCTCAGAGGTTGCCACAAAGAAGAGGGAGTCAAACTATTCTCCAAAGCACCTGAGGGTAGAACAAGAAGCAATGGGTGGAAACTAATCAAGGAGAGAAGCAATTTAGAACTGAGGAGGAATTTCCTGACAGTGAGAACAATTAATCAGTGGAACAGCTTGCCTCCAGAAGTTGTGAATGCCCCAACACTGGAAGTCTTTAAGAAGATGTTGGATAGCTATTTGTCTGGAACGGTATAGGGTTTCCTGCCTGGGCAGGGGGTTGGACTAGAAGACCTCCAAGGTCCCTTCCAACTCTACTATTGTATTGTATTGTATTGTATTGGATTTCTCCATTCCATTCCTAATTTGTGAATACCGTATTTTTCAGAGTATAACTTGCACCTTTTTCACCCCTAAAAGAGCGTGGAAATTTTGGTGCGTCTTATACACCGAATACAGCCAATTTTTTGCCTCCCAAAGCCCCGCTTCTGCATCCCATTTTTGTGAAAAATGGGCAAAAAACAAGCCGTTTTTCACCAAAAACGGGGGCGTTTTTGCCTTCCCCCACCCCCCTAAAAGCACTCTCCAGGCTTCAGCAGGGCTGGGGGAAGGGGAAAATGCCCCCGTTTTGGTGAAAAATGGGGGTGTTTTTGCCTTCCCCCAGCCCTGCTGAAGCCTGCAGAGTGCTCCTGGGGACTGGGGAAGATAAAAACTTTTTTTTTCTTACTTACCTCTTCAAAGTCATGGTGTGTCTTATACACCTGTGTGTCTTATAGTCCAAAAAATATGGTACATTCCACTGGACCATCTATCAACGTGTTTCTTAAATCTTTTTTGAACTTTCTAAACATGATTTCTCAATATTACCAATGTCAGCACTTACAAGACATACATTCTTCCCTTCCTCCACTCTCTGGAAATACCTTGGATAAATGACAAATCCCAGGTATGGTTTTGTTTATAGGATTATTCATCACATAACCACAATGGGTCCCCAGGGGAGTGAAGAAAGAGAGGCAGAAAAAGAGTTTACCTGGAGAGCCTGGTGTATAGATGCCTTTATCTGTCTGGATGAACACAAAGCCACTCTGGTAAGAAAGGAGAACCACCTTTTCCAGTTTCACTTGAGGACCAGTTACTTGCACAACCACATACTGATTTTGCCTGGAGTCCTTATTCAGTTCCTTTGCAGGAATCTGGATGAGAAGATGAACAGAGCAGAGGCTTCATCACTAAGGGCCACCTGAGGCCTCATTCCTTAGCCCTAGGCAACAACACTAAAACATTGATCCAGAAATTTCTACTGGGTCAAAAATGAAAACAAAGAGGATCACAGAATGCCAAACATCGGTGCATTCAATCTTAAAACCATATTTCTTGCTTTTGCTAAGTTAGTTTCTCATCTTTCCTGGCAGAAGGCTATGGAGAGGCCCTATAGCTGTGATGGTGAACCTATGCCACACGTGCCACAGGTGACAAGCAGAGCCCTCCCTGCAGGCACGCAAGCCGTCGTCCCAGTTCAGCTCCACTTCACATGTGTGCACGTCTCCCACCGGCCAACTGATTTTTGAGTCTCTGCCGTGCATGCCCGGAGGGTCATATGCGGGAGATGTGCATACATGGGGGGGGGGGGGTAATGCGCACATGCATGGAGGTGGGGGAGCACGGGAGTGGTCCATTTTTGGTCCCAGGAGGCTGCAGGGAGGCCAACTGGGCCCAAAACGGGGCAGGGGGTGTTCGCGCTCATTTGCGCTGGGGGCGAGAAGAGCCACACACACGTGTGTGTGTGGGAGAGTGTAGGGTGGTCATGTACACATGTGCAGGGGGTGGGGTGCACGCATGGCATTATGGGTGTGGGCATGTGCATGCTTTCAGCACGCAACAACAAAAAGGTTAGCCATCACTGCCCTATAGTGTCCAGCTATAGCAGCACAGTCAATGAAACTAATGAAGAACATCTCCCTGAGATCTCACCTTGCCATTCTGCTATTACAAGTCACGTTTGGTATCCTTTACCCACTGCTGTGTACCCACAACCTTTTTCTCCTTGGCCTTTCTCCCTCCTCATTTGCGCACCAAGAAAACTCAGCCCCTAATTCCAAGCTCAAGACAAATGTGAAGGAGAGTGAGGGAACCCTCACCCCAAATAAACTTTTCTGGTCGACCATCTGAACCTGGAGCAACATGAATCCCAGCCCATAATGAATCCTGCCATCTGGGCTACACACTGTAGCTCTACAATCAGCTATTCTCTCTTTTCCCTTTATGATTTTTCATTGGGCAATTATTGGATTAGCCAAATACACAGAGACACACAGACTAACATACACAACGTTTACCAATATGAACAAATCTGTCCATAACTCCAACCTAGAAGGTCTGAAAGTCAGGAGGTTAATTTCTCTTGATGAGATTATGGTCCAATTTGCAGACCTTTTCTCAGTTTTTCTGCTCCTTCAGATGCCAGCAGCTGTTTGACTATTTTTGGATTTAAGTGAAGTCTTGGATGGGATTTGGTCAGGGAATAACATTTCAACACTGAAGCCCTCTGGAATATCCAGGACTATTGGAAACAGATCGGTCATAGAGATATACCATTCAGCATTATACTTTTTTCTCCCTTACCATTGTTCATGTTGAGAGTGAACATAGTTCTATCAGCACACAGGCTAAGCCAATTTCTCCTCCCTGGGTAAGGAAGAACAAAAGTTGCCCAGAAGCCTTTGGCGTTTCCTGAAATGTCTATATTTTAAATCTGAAAATGCGGCTATTTGGCCCACTAACATCCTACTTTTACTAACCACTAAACTTAGCCTGATTCAGAATCTCTAGCAGAATCGCTTTCTAAAAGCTAGCTTAGCAGTTTTGTTTATTAATCACTTCAATTTTGCTATACTTCGTATCTGTCAGGTTTTGTTTTGGTTTCTTCCGATGGTTGACTTTTGGTTTTGATACTGATTTTGATCTAAATATTTACAATATTTTACTTGTTTGCTGTGAAATGCTATACACAATCTTTCAGAAATTGTGGCAATAGGAACTGTAAAATAAATACATATGCATGCTTTGGGGTTTTTCCTCCCTCGAGTTATATTCACAATTTCTTCCAATATCTGACACTCTAGACATGTTCTTTCTACTAAAGTGCATGACACTTCCTTTCAAGTAGAATGAACAGGATTTTAGCTTGCTTTTTTTTTGTAGGGATACAATAGACTCTACTGCAACCATTACTATGCACCCACCTTTATAGTTGGAGTGACAAGCATGCCTCCTGCTGGATTCATATCTACTCTGGTTTGGAACAAGGTTTTCTGCTTCCGTGGAAAATCCTGAACCAAGATGTCAAGCGATTTCGGAGCATTTTCTCCATGTGCCTCCACCAAAATTTGCTCTTCTGTATCTGTTCGCAGAACACCAGGGGTAATGAGGGTGTAGCTGCAGAAGAAGAAAAGAACATTTCCTGCGTTATTTTGCTTAGGAAAAGTGAGGCACTTTTAAGAAGAATGAAGAAATAAACAGAAAAACTACTCTTTGTGACCCAGAAACCTTCCAAATACAGTTGAAAAATTAGTATCTTTATCTATATATCTTTTACAAGGGATTTGGGTGCCATTTGGGGATTATAAAATGGGACCGCCCTGAGTCCCTTTGGGGAGAGGGGGCGGTCTATAAATTTAATAAAATTAATTAATTAGACCAACCATTACAGTAAACTCGGTGGTATTATAATGGGATCACATTATAATAAGCAATGCAGTGTCCCCTTGCAGCTTAAAAAAGGACAAGCTTTTCTATGAAAGAACAGAGTTTGATCTCAGATTTGAAGAAGAAAAATAGAATTGTGCCTTCTCCCAAGATTAGGCAATTCCCAGCCTGCATACAGTCCTCCAGTAACCCATCTGCAGACCACTGCACCTGAAAATATATTGCTGAAATTTGGCTGCAAAATCGCGGCTGCAATTTTGACAAAGTGAGATCAAGTTGTTTTTTTCAGGAATTAGGAATTCCCATCTTTAACCCCAAACCTTTGCCTAAAATGAGGTGGAAATTTTGACCTATTCCTCTCAGTGACATCACTGCAAACCACATAGTCTCCTGAGACTCCTCACCATTCAGAAGTTGCCACCACACATCCTAATCCACACACCAGAATTCATTCAACACATTAGTGCTGCAGTGTTGCAGAACAGATGCAGAATCAACCTCAGAAGCTAAGGGCTAATAAATTACATCTTTCGCAGACAGATTTTGCTAATTCATGTCTTTAAATATGAATCTATCTCGGTCTCCAGACAGACAGCTAGCTATAGTACTGCTAATTAAAAAGCATGATGAAATATGCATTTGTACGATCTGTATAGCTTTATAATCTAGGGTTGCATGATCGCAGTAAGAATACGCCTCTATCATAAAACTGATTGTAGAACAGCTGTTGAAGAAAACTGAAAAGGGCAAAATGCAGTTTGGGTGATACTGCTGAACTTGTCTTCCCTGTCTGCTGTTTTCAGTCCCTCTTTCCTTTAATAAATTCAGAAGGCACCTTTCCCAGTATGGTGCTTTTGCACTGTGTTTGCTATCTCAGATTTCTCCTTAGCACCTGGGACTGGGGGAAACTTTCCGATCTTTTTATTTTATTTTTTTAACATTCAAAAATTCTGTTAGATCGGGTAATGGATAGGCACACACAGGTTAACAGTAACAACAGCTCTTTTTTAAGTACAACAAGTAAGAACAATCCAGCAAAGGTTGAGTCTGGTAGCAGCCCTTTTATAGGGAGCTGTCAGACCCTTCGACCAATAGGATTAAACCTCTGTTCCCGCCGGAACAGAGGACCTTGGTGGAAACCACTGTAGTTAAAGCAAGTATCTAACACCCCTCCCCTCTTGGATGGAATAATCCTACTCGTTACATAGTCACGCACGTAGGCGGGCTTTTGGGTAGCTCTGCCAGACCTGCGCAGTTCAGTTGGAGGGTGTTCTTTGGACAGGTCGGACGGACCTGTTTGCTCTGCAGCTCCGCTTGGTGGAAGCTCCTGGAACCTTTCACAGGCCGTGGCTAGAGCTCCTAGAGCCGGTTCGCTCGGAGCTCGCTGCGGGCCTGCAACATAACCAGATAAGTTTCCTGGTACCCTCAGGCTTGAGCTGGCTGTGGAAGGAGCGAGTGTTTGCTCCGCTTGGGTAGGGCTTTGGCTAACTCGTGCAGGAGTTACCTCTGGTTGTCTAAGAATGGAGTTGGAGAGGTGGCCACGGAAATGGTCAATGTGCCTTCTCATATTCTGACCGTCCTCGAGCTCTAAGAGGTAAGAGCAAGGCCCGGTGATGCCTACCACTGTGGCAGGAATCCACAAAGTTCCCCAGGCATAGTTGTGGTCATATACCGAATCCCCTACACTAAAAGTCCAAATCTTGCTTGTGGAGTCAGGGGGCGATTAGGCAGAATAGTTTGGGTGTAGCCGGTCTAAGTGGGACCTTAGCCGACGACCCATGAGAAGCTCAGAGGGGCTTCTCCCTGTAGTGGCACTGGGTGTGATGTGCCAAATTAGCAAATAGTGGTCAACCCGTGTTTGCCAATCTCCTGGGCCCATCCTAGTGAGGCCCTCTTTTTCAGATCTCACCATTCCCTCCAGCTGACCATTGGAGGCCGGATGGAATGGCGTGACCAGGGCATGTCTGATTCCCTGAGCTGCTAGGAAGGTCTCAAATTGCATGACCGTGAATTGGGGACTGTTGTCAGAGACCAAGACGTCGGGTAGGCCATGCGTGGAGAAAAGTCTCCGTAGCACCTTGATGACCGCTTCCGCCGTAGGGGAGGTCATCAGGACTACCTCTAGCCATTTCAAGTAGGCATCCACAACTACGAGGAATGTCTGGCCATGAACTGGGCCAGGAAAGTCAATGTGCATTCTAAACCATGGTGCTTGAGGTCGCTCCCACTCCTTAGCGGGTGCCTCTGGGGGAGCTGGTCTGGACTACTGGCACGGTGTGCAGGTAGCCACCCATTCTTCGATCTCCCTGTCCATGTTAGGCCACCACATGTAACTCCTAGCCAAATACTTCATCCTGACAATTCCAGGATGACCTACAGGTAAAGCCTCTAATACTGCAATGCGCAGTTTGGGTGGAACAACGACTCGGTCCCCCCACAGTAAACAGCCATTTACAACCAATAATTCATTGTGTTTGGTAAAACACATTTTGAAATCAGCCCCAACAGGTCCCTTGGGCCACCCCCTCCACACCAAGTTCAAAATTTGTATGATGGTGGAGTCCTTCGCAGAGTGACAGGCAACATCACTGGACGAGACAGACCCAATCTCAAGGCAGTCAATGAGGAGGACTGATGTCTCGGGGGTACGGTCAGCCAGAAGTTCAGGCAGCGGGCAGCGGCTTAAAGTGTCAGCATGCCCCAAAGTGGAGCCTGGTCATTGGATGAGGTGGTAGGAGTAAGCAGCTAGAAAGATGGTTCATCTGGTCATCCGTGGTGATAATGACACTGGGGGAGATCGGTCCCCAGCCAGTAAGCCCAATAACGGCTTGTGGTCTGTAATTAGTTCAAAATCACGGCCATATATGTACTCATGGAACCTCTTTACTCCAGCCAAACCTCGCGGTCCAGCTGGCTGTAGTTCTGCTCTGCAGCATACAAGGTCCTGGAGTAAAAAGCAATGGGAGCCTTGGTTCCGTTGGGAATGCAGTGGTTGAGGACGGCATCAACGCCGAACAGGGAAGTGTCGCAGGTCAGCTCCAATGGCAGGGTCTGGCTGTACTGTACCAGAAAGGAGTCCACCGACAGGAGTCATTGTACCACAGCAAATGAGGCAGCCTCAGCTCTGCCCCAGGACCAATTCATGTTCTTAGCCAAGAGACGGTGTAAGGGCTAAGCAACAGTGGCTTTCTGTTTAAGAAAGATGCTGTAGAAATTAAAGAGCCTACCTGCAGCTCGGTTTGATTGCGAGGTGTGGAGGCGTCCTGGATTGCTTGAATTTTTTGGGTGGTCGGGTGAATCCCAGAGCCATCGATTAGGTACCCTAAGAATTCAAACCTTGGCACATTAATTTGGCATTTTTCTTTCTTGAGACGGAGGTCTTTGTCTCTAATTTGAGCCGAAACAGTTCGTACATGTTTGAAAAGTTGCACCTCATTTGCAGACGATACTAAGATGTCATTGAAATAGGGGATGACTCCTGGAATTCCCTGCAAAAGCTGTTCCATGACGCTTTGGAACAGTCCTGGGCGATACTAACGCCGAATTGCAGGCGGTGACATTTTAATGCACCCCTGTGCATCACAATGGTTTGGGCCTCTGTCATAGCGCCATCTACTGGCAATTGTTGGTATGCCTGTGCACTGTCCAATTTTGCTAATATTTTTCCGGGGCCTAATGAATGTAGTAGATGCTGTATAATGGGTACAGAGTAACCGCTTTGTTGTAGCACTTTATTGAATGTGCACTTGTAGTCCACGCAGATGTGGACAGACCCGTCAGATTTGACAGGTGTCACAATAGGAGTCTCCCAGCATGCATGATCAACCAGCTCTAGGATTCCCTGGCCTATGAGCTTGTCAATTTCCCTGTCAATTTTTGGGCGGAGAGCAAAAGGTACTCTTCTGGGTTTTAGCCTTATGGAGGCTATATTGGGATCCAAATTAAATGAGATTGGAGTCCCCACATACTTTCCCATACCAGTGCCGAAGACGTCCTCGAACTCCTTGAAAATGGCTTTGGCGCCGTCATCTTTCAAGGCATTGATACCAGTCACTTCTAGGCCCACAACATACTCGTTGATCAATTCGCCCTCCTTCTGGTTCCTGATGTTGAACTCATGCCGACGAACGTGCTTGGACGGCTTGGAGGCATAGTGGGTCCTCAGCATCTGCTGGAGCACGGACCAGGTGACTGATTGTAACAGCGTTGGTTCAGAGAGGTCTTTTGCTGTTTCGAACACTTCCCAGCCACAGTATCCGAGGAACATGTTCTTCTTGCATCCTTCAGAAAGGCCCATGTGGTCATTGGCCTTGAGGAAGCAGTCAAATTGTAGCATATACAAGTCCCAGTGCTCGGTGACTGGGTCATTCGGAGTCGGTGGGGCATGCATGGCCATTTCGTGTTCTGAGGGCGTTTTGAGTTTGCCGTTCAAAAATGGCTGCTCGAAGCCGCATTGAGCTCTGGGCTGGATGTACTTGCTGGATTGCTAGACTCTTTTTGGTTTGCTTAGTTGTCTTTCAAACCCACCTTCGTTGCCAGTGTTATATCTGGTTATGGATAGGCACACACAGGCTAACGGTAACAACAGCTCTTTATTAAGTACAACAAGTGAAAACAATCCAGCAAGGGTTGAGTCTGATAGCAGCCCTTTTATAGGGAGCTGTCAGACCCTTTGACCAATAGAGTTAAGCCTCTGTTCCCGCCAGAACAGAGGACCTTGGTGGAAACCACTGTAGTTAAAGCAAGTATCTAACAAATTCCAATTTCAGTTGAACAGTGTGTTGTCAGGGTACAAATCATTTCAGGAAATAATAAAGTGTTTACAACAATATTCATTGCATAAATTTCAATTTTTTTAATATTAATAACAGTAATAATCATACTATTTATTAACCAAGTTAACCTATCTTCCTTATATCTCTAATCCTTTCACATATTTTCCTGTTCCTAGCTCCTGTTTTTGTCAGCTAGTCATTGATAAAATAAGTCCCAAGTCAAACAATATTCAGTGTCTTTTTCCCCCCTTAATTGTAAGTGTTAGCTTATCCATTTCTGCACATTCTAATATTTTTCTAACCACATCTTCATCTGTTGGGATCTCTTCACTTTTCCATTGCTGTGCAAATGCTATTCTCGCTGCAATCAATACATGTAAAATCAGATATACATTCCCTTTGTTATATTTGTCTGGTAAAATGCCCAACTGGTTTCAAGTCTATATGTTGTTTTGTCATTTTTTTCCAACCATGTATATATTTTTGTCCAATATGTTTTGCTTTTTGACATGTCCACCACATATAATAGTACAAACCAGGCATCTGGTGGCATTTCCAGTATTTTGCAAATTTATCCTTAAATATCTTTGTTATCCTTAAGGGTGGGAAATGCCATCTATAAAACATTTTATAAAGATTTTCTTTCTATGCAGTAGACATTGTTAATTTATAATTTCTATCCCATAATTTCTGCCATTGATCTACTCAATCAAATGGCCAATTTTTAGCCCATACTATCATTGTCTCTTTTACTTATTCATCTTCCATCTTAATACTTAACAAACAATTATATATTTTCTTTATTAATTTTTCACCTGTCCTTGTTACTATCTGAACTAATTCTGTTAATTCTTTATTTAAACAAGAGGGGGTATTCAGCCGGTTCGCACCAGTTCATGTGAACTGGTAGCGGAAATTTGCCGTGAGTCGGCGAACTGGTAGTGACCGCTGGCTGGCCACACCCCCAAATCAGTCACCTGGTCACTGTTCGCTCACCCACCCCACCCGCTCGACGCTCACTCACCCCACCCATCCCAGCCCTATATATGTTCCCTTCGCTTCGCCACACAGCCCAGCTACGCGCCTCACCAGTCGCATCCATGCCTTACCCACTCTCCTCAACTCACTAAAGATAACTAAGCATTCGGGCGGGGTCAGGGGCCAGGATCCCAGGGATGCACCATTCCCCGAGTCCCGGGAGCTGCCGCCCACCTCAACTGGATTGGGGAATGCGCCATTCCCTGGCTCCAGCCTTGCCCCGGAGTGACCACCGACTCACCACCCGCTCTCCCATTACCAGTCACACATGTGTGGGATCTCAGATTTCGCCCCAGCAGCTGGGACTGGGGAAATCTTTCCAATCTCATCATCACTCAAATCTCCCTCTGCACCACTCCTTGTTATCAAGATCTGTCTACAGAATCACTGTTCTGTCCTAGCTACATGTTACTTTGTGTGCAGCTTGACATGCAGCTATCCTCCAATAAAATAGACTGTATGTGTAGATCTGGATGCTTTATTAAAGAAACAGGATGGGTAAAAGTTGGAAAAATAGAAACACATACAATAATAACCCAAATACAAAATAAGCAGTGTTGAGTTGCTGGTGATCTTTATATGTCTCACACCTTGTGTTAGGATCCTCTGGTGGCTGACTAAATAGGAGTTCCTCTCAAGCAAATACAGAAGACAGTGCAGAAGACTCGTTCAACTGCTCTTTGGCCTTTGCTGATGTTTGTGCTGTGATTATAGGCTGCTGCACCTTACATAAACTTTATGTTGGAGCTGATTTGTGGTTTTCTGCACCTGTGCTGCTGCACACAGAGGGCTTGCTTGGGCTTGCAGTTCTTCTTCCACAGAGAACCTCAAATCAGGTTCATCATCATTAGATTTATATCCTGCTTTTGTTTTATACAACTCAAGACAGCAGCATATATAAGTTTGTTGCCTTCTAGTTTTCCACTCTGGGAGGTGAATTGGGCTGAGAAAGGGACTGGCCCAAAGTTACCTGCCTAAGGAAGCGCTAGAACTCATAGACTCCTGATTTCCAGGCCAGGACTTTAATCCCCACATCAAACATATACTAGTGTTAAAGCAGTGCCTACCCACTTGATCCAGCATTTTCCAAAGGCAGCCTTCAGTTCTACAAATTTGGTTTAGTTTGTCAGCCCCAAGTAAGGGCCAGGAGGAAAAAAAAGTACTGTCTTGCCATTTTGTAATAATGGAATGTCAACAGTTGAAGGCTTTTACAGAAGGGAAAGAAATGGGAGGTTTTCTTGTCAGGCCGTCTCCATAGTAACACCATAAGCATATTTATTACAAAAGCAAATGTAAAGCAATGGGGAAAAGAAAAACATTTTCAGATGGCAGATTAATGAACACATTATCTTGTGTGAACGGGAGATCAAGGCTGTGTAAATCAAATCACTCTAATATTATATATTGCAAACAAATGCCTTGTTATCGTATCTTGATATCTTTAGTCACATTCTATTGGCTCTGGCTATGTTTGCATTTAAACAAAGCAATTTGATAGTGAGGCCTGCTGGCATTTCCTCCTTGCAGTCTGATTACATGCGCAGTTTTGCATAAACTGTCTCCTGCAGTGTAATTTAATTGGCTTCTCAGAGCTATCTGGTTACTTTTGCAAACTATGGGTGTTAGATACTTATACCAACTACAGTGGTTTCCACCAAGGTCCTCTGTTCCGGTAGAAAGAGAGGTTTAATCCTACTGGTCAAAGGGTCTGACAGCTCCCTATAAAAGGGCTGCTGTCAGACCCAACCTTCGCTGGATTGTTCTCACTTGTTGTTGTTAATAAAGAGCTGTTGTTACTGTTAAGCCTGTGTGCCTATCCATTACCCAATCCAACAATGGGGTACATGGAGTAACCATATACCCCATAGTAACCAATAGCTCTTGCAGTAATGTATCCTCACATAGACCTAATAGATGATAGATAATAATGATTGCACTTCCACTATGATATCAGAGTGCATGGATTGTCAGAATTGGCTTATTTAGATGATGCCCATGTGTAAGAAAGTCGGGTGTTGGCAAAGTCAGGAAAGTTAGGTGACGGGAAATTATTGGGCAGGGAGACAATAGAGGCAGGCTAGAAATCCACAATGGCACAGCCAATTTCAAGCTGGGGTTCATTTCTGAGAAAGAAATATTGTGCCTGTGTGTCATGAAGTGACATCAGAAACTCATGCATGACTCCTACTATTAAAATTCTCCAGTGCTGCGGATTGTTAATTCAAACAGTATTAGGAATTGTATTTATTTATATATTTCTTTATCAATCCTTACAAATATATACAAAGTATTGCCATCTAATGTGGGCCCCCATTTCAAAAGCCCTAAAAGAGAACTATTTTCACTTTCCTCCAGAATGATAGGCATTTGAGTTGAATTGAATTGAATACTTTATTTGGCCAAGTTTGATTAGACACTCAAGAAATTTATCTCTGGAACAGAAGCACTCAGTCTACTTGCAAGGCAACAGAGAAAATAATAACTTAGGGATCAACCTGCTCTAAAGTAAAACTGCTACTGTCATAGGTTCTATTGTATAACTAAACCCTTTTTTATATAAAGGTTTATATAAAATATATTCCTGTGTATTTATAATTCAACCACCTTACCTAGAAGGGATATATTGAAGATAGCCAGGTCAAGTGATGGATTCTTGACAACACGTCGCCATCTCCTTTATGAATGAGGGCATCATCCAGCCCTCAACTATGAATATGCCACCTCCTATGTCCAGCTACCATTTCCTCCCTTGCTGTAAGTATCAGCCAGGAGGGCCTAGATCTACCTTACAGATGACTAAGCTCATTCCACAGAGAACCATGCCACAGGCCTGGACAAATCCCAGATGATTTAGCAGGATGTTACTTCTCATGTATCATGAGTCCACTGTACTAAAAAAAAGTACAAGACACTTCAACAGAGCAGAGAAACATATTATGAAAGACTAAGAATGTTCACCCTGCACACCTTCATATGTTTCCTTGGATTAACAAAAATGTATTTCCCCGTAGCCAAGAACTGAATCTCAGATAAGGTTTCATGGTGATAATTGTCAATAATTAAGTTAATTGTGCTAATCCACATATGCCTTTACAAAACACTGATTTCTTCTGCTGCAATGATCACATACCCATTATTGAACAGCTGTTGCTTGTGTTATTGTAATGGGCTGACAGTTGTAACCATGCATATATTGCATTATATTATTCACATCAATCCAAAGAGCAATTGAACATGAACAATTAAAATTTACAATTTTTTTATGGACTTTTAAGAGCTGATCCTTTAAAACAATATCTTAGGCAGTCTGACCATGGATTTTGTACATCTAGTATAGTTTCACCCATTATTATTGTTAAACAAACAAACAAACCCAACAAAATCCTTCCTGAGTTTCTGCTTATTGAAACCCTGACAAGGAACTAGCCATTGAGGATCATACTCTGGAGGGAAAGGTAGGAGGACCTGTCCAAAAGCACAAGCCTCGCTTTTTACAATACCACTTGAACACACACCCCAAACACAACTGCCTTCCCAAGGTGAAAAGGAAGTGGCCCCTGCGTTAAAGGTCTTAAACATTGTCTCCTATTTGGAGCTGTAGTGTTTAGGTTTCTGTTCCTTTAAAAGCAATAAATCGATTTGGATTCCATGCCAAGTCCCTAACAAAGTCCCCATCTAGCATAGTGTTGAGATCTGTTCTTGGATGTTCCTGCGTTGGGTTTACACCTACAGAGAGTTTGTTTGCAATCCTAAATGGGACCAGAACTGACCGCTTACTTTTCTTTCCTGCAATAAGAGTTATTATATGTATACTGACAAATCACCTTCCCTGCCTCCTCCTTCTCCTGTCTTTTGCTTTTTCAGTAGATGATCCTCCATACTGGGGCCAGAGAAATATGGTCAGCCTAATTGCTGCTATCACTCATACATCATTTAGTTACACATACTGTATGCCTGCTACAAAGTCATATCTGGTTTTCCAGTATAGGTACACACAGCAAAATAAACATTTTCTCAAAACAAGTAGATAGGCCAGTCTCTCTGTCACTGAAGTCTTAGCAATGATGGCAAAAGGTTACTTGAAGACATCAGAAACAAAGTGTGTGGGACGGCTGTTTTCTATATATTCAACTTCATTGTTTTCTGGAAGTTGCTGACTCTGCTTAGCAATGGTTATAGATGCCCCCCCACCCCCAGCCATAAGTGAGAGCAAGAGGTCTTTATATTTGTCCAGGGAATCTTCACTCCAAGGACAATTCCTCAGCTTAGAACTTCAGGGCCTGTCAGTTCCCCTTATTGATGATTATAATACTTTTACTCCTGGCATGGGGATATATTGGACTTTCTGAGAAAACTCCAAAGGGTTTGAAGACACCTGCAAGTAAATTCATTACCCTGCAAAGGACCAAAGTTTTGGATGTGATGGTTGTGTTTAGCACAGACAATCATGGAAGAAAAAGCCCACAAGGCATCCCCAGCACTGCTTTACTTTCCCTGCTGAAATATCTATGATACTTACAGACCCCCCTGGGAAGATGCTGGAAAAGCAATCAATAGAGCAGCCACCAGATACAGAGCCATCCCCTCCATTGTAGTCCAGAGGGACCAGAGAAGTGCTGACAACTCCAGTATTTATCCAGAGAGCCTGCTTTGAAGCCAAGCCCCTTTGCAATTGCTAAATGTTTAATCAGTACATTGGGGGGGGGGGGAGAGGTGAGGAGGAGCTTGAGCAAGCAGGGAATTTCAGAGGAAATTAATGAGGCCCTTAAAAACCACAGTGGATTATTTGTCTTCTCTCTTAGTTCAACATGATTGCTAAATAGCATTTTTTGTGCAATTTGTTCTAGATATTCTGCTATTATGCCTGCAAATATCTCTTTATCTTGAGATCAGGAACTCACAAACTCACTTTCCTTCTCTCCCTCACACATACTTGAAAGAGCTTTGAAGTAGCCCTAATCTGCCACTAAACAGATCACAATAAGGTTATTAAGGCATTGTTATTTTTTGAGCAGGAAAAGCCATTTATTTGGAGCACATGCTTTGAGGATTGGTGATATGGGACAGTTATGTTGTGGTTTCTTGGATGTCTACAACCAGATATGGTAGCTCTGGGTATTCCTACTGTGGAGTCCCATTTCAAATTTCTCTCCTCCCTATTCATGCACATATGTACAGTATTTACATCATTTAAACTTAAGTAAGAAGAACAATTAAAACCAGTATAACTTTATAAGAATGCATTTGCGAGCACTTTATTTCAAATTTGTGGGAATATATGAAACTAGAGACAAAAGCAGAATGATTAGGATGAAAATATTTTTTCAGAACAACAATCTTACTATTTCTGAAGATTGTTCAGAGACAACAAAATGACAGGAAAGGCCTGGCATAACCAAGACTGAAATTAATCTTAACTAAGATTCCAGGGATTTAAAAGTTTACATAAGATATTCCATAACGCCAAAATTAAAATTGCTTTGGCCTCCTGAAGACACTTTTTTCTTTTACAGTGATATATGAACAAATTTAAAAGGTTATTTCACTGTTTGGTTTACAAAATTAATAGTTTACTTGTAAAGTTAATAGTTTACTTGTAGACAAAACTACATTTGAGAAATAATTGCATTTGGTTATTCAATAGGGTCCTAGGTAGATACTATTTTTAACTTCTCCCAAATATATCATGTTGATTGATTTAAATTGATCTATCCACTAGGTCCCTCCTGAGCCATACATCTCAAAACTTGAAAGCAAAATGTTTAAGATTGAACTAGACATTGAAAATCTATATAGGAAAAATCCAGATGGCTTTTTCTTTTTTCAGCAACATCTCTTTGGGGATCCCAAAGATGCTTTTCCAAAAGGCAACTGGACTTTCCTGGGGTTTTTCCTTGAAAACATTTCACTTGTCATCCATGAAGCTTCAAAAGGGGGGGAAAAGTCCAGTTGCCTTTTTAAAAAGCAGCTTTGGAACAACCATGACTGGATGATTGAGAATCTCCAGACATTTGTTTCTTTGGGGATGTGACTAAAGGAACTAAATTTGATCCACAACAACTCCATGCCTCTCAAGTGCCCTCTATAGGTACAGGTATTGTTAGTAAGCACCCCCTTGGAATTTTACAGAAGGAAAGGAAATATATTTGAAGTGGGAAAATAACAGGTGGTAAAGGTCTTTGAAGATTGCTTCTCTGGCCCCAATTAATTCTTCCTAAATTTATTTGTATCAAATAAGAACTTTCAGGTTCTGATATGCACATTCACATGTACTTCACCCATTGAAGCAAGACTTTGCGTTTTGTTCATCAGGGATTATGGCTTAGTCTTTTATCAATATATAATCAATTCTGATTTGTTTAAAAAAGGTAAACCATATGTGAAACAAAGCCTGCATTTATATGTAGAAACAACTGACTCTGTAATTAAAACTTATGAGAATACAATTGAATCTTACAAGGTCAGTGCATTAATAACATGGACATTATTATTGCATATTATTGTATGTTGCCAAAGTAGTTTGTTTATGAGATGGAAGACTATATAATTTAGTTTAATTAATAAATAAAAATAAAACAAGTTATATGTTGCATGACTCCCAGTGAATCTAGATGTAGGACATATTATTAAACTAGAAACTGAAACTTAAATGACAGAAACTATTCAATAAATGAAATGGGTGAGTTCCCAAAGTATTTTTGAATAGCATAGTGAGGTCTTGAATTTTCCCCAAGTAAACCCTCACATGGAAATCCATGCCAAATTCCTCCACACCAAAAAACAAAAACCCCCACAGGGCTAATTAGCCAAAGAATGTCTAAAGATGCCTTTGCTTAAACATATTTTATCTTAAATACTACATTAAATGCACATTAGAAGGCAAACGGGCTGCAGTTATTGCTAGACCAAAGATTCAAATAAGTTAGTTAAGAACATTTTGTAAGTTACATTTACAACTGCACATCAGTAAAGAGTTAATCAGGAAATATAATTCATCAGGTGGTTTCCAGTAAGAGGTTTTCTTGGCAGGATATATGGACAACACTGGAGCCTGGACAATCTCCAAAGACAATCAATTGCACCATACCTGCTCCGTTTACTCTGGCTTGCTGAAAAGTATGTTTAGGTGTGGAAACTGTTCTGCGACTTCTACATGTGTTTGTAACTGCAAAGGAAGGTGGAAAACGAGAGGCAGTGGACCCCAAAGTGATTTGAATAGTCAAAAAGAGACACAGCACCCAGCTGAGTCAGGAGACTTTGCTTTCATCCTCCTGAGTTTGTGGCAGTTCTTAATTAGCTTGATCCCATCATTTGATCAGAAACTCTTCAAAAAGTTTAAGACAGCAATAAAGTAGCTATATTAAAGCCAACTGGCATTTCTTATATTTCCTTCATGTCGTAGGAAGCTTTGTAACTAAAGAGTAAAACTGATTCTCATAGTAGAATCTGTTGTTCATACGAGCCAGAGTTTATCTTGGCTATGACTACCTTGGTATTCAATGCAGCGCCACTGTAGACCTGATGCTCGAAGTTAGTATGCCATGTTTATAGAATGTTTGTCCATAACCAGGTTGCTTCTTGGGATGAATGCCAGCTTGGAGATTGGGCAGCCAGAACCCAGTAGAGGGGCTTAGTGCTTGTTCTTGTGCTGCTATGATCAGTGCCTCAATGCTGCCTTTTAGTCCAGCCCTTTCCAAACATTGATAGGATTTCCCAAAGTCAGCATGTCTTTCAATGGTCCCTCCCAAGCAGAGTCCTTGGCAAAGAACTTGCCCTGCTAGATCTTCCTCCCATGTCTACTGCTGCGTCAAGCATTCTCTCAGCAGCTCATCTTGGGATGCCACCTTAATGATGTATTCCTGGGTGCTCTGGGTTTTGCCCAGGACAGTGACTGACACACACATATAACACTCACATTTCTCCTTGATGTTTCCAATATTTTGCTAATTGAGTAGCAAGACCAATTAAGGCCAGTCAATGCCCTAAGGACAACCCAAGACAACCCTTGCCCTTTCCATTGCTTAATTTACAAAACATTAGACTCAGTAATGACTGGAAGTTAAAATTGAGTATGGCAATGAAAGAATTAAGGGTATGATAGCTGGAAGAAAAGGCTCTGTGATGTTCTCCTCCCCCTACCCTTGGTGCCTTAAGCACATTCTTCTTTTGCTAAAAGATTAATCTAGAGCTAGTCTATAGCCACTAATAGAAATATTAACCGTGCCTTCTCAGAATTTTTGTCTTATCAAAAATGATAAAATACCTAGACATAATAAATAAATAAATTGTAGCAGTCTTTCACTATGTATCAGGGTAGTTTTCTGTGGTTCTTTTGTGTCCATTATAATCCTTTGGAATGGATGTCCTCTGCTACATAGGCAAAGCCACCTGTCAGGCCTGGAAGCCATCATTTACATTGGGCCTCAGCCTCAGGCCTCTCACATTTTCTACTATGTGAAAATGAGAGGGGGGATTACATGGAATATGGAGATATAACCAGAGGTGGGTGTGGCCAGCGCGTGACGCATCTGACTCTTGGGCTGTGAGTTTGACACCCCTGCATTAAAAGAATATAATTTTCAGGCCTGGAAGCCATCTTTTGCATTGGGCCTTCAGGACTGCCACGTTTAATCGTGTGGGGAAATGGGAGGTGGGACTGTATGGCATATGGGAGATATATAATCAAAATAACATTCCTTTCTCAAGAGTCAAGGACACCTTGCCCTGCACCTGGAATGATGTGACTGGGAGGCATCTCCATTTGGGACAGTGCCTGATTGGACCCTGTGATGGACATGTGGGTGCTGGGCAGGGACTTGAACTTTCACTTGGGTGGGGAAAACCTGGAAACTTTCAGATTCAGGTTTTCCAAATGTGCCAAAATGGAACTTTGAGGAAACTCAAGCCTCAGAGTCTTCTTGCATTGGGGGTGTTACTTGGAACCCTGACATCACCGTTCCTAACCACAATGAATGGAAATGTGTAATGTATCTGTTTTAAAATGCAATGCCCTCCTCTAATCAGAAAGTAAAACAGTAACTTTATTCATAGGTTTTATGATATTTTACAACAGTCAAGTAGTATCAAATTATTTGATCAAATTGCACCTTTTCTGGTATTGAATAACATCATTACCCCCACAATAAAAACAAAAAGAGACTCTGACTCACAGTGTATTGCTGTATTTAATCATAACAACAACATAATATTATAAAGTACTTTTGTAAACCAGTGATTTCTACATAATGTTTAATATATGGTGTATAAGAGAGCAAGTTTAGTGTGGTGATTAAGGCACCAGACTAAAAACAGGGAAACCAAGAGTTCTAGTCCTACTTAGACATAAAGACAGCTGGTTGACCTTGGGCCAGTCCTTCTTTCATTCAATATGGGAAGAGGCCAACGGCAAATCTCTTCCAAAATCTTACTTAGAAACACATCTAAGCAATCACCAGGAGTTCACATTAATAATAATACTTTATTTACAGTCACAGACCAAAACACGACCACTACAAAAGAGACACAGCAGCCAGTCACCAAAAGCCCAACTAAGGGAGGATTCAGCTCTCTCCTCTAATGGTCACAGCTCTCAAGAAAAACCTGGAAACCTGAGAGGTGATGTACGAGGAGACATCCCCAAGGCAATGCACAAACAAATCACAGCCATCAGGACCAGAGGGGATGATTTCAGGAAGAGACAGTAACCTAGATCTGTCCGTGCTATACATAGGGCAAAATAGAAGGACATGCTCTGCTGTCTCAACCTCGGCTCTGTCACAAGGACACAGCCACTTATTAATCAGGAGCCTCTTGTAACGACCATTTAGAAATGCTGAGGGCCAGGGAAAAAGCTCTTCTATACTTGGGAATGGTTAGGGTATAAAAATAGGAAGCCATCCTCAATCCATAGTTATTAACTTGGTTGATAGGGGGAGCACGTTTTATTGGCTCTGGCTCGTAGATATTGTAAATCAATGTCCACAAGCCGTTGGACTATCCTAGATTGGGCATCCTTGAGGTCGTAGTTTCCCAAGGCATCCTCCGTGAAACCTAGCAGATGAAGTTTCTTCAGCAGCTCTTTCTCCCAGCGAGAAATATGGGAGTCCATGAACACCAGGGAGAGGTAGCTGCCAGGAACTGCCAGAAAGAGCACCCAAAACCACCATTTAAAGGTGTTTATCCAGGCTATACATTCCACCGATCAAATGCCTAGTTCCAGGTATATCGGGGCAACTAGGCATTCGATCAGTGGAATGTATGGCCTGAGGGCAACGGAAATAAATTTATATGTATGTTTCATCGTTCCAAGCAATGAACTCAGGGAAGTCAGAGCTCTGATGCTTTGTCCTAGTTCAAGAAATCCTTTATTGAGTACATCATATTGGCACTTAGAAAGGTGAAGCTAGCTCTAAATTATTCCCGTGCTTAGGGATAGTTAAAAGAATAAGACCACCCCATGCCCTTTTGTCCCTCAGGTCACATGGGCCAATCAGTCCAGATGGGCCAATCAGCCCGGCTCAACTTCAACAGGTGTCCATTAACATGATCTTGGTTCTCAGACTGGCTGGTAGGTGTTATGGCTAGCCAGCTGAGGCACCACATTCCTGAGTTCCCCTCATGCTCTCCCCTCTCCCCCCTGAATGGCAACTAAGAAATGAAGCAGAAGTAAGCATGGCTTCAGCTGAAGTCGTTTTGCAGGTTGACAGTGTCTGTGTGTGGTGTATACGGTACTGTGCAAAAGTTTTAGGCAGCTATGCAACAGTGCTATAAATTAAGAATGTTTTCAGAAATAGAAGTGTTAATAGTTTATTTTTATCAATTAACAAAATTGAAAGTAAATGAACAGAAGAAAAATCCAAATCAAATCAATATTTGGTGTGACCATCCTTTGCTTTTAAAACATCAATTCTTCTAAGTACACTTGCACAGTTTTTGAAGGAATTTGGGAAGGTTCCTTCAAGGTTGTTCCAAACATCTTGGAGAACAAACCACAGATCTTCTGTGGAGGTAAGCTGCCTCAATACTTTTGTCTCTTCTTATAATCCCAAACAGACAATGATGAGATCAGGGCTCTGTGGGGGCCAAATCATCACTTCCAGGACTTCTTGTTCTTCTTTACACTGAAAATATTCTTAGTGATATTGGCTGTATGCTTGGCCCCATTGTCCTTTTGCAGAATAAAATTGGAGCAATCACATGCCTCCCTGATGGTATGGCATGATGGATAAATATCTGCCTATATTTCTCAGCATTGAGGACATCATTGATCCTGACCAAATCCCCAACTCCATTTGCAGAAAAGTGTGGGATTAAATTGGCTGTGCTCTTGGTCACATACTCATGTCTGACAGGATATGTGGATTGTCTATGAGGAACCGTGATTCTTTGAATGATGATAATTAACTCCTTATGTGTACTTTTGCGTGTAACTAATTATCTTTTAGTGCTTTAGACTTTCTTGTGTAATTGAATAAATATAGTGTGTTGGGCTTTGTCCACCTCAAGTGGTGACCCCGACGTGATTGGAAAGGGAAAATCCAACGGGATTCCCCCCAATGCATCCGCCTTCCACTCTACTTTCGCCAGGACTTGGACCAGAGCTCTTCATCAGTTTGTCGCGGGTCGACTCTGATTCTACGTAAGTAATGGGTGGTGATCTCTCAACAGTTCAGTTAGAACACGTCAAGGAGATAAAGGAGATAACTAGGCGAAATTATTTTTATTTTCAGCTTAATGGGAAAGCAGGTCAGTTGAAAGAGAAAGAAATAAAGAAATTGTTGCAGTATACTTGGGAAAACATACCATCTTATCCCTCATCGGGTAGTATTAAAGTTAATACGTGGAGAAAATTGGGAGCGGTTTTTCATCAAATGCCCCGAGCTCCTCCCGATGTTTTGGCAGCTTGGCGCTCCGTAATGGAAGCCATAGAATCCCAGGAGCGACCTTTGAACGCTCTTTTGCCTCTCCCTACAGAGGGGGCTCCTCCGTACTCAGAGATAAAGTTTTACCCACAGGCACAATCAGGCTGTTCTCCTGAAGTTCATCTTAGTAATCATGGTCATCTTATTCCTTCTCTTGCCACTCCGGGGTCTGTTCCTTCTGCCCCCGTAATTAGTGACCCACAATTAGTTAAATCAGGAGCAAAAAATATTGTAGAAGAGACTTTGAGCATTGCTTTGCAGCAGGGTGAATTAACCGCAGAAGAGGCTATGAATTTATCCCCAAGTGCTTATCCAATTAGTATTGAAATGGATGCACAGTTAAATCCACGGCGGCAGTGGAAACCTTTGCCTTTGCGGACCTTGAGGGAGATTAAAACAGCAGTTAAAGAATATGGCCTTAAAAGTAAATATACTCAAGCCTTATTGGAAGCTACAGCTTTAGGAAATATGATGATACCGGAGGATTGGAAAGGTTTGATGAGGATGTTGTTGACCTGCTCAGTATTTGGTTTTTGATTTGCAGTGGCGTCAACAGGCGATTGCTAGGGGCACAGCCCAAATAATACCTGATCAGATTTATGGTTCAGGACAATTTTCTACAGTAGAGCAACAACGAGATGGCACTCCTGAGGAGGCTTTCCCTGTGATTGTGATGGCTGATTTTGCAGCTTTGAGTAAGGTTGATGACACCCCCGGTGCAGGGAAAAGTTTCACTCTCATTAAGCAAGCTAATGGTGAATCCTATGGTAGTTTTATTGATAAGCTTGGTGGCTTGTGGAAAAAAAAAAGCTTCCTGAAATACCTATGATTGTTTGGCATGAGCAAGCATGAAGGTCTGATTGCAGTATGAATGTGAGTATGTGTCCCCCATGCCCCAGGGAGTGATAAGTGAATGGATCCAGAGATCCACGTGATTGCCTGTGTGAATTCCCCCCCCCCCAATCTTCCTTCTGGGTCATTCTTTGGAGGGAAGTAGGAAAGGCGGGGAGAATGAGTGCTCATTTTTACCATGAGTGTGTGTATGAAACGCCCCAGTGATACCTGTGAATGACTCTAAGAGCAGTTGGTCAATGGAACGGCTTGCCTCCAGGGGTTGTGAATGCCCCAACACTGGAGGTCTTTGAGAGGATGTTGAATGGTTATTTGTCTGAACCCCTCCTGCCTAGGCAGGGGGGTTGGACTAGAGGACCTTCAGGGTCCCTTCTAGCTCTACTATTGTATTGTATTGTATTGCACATTGTTCCAGAAAAAAAGCATAACTGCATGAAATGTTACAATCTTTTTTGCTCCAAATTTCTTTGTTTAAATGCACACGGAGGTATTTTGCTAATTAATTTATGGCAGCTGACGGGGAACCTTTGTTTGGGTTCATCCGTCTGTGTCTGCCACTACTTAAAGTTTTTTATTTGCTTTATTTTGTTTCTCTTTCGTGCCCTTGCCACAGTTGAAAAGATTAATGAGATTTTGAGCATTCCATTTGTAGTTTGCGTAACTTGTCAGCTTATTCTTTTAATATTTTTAAGATAAAAAGACTCCGTTTTAAAATGTCTTGCCATTATTATTTTTAGGCAGTTGTTGAATTAATAACCTTGGGTTTGTTGTAGAAATTGGACCGATTTAATTAATATTATTTTTCCTATTCCAAAATCTGATTTTTAATTTTGTTTTCAGAACAGCTTCTTTCTTCAGTGTGCTTTAACTGACTATGTAGTCTGTATTTCATATCATTTGCCTGAAGTTCTTTGGCTTGCATGTTTAATGACTTCTTTTCCTACCTTGCAATACCGTTGTTCTTGCAACACTAAAAATTGTTGCTACTTTAACTTTTCACATCTTTTTTAACAAACTTTTAAACTATATTTCTGACTTTCATTATGTGTGTCAACTTAGTTTTAATTTTCTAGGTAATTTTTTTAACTGTTTTTTCTTCACATTTTTTTTGATAATTTTTTCATCAAAATGCCTGGGGACTGGCACAATTTTGCCATATGCCACTCAACCAGGTCAAGCAAATTGTTTCATCTTGCCCCCAGTGTTTTGGGGCATCTCCCTCTGGGGACACGGAACTTAATCCCCATGATTTGGCCTCTAATCACTATGGCAAATGGATGTCGCCTATGTTTCTTTTTTGGCTCCTTAGAAGTAAATTCATTTATCTATTTTTTTTGGCCACATTTTATTGAGAAGAAACAGCTACTCATGTTTTTTTCTCACCTTTTTTCAGCCTTTACTGCCTTGGGCAAACTTTTCTTTTTAAAGACTGATAATGGCCTGGCCTATTTTTCATTGGCCTTTTTGTAATCTTGTACTAATTGGAACATTATTTTAATTTTGGGTTTTTTTTTCCTTAATTGGTCCTTAGGGACTGTCTTCTCAAACAAATAAAAAAGGAGGGATTTTGGGTACCTAACAATTTGGTGTACCCCAATTTGGCTAATTTGGCATAGGTAACATAATAGATTTAAAAAGTTGGTTTGCCTCCCCCGCAAGGGGGACGAGGACATGCTGTGCTTGCTTCTACAGATCTTTGTGGATTCTAGCATGTGACCAGTTCTCAAATCCAGTTCCAGAGATGACCAAGATGACTTTACAGACAGCACAGTGGCCAATACAATCTTGCCAAAACAGCTGTCCAGTGATGTGAATGTTTACCTGAAGCCAACCATTGAACAATATATTGGCAAAGCAGGAGACCTTGGAGATGATCTTTGGAACAATAATAATTTTGTAAAGGATGTTGCTAAGACTGCTAAAAAATTGAATCTTACAAATTGTTGGATTTGTATGCATATGCCTGGGGATGCAAAGGGAGGGTTAACATTACATGGGTTGCCTTTTAATTTTAGTGGATGGAAAAACTTTAAGCCTGAGTTTAAGGCCACATATACTATATCAGCTAAGGTTCATTTAAAGTTGAGAGAGAGTGCTTCTATTTGTTTCCAATCATTTGGGTTGTTTTCCAATGCCACCAGCATGGGGAATTGGTCCCAATGTAATAAGACTCATATTTGGAGTTCCTCTCAGAGATGTTCTGCAATATGGAGTCAGCTGACTGCCAAAAACGGGAATACAAAGGGCTCCATGATCTACGAAAGTAATATGACAGTGACCGAGTATTGGGCTTGCAGTTTTATGGAAACTTTAATCACCATAGCTAATTCATCTGGAAAAGTTGCCGTGCCAAAGCATGTGGCTCCTGTGCGGGAACGAAGGATATCGTCAACTCCCTAAGGACTGGAAAGGAATTTGTACTTTTGGTTTGGTGATTCCTGTGGTTTATGCTATTGATAAATTACCTAACACTCGACTTCGCAACAAAAGGGATAACATTGAATCTCCTCTTTCTTTGGGGGGTAATATAGACACACAATTCAGTCGAGCAGTTTTACCTCCATTAGGAGTTGCTATGAATTATAGAGATTTGCATATTTTGAATAATTGGACTGTTGCCATGTTTAATGAAACCATATTAAGTGTTAAACTTATTAATCAGGAATTGAAAGAGATAAGAGAAGTTACTTTGCAAAATCGGTATACTCTTGACATTATTTTGGCTGCTAAGGGAGGTGTGTGTGCTTTGATTCATTCTCATTGCTGTATGTATATACATGATAATTCACCTAATATCACTAAAACAGTGCAAGTTATGGAAGATATGATCAAGAATAATCCGTTCCAAGGGACTGGTTCGGGTGTCGTAGACATATGGGGAGCCATGTGGTCCTGGTTGCCTGATGGGTCCTGGATTCGGAGCATAATTTCCACCGGCATCATGGTGGTTGTAGCCCTTGTGCTGTTTTGCTGTTGTATTCAATGTATTCCGTCTTTGATGTCTGTATGTAGGAATATGGTATCTGGAAAAAGGACAATTATGTACTCAAGCAGCCAAGATGAGCTTATGAAAATCACAACATTTGCAAGTGAAGGAAATAAAAAAGAAAAGGAGGAGTTGTGGGATTAAATTGGCTGTGCTCTTTGTCACGTACTCATGTCTGACAGGATATGTGGATTGTCTATGAGGAACCGTGATTCTTTGAATGGTGATAATTAACTCCTTATGTGTACTTTTACGTGTAACTAATTATCTTTTAGTGCTTTAGACTTTCTTGTGTAATTGAATAAATAGAGTGTGTCAGGCTTTGCCCGGGGCTACTCATCCCAAGGGCAATCCTTGTGTCCGTGTCTTTCATGGGTAGCCGGGAAAATCACCACAGAAAAGCAGCCTCAAACTTGCAATAAATCCCCACAATGCTTCACTGTTGCCTTCAGACACTTATTATTGTACCAGTCTCAAGCCCTTCAGAAAACAAGCTGCCTCCTCCTACAGCCAGATCTTTCAAATTTTGCCTCATCGGTTCAGAGCACCTGCTGCCATTTTTCTGCGCTTGAGTTCCTACGTATGTTTTCATGCATAGTTGAGTCACTTACCTGTATTTCCACATCAGAAATAGGGCTTTTTGGCTGTAATTCTCCCGTGAAGACTTCTCTGGCCAGAAATAGATGGGTGTAGATGGGTCCTACTTGTTTCTTCCAGTTCTGTGCTGATGGCACTGCTGGACATCTTCCAATGTCGACAGGAAATAAGTATGTTCTTTCACCTTGTACATTATGTTTCCTTGGCTGACCTTGACTCTCATCCTAACAAATCCCTGAATTGTGCAAGTGTGAGGATACTGTTTTCAAGCCAAAGAATAATCACACCCAATATTGATTTGATTTAGATTTTTCTTCTGTTCACTCAGTTTGCATTTTGTAAATCGATAAAAATAAACAATCAAAATATATTTTTGAAAGCATTCCTAATTTACAGCATTTTTGCACAACTGCCTATATTTTTGCTTACTTACACGTGTATATACATATACATATATGCATATATACATACACACACATATATATAGTGTATATGTGTATATTGTGCGTGTGTGTGTATATACATACATACATACATGCAATATTAAATACAGCAATTTCTTTTTTATCTTTTTTAATCAAGTAAAAAATAAAAGAACTCAAATATTTTTAAAGAAAAAAGAAAAGAAAACACCTGAACACAATTATGGCAAAAGACCAAAATATGCATTATGATGTCACATTGCAAATCATGCCTTTTTTATATTACACCTGATGATATCACATCTTAATATCATGATGCGTGTGACCACCACCCCTTGTCCCCATCATGCAGGTACATCTGCAAACAGATCTCATCCCCTAACTCAGAAAAAGTACACTTCAGCTAGTGATAGACTGCAACCTCAGGATGTGACTCTCCTGTTGGGAACGTCAAGTGTTACAATTCTATCTGAATGATAAGCTAATTATCAATCATAATTAACACATGTTTATTAGCAGGCCTGAGGTGGCAGCCTCTAAAAGCCTGCTTCCCTTTTGGTCAAAGGGTGTCTGAGGAGGATGCAACGTGTTTTCCCCAGAAGGGCTTCTTCCCAAGGGAAGGAATGGATTGTCCATGCTGCTTTCCCAGATATATATTTGCTCCTGGAAATAGGAGGCGTGTTTCTATGGGATCAGCAGGGTTTTCCTTAAGGCTGGACCACACCAGAGCAAGGCCCTTCCTCTGCCACTTCTGCTCTGAAGACACTGCAATATAGTTATTTTATTAAAGATGAAACGTTTTGCTCCAATGGACACAAGGCAGCACACACAAAAATTCTCCCTTATTTATTTCCACAATTAGTTGGAATGGGCTGAGAGTCAGTGATATATGAGAAAAGCTCATTCAATGAGATTCATGGATGTCTGTAGGTTCTTGCTGTCTTTTTGAATACATCTGAGCTTATCTAGTTCTAGAGAATATCACCCATTTAGATTCTTTCATTGGCACACACCCCCTCCCCCCAAAAAAGGCTACTGCATCTGCAGTCTGTGTGAAGAGAGAGTTAAGACTTGGCCTTGTTTACCCAGCTTGCAACACACTGCACTACCAGCAGCATCACCTTTCCTCTCCATTCCGGGAACCAGCTGGGATCTAGGAGCATTTACCTCCCCTTTCTGACCTTCACTGAAATTGGGAAAGAGTGGACACTCAAAGTGGACACTGAGCAGAGGGTCACTTTACTGGCATGCTGCTAAACATTATTAAGAGGCACAGAACTTTGATCATCTTTCTCTTTGCTTTGGAGTCATGACAGTAGGCTACAGCCTTCCCTCTAAGAATTTACAATGAAAAGGAGCACGTGGCTCTGAACTTTAGAGGGAAAACTAATTCTATTGATCAGATTTCAAGATTAATGGCATTTCCTCTTGCTTTAATATCCCCTTGTTGCTATTGTTGTGCTGATATGCAAATAATCAAATATATTGTGCAAGATTGCCCACTTCATGTATCCTGTGGTTCCTAGAAGATCTACACAAAGCAAGGGCAGATTGCCTGGGTAGCTGAGTTGAACATGACTGTCATACCCTTGTTAGAAGTTTTATATATAATTATGTGGGTTCTGTCTCTGTCTCATGACTCTTCTGTCATGTTCTTATCATCATTACAAATAAATAAATGCTTTGATAATTAACAGTTTTATGCAAATTCATTGACAGCCAGACAGTTTCTTTTATTGACTTTTACTGATTGCCAGAGTAGTTATTTGCATAGGTGTTGTTTCAATGCAATAAAGATTCCAGTTGCTATGGGACTCCAAAGCCAAAAAGACTTTGAAGTATGAACTTGTCAAATGATAAGAAAATTTTGCAGAAATTCTAGAGAAATCGCTACTGGTTACCTGAAAAGAACTGAGAAGCTGCTGTTCAGATTTCTAATGTTCAATCTGAGCAACAAAATCCATTCCCATAATTCTCATGGCTAAAAATCTCACATAACAACAGTCCACTTTGTCAGGGGAAATTTCACCCTGTGCTAATGAGGTCTAGAATCGACGGCTTTCCAAACAGCATATCTTCAGAAAAAGCGAAAATAAAAACCCGAGAACATGTTCTAATGAAAACAAAAGTTTTAATATGAAAATAAGAAAATAAACAAATTTCTCTAATTGTTACATTTTGGCAAGAGCAATTGTCGTCTACCTTCTTGGCAGACGAACAGAAGATCAAAAGGTAAAGAAGTCTCATGGAATGTGTGATGTATATGAAACGTGTTAAGAAGCATGCAAAGTAAATCATTGCTGATAAGGGCCTATGACCTGCGCAGTAATTATTCAGTTCAGCTAGCAAACAATTAACGCAGTGACACCCCTTCTTTTGCTAGTAGGGCTGATGTCATCAAATCATCATATAAGGCACATCTTCTTTCGCAGATACTCATGTGCTGCTGGAGGTGGTTTGTTGAGCACATCAGCAATCTGATCATGTGTAGAAACATATTGCAATTTAACAAAACCTTGCTTAACTAATTGCTTTGTGTTTTGATAACGAATGTCAATGTGTCTGGACCTAGAACCTGTAAAATGTGACTCAGAAATATAAACCACCGATTCATTATCTTCCATCACGGTGATTGGTCCAATCGGACGTGTCCAGATATCTGTGATCAAAGCATCAAACCACGTTAGAGAATTACATGCATCTGAAACACAAGCATATTCAGCTTCAGTAGATGAACATGAAACAAAACTCTGTTTTCTCACTTGCCAGTAAACAGGACATCCATTCAGGAACATCATGTAACCCAGTGCTTCTCAATTATTTTCTGTCATGCCCCCCCTAGGAAGAAGAAAATATTTCGCCCCCCCCCGCCCCCGCGCGACTGTAAATAGTATCATTTGTCTATAAAATTGTTATAAGTAGACCTCTGCATAACATAGCACACCGGTCTTTCCTCGTCTCCCACCGTAGTCACATGCTTTCTTTCCTCTTTCCCTCTTACTTGTCTATCCTTCCTTCCACCCTCCCTTCCTCCTTCCCTTCCTTCCTGCCTCCCTTCCAGTTCCCTCCTTCCTCTTTCCCCCTGCCTGCCTGCCTTCTTTCCCTCCTGCTTATCTATGCTTCCTTCCTTCCTTGCACCTCCCTCCCTTCTGCCTGCCTGCCTTCTTTCCCCTTTCCCTATCCTCCTATCCTTCCTTTCTCCCTCCCTCCTTCCCTGCCTCCCTTCCAGTTCCATCCTTCCCTCCTTCCTTCTGCCTCCTTCCTGCCTGCTTGCCTTCTTTCCTCTTTCCCTCCGGCGTGTCTATCCTTACTCCCTCCTCCCCTTCTTCCCTCCCTTCCTGCCAGCAGCTCCTCCAGCATCCCAGCTGGAAGAAGCAGCACAACAGTCGCCGTTACCAGGGGCGAAGGGGTGGCGGTGGCAAGATCGGGCGACTGCCGCCCCTTTGTCCCTTCCCCAACAGCGGCTGTTGCACTTCCGCTTCCAGACGGAATGCTGGCGGTGGAGCTGCTGGTGGGGAGGTGAGCTACGCGGTGGCGAAGACGGGCGGTCCCATGCTTCCCTCCCTCCCACCCCCGCCCGAGCAGGCTTCTTGCAGAGCTCCAGCCCGCGGCTCCAATGAAAATCCACAGTCCGAAGTGCTGCCACTTCCAGGCGGGATATATTATGCCTCGCCCACGCCTTCGCCGCCGTTGCACCCAGATGGAAAGGGAGCCTTCGCGCCCCCCTTTACGGAGCTTCGTGCCCCCCCGGGGGGGGCGCCCCACTATTTGAGAACCGCTGATGTAACCAGAAGTACGTTTGCGTGATTTCTTATCACTTGCCCAATCAGAATCAGCATAACAACATAACTTTGCATGATCAGTATGTGTTGGTTCTAGCAATAACTTCATGTGTTTAGTGTGTTTCAGGTATTTCAATAACTTCTTAATGCATGCCCAATAAAATTGTGTTGCTTTACCTACGTGTCGTGATAAAAGATTAACACTAAGTGCAATGTCGGGTCTGGTCCAACTACTAATGTATAACAGTGACCCAATGACTGAACGATAAAGTGTTTGATCCTCGAACTCAGGACTAAGTTGTGAAAATCTGTTTGCATGGGTGTCTTTGTTGTGTTAGCATCTTTCATGTTGCAATGATGCAAAATGTGGTCAATTTTCTCCTCTTGTGAAAGACTAAACCCCTTCTGTGTTTTTTCAATCTGAACACCTAAATAAGTGCTAATGTGTCCTAAAGATTTCAGTGTGAAGTATCTCTGCAAACTTTTAGCAAAAATCTCACTCATTTTCTTATTTGGAGCAATATAAACAATATCATCAACATAAACAAGAATTATCTCATATGCATTGTTAGATCTTTTTGTGAACATGCATTCATCAGTTTCAGACTTAATAAAGCCCATTGAATTTAGTTTGTCAGTAAGACATAAATACCACATTAAACCTGACTGTTTCAGACCATAAAGACTTTTGTTCAGGAACCAGGTATCCCCTTCTTGCTTTCGGAATCCTGGAGGGCTTCTCACATAGATCTCTTCATCTAGGTCTGCATGTAGATAAGCTGTGTCCACATCAAATTGGAAAACTTCTAAACCAAGAATAGTTGCAGTGGTTAAAGCAATTTTTACGCTTTCAGTTCTGACTGTTGGTGAGTAAGTGTTTGTGTAGTCCTCAGGATAACGTTGAGCGAAACCCTGAGCTACAAGTCTGGCTTTGTATAAAGACTCACCATTCGGTTTCTTCTTGATTCTGTAGACCCATCGAGTGCCAATGACTTTCTTGTTTGCTGGAGGTTTTGCAGGTGTAAATACATTAAGTTTCTTTAAACTGTCCATTTCATCCTGCATTGCATCATACCATTTGTCTTGCTCCGAATCAGGAAGCTGCTTGATTTGTGTGAACGTATCAGGTGGAAGTGTAACATTGCAAATCAAAGGCAAGATGTTTTTGTCAGTTGCCACGAATATCGTTGTGGAGGGATTCCTTTTGTGACCCTCTTGGAACATCTCGGAACAACAGTCCATTCTTCTTCATCTTCTTTCTCCTCGTCCTCACGTTCATCGCTAGCATCAGCATCCGCAGCTTGCGAAGATGGAACATCAGGTTGTGAAGAACTGGTAGAAGGAATATCTGCCTGTAAATTGTCATCAGGCTGTGTGGCATCTGCAACATAATCTCTAGGAAAATAAACTCCAGGATCATTAGAATGAATTCTGGACCAGTCAATATCTTCCTCAAAATTAGCAGATTGTGAAATGACAATTACATGTTTAGGATCAATAAATTTGCTCCATTTTGAATTATAATCAATACCCATAAATCTCAGTCTCTTTGCTACTGGACCTCCCTTTCTTCTTTGAGATAAGGGAATGTTCACCATAGCGTATGAACCAAAAATGTGGAGGTTCTTGAGATCAGGCTTGTAGCCATACATCATGTAGAAAGGAGTTTGATTGATTACACTGCTCCAAGTACGGTTGACAATGTAATTTGCATATTTGATTGCTTCACCCCAATATATGCTACCGAGATTGGCATCTTCTAGGAGACAACGCATCATGGTTTGTAGAACTCCTTGTCTTCTTTCTACGACTCCGTTATGAGTCGGTGTATATGGAGCGGATGTCTGATGAAGAATTCCATTCTTACGCATCCAGTCCTGGAAATGCTGAGACATGAATTCTGCACCATGGTCACTCTGGATTCTGGCGATGCAAACTTGGTATTGTGTAGAAACAAAAGTTGCAAAGTCTTTAAAGATCTGAAAGGTCTCAGATTTCTCTCTCATAGGATATACAAATCCATACCTAGAATGATTATTTACAATTGTTAGAAAATACTTTCTACCACCAAATGATGGTGGGAAAGGACCCACTATGTCAGTGTGTACCAAATCAAAAATGCGTGTTGACAGGCATGTAGCGTGTTTGGGAATTGCAGCTGCCTTGGATTTAGCTTTCCTGCAAACTGCACAATCCAAAAACACCTTACACCCCTTTAGATCCAAACCTTTTGCGAACTCCGACATCTTTCAAAGAACACGGAAACTGGCGTGCCCCAATCTTCTATGTCACTTGTGGATACACCTGGAATGCAAAGGTTTACCAGTTAGTGAATTTTCAACATTAACAGTTTCATGAGGAACCTCAGGCTTGCTCTGAGCAACCTGCTTCTGTTTTCTCTGTTTGTTGGCTTTAGGAGCCTTTGGAACAGTAACAGGTTCTCTCTCTGGACCAACTCTCTCTGGGCCTGTGCTGTTCATTTTTGGAGTTTGCATACTTGCCTGTGCTTTTGGCTTTAAGTAATAAACACCACCAATCAGCATGGTTTCAGCAACAATATCTCCATCTTTAACTATGTAACTTGCTTTTTCGAGGTGGTGAACCTGGAACTTTAACTCTCTAGACAAATGACTTTGACTAAGTAAATTACTGGTTGCTGAAGGTATGTAATAAACATCAGGGATGAATGTATTGAGCTCTTCAATGTAAACAGTTCCTTTTCCCATAACCTTGCAAGTGTGGTTGGAGAAGGAGTACAATTCTCGATATTCGGGCTCTGGCTCACCCATCTCTGTGAAAAGTTCCTTTCTGTAGGTAACGTGTACAGCTGTGCCACTATCTAAAGTCCACAAAAGACGTCTGTCGTACTTTGGATCAGGTTGTGGAACGTTGGTTATGGCCAATGTTGCGAGTGGAGCTTGTGGATCACGCCTTGGACCACGACGACCTTGTCTTCCGCCTCTACCTCTGCCTCTGGAGTCTGTTCCTCTGGGCTGGTATGTGACGGGAGCTGGAACTCGTTGGGGACAATCCCGGGTGTCATGTCCCATACGGTTGCAGATGTAGCATCCTTGGAGCGTAGCCTCTTCCTCGGAAGAGACGTATAGCTGGAGCTTTTGATGCTGGGGGTCATTGCAGTTGTGGTGTAGCTAATTTGATAGCTTCCTCCTCAACTCCACCTTTTTGGGAGGAGTTTGACTTGGTTGCCATCGAGGATTTGGACAGATTGCGTGGACGACTGCGACCTACCACATGTTTGCTGGACCCGTGTCCCTCCTGGCTTGTACTGGCTTCCTGGGAGGTTACACGCGACTGGCTCCTAGGCCTAGTGAACGCTTCGTTGGGTGAGGGGTCTCTCCCGGCCGCCTTGAAAGAGGCGGTGGTGAGACCCTTGCTCAAGAAGCCTTCCCTGGACCCTACGGAGCTGGCCAATTATCGTCCTGTCTCCAACCTTCCCTTTTTGGCGACGGTTGTAGAGAGTGTGGTGGCTTCTCAGTTCCCACGACATCTGGAGGAGAATGATTATCTAGACCCGCGCCAGTCCGGCTTTCGCCCTGGGCACAGCACTGAGACGGCCTTGGTCGCGTTGGTAGATGATCTCTGGAGGGCCAGAGATAGGGGTTGCTCCTCTATCCTGGTCCTATTAGACCTCTCGGCGGCTTTTGATACCATCGACCATGGTATCCTGTTGCACCGACTGGAGGGGTTGGTGGTCCGGGGCACCGTTTTGCGGTGGCTCGGCTCCTACCTCTCCGGCCGGACGCAACGTGTGTTGGCAGGGGAGCAGAGGTCGACCCTAAGCCCCCTTACTTGTGGGGTGCCACAGGGGTCGGTCCTCTCGCCGCTCCTGTTCAACACATACATGAAGCCGCTGGGTGAGATCATCCGTGGTTTCGGGGTGGGATATCATCTGTACGCTGATGATACTCAGCTGTACATTTCCACCCCGAACCACCCCAACGAGGCCATCGAAGTGATGTCCCGGTGTGTGGAAGCCGTACGGGTCTGGATGGATGACAACCGACTCAGGCTCAACCCTTCCAAGATGGAGTGGCTGTGGGTTCCGGCCCCCCGGTTCAACCAGATAATTCCATCTCTGGCCATTGGGGGCATTCAACTTGCCCCCGTGGAGTGGGCGCGCAATTTGGGCGTCCTCCTGGATGCCAGGCTGTCCATGGATGAACATGTGACAGCCGTGGCCAGGGGGGCGTTCCACCAGGTTCGCCTGGTGCGCCAATTGCGCCCCCTATTGGACCGGGACGCCTTACGCACAGTCACCCATGCGCTGGTGACGTCTCGCCTGGACTACTGTAACGCTCTCTACATGGGGCTTCCCTTGAAATGCACTCGGAGACTGCAGTTGGTCCAGAATGCGGCCGCGCGGGTGATTATGGGGAGTACCAAGTACTCCCATGTGACACCTCTCCTGCGCGAGCTGCACTGGCTTCCTGTGGTCTATCGAGTGCATTTCAAGGTTTTGATTACGATCTTTAAAGCGCTCCATGGCTCAGGACCTAGTTACCTGCGGGATCGTATTCTGCCCCATACATCCCTGCGACCCATCCGCTCGCACAGAGAGGGACTTCTCCAGGTGCCGTCTACCAGACAGTGCCATGGGGCGGCGCCTAGGAGCAGAGCCTTCTCTGTGGCGGGCCCAGCCCTGTGGAATGACCTCCCCCCGGATATTAGGACTACTACTGACCTCCGCTCCTTCCGTGTCAAGCTCAAGACCCACCTTTTCCAAATAGCTGGCCTGGCTCGACCATAACTTCGTAACGCTCCTGATGGGTTTTTTAATTTGGTAATTTTATTAGGGGATTTTAAATTGTATTTTTAACTGTCTTTCACTTAAGTCCATCCTCCTCCATGCACATATGTATATGTCTCTGTTCTCTTGTATATATGTTTGTCTTATGTGTATTTTTTATCCGTTTGATTGTACGCCGCCCCGAGTCCTTCGGGAGAGGGTTGCGGCTAATCAAATAAAATTATTATTATTATTATTATTATTATTATTATTATTATTATTATTATTATTATTTAAAAGTCTGCATATATGATTAACTGTGCGTTGAGCAATAGGCACGTAGTTAATCTTTGCAATGGCATCTTTCCATTCATAATTCAATGAGTTAATGATGATGATGATGATCATTTGGATATCATCAATAACATGGCCACTTTCTCTCAATTCACTTCTCATTCTTTTCAGTTTGGTCAAATATCCACCAATTTGTTCACCAGGTTTCAACTTCGAACCATGGAACTCAGACATGAGCAAACATGAAGATTCAATTAAAATGGGCCTGTAGCAATCTTCCAAAATAGTCCAAATTTTTTGGGCTGTTGCATCAGGTGGAAAGGTAACCTGCAATTCAGTATCCATGGACATCAACAATGTTGTGACCCTAGTCTCTAGGTCTCTTATTGCAGGAGTCCATGGTTGGGCAGGAGGATTAAGCACCATGCAATGGGTACCTTCTCTGCGAAGCAAGAGTGCAATCTCACTGACCCAGCCTTTATAATTCTGTCCTGACTCCTTTAATTTTGACTCACCAGTCAAAGGAGTGACAGAAAATGCCTGTTGAGGGATATGCATTTGAACAACTTGCTGTGCAGGTTGAAAAGCTGGTACTGGCGCTGGCATTTGCCTTTGGTTTTGCCTTGTTCCATCTAGGGAAAATCCAACACCACCAGGGGGAGTTGAAGATTTAACCTTTGGAGGCATTTGCATCGTTGCTTGATCATCTGGACGACTTATAGATAAGTCTGTTGTAATTCCTTTAATTGTTGCTCTAATAAATTTTCGCCATGAGATGGCAGTGCAGCTTCACTTCTTGGCTGCAAAATTTTTGCATGCGTGGCATAAGTAGTAGAATAGAGGAGATCACGTGACCTCGGTGATGTGTACATATCTCTCTGTTCTGATTCGCCTGACACTTTTTTTACCAGGGGGTGTGTCTTAGGCTGTTGAGAAGGAGGCAAGATGGCGTCCTCAGACATTTTGGAAATGGGGAAACCCCTCCTACTTGCCTCTAGTCTTCATTCTTTCTAATTAGCCTGGTCGCTTATCTTTTGAAGATAACTTGGAAGGAAAAGCCATAAATTGGGAAAATCCTTTCTGCAGCCATTTGTTGTCAGGGGAAATTTCACCCTGAGCTAATGAGGTCTAGAATTGACGGCTTTCCAAACAGCATATCTTCAGAAAAAGCAAAAATAAATACCCGAGAACATGTTCTAATGAAAACAAAAGTTTTAATATGAAAATAAGAAAATAAACAAATCTATCTAATTGTTACATTTTGGCAAGAGCAATTGTCGTCTACCTTCTTGGCAGACGAACAGAAGATCAAAAGGTAAAGAAGTCTCTGGAATGTGTGATGTATATGAAACATGTTAAGAAGCATGCGCAGTAAATCATTGCTGATGAGGGCCTATGACCTGCACAGTAATTATTCAGTTCAGCTAGCAAACAATTAATGCAGTGACACACTTTCTGTCATTTTACCCTGGCAATGCACTGCACTTTATTTAAATTTGTTCTGACATTCAAACCTTAATACCAATCTTAACTTTTAAGATTTTCAATAACCAAAGCCTGTATTCTAAATCTTCTTTAGTTTCAGGTTTAAGATGACACATACAGGTAGTCCACAACTTACAACCTTTCATTTAGTGACTGGAGAGGGAGGGAGGGAGAGAGAGGGAGAGGGAGAGGGAGAGGGAGAGAGGGAGAGAGGGAGAGAGGGAGAGAGGGAGAGAGGGAGAGAGGGAGAGAGGGAGAGAGGGAGAGGAGAGAGAGAGAGAGAGAGAGAGAGAGAGAGAGAGAGAGAGAGAGAGAGAGAGAGAGATGAATGGCTTCCAGTGCTGGAGAGGATGGGGAAGGGAAGTGGCCAGGCTGACACTCCCTTTCATTGGGGCATATGGAGCAAGACGGGGCTTCTCTTGCCATCTTTTCTACCCTCCCCTGGCATGGCAGGGCTTCCTGCCCCTCACGTAGCCACACCCCCTTTTATCGATGCAATTTGGGGGTGGCAGATGGGGAGGGGTGGGGTGGGGGAGGAAGGCAATTCAGCCGGTTTGTCAAACTCCAGAAAAAATTAGCTACCAGTTCTACCAAACTGGTATGAACCTGCTGAATCCCACCGCTGCATACCCAGTTCCTGCAACCGTTCTTTATATGTTTTAGTCTCTAGGCCTTTAATCATCCTAGTTGCTCTTCTCTGCACTTTTTCTAAAGTCTCACTATCTTTTTTGTAATGTGGTGACCAAATCTGGATTCATTCCAGGTGTGGTCCAACTAAGATTTTATAAGGTGATACTAATACTTACGTGATTTTAATTCTTCGTCTCTGTTTATATAATCAAGGATTGTATTAGATCACCAAATCTTAAAGACTATGCAGATGGTTTGGAAGGGGTTAGTAGCAAAGCTAGTGTTGATATTGTAGAAATTAATGAAACTGAAAATTACAATGATGTTATTGAAGGGATGTGACTATCCAGCTAAAGTTGTTTCTCTGACATTCTAAGACTTAGATGTCTGAGTGATATCAGGATCTTCTTTTGATGGAAATTCCAGATTGGGTGATAAATCCATTTTCAGATACTGAGGAAGATGGGGTAGTGGAGGAACAACTCATAGAGCTGCAAAATGACATTGAACTGAAGCCAAAGTTTAAGAAATCGTACCAAGAGTTTTGGTTACAGAAAGAAATTTCTGATCGCTATTCTACACTATGAACAGTGGTTAGGAAGCTCCTTGTTGCATTTCCAACATCATATTTGGTGGAACGTGGCTTCAGTGTGGTCATCCAACTTCTCCCCAAGCAAAGAAATCGACTCCAGATTACTGAACATGGTGATTTAAAACTCCTGCTAAGTGACATAAAACCAGACATTGGGAAACTGGTATCACTTCATCAAGCCCATCCATCACATTAAGAATTTACTGAACAGTGAAGCAGGTACTAAATTTTACTGAGTTTACTAAGTTACTAGTTACTAAGGTTCTTGATAAAGGACTATCAGATTTTGAAAACCTGGTATCACTGGATCATGTTCAACAATTTTGTTGAATTAACATTAACTAAAAAGGTTTTTAAATTGGATTTTGAATAAATGTGCAATTGTTGCAGTTTTGAATTTTACTGATACTATCTTCCTTCCGTCATGCAAACCACACAGTCACATGACCCCCCCAGCCATGCCCACCAAGCCACGCCCACAGAACCGGTAGTAAAAAAAATGAATTCCACCACTGGGTGGGGGGCACTGAGGATCAGTTTGTAGCACCAAGGGGGCGGCGGACTGAAAAAGTTTGGGAACCACTGTGCTATTGCTTGCATTATATTGAATTCCAGTATGATATGGTCACTCTCACCCAAGGTTCCTGCAGTTTCAACTCCCACTATCACTACTTCTCTATTCGTAAGAATTTAGTCCAGTATGTTCCCTCTAGTTCCCTCCCCTACCTTTTGGACAACAAAGTTATCAGATAGGTTGGTCAGGAACCTATTCAATTTCTCACTTGGTGCAAAATTAGTCTTCCAGTTTATGTCACATTAATTGAAGTCCCCCATTACTATTGAAGTATATTTCCTACAAATATTTGTTACTTGGTTAACAAAAGTACATCTTTTTTTTTTTGCTTGGTTGTAGTATACACCTATGGCAATGTTATTCTTTTTTTCTTTTATATTGATCCATATGCATTCTAGGAGGTTTTCATCTTTGTAGCAATATAGTGGTCCTTTATATACAATACAACTTTTATGGGGTGTCAGATCCCTAAAAGCAATACTGCCATTCAATTGAGAGAAGGCTGGATTTAATTCATTAGTATTGCCTGTGACAACTGGTATTTTATAACTTGTATCCTGGCGAAGCACCCTAAAACTTGTAACCTGGTGAAGCACCCTGAAACCTCTTGGGAAATGTATGGGAGGGATGGCCATGTGGGTTGTGTCACTTTGATAGCCAATGGAAGATAGCCATGGGAATTTATGCTTATCCGTTTCTCAGGACAGCTGATAAAATAACATTTTAACACCTGCGGATTGGCTAAATCTGCATCTGACGAAAGGGAGGGGTCTCTACTGATTTAATTCTACTTGTCTTGCCTAAGGGTATTCAGATGCTGCTTTGAATCCATTTTCTCTGAGAACTTCAATTAATAAAAGGATCAGACAAACAAAAAAAGAATAATCCTGAAATATCACTGTTTATTAACAATCAACAGGATACCAAAGTAATAACTCAATTATTTATTTTATGTATAAACAATTTTGAAAAGCAGAGCAAAATGATAAAAAACTAAAAAAATCAAGAGGCAAAATAACATATATGTATTGGCTCAAAAATCTGTCTTCTGAGAATTTTCTTCCTATCATTGATTCTTCTAAATTTTAAGTAGGACAGCCAAAAATACTTCATTTCAAGAGTCTTCACTTTCTCAAGTTAGGAGGAGATGCAATCCTTACATAGGGTCTGGTTTATAAAAGACTACAAGTTTATGTTAGGGTCTCCAACTTCACCTGGACAGCTGCTGCACACTTCCTTGACAATCTTAATACATCTTTTTTAAAAAAAGCTTCTCGAAAAAAGGTATCTGTAGACTGTGATCCTCCTTTATTAATACTAAACTGGCTCTAAAATAAATATTTATCATTTTTATACATTATATATAACTGTGAAGAACATTAAAGAGGGGATAGCTGCAATCATCAACATTTCTTTTATGACCTAGATATGAACTTGTGATGCAATTTGTAATGGATGGAAAGCTGTATGCATGGGAGAGTTATATATGTGCATGCCTTTGCAATTTGCAGGAAATGACAAAGCACTTTGAGTATTGCCTTGGGTGGAAACTCAGCAAAATGCAGAGATCTCTATCTATTCTGTTTAATGGAATAAAATTACAAGGAAGTAAATTTATATTCTGCATTGTGTGGAGCTGTGCCACCTAATCCTCTCCCTCAACTTTATTAATCCCAGTTAATATTGATCCACTAACACATTCATCCATCACTAAAACAGTACTTTATAATTTTCTCTGAGAACTTCAATTAATAAAAGGATCAGACAAACAAACAAAGAATAATCCTGAAATATCACTGCTTATTAACAATCAACAGGATACCAAAGTAATAACTCAATGATTTATTTTATGTAGAAACAATTTTGAAAAGCAGAGCAAAATGATAAAAAACTAAAAAAATCAAGAGGCAAAATAACATATATGTATTGGCTCAAAAATCTGTCTTCTGAGAATTTTCTTCCTATCATTGATTCTTCTAAATTTTAAGTAGGACAGCCAAAAATTGTCAGTGTGTTGGACAATTGAGCAAAGTCATCGCACAAACTCTGGAATTCATCATCCTGGCATTCATCTTCATTTGGCCATCTCTCAATCCAGGTGTTCTTTGTAATGAGGTAGGAAAAACTGGAAAGAGAAACAGGATAGTTAAAAACAGCCCTGCAGAGAAATTAGTTCAACTGTCTCCAGTTGGAATAATGTGCTGGACTTGGATTGAATCCAAATATAGTTTTTAAACATTTCATCCTATGAATATGACATTTTAATTTTTATTTCGTTTTTAGGGGGAGAAAAGAAACTTTTCTTTTTCCTTAAAATCTGAATCCTGAAACAACTGAATTCTAGAAAATTCAAATGGCTCCTGCCGTAAAACATGATTGCTACAACAATGGAAAAATACACCCTTGTGTGTTGCAAGATTTGGCAGTATACAGTACAGATATGATGAATGAATGAATTCAATTATAAATCAGTTCTATCTCATAGATTGCTTCTCCCCAGTCTAAGACTTTACACATTTCAGTTGACATAAATAGCAGAAAATTGGATCTGAATGCTAAAGGTGTATGCCGTCAAGAAAAATTTAGAAGTATGTTTGTGGAACCCAAACGGAATGAAAAGAATGGCTCCCAGCTAGAACTTCTCAAAATCAACCAGACAAGGAGAATAAGAGATGCATCAGGCTTGTGATAGTTAAGACAATCCTAAATTCAGGGAGACTTTAAGAAGTTTGAAAAAGTGTGAACAATCCTTATGTTGCTTTGAAAGGTTAAATCACCCAAGCAGTATTTTGATTTTCTTCAGGAAAATCAGTATCAACCTTAATCTTTCCAAAAGCACCTAAAGCACAAGGTACACGTTCCTAAGGATACAGTGATAATCTATCAATTTTCTTTCGTGTATATATTTGAGTGCATAGAAAAGAACAACTAGATGCAACCATCCCCCTATTGAACTATCTGTAAAAACAATGGTGGAAATAATTCAGCACAAAGTGAAAGGAAATGATTGGACTAGTAGGTCTGGGCTGCAAAAATTTGGGCAACCACTACTAGACAGTAACAAAGACATGCAGACAACTTTTATTCTTTGCTGAGTGAAATGTATAGATTCTTGCAGGCCTGAACTGGAGGAACTGGGAAATTTGTGGTTGTGATAGAAAAGACTCATCCAGGCAAGCACAGCTGTTCAGCAGGACATAGAGCATATGGGCTGTGTGGCTTGAAGCATCTGGGCAACAGCATTAGATATTCCCAGAGAGATTTTGTTGGGCAGATGGTGCTATCCATACACGAAGGAATCTAAAAATCCTAGTTAAGGTTATTCCACAGTCTTCCCTACAATGTTATACATAACCTACACAAGTGGCATCCAATACATCTGAAGACGAATGGCTATTTTGATATTAAAAGATTCAGGTTATGATTGCTCTCAAAGATGTAATACAACATTCTAGGGTACTGTAAATATATTGTTAGGGGTTCTGTGGATTTGATAGCAGCAAAAGTCTATAAAGGTTTAGAAAATTAAAAAAATAGTGAAATACGTACTCATCTTTCATGGGCCACAGGTCACTGCTGAGACCCCAGATCAGATAATCATTGTCCAGCTTCAGATTCAGAGCCTCCTGGCATTTCCTTTGACTTACATACTGGCGGGCCTTTGCTTGTGGAGTTCGGTCAGTGCCTGCAGAAATTAGATAGAATCTGAATAAATATTTCAAAAGGGACATAGTCTTACATTGGAAAGTTATGTTAAGTGACCAGAGAAGAAGGAATAGATGCATTTAGTGGGTGCATTGGCCCTTTCTTCAACTTCTGTTGGTCCATATTTATCACCTTGGGGCAAACAAACCATCTTCTCAGCTCTACCTTTTTCCTCAGAGAGGCAACACAGATACTGCAGCACCTGATCCTGAAAAACCAGTTCCCTATCTCAGTACTGGATCCCTTTTCAGGCTAACCTCATCTGTCTGCGGATCATCCGGGGAAGATTCCTATCAACAGAAGTGAAAGGAAGGCCACTTTTGCAGAGGGAAGGAGGCCCATTGACAGCTCCCCCCCCCACCTTACAACAGATCCTTCTCACACTGGTTGGCGGATCTTCTGATTCACTGGAGCAGATTGATCAGGATACAGAAAACTGGTAGAAAGCTAAAAATGGCTCCTTCCTCTTTTTCTGATGTAACTCATCCCTAGCTCCTCATCCTCATGGACAAAAAATCCTTATTTGAAACAGAAACATCCTGTTTAGAAAAACCCTACGGTGAGCTTGAATTACAGTGATAATGATGAGGAGTAAGATGTTTCCTCTCTTTAAAACACAGAAAAAGAGTGGAGAGATCAGTTTAAAGGCAGGCTCCTCTTACAAGCAAGAGTTCACCAGACCTCCACCTGTTTCGGCATCCTTACTGTAACCAGAAGTTTTACAAGGGAGACTTTGTTTTAAGAAAGCAGACCGAAATCCCCTTATTCCTTTTGATAATTCATCATGAATAAGGGAAGTTTGAAGGAATTACTGAAATGCATTTGTGAGGATGATGAATCCCAAAGTGTTACCCAAAAAACTGGGAAATATTCAATCATGCACATTTTGAGAGAACTTCTACCTGACTGCCAATGGGAAATACGGCACTTTACTGTTCCATAGATATGTGAGCTTCTGTGCAATAAAATATGTCCCACTGACAAACTTGAGACATAAGGTTTTTAAAGGCTGCCCTCTTTTACATTTTTAGAGAACTATAGCATTCTCAATCCTGAAAAATTCTGGGAAACACTTAAGATGAAAATTCAGCAGGTAGGTGAAGTTATCCCAATATCTCGATAACTCCCATGCTGTTGGCCTTCTCTAGAAAGCTTCAAGAGCTGGCTTCAAGCCCTTTCTGATACGTTTAGGGGTATGGATGATATCAGCTGGATTCAGCCGGATCTGTTTTTGCTCTTTATTCTTTTTTCCTATTCCTTTAGTAATTTTACTATATTGCATTTATTATTTTGTTTGATTTTACTATACATTGCTCAGAATTAAAGAAGACTGGGGTGGCACTTAAATTGAATAAATTAAATCAAATCAAATTAAATAGATTAATGCGAACTTTCAAATAGGGTTCAAATGAACTTTCAGATTTAAAAAAAAGGTTTGTTTTAGGGGGAAATTCTTACCTCTTTTAATAACTTCTACAACTTTCATGACATAGATATCATTACCGTCTTTTTCTTCTATTCGAAGCAGCTTGGTTTTGTAGACTTTTAAGAACAAAGACAGAAACAATACTCATTAAGACAGCTGATTATTTATTCACCATGACTGGCATAATCAGAGAGGCACAGGTGCTGCTAATTGTCTGTGGAGATTCCCAACCATCCAGGTCCCAAAGGTGATTTTCCAAAAGGCAACTGGATTTCCTGTCTTACCAAGAAAGTCCAGCTGCCTTTTGGAAAAGCACCTTTGGGACAGGCACTGCTAACCTTTCCACCTAGACTATGGGCACTTCCAGGCTGGATCCTTGTGGCAGTCTAGAATCCTCCAAGTGAGGCCGCTGAGTACTAGCTCCACTGTGTGGGGTTCATGGACGCAGGTTGTGTATTTTCTCTTGAGGTGCCCTGGTTCTATGAGTGTGATGCTATTATCAGTCATGTGAGGTAGTCCAGACAGGACCTATGGCCAGATGGACTAAAATTACTTTCCTTTCCCTTTTACAGCCCAAGAAACTAGGAAGGGTTTTTGGGGAGACATTTGCCCCACTTGAATTCCTTTTGGGTAGGCTAAGCTGCCCCTTGTCTAGCCATCTCCCAAGGCCATTCCCAGATACCATTACAGGTTTGTTGGACGGACCTTGGGAGACAAGAGGAAGATCTGCAGCCTACCTAGGCAACGGTTTGATGAGAGGCAGCTCAGTCTTTGTGTTTCAGAGGAGACCCTCCCTAGTTTTCCAGAGACTAGAAGAGGAGGATGGGAGAAATACTTCCAGTCTTCACGAATCTGTTTCATGTAACTTTATGCTAAAGATCCTGCTAATGTGCCTAGTTGCTCTTCCTGTCTGGACTATCTCAGAGGGCTAAGTTTCCAAGAAGTCCTTTCCCCATTTTGTGAAAACTTTCACCTGCCTCCATTTCACAGCACTGTAGTGCTTAAACTCTGAGTTTTGAAGTTGGGGCCATGCAGATTTGAGAGTGAAAACAGTGTGTGTGTAGAGCATGGAATTGCTTTCTGAATCTCGGTGTTTTGGCTCTTATTCATTGATCCAGATCTATTTCTAGGAGCCCTGAATTGTTATGCTACACTGGAGGGTCATATCATATCATAACATATCAACAAGCAGCACCAAAATTTATTATGAATAAATTCAAATTGGCTACTCCAAATCATGACTTCTTGATAATTGGAAGTAGACCATTAACAATGAAAGGCACCACTACATTATTAATAAGATTCTACAATATAAATACCATAATCCACATTTGGCTCGCAGGCTTTTTGAATTCGTAACTGAAGATCAATATTTTTCTGCTGGTTGAGCAAGGAACAGGTTTCTTCAAGAACGGAAAAGAGAAGACAGCATGTCATGAAATGATTATTGAGGTTGCATGTTCTCATTTAAAAGATATTGCTAGGGGAAAATATTCCAAATCTTCCCCAAATCTTCCATTTTGTTGCTCAGATACAAACTTTACTCATTTATTTCAGCATACCTTCTGCACATCGGCAGATGTTACCGTGACATATCCTATTGAGAAGGCCTGTTCCTTTATCTGGATGGTAGAACTTGGTACATTTTTCATCTAAAAGAAGAATTAAAAATTATGTCCATACATCACATTAGGAAGTCTAGGATGATTATAGTTATAATTATTTAGAAGAACAAAGAGTAACCCATTTTTTTCAAAGAGATTTCCAATTTGGGGCATGTCTGACCTGACAATTCAATGGAAACTTATCAAGAATGTTGATTGGCTGATTGAGTTTTGTTAAGCATTTACCTGAGAAGCACAGAGCCCTACAATGCAATAAGAAAAGTAAGAGAAAATATCCCATTATATAATGGAGTTAGGAAGTTGGAACATGGACATCTGCAGAATTCTGCTCCTTTTGTCAAATGGCATTGCATTGGAAGTTTTGGGCATGCATGCAATGCCACAATTAACATACAAAAGGGGTGGGACTTGTGGTGTTTTACATTTGTCATCCGCATCCCCCTTGATGCCTCCTGTATATGGCACGTTTTGAAGGATTTAAAATAGACTATAGGTAGTCCTCAACTTATGACCACAATTGAGTCCTAAATTCTGGTCATAAGTCAGTGCTGTTGTAAGTTGAATCTTCACATGACTAGACTCAATTTTATAATCGTTTCAATTATGGTTGTTAACTGAGTTACTGCAGTTGTTATCTAATCACATGGACATTAAGCAAACCATGTAGTTGTAAGTCTGAATCCAGTTTATCAAAATGGAGGTTTTTTGGCAGAAGACTACCTGTATCCATGATTCTTATGGTCTAATAGAAAACCAATGCCTTCTAGTATTAAAGTCTCCAATTTTAGGGAGCTTCTGTGCAACATTACATATAATACCCTGGCTCTGGTAATACCAATACCAATGCAGAGTATTATTATAGTCCTCACATAGTGATCACAATTGGGACTGACAACTTGGTCGCTAATCAGAAAATCATGTGACTACAATTGACCTTATGAACTTATTTCCCCTTCGGTTGTTAAGCAAAGAGATGCAGTTGCTACATGAAAAATAACACGACTGTAACTTACAATTTTACTTCGCACTTCCAAATTGTACAGTATTGTGGCAAACAAATATGTATGCTAGTTTCAAAGTAGCAATCACATAACTGAGGGATTCTACAATGGTTGTGAATGCAAGGATTGGTCACAAAGTTATTTTTAGCACCATTATGCCTTTGAACAGTTGCAGTGTCCCATGGCCGTTGTGAGGACTACAGATGCCTTATAAGTGAGATTACAGGCCAATAGTTTTCCATTTTCACTGAAGTTAAGAAGAATGAGATCAAAATGGGGACAAATTGACCCTCCAGGTAAATTAGGTATCCTTAGGACGCAGCAAGAAATCTTAGGGTTGCGTCTATATGCAAAATCAGTGCAAATGCTTTGTTCAGCAGAATGTCTTGAATGAGCAAATCCTTTCCTGAAATTAAAGCACAATTCATTGATCTGTGCTGCCAACAAAACTGAATTAAGAACTGGGCATGGGTGATTCTCGGTTTTGGTTTTTCAACTTTGCAAAAATGATTGGTTGGATTGGAATTTTTTAAAAAACAGTTATTTTATATTTTAAACAGTTATTTAATATTTTATAAATGTGTATGCATCTGGAGATTTTCCCCGCAAACAAATGTCTTTTTGGAATGTTGCCTACTGTGTGTGTGTGTGTGTGTGTGTGTGTGTGTAGCTGCACTGAAAATGCTATTCAGAAATAAAAATGATAATGAACTTTCAAAATACTAATTAGAATGGCAAAACTCTTCCTCAGCCATGATAAGCTCAGTTTCCCGAGTCTCAGTACCACTTTTCCCACCCTAAGATGAGCATCAGGTTGCCCACCAGACCAGAGCAAAACAGAACCTTGGTGTCACTGTGGCTTCAGAATGGAACAAGTTGCCACACCCAATTTGCCATGGCCAACTTACTGCATCCAGCTCACCACAGGACTACTCACTGTGGGACAATTCAGCAATTCAATTTAATTATTTCAAATAATTTAAAAATTATTTTAATTTTTGTCATTCACATTTCATTTTGTCAATCCTTTTGCATCTTTTCTTTAATGATTCTATTCTACCTTTTCTTTGATATTAGTGTAGCTGTTGCTCCGTGGCGTTGTGCTATGGTGAGTTGGCTGCAGCAGGTTGGCCATGGCGAGTTGGCTGCAGTGAGTTGTCCTAGACCCCTCTAGCTTTGTTTTCTGCTCCTCAGGAGGCAAGCAAAGGAAGCTGCCAAAATACTGTACAGAGCTCTGTGTCAATAACTTTCAACGTTCTCAAGTGATTTACTCTTCACTTCAGCCTTTATAAAATGGGTATATTTCATAAAGTATCAATTATTGTTGGGCATTTTTGCCTAAGTTTGCCAAGCTCCAGTATGTTGAGTTCCTTGGAAAGAGCCAATTTGGTCTAATGGTTAAGGCACCAGGCAAGAAAGAAGGAAACTGAGATCAGCTATGAAAGCCAGCTAGATGACCGTGGGCAAGTTGTTCCCTCTCAACCTGATTCACTTCACAGAGTGGTTGGTGTTGAGAAAGTAGGAGGATGAAGGAGTGTTCAATACGTCTGCCATTACCTAGATTGTAGTAGCTGTACACCTTGACTGATCCTGGCTGAATGAAGCCAACTTCAAAATGCTTGTGAATCTTAAATTCCAGGCATTCATCCTCAGAGTGGGAGACCTGGGATGGAGAGAGAAGATAATTTTGTGAGTGCTCATTTGCCCACGGAAGTAATAAGGATTTTTCAATATACTGTAAGTTCCATCTGTATAACCAGAGATGCAGTGGAGCAGGTGGAAAAGGATGCTGTATCTGCCAACCAGAAATGGTCAACATTCCATCAATTCAAGGCCTGGTAGTTTTGTGGACAGGGTGAGTTCCTGTCACTGTGCCATACAAACTAAATAAAATAATTATGAAATAAATAAAATAAAATCTGTATAATTTCAAAGAAACTACTTATTCCAAGTTAGGTGCTCAAATTTGACCCAATGATTGAAGGATTAAGTTCTGTAAGTCTGTCCCAGTTGTGCAGAATAAAGGTTAACAATGAAAAAGGTTCATATATGGAGTGGAGCAGCAGGTTGAAATACTGATCAAAAGTTAGAGTACTAAAACACTTCTGACATATCTTCCTTTTGTTAATTAATAAATTAATCTATTTATATTTCATGCTTCTTTTTTTAATATCCAAAGTTCCCCCAGTGCTGTCTTCCCCATTTTGAGTCAGCAGAAAACTAGATTGGCACAAAATTGGCTTAGCCCATTGCCAATTCCCATCCTGCCCCTGTTGCCCCTCTATTAAATCATGACAGTCACTGGACTCTCCTCCAAAGGAATAGGAAATAATGGCTAATTACACAGGCGTTGAAGATCCCCTTGAGCAGTGATTGCATGAAGGGGAAAATACAGTTTCGGCATGGGTTCAAGGAAAGATCCCTTCAGTCTGTCTTAACCAGAAACTGTGAACAAGATGCAGGAACTATATAGAACAGAGTTCCCTTGAGCCATTCGGAACTGGGTTGCGGAAATGTCAGGCGAGTGTGTGCGCATCCTCACTTGTGCAAGCAGTGGGTGAGCATGTGTGTGCATGCTCCATTTGCGTGTGCGGTATGCATGCATGCATGCCACTTGTGCAAATGGAGCTGTGTGTGCTTCAGATTTCAAAATGAATGGAGTGTACTGGCTCACCCATGCTTCCCTCTGCCCAAAATACCCATCTGCCATTTGTAAGTCAGGCTATCTGACAGATGGCAAGATATGCTGTTCTAACTATCCACTGAACCTGTTAGGGGGAGTGACTGAGGTTGTTTCCAAAAGACAGATGGTGCTTGGTGGAAGGGAAAACAAAACTCAAGGAATCTACCAAGGACAGTGCCATTCACCATCCTCATTATTATGTCAGAATATAGATTGGTAGCATAATTTGGACTAGCATATGTTTGCTGACTCAAGGACTGGTGGCATCCACATCACTGCAATCATGGGAAACAGACAGGAGATAGTACTACATTTATCCATATGGATAAATATGGCAAATATGTGATATTTAAATGTAATGTATTCCAAATGCAAGAGATTATTATATCTTTTTCTTACTAGATATATGATCTGTTACAATCAACAATGAATTATGTAGATTTATTTCGCTGAATATTCATACTATTTTTTTTCAGTATAACACTCTTCCGTGTTTGCCTAGCAAACCAAATAACCAACCATGCAACTACTCAAAGAAATTGATTCCATAAGTATTTACCTTGTCTAAGTAAATGATAACAGCTCCTTTCTGAGCCATATTATTGTCCATTTCAAACTTGGAGATATATCTGTCGACTCCTTTCGAAAGCTAAATAATGAAAGGAAAGAAAGGATGATATTTACTTCATGAGTTGCAGATGATTAAAAAACATGGAATTGCAGCCATTTATACTGGCACTGTGTTATATTTATAGCAAAATCTGAGAAACTTTGAGACAGCCAAAAAGGGTTTTAATATTAGTAATTTGCCAAAGAATTCCACACAACCTTGTACAAATCAAATTCTTCCAACAGTCACATTTTGGGTCAATATAGAAATCACTGCTTAAAGTCAACCCCCCAGAAAGTTAAAATAGTTAAAAATTAAAATAACCTTGACTAGATTCACGAAGTTCTGCAGAATCAAGTCTTTAGTACAAGACTTTGATTTTTTTTAAATAATGCCTTTTATGTGTCATTGAAATAAAATTCAGTATCTTATTGATTCATTTACTGGTAATGAACATTCATTCATTCTCTGTGCAGTTTTAACCATGTAGGCAAGTGATTAACTATAACACGTTCTCTAATTCAGCATCTTCAGTGAAATACAGAAACAGCCATTTCAAGCCCCATGCAAAGCTTGCCTACCCTTGTAAGGTCTTCAGCATCAGGGAGAAAACCAGTCAGCATAGAAACATCAATTATTGTCATTGTAGAATCAACTTCTCCCAGATACCTAAAATCAAGAATAAAGAAAAAATGACCAAAGATGGATTTCCTAGTTCACAAACAATTTCCTCTTCATTGCTATGAGGGCAGTTCTGGATTTTTCAAAATGTTTCATCTTGAAGGAGAGAAATCTAGCTATCAGAGGTGAGTTGTAGGCTGTACACCCCAGTAAGGGCATACCGGAGCCAGCCTGGAGCACCGGATACCATTCCGGTACGGTGCCCGCCTGAGGTCCTTGCCGGTCTTTTAAGTCTTCTGCACAAGCGCTCTACTGAGCAGCTGGAGCGTCGCGGAGGATCGCTGAGGCGCTGCATGTACGCGCGCGCTGCCTGCTATGGACACATCTTATAAGCTGGCACTTGAGCCACCGCAATGTATGTGCTCCTAACTCCCATAACAAAGTTCATGGAAGTTTTTGCAAGGTTTATGAATTTGGGTGAAAACTGAACAAGAAGCATTAAGGCATAAAATGGAATGTATTTTTTGTTCTTTAAATGGCAAAACCAAGGTGAAGTCCTATCATTAGTCTTACTCTATAGTTCTCTCAAGTCCAGCTTAACATCTGATGGATTCATGAACACGTTTGTGGAATTTTCCCATCAACATTGAATAAATTTGCCATTACCTTCTCTTGAATTATTTTTCTCAACTTGTGAGTCTAGCCTACAGTTCTAGAGTGCCCTGGAGGTTTCCCATTCATGTACTGGCCATTCAGCTGTAGCATATTGCAATTTCTACATCCTTAAATCAATCTGAAGGACCTGCGGTGACTTAAGTCTTGCTCTTTGTTTCATCCACCAACAACAAAATGTTACAAATTAGGATGGTGCACAGAAAACAGATAAAACAGATCAATATATAAGCAGAGATAGAGTGGAAAGCTGGGGAAAGTATAACTATTTTCTTGAAAAGTAACACAAGTGCTTCCCCAAGTTATTACTCCAAATATCCTGTTACAATCCAACCTTTTCTTTAACATTCAGCATTCTTACCTAGTGCAGATTTTGAGCTTGAGGGCTCCCTTGGCTCCCTTTGCCTGTTTTAAGTCTAAAAATTACAAAAGAAATGGGAGAAATCAGACAAATTCTTAGCAACTTTTTTAAGTGAAAAGTTTGATTGTCCAACTGGCCATAACATCTTCTTGGAAAACAAAGCATTAATCTAATTGTTTTTACTTTCTATTTCTATAATTGATTGGGTTTTGAAAGAAGTCTTGAAAGAAGTAAATAGGGAACGTTCAAATCTAGACCAAAGTGTGTGAGTAGGAATTTTCAACCTGGGTGTAAAATGTCTCTCATCCATCATTTTGCAAGAACCAGATTCATGTTTTCTCTTTACATCTACAGTAAGTGCTATGGCACATGTATGTTTGTGCAGTGTTTGTGTGTGTGTGTGTGTGTGTGTGTCTGTGTGTTATTCTTTATCCTAGAAAAATAGAAAACTGGTGGCAGAAAAACTGGTGGTCCATTGAGTCTGGGGTTTTTGTTTGTTTGTTTATTTTTAATTGTATTTTTTTACTTTTTGTTGCATAATGGATATGTGTTTATCTCAAGCATATTTAAATGTAGTTGCTGATGATTGACCTACTACCTCTGCTGGAAGCTAATCTTGAAGTAATACATTCCAACATTACTTTTAAACTTACCTTCTGTCAGTTTGAGGTTATGCCCCCTGTGTTGTTGATTTTTTTCTTAATATTGAAAATACTTCCTTCTAGAACCTTATTCAAACTCTTTATATATTTAATGATTTTGATCATGTTCCCCCTATCCAGAGGTGGTATTCAGCTGATTCAGACTGCATACCAGTAGTAACGATTCTACGCAGTTCGGAGAACTGGCAAATTGCCCCACTGGCTGGCCTGCCCACCCCGCCTTGCCCTACCCCACCCTATATACAATAGTGGGCTGAAATTGCGGAAATCTTTTGGGAAAAGTGTATTTTTGAGGTTTGATGGCTAATAACACCACTTCTTTTTGCAGTAGTACCATAAAACTATATATGATTGGAAAGATAATTTAATCAAGAATGTAATGCAAAAAACTTTGTTCAATTATCTGTATTCTATGAAAAGTTATAGCCAAATAACTAGAAAAGGGAAGCACAACTTGCTTGGGTTGATATCAGGTAGCTTTTCTTTATCTGATTGTGGCCAATGAGCATGAGTGTTTAAAGAGCCAATCACGTGTCATCTTGTTTTGGCAATGAGCCAATCAGATCACAGTATGATTCAGTTACTGATGTCATGTATTGAAGCTGAGAGGAGGACATTGTCAGTGTGTTATGTGATTGCTATCAAGTTGGTTGTTACAACAATTCTCTCTTAAATAGTAAGGCTACAGCCTATCCTGCTAAGTTCATGCCCCAAACTCTGGAATTCCTTCTGCACATTTTTTTTGACAGCTCATTAGTGCCAAGATGCACAACATCAATATCACAATCCTATGTAGCAGTCTTAACAATATACCTCTTCTTTCTTCTGGCTGCAGAACCAGGCAAATATCTCAGCCTCTTTCAAAACGTGCCTATTCTGTCCTAAATAGACACCTCTTACAGTTGTGTCACCAACCAGAAGGGTACCAAATCATGGACCACAATGCCCTGCCCTGTAGAGTCGTTATCATCACAAACAGCTGAATCTGCCATCTCAGTATCCCTTTTAAGTTTGGCAGGGACATTATAACTATTATGCAGGGATACACCCAAAGCATCTTCTTCACTGCCCTTCTCCTGCAGAGTGTCAGAGTAGTATCCAAGCTTAAGAAGAGTACCAGCAGCAAAACAAGGGTTGTACTGAAGTATTATATTAAGGTATTGTAAGGAGTAAAAATATTAACCTAGTGAGAGTTGCCTTGAACTGTGAGATAAGAGGCATATAAATTTGATAAATAAAATTTGAGTTCTGCAAATGAAAAATGAGATGCACTTGTACTAGTGCCTCAGAATAGTTCACACTTATGAAACCGGTAAAAAATTCATTGACATGAATTGAAAGCAGTCAAAAATCTCTGCAGTTAATCTCTGGAGTTTCTAAAATTAAGAATGCCATTAAGACATTTTTTTTTGTTTTTTAGCATATTTTATCTAAAATTTTAAGAGTTAGTGCAACTAGTTAAGTGATAACAGAACAGTGGAGACTTAGTGGACAACAAGAGGCCTTCTGGCCTATGGCTATTAGACCATCTGTCCAAATCCCAACTAGTTTGTTGACTGCAAGTACTGGATCTCAACTAAGTATGGTTAATGATATTATTTCCTATCAAATGAGAGACTTTTTTATGAATAAATAGCAGAGAAAGCTTGTTCCACATTGAGATTCTAACATTTTAATCCCCCCCCCCAAAAAAAACCTTCATTACAATCTACTAGTTCTAGGAAAGCTAACTTACTCAATTGGACATTTTCAACAGAAACATCAAGATGGAATTTGCTGCAAACATTTTCATCTTCCCGCAATTGTGCGTTATAGAACGTCAAAATTGTCATTTTTGCTTTTCCATCACCTGATGCTGACACAGTGAAGTCTTCATTGAGTTTGGTCTGAAAAGCAACCAGGGTTAGTATGACCATCAATTGCAGTTCCTTGGCTATTTTGCTTTTATTTGATTGCATTTGTTGTAACCTGATATGAGATAGAGGTGGAACAGATTTCAAAATATAAAAAAGACCAAATCAAATATTTGGATGAAGAAACAACATTATATTAAGAAGGGATCAACAAAATCAAATCATAAAGAAAACTCATTTCCTTCCACTTTCTGAAGTGGAAGTTTCATTCCACTTTACAATGAAAGTAAAATTAACCAAATTATTATGCACCAATCTTTGCAATTTCTATGTATGTGTAACTTCATAGTAATATAATGTAGTAGAATAAATGGATTTAATTTTCTGCAATAGGAAGGTATAAATATAAATTATATATAAATTATGAGTGGTGCCATTTGATAATTACATTATATTTGCATAATAAACTTTCAAGCACCTGAAATCTGTGCAATAGAGAAGAGATTAAAATTCCCTCTTCTCCCAACAAAGTGGAGGGTAAAGCTTCTTATAAAAAGGTATTGGTTATTTAGAAATGGTCCCTTAGAGGCCATTGGTGATAGCTGGAAGAAAAAGCAGAGAGGATCCAGTTGTAACTGAGAGAAGTGTGTATGTTTCTTAAATCAAGAATTCCCAATAAAGGGGAGAGACTGTAAGGGCCATTGCTATAGAGAAGGTAATACAAGTTGTTCTTGATGTACAACCACAGTTGGACCAACATTTTGATTCGACCCAATATTATGACCCTTTTTACAATGGTTGTTAAGTAAATCACTGCAGCTGTTAAGCGAATATGGTTTCCTCAACTGACTTTGTTTGTCAGATGCCTGCTGGGTTGAAAAACACCAATCCAGAGAGAGAAGGCTCCCTGATGAGTGACAGCCATGTTCACAGGAAGTCCTCTTTTTTCAACTTACTAACAGAAGGAATCGCCATTCATTTAGCTTATATGACTCTCCTGGATCAGGGAGAGTCCTAGAATTACCCCACAAGACCCTCCATACAGCAGTGGTCTGCAAATAGTTTCAGGAGCTGGTGAGCCATTCAGCTGGGGGGAGATGGGACAGGCCTGCAATCACTTATTTGTTGTTAAAGCAACTGTTTTGGAATTTATTTTTCAAATGGAGAATAAGTCATTTCATTTCTTAACCAATTTAAGGGATTTTATCTGTATTAGTTAAAAGAGATTATCTTTAGTCACAACCTGTTACCCCTTTTTGAGGCACTTGTGCCATTTTTGAGACTATTGTTAAACAAAAAGAAAGACGGTTGTTGGAGACAAGCTAAAATAAGGAAGCCTAGAGGTGGTTTTATTTAATAATCTGTAGCTTTCGATAACTTTGTTGTGGGTGGCTGATATTCCCCAATCTTTATAAATTCTGATTGGCCAGGGAATGGATGGATGGATGGATGGATGGATAAATAAATAAATAAATAAATAAGTGAGTAAGTAAGTAAAAGTAAGTAAGTAAGTAAGTAAGTAAAAGTAAGTAAGTAAGTAAGTAAGTAAGTAAGTAAGTAAGTAAGTAAGTAAGTAAGTAAGTAAATAAATAAATAAATAAATAAATAAATAAATAAATAAATAAATAAATAAATAAATAAATAAATAAATAAATTCTTTGACCATTAGAGGGAGGTAAAAGGATGGGCAAAATTGAGTTTATTTTTAGAAAGGTTTTTGAAAATTCTCTACAGAAAATTATTCAGTTTTAGACCCACTAGTTTCTAAAGATGTAAATGATATTGATAAATGATATTAAATAATGATATTTTTTTTAAAGTTAGAGGGGGAATTATTTGTAGAAAATTATCAAAGCACTGATGCAATTTCACAAATATCTGACAATGTAAAGGACTTAACAGCAACTTTGGAATACAAACCTGACACCAATTTTTATTACGATGATAGCTTGAATACAATAGAAATTTTCCTCTCAGAAATAGAAAACAGCAATAGATCGTTTTAATTTTATCTTCATGTACTAAGTGAAGGTATTATGAAGTGCTCCAAAAGTCCCTCAGAGCCATTAAAATCTCTTTCCTAGGAATAGTTCTTGGAATTACAGACACAATTTCGCAATATTGTCTTAAATACAGCCTTTTGCAGCTTTGTGTGAGGAAAGGGAAGTCATTTAAAGCTACATTGTATGTTTACAAATAAGCTAGTAGTCTTAAGCCAGTCTCCCCTGATCTGATGCTTGAACATGGGCTAATATCCAACCGCCACAATTCCAATAGGGAGAACTGATTTGGGTTTTCTTTCCTGTTTCTTTAAATTCTGTATAGTTTTTCCCAGTTCTCGAAAAAAGATGCATTTGAACTTGAAACTGCAAAATAATTATTTCCAATTAAAGGAGTAATAAATACACTTGCTGAAATACTGTACCTCTGCTGTCCGGGCCAAAACAGCATTGTTACTATCAATTCTGTAGTTTAGAGGTAGTTCTCGTTCTGGCAGCTTAATAACAATATCTAACTTTAAGTCATTATAGATAGGCTTCTGAATCTGATATTCAGCAAGAGCTTGAAACCCCACAACTGTTGCCTGGAATGGGAGAAGGAAAAAATAAGATTGTTTGTCTTGGAGTGTCTCACAAAGGAACTGAAAATAGAGTGATGTAGTTTATCAGAGAAATAAATGTTTGACACATAGGGAAGAACATGGTGATGGGGCTTGCTGCAATAAATACCCAAACTATCTTTCTAATTTGTACAATTGTCTGTTAGACCATTTGATCATAAATGAGAAGATTGGTTACAAACTGAATGAGTAAACAAACAGTGGAGGGTTGACTTACATACACACACATACATCTTTAAAGAGCCTTTTATCTGTAGAACTAAAATATCTATGACAATAGGAAGTCTATGGATGTGATTTCCCTTGGTTCCCTTAATTTCAGTATGGATGAAGGACATAAATCCTAGATAATCTTCATGTAAAAAATCCTTTCAAAAACTATTCTTTGTCCTGCACATCAAAAGATTCACACACTTGCCTGCTAAACAAGTAAACAATTTTCTATCCAACCACCCCAACGAGGCTGTCGAAGTGATGTCCCGGTGTCTGGAAGCCGTCGGGGTCTGGATGGGGGACAACAGACTTAAACTCAACCCCTCCAAGACTGAGTGGCTGTGGCTACCGGCACCTCGGTTCAGCCAGCTGATTCCATCGCTGGCCATAGGGGGCGAACAATTGCCCCCTGTGGAACGGGCGCGCAATTTGGGCGTCCTCCTTGATGCCCGGCTGTCAATGGATGACCATGTGGCAGCCGTGGCGAGGGGGGCGTTCCACCAGGTTCGCCTGGTGCGCCAATTGCGCCCCCTACTGGACCGGGATGCCCTACGCACGGTCACTCACGCGTTGGTGACGTCCCGCCTGGATTACTGCAACGCTCTCTACATGGGGCTGCCCTTGGGACGCGCCCGGAGACTGCAGTTAGTTCAGAACGCAGCCGCGCGGGCTGTGATGGGGAGTACAAGGTACTCCCACGTAACACCTCTCCTGCGCGAGCTGCACTGGCTACCTGTGGTTTTTCGGGTGCGTTTCAAGGTGCTGATTACCATCTTTAAAGCGCTCCATGGCACGGGACCTAGTTACTTGCGGGATCGCATCCTCCCACATACATCCCTGCGGCCAATTCGCTCACACAGAGAGGGACTTCTCCTGGTGCCGTCCACTAGGCAATGCCAACGGGCGACACCAAGGAGTAGGGCCTTCTCTGTGATGGGCCCAACCCTCTGGAATGACCTCCCCCCCGACATTAGAACCACTACTGACCTCCGCTCCTTCCGGCAAAAATTGAAGACTCACCTGTTCCGATTAGCAGGCCTGGCATAATTACAACTGTCCCTCCTGGCAAATGTATTAACTGGTTATTTTAGGGGTATTGTTTTTAACTTATTGTGTGTGTTTTAGGGGTTCAAAATCCTATATTTATATATATTGCTTTGTACAGTTCTTTTAATTCCATTTTTAACCTCCTCCATTCCAACTGTACATATTCAATTTTTATTGTATTTTGATATATTTTGCATGGACTGTACACCGCCCCGAGTCCCTTTTGGGAGAGGGGGCGGTCTAGAAGCATGAATAATAAATAAATAAAATAAATAAAACCACCATGTAAGCATACCCCCTGATCTTTTCTCAGCACAAAACGTTTTCTCCTATGGATGTGCTAAAAAAAAGCTTACAGATGACTAAAATGGAACCTGTGCTTTCTTTCAGTCTATCACAGTTAGTCAAGCCCTATAGCACTTATTCAATGCCTTGTTCTAACTGCTGAGTAGTATACAAAGTACAGTCAGAAAAACACTCCTTATTCTTTTTCTTTTCTTTTCTTTTAGTGGGGGGAGCTGCTTCTCTGTAAAGCTTCCATTCGCTGTTTCTTGTCTTATCCTTAGGAACAATGGAGAATAAATCCACAGCCTCTTCCTTGTGACAGAACTTCAAATATTAAAAGACTGTTATAGTGTCTTGACTTTGCCTTCTCTTCCTTAGGAGAAACATGCAAAAATTCAAACTATTGTTTTGTTTTAAGCAGCCTAATTTAAAATAGAGCTCAGATTAAAATCTGACAATAAAGCAAAAGCTCACTTGGGTTTGTCCATATGTTCCTCCATAATAGTTCTGATTGGTCAGCCATCTGACTACGGCATCGGTCTCCTCAAATTTCTTCATTTTCAGCAGGGCCAACAAGGCATAGGAAGTGGCTTCAATGTTGTGGGTGCGAGCGTTATGTTCTTCCCAACGATTCCTTTCTAAAAAACAGCACAGAAACAGAATTAAGCCAAACAGATGAAAATATTGGTTACTTACCTTGAAGGTGACTTTGCATCGATCCATCTTGTGCAGCAATAGTGCCCATTCCTGGATTGGGAGGCCTTGCTCATGGTCACTCCTGTCTAGGTCACTTCCCAGCTGGACTACCTCAATGTGCTCTATCTTTGAAGGTCACCCAGAAGTTACAACTGCTCCAGAATTCAGTGGTGTTGCAGTTTCAGGTGCTTTGCCCATATCATATTGTTTTGCCATGGGAATTGCACTTGGTCCATTTTCTTTCTGTATGCAATACAAGGTGATGATTATCACCTTTAAAACATACATGGCATACAACCAATTTATTCGGAGGACTGCCTCTCCCTAAAGGTGCCATGTTTCCCTGAAAATAATACAGGGTCTTATTTTCTTTTGACCCCCGAAATAAGCACTTGGCCTTATTTTCGGGGAAGTCTTATTATTTTTGAGGTCCTGGAGGCGGCGAGCGTGGTCACCTCATGGCTGCTGCCTGTGTTGCAATATTTTTGGGGAGGACTTATTTTCGGGGGTGGGCTTATTTTAGCGCATGCACTCAAAAGCCTGATTGGGCTTATTATTCAGGGAGGTCTTACTTTCAGGGAAACAGGGTATCTGCCATTCCACCAGATTTGGTAGGGTTGCCCTGCTCCAGCTCCCTTACCTTAAATATCACTATCTAGCAGGACCTAGAAAGAGTATCTTTTCCATAGCAGTGCCCACCCCGCAGAATGCTCACCCCATGGCATCTGGCAGGCCCCACCCTTCTAGCCTTTCGGAAAGCTGAAAAGACTTGGTTTTCCTCCCAGGCACTGCAGTAGCACTGCAAGGGGGGGACCCAGGGGATTCTACTTCTTAGTGGACCAGAGAATGTTGGTTGAAGTGCCAAGTGTTCATTTTACTGTTGTTTTCATTTTTATTATTGCAGTGAATGGCCCAGAGTTATTTTTCATTGAATGATGGTTTAATAATATATATTTATAAATAATATAATATTTATATTATAAACCAAAAACCAAAAACAAAGCATGTCTCAAATGTCATCTGTATAATCACCCTGTCTCCCTCTCCCTTCTCTCACTCCAGCTCTTTAAATCCATTTATCCACTCCATGCATCTAATGAAATGAGCTGCAGCTCAAAAAAGTGTGTGCTTTTTAAACTAACAGAGCTTTCCTCCTACAGTAAATAATTTGGAAATTAAAACTACACATTTTCTGAAGCTGAACTAGCCTCTGAGTAGAAATACATAGAAACAGTCCTTTAGATGTTTCTGGTAAAAATAAATAAATGGTTTGCCACAACTTTCTTCAGCCTTCTGCTGGGATGAACAACTGGCAGCCTATGGAAAAAAGATCTTTACATCTATTTTTACTTATATTTTTTTTCTACTTGACCAGGCAGCTAGAAGCAAACTGATGCCACTTGCATATGGCTCTTGATGTTATTTTTGGACACTGCCATTTCTAAAAATCTATCCATTGTGTTTCATGTTCCAAGCTAATCTTTCAAAACCCAAACACACCTGGTTTCTTCTATTTAAAATATATTTTACCTGTTGATGCTGCCATGAGTACCCTGTCATCCTTGAGTCGGTCTGCAGCAGCCAAAGCATACGCTGTGAGGGCTGTAGTGTAAGGCCTTTGCAGGTTCTCGTACTTTTTGAGTAAATAATCTGCAGCCTTGTTGATGCTGCTGCCTAGAATCTAGAAGTGAGGGCAGAGGAAAGAGAATAGAATAGAATAAAATAACAGAGTTAGAAGGGACCTTGGAGGTCTTCTAATCCAATCCCTGCCTAGGCAGGAAACCCTACACCACTTCAGACAAATGGTTATCCAATATCTTTTTTAAAACTTCCAGTGTTGGAGCATTCACAACTTCTGGTGGTAAATTGTTCCACTGATTAATTGTTCTAACTGTCAGGGAATGTCTCCTCAGTTCTAAGTCGCTTCTCTCCTTGATTAGTTTCCACCCATTGCTTCTTGTTCTACCCTCAGGTAGAACAATAGCTATTAGGAATGTTTGGAGGACAATTTTAGGCATCTCTATGGAACATCATTTCCATGAGGTATGATTGGTTCCCTCTCAGTTGTTTTTCTGAAAGGCCCCCCAAAACATGGCTTTGTCAGTGAGCCTGAGGACCACAAATGGAGATGAATCCGATCAAGTGGTTGATCTGATTGTGCTGCTGCTGCCATGGGGATGGGGGAGTGGGGGGTGTAAGGGTTATGTTGTAAGCTGGCCAGAGTCACCTATTTGTGGGGTTCAATAAATAATAAAGTGAATGTGTGCTGCCCTCTTCCTGCGTGTATGTTTTACATGCTAGTAATGCACGTTTAGTCATAATATGTGCAATTTTAAGTTTTTTGCGCAGGAAGAGATGTAGAGGATGAATTCATTAGGAATGTCTTCAATGGGGGTTCCACTAGAGAATATCTGTAAAACCTGCAATACTGTGTGATCTACTTGGAGAAACCCTTTCTGCACAGATCTTTCTAAACGTGCCTTTGAGGAATGCTGGTGATAAAAATTACACTGCAGCAGTGAAAAGGCTCTTTGATATTTACAGATCATTAACTGTTCTAAATACCTTGCTGGCTTGAAAGTGTATGTGTATTTTTTAAAGTATCCTTATTGAACTGATTATTTATTTTGGTTTCCTTTGATTTGAAATGAATAAAGTATAAACCACAGCAATGCCGGCTAGGCTACTTTGAGATCCTGAAGGCTTCTAATACCTAACCTGGGGTCAAGAAGGTGGGAAAATGAAGTACTATGATCAAAAAAAAACCTACAGATTTGCTCATATTTTGGCCCCCTCATGCCACTTCCCATTATAGTGTCACATACATTGATATGTTCCTTGCAGATTGATCTGGATTCCAATAATGAAATCAAAACGAATGCTGTTAAAGATGCCTCTGGTTCAGCACCTAAAGTTCCTCCCTAGAAGAAAGCAGTGGGGAGAAAAGAAAAGACCAAAAAAAAGATAAAAGTTAATGCTAATAAATAAACACTTTTCTGTCATTATTCATAGGGGGTACCATGGGGGAGCAGCAAAGAGTTAAGGGATTTTTTGTATCTCTTGACTGCCATCTACATTTCACCATTCAACTTGCATTGTTGTTGAAGAGTTGGAATTTGAGAAAACATTCAACTTTGTATATCCGTATGGGAGCTATAAACTACCCTAACAACATTTTGTGAGGAGAAAAAGAACAAAGGGCAGCAAACTCTGTGAAAGGAATTTTCTGCCAGACTGTCTACAGAAGAACAAGTATTTTGTCATTTTAATGAAACTTTCGATTATTTGCTTTCAGCCACGCATGGCCTAGGCAATTTCAAGACTTTATACTCCGAAGCTGATCAGTTGATGCTACTTCAAAAAAACAAAATAAAATTCTATATATGCCAGAATTGCAGCACTTTGTCTAAAGAGGACCAGAGGGCAGGCAAAGAGCAAAATTGGACAACTTGCTATGGCTAGCATCCACAGCCAGCTTGTCACCGCCAACTCCCCTTTGCCAATTTGCTGCCACCAAGTTGCCGCAGGACAAGTCCACATGATCAACTCACTACAGAGATAACTCATCACAGGCAGGCGGTAGGAGAACCAGGCAGGAGGGGGAAGCAAGCAAGAGGGTGTGCAGAACACAGAGCTTTATTTTCTCAGTAAGCCAAATCTTACCAAGGCTACCCTTTTTGCCCTTCATCCTGCTTCTGCTGAAAACACTTTATATTTCATATCCCAAAGTCCTTGACTTGGTTTATTGAAAGGAACAGTGGGAAGAGCACGATTTGTTTATACAGGTGCTCTTTTGGAGTATTATCAGTAGCTGGACTGGAGTAAAGAGAAAGCCTGGACTTGAAAGATCATAGTGAATTTGTTTGAAATTTAGCAATAAGCCTTGGATGGTTTAGTGGCAGTGTTTACAACCTGGAAAAATGGTGCAACATGAAGAAGACAAGGGATTAACATTGCAAATAATTATGTTAGATATTCAAAAAGTTCTAATAATCACAGAGAGAATTGGCAAGAGATTTGAAATTATAGAACAAAACATAGAAAGAGTGGAGGGAAGAGTTGAGAATATTTACAAAACAACGATGAAATTTGAGGACAGAGTTCAAAAAACTGCAGAGAAATATGAACAGAGTGATAAGAAAATTGTTGACATTGACAGCAAACGGAGAGTGGAGGGAAATGATATGTGTGAATTATTGAAAGGAGAGATCGACGAATTCGAACTTTATCTCAGACTTCAAAATATAGATGAAGAAAGGGGAGAAAATTTGGCAGAAATAATGAGAGTAATTTTGGCAGAAGCACCAATGATAACCAAAGGAAAGATGATGTTAGGAACAGATGGAGGGTTTCAACTCTCTATAAGATATGGAATGAACAATAAGTTGCTAAGAGAAGTCCACATAAGACCTATCAAGAAAACACTTAGAATACAGATTCTACAAATGGCAAGAGACATTGGACTGCACTACTACTGGATGATACAGGATGATGAAATGAAATGTTACAATAAAATTAAGTTAAACTTAGTTAAACTTTGAGTATTATCTATAAGACAAAGTAATAATAGTTATAGTCAAATAAATGATTAACAATGATAATAATGCATTTATATATACTAGATTGATAATATGAAATTTTATATAAAACTACAAGTGGGACTATGGAGATGAGGTTGAAAAGCTTTTTTATAAAAGATAACCAATTTCATATAGAATAGAATATAAAGAAGTAATATCATTGGATGATTTTAGGACAATGTAATGAAATGCCATAATATAAATTTACTTTAAATTTAGTTATGCTTCACATAAAAAGAATGTAATAATAACTATATTCAATAAATGTTTAATAATCACAATAATTGTATGTATGTATGTATGTATGTATGTATGTATGTATGTATGTATGTATGTATGTATGTATATATATATGTGTTTGTGTTACAACCCCTGGAGAAGCCTGTGGCATAGTGGTTAAGACTCTTGCCTAGTGTATAATACAGCCCAGGTTCGAATCCCAGTAAGGGCATGGCTAGCTGATGAGAGCTAAATAGCTCGAAATGGATCTATACTAGTCTCCCTTTATTTTATCAGCACAAATACAATATATATATATTGATGATATTAATAATGGAAAAACATAGAATTGGAAACTATTAAAGAATGTTACCAATACTAGAATAATAGAATAACTTAGAATAGGATATAAAAAATACTTCACTATTGGATATATTGAAGATGATATAATGAATTATTATAATATAAATGAATTTATATTTAGAATACCTTGTTTAAAATGAAGAAACAATAGTGATAATTAAACAAATGAAGTATTATAAAAATAATGTATACAAATATATTTGATTGATAATATGTGGTTTTAGATAAAGTTTAAATGATGACTATGGAAAGGACGCATAAAAACCTTGTAACCAACCGACACACTCTATGTAATTGAAGATGTTTTTATGTTATATGTCTTGTTTGTTTATGTTTGTTTTAAAAAATTAATAAAAAAGAAAAGAAATGGTGCAAAACCAGCAAAGGTCAAGAACTGGGGTGCCCCTGGTTTAGATGAGCTGCATAGATTCTGGTTGAAATAACTAACAAGCTTGCATGCAAGCTTAGGAATCCAAATGAATCAGGTTCTGGAAACACCAGAAAGTGAAAAATGACTAACAACTGGAAGAACCTTTTTGATTCAGGAAGATATAGAAATGGGAAATAAACCTGAAAATTACAGTCCAGTCATTGCCTGCCAACAACATACAAATTATAAATTACTTACAGGCATTATTGCAAACCAAATTTATGGATATCTAGAAAACAAGGACCTGTAGAACAGAAAGGGTGCTGCAAAAATTCAAAAACAACCAAAGATCAACCAATTGTTGATTGATAACTGTTATTGAAGAATTCAAAGAAAAGACAAACAAATTTGTTCATGGCCTGGATTGATTATAAGAAAGCATTTGATTCTGTTCCACACAGCTGGATTGAGAAATGCTTAGATGTTTTTGGAATTAGATGTCTGTCTGTTTGGATTTGAAAGTTCCACAAGATCTTGACCTGTCCATTTTCAAGTGACTTCCGGGTTGCTCGGATGGTCGTTTTAAGCGCTCTGAAGGCTTCAGGGAAGCCTCGGGACGGTCCCTGAACAGGCACGAGACGTGCGTCTCCATCGCCCGGGCGCGGATCGCCTCCGCTGCGCGGCGCCTCAGGCTCGGCATCCTTGCACCGCTCCGCCGAGCCTCTGCGCACTCGCCAGGCCTTCACATCACTGCCGCCGCTGCCGCCGCCACCGCCGCTAGGACGGGCTCGGCCGAAGGGAAGTCCGTCAGGCCTCGGCCGCGCCGCCCTCGCCTCCTCCTCCTCCTCCTCTAGCCGCGCCATCGCAAGGATTAAGGTGAAAGGGGGAGGACAGGGAAAGCGAAGAGGGCTTTGTTGTCCTCCTTCTCCTTCTCCTCCTTTCCCCCTCCGGCTCGAACGCGGCGCTGGGGCCCGGCAGGCAGCGAACGAGTCGGAGCCTGCCGAATGGAGGAAGAGGGTGAGAGGCGGGTCCTGTGAACGGCGGCAGCAGCGGCGGCAATAGTCGCAACTTGGCGGCGGGCTGCCCTGGCTGGGAGACAAAGGAGGGGAAAGGCGGCAGGCAGCCGAGTTGCGACTATTGCCGCCGCTGCTGCCGCCGTTCACAGGACCCGCCTCTCACCCTCTTCCTCCAGTCGGCAGGCTCCGACTCATTCGCTGCCTGAGGCGCCGCGCGGCGAAGGCGATCCGGGCCTGGGCGATGGAGACGCACGTCTCGTGCCTGTTCAGGGACCGTCCCGAGACTTCCCTGAAGCCTTCAGAGCGCTTAAAACGACCATCCGAGCAACCCGGAAGTCACTTCCGGGTTGCTCGGAGGGTGGTTTTAAGTGTTCCGAAGGCTTCAGGGAAGCCTCCGGACGTTCCCTGAAGCCTCCGGAGGGCCTCCGGGGTCCGGGGGAGGCTCTTTTTGCCCTCCCCAGGCTCCTATAAAGCCTGAGGGCGAAAAAAGCATGCAAAAATGGGCGCGTTGTGCGCGCATGCGCACCGGGGGATGCATTGTATTATGGGTGCGGCACACCCGCACACGACCCCCCCACGCTCCCCCACTTGTGGCACGCGAGCCAAAAAAGGTTCGCCATCGCTGGCCTATATACTCAGATGTTGTCTTAACAGCTCTTAGGTTCTTGGTTAGGACTTATACAATAATACAATAGCAGAGTTGGAAGGGACCTTGGAGGTCTTCTAGTCCAACCCCCTGCCTAGGCTGGAAACCCTATACTGTTTCAGACAAATCCAACATCTTCTTAAAGACTTCCAGTGTTGGGGCATTCACAACCTCTGGAGGCAAGATGTTCCACTGATTAATTGTTCTAACTGTCAGGAAGTTTCTCCTCAGTTCTAAGTTGCTTCTCTCCTTGATTAGTTTCCACCCATTGCTTCTTGTTCTACCCTCAGGTGCCTTGGAAAATAGTTTGACTCCCTCTTCTTTGTGGCAACCCCTGAGATATTGGAACACTGCTATCATGTCTCCCCTAGTCCTTCTTTCTATTAAACTATACCCAGTTCCTGCAACTGTTCTCCATATGTTTTAGTCTCCAGTCCCCTAATCATCTTTCTTGCTCTTCTCTTTCTAGAGTCTCTTCTCTTTCTAGAGTCTCCACATCTTTTCTACATCGTGCTGACCAAAACTGAATGCAGTTTTCCAAGTGTGCCTTACCAACGCATTATAAAGTGATATTAACACTTCACATGATCTTGATTCTATCCCCCTGTTGATGCAGCCTAGAACTGTGTTGGCTTTTTTGGCAGCTGCTGCACACTGCTGGCTCATATTTAAATGGTTGTCCACTAGGACTCCAAGATCCCTTTCACAGTTACTACTATTGAGCAAGGTATCACCTATACTGTACCTGTGCATTTTGTTTGTGTTGCCTAAATGTAGAACCTTACTCTTTTCACCATTGAATTTCATTTTATTAGATAGTGCCCAATGTTCAAGTTTGTCAAGATCCTTTTGTATCTTTAGCCTATCTTCTGGAGTGTTGGCTATTCCTGCCAGCTTGGTGTCATCTGCAAATTTGATGAGTTCCCCATTTATTCCCTCATCCAAATCATTGATGAAGATGTTGTACAGGGCCTAAAACAGAACCTTGGGGTACTCCACTGCATATTTCCCTCCATGTAGATGCAGTTTCATTGAGGACTACACGTTGAGTGCGGTTGGTCAGCCAGTTACGAATCCATCTGTTGGTGATGTTGTCCAACCCACATTCTTCTACTTTATCTAGTAGTAGGTTATGGTCTACCTTATCAAATGCCTTGAACTATTAAGTTTTTACTAGTCCCATACTGTGAATCGAATTGAAGATTAAATCTTTGATGATGATGATGATGATGATGATGATGATGATGATGATGATGATGATGATACCATCCAGTTTGAACATCTGGCTGACTGTGCAACAAACTATAATAATAAAATAATGGTATATATCCTGCCTGAATTCCTGTACAGCTGGCCAATATCATTAGAGAAAAAGCTAGCAATGAACCCCTTGCACAGTAAAATCTTTTCTTTAATACCCGGTTTGGGTTTTTTGTTAAGAACTTGGAAACCTCTGGATTTATTTAAATCAAAGAGGGAGGGAGGGAGGGAGGAGACCATACCAGCATTTCTCCATGGATTACAGGGGCATTTTCTTTGAACGCTCCATCTGGTTGTTGCCTGTTCAGAATCAGCCACTTCACACCTCCACAAATGATTTCATGGCTAATGTCTTTTGCAACGTTGGTAGCCATGGCAAAGACTTTTACAACATATGCTGTTAGCCTGTAAAGAAGATAATGCATTAACTAACCATTCCAATGAAGAACTTAATATAAGTAGTTGCTTGCTTGCTTTTGTAAGCCAAATATGACTAGGTTGCTGATGCTGAAACAGAAGTTAGAAAATGAAAATATGTGAACATTTATAGAGGAAGTTAAGAGGAAAGCCTTTCCATGATCTTAAAGTAATGGCTATATTTTTGTCCATACCAAGTACTAGATGGACGGTTTGTAAATGCTGCATAGGAATGGTCTGCTTTCTTGTACACCATCTGCTGAGTGTAACCTGAAAAGGAACAAGATAGGAAGAGCTATGACATTTAGCTCCAGCCATACAAAATCACACTTGCATCCAGACTGGCATCCAAAACAGTTTTGCACTCTTCTTTCTTTGCTGTGAGCCTCATTGGAGCTGCTTTTCCTTTGCACAATTGTTTTGATTTTTGTTCTGGTCTCAGTGTAAAACCATCCCACTCTTCAGATGAAATTCTGAAAGCAACAACAACAACAACAACAACAACAACAACAGGAGTTGAAGACTGCTGTCCTGTAAACCAGAATTTGATAGCAGAACAATACTTTCAAACTCACCACAAGAGATAAAAATGTCTTTCCTTTTATAGAATATTGTGATAATTCCATGAGTCCATATTTAAATATTTCTCAGCAGTTACTATGATCACTCCAGACTAAAGAAGTTATATCCTTAGCTAAGCTAGCAAAAAACTAGCTTGTGAAAGAACAACAACAGCAACAACAACAGCAAAGAATCCCACCATACATTTAAGAACATTTGGCTTTTTGACTTCTGTGGGTTTAATGAATCTCACATTTCCATCACCTGAGGAAAACAAGCCTGGAGACAATTTGCCTTACCAGTCATGATCTGTTTGACAGCTTCAGTCCTGCGATCCACGCCAAAAGCCTCCCACTGCCCTGTTGAATCCAAGTAGTAGGTGGCAATAACCGATGGAGTCATGGTGATCATATTTTGCTCCCCACAGCCATAAGGAGTGATAATGAGATGCCTGAGTTTACTGCCATCAATTGAGTTTTCAATCATCTGAGCCACACGGTCACCTGAATGTGAAAAAATTACCAAGCACGTTAGAAACCGGGTAGTTTGTGAACTTTCTTTAAGCTTCAATATCTTTAGGGCAAATGATTAGTCTAATCTTGCTTCTAACTCCACTAACCCTTCCTTTAGAGCATTGAGCATAGAGTAATTAGGTTCCAGGACTAATTAGAAGGTTTATTAACTAACTTATTTATTTCAGTTTCAAGATCGCCAGACTTATGGTGAAAAAGAAGAAACAATATATATGTAGAAAAGAATAAAGCTGACCAAAAGATTGTCAGGCCTGTCCTAGCTTCAGCACTTAGGAAAGAAAGACCCTCAATTCCATTTGCAGTGAAAGATATACTTTTACTAAAGCCAAGTGGTTACAGTGTAGCAAAAGCCAGATCTGAGGAGTCACACATAAAGCCATTTCTTTTCCCCTCTCCCAGTCCACACACACACACACACACACACACACACACACACACACACACACACATTGGTCATCTTAGTAGTGTCCAGTAAAGTTTAAATTAGTTGTTTTGGTAAGAGGTCTGAGGGTGGCGCTTCTGATGGGCATTCACATTCTGTTCCCATGCCTATGTCCTTGAATCATTTAACTGGTGTCTTTGGTTGGCACATCTGACTCCTGTCATACCCGTTCCCTGCATTTGTCGTTCCCTCCCCCCATACTTTATGGCAGGCTGCCATCAAAGTGAAGTAGGGTTGAAGTGGTGTGATGGCAGATCTGACACTAACTCAATACCAGTACAAAACCAAACTTTTACAGGGACTCCACAAGGAAAACCACCAATTTTTAAAATGACTTTTTGAATGTCATTAGAGTTAGACCTGTAGGGATCTGGGGGAGAATGGCATTTCAGAGGGCAGGCACTGAGCAAAGAAGGAAGGCTTCCTAGGTCCCATAAGATTACACTGTTTAAACATTAGGATCTGGAGCACACCCACTTTGATTTCACCAAATAGGCCAAAGTAATAAGGTTGAATGTTGGAAGTGGGACAAATCGATTGTATCTGTGGATCCAATAAGAAAGGCTCTGATCTACATTTCTACTTACTCAGGAACAGAAAAAAGGGAGATGTTGTTCTATCAAGGAGTCCATCTACAGCACCAGTAGATGGTAGCAAAATTGGGGTGGTGACTATTTCATCTTCTATATTTAACAGATGTAGGAACCTGGGTTTCAAATAACTACCTCTTACCTTGGATAGAAATCTTGGTTTCAATTTCTGTGTCAGGCACTTTGTCATCTAATTTATTGGCTTTGACCGTTTGTTCCTGGGTTCCACCTCAAAAATGAAAAAGAAAATGAGGAAAATTACAGGGAAAGAAAGAAATTACATTGTACATTAGGTACCTCTTTGACATTGTTTCTAATAATCAATTGTAAATTGAATTAAACAGAGTTATCTTAATAGGCACTTAATAGGAAGGAATAGAATTGTCTGTAAGCACATAACTTTTGCAAAGTAAAATAACTTTTATTTTAAACTGTCGTGGTAAAAAGAGCCTCTCCTTTCCCTGGAACTAATAAAGCATGTGGGTGAAAGGACTTTGCCATTCCCAGGACTTAGTAAAAGGTATATTGGGAATTAATGAGTAAGAATTAGAGTTACTCACCAACTCCTTTTGCACTTGGGTCCAGTTCAATAACAGTCATAATCTCTTTCCGTTCCCCTTCAGGCTGTTACAGAAAAAGACACCAGAATAATCTCTTACGGGAGCCTCATTGCAAATAAAAATATCATGCTTGACAGCAAGAAGTACTTCAAAAGAGCAATAACAAAATGCAAATAGTCCCCTGTAGAATCTCTTAGAAATGTAGTAAAATATTCAGTATAGAATTCTGCTTGGATGCTCAATAAGAAAAGACTTAGGTCAGCCTCATATTTTCTTAATAGCCAAATCAGCATGGTCCTCTATTAAGGATTAATTTTTATTTATTCACCCGTCTACCATCAGCTCTTAATGGATCCTTGCCCCCTCCTGTAGCTGAATATCCCGGAAGCCCTAAGCTTCCTTATTACAGATTATGGGGAGAGGGGGGACAAGAATGTTCTTACTTATTCTTACTGTACTGTCTCCCATGCTTTCTTCTTCCCCAATAACAGCTGCTGTATGTTGTCTGTGTAGCCTGCTTCTCAGAGTGACATTCCACATATCCGATGGAAGTTTAGATGATAAAAGCATTGCCAGTCTTTAAAATGTTGCAATGCTGATGTGACTTTTGTTGCACAAGAGCAGCACATTGCTGTTGTTGTGGACAATTTTAGCTGCTTGGTCATGTCTCATACCCATCCTCCCACCCACCAAATCACACCACTAAAGTATAAAGTGTAATTGTTTTATGTGGCAGGGATTTGTTTTTAATTGCAGCTGGGGGAGTAACTCACCAAGCAGTCAGCTCTGCCCCCATTCTGCCACTTTCAAACCAACCAAATTTTGCTATGGGAAGATTGTCAAAAGACAATCAGAACAACTATACAGTCCAAGATGAATAACAGACTAGACCATTTTAACCACCATGGTAGATATGCCATTTTGTGTTGTTACAAGTTACGTTTTGAGACTAAAAAGCCTTTTTCTTGCAAGGGGGGAATTAATTAATAAAGCCATGGTAAAGTCTTTATCTGCAGCAATCTCTGGTTATCGCCTCTTTTTTCCAAGAGCCAAAATGTAACCCCACTTTTTACTTACTACAACTTTCAATTTCTTCCTCACACCATCTGATGCCAACACTCCCCGGACACTTGCTTTGACCTCAATATCATGCAATCCTTGCTGTAATGGGACTATCACAAATGGTACTGCCCTGGAGGACAGAGCTTTAATTGTGAACTGCTCTCGGTATCTTTGTCCTTCTGTGGAAGCACTGCAGAAGGCTGGGTTGTATAACAATTCCACTCGCACCTAGTGGAGATGGAAAAAAGCAGATGAGCCACAAGGCAGTTTTGGCCATAAGAATCATTTAAAATCCAGCCTTCCCACAAATGACACAAACACATTCCCCAGCAAATATATTCCTGCACCAGCAAATCATTGTGATACATGGAAGAAAGGACAGAAGAGGGGTACACACAGAGCACACATACACAGACATCATATCATGCAATTTATCCTTCCTGTCCCTTCATCATAGACTGGTAGAAAATAGGACTGTGTGAATAATTCAGTATGTATGCAAATAAGGCCACACAAATACCTAAGCCCCATAAGTGCACTTCTCAACAGAAAAAACAAATGGAGCAGAGATGATGATCTAAACCAGCATTTCTTAAACTGTGATCTGAGGAGGGGTCCTTTAAAACCCTGACAAGGCCTCACAATATCAGAATTACTTGCCAGGCAGTAAAGGTATTTGCAAACATTTAAAAGAATGTTACTCTTCTCATTATTATGTTTTTTTGTCATGAAAAATATTCTATTGGTTAATATGAATTAAATATTATTGTTTTTATATTATTCAATAAATAAATATTCTACAAATGCATAAATTTTAATTTTAATATAATAAAGATTAATAAATATTGCCCATAGAAATAAAAGCTCTTTGGGGGCCCTCCATAATGTTCAAAAGTGGGAAGGGGTCAGGGATGGGATTCAGCCAGTTCGCACCAATTTGGGTGAATTGGATGTTGATTTTGCCTCTGGTTTGCTGATTGTTGCAAGGACTGCCTGCCCCGCCCACCCCATCCTGCCCTCCCAAGAGTCTCCACATGGCCCTTTCATCATGCCAGGTAAGTACAGGGCACACGTGAAGGCTCTTGGAGGGCCCATTTCCAGCCTCCGGGAGGCCTCTGGAGCCCAGGGGAAGCCTTTTTCATCCTCCTGGAGGCTCAGGGAAAGCCTCCGGAACCTAGGAAGGGCGAAAAATGGGCCTACCAGAAGTACCAGAAGTCCAAAAACAGGTCCATTTCCAGCCTCCGGAGCCGGGGGGAGGCCATTTTCACTCTCCGGGAGGCTCGAAAAAAACCTCTGGAGCCTGGGGAGGGAGAAAATTCCCTCCCTCCCATGCTGCAGGTTGAGGCTGAGTAGGCCATGCCCACCATGGCTACGCCCACCCAGCAAGCGGGCATAGAACCCACTTCTGGAAGGGGTCCTAACAACAAAAAACTTAAGCATTTCTGGTCCAAAGAGCCTTAGCCAAAAGTGCCTACCATTGCCTCCATCACTGGCACTTTATTATTAGTCAGAAAATGCTGTGGCTTAAAGTTGGAAATACATAAAGTTTGCCTGTCAAAGAACTGATAGCAACACAAGTCATGCCCATTTCCTAATTTTTAAACCCACACTCTTGTCACAATCCCAAAACTTACATAAATATCCTCATCAGCGTAGTTGTACAGAACAGCTCGAATCTCCACCTGCTCGTTCTTCACTACTGAATACGGCACTCGAAGATCAATGAAGAAGTCTTTCATGACTGTTATTTCATAAGGTTCAGCCACACAGATCCCTGCAAGGAAAGCCAATGGCAAAGCCCCCCCCCAAAAAAAAACATTAATTCTACTTTAATTCTTAGGTGCTTTTCACACCTGCCAACTTTAGCTCCATCGTTCATAATTCTTTACCTTTGGTGGGTGAAATGCTCACAGCCAGCACCTCCCAGGTTGTGATGGAATCCCTCAGATAAAAAGACAGTGTCTTGCTTGAAATCCTAGAGACAAAATGAAATGTGTTATGTCAGTGGTTCTCACCTGTGGTCTGCAGACTCCCGGCAAGGGGGGGGTCAGAATGTCATCACAGGAGGTCCACAAAGGCTTGAAGAAATGTTATGATTTAAAAATTGAGTTACATATTGTGGGTTTGTGGACATGGTCTGTGGCCACAAAAGGTATTTAAAGGGGGTCACGGTGAAGAAAAGGCTGAGAACCACTATGTTGCATCATTACTATGAAGAGCTATTATAGTATGCACTTGGAAGCTCATGTCAGGTGGACAACTGCTACAGCTACCAATTATACAGCTTCCTTTCTTCCAAAAGGATCCAAGAATCAATGGGAAATACAAACAAGTTCCAAATGGAAGTTGTAATCAGCTATTTCCCCCATTAAATTCTAAGTTTGCAATAGTGGGGTTTCATAATAAAATACTCATTTTGAAAGCAATAAACAGTAATATGGGAAACATATATGACAATGCAATTTGATTGCTGCTGGATAAATAATCAGCAACTACCTGTTCCTAACTTTGAAATCAACTTCAAGGTGTCTCACTGTCACATTTATCTGCATTCCCTTCAAGAGTCTACTGATAGCTTCCAAAGTTGCCCTGTGATGGGAGACGAAGCACAACAAACCAGTCTAGTCCAAGCGGCAAGAACTGAAAAGCAGCTTTCTCCACAACTACCATTTCCTGGTCCTTCAACTGTGCTCCATATAGCAGAACCCAATAGGAAAGATGCATTATTGCTGCTAATGGGGTCCTTCAGCGTGAAGTGGTGTGAGAAGCAGAAAACAGCATATGCCAACTTACATCTCTATTTGGCTGAAACTATTTTTTCCCCCAAAGGATCTAGGTCCTTTGATCTTGGTTGATAACTCTGGATCAACTTGGCTAAGATTAATTTTTCAAAATTCATGACTTTTCACAGGATGATGCAAGTTTAAGCCTGGTGTATCAAGCCTTAAACAATCAATTATGAATGCAGAAAGGCAATTAAATTTATCAGCCCTCCTTAAAGATGTCTTTTTTAAAAGCATTTTTGAACCAGCGAGATGTTAAAACTAAATATTCTCAAAAAACTAAATGTAAAAAAAATGTACATGTTAACAATGTAAAAAAGATGTTGAGACTCTAGAAAGAGTGCAGAGAAGAAGAACAAAGATGATTAGGGGACTGGAGGCTAAAACATATGAAAAACGGTTGCAGGAACTGGGTTTTTGTCTAGTTAATGAAAAGAAGGACTAGGGGAGACATGATAGCAGTGTTCCAATATCTCAGGGCTTGCCACAAAAAAGAGGGAGTCAAGCTATTCTCCAAAGCACTGCAGGGTAGGACAAGAAGCACTGGATGAAAACTAATCAAGGAGAGAAGCAACCTAGAACTAAGGAGAAATTTCCTGACAGTTAGAACAATTAATCAGTGGAACAATTTGCCTCCAGAAGTTTTGAATGCCCCAACACTGGAAGTTTTTAAGAAGATATTTGATAACTATTTGTCTGAAAAGGTGTAGGGTTTCCTGCCTAAGCTGGAGATTGGACTAGAAGACCTCCAACGTCCCTTCCAACTCGGTTATTCTGTTATTAATTGCAATTAATCATCATTTCTACCTTTTCAAAATGGAATTCTGGTCATTGGCCATAATAAACAGTGATTAACAAGTAGCTTTTCTCTTCTAAAGGAGGTGAAAAATAAACCCAGGGTTTCATGCAGAATCTTTTCTGATCCTTTCCTCTTGGAAGAGACACCATCTTCCCCATCCCTGCATAAATTTTGAAATCATTAGATTTTCCTTTCAACTAAAAAATGGGCTAATATAAACAGAAGAACTCCAATACCCTTGACTGTTATTCATTGCATTCAGGTTCTCTGTTAGCCACAACCAGCTCTCAGGAAAATCAGACCTTGAGATGATGTTGTCATCGCTAAAGAATTCATCTTCAAAATCACCTGGAAAACAGAAAGCAAGTTGGTAATAAGGTACTGTTTTTTAACAATATTTTATTAAATAAGCCACAGTTAACTAGATAGTTATTTTCAAAAATAGCAAAATAGTAGGTATTTCTGTATTTTGGTTAATCAAAGTATACTTTCCCTTGCTTTCTATTCTACCAGAAAGTACTGAACATGCAAACTGGCTCAATAGTGCAACATTTCCTTCTTCAAAACTCAAGCTATTCAGAATGAGGCACTCTGCAGGGCAACAGGGACTGCTTCCATCACATACAGTATTAGATGTAGTAGCAAGGACAGGATGAGAATTAATCATTGTTTCCATAGCCACCTACTGCATTTCTTCCATCCTTATTTTATATTCTCTATTAGATTAACATGTAGACATAAAATGAAATTAAGAAATAATGAATTTTCAGTCAGACAGAGAAAACCAAAACTAGAAAAACAATTATCTATCAATTAGCTAAAGAAAAATCAAGGTAATAAGTGTTTCTAATCCTCACCCTATCTTGTAACTACCTCAAAGTGTAAGTCTATAACAATATTGACACAATGCTTATTTCTCCTCTTTTCTTCAGGAGTGTTTACACACATTTTCACATAGAACAAAGGCAGAGTTTCAACCACCCTACTATGGTTGCCATCTTGACCTTTTTTACCTCAGCCTTTAAAAAAAAATCATTTTCAAACCCAATTTTTTTAAATCAGGGTTTTAATTTATAGTTCATTGTTCATTGTTCTAGAATAAAATTGAAGCAGTCTACCATTAAACTACCACCAAAGATAGATCTGTACTGCCACCACTTTCACTCAACAAGCCCTCAAAATCATTTCTCACCAAAAGCTTTCTTCAACCGCTGAGACCCCCTCAAAAGTTGCTTTAGCTGAACCAAAAGGTTGCCACGTTTTCCAGTTATTGGTGAATTAAATGTTCCCTTCTTTCAATAAACCCAGAACCTGCTACTTACTTCTTGCCAGAAGCAACTCGTTCTCCCGTATGTTTTCATCTCTGATCCCTTTGATGTAGTTACAGCATTCAAGGAAGGCGGCTTTACAAGCATCTCCCTCCTGGATGTATTTTGCACGCTTTTCACAACTGTACCCCATGGGGTTCTCATGCATGCCATCTTCACAACATTTACGCAGGTGTTGATCCTGAAACTGCGCCCCTAAAATATACAAAAATTGTGAAACATTAGACAATCCTATTTCTCATAGTCATAGGCATAAAGGGAAACAAGGGACAATGAATATCTAAATAAAATATTCAAAGGAGTTGGTTGTTTATCTTGTCCCAGAGAGCTGCTAGGAACAGCTGAACATCCTTTGACTTTTCACTACTGTAGTTACTAGGGACTGTCATTTTCATAAGATTTATGGCTTATTACGGCATATGCACTTTTGCCAGAACATTCAAACTTATCTTCTGTTTTTGAAAATCAATCAGATGTTGCACTGTATCTCTACCCCTTAAATGGAGCATTCTAGGTGCCATATTCTACCAGGAGGCTTAAGTAAGTCAGCTCCTGGAAAAAACATGGGCTTTTCTTTAGTTTCCCCCCTTTTTTCCAACCAAGCCATCCTGCAACCTTGCATACGGAGGAATCCAAATGACAGTTAATTAATTAATTAATTAATTAATTAAACTTCTAGACCTCCCCCTCTCCCCGAAGGGACTTGGGGCGGTGTACAGGTACAAATTTAAAAACATACACTCGACAATATACATAACTAAAATTGAATTAAATATCCCCTGTACAAATTTATAAAAATTAAAAACTTAAACCTTAAAACCAAACCATAAAATTTAAAAATACAAACTAGGGTGGGAAAGCTGGAATTAGGCCAGGCCGGCTAGGTGAAACAGGTGGGTTTTGAGTTTCCGGCGGAAGGAGCGGAAGTCCAAGGTGGTTCTAATGTCGGGGGGGAGGTCATTCCAGAGGGTTGGGCCCATCACAGAGAAGGCCCTTCCCCTGGGCATCGCCCGCTGGCACAGCCTAGTGGACGGCACACGGAGGAGTCCCTCTCTGTGTGAGCGAATCGGCCGAAGGGATGTATGGGGCAGGATACGATCCCGCAAATAGCTAGGTCCCGTGCCATGGAGCGCTTTGAAGATGATAATCAACACCTTGAAACGCACCTGAAAAGCCACAGGCAGCCAGTGTAGCTCGCGCAGGAGAGGTGTTACGTGGGAGTATCTAAAGACTCCCGAAACTACCCGCGCAGCTGCATTCTGAACCAACTGCACCCTTCGGGTGCATCTCAAGGGGAGCCCCATGTAGAGAGCATTGCAGTAGTCTAGCCGGGACGTCACAAGTGCATGAGTGACTGTGCAAAGGGCGCTCCGGTTCAATAGGGGACACAATTGGCGCACCAAGCGAACCTGGTGAAACGCCCCCCTGGCCACGGCTGTCACATGGTCGTCCATTGACATCCGGGTATCCAGAAGGACGCCCAAATTGCATACCCGATCCACGGGGGCCAGATGTTCGCCCCCAATGGCCAGTGATGGAGTAAGTTGGTTGAACCGGGGCGCCGGTAGCCACAGCCACTCACTCTTGGACGGGTTGAGCTTGAGTCTGTTACTTCCCATCCAGGTCCGTACGGCTTCCAGACACCGGGACATCACTTTGATGGCATCGTTGGGGTGGTTTGGGGTAGAGATGTGCAGCTGGGTGTCATCCGCGTACAGATGGTAATCTACCCCAAACCCACGAATGATCTCGCCCAGCGGCTTCATATATGCATTGAACAGGAGAGGCGAGAGGACTGACCCTTGTGGCACCCCACAAGTGAGCGGCCTCGAGGTCGACCTCTGCCTCCCTGCCAATACAAATTGCTCTCAGCCAGAGAGGTAGGAGGTATCAAAAGCCGCCGACAGGTCTAATAGGACCAGGATGGAGGAGCAGCCCCCATCTCTGGCCCTCCAGAGATCATCCACCAACGCGACCAATGCCGTCTCCGTGCTGTGGCCGGGCCTCAAACCGGACTGGCGCGGGTCCAGATAATCAGTTTCCTCCAAGTGGCGTGGAAACTGTTGTGCCACCACACTCTCTACAACCTTCGCCAGAAAGCAAAGGTTGGAGATGGGACGGTAGTTGGCTAACAAAGCTGGGTCCAGGGAAGGCTTCTTGAGGAGGGGCCTCACCACCGCCTCTTTCAGGACGGCCGGCAGGAACCCCTCATTCAAAGAAGCGTTCACTAACTCCTGGAGCCAGCCTCGTGTGACCTCCCAGGATGCCAGTACAAGCCAGGAGGGACACAGGTCCAGTAAACATGTGGTGGCTCGCAGTCGCCTATGCAACCTGTCCATATCGTCGGAAGTAACAGAGTCAAACTCCTCCCAGAATGGAGCCTCAAGACCCGCCTCCGACGTCCCCTCCAGACCACTAGTAGGGACCAACTCGCTTCGAATCTGAGCGATTTTGTTCTGCAGATACTCCCCAAATTCCTCTGTTCTACCCTGCAAAGAGGCTTCCCGCGGCCTCTGTTGAAGGAGGGAGCGGGTTACCCCAAACAGGGCGGCAGGGCGGTTATCTGCAGACGCAATAAGAGTGGCACAATACTGACGCTTGGCCACTCTTAATGCCACTAGGTAAGTCCGTAAATGGGCTCTCACCTGTGTTCGGTCAGATTCAGAGCGTGACGATCTCCATCTGCTCTCTAGGCATCTCTTGTGGCGCTTCATCACCCTCAGCTCCTTGGTGAACCAAGGAGCCTGGGTGGTTCACTGCCGCAAGAGAGGCCGCAAAGGCGCGACCTGGTCCAAGGCCCCAGTGGCCGCACTATTCCATGCAGCCACTAGGTCCTCCATTCGGGTGTGGGTCAGGGCTACAGGAAATGGCCCGAGCTCCGTCTGGAACCTGTCAGGTTCCATCAGGCGCCTGGGGCGGAACCATCTTGGATATTCCGGTTCCGCCTCCCCGCGGTGGGGAGTAGCGGCTGGAAAGTTGAGCCGGAGAAGTGAGTGATCTGACCATGACAGGGGTGTGATGGCTAAATCCCATACTCCGAGATCACTCCTCCACCGGCCAGAGACAAAGATAAGATCCAGTGTGTGTCCTCCCTCATGTGTGGGGCCCTGAATTATTTGGGTCAGGTCCATGGCTGTCATGGAGGCCATGAAGTCCCGAGCTACCTCGGATGACTCCCCTACCAATGGCAAGTTAAAGTCCCCCATGACCAACAGTCTGGGGGTTTCAACTGCCATCTCGGCAATCACCTCGAGGAGCTCGGGCAGGGCTGCTGATGCATAGCGAGGAGCCAGGTATACAATCAGCAAGCCCAGCTGCCTCCTTGGGACATATGACCGGCCGTACCCATCGACCACGGTCTGAGTTCCTGAGTATGCATACCAAAAACTACTGGGCAGACCAAGGAGAAACCCAATTCGTTCCACTTAGTTTGTATGTCAATGTAATTGAAATTAAAAACACTTAATGCAATTATTCTTCAACAAAGTTCTCCCCCTCGCATAACAGGCAAAAGTGATAATAAGAGGAGAACTTCTGGAGGCTTTCAGGGTTTACCCCCAAGGCTTCTGTGGACGGAATGCTCTCTGAAGGCTTCCAGTTCAACACCTCCATGCAGAACATGTCTTTGGCCACTAAATTCTGGCCCCTTTCACTGGAGGTTTACGGATCTCTCTCGGTATTCTCTCTGATCTCTCTTATTTTACTTTGTATTCTTTATTATTTTTTAAAATAAAGCGAATAATTACGAGTACAGGGGAGGCAGATTTTTTTAACATTCTGAATGTTTTATTTTTAAAGTTACATTTATAAATCCATAATCTGTGACTTAAGCTTACTATACGCTTAAACACATTTCTTCCTAGCTTTCTCCTGAAACAAAGGACATCAGTTCTGGGTGTTCTGCTGTTGTATTTTGTGGTCCTGGTGATTCATAAGTTGCAAAAAAGGCTTTGGGGCATGGATGTCTTTAGGAAGGGGATGGTGGAAGCCCCATACATATAAAAGGGGCAGAGCTTTGATTGTTCAGTTGGGACTGCCAGGTTGATATGCAGGCATCCCCACAGATGGGTTGGGGGCTGCTTGTAGTTCACTGGCCATTGCTTACTTCCTCCTCACCAAGAACAATTCTTGATCATTGCTGCGATCCGAGAACACTCAAAAAACAATGCTTAAAAATTTTGTCTATCAAATGTAATCACTTTAGCTGGAACCAGTTACGTTCTATATTCTGTTTCTGCGTAAACTATTGGGCCATCTAAGTACTTACCCCCACTGCACTCTGAATTCAAGCACCCAAAGTTATTGATAAGTTAAGAATGATCCTATCTCATAGAGAATATTAATTCTCTGCCCCTTTGCTTGAGAAACAAGGGAAAGAGGGATACCCTCCATTCCTTTGTCCATTTCCTGACTGATTCAATAAGTGCAAATGGACGGCAGTTTTATTCTTTTACCTCAGAGTAAACAGAAACTTCATTATTTGTCACATACCTTTGCTTGCCTTGCTGTCAAGCAGCAAAACAGAGCTGCGACGCCTCCGTTTGGCAGGCTGAGGACACTTTGCATCTGCACGAGGCAGGGGAGAAGAGATACCACCATTATTCTTAAAAGTAAGAAGATAACTTTCAGCATCTATAATTCCTGTGAAGATTAATTTTACAATTGGATTACAATAAGGAAGTAAGGGTGTGCCTTCTGTGGGACTTTCTCCCGTTTAAAATAGATTGGGAATGCAGTCTGAAGCCTTAATCATGTGTTAATTAGATCTATATCAAATAGATCCAAAGCAGCTCATAGAAATGTCACTTTAGTGCTGGGAAGCTGTAAGGTAGAAAGCATAGCTCAACCCTTCATTGGGTCTGACTTGAAGGGCTCACAGTTGAAGGCCAAGGAGCATCTCCAGCTTTTTCATGTGTTGCTGAAGTCTCCCCCCACCCTTGAAATAAAATGATAGGAAAAAGCAGGAAAATACCAGTGCAGGATTAGAGTGGACCCCTCCTAAAACCACAAGAATAAAGTAGGATGCCTGCACTATAACTCTCTCCTCTACAGCCACCCTTAGAAACAGTGATCTGGAATTTGTCCTACGATTTGAGTAACATTTGGTAGAAGATGTTGGAACCATTGCATGCAGTTCAAGACCCCAATGGCAACATTCTGTGCTTGAGATGCTGAAACATACTTTTCAGGTGCCAGGAAAACAAATCCTTAGAGGAATGGGACATTTTAGCAAAAGAGAAACATTAAAGGAATGTGTGCTAATTGGCACATGAAAAAGGCAACCTTGACGTTCACAGTAAGCCTGACCAAGATTTCTATGGCAACCGAACTGATATTTTTCTTTTATTACCGTAATACAATAATTCTTTCTGGGACATAGTAAGTGAAGAAGTAACATGAGATTTGTTAATTATGAGTGATTATGTATCACTTAGGCTTATGTATGACTCTTATTATTTTTTCCTCCTTTCTGAAATGTATAGATATGAGTGAATCTTTTCGTCTGCTGGAGTTTCTTCTACTATTTTCTAGAGGTAGATCCTCCAGTGCACACTGATAACAATATGTTTTCTTTTTCTTTCTTTCTTTCCTCCTTTCTTTCTCTCTCTCTTTCTTTCTTTTCCAAAATACCCATCTCAACCAAGTGACTCTGCAGTGAGCCTTGACTATTTGCTTTGGGACTTGTGAGTTGATTCCCATATGACGCCAGTAGTATTTGATGGAGGAAATGCTCTTCTCTTGGCTTCTAAATTGATTGGAAAACCTCTGTCATCACTCAGACATTAACACCCATCCCCAAAATACCTGATCTTTGTTTGGTGTTGAGATTAGTGCTAGTTGTCAGAGTCAGTCCAGCATCTTCAAACACACCCAGATTGTTCTGGCCGCTGCCAGCTGTACAGCCAAAGTCACTCTTTTCTATTGTGTCCCATATCTAGTGCACATCAAAGAAAAAAATGTTCCTCTTCTGTACTATAAGCCATAAAACCCTTGAAAGCTGTTTGTAGCTTAAGAAGTTTCTGGCCTTACCTTAGTTTGGCTAATCTTATATTTATCATTGAGAACATATACTGCTTTGTCCACAGCCACAAGACCGACCCGAGCACCTGGATCCCCTTCCAATTTGATTTTCATTGGATCTCCTGGCTTTTGTATTCGATTGTCTCTGGAAGACGCTCCTTTCACAACCAACTGTTTACACAAAACAAAGAACAGCTCAAATATCTAACAGACAGGAAAAATGCCAATTCAAGGAAAAATAGTTGGCTTTCTCTATCTGAACTAAAATAAATGTTTTCAGAAAATACAATTTAAATTGTATTTAAATTCTTTAAAATAAGCACATCTGATTTATGCTCCAATTCTGATGAGTTCTGATGCAGCTATAATAAGGTGTTTGCCATGACTGCTAAGAAAGCTACTGGGAAGGCTGACTTACCGTTCCCATGCAGGTATCCTTCACATCCACCCAGACAGAGTCAGCCACAATTTCATTGTTTCCCACTTGGTAGTAAGCCACAAACCGGAAGGAAGGGATGAGATCTGGAGTGATACGCAGCGTCATGGTTACCAGATTCTGCCCATCTCCCTTGGGTTGCCTGCCAACCTTGAAAATCTTCCCCTTAGTCAATATCTGAGGGTGAACAAATACTGATTAATGGAAAGGTTAGAAATGATAGATGAAGCCAGTATGAATTGAAATGCAGCCCTTGGATTTCCTCCAGGTCTATAATACTTACAAGGTATGTGAAATACTTGATCTGGTTCAATGAAGTTGGATTGCCCCTCACATTGAAATTTATAGGTAAGTTATCTCCGGCCTTAATCTCTGTAGATGTAATGGCTACATGAAGATAGTTTCCAGATCCTCCATGGGTTTGGTAGGCTGTGGCTGTCATGGACCTTGTTGCCTGGCGTTCTCTTGGGAGGTCTCCATGGTTGGTTCTAACCTAGACAGGGTAAATATGAAGCAGTAACCTAATTAGGAAGCAACTGTGACTCCTTTTAAGGCTGGCATTGAGTGATGTCCACATGCAGACTGCTGAAAGAATACAGTAATGGCTAGAATGGACTTGGCTAGCATCCTGTTTTCATTAAAAAATATATCTGAGATCCTGTTATTTGATCTGCATCTTTAGGATAAAAAAGAGCTCTGTGTTACTATGAGTGTAGCAAATTCTATATTGTAATTGGGATTTGGGGAGTGGGCATAACTATTGAATAAAACAATTGCAAAGTGAGTAGCAGCCTGAGGATCAGATAGGATGATGAACTGGCTACAAAGAGCAAATGGGATATTTAATGCCAAACCAAATCAGGGATTTGCAAGAATAACTGTTTCTCTGAAAGAGTATCACTACTTCTTAATACTGAGAAATACTGAGAAAAAAGAAGAAATCACTTTATTTTCAGGGGCATTTATCCACGGGGTATATTTTCTATTTGTTTTCCCTTAAAAAACAAATTTTACCCAGGGCATTAGGAGCTGCCCGAGGCCATTTATTTCCCCACCTTCCTTTCTTTTTATAGATCTTACCAGACCATACAATATACCATGATCAGCTGACTTTTACAAGTAATCCTTGTAAAAAGAAAAAAAGATGAAGAAAGGTTCTCATTATATTACACTCAACTCAACAGCAATAGAGATATCAACCTATATACAGATATCAACCTATATACAATGATCTCCCTTACTCTAACAGACATACATAATGTAATTGTCTCCATTCCTAGCTAAGATGACTCTCCAGTGACACAATGTGCATAGGGGCTTCACAGCGTATATTTCTTTCTTTGCCTGTCATAGTTGTGTGGATTGTCTTGCAAAAGTGCATAAAAACAGAGTTTGCAGCACAGCCAACATATTTCATCACTTGTTCCCTCTTGAGCCACAGCAGAGCTGCTGCTGGCATCCAAGTGCCATTGTGCAGAATTCCACAATGCATAGGCCTGCTGGTTCTGTCTCTGCTCTCAGAGTCTGACTGTGTAGGGGCAAAGCGGGTGAGTTTATGTCACTGACACTGTATCTCCTTCGCTTTCTTTGTAACCGGTAACTGACAACCTTCTCTTCAGGTCATTCTATTGGGTGGTGCACAATTTATACATCAGACTGTGATGGCCCCATGTTCCAACATAGATGTCAGGCCCAAAAGCAAGAAATACACTTTTCCCAAGTTGAGTCCTCTATTGCTTTCAAACCTATAGACAAAATCTTGTCAGACCGAGGGGTCTACTATCTTTATCTACAATATACTCTGAGAACTATTAGGGAGCGGCTGTATTCACCCAATTTCTCTCACACAAAGCATCCGGACTGAGTTGCCACTTACTCCTCTGCAATGTCCCTCTCCCTCCTGGGAATCTGCTTCCTCAAGACATTCCCTCTCTCATCAGCACACTGAATGGGATTGCACAGAAAGTCAGAGTGACTTACAGTGACCGGTAGGCTTTGAATGTTCAGTTGTGTGTTCAGGATGAGCTTAGCAGTCCCATCGCTCAAAGTGGTTCCCTCAGAACGAATGTCCTCTGATATCACTGGTACATTGGCAGCTGGTGAGCCATCGGGGTTGGTAACATACACCTAAAACAATCCAGAAGAGGTGATTCAGCATAGAAGATGGCAGCTTCCTCTGAATCTAAATCAGCTTATTCAACTATTATTTATTAAAAAGATTTATATGGCTGCCCAGGTCACTCAGTGACTCCAGGCCGCTTAGAAATTGATTTACTAAAGCTTTTTTGTAATTTATATTGTAAGTTCTATGCGGACACATTACAGCAAAACATCCAATATGCAAATACCAATCAATCAATCAATTTACAGAGGCAGAGTCAACCCCGAGGCAAGCTAAAGCCTCCACATGCATCTTGAACAACCAAGTCTAGACAGCTCTTCAGAAGCCCAATAAAGTGGAGGAAGATATTGCTAAGGTGGTTTTTTGACGAAACAGGAGACTTCAATTTCTATTACCGTCAGTTCATATGGCATTCCTGGCTTGAAATATTTGGGGGTTTTTGTGAAGTAGATCTGATAGGGAGATGTCACAATATGAATGCCGCCTTGCTCAGTCACTACCATATCACTGCCTGCAAAACCAAAAGAATGAATGCAACTTAAAATAGAAAATAAAACTGAGAAATGCAAGAAAAAAACCATGCAAAGATTTTGAAGCACTATTAGTTTCAAACCAAATAAACCCAGTACTTTCACATTTTGCAAGTTCTCTCTCAATGTTTCCTCTCTCCGTACCCCTTTCTTTTTTCTAGAAAACAGTTGCGTCATATTATGTGCTGATTGTAAGTTTTATTATCCTGTCATGTAAATGGTCTAAGAAGTTACAGAAAATAATGTGGCAAATGATCATTTATAAATAGAAATTTGGCATATTAAAACTTCAGAAGATGTGGATTGGGATTTATTAATATATTGTTTCAATTGTGGCTTTGTGACTAGACATACGTTTCCCTTAAAATGCTTCAGAAACAAAGCCTGGATATAATTCCTCACAAGACTATAGATTTAAAACTGCTTGAAGAAAATTGACCCCCAAAATTGAAATTGGAAATTGAAATTGACAAATGTCATGTGAAATATTAGCACCATAACTTTTCTCCAATTATGCCCCTGATAGAAGTTCAATATTTTCCAAAGATTTTAGAGCACTTCAAAGAGATGAACAAATGCAAATTTATATAGGACTGATTTATAAATGGAGAAACGATTTCTGATAAAGAGAAATGGTAGAGATCTAATGCTTCAGGACCAAATATGTACAGGCTCTATCATTTGTTAAAGATGAAAAAATAAAAAAGACTTACTTTGAAACAATAATTTCTGAACTAAAGGCAAATAGCAAACAATCATGTCAAAACCTTACATGATATCATTAAAGGGTTCCAGAATGCAGTAAAACGTCTATAAGAATAAGAACTTGGAAACAATATTGAGAATATGAAATGGAAAGCTTTATGGAGGAAGAAACCTTTACCTTACTGTGGAAGAATTATAAAAAAATATTCATATCATACTCCAATTTTTAGAAAAAAATTGAGGACAATATCTAATAATGATACAAACCCTGACATATCTGGTAGCATTGCCAAAAACCCAAAATTTTAATCATTTTTTACAGAAATGAATAAGATCTGTTATGCCACCTGCCATACCAATTTCACAAGTGTTTTATTGGTGTTTCAAGAAGACAATGAAAATATTAGAAACAAAGACAATATCAGATTGATACTGGTTTCAGGAAGCACATGTATAGCCCAGGAAGAGAAGGACATTAATATTCCAAATTTAGTCCTAACACTTCAAATGATTAGAAACAATTTTAATTGAAAAAACTAATATAGTTCATACAGGGCAACATTTTAGATAGAACATCCCTTTTAATCTAATTTGGAAAGTTTTGATTACTAAACATTTAGAGTCAATTAAGAGACATTTATCCACAATAATATTGTGGATTTTTGTGGGATAAAGGTGAATAATCATTGTGAAAGGAGAGGATTTAAAAGCCAAGTCACAAATCAATGATGTATTCTGGTGATGGATTGCTTTCTTTTATTTAGTTGTTTTCAATCCCTGGTATTTAAAATTGTTGTCTGTTACTTTTTTAAAGTGTAATATGTTTGTATTCAAAGAAACAATGTACCCTTCTCTTCTCCCACCCCTGCTCACCAGATTCTGTTATCACTGTTACAGATGCATACAGAGTATGCCCAACAAGCTGATTGAGATTTTGAAATCGAGAACGTAGTGTGCGTCTTTCTAGTGTTGCTTCCCCATCTCCATCAATAATCTGAAAATAAATGAACAATAAGGAAAAAATAAGGAAGGAAATCAAATGGTCTGCCACAATGTAGAATAAGGAAGATGACCTTGATGGAAATATGCAAGCTATTTGGCCAAAGCAGCAAGAAATAAATATGTTTTAAACAGTGGGGAAATTCAGCACGTTCTGACAGGTTCTGGAGAACTGGTAGCGGAAATTTTGAATAGTTCAGAGAACTGGCAAATACCACCTCTGGCTGGCCCCTGAGTGGGGAGGAAATGGAGATTTTGCAGTATGCTTCCCCTGCTATTCCCACCAAGCCACACCCACAGAAACGGTAGTAAAGAAAATTGAATTTCACCACTGGTTTTAAGTCCAGAACATGCAGATAACATTCAGAAGAGACTCGGGCACACACTCTCTTATTCACTGAATTATTAGAAGGAGAGGGGATTATAGCACAACCAGGTTTGTAAAATGCTGTTATTAAAGCCAATCTCAGTAATGATAGCTTAGCCTTCTAGTGAAAATGTTGTAGTACAGTGGTGGCGAAACTTTTTTGGCTCATGTGCCATAAGCGGAGGAGTGCAAGGGGTCGTGCGTGGGCATGCTGCACCCATAATGCAATGCACGCCACCCATAATGCAATGCACGCCATCCCAATGCACATACGGGCATGACAAGCACGACACCCATTTTTTGCATGCTTTTTTCACCCTCCTCAGGCTCCAGAGACTTTATAGGAGCCTGGGGAGGGTGAAAACAGCCTCCCCTGTCCCCCCCCGGAGGCCCTCTGGAGGGTTCAGGAACTTCCCTGAAGCCTCCAGAGCACAAAATACCAGCCTAATGGCAAACCGGAAGTTTCGGAACGGACTTCCGGTTTGCTCATAGGGCCGGTTTAAGCCCTCCGGAGCCTTCAGGAGCCTTCTAGAGGCTTCCCTGAAGGCTCCGGAGGATGAAAAACAACCCTATGAGCAAACCGGAAGTCACTTCCAGTTCGCTCGTAGGGCTATTTTTAATCCTCCGGACAGCCCTACGAGCAAACTGGAAATGACTTCCGGTTTGCTCCTGGTGTCCTTTTTCATCCTCGGAGCCTTCAGGGAAGCCTCCGGAAGGCACCTGAAGGCTCCAGAGGGCTTAAACTGGCCTACGAGAAAACTGGAAGTCTGCTCCCAAACCTTCAGTTTGCCCGTAGGGTCAGTTTTTTGCACTCCGAAGGCCTCAGGGAAGCTCCTGAAGCCTCCGGAGGACCTCCGAGGGGGCGGGGGAGGCTGTTTTTGCCCTCCCCAGGCTCCTATAAAGCCTCTGGAACCTGGGGGGGGGGAATGGCTTTAAAAAAGGCTGAACTCAGCTGTGCGCACTGACCAGCTGACAGGGCAATGCCTCGCGTGACCTGACAAATGGCTCCACGTGCCACCTGTGGCACACGTGCCATAGGTTTGCCATCCAGGTTCTAGTAGATCTGACACACAAACCCACAAGCACACTCCTATATGCAAACACCCCTGTTACATTTTACCGGAATTCTTGTGAGTGAGTCTGGAATACTCTTTTTGCCACCATCTATTTTCACTCCAAAGAGGACAAAGGCCACACCTTCCACTTTCTTTCCATACAAGTACCTGTAATGACACAGTGAAAATAAAGGCCCTTAGTGACCTATTTTTCACAACTCCTTATTTTCTCAGCTCTACTCATTCAGGCATTTTCCTCCAAGCCTTTGCTACTTCTGATGCTAAAGCTGGGCAGGGGAAAACAGAACTTGAGGGTGGCACGAATGATAAGTTCAGTTCCTTCATCCTTCTGCCTATTTTATTTTCTGATTTGTAAATTTCACTTTTCTCTCCATTCCAACACTCAAGGTGGCTTGCAAAAATGAAAAGTATAGAGTAGAAAACACATGACAATTAAAACCTTAATACAATTGAAATCAATCATTAAAATAACTAAGAGTTTGCTGAAAGGAACCTATTTGTAATTTCCTAAATAATGGGAAAATGGCATTAGGACATTTTTTATTATTATAATTTTCCTGAAAAATGAATTTGATTACTCTCCCTCTGATCATTTCTATGACAGAGCTACTACTCTATCCTAAGATGCAGTATTAACGCTATAAGTGATCATTGGGTTTGGTATCATAAGTAGTCAGACTAATAAAGCTAAATAAAGTCTAAAGTCTATTTTTTAATATTATGAATATTGTATTTTTGAAATAAATTTCAAGTAAATAAGTTCAGATCAGGACTAATCATATTTTTCTGAATATTATGACCCAAATTATGACCCCTTCATGCAGCTGTTACCCAGTGCCAAAATAAATTTCTTTAGCTACTCATAGTTGTAAATAAGCATACGTTGCAGTGATAGACAGGTGGAAATCTGTATTGCCGTCAATGTAAAGAAACTTCTCTGATGGTTGCAGACGAACTTCAAAGCTTGGCAACACTACAGAAAAAGAAACAGGTGAAAAGGTAGAAGTCCAGCACTGACAGGAAGATGGATTTACTCAATATTATTTAATATATTTTATTATTTATTTATTTATATCATACCTTTATTATTTTTACAAATAACTCAAGGCAGTGAACATATCCGACATATCTCTCTCCTCCTATTTTCCCCACAACCGTGTGAAGTGGACTGAGCTGAGAGAGAATGACTGGCCAAGGCCACCCAGCAGGCTTTCATGGCTAAGATATTAGTAGAGCTCACACTCCCGGTTTCTAGCCTGGTACCTTCACCACTAGGCCAAATTGGCTCTCACAACTTTCCAGGCGAGATCATAGCAGCCATTTCCACTTTTACAAATGACAGGAAAAGGTTTTTAGAGATAAAATCGATAAAACCCAGGATCAGGAACTAGATTTGTTGAACAGAAATGATCCTTCTTCTTACCATATTCTCTGACATCAAAATATGCAGTATAGCTCTCCTCTGGGGAATCTTCATATTTGGCCACAGCCTTCCATGTTCCAAAACTATAGAAAGAAAAAGAAGAGATTTTTTATTGCTTTCACTTTACAATCGATTTATGACAATAAATAAAGAATAGCAGAGTTATTTCAAAGGGACTTTGAAAGCCTTCTAATCCAACTCTCTATTTAAGCAGAAGACCCAATACCATTCCAGACAAATGGCTGTCCAATCTTTTCTTGAAAACCTTCCACATTGGAGCACCCACAACTTCTTTTTTTAAAAAAAAGTTTTTTATTTTTTCATTTTCATACAAATAACCACATGTATACTGTTACATAACCAATATTATTTTGTATTGTTAAATATTTACGTCAATTCGTCTTACCATCAACCCCCAAGAACGATTATTGGCTCTTCTGCTCTCCATACACCATATTTGTACCCTATCCATCACTTTCCTTTCCCTCTCTCCTCCTCCTCCCTACCTCTTTTCTTCCCTCTGTCATCTCTTCTCTATTTCCCCTTCCTGTCTCCCACCCACAACTTCTGAAGGCAAGGCAATATGATATGAACTAGGGATCCAAGGCCACTTCTTGATATTAATAGGATCATGGAAAATAAGTATAAAAGAGGAAGAAAGTGCCTGATTCAGAAATTTTCAGTTTCATATTTGTGGAAACTGAAATGTGACTCTTACTTCTGCAACAAATTTCTTCTTACTCATTGAACTTAAATGGTGGTGATGAAATTGTATTTATTTGTCCACTCAATTCCACAGAATTGCCATACAAATAACATTATAGCCCCACCTGTGCTGCTCCAGGCTCTCCAAAAAACAAGAGGAAATAGAAATGTGATGGACAAATGCAAAATATCAAACATGGATTTTTCTTACTTTAATAATCGATCTAAAAAGCAAGCTAAAAGGGAACATACAATACAGCTAAAAGGGAACATACAATACCCAATCTTTAATAGATGAATGTTTTTTTCCCATCAAGAGTTTCAGCTTAGTATCAAAACAGGTTGCCTTATGACAATATCCATGTTAAATTACCTGACAAGCTCTGGTAAATTATAAGGCCGGATCAAGGGTGAAGATGGGTTGACTGGATTAGAACTGACAACAATGTCATTTGGAGTCTGGACACAAGGAAATAAAATACAGGTGTGTTGAAAAAATACAAATTGCATATTATTTCCTATGCATTCTGTAACATCAAACTCCAGCTGGAATACTAGATTTTCTATGTGATGACATAATATAGAGAGTAAATGCAACCCAGCAAGTTGGGGCACTAGGTTATAAGAAGAATCAACAACCACTCCTTGTTCAAGGAACTATACTAATCACACAGGATTGCAGACACGATTCTCACCTTAAAGTCGACAATCACAGTTTTATCCATCCTGTGCATGTTGTGATCCATAGAAAAGACACGATAGCGCACTAAGAAAAAAGAGACCAACTGTAATTTGTGGTAGCATTCAAAAGATACTGTATGTGCTTGCATCATGCTGGTCTGTGACCATAATAAAAAAAATGATTGATTGATGTGCTTGCATCCTAAAAAAAGTATTGTCATAAATTGTCTGATATTTTGTAGCTGTCAACTGTCCACATGATTCATGCAGCAAATAAGGACCCTTGGAACATTTTTATTACCAAGAGTATAATTTACTGAGTCAACATGGATACAGAAGTAGCAAAGCCAATATTAATGTTTTCGTGAGCAAACAGCATACTGTAGTTAAACATTCCCCTTTATTCCATCCAATCAGTATCGTCAGTTCAGTTCAGTTTGTTTGGGTAATGGACTCTCCGCTTAGTAGACTTTCTCAGCAGATGACCTTGGTTCTCAAGCTCCAAGTCAGTGCTCTTTACATTCATTCCCCTCCCATTATGCCTCCCCTGCATTCCAATCAATTCCCTCCCCCATTCTTCTTGTCTGGCTGTAAGCGGGGTTTGCAAAGTGAGCCAAGCCTCAACCATGACAGCTGTCTTCCAGAATCAATGTAAATCCTAAAAATCAGATGTGGGACAGTTTCTAGAAAAAACAGCTGATTAGCTGGCTAAAACAACTGCATCCTCAGGCACCTTAAAGACCAAGGGGTTTATTATGGCATAAGATCCAGAAGATCCAGACTGAAGATTACTTCAGTCTGGATCTTCTGGATCTTAGACAAAAACACCACCTAGTTCTTCAAAGGAAAGCTAAAGAAAAAGCCTTTCACCTTTTATAGCTTGCAATTAGTCAGGGTGACATCTTCTTGGATTTCTCCATTCCACTCCTAATTTGTGAATACCGTATTTTTCAGAGTATAACTTGCACCTTTTTCACCCCTAAAAGAGTGTGGAAATTTTGGTGCGTCTTATACACCGAATACAGCCATTTTTTGCCTCCCAAAGCCCCGCCTCTGCATCCCATTTTTGTGAAAAATGGGCAAAAAACAAGTCATTTTTCACCAAAAACGGGGGCGTTTTTGCCTTCCCCCACCCCCCTAAAAGCACTCTCCAGGCTTCAGCAGGGCTGGGGGAAGGGGAAAATGCCCCCGTTTTGTTGAAAAAATGGAGGTGTTTTTGCCTTCCCCCAGCCCTGCTGAAGCCTGCAGATTGCTCCTGGGGACTGGGGAAGACAAAAACTTTTTTTTTCTTACTTACCTATTCAAAATCATGGTGTGTCTTGTACACCTGTGCATCTTATAATCCAAAAAATATAGTACATTCCACTGGACCATCTATCAACGTGTTTCTTAAATCTTTTTTGAACTTTCTAAACATGATTTCTCAATATTACCAATGTCAGCACTTACAGCACTTACTTACATTCTTCCCTTCCTCCACTCTCTGGAAATACCTTGAATAAATGACAAATCCCAGGTATGGTTTTGTTTATAGGATTATTCATCACATAACCACAATGGGTCCCCAGGGGAGTGAAGAAAGAGAGGCAGAAAAAGAGTTTACCTGGAGAGCCTGGTGTATAGATGCCTTTATCTGTCTGGATGAACACAAAGCCACTCTGGTAAGAAAGGAGAATCACCTTTTCCAGGTTCACTTGAGGACCAGTTACTTGCACAACCACATACTGATTTTGCCTGGAGTCCTTATTCAGTTCCTTTGCAGGAATCTGGATGAGAAGATGAACAGAGCAGAGGCTTCATCACTAAGGGCCACCTGAGGCCTCATTCCTTAGCCCTAGGCAACAACATTAAAACATTGATCCAGAAATTTCTACTGGGTCAAAAATGAAAACAAAGACGATCACAGAATGCCAAACATCGGTGCATTCAATCTTAAAACCATATTTCTTGCTTTTGCTAAGTTAGTTTCTCATCTTTCCTGGCAGAAGGCTATGGAGAGGCCCTATAGCTATGATGGTGAACCTATGCCACACGCGCCACAGGTGGCAAGCAGAGCCCTCTCTGCAGGCACGCAAGCCATCGTCCCAGTTCAGCTCCACTGCACATGTGTGCATGTCTCCCACCAGCCAACTGATTTTTGAGTCTCTGTCGTGCATGCCCGGAGGGTCATATGCGGGAGATGTGCATACATGGGGGGGGGGGGGGGTAATGCGCACATGCATGGAGGTGGGGGAGCACGGGAGTGGTCCATTTTTGGTCCCAGGAGGCTGCAGGGAGGCCAACTGGGCCCAAAACGGGGCACGGGGTGTTCGCGCTCATTTGCGCTGGGGGCGAGAAGAGCCACACACACGTCTGTGTGTGGGAGAGTGTAGGGTGGTCATGTACACATGTGCAGGGGGTGGGGTGCACGCATGGCATTATGGGTGTGGGCATGTGCATGCTTTCAGCACGCAACAACAAAAAGGTTAGCCATCACTGCCCTATAGTGTCCAGCTATAGCAGCACAGTCAATGAAACTAATGAAGAACATCTCCCTGAGATCTCACCTTGCCATTCTGCTATTACAAGTCACGTTTGGTATCCTTTACCCACTGCTGTGTACCCACAACCTTTTTCTCCTTGGCCTTTCTCCCTCCTCATTTGCGCACCAAGAAAACTCAGCCCCTAATTCCAAGTTCAAGACAAATGTGAAGGAGAGTGAGGGGACCCTCACCCCAAATAAACTTTTCTGGTCGACCATCTGAACCTGGAGCAACATGAATCCGAGCCCATAATGAATCCTGCCATCTGGGTTACACACTGTAGCTCTACAATCAGCTATTCTCTCTTTTCCCTTTATGATTTTTCATTGGGCAATTATTGGATTAGCCAAATACACAGAGACACACAGACTAACATACACAACGTTTACCAATATGAACAAATCTGTCCATAACTCCAACCTAGAAGGTCTGAAAGTCAGGAGGTTAATTTCTCTTGATGAGATTATGGTCCAATTTGCAGACCTTTTCTCAGTTTTTCTGCTCCTTCAGATGCCAGCAGCTGTTTGACATTATTTGGATTTAAGTGAAGTCTTGGATGGGATTTGGTCAGGGAATAACATTTCAACACTGAAGCCCTCTGGAATATCCAGGACTATTGGAAACAGATCGGTCATAGAGATATACCATTCAGCATTATACTTTTTTCTCCCTTACCATTGTTCATGTTGAGAGTGAACATAGTTCTATCAGCACACAGGCTAAGCCAATTTCTCCTCCCTGGGTAAGGAAGAACAAAAGTTGCCCAGAAGCCTTTGGCGTTTCCTGAAATGTCTATATTTTAAATCTGAAAATGCGGCTATTTGGCCCACTAACATCCAACTTTTACTAACTGTTCTAGCTTGGTAGAACTCGGGTGACAGATAGAGGTGAGCCAGGACTTCAAAAGCAGCTAACAGCTTTATTGAATAACAAAGGTTGCCAGCGTGGCTGTCATTGCGCGCGTGTAGCTAACAGGCAACAGCTGTGCCCTGCTCTGACAGCCTTTATATATGCCGGGCTGTCAGACCGGGAACCAATCAGCATCGAGCACAGCGCCCTCTGGTGAAACGGACCAGAGGGAAAACTATAATACATAACACTCCTTCGCACTTAGAAAGCACATGCATAGTCATTTAAGGACCTTGGGCGGTGCCGAACGCGCCCGGACCTTCTGGGGAGAACTTCTGCCCCAGCCTCCGGAACTACTGATCTTCTGGGCCCAGACCTTTCCTCCTCCCTCCTTGACATCTCTGGAGACTCTTGGGGAAGAACAGGTAAGGCCCTTGGGTTTAAGTTATTACCACTTGTTGATCAAGCAGGGGAGGTAGACTGGGGCCTAGGTTCCTCGTAATCTGCTGTTTGCAGGGGTAGGCCCTGCCTATGGTTTGCGTCTGTTGCAGTTTCTTGCCGGCTTCTCAGTTGGTTCAAATGCCGTTTCCACACCTGGCCATCCTCCAGCTCTACTACGTATGAGCAGGGGCCCGTGATCTGTTTGACTACCCCTGGAACCCAAAGGGGGTGGCCTGCGTAGTTCCTGGCATATACAGCAGCGCTAACATCAAATCCCTTGAGCGTGCTGTGGGAGTCTAAGGGACGCCCTGGGGCATAATCAGGGTGCAGCCGGTCTAAGGTGGTCCTGATATGCTGTCCCATTAATAGCTCTGCCGGGCTCTTATTTGTGGTGGAGCATGGAGTGGCATGCTGCCATAGGAGGAATTTGTCAATGTCCTCCTGCCAGTTTTGGGGGCCAAACCTAGCTAAGGCATCCTTACCCGTCCTCACATCGCGTTCTGCCAGACCATTGGCCGCGGGGTTGAAGGGGGTAACAAATGTGTGTCGGACCCCTAGCTGAGTGAAGAACGAGCTCAGGACGGCTGAGGTGAATTGGGGCCCATTGTCAGAGATGACAAGATCAGGTAACCCATGGGTGGCAAACAACTCTCTTAACACCTTTACAATAGCATTAGCAGTAGTGGAAGACAATAATGCAATATCAACCCATTTTGAATATGCATCTACAATAACAATAAACATTTGGCCCTTCACTGGGCCAGCCAAGTCCATATGTATTCTGGACCATGGAGCCTTTGGTTGCTCCCAGTTCTGGATGAGCGCTCTGGGCCCTGCTGGACGGGACTCCTGGCATCGTGAGCAGCCAGAGACCCATCGCACAATGTCCTGGTCAATTCCCGGCCACCAAGCATAGCTCCGGCCCAGTGACTTCATTCGAACTATGCCTGGGTGGCCGTCGTGGAGGGTGGTGAGCACCGCTTCTCTTAAGGATGCAGGGATGACAACTCGGCTGCCCCACAGTAGGCAGCCTTGAAGTGCAGAGAGTTCGTGTTGTCGCGTGGAGAAAGGTTGCCACTCAGTGCCCACTGGCTTAGGTGGCCAACCGCGCATAGTCCAGTTCAGCACCGTGGAGAGGAGCTTGTCCCGATGCGTGTGAGCAGTCACATCAGCTGCTGTGATCGACAGGTTCATCTCGTCGATGAGCAGGACCTCGGCAGCAGGAGCAGGGTCAGTCAGCGTGATGGGCAGGGGACATCGGCTTAAGGCGTCGGCATGGCAAATATGCTTTCCTGGCTGGTGGAGCAAGGTGTAGTTGTACGCAGCCAGGAACACAGTCCATCGAGTAAACCTTAGGGAAAGAATCTGGGGAGTCTGCCTATCCCCGGCGATGATTCCCAGCAGGGGCTTGTGGTCAGTCACTATGTGGAAGTGGCGGCCATAAAGATAGGCGTGAAAACGCTTCACCCCAGCCACTATAGCCAACGCTTCCCGATCAAGCTGGCTATAGTTCCTCTCGGGAGAGGACAGCGTGCGGGAAAAGAAAGTAACGGGGGCCTCCCTACCAGAGGGCAGCCGGTGGCTCAAAACAGCCCCGACTCCGTAGGGAGAGGTGTCGCAAGTTAAGACTACAGGAAGCGCCTCGTTGAATTGGTGGAGGACTCTGTCAGAGGTTAGCAATTTCTTAACAGTCTCAAAAGCAGAGGCTTCCCTTTTACCCCAGATCCATTTGGCTGAGCGGTCAAGTAACCTGTGGAGAGGCTCCACAACGGACGCCTTGTGCGGCAGAAAGATGTTATAAAAATTTAAAAGTCCAAGTAAAGCTTGCAATTCAGCTTTTGATGTTGGCGTGGGAGCCTGTTTAATGGCCATCACCTTTTCTGGGGCTGGATGAATTCCTTTGCCGTCAATTAGGAAACCCAGAAATTCTACTTGGGGCACCGCAATTTTGCATTTTGTGGTTTTTAGCTTTAAACCTACGCTTCAGAAACGACGAAGCACGGTGCGTAAACGGGCCAGGAGGTTGGTCAGGGAACGGGCAGAGACCAGGACGTCGTCAAAATATGGCACGACGCCTGGTATGCCCTGCAATAGCCTTTCCATCAAATTTTGGAAGAGCCCCAGTGCCACACTGACTCCAAATTGGAGTCGGTTGCACTTAAATGCCCCTCTATGCGTGACAATTGTTTGGGCTTCAGCAGTTGCCTCATCCACAGGCAACTGCTGATAAGCTTGGGCAAGGTCTAATTTTGCAAAAATGGTGCCCTGGCCCAAAGAATGCAGCAGATGCTGCACTACTGGCATGGGGTACGCGCTCTGTTGCAGGGCGCGATTAAGGGTACATTTAAAGTCCCCACAGATTCTCACCGACCCGTCCCCCTTAACTGGGATGACTATTGGGGTCTCCCACTTAGCATGGTCTATGGGCTCTAATACCTCTTGGGCCAGCAGCTTATCTATTTCCGCATCTACTTTTGGTTTCAATGCGAACGGCACTCTACGCGGCTTCAGCCTTCGTGGAGGCACCTGGGGGTCTAAATTAAATGAAATGGGGGTACCAGTGTACCTTCCCAGACCCTCGCCGATCAGGGAACTCCTTGATGAGCATATCCAAATGAGGATTGCTCTGGATCTGATTGATGCCAGTGATGGCTAATCCAAGGGCTTCAAACCATTCCAAGCCCAGCAAGCTTGGCCGTGGCCCATTGACAACTATAAGAGGCAGCTGTTTACTGTACTGCTTAAAGGAGACCTGACAATTGTATTTTCCTAGGACAGGAATGGATTTCCCTTGGAAATCCCTCAACCTCAACTGACAGGGTTTAAGGCTGGCTTTAGAAATTGTGGGCACCAGTCGCTTGATGGTGGCCCAAGACACAATGGAGACAGCTGACCCTGTGTCAATCTCCATTTTACAGGGGCTGCCTTCCAGTCTCACTGTCAGGAAAATCTTACCCCGTGGGCTATGGACAATCATGTCCACTTCAGCTTCTTCCCTGTCATCTTGCACTGAGAAACGGGAATCCTTTTTCCTGTAACTCTGAGGCTTGCCTGATCTGAAAGGTTTTTTAATATTTTGGCTGCTATTTTGCGAGCTGCCTTCAAGCGCGCTTGCGCAAGGAGCTGCAGCTCTGCAGACTCTAGCCAAATGGCCTCTTTTCCCACAGCGGAGGCAGGTAGCGTTTTTAAAACGGCACTCCGCTCTATCATGCCTGCCTGCACACCCGGGGCAGTTAATTTGGGGGTTGCTCTTACCCTGCCGACCTCTGGCTTGCTCCGTTTTCCAACGATGGATGTCATCGTTCCCATCGGCCCCGTCGTTGTCGAAAACATCTTCATGATGAACCTCTGAGTGTTTATCGGGCGTAGGGAGCTTAGAGAAACCCTGAATCTCGTCGGTGGATTTATTTGAGAGCTCCACTGCTCGAGCTTCATCCAGAGCCGTCTGCAAGTCCAGCTCAGGTTTGGCTAGCAGGCGACGCTGGATGCGGAGGTCTCTAACCCCGCCCTCACAATTTGGTCTGTCAGTGCCTCATCCAAATCCTTAAATTTACAGTGGAGAGCAGCAGCCCTTAAAGCAGCCACGTATTCATTTATAGACTCTCCCTCACGTTGGAAACGCCTGTAGAAGGCAAATCTCCTAGTGGTGCGAGATGGAGTGGGAGCGTAATGGCTTCTTAGTTTCTCAATTAGCTCATCCCAGGACACTGTATGAACCGAGTGAGGGGCCCCTAAATTCCCTGCCAAATTGAACATTTCAGTTCCACATAAATTTAGGAAGCACGACTTTTTCCGCTTTTCAGTTAAATCAGTATAGTCGTTGGCTTCTAAAAAACATTCAAATCGGGAGATAAAAGAGTCCCAAGTCTCCGTGGCCCCATTAAACACAGCCAGAGTGTTAATCGATGCCATTCTGAGGAGAATCTTCTTCCTGTGGGGGGTAATCTGTGGCCTGCTTCAATCAGTGACTCACTCAACCTCTCGTCGAGTGTTTTCCTCTGAGGGAAAAATTCAGCTCTGTGACTCAGCTCAGCTTAGTCACTTCAACAGCTCTGCCTGGGCTCCTCTTCTGTGTATCCCACCCTCGTCGCCAATGTTCTAGCTTGGTAGAACTCGGGTGACAGATAGAGGTGAGCCAGGACTTCAAAAGCAGCTAACAGCTTTATTGAATAACAAAGGTTGCCAGCGTGGCTGTCATTGCGCGCGTGCAGCTAACAGGCAACAGCTGTGCCCTGCTCTGACAGCCTTTATATATGCCGGGCTGTCAGACCGGGAACCAATCAGCATCGAGCACAGCGCCCTCTGGTGAAATGGACCAGAGGGAAAACTATAATACATAACACTAACCACTAAACTTAGCCTGATTCAGAATCTCTAGCAGAATCGCTTTCTAAAAGCTAGCTTAGCAGTTTTGTTTATTAATCACTTCAATTTTGCTATACTTCGTATCTGTCAGGTTTTGTTTTGGCTTCCTATGGTTGACTTTTGGTTTTGATACTGATTTTGATCTAAATATTTACAATATTTTACTTGTTTGCTGTGAAATGCTATACACAATCTTTCAGCAATTGTGGCAATAGGAACTGTAAAATAAATACTTTGCTTTGGGGTTTTTCCTCCCTCGAGTTATATTCTCAATTTCTCCCAATATCTGACACTCTAGACCTGTTCTTTCTACTAAAGTGCATGACACTTCCTCTCAAGTAGAATGAACAGGATTTTAGCTTGCTTTTTTTTTGTAGGGATACAATAGGCTCTACTGCAACCATTACTATGCACCCACCTTTATAGTTGGAGTGACAAGCATGCCTCCCACTGGATTCATTTCTACTCTGGTTTGGAACAAGGTTTTCTGCTTCCGTGGAAAATCCTGAACCAAGATGTCAAGCGATTTTGGAGCATTTTCTCCATGTGCCTCCACCAAAATTTGCTCTTCTGTATCTGTTCGCAGAACACCAGGGGTAATGAGGGTGTAGCTGCAGAAGAAGAAAAGAACATTTCCTGCGTTATTTTGCTTAGGAAAAGTGAGACACTTTTAGAAAAGTGAAGAAATAAACAGAAAAACTACTCTTTGTGACCCAGAAACCTTCCAAATACAGTTGAACAATTAGTATCTTTATCTATATATCACTTACAAGAGATTTGGGTGCCGTTTGGGGGTTATAAAATGGGACCAACCATTACAGTAAACTCGGTGGTATTATAATGGGATCACATTATAATAAGCAATGCAGTGTCCCCTTGCAGCTTAAAAAAGGACAAGCTTTTCTATGAAAGAACAGAGTTTGATCTCAGATTTGAAGAAGAAAAATAGAATTGTGCCTTCTCCCAAGATTAGGCAATTCCCAGCCTGCATACAGTCCTCCAGTAACCCATCTGCACACCACTGCACCTGAAAATATATTGCTGAAATTTAGCTGCAAAATCGCGGCTGCAATTTTGACAAAGTGAGATCAAGTTGTTTTTTTCAGGAATTAGGAATTCCCATCTTTAACCCCAAACCTTTGCCTAAAATGAGGTGGAAATTTTGACCTACTCCTCTCAGTGACATCACTGCAAACCACATAGTCTCCTGAGACTCCTCACCATTCAGAAGTTGCCACCACACATTCTAATCCACACACCAGAATTCATTCAAGACATTAGTGCTGCAGTGTTGCAGAACAGATTCATTCATTTCATTCATTTATTGAATTTATAGACCGCCCCCTCTCCCCATGGGGACTCGGGGCGGTGTACAGACAGAAGCTAAAACCGTATATACAATGACAATATTAAATACCCCTTATTAAAAACAAATTAAATATAGGTTCTGTACAGTGATAATAAAAATTAAAATAAGTTAAAAGGACAACCCCTTAAAATTTAAAATGCCGGCCAGGAGGATTGAAATTAAAACTACGGTTGGGCCAGGCCAGCTAATTGGAACAGGTGGGTCTTGAGTTTCTTGCGGAAGGAGCGGAGATCGGTAGTAGTTCTGATGTCGGGGGGGAGGTCATTCCAGAGGGTCGGGCCCATCACAGAGAAGGCCCTACTCCTGGGCGCCGCCCGCTGGCATTGCCTAGTGACAGCACCCAGAGGAGTCCCTCCCTGTGAGAGCGAATTGGTCGCAGGGATGTATGGGGTAGGATGCGATCCCGCAGGTAGCTAGGTCCTGTGCCATGGAGCGCTTTAAAGGTGATAACCAACACCTTGAAACGCACCCGAAAAGCCACAGGTAGCCAGTGCAGCTCGCGCAGGAGAGGTGTTATATGGGAGTATCTAGTACATCCCATGATTACCCGGGCGGCCGCATTCTGGACCAGCTGCAGCCTTCGGGCGCATCTCAAGGGGAGCCCCATGTAGAGAGCATTGCAATAGTCCAGGCGGGATGTCACAAGCGCATGGGTGACTGTGTGAAGGGCGTCCCGGTCCAATAGGGGGCGCAATTGGCACACCAGGTGAACCTGGTGGAACGCCCCCCTTGCCACGGCTGTCACATGGTCATCCATCGACAGCCGAGCATCCAGGAGGACGCCCAAATTGCGCACCCGTTCCACGGGGGCCAGTTGTTCGCCCCCAATGGCCAGTGATGGAACCCACTGGTTGAATCGGGGCGCCGGTATCCACAGCCACTCCGTCTTGGAGGGGTTGAGTCTGAGTCTGTTGCCTCCCATCCAGACCCGCACGGCCTCCAGGCACCAGGTCATCACTTCGACGGCCTCGTTGGGGTGGTTCGGGGTGGAGATGAACAGCTGAGTATCATCAGCGTACAGATGGTACTCAACCCCAAAACCACGAATGATCTCACCCAGCGGCTTCATGTACATGTTGAACAGGAGAGGCGAGAGGACCGACCCCTGTGGCACCCCACAAGTGAGTGGCCTCAGGGTCGACCTCTGCTCCCCTGCCAGCATGCATTGCGCCCGGCCAGAGAGGTAGGAGGAGAACCACCGCAAGACGGTGCCCCTCACCCCCAGCCCCTCCAGACGACGCAATAGGATACCATGGTCGATGCAGAATCAACCTCAGAAGCTAAGGGCTAATAAATTACATCTTTCGCAGACAGATTTTGCTAACTCTTGTCTTTAAATATGAATCTATCTCGGTCTCCAGACAGACAGCTAGCTCTAGTACTGCTAATTAAAAAGCATGATGAAATATGCATTTGTTAGATCTGTATAGCTTTATAATCTAGGGTTGTATGATCGCAGTAAGAAGACGCCTCTATCATAAAACTGTAGAACAGCTGTTGAAGAAAACTGAAAAGGGCAAAATGCAGTTTGGGTGATACCGCTGAACTTGTCTTCCCTGTCTGCTCTGTTTTCAGTCCCTCTTTCTTTTAATAAATTCAGAAGGCACCTTTCCCAGTATGGTGCTTTTGCAGTGTGTTTGCTATCTCAGATTTCTCCTTAGCACCTGGGACTGGGGGAAACTTTCCGATCTTTTTATTTTATTTTTTTAACATTCAAAAATTCTGTTAGATCGGGTAATGGTTAGGCACACACAGGTTAACGGTAACAACAGCTCTTTTTTAAGTATAACAAGTAAGAACAATCCAGCAAAGGTTGAGTCTGACAGCAGCCCTTTTATAGGGAGCTGTCAGACCCTTCGACCAATAGGATTAAACATCTGTTCCCGCCGGAACAGAGGACCTTGGTGGAAACCACTGTAGTTAAAGCAAGAATCTAACACCCCTCCCCTCTTGGATGGAATAATCCTACTCGTTACGTAGTCACGCACGTAGGCGGGCTTTTGGGTAGCTCTGCCAGACCTGCGCAGTTCAGTTGGAGGGTGTTCTTTGGACAGATTGGACGGACCTGTTTGCTCTGCAGCTCCGCTTGGTGGAAGCTCCTGGAACCTTTCACAGGCCGTGGCTGGAGCTCCTAGAGCCGGTTCGCTCAGAGCTCACTGCGGGCCCGCAACATAACCAGATAAGTTTCCTGGTACCCTCAGGCTTGAGCTGGCTGTGGAAGGAGCGAGTGTTTGCTCCGCTTGGGTAGGGCTTTGGCTAACTCGTGCAGGAGTTACCTCTGGTTGTCTAAGAATGGAGTTGGAGAGGCGGCCACGGAAATGGTCAATGTGCCTTCTCATATTCTGACCGTCCTCGAGCTCTAAGAGGTAAGAGCGAGGCCCGGTGATGCCTACCACTGTGGCAGGAATCCACAGAGTTCCCCAGGCATAGTTGTGGTCATATACCGAATCCCCTACGCTAAAAGTCCAAATCTTGCTTGTGGAGTCAGGGGGCGATTAGGCAGAATAGTTTGGGTGTAGCTGGTCTAAGTGGGACCTTAGCCGACGACCCATGAGAAACTCGGAGGGGCTTCTCCCTGTAGTGGCACTGGGTGTGATGTGCCAAATTAGCAAATAGTGGTCAACCCGTGTTTGCCAATCTCCCAGGCCCATCCTAGTGAGGCCCTCTTTTGCAGATCTCACCATTCCCTCCAGCTGACCATTGGAGGCCGGATGGAATGGCGCGACCAGGGCATGTCTGATTCCCTGAGCTGCTAGGAAGGTCTCAAATTGCATGGCCATGAATTGGGGACCGTTGTCAGAGACCAAGCCGTCGGGCAGGCCATGCGTGGAGAAAAGTCTCCGTAGCACCTTGATGACCGCTTCCACCGTAGTGGAGGTTATCAGGACTAGCCATTTCAAGTAGGCGTCCACAACTACGAGGAATGTCTGGCCATGAACTGGGCCAGCAAAGTCAATGTGCATTCTAAACCATGGTGCTTGAGGTCACTCCCACTCCTTAGTGGGTGCCTCTGGGGGAGCTGGTCTGGACTACTGGAACGGTGTGCAGGTAGCCACCCATTCTTCGATCTCCCTGTCCATGTTAGGCCACCACATGTAACTCCTAGCCAAATACTTCATCCTGACAATTCCAGGGTGAACTACAGGTAAAGTCCCTAATACTGCAATGCGCAGTTTGGGTGGAACATCGACACGGTCCCCCCACAGTAAACAGCCATTTACAACCAATAATTCATTGTGTTTGGTAAAACACATTTTGAAATCAGCCCCAACAGGCCCCTTGGGCCACCCCCTCCACACCAAAATTTGTATGATGGTGGTGTCCTTCGCAGAGTGACGGGCAACGTCACTGGATGAGACAGACCCAGTCTCAAGGCAGTCAATGAGGAGGACTGGTGTCTCGGGGGTAGGGTCAGCGAGAAGTTCAGGCAGCGGGCAGCGGCTTAAAGCATCAGCATGCCCCAAAGTGGAGCCTGGTCATTGGACGAGGTGGTAGGAGTAAGCAGCTAGAAAGATGGTTCATCTGGTCATCCGTGGTGATAATGACACTGGGGGAGGTCGGTCCCCAGCCAGTAAGCCCAATAACGGCTTGTTGTCTGTAATTAGTTCAAAATCACAGCCATATATGTACTCATGGAACCTCTTTACTCCAGCCAAAGCCTCGCAGTCCAGCTGGCTGTAGTTCTGCTCTGCAGCAGACAAGGTCCAGGAGTAAAAAGCAATGGGAGCCTTGGTTCCGTTGGGAATGCAGTGGTTGAGGACGGCATCAACGCCGAACGGGGAAGTGTCGCAGGTCAGCTCCAATGGCACGGTCTGGCTGTACTGTACCAGAAAGGAATCCGCCGACAGGAGTCGTTTTACCACGGCAAATGAGGCAGCCTCAGCTCTGCCCCAGGACCAATTCATGTTCTTAGCCATGTTCTTAGTAAGGGCTCAGCAACAGTGGCTTTCTGTTTAAGAAAGATGCTGTAGAAATTAAGGAGCCTGCCTGCAGTTCGTTTTGATTGCGAGGTGTGGAGGCGTCCTGGATTGCTTGAATTTTTTGGGTGGTCAGGTGAATCCCAGAGCCAGCGATTAGGTACCCTAAGAATTCAAACCTTGGCACATTAATTTGGCATTTTTCTTTCTTGAGACGGAGGTCTTTGTCTCTAATTTGAGCCGAAACAGTTCGTACATGTTTGAAAAGTTGCACCTCATTTGCAGACGATACTAAGATGTCATTGAAATAGGGGATGACTCTTGGAATCCCCTGCAAAAGCTGTTCCATGACGCTTTGGAACAGTCCTGGGCGATACTAACGCCGAATTGCAGGCGGTGACATTTTAATGCACCCCTGTGCGTCACAATGGTTTGGGCATCTGTAGTAGCGCCATCTACTGGCAATTGTTGGTATGCCTACGCCATGTCCAATTTTGCGAATATTTTTCCGGGGCCTAATGAATGTAGTAGATGCTGTAAAATGGGTACAGGGTAACCGCTTTGTTGTAGCGCTTTATTGAATGTGCACTTGTAGTCCGCGCAGATGCAGACAGACCCGTCAGATTTGACAGGTGTCACAATAGGAGTCTCCCAGCATGCGTGATCAACTGGCTCTAGGATTCCCTGGCCTATGAGCTTGTCAATTTCCCTGTCAATTTTTGGGCGGAGAGCAAAAGGTACTCTTCTGGGTTTTAGCCTTATGGAGGCTATATTGGGATCCAAATTAAATGAGATTGGAGTCCCCACATACTTACCCAGACCAGTGCCGAAGATGTCCTCGAACGCCTTGAAAATGGCTTTGGCACCGTCGTCTTTCAAGGCATTGATACCAGTCACTTCTAGGCCCGCAACATACTCGTTGATCAATTCGCCCTTCTTCTGGTTCCTGATGTTGAACTCATGCCGGTGAACGTGCTTGGATGGCTTGGGGGCATAGTGGGTCCTCAGCATCTGCTGGAGCACGGACCAGGTGATTGATTGTAACAGCGTTGGTTCAGAGAGGTCTTTCGCTGTTTTGAACACTTCCCAGCCACAGTATCCGAGGAACATGTTCTTCTTGCATCCTTCAGAAAGGCCCATGTGGTCATTGGCCTCGAGGAAGCAGTCAAATCGTAGCATATACGAGTGCCAGTGATGTACGCATGTACTCTTTTGCGCATCTTGTGGAGCGCTGCAGAGTTTCAGTGGATTTGACAGCTGATTCAGATGCCCTAGCTTCGTCCAAGGCAATTTGTATCATGAGGTTAGATTTAGCGAGTAACCTCCTCTGTAGATTAATGTCCCGCACACTGCAAATTATGCGGTCCAGAATCAGCTCGTCCAGGTCTTGGAACTCGCAGTACACTGCGGCCTTTCGTAGCACCGCAAAGTACTTGTTGATCGATTCGCCCTCCTTCTGGCTCATGCCAGCAAATGTGCTTGAACGGCTTGGGGGCATAGTGAGTCCTCAGCGTCTGCTGCAGCATGGAACAGGTGACTGATTGTAATGGCGTCGGCTCAGAGAGATCTTTCGCCGTTTCGAACACTTCCCAGCCACAGTATCCGAGGAACATGGAAGGCCCATGGGTTCGTTGGCCTCGAGGAAGCAGTGCTTGGTGACTGGGTCATATGGAGTCGGTGGGGCGTGCATCGCCATTTCATGTTCTGAGGGCGTTTTGAGTTTGCCGCTCAATAATGGCTGCTCGAAGCCGCATTGAGCTCTGGGCTGGATGTACTTGCTGGATTGCCACGCTCTTTTTGGTTTGCTTAGTTGTCTTCCAAACCCACCTTCGTTACCAGTGTTATGTCAGATTATGGATAGGCACACACAGGCTAACGGTAACAACAGCTCTTTATTTAGTACAACAAGTGAGAACAATCCAGCAAGGGTTGAATCTGATAGCAGCCCTTTTACAGGGAGCTGTCAGACCCTTTGACCAATAGGGTTAAGCCTCTGTTCCTGCTGGAACAGAGGACCTTGGTGGAAACCACTGTAGTTAAAGCAAGTATCTAACAAATTCCAATTTCAGTTGAACAGTGTGTTGTCAGGGTACAGATCATTTCAGGAAATAATAAAGTGTTTACAACAATATTCATTGCATAAATTTCAATTCTTTTAATATTAATAACAGTAATAATCATACTATTTATTAACCAAGTTAACCTATCTTCCTTATATCTCTAATCTTTCACATATTTTCCTGTTCCTAGCTTCTGTTTTTGTCAGCTAGTCATTGATAAAATAAGTCCCAAGTCAAAAAATATTCAGTGTATTTTTCCCCCTTAATTGTAAGTGATAGCTTATCCATTTCTGCACATTCTAATATTTTTCTAACCACATCTTCATCTGTTGGGATCTCTTCACTTTTCCATTGTTGTGCAAATGCTATTCTCGCTGCAATCAATACATGTAAAATCAGATATACATTCCCTTTGTTATATTTGTCTAGTAAAATGCCCAACTGGTTTCAAGTCTATATGTTGTTTTGTCATTTTTTTCCAACCATGTATGTATTTTTGTCCAATATGTTTTGCTTTTTGACATGTCCACCACATATAATAGTACAAACCAGGCATCTGGTGACATTTCCAGTATTTTGCAAATTTATCCTTAAATATCTTTGCTAACCTTGAGGGTGGGAAATGTCATCTATAAAACATTTTATAAAGATTTTCTTTCTATGCAGTAGACATTGTTAATTTATAATTTCTATCCCATAATTTCTGCCATTGATCTAACTCAATCAAATGGCCAATTTTTAGCCCATACTATCATTGTCTCTTTTACTTATTCATCTTCCATCTTAATACTTAACAAACAATTATATATTTTCTTTATTAATTTTTCACCTGTCCTTGTTACTATCTGAACTAATTCTGTTAATTCTTTATTTAAACAAGAGGGGGTATTCAGCCGGTTCGCACCAGTTCATGTGAACTGGTAGCGGAAATTTGCCGTGAGTCGGCGAACTGGTAGTGACCGCTGGCTGGCCACACCCCCAAATCAGTCACCTGGTCACTGTTCGCTCACCCACCCCACCCGCTCGACGCTCACTCACCCCACCCATCCCAGCCCTATATATGTTCCCTTCGCTTCGCCACACAGCCCAGCTACGCGCCTCACCAGTCGCATCCATGCCTCACCCACTCTCCTCAACTCACTAAAGATAACTAAGCATTCGGGCGGGGTCAGGGGCCAGGATCCCAGGGATGCACCATTCCCCGAGTCCCGGGAGCTGCCGCCCACCTCAACTGGATTGGGGAATGCGCCATTCCCTGGCTCCAGCCTTGCCCCGGAGTGGCCACCGACTCACCACCCGCTCCCCCATTACCAGTCACACATGTGTGGGATCTCAGATTTCGCCCCAGCAGCTGGGACTGGGGAAATCTTTCCAATCTCATCATCACTCAAATCTCCCTCTGCACCACTCCTTGTTATCAAGATCTGTCTACAGAATCACTGTTCTGTCCTAGCTACATGTTACTTTGTGTGCAGCTTGACATGCAGCTATCCTCCAATAAAATAGACTGTATGTGTAGATCTGGATGCTTTATTAAAGAAACAGGATGGGTAAAAGTTGGAAAAATAGAAACACATACAATAATAACCCAAATACAAAATAAGCAGTGTTGAGTTGCTGGTGATCTTTATATGTCTCACACCTTGTGTTAGGATACTCTGGTGGCTGACTGAATAGGAGTTCCTCTCAAGCAAATACAGAAGACAGTGCAGAAGACTCGTTCAATTGCTCTTTGGCCTTTGCTGATGTTTGTGCTGTGATTATAGGCTGCTGCACCTTACATAAACTTTATGTTGGAGCTGATTTGTGGTTTTCTGCACCTGGGCTGCTGCACACAGAGGGCTTGCTTGGGCTTGCAGTTCTTCTTCCACAGAGAACCTCAAATCAGGTTCATCATCATTAGATTTATATCCTGCTTTTGTTTTCTACAAATCAAGACAGCAGCATATATAAGTTTGTTGCCTTCTAGTTTTTCACTCTGGGAGGTGAATTGGGCTGAGAAAGGGACTGGCCCAAAGTTACCTGCCTAAGGAAGCGCTAGAACTCATAGACTCCTGATTTCCAGGCCAGGACTTTAATCCCCACATCAAACATATACTAGTGTTAAAGCAGTGCCTACCCACTTGATCCAGCATTTTCCAAAGGCAGCCTTCAGTTCTACAAATTTGGTTTAGTTTGTCAGCCCCAAGTAAGGGCCAGGAGGAAAAAAAAGTACTGTCTTGCCATTTTGTAATAATGGAATGTCAACAGTTGAAGGCTTTTACAGAAGGGAAAGAAATGGGAGGTTTTCTTGTCAGGCCGTCTCCATAGTAACACCATAAGCATATTTATTACAAAAGCAAATGTAAAGCAATGGGGAAAAGAAAAACATTTTCAGATGGCAGATTAATGAACACATTATCTTGTGTGAACGGGAGATCAAGGCTGTGTAAATCAAATCACTCTAATGTTATATATTGCAAATAAATGCCTTGTTATCATATCTTGATATCTTTAGTCACATTCTATTGGCTCTGGCTATGTTTGCATTTAAACAAAGCAATTTGATAGTGAGGCCTGCTGGCATTTCCTCCTTGCAGTCTGATTACATGCGCAGTTTCTCATAAACTGTCTCCTGCAGTGTAATTTAATTGCCTTCTCAGAGCTATCTGGTTACTTTTCCAAACTATGGGTGTTAGATACTTATACCAACTACAGTGGTTTCCACCAAGGTCCTCTGTTCCGGCGGAAAGAAAGGTTTAATCCTATTGGTCAAAGAGTCTGATAGCTCCCTATAAAAGGGCTGCTGTCAGACTCAACCTTCGCTGGATTGTTCTCACTTGTTGTTGTTAATAAAGAGCTGTTGTTACCGTTAAGCCTGTGTGTGCCTATCCATTACCCAATCCAACAAGGAGGTACATGGAGTAACCATATACCCCATAGTAACCAATAGCTGTTGCAGGAATGTATCCTCACATACACCTAATAGATGATAGATAATAATGATTGCACTTCCACTATGATATCAGAGTGCATGGATTGTCAGAATTGGCTTATTTAGATGATGCCCATGTGTAAGAAAGTTGGGTGTTGGCAAAGTCAGGAAGGTTAGGTGACGGGAAATTATTGGGCAGGGAGGCAATAGAGGCAGGCTAGAAATCCACAATGGCACAGCCAATTTCAAGCTGAGGTTCATTTCTGAGAAAGAAATATTGTGCCTGTGTGTCATGAAGTGACATCAGAAACTCATGCATGACTCCTACTATTAAAATTCCCCAGTGCTGCGGATTGTTAATTCAAACAGTATTAGAAATTGTATTTATTTATGTATTTCTTTATCAATCCTTTCAAATATATACAAATTATTGCCATCTAATGTGGGCCCCCATTTCAAAAGCCCTAAAAGAGGACTATTTTCACTTTCCTCCAGAATGATTGGCATTTGAGTTGAATTGAATTGAATACTTTATTTGGCCAAGTTTGATTAGACACTCAAGAAATTTATCTCTGGAACAGAAGCACTCAGTCTACTTGCAAGGCAACAAAGAAAACAATAACTTGGGGATCAACCTGCTCTCAAGTAAAACTGCTACTGAGAAGCCCATTTTAAGAGGGACTTTCTGGTGAAAAGTGGGCTTCCTGGCTAGAGAATGATGGTGAACCTTTTGGGATTAGCGTGTCAAAAATTTGGGAAATTCCTAATTTGACACTTCTTGCATCTCTCACACATGCACTTGCATGACCCCAATGAAAGAGGCTCAATTTTTAATATATTCATTATTTTAAAAAATACAGCGCAATTGTGTGAGTGTGTGATTCCCTAGGATCTGTCTTGTGCTGCTTTCCTTCAGAAGGCCTTCTCTTTATGTTGAGAAGCCCCTGTGGTCTCCGCATTACCTGAGGCCTTCCTTCTTGAAGTGGCTTTGGAGAAAGCTCTTCTGTAGTCTCTTCTGCCCCATAAAACCCTATTTTATTTATTTATTTATTTATTTATTTATTTATTTATTTATTTATTTATTTATTTATTTATTTATTTATTTATTTATTTATTTATTTATTCAATTTATAAGTCGCTCCCTCTCCACAAAGGGACTCGGGGCGGCGTACAATCAAATATACAAGCATATGGCACGGAGGAGGTATACATAAAAACATTTTTACAATTCATAAATAATAATAATAATAGCCACAAAGTTAAAAAAGCAGTAACAATAAAGTTAACAACAATTAAAATACCCTAAAATTTAAAAATTTACAATTTAAAATTGCCAGGGGGATTAGAGAGTAGAGTTCTAATTAAGCCAGGCCGGCTAGTTGGAACAGGTGGGTCTTGAGTTTCTTGCGGAAGGAGCCGAGATCGGTAGTTGTCCTAATGTCGGGGGGGAGGTCATTCCAGAGGGCTGGGCCCATCACAGAGAAGGCCCTACTCCTGGGCGCTGGAGGAGTCCCTCTCTGTGAGAGTGAAACCTATGAAAGTTTATCCCTTTCTTGTGTGATTTTTGGAGACTTTGGAGGTTGCATGAGAACATGATCTTCTTGCATGGAGATAGGGACTTCCCCACACAAGAACTAACCTCTGAAAACCACTTCCAAGAATAGTTGTTGGTTGTTGGTGAAGGGTGACTTATCAAGAATATTGTGCTATGTCCTTTGACATGTGTGTCATAGGTTCTATTGTATAGCTAAACCCTTTTTTATATAAAGGTTTATATAAAATATATTCCTGTGTATTTATAATTCAACCACCTTACCTAGAAGGGATATATTGAAGATAGCCAGGTCAAGTGATGGATTCTTGACAACACGTCGCCATCTCCTTTATGAATGAGGGCATCATCCAGCCCTCAACTATGAATATGCCACCTCTATGTCCAGCTACCGTTTCCTCCCTTGCTGTAAGAATCAGCCAGGAGGGCCTAGATCTACCTTACAGATGACTAAGCTCATTCCACAGAGAACCATGCCACAGGCCTGGACAAATCCCAGATGATTTAGCAGGATGTTACTTCTCATGTATCATGAGAAGATCTTGCCCATCCAGCATCCAACTTAGAGCAGATATGAACAAGTTTATCCATAAAGTGCCTGGCCATCAGGATCTCCCAGGCCCACTGTACTAAAAAAAAGTACAAGACACTTCAACAGAGCAGAGAAACACATTATGAAAGACTAAGAATGTTCACCCTGCACACCTTCATATGTTTCCTTGGATTAACAAAAATGTATTTCCCCGTAGCCAAGAACTGAATCTCAGATAAGGTTTCATGGTGATAATTGTCAATAATTAAGTTAATTGTGCTAATCCACATATGCCTTTACAAAACACTGGTTTCTTCTGCTGCAATGATCACATACCCATTATTGAACAGCTGTTGCTTGTGTTATTGTAATGGGCTGACAGTTGTAACCATGCATATATTGCATTATATTCTTCACATCAATCCAAAGAGCAATTGAACATGAACAATTAAAATTTACAATTCTTTTTATGGACTTTTAAGAGCTGATCCTTTAAAACAATATCTTAGGCAGTCTGACCATGGATTTTGTACATCTAGTATAGTTTCACCCATTATTATTGTTAAACAAACAAACAAACCCAACAAAATCCTTCCTGAGTTTCTGCTTATTGAAACCCTAACAAGGAACTAGCCATTGAGGATCATACTCTGGAGGGAAAGGTAGGAGGACCTGTCCAAAAGCACAAGCCTCGCTTTTTACAATACCACTTGAACACACACCCCAAACACAACTGCCTTCCCAAGGTGAAAAGGAAGTGGCCCCTGCGTTAAAGGTCTTAAACATTGTCTCCTATTTGGAGCTGTAGTGTTTAGGTTTCTGTTCCTTTAAAAGCAATAAATCGATTTGGATTCCATGCCAAGTCCCTAACAAAGTCCCCATCTAGCATAGTGTTGAGATCTGTTCTTGGATGTTCCTGCTTTGGGTTTACACCTACAGAGAGTTTGTTTGCAATCCTAAATGGGACCAGAACTGACCGCTTACTTTTCTTTCCTGCAATAAGAGTTGTTATATGTATACTGACAAATCACCTTCCCCGCCTCCTCCTTCTCCTGTCTTTTGCTTTTTCAGTAGATGATCCTCCATACTGGGACCAGAGAAATATGATCAGCCTAATTGCTGCTATCACTCATACATCATTTAGTTACACATACTGTATGCCTGCTACAAAGTCATATCTGGTTTTCCAGTATAGGTACACACAGCAAAATAAACATTTTCTCAAAACAAGTAGATAGGCCAGTCTCTCTGTCACTGAAGTCTTAGCAATGATGGCAAAAGGTTACTTGAAGACATCAGAAACAAAGTGTGTGGGACGGCTGTTTTCTATATATTCAACTTCATTGTTTTCTGGAAGTTGCTGACTCTGCTTAGCAATGGTTATAGATGCCCCCCCACCCCCAGCCATAAGTGAGAGCAAGAGGTCTTTATATTTGTCCGGGGAATCTTCACTCCAAGGACAATTCCTCAGCTTAGAACTTCATAATCATCAATAAGGGGAACTGTCAGTTCCCCTTATTGATGATTATAATACTTTTACTCCTGTCATGGGGATATATTGGACTTTCTGAGAAAACTCCAAAGGGTTTGAAGACACCTGCAAGTAAATTCATTACCCTGCAAAGGACCACAGTTTTGGATGTGATGGTTGTGTTTAGCACAGACCATCATGGAAGAGAAAGCCCACAAGGCATGCCCAGCACTGCTTTACTTTCCCTGCTGAAATATCTATGATACTTACAGACCCCCCTGGGAAGATGCTGGAAAAGCAATCAAAAGAGCAGCCACCAGATACAGAGCCATCCCCTCCATTGTAGTCCAGAGGGACCAGAGAAGTGCTGACAACTCCAGTATTTATCCAGAGAGCCTGCTTTGAAGCCAAGCCCCTTTGCAATTGCTGAATGTTTAATCAGTACATTGGGGGTGGGGGAGAGATGAGGAGGAGCTTGAGTAAGCAGGGAATTTCAGAGGAAATTAATGAGGCCCTTAAAAACCACAGTGGATTATCTTTCTTCTCTCTTAGTTCAACATGATTGCTAAATAGCATTTTTTGTGCAATTTGTTCTAGATATTCTGCTATTATGCCTGCAAATATCTCTTTATCTTGAGATCAGGAACTCACAAACTCCCTTTCCTTCTCTCCCTCACACATATTTGAAAGAGCTTTGAAGTAGCCCTAATCTGCCACTAAACAGATCACAATAAGTTTATTAAGGCATTGTTGTTTTTTGAGCAGGAAAAGCCATTTATTTGGAGCACATGCTTTGAGGATTGGTGATATGGGACAGTTATGTTGTGGTTACTTGGATGTCTACAACCAGATATGGTAGCTCTGGGTATTCCTACTGTGGAGTCCCATTTCAAATTTCTCTCCTCCCTATTCATGCACATATGTACAGTATTTACATCATTTAAACTTAAGTAAGAAGAACAATTAAAACCAGTATAACTTTATAAGAATGCATTTGCGAGCACTTTATTTCAAATTTATGGGAATATATGAAACTAGAGACAAAAGCAGAATGATTAGGATGAAAATATTTTTTCAGAACAACAATCTTACTATTTCTGAAGATTGTTCAGAGACAACAAAATGACAGGAAAGGCCTGGCATAACCAAGACTGAAATTAATCTTAACTAAGATTCCAGGGATTTAAAAGTTTACATAAGATATTCCATAACGCCAAAATTAAAATTGCTTTGGCCTCCTGAAGACACTTTTTTCTTTTACAGTGATATATGAACAAATTTAAAAGGTTATTTCACTGTTTGGTTTACAAAATTAATAGTTTACTTGTAAAGTTAATAGTTTACTTGTAGACAAAACTACATTTGAGAAATAATTGCATTTGGTTATTCAATAGGGTCCTAGGTAGATACTATTTTTAACTTCTCCCAAATATATCATGTTGATTGATTTAAATTGATCTATCCACTAGGTCCCTCCTGAGCCATACATCTCAAAACTTGAAAGCAAAATGTTTAAGATTGAACTAGACATTGAAAATCTATATAGGAAAAATCCAGATGGCTTTTTCTTTTTTCAGCAACATCTCTTTGGGGATCCCAAAGATGCTTTTCCAAAAGGCAACTGGACTTTCCTGGGGTTTTTCCTTGAAAACATTTCACTTGTCATCCATGAAGCTTCAAAAGGGAGGGAAAAGTCCAGTTGCCTTTTTAAAAAGCAGCTTTGGAACAACCATGACTGGATGATTGAGAATCTCCAGACATTTGTTTCTTTGGGGATGTGACTAAAGGAACTAAATTTGATCCACAACAACTCCATGCCTCTCAAGTGCCCTCTATAGGTACAGGTATTGTTAGTAAGCACCCCCTTGGAATTTTACAGAAGGAAAGGAAATATATTTGAAGTGGGAAAATAACAGGTGGTAAAGGTCTTTGAAGATTGCTTCTCTGGCCCCAATTAATTCTTCCTAAATTTATTTGCATCAAATAAGAACTTTCAGGTTCTGATATGCACATTCACATGTACTTCACCCATTGAAGCAAGACTTTGCGTTTTGTTCATCAGGGATTATGGCTTAGTCTTTTATCAATATATAATCAATTCTGATTTGTTTAAAAAAGGTAAACCATATGTGAAACAAAGCCTGCATTTATATGTAGAAACAACTGACTCTGTAATTAAAACTTATGAGAATACAATTGAATCTTACAAGGTCAGTGCATTAATAACATGGACATTATTATTGCATATTATTGTATGTTGCCAAAGTAGTTTGTTTATGAGATGGAAGACTATATAATTTAGTTTAATTAATAAATAAAAATAAAACAAGTTATATGTTGCATGACTCCCAGTGAATCTAGATGTAGGACATATTATTAAACTAGAAACTGAAACTTAAATGACAGAAACTATTCAATAAATGAAATGGGTAAGTTCCCAAAATCTTTTTGAATAGCACAGTGAGGTCTTGAATTTTCCCCAAGTAAACCCTCACATGGAAATCCATGCCAAATTCCTCCACACCAAAAAAAAAAAAAAAAAAAAACCCACAGGGCTAATTAGCCAAAGAATGTCTAAAGATTCCTTTGCTTAAACATATTTTACCTTACATGCTACAGTTCTCAGTAGAATTACACCCAAATTGCAAAAACAGGCGTTCTCTGGCATGGTCTTACTATGTGTTTAATTAGAGTGCACATTAGAAGTCAAATGGGCTGCAGTTATTGCCAGACCAAAGATTCAAATAAGATAGATAAGAACATTTTGTAAGTTGCATTTACAACTGCACACCAATAGAGTTAATCAGGAAATATAATTCATCAGGTGGTTTCCAGTAAGAGGTTTTCTTATCTCCAAAGACAATCAATTGCACCATACCTAATCCTTTTACTCTGGCTTGCTGAAAAGTATATTTAGGTGTGGAAACTGTTCTGCGACTTCTACATGTGTTTGTAACTGCAAAGGCAGGTGGAAAACGAGAGGCAGTGGACCCCAAAGTGATTTGAATAGTCAAAAAGAGACACAGCACCCAGCTGAGGCAGGAGACTTTGCTTTCATCCTCCTGAGTTTGTGGCAGTTCTTAATTAGCTTGATCCCATCATTTGATCAGAAACTCTTCAAAAATTTTAATGAAATGAAATGAAATGAAATTTAATTTGTTAGCCGCTCCCTCTCCGAAAGGACTCGGGGCGGCGTACAATAAAACACATACAATATACATATATATACAATACATATACAAATACAAATAAATACATACACATACATGTACCTGGAGGAGGTAGCACTCATAAAATATATATAAAGATAAAATTAAATAACTATTTAAAACGCCCTCAGTTAAAATTGCAAAATTTAAAAAACCCGTCAGGAGCAATAGGATAAAACTATGGTTGAGCCAGGCCAGCTAATTGGAAGAGGTGGGTCTTGAGCTTTACACGGAAGGAGCGGAGATCAGAGGTAATCCTGATATCAGGGGGGAGGTCATTCCACAGGGCTGGGCCCGCCACAGAAAAGGCTCTGCTCCTAGGCGCCGCCCCCCGACACTGTTTGGTGGACGGCACCTGGAGAAGTCCCTCTCTGTGCGAGCGAATTGGTCGTAGGGATGTATGGGGCACGACGTGATCCCGCAGATAACTAGGTCCTGTGCCATGGAGCGCTTTAAAGATCGTTATCAAAACCTTGAAACGCACCCGATAGACCACAGAAAGCCAATGCAGCTCGCGCAGGAGAGGTGTTACATGGGAAAACCTAGTCTTCCCCATAATCACCCGCGCGGCCGCATTCTGGACCAGCTGCAGTCTCCGAGTGCATCTCAAGGGAAGCCCCATGTAGAGAGCATTGCAGTAGTCCAGGCGAGACGTCACCAGCGCATGAGTGACTGTGCGTAAGGCATCCCGGTCCAATAGGGGGCGCAATTGGTGCACCAGGCGAACCTGGTGGAATGCCCCCCTTGCCACAGCTGTCACATGGTCATCCATGGACAGCTGGGCATCCAGGAGGACGCCCAAATTGCGCGCCCGCTCCACGGGGGCTAGCTGTACGCCCCCGATGGCCAGTGATGGAAACAACTGGTTGAACCGGGGGGCCGGAACCCACAGCCACTCCGTCTTGGAGGGGTTGAGTTTGAGTCGGTTGCCATCCATCCAGACCCGTACGGCTTCCAAACACCGGGACATCACTTCGACGGCCTCGTTGGGGTGGTTCGGGGTGGAAATGTACAGCTGGGTGTCATCAGCATACAGATGATATCCCACCCCGAAACCACGAATGATCTCGCCCAGCGGCTTCATATATGTGTTGAACAGGAGTGGCGAGAGGACCGACCCCTGTGGCACCCCACAAGTGAGGGGGCTTAGGGTCGACCTCTGCTCCCCTGCCAACACACATTGCGTCTGGCCGGAGAGGTAGGAGCTGAACCACCGCAAAACGGTGCCCCGAACCCCCAACCCCTCCAGTCGGTGCAACAGGATACCATGGTTGATGGTATAAAAAGCCGCCGAGAGGTCTAATAGGACCAGGATAGAGGAACAACCCCTATCTCTGGCCCTCCAGAGATCATCAACCAACGTGACCAAGGCCGTCTCCGTGCTGTGCCCAGGTCGGAAGCCAGACTGGCGCGGGTCTAGATAATCATTTTCCTCCAGATGTCATGGAAACTGAAAAGCTACCACACTCTCTACAACCTTCGCTAAAAAGGGAAGGTTGGAGACAGGACGATAATTGGCTAGCTCCGTTGGGTCCAGGGAAGGCTTCTTGAGTAAGGGTCTCACCACCGCCTCTTTCAAGGCGGCCGGAAGAGACCCTTCGCCCAACGAAGCGTTCACTAGGCCCAGGAGCCAGTCACGTGTAACCTCCCAGGATGCCAGTACAAGCCAAGAGGGACATGGGTCTAGCAAACATGTGGTAGGTCGCAGCCGTCCACGCAATCTGTCCAAATCCTCGATGGCAACCAAGTCAAACTCCTCCCAGAGTGGTCTCTCAAGACTCGCCTCGGACGTCTCCACTAGACCACTGAAAGGGACCCATTCCTTCCGGATTTGAGCGATTTTATCCTGCAGATATTTCCCAAATTCCTCTTCGTGTGTAAAGGGGCTTCCCGCGGCCTCTGAGACAGAAGGGAGCGGGTCACCCGAAACAGGGCGGCAGGGCGGTTCTCTGTGGATGCAATGAGAGCGGCACAATATTGACGTTTGGCTGCTCTCAATGCCACAAGGTACGTCCTTAAATGGGTTCGTGCCTGTGCTCGGTCAAATTCGGAATGGGAGGATCTCTTGCGGCGTTTCATCACCCTTAGCTCCTCGGTAAACCAAGGGGCCAGGGTGGTTCGTTGCCGCAGGAGAGGCCGCAAAGGCGCCACTCGGTCTAAGGCCCCGGTAGTCGCGTTGTCCCATGCGATCACCAGGTCCTCTACCCGGTGGCGGGTCAGGTCTACAGGAGGTGGCCCAAGCTCCATCTGGAACCTATCTGGTTCCATCAGGCGCTTGGGGCGGAACCATCTAATATCTTCCGGCTCCGCCTCCCCGCAGCGGGGGGTAGCACCAGGGAAGTCAAGTCGGAGAAGTGAGTGATCTGACCATGACAGGGGAGTGATGGTTAAATCCCCTACTCCCAGATCACTCATCCACTGGCCAGAGACAAAAACAAGGTCCAGCGTGTGGCCTCCCTCGTGTGTCGGGCCCTGAATCAATTGAGTCAGGTCCATGGCTGTCATGGAAGCCATGAACTCCCAACCCCCCTCGGACGCTTCTCCCACCGATGGCAGGTTGAAATCCCCCATCACTAAAAGTTTGGGGGTCTCAACCGCCACCGATGCGATCAGCTCGAGGAGTTCAGGCAGGGCCACTGATGTATAGCGAGGAGCCAGGTATACTATCAGCAGGCCCAACTGTCTCCCTGGGCCCCATCTCACAACAAGGGACTCACACCCGGATGCCTGCCGCACAGTGGACTCCCTCGGCTCTAAGTCTTCCTGAATAATCACTGCTACCCCACCGCCCCTTCCCTGGGCCTGAGGCTGGTGAAATGCTCGATAACCTGGTGGGCACATTTCCACGAGGGGTAAACCTCCCTCGTGGCCCAACCAGGTCTCCGTTATTCCTGCGAGGTCCAGCTCCCCCTCAAGAATTAGATCGTAGATGAGGGGGGCCTTATTAACAATGGACCTCGCGTTGCATAACAACAGCCTCAGGCCCTGGGTCTGCAGATCCTGACCACCTAGTATGCGGGGGTTGGTACAAGCGACTGGGTGTGACCAACAACCACGGTCTCCCAACCGACTACTGGTTCTTAAACTGTCCTCGCGCCTGCCCCTCCCTATGACCGTTGGAATCAAAGAGCCCTGTATTGGAACGATATCCTCCCTCTCCTCCTCCTTTCCACTCCCTCTCCTCAAGACCACACCTGGTGACCTGGCTCTATCATCACTCCTGACCTCCACCCACCCCCCAACCCTGGAACCCCTACAAATTCTTAAAAAACGCTTTACTAAAAAACCCCTTAATTTACGCTTCCTCCACCTCTCTGGGTTAATAAACCCGTCCTCAAGGTGGGCCCTCGAGAGGGCTGGAGGCCAGACCTGCGAGAGAGGGGACTCCCGCAGCTGCAGTAAATCCGACTTCATGTGTATAAGAATCATATAAAAAATCATAGGGGCAAGGTTAATTAGTTACAGATGCTGAAGATGTATCATAGTTTGTAGTAGATATTATCCTAACCCTAGGTGGAAAGGGTAAGTTAGTGGGCTAGTCGACTATCCGAGTTTCTCTAGGGAGGATCTCGGGATGGTATAGGAGCTGGTAAAGCAAGATGTTAAAAGGCAAAGCCCAAGACACGATGGTAAAAAAGTCAGTACTCGATAAAGGCAGGAGGGAAAAAGGCACACCTTCAGCAAATGTCCACCTATCCCCCTGGTGTCTCTCCTCCATGACCAGGCCCAGGAAAAGATGGACACTTGCCTCCTCGGGACCCCTGTAGCTCATCTTCGCAGGGGCTCTTGTTAGATGTTAGACATGTTAGATGTTAGACATGTTAGATTCCACAACCTTAGATTTCAGGCTTGCCTGAACAGCAAGACAGCAATAAAGTAGCTATATTAAAGCCAACTGGTGTTTCTTACATTTCCTTCATGTCATAGGAAGCTTTGTAACTAAAGAGTAAAACTGATTCTCATAGTAGAATCTGTTGTTCATACGAGCCAGAGTTTATCTTGGCTATGACCACCTTGGTATTCAATGCAGCGCCACTGTAGACCTGATGCTCGAAGTTAGTATGCCATGTTTATAGAATGTTTGTCCATAACCAGGTTGCTTCTTGGGATGAATGCCAGCTTGGAGATTGGGCAGCCAGAACCCAGTAGAGGGGCTTAGTGCTTGTTCTTGTGCTGCTATGATCAGTGCCTCAATGCTGCCGTTTAGTCCAGCCCTTTCCAAACATTGATAGGATTTCCCAAAGTCAGCATGCCTGTCAATGGTCCATCCCATGCAGAGTCCTTGGCACAGAACTTGCCCTGCTAGATCTTCCTCCCATGTCTACTGCTGCGTCAAGCATTCTCTCAGCAGCTCATCTTGGGATGCCACCTTAATGATGTATTCCTGGGTGCTCTGGGTTTTGCCCAGGACAGTGACTAACACACACACACATACAACACATACATCTCTCCTTGATGTTTCCAATATTTTACTAATTGAGTAGCAAGACCAATTAAGGCCAGTCAATGCCCTAAGGACAATCCAAGACAACCCTTGCCCTTTCCATTGCTTAATTTACAAAACTTTAGACTCAGTAATGACTGGAAGTTAAAATTGAGTATGGCAATGAAAGAATTAAGGGTATGATAGCTGGAAGAAAAGGCTCTGTGATGTTCTCCTCCCCCTACCCTTGGTGCCTTAAGCACATTCTTCTTTTGCTAAAAGATTAATCTAGAGCTACTCTATAGCCACTAATAGAAATATTAACCGTGCCTTCTCAGAATTTTAGTCTTATCAAAAATGATAAAATACCTAGACATAATAAATAAATAAATTGTAGCAGTCTTTCACTATGTATCAGGATAGTTTTCCTTGGTTCTTTTGTGTCCATTATAACCCTTTGGAATGGATGTCCTCTGCTACATAGACAAAGCCACCTGTCAGGCCTGGAAGCCATCATTTACATTGGGCCTCAGCCTCAGGCCTCTCACATTTTCTACTATGTGAAAATGAGAGGGGGGATTACATGGAATATGGAGATATAACCAGAGGTGGGCGTGGCCAGCGCGTGACGCATCTGACTCTTGGGCCGTGAGATTGACACCCCTGCATTAAAAGAAGATAATTTTCAGGCCTGGAAGCCATCTTTTGCATTGGGCTTTCAGGACTGCCACGTTTAATGGTGTGGGGAAATGGGAGGTGGGATTGTATGGCATATGGGAGATATATAATCAAAATAACATTCCTTTCTCAAGAGTCAAGGACACCTTGCCCTGCACCTGGAATGATGTGACTGGGAGGCATCTCCATTTGGGACAGTGCCTGATTGGACCCTGTGATGGACATGTGGGTGCTGGGCAGGGACTTGAACTTTCACTTGGGTGGGGAAAACCTGGAAACTTTCAGATTCAGGTTTTCCAAATGTGCCAAAATGGAACTTTGAGGAAACTCAAGCCTCAGAGTCTTCTTGCATTGGGGGTGTTACTTGGAACCCTGACATCACTGTTCCTAACCACAATAATTGGAAATGTGTAATGTATCTGTTTTAAAGTACAATGCCCTCCTCTAATCAGAAAGAAAAACAATAACTTTATTCATAGGTTTTATGATATTTTACAACAGTCAAGTAGTATCAAATTATGATCAAATTACATCTTTCCTGATATTGAATAACGTCATTACCCCCACAATAAAAACAAAAAGAGATTCTGACTCACAGTCTATTGCTGTATTTAATCATAACAACAACATAATATTATAAAGTATTTATTTATTTTTTTATTTCAATTTATCAGTCGCCCCCTCTCCGCAAAGGGACTCGGGGCGACGTACAATTAAATCAAAATACAAATGTGGCATGGAGGAGGTAACACCAATATTTAACAGTCAAGTTAAAATAAATAACAATAAATTAAAACAATTAAAACAGTTAAAAACCCCAAAATTTACGTATAAAATATTAAAATAATTAAAATTGCCAGGGAGGTTAGAAATTTCTAGTTAAGCCAGGCCGGCTAGTTGGAACAGGTGGGTCTTGAGTTTCGTGCGGAAGGAGCGGAGATCGGTCGTTGTCCTGATATCTGGGGGGAGGTCATTCCAAAGGGCTGGGCCCATCACAGAGAAGGCCCTATTCCTGGGTGCCGCCCTCTGACACTGCCTGGTGGACGGCACCCGGAGGAGTCCCTCTCTGTGAGAGCGAATTTGTCGCAGGGATGTATGGGGCAGAATGCGATCCCGCAGATAGCTAGGTCCTGTGCCATGGAGCGCTTTGAAGATGGTAACTAACACCTTGAAGCGCACCCGGTAGACCACAGGGAGCCAGTGCAGCTCGTGCAGGAGAGGTGTTATATGGGAGAACCTCGTTCTCCCCATGATTGCCTGCGCAGCTGCATTCTGGACCAGTTGCAGTCTCCGGGTGCATCTCAAGGGGAGCCCCATGTAGAGAGCGTTACAGTAGTCCAGGCGAGACGTCACTAGCGCGTGAGTGACTGTGCGGAGGGCATCCCGGTCCAATAGGGGGCGCAATTGGTGCACCAGGCGAACCTGGTGGAACGCCCCCCTCGCCACGGCTGCCACATGGTCATCCATAGACAGCCGGGCGTCTAGGAGGACGCCCAAATTGCGCACCCGCTCCACGGGGGCCAGTTGCTCGCCCCCAATGGCCAGCGATGGAATGCACTGGTTGAACCGGGGGGCCGGTAGCCACAGCCACTCCATCTTGGAGGGGTTGAGTCTGAGTCTGTTGTCTCCCATCCAGACCCGTACGGCTTCCAAACACCGTGACATCACTTCGACGGCCTCGTTGGGGTGGTTTGGGGTGGAAATGTACAGCCGTGTATCATCAGCGTACAGATGGTATCCCACCCCAAAACCACGGATGATCTCGCCCAGCGGCTTCATATATGTGTTGAACAGGAGAGGTGAGAGGACCGACCCCTGCGGCACCCCACAAGTGAGTGGCCTCAGGGTCGACCTCTGCTCCCCTGCCAACACACATTGCGTCCGGTTGGAGAGGTAGGAGCGGAACCACCGCAACATGGTGCCCCCTACCCCCAACCCCCCCAGCCGGCGCAGTAGGATACCATGGTCAATGGTATCAAAAGCCGCTGAGAGATCTAATAGGACCAGGATAGAGGAGCAACCCCTATCTCTGGCCCTCCAGAGATCATCTACCAAAGCAACCAAGGCCGTCTCCGTGCTATGCCCGGGCTGGAAGCCGGACTGGCGCGGGTCTAAATACTCAGATTCCTCCAGGTGACGTGGGAACTGCTGAGCCACCACACTCTCTACAACCTTCGTTAAAAAAGGAAGGTTGGAGACAGGACGATAATTTGCTAACTCCATCGGGTCCAGGGAAGGCTTCTTGAGCAAGGGCCTCACAACCGCCTCTTTCAAGGCGGCTGGCAGGAACCCCTCACTCAATGAAGCATTCACAAGTCCCAATAGCCAGCCTCGTGTGACCTCCCAGGATGCCAGCGCAAGCCAGGAGGGACACGGGTCCAATAAACATGTGGTGGCTCGCAGTCGCCCACGCAACCTGTCCAAATCCTCGGTGGCAACAGAGTCAAACTCCTCCCAGCATGGTCTCTCAAGACTCGCTTCGGACGTCCCCCCTGGGACACTGAAGGGGGCCCACTCCCTCCGGATTTGAGCGATTTTATCCTGCAGATATTCCCCAAATTCCTCTGCCCTGCCCTGCAAAGGGGGCTCCCGCTGCCTCTGTGACAAGAGGGAGCGGGTCACCCGAAACAGGGCGGCAGGGCGGTTCTCTGCGGACGCAATAAGAGTGGCACAATATCAACGTTTGGCCGCTCTTAATGCCACAAGGTAAGTCCTTAAGTAGGTTCTTACCTGTGTTCGGTCAAATTCGGAGCGAGAGGATCTCCATCTGCTCTCTAGGCGTCTCTTGTGGCGTTTCATCGCCATTAGCTCCTCATTGAACCAGGGAGCCAGGGCGGTTCGTTGCCACCGGAGAGGCCGCAAAGGCGCAACCCGGTCTAAGACCCCGGTGGCCGCACTATTCCATGCAGCCACCAAGTCCTCCATCCGGGAGCGGGTCAGGTCCACAGGAAGTGGCCCAAGCTCCGTCTGGAACCTATCCAGTTCCATCAGGCGCCTGGGGCGGAACCATCTAGGACAATCTGGTTCCGCCTCCCCGCGGCGGGGGTAGTGCCAGGGAAATCGAGCCGGAGAAGTGAGTGATCTGACCATGACAGGGGCGTGATGGCTAGATCCCCTACTCCTAGATCACTCGTCCACTGGTTGGAGACAAAAACAAGATCCAGTGTGTGGCCTCCCTCGTGCGTGGGGCCCTGAATTACTTGAGTCAGATCCATGGCTGCCATGGAAGCCATGAACTCCCGAACTGCCTCGGATGCTTCTCCCATCGACGGCAGATTGAAATCCCCCATAACTAAAAGTTTGGGGGTCTCAACCGCCATCTCAGTGATCCGCTCGAGGAGTTCGGGCAGGGCCGCTGATGTATAGCGAGGAGCCAAGTATACAATCAGCAGGCCCAACTGCCTCCTTGGGCCCCATCTCACGCCCAGAGACTCACACCCGGATATCTGCGGCACAGTGAATTCTCTCGGTTTCAGATTCTCCCGTATAATTACCGCTACCCCATCACCCCTGCCCTGGGCCCGTGGCTGATGGAATACACGGTAGCCATGTGGGCACATTTCCACCAGGGGCAGACCTCCCTCGTGGCCCAACCAGGTCTCCGTTATTCCTGCGAGTACTTATGTAAACCAGTGATTTCTACATAATGCTTAATATATGATGTATAAGAGAGCAAATTTAGTGTGATGGTTAAGGCGCCAGACTAAAAACAGGGAAACCAAGAGTTCTAGTCCTACTTAGACATAAAGACAGCTGGTTGACCTTCAGCCAGTCCTTCTTTCATTCAATATGGGAAGAGGCCTGTCACTGCGTCAATTGTTTGCTAGCCGTGCTGAAGATTTACTGCGCAGGTCACAGGTCTTATCAGCAAGTGATGTACTGCGCCTGCTCACACACATTCCAAAAGAGACTTCTGATCTTCTGTTCGCCTGCCACGAGGCAGGCACATAGCTCTGCAGAGATGTAATTAATTTGGATAGTAAGGTTTTGTTTTATTTTATTTTCATATTAAAGTTTGTTTTCATTAGAACATGTTATCGGGTTTTATTTCTTATCAAAAGATATGCTACTTGGAAGGGCTGGCGATCCGCACCTCAATCGAAGGTTGAAGGCAAATCTCTTCCAAAATCTTACTTAGAAATGCATCTAAGCAATCACCAGGAGTTCGTATTGACTTGAGGGCAACAGAAATAAATTTATATGTATGTTTCATCGTTCCAAGTAATGAACTCAGGGAAGTCAGAGCTCTGATGCTTTGTCCAAGTTCAAGAAATCCTTTATTGAGTACATCATATTGGCACTTAGAAAGGTGAAGCTAGCTCTAAATTATTCCCGTGCTTAGGGATAGTTAAAAGAATAAGACCACCCCATGCCCTTTTGTCCCTCGGGTCACATGGGCCAATCAGTCCAGATGGGCCAATCAGCCCGGCTCAACTTCAACAGGTGTCCATTAACATGATCTTGGTTCTGACTTCCGGTTCCGGTGGCTGACAGCGACGGGCAACTTGTTGCTCGCTCCGGCTCCCCGGTGGGCTTCCCCACTTCTTGGGGGGCACAGGACGCCCCGCAAAGGCATCCTGCTGGAGGGGCGGCACCGCGGGGGATCCCTGGATCGGCGGCGACCGGCAGGAGGTCCCCCGCCTTGCCCAAGGCACCGGGGAGCAGATCGGAGGACCCGTGGGCGTCTTCGCTGAGAGGCTGTGTGGAGAAAAAGAAAACTGAAGGATGCGGTGGCGGAGCGGTGAGGCGTAGACTCCCTTCATCCCCATTACCAATTTGAAAATTCGTCAGTTGTGCAAACTTCTTTTTCGGTTTGACTTGGAGAGGCGTGGCTGGCGGGGAGGGGGATTTCCCCCCCCCTCGGACAAGCGGCTGGAAACAAGTGTGCTCTCAGCCCCAAGGGAAGGAGGAGGGGGAGAGCCAAACCAAAGATGCCACACCCTAACTAAGTGGATTTTCGGATTTATACCTATAAAATAATCAGATCTGGAAGCTTTGGGATTTTTGAACTTTGAAAACTTTATTTGTTGCCTTGAAACCCGAAGCTGGCAGGGCAAGATGGCACACTTCCGTTGTCTTTATGAAATGTGAAACTTGACTCCACCTTCCAGACTTCAGGCTTCCGGTCTTTGTCTCCGTGCTACCTGGATAACTCTCTTGTTGATTGTTTGCCTTTGAACTCCTTGGACCGAAAAACATTTGCTCATCTGCCAGGGTGATCAGAAAATTCCCCTCTGCCTGGACTCTCTGTCTTCTGGACTCTCTTGGCTGTTCTACTCTTCTGACTGATCCTTCTCTATACTGACAGGACTCTTTACTCTATAAACAATGGCATCTAAAAGACCACCTCCTGGAAAGTCAGGCTTTGCTGCCTCTGCCCCAACATCTGCAACCTCCAGTCCTAGCACACAATCAATGTTAACAGCCTTCAAGCAACCTAAATCTACGGACCTGGAATTTCATCAAATGTTTCAACAAATTCTACAGGGACAAGAGGAAATAAAGAGACAATTGAAGGAGATGAAAGAAGAAATTAAAGAGAACCAGGATAAAATTAATAAGAACTCACAGAGATTGGATCTTTTGGAGGATGGGGCGGCTGAGATGAGGGGGGGGATAGAGGGTGTGCAGAAGGGAAACAAAGAACTTGACACCCAACAAATGAAAATAGAGTTTGAGAGAATGTCTTTTTATCTTAGATTTCAAAACGTGATGGAGACAGATGATGAAAACATAAGGGACATCATGACAAACATTTTGGCTGAGTATATTCAGAAGGAGAAACAACAGATGGGGTGGGAAATAGACCTGGCTTATAGAGTAAACTCAGCTTATGCTAGAACACACAATGTTCCCAGGGAGGTACACATTAAATTTCTTAGGAAAAGTACAAGAGATGAAATCCTGAATGCACAAAGGGGGCAAGCCTTGACATATAAAGATAAGGAGATAACCATCTTGAAAGAGATCCCCAAGAAAGTGAGGGAAAAAAGAAAACACTATTCGCAATTGGCGAATAAATTATACCAGAAGGGGGTGTGGTTTAGATGGTTGATGCCTGAAGGTATGTTAATATTCTGGGAGGAGACAAGAGTTAGGATTAATACACCCATAGAGGCGCAGGCCTTTATGGAGAAAAATAAACTGCTCCTAGAAAAACCAGCTGACTCTTCAACAGACATACAAGACACGGGAGGGGCCGGAGCTCTGCCAGCGGGGGGAGATGGGGCGACAACAAGAAAGCTCAGATCACACAAATGAGTAAGAAAACCAATCTGATATAAACTGATCGAAATTACCAATTGAATTTACCACACTGACTACATGTTATTATGTTATTACTTAATATTGAATTTTATGCAAATGTATACTATGAGTTTGGAGGGGGGGTGCATCTACCGTATTTCGCAGCTGCCAAAATTTGTAACTTTTCCCTTACCTTTCCCCTTTGTAAAATATAAAAAAACCAATAAAACTTTGTTCAAAAAAAAAACATGATCTTGGTTCTCAGACTGCCTGGTAGATGTATGGCTAGCCAGCCAAGGCACCACATTCCTGAGTTCCCCTCATGCTCTCCCCTCTCCCCCCTGAATGGCAACTAAGAAATGAAGCAGAAGTAAGTATGGCTTCAGCTGAAGTCGTTTTGCAGGTTGACAGTGTGTGTGTGTGTGTGTGTGTGTGTGTGTGTGTGTGTGGTGTATACAGTACTGTGCAAAGGTTTTAGGCAGCTATGCAACAGTGCTATAAATTTAGAATGTTTTCAGAAAATAGAAGTGTTAATAGTTTATTTTTATCAATTAACAAAATTGAAAGTAAATGAGCAGAAGAAAAATCCAAATCAAATCAATATTTGGTGTGACCATCCTTTGCTTTTAAAACATCACTTCTTCTAAGTACACTTGCACAGTTTTTGAAGGAATTTGGGAAGGTTCCTTCAAGGTTGTTTCAAACATCTTGGAGAACAAACCACAGATCTTCTGTGGAGGTAAGCTGCCTCAATACTTTTGTCTCTTCTTATAATCCCAAACAGACAATGATGAGATCAGGGCTCTGTGGGGGCCAAATCATCACTTCCAGGACTTCTTGTTCTTCTTTACACTCAAAATAGTTCTTAGTGATATTGGCTGTATGCTTGGCCCCATTGTCCTTTTGCAGAATAAAATTGGAGCAATCACATGCCTCCCTGATGGTATGGCATGATTGATAAATATCTGCCTATATTTCTCAGCATTGAGGACATCATTGATCCTGACCAAATCCCCAACTCCATTTGCAGAAAAGCAGCCTCAAACTTGCAATGAATCCCCACAATGCTTCACTGTTGCCTTCAGACACTTATTATTGTACCAGTCTCAAGCCCTTCAGAAAACAAGCTGCCTCCTCCTACAGCCAGATCTTTCAAATTTTGCCTCATCGGTTCAGAGCACCTGCTGCCATTTTTCTGCGCTTGAGTTCCTACGTATGTTTTCATGCATAGTTGAGTCACTTACCTGTATTTCCACATCAGAAGTAGGGCTTTTGGGCTGTAATTCTCCCATGAAGACTTCTCTGGCCAGAAATAGATGGGTGTAGATGGGTCCTACTGGTTTCTTCCAGTTCTGTGCTGATGGCACTGCTGGACATCTTCCATAGTCGACAGGAAATAAGTATGTTCTTTCACCTTGTACATTATGTTTCCTTGGCTGACCACTATGGCTATAGTCCTCAACATTGTTGGTTTCTTTGTGCTTCTTCAAAGCTTGAACAGCACATTTTGAAACCACAATCTACTTTGAAATCTGCCTAGGAGAGACCTTGCTGATGCAGTATAACTACCTTTTGTCTTGTTTTTCTGCTTAGTTTGCCATGCTGTACGCCTGTGACATGAAACTGTCTTCTATAACCTCACCTTAGGACCAGAATTTGGCTGTTTCTCACCCAGTTTTAAGCATCCTACAGTTGTTTCTGTTTCAACTTTGTTTCAACCTACATACAAAATTGATGATCATTAGCACCTGCTTGGTATGATTGGTTAATTATACACTTGACTCTCATCCTAACAAATCCCTGACTTTGTGAAAGTGTGACGATACTGTTTTCAAGCCAAAGAGTAATCACACCCAATATTGATTTGATTTAGATTTTTCTTCTGTTCACTCAGTTTGCATTTTGTAAATCTATAAAAATAAACAATCAAAATATATTTTTGAAAGCATTCCTAATTTACAGCATTTTTGCACAACTGCCTATATTTTTGCTTACTTACATGTGTATATACATATACATATATGCTGGTTTTGTTGTATTCGGGTCTTTTCCTGTGTAAGGTTGAGATTGTCTTTGCAACGTTTCGGCAGGATCTCACCTGCCATCTTCAAGCGTGGGCTCAAAATGGGAATGGAGCTGCCGTCTTTCTGTAAGTCTTGGTGGGAGGGGATGGGGTGCTGGCTTTGTTTCAGTAAGTGGAATGATTGGTTGTGTGGTTGTATCATGATTGGTAGATTGGTGCTGATTGGTGCAGGCTGTGTGTGCATTGTTGTTTTGTATTGTAACGGCTTGGGTGGTGGGTGGTGTTCGTTTGTTGGCTAGGGCTGGTTTCCAGATGTTTGGTAGGCGGGAGGTATCATCACGTTTGTTCATATTGTGGGGGTGTTTCTCTATTTCGATGGCTTCCATGATTATTCTCTTGTGGAGGTGTTCTGTTTTGGAGATTAACCTGGCTCCTTCAAAGTTGATTTCATGTCCTGTAGCTTTAAGGTGCTGGAAAAGGGAGGAAGTTTTTTCTTTTTTTCTTACTGCATTCTTGTGTTCTGTGATGCGTGCATTTATCCTCCTGTTTGTTTGTCCTATGTATATTGCTGGGCAGATTTTGCATGGTATTTTGTAGACTCCTTGGTTTCTAGCTGGATTTTGTCTTTGGGGTTTCTTAAGATGTTGGCTATTTTTTGGTCAGTGGTGAAGGCTGTCCTGATATTGTGCTTGTGGAGGATTTTGCTGATTTTATCTGTGGTGCCTTTGATGTAAGGGAAAAGGGGGATGCCATTGTCCTGTTCTGTGTCTTGGTTTTTTGGGGGAGTCTCCTTTTGGATTAGGTTGGTGATTGTTTTTCTTTGGAATCCATTGGAGATTAATACATTTGTGAGTTTGTGTAATTCAGTTTTCAGGTGGTCTTTGTCAGCTAGGCGTTTGGTTCTGGAGATGAGGGTCTTGGCTACAGAGTTGATCTGTGCAGGGTGGTGATGGGATTGTGCATTTAAGTAGCGGTTGGTGTGTGTTTTTTTCTGGTAGATGGTGTGTCCTAGGGAGCCATTGGGGTTTTGTAGATTAGGACATCCAGAAAGGGAAGTTGGTTGTTTGCTTCTATTTCCATGGTGAATTGTATTTTGGGGTGTAGGCTGTTGAGATGTGTGACAAAGAAGGAACACCACTCAGACCCATAGTCAGCTCTATAGGCTCACCTCTACAGAATCTTGCCAAATTCCTCGCCAAACAACTCCAACCCTATGCAGAATCCATCACATCACATGTACAAAACTCACTCCACTTCATAGAAATGATAAAGAAACAAAACTTACAACCCAGCAACCTACCCCAAAATACAATTCACCATGGAAATAGAAGCAAACAACCAACTTCCCTTTCTGGATGTCCTAATCTACAAAAAACCCAATGGCTCCCTAGGACACACCATCTACCAGAAAAAAAAAAACACCAACCGCTACTTAAATGCACAATCCCATCACCACCCTGCACAGATCAACTCTGTAGCCAGGACCCTCATCTCCAGAACCAAACGCCTAGCTGACAAAGACCACCTGAAAACTGAATTACACAAACTCACAAATGTATTAATCTCCAATGGATTCCAAAGAAAAACAATCACCAACCTAATCCAAAAGGAGACTCCCCCAAAAAACCAAGACACAGAACAGGACAATGGCATCGCCCTTCTCCCTTACATCAAAGGCACCACAGATAAAATCAGCAAAATCCTCCACAAGCACAATATCAGGACAGCCTTCACCACTGACCAAAAAATAGCCAACATCTTAAGAAACCCCAAAGACAAAATCCAGCTAGAAAACCAAGGAGTCTACGAAATACCATGCAAAACCTGCCCAGCAATATACATAGGACAAACAAACAGGAGGATAAATGCACGCATCACAGAACACAAGAATGTAGTAAGAAAAAAAGAAAAAACTTCCTCCCTTTTCCAGCACCTTAAAGCTACAGGACATGAAATCAACTTTGAAGGAGCCAGGTTAATCTCCAAAATAGAACACCTCCACAAGAGAATAATCATGGAAGCCATCGAAATAGAGAAACACCCCCACAACATGAACAAACATGATGATACCTCCCGCCTACCAAACATCTGGAAACCAGTCCTAGCCAACAAACGAACACCACCCACCACCCAAGCCGTTACAATACAAAACAACAATGCACACACAGCCTGCACCAATCAGCACCAATCTACCAATCATGATACAACCACACAACCAATCATTCCACTTACTGAAACAAAGCCAGCACCCCATCCCCTCCCACCAAGACTTACAGAAAGACGGCAGCTCCATTCCCATTTTGAGCCCACGCTTTAAGATGGCAGGTGAGATCCTGCCGAAACGTTGCAAAGACAATCTCAACCTTACACGGGAAAAGACCCGAATACAACAAAACCAGCATACCTACACCCGTGAAAATCTACGAAAACAAATATACATATATATACATACACAAACATATATATAGTGTATATGTGTATATTTTGTGGCATTTACCTCCCCTTTCTGACCTTCACTGAAATTGGGAAAGAGTGGACACTCAAAGTGGACACTGAGCAGAGGCATTTTGTGGCATGCTGCTAAACGTTATTAAGAAGCACAGAACTTCGATCATTTTTCCCTTTGCTTTGGAGTCATGACAGTAGGCTACAGCCTTCCCTCTAAGAATTTACAATGAAAAGGAGCACGTGGCTCTGAACTTTAGAGGGAAACTGCCCCCCCCCAACTGAAAGCTGTTTTGAAAGAAACAAGCAGTAATTTATCAACTTTGGAGATTGATAGCATTTCCTCGTATGCAAATTAATTGACAGCCAGCAGGTCAGTTTTATTGATCTTTACTGATTACCAGATTATGTACTCACAAAGGTTGTATTTTATCAACACAATAAAGTTTTAGGTTGCTATAGGACTCTAAAGCTAAGAAGACTTTGAACTCAGAACTTATGAAATGATAAGAAAGAAAAACCTGCAGAAATTATAGATAAATCTCTTTGATGACCTGAAAAGAACTGGAAAGCTGCTGCCCAGATTTCTAATGTTTGAAATCCATTCCCCTGGTTCTTATGGCTAAAAAGCTGACATAACAAGAAATTATACTCTGTCATTTTACCCTGGCAATATACTGCATTTTAATTAAGTTTAACCTGACATTGAATGTCAGAATAAGTTTCAGGACCCTAAATTCCAAGCTCAGCTATTAAAATTTCCAATAACCAAAACCTGTACTGTAAATATACTTTCAGTTCAGGTTTAAGATGACATAGTAGCGAATAAATTATACCAGAAAGGGGTGTGGTTCAGATGGCTTATGCCAGAAAGTATGTTAATATTCTGGGAGGACACGAGAGTTAGAATCAACACAACTATGGAGGCTGAGGCCTTCATGGAAAAAACAAAGTCCTCCTAGATAAATCTGATGACACTACACGGGACACACAGGACACGGGAGGTGCCGGAGTCCTGCTGGAGGGGGGGAGAAGAGGCAACATCGAGAAAGCTCAGATCACAAAAATGAACTGAAAATCTGTTTGATATAAAATGATTGAAATTATTTGTAGATAAAAGGTTATATGCTGACAAAATATTATTAAGTAGTAACAAGTTAATGTAATAATAAATGAAAGTTATGAGAATGGGGGGGGGGGGCATTTCCTGCATAATGTAGCTGTCAAAATTTGTAACTTTATCCACCGTCCCTTTTCCTGACTATTTTTTGTAAAACCAATAAAATTTTGTTTTAAAAAAAAAGATGACATAGTAGGTCAGAATTTTGGCTGAAGAGTTAATGGATATTGGTTAGCCAGGTTTTTTTAGCTTATGTATAGACAATCAGTCATGGGCTGGAAGAGGTTTTTTTCTCTGCTCTTTGGCATTTTGTAGTATATCTGAGCTTTATCTTTTCCTGCTAACACTATGAAGATACACCTATTCAGAGAATGTGCTGTAGATTTTAGGCAATGTTACATTATCTTGTGCTAGATTAAAAACTCAACAAGGATTTTATGAAAACAACTAACTTCACCAACGATGAATATATTTTGCACAGCAATTCCCATAATTCCAAGGAAATACGGACTTCCGGTTCCGGCGGCTGACGGCAACGGGCAAGTCCTTTGCCCGCTCCGGCTCCCCGGTGGGCTTCCCCGGTTTCTGGGGGGCACAGGACGCCCTGGAGAGGCGTCCTGCCAAAGGAGCGGCTTGGCGGGGGACCATGGCATCGGCGGCGGCTGGTGGGGGCTTCTCCGCTTCGCTCCAGGCATCGAGGAGCAGTCTCGGAGGGCGCGCGCACGTCTTCGCAACAGGCTGACCGGACGATGTAAAAATAGAAGGAAGCAGCGGCGGAGTGGTGAGGCGCTTCCCCTCTTCATTCCCTTTTTCTTGATTTGATGGACCTCTCAGCAATTTAAAACGTTAAACTTTCGGATTTCCCTGGAGGCGCGGCTGGAGGGAGGGGGCTCTCCCCCCTTGGACAAGCGGCTTGGAAAAATTCTGCTCTCACCCCCAGGGGAAGGAGGAGGGGGGAGAGCCAACTAATGATGCCTCACCCCTGTAAAAGTGATTTTTCATTGGATTTAGCTCCATAACCTATTGATGACCTGAGAACTTTGTGAACTTTTAAAACTTTACTATGCCTCTGAGCCCAAAGCTGGCAGGGCAAGATGGCACACTTCCGTTGTCTTCATGAACTGTGAAACCTGACTCCACCTTTAAAATTCAGGCTTCCGGTCTTTGTCTCCGTGTCACCCAGAAGAATCTCTTGTGTATTGTTATTTTCTTGAACTCTCTGGGGGGAAAATTCCTCTCTATTGCCAGACTGATTAAAGAAACTCTCTTCTGCTTGGATCTTCTGCCTCCTGGACTCATCTGTCTGCTCTACTTCTCCAGCTGTCCATTCTCCATACTGACTGATCTCTCTAACTTATAAACTATGTCTCCAAAAAGACCACCCCCTGGAAAACCTGGCTTTGCTACTTCTGCCCCGACATCTGCAACATCCAGTCCTGCCACACAATCAAAGATCACAAAACTGATGCAACCTAAGAGTACAGAGATGGATTTGCAACAAATGCTTCAGCAACTTATACAGGGCCAGGAAGAAATTAAGAAACAATTAAAGGAAATGAAGGAAGAAATTAAAGAGAACCAAGTCCAAATCTACAAGAACTCACAGAGACTGGACCTTGTGGAGGGTGGGGTGGCGGAGGTGAGAGGGGGGGTAGAAGCAGTGCAGAAGGGAAACAAAGAACTTGATATCCAGCAAATGAAAACAGAATTTGAGAGAATGTCCTTTTATCTTAGATTTCAAAATGTCATAGAAGCAGATGGGGAAAATATAAGGGACATTATGACTAACATTTTAGCTGAATATATACATAAAGAAAAACAACAGATGGAATGGGAGATAGATCTGGTTTACAGAGTGAATTCAGCTTATGCCAGAACACACAATGTACCCAGGGAGGTCCATATTAAATTCCTTAGAAAAAGCACAAGAGACGAAATTCTGGGTGTACAAAGGGGGCAGGCACTGACATACCACGACAGGGAAATAACCATCCTGAAGCAGATCCCCAAGAAAATTAGGGAAAAAAGGAAAAATTATTCGCAATTGGCGAATAAATTATACCAGAAGGGGGTGTGGTTTAGATGGTTGATGCCTGAAGGAATGCTGATATTCTGGGAGAAGACAAGAATTAGAATCAATACACCCATAGAGGCAAAGGCCTTTATGGAAAAAAACAAAACAAACCTAGAAAAAACAGAAGACTCTACAATAGTTATGCAGGACACGGGAGGGGCCGGAGCTCTGTCAGCGGGGGGAGAAGGGGCAATACCAAGAAAGCTCAGATCACAAAAATGAATAAGAAAATCACATTGTTATAAACAAACCGAAAGTAGTAATGAAATTATATGTAGACCATATATTACAATATATAAACTGACTGAAAATATTTTTAGAACTAATATGCTGATTTTATATGATTATGTATTAATGTTTTATACTCAGATGTATTCCATGAGTTTGGAGGGAGGGGGCGCCTGCCACACTTTGCAACTGCCAAAATTTGTATACCCTTCCATTTACCTTTTCCCCTATAAATGTTTAAAAAACCAATAAAATTCTTTGGAAAAAAAAATTCCAAGGAAATACAACCCAAGAGTAAATTGAAGAAAGCTGCACTTAAAATTTCTAGAAAACATACATGTTGCATGTCACTGCGTTAATTTGTTTGTCAACTTGAGCTTATATTCTGAGTTATACAGAAGACTGAACAGTTTCTTATCTGACAATGATTTACTGCGCATGTCTCATAATACGTCACACATTCTTTACTTTCCATCTGATCTTCCGTTCGCCTGCCGAAGGAGGTGGGCAACATAGCTTTGCCAAAATGTAAGATTTAGATAGTAAGATTTGTATTATTTTATTTTATTTTATTTCATATTAAAGTTGTTCATTAGAATATGTTCTCGGGTTTTATTTTTCTGCTTATTCAGAGATATGCTACTTGGAAGGCCGACGATTCACACCTCGTTAATTAAAAGGGGGGAAACTCCCTCCTTCACAAATGGTAGCAGAGGATGGTTATAATATACAGCTTGTTCCTTGTTAGCTATCTCCAAGAGATAAGTGACTAGGTCTAATTAGAAAGAATGATTTATAGCTATTGAGATACACTTATTGAGATATGTTTAAACTCACTTTCTAACCATGCCAAAGAAGAAAAAGAAAAAGGAACGCAGAGATGAAGCACATTCCGAAGGCTACCTCCACTCTGATACAGAAGTAGAGGATTTTTCAAGCTGGCTTCCAAGTTTCCAAACTTCAGCAACCAGACTGGATGAAAAATCTGCTATGGGAGAAAGATCTCAAAAAAATGGGGCTGCTCCAGGAGATGAAGCATACAGACCGAGGTCAGTTATACTCCCTTCTGATTATGCATGCTCCCAAACTCTTAGAGATTATGAAACGCTTGATGCTTGGCCAAAGCTCTCGCCGGCACAGCAAAATCACTCCCACACAGAAAGAGAAACTTGCAAATTCTTCCCAAGCCCTGAGCAAGATATGAAAAGCTATCGTGACCAGATAGATCTTTTCGAATATCAGCTTTTTCAAGCCAAAAAAGAATATGACAGATTAGAGGCAAGTAGGAGGGGTTTCCCCATTTTCCAAATGTCTGAGGATGCCATCTTGCCTTTTCTTCACAGCCTAAGACACACACCCTGGTGGATACTGTGTCAGGCAAATCAGAACAGAGAGATATGTACACGTCACAGTTGCCACATGATCTCCTTTGTTCTCCAATATATGCCACACAGGCAGAAATATTGCAGCTAAGAAGTGAAGCTGCACCGCCATCTCCTGGCAGAAATAATTTTCTAAATGGAACAAGGCAATACTTAATGCAGCAAAGGCAAATGCCAGTCTCTCAAGCAAGCCAAATTAATTTTGCTGCTCAAGCAACAAATGCACCTGTAACACAGAGACCACAGGTCACGTTACAGCGCCCCCTGGTTCAACAATCAGTATTTTTACCTGCACAGCAAGCTGTTCAAATGCATATCCCTCAACAGGCATTTTCTGTCACTTCTTTGACTGGTGAGTCCAAATTAAAGATGTCAGGACAGAATTATAAAGCCTGGGTCAGTGAGGTTGCACTCTTGCTTCGCAGAGAAGGTACCCATTGTATGGTGTTTAATCCTCCTGCCCAACCATGGACTCCTGCAATAAGAGACCTAGAGACTAGGGCTTGCACAACATTATTGATGTCCATGGATACTGAATTGCAGGTTACTTTCCCGCCTGATGCAACAGCCCAACAAATTTGGGCCATTTTGGAAGATTGCTACAGGCCCATTTCAATTGAATCTTCATGTTTGCTCATGTCTGAGTTCCATGGTTCGAAGTTGAAACCTGGTGAACAAATTGGTGGACATTTGACCAAACTGAAAGGAATGAGAAGTGAATTGAGAGAAAGAGGCCATGTTATTGATGATATCCAAATGATCAGCATTATCATTAACTCATTGAATTATGAATGGAAAGATGCCATTGCAAAGATTAACTATGTGCCTATTGCTCAACGCACTGTTAATAATGTATGCAGACTTTTAATTGAGGAGGAAGCTATCAAATTAGCCACACCACGTCTGCAACAACCGCCAGCGTCAAGAGGTCCAGTTAGACATCCCTTCTGAGGAAGAGGCTATGCTCCAAGGATGCCAAGATGCTACATCTGCAACCCTATGGGACATGACACCCGGGATTGTCCCCAAAGAGTTCCAGCTCCCGTCACATACCAGCCCAGAGGAACAGACTCCAGAGGCAGAGGTAGAGGCGGAAGACAAGGTCGTCGTGGTCCAAGGCGTGATCCACAAGCTCCACTCGCAACATTGGCCATAACCAACGTTCCGCAACCTGATCCAGAGTATGACAGACGTCTTTTGTGGACTTTGGACAGTGGCGCAGCTTTACACGTTACCTACAGAAAGGAACTTTTCACAGAGATGAGCAAACCGGAACCCAAATATTGAGAAATGTACTCCTTCTCCAACCACCCTTGTAAGGTCATGGGAAAAGGAACTGTTTACGTTGAAGAGCTCGATACATTAATCCCTGATGTTTATTACATACCTTCAGCAACTAGTAATTTGCTTAGTCAGTGTCACTTGTCTAGAGAGTTAAAGTTCCAGGTTCACCACCTCAAGAAAGCAAGTTACATAGTTAACAATGGAGATATTGTTGCTGAAACCATGCTGATTGGTGGTGTTTATTACTTAAAGCCAAGAGCACAGGCAAGTATGCAAACTCCAAAAAGGGACAGCACGGGCCCAGAGAGAGTTGGTTCAGAGAGAGAACTCGTTGCTACTCCAAAGGCTCCTAAAGCCAACAAACAGAGAAAAAAGAAGCAGGTTGCTCAGAGCAAGCCTGAGGTTCCCCATGAAACTGTTAATGTTGAAAATTTACTAACTGGTAAACCTTTGCATTCCAGGTGTATCCACAAGTGGCATAGAAGATTGGGGCATGCCAGTTTCCGGGTTCTTAGAAAAATGCCGGAGTTCGCAAAAGGTTGGATCTAAAGGGGTGTCAGGTGTTTTTGGATTGTGCAGTTTGCAGGAAAGCAAAATCCAAAGCAGCTGCCATTCCCAAACATGCTACATGCCTGTCAACACGCATTTTTGATTTGGTACACACTGACATAGTGGGTCCTTTCCCACCAACAATTGGTGGTAGAAAGTATTTTCTAACAATTGTAGATAATCATTCTAGATATGGATTTGTATATCCTATGAAAGAAAAATCTGAGACCTTTCAGATCTTTAAAGACTTTGCAGCATTTGTTTCTACCCAATACCAAGTTTGCATCGCCAGAATCCAGAGTGACCGTGGTGCCGAATTCATGTCTCAGCGTTTCCAGGACTGGATGCGTAAGAATGGAATTCTTCTTCAGACATCCACTCCATATACACCAGCTCATAACGGAGTCGCAGAAAGAAGACAATGGATTCTACAAACCATGATGTGTTGTCTCCTAGAAGATGCCAATATCGGTAGCATATACTGGGGTGAAGCTATCAAATATGCAAATTACATTGTCAACCGTACTTGGAGCAGTGTAATAAATCAAACTCCTTTCTACATGATGTATGGCTACAAGCCTGATCTCAAGAACCTCCACATTTTTGGTTCATACGCTATGGTGAACATTCCCTTAGCTCAAAGAAGAAAAGGAGGTTCAGTGACAAAGAGACTGAGATTTATAGGTATTGATTATGATTCAAAATGGAGCAAATTTATTGACCCTAAACCTGTAATTGTCATTTCACAATCTGCTAATTTTGAGGAAGACATTGACTGGTCCAGGATTCATTCCAATGATCCTGGAGTTTATTTTCATAGAGATGATATAACAGATGCCACGCAGCCTGATGACCATGATTCACAGGCAGATATTCCTTCTACCAGTTCTTCACAACCTGATGTTCCGTCTTCGCAAGCCACAGATGCTGATGCTAGCGATGAATGTGAAGACGAGGGTCAAGAGGGTCACAAAAGGAATCCCTCCACAACGATATTCATGGCAACTGACAAAAACACCCTTGCCTTTGATTTGCAATGTTACACTTCTACCTGATACATTCACACAAATCAAGCAGCTTCCTGATTCGGAGCAAGACAAATGGTATGATGCAATGCAGGATGAAATGGACAGTTTAAAGAAACTTAATGTATTTACACCTGCAAAACCTCCAGCAAACAAAAATGTCATTGGCACTCAATGGGTCTACAGAATCAAGAAGAAACCAAATAGTGAGTCATTGTACAAAGCCAGACTTGTAGCTCAGGATTTCGCTCAATGTTATCCTGAGGACTACACAAACACTTACTCAACAACAGTCAGAACTGAAAGTGTAAAAATTGCTTTAACCACTGCAACTATTCTTGGTTTAGACATTTTCCAGTTTGATGTGGACACGGCTTATCTACATGCTGACCTAGATGAAGAGATCTATGTGAGAGGCCCTCCAGGATTCCGACAGCAAGAAGGGGATACCTGGTTCCTGAACAAAAGTCTTTATGGTCTGAAACAGTCAGATTTAATGTGGTACTTATGTCTTACTGACAAACTAAATTCAATGGGCTTTATTAAGTCCGAAACTGATGAATGCGTGTTCACAAAAAGATCTAACAATGCATATGAGATAATTCTTGTTTATGTTGATGATATTGTTTATATTGGTCCAAATAAGAAAATGAGTGAGATTTTTGCTAAAAGTTTGCAGAGATACTTCATATTGAAATCTTTAGGTCACATTAGCACTTATTTAGGTGTTCAGATTGAAAAAATACAGAAGGGGTTTAGTCTTTCACAAGAGGAGAAAATTGACCACATTTTGCATCATTGCAACATGAAAGATGCTAGCAAGGACACCCATGCAAACAGATTTTCACAATTTAACACATAAACCGAGTCCTGAATTCGAGGACCAAACACTTTATCGTTCAGTCATTGGGTCACTGTTATACATTAGTAGTTGGACCCGACCCGACATTGCACTTAGTGTTAATCTCTTATCACGACACGTAGGTAAGGCAGCACAATTTCATTGGACATGCGTTAAGAAGTTATTGAAATACCTGAAACACACTAAACACATGAAGTTATTGCTAGAACCAACACATACTGATTATGCAGAATTATGTTGTCATGCAGATTCTGATTGGGCAAGTGATAAGAAATCACGCAAAAGTACTTCAGGTTACATGATGTTCCTGAATGGATCTCCTGTTACTGGCAAGTGAGAAAACAGTTTTGTTTCGTGTTCATCTACTGAAGCTGAATATGCTTGTGTTTCAGATGCATGTAATTCTCTAACATGGTTTGATGCTTTGATCACAGATATCTGGACAAGTCCGATTCGACCAATCACCGTGATGGAAGATAATGAATCGGTGGTTTATATTTCTGAGTCACATTTTACAGGTTCTAGGTCAAGACACATTGACATTCGTTATCAAAACACAAAGCAATTAATTAAACAAGGTTTTTAAAAATTGCAATGTGTATCTACACATGATCAAATTGCTGACATGCTCAACAAACCACTTCCAGCAGCTCAACACGAGTATCTGTGAAAGAAGATGTGCCTTATTTGATGATTTGATGATATCAGCCCAAGTGACAAAAGAAGGGGTGTCACTGCGTTAATTTGTTTGTCAACTTGAGTTTATATTCTGAGTTATACAGCAGACTGAACAGTTTCTTATCTGACAATGATTTACTGTGCATGTCTCATAATACATCACACATTCTTTACTTTCCTTCTGATCGTCCGTTCACCTGCCGAAGAAGGTAATCTCATATTTTGGATTTGACAGTCCAGATGCCTCTGTAACTTCTCCAGTTTATTTTATCCATTAAGAGCAATAGATTCCCACTAATTATATAAAGCCAAGCTGATACAGAAACTCCTTACAATTAATTCTACGTCACCCTATTCCTTTCTGTAAGTGAAGCTTTGAGACCACTTAATGTAGAGAGGGAGAAATTATCCCAACAATTTCCCAACTATTTCTTAGTCGAATTTCTTATAGTAAACTAAATGGATTGCCATTCTTACAACCACTATCCAATATGAATGAAGGCAAATATATATATGTCCCAGGATAATGTTGCGGGAACCAATCTGGGCCAGTCACCAGGACCAGAAGTTTTGTCTGTTGAGCTGTGGGACTCATGCTGGAGCCCATCCTCAGGGAACCGCTGCATGCTATGGGCTGTTCTCTGTGTGGTATTTATATGGTGGCTGTTGTGTGCTGTTGTTTTCAATCACAGCCTCAGGAGTCCCGCATAATGTCTTACTGAAGCCTGGCATCATCTATATAAATTGGGATTACAATTCTGAGAAGCCTCATCCAGCCTGGAAAGCACAACTTGAAGAAAGCTGGTCTAATTCCATTTTCATTTACGATAAGTATATAGTATTTTACTTGCGCTTCAGCTACAGCTATTGTCACTTACTTGCAAATTCTGTGACTTACAAACCAGCAGTACAAGAATAATTCCTCCTTTATCGTCATCATCATCATTATTAATAGGTGAAAATGAAGCAGTGAGCTTGTGACTATCTGATCTTAACTCCTCCATAAAGCTCTCTACTCTGTAACTTGGGTGCCCTCTTCTGCTTTGAAATGAATGTTACCCAATCTTAAACAGCCGCAACTTTGAAGACTGACAGGAAAGATCCCCTCTCTGAATCATTTCTCTGTCCAACTCCTATTTTCTGCTTTGGGATTATTAATCCATCTTTTGTTCTTCTCATTTCCTCATCATTTTGATGTTCATCTCCAACTCCATGATACTCCAATAAATTTTCTCTATCTAAATTTCATTTACTTATCTCTTTGCTTTATGCTTTTTCTCCAGCAGTTTGAAAAATTGCATTTCTTGCTTTTTCTCTTTTCTGTTTTCAATTCTGACAGATTTTTTTTCCGGTTCAGAAGTACTGCAATTCCCAGAATTCCCAGACAGTTCTCAATGTAATTGTCCCCAATTTAATATTGTTTACTTTTCTCTAATGATATATTTTTGTGTGCATTTCTTTGATTTGCAGACTTCATTATGAAATCTGGAAAATGTGGTTTTTTCTCACTATAGCATGTTTTGTTGCAGTCATACACTTGGAAATGAACATTTTATAACTTTACATCAATATGTGGATTGAACAGATTTCTCTCCCTTTCTGTTTTTTTGTAGAACTGCAGTCAGGAAGATTGTTGCCAAGTATGAAGATAATTTGCAGGAAAAGTTTGTCATGGAATTTGAAATAAAAGAATATGGTTTTATAACTATGCCCAGGCTAAATATATAAGAAACCCTAAAGTTCACTTAAGAGGGATGTCTTTAATGACAGTCCTTCATATAGCGTGGGTTTCAAAAAAAATGTACTACCTATTATGTGGGCGTGGCCTATTTTGTGGTCGTGGCTTGGCAGTCATGTGACTGTGTGGGCGTGACTAGGTGGGTGTGGCCTTGTGATTGCGTGGGCATGGCCAACTCGATGTCACTCACATGGAGGGGCACCTCGCCTGGCTTCTCCTTGCCCCTCCCTTCCCAGCCAGTCCTCATCTCGTCTTGCATGTTATGGTGGGAGAGGAAGCATTTTCAAAGTCATCTTCCCCTTGGTAATAGCCAATAAGATGAGATTTTGCTGTCAGAAGACCACCTGATGTACATTTCCAAATATTGTTTATCACCATTCTCTTGGTCAGACTGAGTGGAGAGATTTATAAAGAATAACAGAGTTGGAAGGGACCTTGGAGGTTTTCTAGTCCAACCCCTGCTGAAGCATGAGATGAGACCCTATACTATTCTGGACAAATTTCTTCTTAAAAACCTCCAGTGATGGCATACCCACAATTTCTGAAGGCATCCCATTTCTCTAATTGTTCTGTCAAGCAATTTCTCATTTCTAGGTTGGATCTGTTTGATAAGTTTCCAACTCACAGATCCATCTCACAGTTACTTCCAGTTGAGCCAGGCACCACTTATTCTATACATTTTTTCTTGCCTGTGTAAAATCTTACTTTACTCTCAATTAAATTACATTTTGGGTGAGAAATGACTCTATAGTGGTATTCAGTTTACTACAATGATTTTTGCAAACTGCATTAAAGCTTGAAGAATATACATCTGCTTATACTGATAAAGATTATTCTTTTTGAACATTAAAGCATACAGTCAATCAAATATTTCCAATCCTACAATTGAAAACACATTAGAAAGGCATTTTCAAAGCAGTTAGTGAATGTTTTACCATTCTTTCTCTTCTCCTTTAATTAAATCTTCCTGCTTTATTTTTTTTCCTTGGGCCTTATTGCAATATTTCAAAATTCTCACAGATCCTTCACAAAGAACCTGTTCGAATTTAACTGAATACAAAACAATCTTTCTGATCTGGAATTCTGGTAGCTGGAATCGTCTTCGCTGTCAGAGGTTTCTTGGTCTGCGGCCTCGTGGTGAACAAGCGCCTGTTTCTGTGTGGTTTGTGGCACGTTGTGCTGGCACTGCAATGCTTCTGTGGACTTGTCGGCCGACTCGGACGCCCTGGCTTCGTCGAGTGCGATCTGCAGAGACATGTTTGATTTTGCTAGCAGACGTCTCTGCAGGTTGATGTCTCACACTCCGCAGATCAAGAGGTCTAGGATTTGGTCGTCCAGGTCACGGAAGTCACAGTATGTTGCTGCCTTTCGCAGGGCCGAACATACTGGTTAATGGACTCTCCTTCCTTCTGGTTCCGCACGTTGAATTCGTGGCAGCGAACGTGCCTCGAAGGCTTGGGCGCGTAATGTGTTTTTAAAGTCTGTTGCAATGCTGCCCATGAAAGCGCTTGGATCGGAGTTGGCTCCGATAGGTCTTTCGCCGTTTTGAAGACTTCTCGGCCGCAGTAGCCCAGGAAGAGGTTTTTCTTGTGGGAGTCTGGAACCCCCATGAGGTTGTTTGCCTCGAGGAAGCATTCAAACCTCAGCATGTAGGATTCCCAGTGTTCAGCCACTGGGTCTTACGGAGTTGGCGGGGCGTGCATAGCCATTTTCATTTGTGGCGATTCGAGTTTGCCGCTCAAAATGGTTGCTCGATTCCGCACCGATGCTCCGGGCTGGATTCACTTGCTGGATTGACTCGTTGTTCGTTTTTTGCCTTATCTGCCTCTCGATCCCACCTTCGTCGCCAATGTTAGATAGGGCAATGAGAAGGCAGACTCAGGTCTAACGCAACAACAGCTCTTTATTACAACAGTCAAGTATGTACAATCCAGCAGCAGTTAGGTCTGACAGCTCTCCTTTTATAGGAAGCTGTCAGACCTCTCAACCAATCAGATTAAACCTCTGTTCCCGCCTGAACAGAGGACCGGAGTGGAAACCACAGTAGCTTGTGTTAATATCTAACACCGCCATATATCTGAAACCTTATTTTCCCCCTTGAATAGGTGGATGATGAGAACATTGGATCAGAATGCTCCTCTGCTTCATATGAACATATAGGTTCCATGGGAGAAACAAGATTTACAGAAAGACGGCAGCTCCGTTCCCATTTTAAGCCCAAGCCCGAAGATGGCAGGTGAAATCCAGCAATCCAGCCTGCCAAGGTCAAGATAGCACTCTGGGCAGCAATCCAGCTACAGCGACACCCCTTGGCAGCAATCCAGCTACCAAGCTCCAGATAATCACTTTAGCAGCCAAGGTCCAGGGAACAGATTGACAGTAATCCAGGTAAAACCTTTAGGAGCAATCCAGCCTGCCAAAGTACGACACAGATCTGAGCTTCTCCAACTCCAATGATCAGTTGATTCCTGCAAAGGGTGTGTCCACAAGCAGTCCCTTTATAGTCTGGAGAGGAGTCTAATGATCAGCAGCTGAGAGCCATTATCTCCTGTAATTGCTCAATTGCTCCTTACGCCGGGTAGCACGTCGGTAACGAGCATCTAATAGCTCACTGCTGATGTCTGACTCACTGTCCTGTGACTCCTCCCCACTGCTCCAAGGCATGACATCAGGAGCCCCCTTCCTTTGGCTTTCACCATTGCTCCATGCCTCAGGCGCCCCCTGGTGGCCAACCAGCCTCTCTGCGCCCTGCTCAGCGTCGGAACTCTTTCCAGGGTCCCCCACCTCCTCTTGAGCCGACTCGGAGGACACCTCGCTGTCGGAGTCTGGTGGCAACTCCAACGGCTCCTGCTGGGCCACAACATATATATATATATATATATATATATATATATATATATATATATATATATATATATATATATATATATATATATATAATTATTTTTAATTTTCAAAACAGACACAACACAAAGAATCCTCCTTCTTTACATACTGTAGAAAGTGTATCAGTTGGTTATAAAGAACTTTCATGCATCTCTTCCATAGTCATCAACCATAATTCATATTAACTCAACTGTTTTAACTCAGATATATTTATACATATTACCATCATCATACCTCCATTTTCATTTGACTATAATTGTTTAAACGTCCTTCATCATAAAATATACCAAGATTTAAAACATAACCACATATTGGCATTTCATTTGCTATTTCTAAAATCCTCCAATAACACTGAATCCTTTTGGCCTATTCTGGCTAATCATCCATAATATTTAGTAACAAAAATTTCTAATCCTCCTTTCCAAATCCCTGCTTTCAATTTACATCTACTTTCCTTATGTTGTACCCATGCATATATATACATTGTTATCATTATCCCTCCTTTATTTAACTGTGTCCTTTATTATAACATTTCCCCCCTAATAAACAAAACCTAACTAAATTTAACTTAATTCTTTTTTATTAACCTTTATATATAACCAAAAAAAATTCTAATCTTCCTTTCATAGATACCATTCCATATTAATATCCAATTATTACTTATCATAGCAATATACATGTATACATTATTATTATTATTATTATCAATTATTTATTTAACTATATCTATTGTCACTAAATTTCACTAAGTTTAACTAGTTTTAGATTATACCCTTTCATCTATCAACCTGTATTTTTCCAGTAGCAAAACAATCACATGTCTTCTGCCATTTGTGATATCAGTCCTCTAATCATCTCCTTAATCAAATTTGTATGGACTTCTCTTTGCAATTCATTGCTTATTAAGTCTCATGTAATTTCGATGCTCTTCTTCTGTTTCCTTAATCAGCCTATCTTTAATTGTCAGTGGTGTTTTCAACGATGTTGCTAACATAATTTCTCTCTTTAAATCCATAAATTCTTTTATTTTTTTCTTCTTCTGTATCTTGCCATCTAGGGCAGAATTCCCCTCCATTTAATTCTTCTTTCTGTATTCCACTCTTTCCATTTCCAGATACAAACTAATCACCATAGATATCAACGGATTTAATTTCTTTGTAGTCATTTTTCTCTTCGGTTTTTGGGACTCTAACCTCCACTTTTTCCACTTGATAAACATCTCCAACTTCTTCATCATATTTTACTGTTAGATGCTCTAGATTTTCCAACTTCTTCTCCGTCCTCTCAAATGTGTTTGATAATTTCTGAATTTCTAACAATATCTTTTGCAAACTTAAAGTTTCTTTCTGCTGTTGAGATTGTGCCATTATCTCAAGATGACAAACACTGCTGCTCTGGTTTGGAAGGGTTTTACAAGATTAAGCATAAATTCACAATAAGGTCTTATTTTCACTTTTATCTGGTTAAAGATATACTTCAAAGGAACATCTGTATGCTTTTCTTCTTATCACTCTCTATAAACAAAACAGTAAAACCTTGAAGTACCTTGTGTATTGAAAACAAAATACTTTTACTTTCCTCACTGATTATTCTGGCTTGGTTTCAAGGTTCAAGGTTTTACACGCAGTAATGAAGAAGGAGAATTTTAGTCCATAGGTTGCAAAAAATAATAATGAAAAAAGAAGAAGAAGAAAACTTAATCCCTTTGGTTTAAAAGGCTTGCATAAATTCCATTCATGAAAATAACATTTAAAAAGTAAGATAATCCCCTGTCCAAAACCATTCAAAGCTTAATTCCGCCGTTTATTTCTTCTGTTCTCAAATTTAAATTAACTTTAAGTTTTTTATAGGCAGTTTCTTTTAAAACAGTAAAAATTCCTCACCAGCTGGAAACACTTTCTCTTTCCGTATTCTTCCATTTTGGAGCTGCCCCGACTTCATCAGCCTTATGGCTGGACTTTTTGTCGCCAGCTTGAAAAACTTCTCTTGGATTGAGCAGGGACTTTGCGATGTCCCTGAGATCAGCAAGACGTATTCTTCCTGTTCACTGTCTCTCCGGGACGGTTTAGGTCCGATTGGACCACTCAGTGGCAAAAGTATCAGCTGCGGTCTTGGAGTATCGAGACCGCATGTCCGTATCATCGCGACATTGGCTCCTCCTCCAGGCATCTAATTGTTAAAGTTACTCAGATTTATTCAAAGCTGGACTCTCTGGGCTGGTTAAGTGGTCTTCCAGGTCTTGTTTGGCTACCTATAACCTCTGATTAAATATATGGTATCTTCAGAACGGTTAACCTGTTCGTCCCATGTGGCTTATGAAGCCCAGGAGGGAGATATGTGATGGAGTCTCTTTGGGAAAGGTAGTGGTCCTACCAGACTTGAAGGAAAAAGGTAATGTGCCCTCTTCTTACATCTATTTCTGGATATAACCATCCTGGACAATTTTCACCCAGATGGCAACTGTGAACATTAGACCTTTGCACAGGTTGAACATATTTGTTCATGTCTTGGATGACTAAGTGCAATAAATTATTGCCATATGCTATACATGAGTCTATCCTTGAAGACCACCCAAAACACTGAGCAAGATGGGCAAGATTCACTCTGTCATATAATTTCCCTGCTGTAGGATCATGGTCTTCTTGAAAGATGCACTACTTGAAGAAAGTGTCTTCTAAAAACTGGCAGTAGATTTGGGAGTTGCTTTTGAATCCACCTTCAACTGAAAAGGTCCAACTAGCTCATCTTTAATGATACTAGCCCATACCATTACCCCACCTTCACCTTGCTGGCATCTGAGTCGAAATGGAGCTCTGTGTCCATTACTGATCCAGCCATGGACCCATTTATCTGGACCGTCAAGAATCACTCTCATCTCATCAGTCCATAAAACCTTTGAACAATCTGTCTTTAGATACTTCTTGGACCAGTCCTGCTGTTTCAACTTATGTGTCTTGTTCAATGGTGGTCAGATTTCAGATTTCCTTACCTTAGCCATGTCTCTGAGCACTGAGCACCTTGTAATTCTGCGCACTCCAGGTAGGTTGCAATTCTGGAATATGACAGCACCGGAGGATAATGGATTCCTGGTAGTTTCATGTTTAATTCTTTTCTCTGCATTGAATTGGTCCACCCCAAGTAAGACAACAAAGAGTAATGTGGCACTTATTGCCTTCCATGACCTTCCCGCCCCCCAGCAAGGTTTGTGAACAAAAGAAAATGGCATTTCCTTTCTGCTAATTGAGAAACATAGGGACACCATACACTCAATATCTTGGCTAACATTTTGGAGAAGCCTTAGCCTTTAGAGGCATGTTTCCAGAATCCCTCAAAAAACTGACACCAAAATATATGCTTAAATTATATTTAGAGTTTATTAATGTGCAACAACAAGGAAACCTAATAGATGAATGATAAGACTTAAAGGAAAGGACTGGATTTCAGTGAGGAAGTATAAGAAAAAAGGCAATCGTTAAGTAATCCATAAATGAAATTAAGACTTAGAGAAAAGCTAGCTGTGAAAGAAACCTGGGTAATCTGCCTTGAGAGTGTGCTGTTGGAAGAAATATCCATCTGGGTTCACTTCCAAGTGGGGAAAAAGATGAGGGATTCATGGAAGTTGCTTGGAAAGAAGGTTTATTGGTGATGGACAGGACCACATGGTTTGAGGTCTGGGGGCGGGAGGAGGAGATGCTGAGAGTGCCCTGGTTTTATATCCTCTTTGGGCTTTTGAATTTGAGCTTGTATTCTGATTGATTGTTAGACTCCCATGGGGCCATGCAGGGGCAACTCTGGGGCAACTCCCAGGCTTGGCTGAGTCTTGCTGGATGATGTAATCTTCCCAGGTGCCATGTGGTGAGATGGGTAGAGGGCTAATCCTATCATGTCCTGAGGGCCTTGTCTTAATCCCATCACCCTGGAGCTGAAGAGGGGGCAGGGAGCTGCAAGAAGTTGCTTTGTTTTTAAAAACATGTTTCTCCTTTTCCCATCCAGGGAAATATAATATTCTGCCTTTTTAACATTTCCTAGAATATTTCATTTTTCTAGGAGAGGGTTGGGTACTAACTTTCTACAATGTGAAGTAAAATAAGTCTCAACCTTAGAAACTTTAAGATGTATGGCCTCTCAGAATTCGCCAGCTAGCTTCCTGGGTGAGAAATTCTGGAAGTTGAAGTCCATTCATCTTAAAGTTGTTAAGGTTGAAAAACACTATCGTAATGGAATTTTGCTTACTCACTGCATTAGACGTCAAGTTTACAAGTTTAATTTAGATTCTAGAAGACTTTGCCCTCACACTGGGACAAACTTAAATTCCTTCCTTAACTTCCATACAGCCAGCTGTTACCTTCTGTCTCACACTAGGAAGATCTTTGAGAGAATATTGGTCAACGTATTCGCAGCATCACCCAACCCACTATCAACCAATGAGGCTTCATCAAAGGCTGTGGAACAAATGATGCCATCTTTGCAGCCCATCAGCTCATAGAAAAACACTGTGAGAAGAGACAACCACTACACATGACATTCCTAGACCTGGAGAAGGCCTTTGATCAACTGATTTGGTATGCTCTCCAGGATCACGGAGTACTTGAACCACTCATTGACTGGGTCAAAATGTTATATAAGAACAGTCACGTGCGATGCCCAGCATATCTCTCCAACAGATTCCTAGTGTTTGTGCACCACAGCTCTGCACTGTCACCACTTCTATGGATCCCATCATGCATGACCTGCAGCAGAATGTACCCTGGACTATGCTCTATGCTGATGATGTCATGCTTGCTCCCACCATAAGAGGTGAACTACATTAACAAGTCCAAACATGAAATTATTGCCTTAATCATTTCAGAATTCATCTCACATCAAGAAAACTGAGTACTTAAGAGACTGTCACCACCCCTGGAATGCTTCAAATCAATAGAGAAAACTAAAGAAGATGGACATTTTTCAGTATCTGGGATCCCATCTCCAAGGTAATGGCAATAACCATGGTGAGGTGCAAGCAAGGGTGAATGCAGCCTAGATGTATTGGCAAGAACATACTGATGTGTTATGTGACAGACGAATGCCAACCCATCTTAAATCTAAGATTTACAAGACACCCATCTGCCCTGTTGTACTGAATGTCACTGATTGCTGGGCAGCAACAACAGGGACCAAAAGCTCTCTCCATGCCATGGAAATGCCAATGCTCCATTGGATGTCAGGCATCTCCCTTCTTCACCACATCACAAATGACACCATTTGACAGCATTTTGGTGTGGCACCAATTACAGAGAAGATGAGAGAAGGCCACCTCCGCTGGTATGGACATGTCAAGAGAGCCGCACCTTCCACCATTGCCAAGACAGCCTACCAACTAGAAGTCGATAGCCAGCAACCTCGCGGGTGTCCAAAACAGTGATGGCAAGACACCATCACTAAGACATGTATGTTGCAGGCCTATGCCATGGAGATGCAGCTGACCATGCAAGGTGGTTTTCAATGATCCAAAAAGCGGACTCTGCGTCTGCAAGAATATGCTAGGAAGAAGAAGAAGCCAATTGTTGCTGATGAGGAGAGCTTCAGAATAAATGACAGCCAGAAGAGCACAGGTGGGTGGGATATAGGTGGTGAGGAGTTGAAGTGAAGGCAAGCAGAAGCAAGGCAACCAAACACAGGTAAGAGCCTATTTACGGACCTACCTTGTGGCTCTAAGAGCGGCCAAACGTAGACACTGTGCCACTCTTATTGCGTCCGTGGATAACCGCCCTGCCGCTCTGTTTCGGGTGACCCGCTCTCTCTTATTTCAGAGGTCGCGGGAAGCCCCTTTGCAGGGTAGAGCAGAGGAGTTTGGGGAATATCTGCAGGACAAAATCGTTCAGATCCGGAGTGGATGGGCCTCCTTCAGTGGACCAGGAGAGACGTTGGAAGCAAGTCTTGAGACACCATGCTGGGAGGAGTTTGACTCTGTTGCCCCCGAGGACTTGGACAGGTTACGTGGGCGACTGTGAGCCACCTCATGTTTACTGGACCCGTGTCCCTCCTGGCTTGTACTGGCATCCTGGGAGGTTACACGAGGCTGGCTCCTGGGTCTGGTGAACGCTTCACTGGAGGAGGGGTCCTTGCCGACCGCCTTGAAAGAGGCAGTGGTGAGGCCCCTGCTCAAGAGGCCTTCCCTGGATCCGGAGGAACTAGCTAATTACCGTCCTGTCTCCAACCTTCCCTTTTTAGCGAAGATTGTAGAGAGTGTGGTGGCGCAACAGTTCCCACGTTACCTGGAGGAAGCAGTCTATCTTGACCCGCGCCAGTCCTGCTTTCGACCCGGTCACAGCACGGAGACGGCCTTGGTCGCGTTGGTAGATGATCTATGGAGGGCCAGAGATAGGGGTTGTTCCTCTATCCTGGTCCTATTAGATCTATCAGCGGCTTTCGATACCATCGACCATGGTATCTTATTGCGCCAGCTGGAAGAGATGGGCATGGGGGGCACCGTTTTGACCTCCCTCCCGATATTAGAATTACCATTGACCTCCGCTCCTTCCGACAGAAGCTCAAGACTCACCTGTTCCGACTAGCTGGCTTAGCTGATTGACAGTTCCATCTTCCACCTCCTGGCAAACATTTTATTGGGGAATTTTTTAAGGGTATTTTAATATTTGTATTTTAACTAAGAATTGTACAGTATATTTTTTACCTCCTCCGTCTACGTCCACGTCTATGTCTATGTCTATGTTCATGTCTATGTATTTGTATATGGTTTTTTAAAAACATGACTGTACACCGCCCCGAGTCCTGCCTAGGAAAGGGTGCAGTCTAGAAATAAAAGTTATTATTATTATTATTATTATTATTATTATTATTATAAGGCAAGAGAAGTGTGAAGTCCTTACCTATTGATGGGACAGACCATGCCAATACCAGAACGACTATCAGAATACTGTCACTGAGCTATGAGGTCATGTGATGTTTATCTTAACAACCATTTCTCTTAGTGTTAGATAGGGTGAATGGATGAGACAGACTCAGGCTTCAGCAACAAACAGCTCTTTATTAAGTGACAACTATGTACAAACCAGCAAAGACTCTGTCTGGCAGCAGACTTTTTATAGGGCGCTGTCAGACCATTCGATCAATCAGATTTGAATACTGTTCCTGTCGGAACAGAGGACCTTGATGGAAACTACCATACTGTTTGTCAATATGTAACACCTAGGGATGGGAATTCTGGCCCCAGTGAGGGTTGTTGAATATAGTTTCAAGGTCAGTTGTGTGTGCATTCTGATCTAACTGAATTCTCTAGAAGCATGCCATGATAAAGGTGCCCATTGCAGTTATGTATTCAGGTAAAGGTCATTTGTAGGGCCTTAGCTGTGTACATATTTATTCTTTTCTGTTAGGAATAGATATATTAATTCTAGAGTTTAATTGGTTTACTTTTTAAAGTAGATGCAAGAGGTTGCTATGGTAGGGTTTATATTGGATTTTTTTGCATGTCAGAAGTTGTTCATCGGCAGGTTATCACAAACAGCATATTACTCATACTGGACACAAGGCTTTCTCCTGTTTGCAGAAGAATTATGTGGTGGAAAGGTGGCATGTTTTTGGTAACCAACAACATTGCTGTTAGGAAAGCTCTCCGTTGGGAGAGCGAGTGCGTTCACAGAAGCGTTGTGAGAGTTGTGTTGGAGAATACACAAACCAGCATACAGAGACACTGCAGTTTAAATTGCTTTTTACTTTTATGGAAATAGATGTATCAGAGTCCATCAAACAGTCCAAGTCATACACGGATAAGACAGTCATCAACGTCTTTCAGTTAAGGGATAATCCAAATAACACAGTCCATAATTGTTAAGTAATTAAGCTCCCCGTTAGGAGAGTGAGTAGTGCAGAGAGGCGTAATGAGAGTGGTATGGAATAACACACACAAACCAGCATACAGAGACACTGAATAGTATAAAAATATAGTAGTTTACTATGTAGAAATATAGAGGTATTCAGAGTCCGGTTAACAGTCCAAGTCATACACGGTTCAGTAATTCAGTTATCAAAATAGTCAGTCTAACAAACAAAGTATAGCTAAACAGTAGCAAGACTCAGTAACTCACGAGCAGTATCAAACAGTATCCACAATCAGCATCTAACAAAACAGAGATCTAACAGCCATTCTGGCTCTCTCTTATAGCTGCTTGAGGTAACAAACCAATTACATCTCTTAAGCATTTAAAGTAACAGTAAAGTAATCATAGCTTATATACATTGCCAAGCCAAGCCTAGGGTTACATCCCTAACAATAATCATACAAACAGTCCGGTACACAAAGTTTGCTAGCAGTAGCAAAACTTACAATAGCTCACGCTGATCACTATATGGCACTTCTAACAGCCAGCTTCCAAAACCCTCAGAGCAGTTCAGAATCTAACAGTGATTCTGGCTCCATCTTATGGCCAATTGAGGAAACAGCAGCCAATTACATTTACAGCATGATTTAAAGAAACAGGTACAGCATTGTTATATGATGTATATATTGCCAACCCAACCGTTAGATTATATTCCTAACATTCTCCCATTTGGGTAGGACAATATATAAATCTAACAATCTTAAGCCATATTCCTCGCAACAACGTTTATGCTTTATATTACCTTGGGCCTTAGTAAAATGATCTGCAATGTTATATTCAGACATGCAGTACTTCAATGACACTAATTTACCATTTACACTTTACCTTACATTTAAATATCTTAGATCAGTATGTTTTGACCTAGTTTTTACAGCAAGACTAGATGCCATCTGAATTGCTGCTTGATTGTCTTCATAAACAACAATAGGCTCTTGTATGTCAATCCCCATATCAAGTAGGAGTTGTTTATAACAAACCAAATCCGTACATAATAATGACAAACATGAGAATTCAGCCTCCATAGTTGATAGACTTAAATGTTTTTGTCTAATAGACCGCCATCCAATTAGAGCTTTTCCCAGGAATACAACAAACCCTGATGTTAATTTCCGCATAGACACATCTGTAGCAAAACTTGCATCAGTATATGCAGTTAAGCTCAGATCATCTTTAGGTTCTAAATACAATGCATAATGTACCGTGTACTTAAGATATCTTAATATCCTCTTAGCAGCTTGCCAGTGCCTTTCAGTAGGTTCAGTATTAAACCTGGCTAATTGATTTACACTATATGCTATGTCGGGCCTTGACCAATTACTCAGATACGATAAGCTACCAATTAATGATTGATAAATACCTTTATCAAATACAAGGCCTTTTACATCATTGTGGCGAAATTCTAGACTCATTGGAATTTTTGCAGGTTTACACAGTTCCATCCTAAACATTCTGAGTAGCTGGTTAATCTTCTCGGTTTGTGAGATTTTGTATCCTCCCCTAGTTTTATCTATTCGTAAACCAAGATATTGCCTAATCTCACCGAGATGTTTTATACTGAACTTCATCCTTAACAGTGTTATAATCTCATAGCTTCTTGCTCAGTTTCAGTGATTAACGCTATGTCATCAGTAAACAATAGCAACAATGAAATTACACTATTACTTTCTTTCTTAAACAAACATGGCTCAGCCATGCCAGCTTTAAAACCTATCTTAGTTAACTCTTTAACTATACATTGATTCCATTCATATCCTGATTGCTTCAAGCCATGCAGACTCTTTTTCACCCTCCAGCAATCAGTTTTACTATCAGTTTTGAATCCTGCAGGCTTCTGTAAATATATAGTATGTTGCAACGGTGCATGCAGATATGCTGTCTCTACATCTAAATGATTAACTATATATTCATTCTTAGCTGCCCACACTAATGCTGCACGTAACGTTGTAGCCTTTAAACTAGGTGCAAAGTCCTCATCATAGTCATTGGCTGACTGATCAAACCCTTATGCAACTAACCTGGCAGTCCCATCTACACTATTTTTAATTTTGAAAATCCATTTACAACCAATGGCATGTTTACCTGGTGGTAACTTTACATTTTCATATACGTCTAACTTTTGCAATGAGTTTAATTCCTTTACTATTGCATCTTTCCAATCCACTCACCCCCTCCCACCCCTGTCTTTGCTGAATCCCAGTTTGACCCTCCCTGCCCAGAAAAAGCTCCCCTGCAATCCATCAAACCAAAGCATAGAAGCCTCCTCACCAGCTCACAGCCCAGTATAAGGGCAACCCCTACAAGAGAATTGCAACTTCACTTAACAACTGTGGCAAGAAAGGTTGTAAAATGGGGCAAAATTAACTTAACAACTGCCTCACTTATTTTGGCTCAATTGGGGACATACGTTGAGGACCATCTGTATACAGTATGCATACCAGATCTATAATTTAACAGGCTAATTTTAATAACTAACCATTTTCAAAGTTGTACATACATATCATGTAAACAAAGGTTTTTTGTTTTGTTTGTCTGTCAGACTGTCTAGATTAGGGATCTTTTGGACCTCAGGGACCACTAAATTCATAATTTCAATCCCACAGAGCATTAATACAATCTGCCTAATGACTGGCTAGGTGAGTGTGGCTTGGTGGTCACATGACTGGGTGGGTGTGGCCAACTTGATGTCACTAACGTCAAGGGGAGCCACGCAGGCCTCTACTCACCCGCCCGCCTTAGGGCCCCAATAGGAAACAGTTGTTGGAGCTAAGCAGCCACCACAAGAAAGAGTTGGCAAAATAGCTGGCTCAGTTCAAATTGGATCTGACTGAGAAGCAGGCTCAGCAGAAACACCTCACTGAGGACTACGAGCATAGGCTTTCCAAGCAGAGGGAAGACATGCGGGAGTGCAAGGCCAGGTACTGGTGCCTGGAGGCTCAGCTGGCTGAGATGGTCAGCCAGTTCCAAGCCATGATGCAGTCCCACTGGAATAAGGCCCTCCAGCTCTTTGCCACCAGCGGCACCAGGCTTCGCCCAAAGCCTTGCACCAGGAGGCTGAAGCAGACCCCAAGTTGGAATTTCTGCCCTCCTCTGACCCGCACAAAAAGACCCCAAAGGGGGAGACTCTCTGCAGCAGCACAAGCATTCATGCACATATCCAGCCCAGGGGCCCTAGTTTGAAGACCCCTGATTTAGTGCAATATAAAAAATGTAAATAATTTTTCTGCCAACTACCAAAATTTTCTCATGGATCACCAGTGATCCACGGACCACCAGTTGGTGATTATGTGATTTGGGACTCTCTTTAGAATAAGAATGAACAAGTTCACTGTTTCTCAGATACCCGGGTGTGAGTCACTTGGTGTGAAATGGGGCCCAGGGAGGCAGTGGGGTCTGCTGATTGTATACTTGGCTCCACGCTATACGTCAGCAGCCCTGCCCGAGCTCCTCGAGCTGATCTCGGAGACGGCGGTGGAGATCCCCAAACTTTTGGTTATGGGGGATTTCAACCTGCCGTCGACGGGAGCAGCATCCGAGGTGGCTCGGGAGTTCATGGCTTCCATGACAGCCATGGGCCTGACCCAACTAATTCAGGGCCCCACACATGAAGGTGGCCACACACTGGACCTTGTTTTTGTATCTGAGCAGTGGACGAGTGATCTGGGAATAGGGGACTTAGACATTACTCCCCTGTCATGGTCAGATCACTCCTGTCTCCGGCTAGACTTCCCTGGCGCTACCCCCCACCGCGAGGAGGCGGAACCAGTTTGTCCAAGCTGGTACCGCCCCAAGCATCTGATGGAACCTGATAGGTTCCAGTCGGAGCTTGGGACGCTACCTGTAGCCCTGACCCGCGCTCGGTCGGAGGACCTAGTGGCCGCTGGAATAGGGCGACGGCTGGGGCCTTGGACCAGGTTGCGCCTTTGCGACCTCTCCTACGGCAGCGACCCACCTGGGCTTCCTGGTATACCGAGGAGCTGAGGGTGATGAAGCGCCAGAGGAGACGTCTAGAGAGCAGGTGGAGGTCCTCACGCTCCGAGTCTGACCGAGCACAGGTAAGAGCCTATTTACGGACTTACCTTGTGGCATTGAGAGCGGCCAAACGTAGACATTGTGCCACTCTTATTGCGTCTGCGGATAACCGCCCTGCCGCCCTGTTTAGGGTCACCCGCTCCCTCTTGGTGCAAGAGACGCGGGGGGCACCCTTACAGGGTAGAGCAGAGGAGTTTGGAGAATATCTGCAGAACAAAGTCGCTCAGATCCGGAGCGGATGGGCCCCCTCCAGTGGTCTGGACGGGCCGTCAGCAGTGAGTCTTGTGAGTCCACTGGGAGGAGTTTGACTCTGTTGCCCCCGAGGATTTAGACAGGTTGCGTGGAAGGCTGCGACCCACCACATGTTCATTGGACCCGTGTCCCTCCTGGCTGGTACTGGCATCCTGGGAGGTGACACGAGGCTGGCTTCTGGGCCTGGTGAACGCCTCGTTGGGTGAGGGATCCTTACCTACCGTCTTGAAAGAGGCGGTGGTGAGGCCCTTACTCAAGAGGCCTTCACTCGACCAAATGGAGCTAGCTAATTATCGTCCAGTCTCCAACCTCCCTTTTTTGGCAAAGGTTGTTGAGAATGTGGTGGCGCAGCAGTTTCCGCGTCACCTCGATGAATCCGATTATCTAGACCCACGCCAGTCCGGCTTCCGACCCGGGCACAGCACTGAGACAGCCTTGGTCGCGTTGGTTGATGATCTCTGGAGGGCCAGAGATAGAGGTTGTTCCTCTATCCTGGTCCTATTAGATCTCTCAGCGGCTTTTGATACCATCGACCATGGTATCCTTCTGCGCCGGCTGGAGGGGATGGGAGTCGGAGGCACCGTGTTACGGTGGTTCGACTCTTACCTCTCCGGCCGGATGCAATATGTGTTGACAGGGGGGCAGAGATCGACCCCGAGGCCACTCTCTTGTGGGGTGCCGCAGGGGTCGGTTCTCTCGCCCCTTCTGTTCAATGCATACATGAAGCCGCTGGGCGAGATCATCCGTGGTTTTGGGGTTGAATACCATCTGTACGCTGATGATACGCAGCTGTACATTTCAACCCCAAACCACCCCAACGAGGCTGTTGCAGTGATGTCCCGGTGTCTGGAAGCCGTCGGGGTCTGGATGGGGGACAACAGACTCAAACTCAACCCCTCCAAGACTGAGTGGCTGTGGCTTCTGGCACCTCGGTTCAGCCAGCTGACTCCATCGCTGGCCATAGGGGACGAGCTACTGCCCCCTGTGGAACGGGCGCGCAATTTGGGCGTCCTCCTAGATGCCCGGCTGTCAATGGATGACCATGTGGCAGCCGTGGCAAGGGGGGCGTTCCACCAGGTTCGCCTGGTGCACCAATTGCGCCCCCTACTGGACCGGGATGCCCTACGCACAGTCACTCATGCGCTGGTGACGTCTCGCCTAGATTACTGTAATGCTCTCTACATGGGGCTTCCCTTGGGACGCGCCCGGAGACTGCAGCTAGTCCAGAACGCGGCCGCGCGGGTTATCATGGGGAGGTCTAGATATTCCCACGTAACACCGCTCCTGCGCAAGCTGCACTGGCTACCTGTGGTTTTTCGGGTGCATTTCAAGGTCCTGATTACTATCTTTAAAGCGCTCCATGGCTCAGGACCTAGTTACTTGCAGGATCGCATCCTCCCACATACATCCCTGCGGCCAATCCGCTCTCACAGAGAGGGCCTTCTCCAGGTGCCGTCCACTAGGCAATGCCAGCGGGCGGCGCCGAGGAGTAGAGCCTTCTCTGTGATGGGCCCAACCCTCTGGAATGACCTCCCCCCCGACATTAGAACCACCTCGGACTTCCGCTCCTTCCGTCAAAAATTGAAGACTCACCTGTTCCGACTAGCTGGCCTGGCATGATTATAAATGTTACATCTATGAACTCCTGGTAGTATATTCTCATCTGGTTATTTTAAGGGTAATGTTTTAGTTTTAATTGTTTTTAGGGCTTTTAGCCTCATATTTATTTATTCTTCTGTACAGGACTCTTAATTTTAACCTCCTCCACATATATACATACATATATTTATAGCCCTATTTATATTTGTATTTTATCTGTGATTTATTGTGGACTGTACACCGCCCCGAGTCCCTTTTTGGGAGAGGGGGCGGTTTAGAAATGTGAATAAATAATAAATAATAATAATTGGGTTTAAGGTAAAGAAAACTAAGGCAAATCCCAGAATACTTTGCTGGAAGTAAAGAGAGGATTTAGGTGGATCTGAGGAAATCTCTCACAAGAAGGGCAGAGATCATAATGACAGAGTACACATTGCAGCCTAGGATTTCAGAATCTGACTGATTTTTGCACTGGTGGGTGAATAGAAAGTGGTAATTGTCTGCAAAAAGAGGGGGGGCATTACCAGCAATATTTTATTATGGAGCAAGAAAGTTAGATTCAGTTGTTTAATGTGTTGCATAAACTCAAACATTGTGCTTCGTACCATAAACCATGGTTAACCAATTGCATAGTACAATATGTGAATTCTCGCGATATCTGGATGGATTTGAACAGTGGTAGGATTTGCTGTCCACTACTGAGCGGCTTCAGGGGGGAAAGGGTGGTGTTTTATAAGAAGGGTTATATCTTCCTCCCCTTTCATTCTAGGTAACATTGTGAGTGAGACAATAGAGAACTCCACTGATGGAGTCAACCGGAAGCATCCCATTTGGATTCCCTCAGACTGAGGGGAGCAGAACATGATTGGTCTGATTCCTGCAGTAGTTGTTGCCCACTATCTGGATCCAGTGGCAGAGGATAAGGGTGGAGTGCTGTGCTGAGACCAAGAGGATCATAAAAAAAAAGGTAAGACCAGTGTTAGGAATGCTAAATCACAAACTGAACTTGTAATGGGTTTTCAGACAATAATAGCTTGATTATGTTCAGACATTTTCCAGGGAAATATTTAAATTAAATATTTGAATTTTTATGGATGAGTTTGCCTACTGTTAGTAAACACAAAGCAACACAGAGTTTTCTGAGCAGGACAGCAGAGATGGGTAAGGGTTAGCAAAAAAAAAACAACCCACCTTTGTTAGTTGTAACTCTACATTGCTATCTTTCTTTTTTCTCAGGATATATACAGCAGCTGGCCTATAGGAAAAAAGAATAAAGCACTATAGGTTGCAAGTGAAAATAGGAAGGTGTGGGGAAAATATGTTAAAGTTCTATAACATGATATTCTCCTCGTGAGTCAGGAAAAAATGTCTAACAGGCTATCTGGGTGGTTTGAAAACTACTATGAAGCCAACTAGATCAGGGGTGTCAAACTCACAGTCCGCACGCCGGATGCCTAATGCACTGGCCACACCCACCCCTGGTTTAGTGAAGGGGGGAAAGTTGCAATATGTCACGAGACGACAATGTGATGCTGTGAGCTTGATACCCCTACCCTAGATGATAGGCTGAAAATCCAGATGGATCTTGACAGACTTGAACACTGGGCCCTGTCTAACAAAATGAAATTCAATGTAGAGAAAACTCTAACACTTAGGCAAGAAAAACCAAAAGTATACATATAGACTGGGTGAAACCAGGCTTAATAGCAGTAACTGTGAAAGGGATTTTGGAGTCTTATTGGACAACCAATTAAACATGAGCCAATAATGTGTGGCGGCAGCCAAAAAAGCAAATGCAATCCTAAATTGCATTAACAGAGGGATACAAGCAAGATCAAATGAGGTACTAATACCACTCTATAAAGCCTTAGCAAGACCACACCTAGAACACTGCACCCAGTTTTGGTCACACTATAAAAAAGATGTTGACACTCTAGAAAGAGTGCAGAGAAGAGCAACCAGGATGATTAGGGGACTGGAGAGTAAAACATATGAAGGACCATTACAGGAACTGGCCATGGCTAGTCTAGTGAAGAGAAGGACCAGGAGAGACAACAGTGTTCCAATATTTGAGGGACTTCCACAGAGAGGACAGGGTCAAGCTATTTTCCAAGGCATCTGAAGGCCAGACAAGGAATAATGGATGGAAACTGAACAAGGAGAGATTCAACATTGAAATAAGGAGAAATTTTCTGGCAGTGAGAACAATCAACCAATGGAACAGCTTGCCTTCAGAAGTTACGGGAGCTTCATCACTGGAGGCTTTCAAGAAGAGACTGGACTTCCATCTGTCAGAAATGGTGTAGAGGCTCCTGCTTGGGCAGGGGGTTGAACTAGATGACCTACAAGGTCCCTTCCAACTCTGTTAATCTGTTAATTTGGGGTCTTACTGGTTTACAGTTGCTTTGTAGCAATTATGCTACATTACTACCCTTTTTTCCACAACATTCTTTTTTTTCAGTGGATGGAGAATAATCTTCTCTTTCCAGTTTGACTCATAATGCAGCTGAACTACAAGTAGATAAAATACTGCAGATGAAGCCCATTTTTAGACATGCATCACCTGGCTGCAAATGTTTTGTTTCAGCCACAAACACTTTCATTTGAAACTCTAAAGCACTCTTAGAAGTTAGAATAGAAGAGGAATAAAGAACCTCTGATTCATGGACCACATCTGGCTTTGCAGTCTTTTTATTTTAGGCCACTATTCTGCTTCCAACAACAGCCAGACAGGCCCCTCAGCAGCAAAACATAATTGTGATCACTAACCCATAAAGAGTGAGTCTACTCCCATGCACAGATGCTTCTGGAAGTATTATGGGTTAGGGGGTCACAACAGGTTTCAAGTCAGTGAACTGGGTTTCTGCTCTTGTATCCTTTCAGGGTGGATACCGAGATTTTAAGCCCCTGAAAGCCTTTGTAATAATTGCTATGCCCGAGTCTAGAAGCATTTGTCAGATTAATGTACCAGTGAGTAGAATCAGTGGCCAGGTCACTGGTTGCATCAGAGCCAGAACATCTTCCTTGCAAAATAATTTCATATGAAGGTCGAGCCATTAACCTTTCTACTTCACAGCTTTGCTGCTATGCCTCTGTTTCCCCTTCTCTCCCTTTTCTCACAAATATAGCACACTAAGGCCATCCGCATTTCTGCACTGTACTTCTTTAAAAGCAGTTTTGAAGTCAGCATGATCTTCTATTAAGCACAGAACACTGAGAACAGCAAACATAAGTTTGTTTACACCAGCTGATTAACAGCAGAATGCAAAAGGAGCATTGAATACCTGAGTTGCTTGGATCCTGGTGTCATAAAAAATCTCACACTGTTCCAGGGGTTGACAAAATTGGTAGATCATCCTCTCTGCAGGGTTTCAGTGCATGTTATAGGTCCTTTGTCTGACTGTTCCCCCCCAAAAAAATCTGAGTAGTTGCAACAAAGAGAAATTGCTAATCTGCCAAGGAAATTTTCTTTTGCATTGTGAATTGGGAATCTGGAAATATATTAGCATAATTACAACTATGGTTGTGTTGCTGGAGTAGTTTAAGTAGGAGAATGCAGGTAAAATCGATCCAGGGTATTTTTAGTAGATCCCTACAACTCTTCCTGTGTTGGCCACAAGCAGCCAAGTGCTTTTTGGATTATTCTTTTCTTCAAACAAAATATTCTGAAACAATATTTCCCCAGAAAAAATATTCCAGTCTATGCTAAAGAAAATCACAGCAGCCTGCTTTAGGGAGGATTGATTCCCTGAATGGGAAACCAGTATCACTCTTGGGCTGCATAAATGCAGAAACTACTATTGTAAAGGAGAGTAAAGAGTTAGTCTGCTGTCCTCTATTGGTTGTCTTGGTTTTGCAGCCGAAATAGGGTAGCCCACGTACAGTATATGCTTGGGATAATTGTGATTTGAAGTTCACATCAACAAATCCTGAAATTAATTATTTCAGCTCTCAAACATGTCAGGATCCCCCTTGTCTGGAGGAGCTTTTGAACAACCCATGGAGCTGTCCATGGGCTTCTTGGGCTTGTAGGGTTTGGGCAAGATAATAAATCAAACAAAAGACTGACAGGAAACTGGAAAGCTTGCAGATGATTTACTCCATTGTAATTACTTTTATGCGCTGTCTTTGCTAGGGAGAAATAAGGACACCAGGAAGCTGATTGGCTTTTCCACAGGAGACTGAGTCTCTTCCGAAACAGCTGCTGGGATGAGGAAGACTTCCAAAAGAAATATAAAAAAAAACCCATCAGAGGGCACATCTAACAAAATGGAGCTTTGGGAATATAAATATAGCTTTGGAGAAAACGTTTAAAAAGTTTAACTTTTATTTTTGCAATACCAAAAGACAAACTTTAAAAAAAAATGCAATCTGCAAGGAAACTTGGAAATGTACATTCACTAATGTATATAGATACTCTTATAACTATTTATCCATTTTTTGTAACTGTTAAAACTTTATTGAATAATATACTGTATACTGATAGAAATATTCATTTCCCCGTTTTAAAAGATATATCAATAGTTCTCTAACTACCCTGACATCAACTGGGAAACAAACTCTGCACCAAGTGGAAGATCCAACAGGTTCCTAACAAACCTAGCAGACAACTTTGTTTCCCAAAAAGTAGAGAAGGGAACAAGGGGATCATATTGGACTTAATTCTCACTAACAGAGAGGAAATGATAGAAGGTGTTGAAGCTACAGGAATCTTGGGGGCAAGTGATCATGCAGTATTGGAATTCAACATTATGCAAACACAAGTAGTAGAACAAAGTGAAACTAAAGTCTTCGACTTTAAGAGAGCAAATTTCAATAAACTTAGAGAGAGCTTGGGGAAAATTCCATGGATGAGAATCCTCAAGGGGAAGCTTGGGAAATTTTGAAAAATGAGATTACAAAAGTCCAGTTTAATACAACACCAATGAAGAAGAGAAATAACAGCTCCCAAAAGAAATCAGCATGGCTGCATAAAGAACTCTCTGACAAATTGAAAGACAAAAAGGATAAGTATAAAAAGTGAAAGCACATAACTAAAGCAGAATATCAGCAAATAGCCCGAGCCTGTAAAGATAAAGTGAGGAAAGCTAAGGCTCACAATGAAGAAAGGCTTGCGCCAAAAGTAAAAAATAACAAAAAAAGCTTCTTCCAACATGTTAAAAACAAGAAAAAAATCAAGGAAACAATTGGTCCATTGTTGGGAGAAAGTGGCATGAAGGTGACAAGCAACAGGCAGAAAGCAGAACTATTTAACTCATTTTTTGCATCTGTCTTTACACAAAGGGAAAAAACAGTCCAACCTATCAAAAAAGCACCACAAAAAACAAATTAGGAACACAAGTTAAAATAGGAAAGAAAATGGCAAGTGAGCACCTGTCTACCCTAGACAACTTCAAATCACTAGGACCAGATGGATTACACCCCAGGGGTCTGAAGGAACTGGCAGACAAGATCTCAGAACACTGAACTATATCTTTCAGAGATCCTGGAGCACCGGGGAACTGCCAGAGGACTGGAAAAGAGCTGATGTGGTTCTCATCTTCAAAAAAGGAAAAAAGATAGATCCAACAAGCTACAGACCTATCAGCCTGACCTCAATACCAGAGAAGAGTCTGGAAAAGATAATCAAGCAATGAATAAACAAACACCTAGAAGTAAACAAAGTAATAACCAAAAGCCAACATGGGTTTGTCAAAAACAGATCATGCCAGACTAATCTTATTGCATTCTTTGACAAAGTGACAAAATTAGTGGACCAGAGGAATGCTGTCAATATATTTTACTTGGACTTCACTAAGGCATTTGATAAAGTAGACCATAACCTAAATCAGTGATGGTGAACCTATGGCACGCGTGCCACAAGTGGCACACGGAGCCATTTGTCAGGGCCCACGAGGCGCTGCCCTGTCAGCTGGCCAGCGCGCATACGCGCACTGGCCAGCTGAGTTCACATTTTTAAAAGCCATTTTTCACCTTCCCCAGGCTCCAGAGGCTTTATAGGAGCCTGGGGAGGGCGAAAAGAGCCTCCCATGCCCCCCGGAGGCCCTCCGAAGCCTCCGGACAGTCCCTGAAGCCTTTGGAATGCTTAAAACGACCCTCCGAGCAACCCGGAAGTCACTCCGGTTTGCTCGGAGGGTGGTTTTAAGCGTTCCGAAGGCTTCAGGGAAGCCTCCGGACGGTCCCTGAAGCCTCCGGAGGGCCTCCGAGGGGCGGGGGGCTCTTTTCGCCCTCCCCAGGCTTCTATAAAGCCTCTGGAGCCTGAGGAGGGAGAAAAAAGCATGTAAAAATGTGGGGTTGCGTGTTGTGCACGCATGCGCAATGGGGGGGTCACGCGTTGCATTATGGGTGCGGCACACCCGCACACGACCCCCTTGCACTCCCCCCATTAGTGGCACGCGAGCCAAAAAAGGTTCGCCATCGCTGACCTAGATAAAGTAAAAAAATGTGGGTTAGACAGCATCACCACCAGATTGATTCGTAACTGGTTGACCAACCGCACTCAACGTGTAGGCCTCAATGGAACTGCATTTACACGGAGGGATGTATGCAGTGAAGTACCCCAAGGCTCTGTTTTAGGCTCTTCAACATCTTCATCAATGATAAATGGGGAACTCATCAAATTTGCAGATGACACCAAGCTGGCAGGAATAGCCAACACACCAGGGGGGCGGGGGGGGGTTAAGGGTTAAGATACAGAAAGATCTTGACAAACTTGAACATTGGGCACTATCTAACAAAATGAAATTCAATGGTAAAAAAGGTAAGGTTCTACATTTAGGCAAGAAAAACAAAATGCACAGGTACAGTATAGGTGGTACCTTGCTCAATAGTAGTAACTGTGAAAGGGATCTTGGAGTCCTAGTGGACAACCATTTAAATATGAGCCAGCAGTGTGCAGCAGCTGCCAAAAAAGCCAACACAGTTCTAGGCTGCATCAACAGAGGAATAGAATCAAGATCACGTGAAGTGTTAATACCACTTTATAATGCCTTGGTAAGGCCACACTTGGAATACTGCATTCAGTTCTGGTCGCCAGGATATAAAAAAGATGTGGAGACTCTAGAAAAAATGCAGAGAAGAGCAACAGAGATGATTAGGGGACTGGAGACTAAAACCTATGAAAAACAGTTGCAGGAACTGGGTACGTCTAGTTTAATAGAAAAAAGGACCAGGGGAGACATGATAGCAGTGTTCCAATATCTCAGGGGTTGCCACAAAGAAGAGGGAGTCAAACTATTTTCCAAAGCACCTGAGGGTAGAACAAGAAGCAATGGGTGGAAACTAATCAAGGAGAGAAGCAACTTAGAACTGAGGAGAAATTTCCGGACAGTTAGAACAATTAATCAGTGGTACAGCTTGCCTCCAGAAGTTGTGAAAGCGCCAACACTGGAAGTTTTAAGAAGATGTTGGATAGCCATTTGTCTGAAACAGTATAGGGCAGTGATGGCGAACCTTTTTTGGCTCGCGTGCCACAAGTGGGGGGAGCGCAGGGGGGTCGAGTGCGGGCATGCCGCACCCATAATGCAACGCGCGACCCCCCCAGTACGCATGCGCGCACAACGCGCGACCCCTCCCCATTTTTACATGGTTTTTTTGCCCTCCCCAGGCTCCAGGGGCTTTATAGGGGCCTGGGGAGGGTGAAAAGAGCCTCCCCCGACCCCCCAGAGGCCCTCCGGAGGCTCCAGGGACTGTCCGGAGGCTTCCCTGAAGCCTTCGGAGCGCTTAAAACCACCCTCCGAACAAACCGGAAGTGACTTCCGGGTTGCTCGGAGGGTCATTTTAAGCGCTCCGAAGGCATCAGGGAAGCCTCGGACAGTCCCTGAAGCCTTCGGAGCGCTTAAAACCACCCTCCGAGCAAACCGGAAGTGACTTCCGGGTTGCTCGGAGGGTCATTTTAAGCGCTCCGAAGGCATCAGGGAAGCCTCGGACGGTCCCTGAAGCCTTCGGAGCGCTTAAAACCACCCTCCGAGCAAACCGGAAGTGACTTCCGGGTTGCTCGGAGGGTCGTTTTAAGCGCTCCGAAGGCATCAGGGAAGCCTCGGACGGTCCCTGAAGCCTTCGGAATGCTTAAAATGACCCTCCGAGCAACCCGGAAGTCACTTCCGGTTTGCTCGGAGGGTCATTTTAAGCGTTCCGAAGGCTTCAGGGATGGTCCCTGAAGCCTCCGGGGTGGCGGGGGAGGCTCTTTTCGCCCTCCCCAGGCTCCTATAAAGCCTTTGGAGCCTGGGGAAGGCGAAAAATAGCTTTTAAAAAGGTGAACTCAGTTGGCGAGCGCGCGCATGTGCGCTGGCCAGCTGACAGGGCAGCGCCTCGCGTGCCCTGACAAATGGCTCCGCGTGCCACTTGTGGCACGCTTGCCATAGGTTCACCATCACGGGTATAGGGTTTCCTGCCTAGGCAGGGGCTTGGACTAGAAGACCTCCAAGGTCCCTTCCAACTCTGCTATTCAATGTCTATGTCTAAACCTGTATGCCATAAGGCATGAATCACTGAAATTATTTCTTTTATTTCTTTTTAGTCTTATTATAATCCTTTTATTTTATTTAAAACAAAGATGTATTTTTGAAGAAAAATCTATGAATAAACACCCTACAATTTATACAGATTATACAATTATAACTTTAGTAAAATATACCCGAGTATATGAAATTGTTTTATGTTATAAAAAGTATACATTTTTAACAGTGCTAAAATCCCCACTGCAGGTAGTCCTCGACTTACAACAGTTCACTTAGTAACCATTCAAAATTACAACACCACTGTATGACCATTTTCCACCCTTATTGCAGTTGCAGCAACCCCATGGTCATGTTATTTACATTCAGATGATTGACAACTGACTCACATTTACGATGATTGCAGTGTCCCAAGGTCAGGGGATCACCTTTTGCGACCTTCTGCCAAGCAAAGCCAATGGGAAAGCCAGATTCATTTAACAACCATGTTACTAATTTAACAACTGCTCTGAGTCACTTAACAACTGATGTAAAATGAGGCAAAACATCACTTAACAAATTTCTCACTTAGCAATATAAATGTGGGGCTCAATTGTGGTTGTATGTTGGGGTCTACCTGTATATTATTGTTTATAAATGTTAGACAAAAAACAAAAGAAAAAGAAAAAAGAAAAAGATGCCAAACACCTTAAAATTAATATAGATAAATATTTAATTCTGACTTCCCTCTTCTTTGTGCTCCAACTGATTCGCAGTACCTTTTGGCATAAGCTTTAGAAACCATATTTGTTTCTACCTTGCTATATAAATTATAATATATGTGGAAGACATTCTTGCTTAAATGTAATCAAACATTAATATTGTTAGTTCCACTATAGCAGCATATATTTCACGTACTATATCTTGTTGATACTTTTATCTTTGTAATCCAAAGTGTATTCTTATAGCTGTAAGCATGTATTTTAATAAATTATGATATTTTTTATTTGGCATGGTCTGGAATTGCATATGGAAATGCATTGTGGTTTTCTTTCAAACATGATAAATGATATGTCTTGTATTAAAATATTCTTGAGGAATGTACAAGAAAGACATACCATTAAGTCAGAGACTGATGTGCACAATGACTGTTCCTTCCAACTCCCTTGCTTTTTCCGCATAGGAAGCCCAGCTCCAAACTCTACTCCCTTGAGGCCACATCTTGTGACTCTCCTCCCGCTTAACAGGCTTGACCTGGTCAGCCCCATCATGGTCCCTGACAACAAAGCAGAGGTTCTACAAAGGTGACTAAGGCTTCACCCACCTTTTCTCTTATGCTCCATGCCCAAGATGGTGTCCTGTTGCGTTTGAGGAGAGCTTCAGGGAGATGATTGTCCTTCTTGGGGCTTGCAGGGGGTACCCTATCCCATCGTTGGTTCCAGGTCCAGCTATGAGAACTTCCTGGGACCTCGGGGATACCCTTAAGCTGCGATGTCCTGCCTTGTAGCCAGAACATCGTGAGTGAAATGGGGTGGTTGGCGGTGAAAGGAGAATGGAGAGCGTCAGCAGCTGCAGGCGTGGGTGTGGTCAGCGGCGTGGTGGGATGCCCGGCCTGGAGTCTCTGCAGCCGGTGTGGGAGTGGGCGGCAGCACTGGCAGCAGGATGCCCGGCCTGGGGTCTCTGCAGCTGCCTCTCCCGCTCCCCACGCCGTGGTATTATCCCGGTTACTCCTCCCTCCACCTTGCTTATGGACATGATAGATTGGATCAGCGGGGAGTGGCTGAGGCAGCTGGCATGGATATTGATGCCAGCAGAAGATGGCTTCGGTAGTTGGCATGGGCGTGGTTGGAGTGGGAGGGTCCTTCATTGTGGCCCCCTCCGGTATCACCGCCGTTGCCTGGGCCACCGTACTGTGCCATTTGGCCATTTGGCCTCTCCTCCTGTGATACTATGGACTGGGTCAACGGAGTGCAGCCCTGGCGATGGATATGAGCGCGGCTGGCGTGGACGGAGCTTGGCTGTTGGAGTCGTTGAAGTTGGAGCAGCCACCACTGCCACCACTGTCCTCAATGCTGCCATCACTGGCCGCTTCTCCATCTCGCAATCTATCATCTGCTGCGATTTTGACAGCTGGCCGTTACTCTTACATACTGTCCTTAACACCGACCATTTCTATGATGGACATAAGCTTCCTGCTACCCCCTTGAACACTGTTAGCTGCCCCCCCCATGGACATATCATCTCCTCATTCCATCTCCCCATGTTGTCATCCTGTTTGGTTGATGCCACATTCTCCTCTATGTTATACTGCGACAGAACTTTATTCCCTCTGGGAACTCCCCCTTTCCCGGGGATGGCCTTCTGACCTATCAAGACGCTTCCCTAATGACGGATCTTGGGATCCCGAGAGGTGGCATGCGAAGAAGAGATTTCTTAGGGGTTTTTTACAGGGGTTTTTAAATCAAATTTTAAGGGGGGCAGGGGGGATTGATTCGGATGGCTCAGACAGGCTTGGGGGAGAGTCTGCCAGGGCACAGGCCAGAGCTAACTAATGTGTGCAGGTCGGGAGTGCTGGGAAGGGTCGGGATTCCAGGGGAGACATTAAGCCATTCCATGGGGAGTTTACCATCTCTACTGTTTGTGGGAGAGGCAGATATGGTGGGGGCCGAGGGCCAAATTATGTTCGGGGGGTGCGGGTTCGCTGTTTAAGAGCGATCGCACGTTCCAACCCTCATCGCCCTTCTTGCACCCCCGGGTGCTCTGGATTACAGGACCCTGGTCTCCAGATGGTGTCGCTTAATGCCAGGTCCGTGGTGCATAAGGCTCCCCTCATTTATGACTTCATACAAGAGGGTACAGCGGACCTGGCATGTATTACGGAGACCTGGTTGGGCCATGAGAGGGGGTGTTCCCCTTAGTGAGCTATGCCCATCAGGCTTCTGGGCGTTTCACCAGCCGAGAGCCCAGGGCAGGGGCGGGGGGGGGGATGGCAGTGGTTATTAGGGAAAATCTCAAACCTCAGGAGGTCACTGTGCCTCAGATAGGCGGGTGTGAGTCCCTCTTTGTGAAGTGGGGCCTTGGAGTTCAGGTGGGCCTTTTTGTTACGTACCTGTGTCCCTGCTACGTTTCATCGGCCCTGCCAGAGCTGCTGGATGTATTAGCTGGATTGACGGTTGATTTCCCCAGGTTTATGATCCTGGGGAATTTCAACCTGCCTTCCATTGGCGAGACATCCAAGTCAGCTTGGGAGTTCATGGCTTCCATGACGGCTATGGACCTAACTCAGTTAATTCAAGACCCTACCCATAATAGGGGACACATGCTCGACCTGATTTTTGTCTCTGGGCAGTGGATGAATGATCTAGATTTAGGGGATATTTCTATTCAACCCTTGTCATGGTCTGATCATTTCCTCATCAGGCTTGACTTCCATACTGCTACCCCTCGCCGCAGGGAGGTGGAACTTACTAGATGGTTCCGCCCGAGGCGCCTGATGGACCCTGATAGGTTCCTGATGGAGCTTGGAACCTTTCCTGAATCCCTTGCTCACAGCTCGACTGAAGCCCTAGTGGAAGCCTGGGATAGGGCGGGCACTGGGGCCTTGGATCGCGTTGTGCCTTTGTGGCCTCTAACCAGGGGTCGATCCCGGGTGGCTCCCTGGTTTACCGAGGAGCTCCGGGAGATGAAATGCCGGAAAAGAAGCCTAGAGAGTGGTTGGAGGGCCAGCTGGTCCGAATCTGATCGAACACTAGTAAGAATTCATATTAAATCCTACTTAGTGGCGATAAAAGCAGCAAACCGGCAACATTTTTCCACTCTTATCGCGTCCGCAGATAACTGGCCAGCCACCCTGTTTAGGGTGACCCGTTCCTTACTTAACCAAGGAACTGGGAAAGACCCCTTGCAGGGTAGGGCTGAAGAATTTGTTCAGTATCTGCAGGATAAAATCGCTCAGATCCGGACAGGCTTGGACTCTGACTGGGTAGATTCATGCGAGTCGACGGGGATGAATCTTGTGGAGACAATCTGGGATGAATTTGACCCTGTGCCCCCCAAGGGCATGGACAGGATTATGGGGAGACTCAGTGCTACCACTTGTGTCCTGGAGCCGTGTCCCTCTTGGTGACGAGGCTGGATCCAGGCGATTATCAATGCTTCATTGAGAGAGGGGTTCTTTCCCACTGCCTTGAAGGAGGCGGTGGTGAGGCCCCTCCTCAAGAAGCCTTCCCTGGACCCAGCTTCTTTAGCCAACTATCGTCCGGTCTCCAACCTTCGCTTTGTAGCAAAGGTTGTCAAGAGTGTGGTAGCATATCAGCTTCCCCAGTACCTGGATGAAGCTGTCTACCTGGATCCGTTTCAGTCAGGTTTCAGGCCCGGGTACAGCACGGAGACAGCATTGGTCGCGTTGGTCGATGATCTCTGATGGGCCCGGGACAGGGGCTGCTCCTCTGTCCTGGTCCTATTAGACCTCTCGGCGGCTTTCGATACCATCGACCATGGTATCCTACTGCGATGACTCAGGGGGTTGGGAGTTGGGGGGCACCATTTTATGGTGGTTCTCCTCCTACCTGTCAGATCAGTCGCAGTTTGTGTTGACTGGAGGGCAGAGATCGACCCCCAGGCACGTAACTTGTGGGGTGCCCCAGGGGTCAGTTCTCTCACCTCTTCTGTTGAACATATACATGAAACCGCTGGGTGAGATCATCCGTGGTTTTGGGGTACGGTATCATCAATATGCTGATGATACCCAACTTTTCATCTCTACCCCAAACCACCCAAATGATGCCCTCGATGTGATGTCCTGATGCCTGAAGGCTGTGCGGATCTGGATGGGGAGGAACAGGCTCAAGCTCAATCCCTCCAAGACTGAGTGGCTGTGGTTTCCATCATCCCGATTTGTGCATCTTGTTCCATCTTTGATGATAGGGGGAGAAATTTTAGCCCCCTCAGAGAGGGCCCACAATCTGGGAGTCCTCCTGGACATGCGGCTTAGTTTCGAAGATCACCTGATGGCCGTGACCAGGGGGGCCTTTTACCAGGTTCGCCTGGTACGTCAGTTGCACCCCTTCCTGGATCGGGATGCTCTATGCACAGTCACTCATGCCCTCGTCCTTTCTCGCCTGGAGTACTGTGACGCTCTCTACATGGGGCTGCCCTTGAAGAGCACCCGGAGGCTTCAGCTGGTCCAGAATGCGGCCGCGCGGGTTATCATGGGGATACCTAGGTGCTCCCATGTTACACCCCTTTTAGGCGGCCTGCACTGGTTGCCAGTTGTTTTCCAGGTGCGATTCAAGGTACTAATTATGACCTTTAAAGCGCTCCATGGCTTAAGCCCAGGGTACCTGCGAGACCACCTACTGCCACCGGTAGCCTCCCACCGTCCAGTGGGATCCCACAGAGTTGGCCTCCTCAGGGTGCCGTCGGCCAAACAGTGTTGGCTAGTGACCCCCAGGGGGAGAGCCTTCTCTGTGGGAGCACCTTCCCTCTGGAATGAGCTACCCCCGGAGCTTCGCATAATCCCTGACCTCCGGTCCTTCCGACATGCCCTAAAAAGTTGGCTTTTCCAGCAAGCTGGCCTGGCCTGTTAATTTTATCTAATTTTTAAAATGTTAGTGCTATATTTATTGGGTTTGTTTTTTGGATTGTTTCTAATTTCCTTTTAACTTTTGTAATATGTGTTTTTTAATGCTGAATGCCGCCCTGAGTCCTTTGGGAAAAGGGCAGCATATAAATCCAATAAAACAACAAACAAACAAACCAGGGAGGAGAGAGCAGAAATGGTGTTATCCGTAAAGATTGATAGACTCCACGGATAAATAACCATATTAAAGAATCTTATCTGAGTTCCTCCTTCACTACTACCCACATGCCAGAGGTGGGTTCCTACCGGTTCGGTCCGGTTCTCCCGAACTGGTAGTGCTGCCTTCAAACAGAGAGCGAACCGGTTCTCTGCTTTTGTTAAAAGAGGGCACGCCCACCCCCCAACCCCCCGTAGGTCATTCTTACCTTTATTCAAGCTTCCAAAGTTCAGCTGATCCAGGGTGGCAGCTTGAATTGCTGTTCCTCAGCTGTTTTCCCTTTTTTCTGACCAATTTTCATTCAATTGCGCACGAACACGCTCAGCGAACCAATAGTAAACCGGTTAGGAACCCAACACTGCCCCACCCCCCATCAAGATGCTCTTAACAAGTATTTGTTATTGTCCAATTTTCTTCCAAGACATAGATTATCAACAGGATCCTTCAAATTGTTTTCATATGAGGAACAGGAACTGACAAAGATTTCACACAGTTATTTCATTACCTGCCAAGAGATGGAGATATTGTACTAGTTTGAGTGCAAGGAGATATGGAGTGAACAGAGCAGCATCAAATGCAATGCTGCCAGTCAAACTTGCACCGTATTTTGTAGAAAATTGTTTCCATGTCTATGGGACACCTTCTCCGTAATGTTCACAGGACTATTTATTATTGTTCTCTATGTCTGAGAATGGTAAAAAAGAAAAATGTTGGCATTACGAATTTCAACCGCTGGAGAAAATAACAAGCTCTAGGGTAAGACTGAGCAGCCACTCAGAAAGCATAGTTCAAATTTTGCTTCCATCTTAAATGTCTTAGTTGCCTTTAAGGAAGATATAATGATATTGAGAAGGATAAACATACTGATGTACTTTGCATATCTAAAATGTACTACATTATGATTCCAACAGAGGAAAGGCTTTTCCTTACTTTTCATGAAATGGTCTCTTTCCTTTGCAGGCAACAGTTATGGTTTTCCAGGCAATAGCTCAGTACCAGATGTCTGCATTAAACAGCAAGCACAATCTTGACATCTTAGATACTACAATTATGCTGCCAGCCCACAGTGATTTGGTCCCCTGATGGATCCATGAAAATGCTATGTTAACCCAAATGGAGCAGGTAATGACATCTGGGACTATGACAAGTCTGAAGATTCCCCTTTCCCATGATATCTATAGGGCATCATGATCCATTCTTTCCTTCAAGCTGCATAGCTCATAAAGACAGAGAAGAAGTAAAGAGAAGAACTAAAGGCAAATCTCTGCCAAGTAAACAATGCTATATTATCCAGAATCAGTGCAAGAACAGTAGAGCTCCAACAAGATGTTAACACTGGCGTTCTCTTGGCATCCTTCTGGCAACCACCCTCTACCTGCATGCCAGCAGTGCCTTGCCACAAGCTTTGTACAGGACAAGGTGGCAGCTGATATATTTAAATGATTTTCTAGTAGTATTATTGTGCATAGACTGAAATTGCTTGACTGTGATACTACAAGTGCTTAAACCTCATGGTTTAATACAAGACAGATACAGTGTAATACTGCAATGACAGGACTGAATAATATGATGGCTTAGTGGTGAAGACGCTTGCCTGCCACTCAGAAGCTTGATAGCTCAATCCTAGGTCATGGCAGATGTTTTTCTCCTAGGATGCAAAGAAAAAATATCTACTGCAAACTCAATGTAGGCGTCAGGAATGGCATCCAGCCAGTAAATGCTCAGCTCCATCCAGTCGTCCCCTCCCCTGACTCTACCCCAAATTAAGAGATTACAGAATCATAAAAAAGGAATGGAATGACAGGACCATTCCCTGCTCTTACTTGCCTCCTTTTAGAACCCAGAAGGATTTGAAAACTGGAATTTGTGGCTTAAATAAAGTAAAGAAAGGAAGGAAAGGCAGTTCCTAAATAAAATTCTGCTTGTGGCCAATTCCTTCTGATTCTAATCCAAAGTTTTAAAGTTGCTTCAGCTTGGCTATTAATGACAGAATGGGCAGCATCCAGGAAGGAGCCTAGAGATGATGGACAGAGTCCTGCAGTCAGATCCACCCTTTTCTGCTACAATGTCATAAATGGCTGGTGTCTTTCCTACCAGCTGGTGATGTGTTGAAGAGAGAGGGCAGCAAGGAGAAGGAGCACATCCCTCGCTTGTCTATCATGGGCTGCTCTTAAATAACCAGAACAACACAGTTCAACTTCTGCCATGGTGTTGAAATGCAGTGTGGCATTTGCAGCAAACTGTCTGGACAATTGAGTTATTCAAATATAAACTATGGGCTGCTAAGTGGGACCAAAAGTTACAGTCTTATGTTGCTGGTGCTTAAATGGTTTCTGTTTTATTTTGGAGGACAACTAAAAGTGCTACTGCCTTCCTTCAAAGCTCTGTCCAGCTTAGGAACAGGTATCTGCCTCTGTCATAGTCTGCCATGAAAGAAGATCTTGGACATCTGTCTTCAAAGCACCCCAACACCTGAAGCAAATTGAGTGCACATTCACAGCAGCAGCAGCAACCTACATGTGGATCATCACTTTTGGAAGTTTCCTGGGCCTAAACATCCTACTGTTTTCTTCTTCTTTTTAATATTCTCAGTTCTTTAGGAGTTTTGTCCTCTATCAAATGGATGTTATGCTGCTTTTCAGACACCGTATCTTTACAATGATGTATATTAGGCATGGAGTTTTATCATAGTATGGTAAAAATCACTCTGGGAAACAGCTTGTAAAAGATGGGTTATATTGTATGTGTAACACTAAATTGTTCTTAATTTTTCTCTGACCTGCTAGGGAATCATTGCACAAAATTTTATTATCCAAGCAAGGAGGATGGGCTCCTGAGTACACTGTGTCAGAAAAATACCTGTTGTTGCATGGAAGGTAAAGTGTTAACCTGACAAGCAGGTGTTTTCTCCTGGGATAGAAATTCCCCAGGTCAAGAGCTTGTTTGCAGTCTTTGCATCATCCTCATATTTACTTGGGAAGTTCTTACCTCCCTGCTTGGTTAGATAGTAATAAAAAAAACCTTCAGAGGAAGGGATTTCTTTCAGTAACCCCAATCTGTCCATTAGATTGTTCATCTACATGTCCTACACGAAGGACACGCTATCATGCCCAATAGACAGGAAGAGCAATGCTAGCTGTGTGTAAGGATTTGTAGGCATTCTAACAGCTTTTTATAATACAAGCCATGCTAGGGATTCACAAATATTGTCCAAAGCTGACTTACGAACACTAGATTCTTGGCAATGCCCTTGTGTCTTAATTGAAGCTGAAACAAAGATGACATCACCACCCCACCCCACCCCCAGCCCCAGCCCCGGTTGGTTTAAATGACAGGTCAGCAGTGAATGCCTGAAGTAAACAGGAGAGACACAAGAGCACGGTAGTCTCTTTCAGTCAGAAAACATGTTTGGCTGAGTTTACGCATTATGCTAAGGCAAAAGCTGCTAGTGAACCCAGTCTTTGGCACTAGTACACCATGAACCCAGTCCCAGAGGATATTTTTATAAGACTCTGCTGCTTTGTTTCCAGAAAAATGTAGCTCAATGAAAAAGATTGCAACTATGCCCAACAATGCAATGAAGATGGAAGCTGTCTGTAAATCTGAAGTAGATTATGGCATTGCACAGGGTTACCAGCAACATGGCTAAACCCTAAGACATCTTTGTTTCTGACTGTGAAATACACATTGCTTGTATTTCACAGAGTCTGCTGCTTTTCTGCCCTCAAAACACAAAGTGCCTATTTATCCAGAGAGTTTCTTGTGACACTTGAGGCCAAAGGGAAGCACCTCACCTGATGATTTATATTAGGAAGGAACCCAGGAGGCTAATACAGCTTCTCAGCTCAGTATTGTCCCCTCTAGAATCAGTGTCTAACAGAAATATGGGTTTAGTTACATGTATTAAGAGCTATATATACTAAATAGGCACAGTAAGTTGCAAACAAATCTTCACTTCCCAAGAAGTGCTCCTCCCGAGTCTGTCACCAAGGGAATGTAATTTAACACATACTTAGCTAAAACATTTAATACTTTGTTGGCACAGCCCCAAGGTCAGTATCTTCAGCAGTTTCAGACTCCCTGAAATTCTAAGCTCCTGTGTCACTCTCATGCAGCATGGCAATGCAAAACATCTGGAGGGCAACAGAATGGAGAAGGCTTCTAGTCAATGCCACATAACTGTGAAAGGGATCTTGGAGTCCTAGTGGACAACCATTTAAATATGAGCCAGCAGTGTGCAGCAGCTGCCAAAAAAGCCAACACAGTCCTAGGCTGCATCAACAGAGGGATAGAATCAAGATCACGTGAAGTGTTAATACCACTTTATAATGCCTTGGTAAGGCCACACTTGGAATACTGCATTCAGTTCTGGTCGCCACGATGTAAAAAAGATGTGGAGACTCTAGAAAGAGTGCAGAGAAGAGCAACAAAGATGATTAGGGGACTGGGGGCTAAAACATATGAAGAACGGTTGCAGGAACTGGGTATGTTTAGCTTAAGAGAAAGAAGGACTAGGGGAGACATGATAGCAGTGTTCCAATATCTCAGGGGTTGCAACAAAGAAGAGGGAGTCAAACTATTCTCCAAAGCACCTCAGAGTAGAACAAGAAGCAATGGGTGGAAACTAATCAAGGAGAGAAGCAACTTAGAACTGAGGAGAAATTTCCTGACAGTTAGAACAATTAATCAGTGGAACATCTTGCCTCCAGAAGTTGTGAATGCCCCAACACTGGAAGCCTTTAAGAAGATGTTGGATAGCTATTTGTCTGAAACAGTATAGGGTTTCCTGTCTAGGCAGGGGGTTGGACTAGAAGACCTCCAAGGTCCCTTCCAACTCTACTATTGTATTGTATTGTATTATAAAATGAACCAATAGCTTGACTCAATAGATAACAGTCAATTGTTAGGTTCCAGCCCCACCCAAAATACTCTATTCCAGTGGTCACCAACTGGTGATCCATGAGAAAATTGTGGTGGTCGGCAGAAAAATTATTTGCATTTTTTATATTGCACCAAATCAGGGGTCCTCAAACTACGGCCCCTGGGTCGGATACGTGCAATGAACATTTGTGTTCCTGCAGAGAGTCTCCCCCTTCGAGGTCTTTTTATGTGGGGCAGAGGGGGGGCAGAAATTCCAACTTGAGGTCTGCTTCAGTTCTTATCTTTTTCTTTGAACAAAGGGTATGTCATAATTTTACTGTACTGGATGCAAAATTCGGGACATGGCAAAATGCTATGGCCACTGCAAGAAATGGATTCTACTTATAGCCAGGGAGAAAGGCCCATTGCCACTAGAATTCTAGATAGGGAGTGGACTTCCAGAGGAAAAAATGGTGAGCTGAAGACAGCTCTGTGAAAAGCACAGCTGATGACCATAGCACAGAATGAAGAACAGATGAGTAGACTGGCTCTTCGGAACTCATCCAGCCAGGACAAGGAAATCACCCACATGTACTCCAAATAGCTTCTCCTCGTGTGGGTGATCTCCCATCCTGGCTGGAGAAGCCAGGATGGGAGAGGGTGCTACTCATCAGATGACTCTACTCATCTGTTCTTCATTCTGTGCCATGTCATCAGCTGTGCTTTTCACAGAGCTGTCTTTAGCCCACCATTTTTTCTTCTGGAAGTCCACTCCCTATCTAGAATTCCAGTGGTAATGGGCCTTTCTCCTTAGCTATAATTTTTTTAAATTGGATTTATGAAAGAGTCTCATTAAAGTCTTAAAGAACTTTGTGCAATGGAACAAAAAAGAAACAGAGAAATCCAATCCTATAACATTTGAATGAATTAAAGATTAAGTCTGTTAGGAATAACAGGGAGGAATAAGAAGTAAACAGGAGGAATACAAACAGAGGTGGGTTGCTCCCGGTTCAGCCCAAATTGGGCAAAATGGTAGTGGCAGCGGCGGGAGCCTCCACCCACCCAGATGCTTCTCTGTATGCGCAGAAGCATTGTGCATGCACGCGATCATGCGCGCAAGCAAGTTGTTTTATTTGATCAAGGTTAAGATACTGTATGTTGTTATTCCTGGTAATCCTTACTGGGTTTTCTGCTGACCTAGGACTAAAAAGATGATGCTTTATGGATTTGTCTATAGATAAGAGATAGGACGTTGGATGAGGGGATTATTGGTTTTAAACTATGAAGAGGTGTCTTGCTTAGCAAAGGAAATTTTGCCTTCCATTGTCATCATAACTCAAGGACTACCTGTGTACTTATTGCAATGAAGGTTGGAAGGCCCTTCTTTATAAATTTCCTCTTTCTTTAGTATATAGTTACTTTTCTTTTTTCTTTTTTACTTATTTTTCTTCTCCTTTTCACCCTTTTTATTCTTTTTTCTTTTAGTTTTTATTAGACTTTATCATTGTAATTAGAATTCCTAATAAAATTATATATTTTTTAAAAAAGGAATCCTAGAGAGGGAGGGGAGAGCAACACACATAAAGCACATCACAACTGAGAGACGACTTCCGGCAGCCAAAGGAGATGGACGCCCGCGTCTGCCTTCTCGCTGCTCCGGTGGGCTCCCCCCGAAGTCTAGGGGGAGCACAGGGTGCCTGGGAAAGGCGCCCTGCCATAGGGGCGGCTTGCTGGGACCGCCTGAAATGGCAGCGGCCGCGGGGGGGGTCTCCAGTTTTGCCCCAGGAGCCGGGGAGCATAGGGAGTGCGCGGAATGCCACCGCCCGCTTCTCCGAATGCAGCCTGAAGGAAATAATCAATTAGAACGAAGCAGCTGAAGAGCGGTGAGCCGAGGGGTCTCCCCAGGTCTTTTACTATTTTTATATTTTTGACGGTTTTGCAGTTTTCCTGCCTTGCTTGTTTCAACCTCTGGAGAAGTTTAGATTGGAGGGGGGGGAATTCCACCCCCCTCAGAAAAGCGGCGCTTGAAAAATCCCTCCCCTTCATGGGGGAGAGAGAAAGTTTGAAAACCACTTTCACTTCCCTTAAATAATGGGGAAAAAATCTTTTCTTTGGCTGCAATTGCGAGAGAAAGTATGGCTGAACTGATTCTTTTTTAAACTACTTATGGAAATTTTGACTTTGTTGTTTTCCTGATCACCTATACTGGCTGACCCAAGATGGCCAACTTCCTCCTTCTTCTTTGTCTTTATGAATGAGACTCCTCCCTTGGAAAACTTTATGGCTTTCAACTAACTTCCACCCCAGAGACCTCCAGGGGCCTCTTCAAACACGTTATTCCCCTGGACTTGGAATATTTTGACCCACCTATCTGCTTTAATTTCTCTGCTAGAGGACTTGTTCTCCTTTGGACCTGCTTGTTTGGTGATCCCTGCCGGCTGTGCTCTCCCACAGATGCCATTTCTTTGTGCAGAATAACAATTAACTCTGAGCCTCATGATGGGTCCTAAGAAATTGCTACCTGGTAAGGCCTCATCGGCCCCAACATCTTCAATGTCCAGCCCTGCACACCAGCCACAAATGGGATCTTTCCTACAACCTAAAGCCTCTGAAGAGAGTGCAAAAGACCTATCTACTCAGCAGATGCTTCAAAACATCTTAAAGGAACAGGACAAAATTAAAAAACAATTGCAGGACTTAAAGGAAGAGCTCAAAGAGATGAACCAGCAAACCACACGGAATGAACAGAGGATTGGTGTGCTGGAGGAGGGGGCGGTTGGGATTAGAGATGAGATGAAGACAATCCAGAGGGAGAATACAAAATTTGGGAATCAGATGTTAAAAATGGAATTTAAAAGGATGTCTTTCTTTCTTAGGTTCCAAAATTTGCCAAAAGCTGAGAATGAAGATCTCAAGGAGACTATGACCACAATACTAGCAGAGTATATTAATAGAGATAAGCAACAGCTCTGGTGGGACATTGACCTGATTTATAGGATTAATTCGGCCTATGCAAGAACACACAATGTTCCAAGGGAAGTTCATATCAAATTTCTTAGAAAAACTACAAGAGATGAGGTTCTAGGAGCTCAAAGGGGAGGACCACTAAAATATAAAGATAAAGAGATAACCATTCTTAAACAGATCCCCAAAAAAGTAAGAGATAATAGAAGGAAATATTCCTTCTTAGCAAAAAAAAATATATAATAATGGGGTCTGGTTTAGATGGCTATTTCCAGAAGGCATGCTGATTTTTGGGAGGGCAGCAGAAATAGAATTCACACACCAGTGGAAGCAGAGGCCTTCGCTAAAAAACACAGTGCTCTTTTAGGTGAAATGGGAGATGTTACACAAGAAACAAGGGAGGGAGGGGCTGAGGCTCAGCCGGTGGATGGGAGAGAGGATGCAACAGCTAGAAGACTCAGATCACAAAAGTGACTTGGAACACTATTGCAATTGTTGCTACAATGTATTTTTATGGAAGTGATACAAAACAAATGATTGAAACATACTGATGATTTTGTGTCAAATTTTAAACTGCTAATACTTAGGTAAATGCTGATATTTTTCTATCATTGTTTGTAAAAGTTGCAAGACCTGGGGGGGCTTCCCCCCCCCCGCACAATGTAGCTGTCAAAATGTTTTATAACTCTATAACCCTTTTTCCTTGAAAATTTTTAAAAACCAATAAAAATTTGAATATAATAAAATGAGAATACAAAACAAAAATAAATAAATAAATAAATAAAGCACATCACAACTGAATTGCACCCAAATTAAATGGAGCTCATCAATGATACCCCTCTTTTCCTTTCTGCAAGAACACAGGGTGAGGGGAGGAAATTAAGAGATGAAGAAAAGCTAGAGAAAAAGAATATTACACTTGGTCAAATAAGTTAAAAACATTACCCAGGGAACAAATATGTTATGGTAACTCCTCAGGTTCCATTAACCTGCTCAGCATCAGTCTGCCATAATCCCACTTTAACTTTAACTTTAACTTTTATTTGATTTCTAGACCGCCCCTCTCCCAGATGGGACTCGGGGCGGTGTACAGTCATATTAAAAACAGTAAATATACATAATATAAATATAAAATAAATATAGATGTGGCAGGAGGAGGTAGCAATAGTTTATTGTACAATAGTTAAAGTTAGATCTAAAATTTTAAGAAATTTAAAATACATTAAAAAACACCCTTAAAAACTATCCCAGGGTAAAATATTTGCCAGGAGGTATAAATGGGACTATAAATGGGCCAGGCCAGCTAATTGGAACAGGTGAGTCTTAAGTTTTTGTCGGAAGGAGCGGAGGTCGGTAGTAGTTCTGATATCGGGAGGGAGGTCATTCCAGAGGGTTGGGCCCATCACAGAGAAGGCTCTACTCCTAGGCGCCTCCCATTGGCATTGCTTGGTGGACGGCACCCGGAGGAGTCCCTCTCTGTGAGAGCGAATTGGTCGCAGGGATGTATGCGGTAGGATGCGATCCCGCAGGTAACTAGGTCCTGTGCCATGGAGCGCTTTGAAGATGGTAATCAACACCTTGAAACGCACCCGAAAAACCACAGGCAGCCAGTGCAGCTCGCGCAGAAGAGGTGTTATGTGGGAGAACCTAGTCCTCCCCATAATCACCCGCGCGGCCGCATTCTGGACCAGCTGCAGTCTCCGAGTGCATCTCAAGGGAAGCCCCATGTAGAGAGCATTGCAGTAGTCCAGACGAGACATCACCAGCGCATGAGTGACTGTGCGTAAGGCGTCCCGGTCCAATGGGGGCGCAATTGGCGCACCAGGCGAACCTGGTGGAACGCCCCCCTTACCACGGCTGCCACATGGTCATCCATCGACAGCCGGGCATCTAGGAGGATGCCCAAATTGTGCACCCGTTCCACAGGGGGCAGTTGCTCACCCCCTATGGCCAGCGATGGAGTCCACTGGTTGAACTGAGGCGCCGGTAACCACAGCCACTCTGTCTTGGAGGGGTTGAACCTGAGTCTGTTGTCCCCCATCCAGACCCGAACAGCTTTCAAACAACGGGACATCATTTCGACAGCCTCGTTGGGGTGGTCTGGGGTGGAAATGTACAGCTGAGTGTCATCAGCGTACAGATGGTAACCAACCCCAAAACCACGGATGATCTCACCCAGTGGCTTCACATATGTGTTGAACAGAAGGGGCGAGAGGACCGATCCCTGCGGCACCCCACAAGTGAGCAACCTTAGGGTCGACCTCTGCTCCCCTGCCAACACACATTGCGTCCGGTCGGAGAGGTAGGAGCCGAACCACCGTAAAACGGTGCCCCTTACTCCCATCCCCTCCAGCCGGTGCAATAGGATACCATGGTCGATGGTATCAAAAGCCGCTGATAGATCTAATAGGACCAGGATAGAGGAACAACCCCTATCTCTGGCCCTCCAGAGATCATCAACCAATGCGACCAAGGCCATCTCCCTGCTGTGACCGGGTCGGAAACCGGACTGGGGCGGGTCTAGATAATCGGTTTCCTCCAGGTGCCATGGGAATTGCTGTGCCACCACATTCTCTACAACCTTCGCTAAAAAGGGAAGGTTGGAGACAGGACGATAATTAGCTAGTTCCATCGGGTCCAGGGAAGGCTTCTTGAGTAAGGGCCTCACCACCGCCTCTTTCAAGGTGGCCGGTAAGGACCTCTCGCCCAATGAAGCGTTCACTAGACCCAGGAGCCAGCCTCGTGTCACCTCCCAGGATGCCAGTACCAGCCAGGAGGGGCACGGATCCAATAAACATGTAGTGGCTCGCAGCCACCCACATAACCTGTCCAAATCCTCGGGGGCAACAGAGTCAAACTCCTCCCAGTATGGTCCCTCAAGACTCGCTGCTGACGACTCCTCCGGTCCACTGAAGGGGGCCCATCCACTCCGGATCTGAGCGATTTTGTCCTGCAGATATTCCCCAAACTCCTCTGCTCTGCCCTGTAAAGGGGCTTCCCGCGGCCTCTGTGATAAGAGGGAGCGGGTCACCCGAAACAGGGCAGCAGGGCGGTTATCGGCGGACGCAATAAGAGCGGCACAATGTCTACATTTGGCTGCTCTCAATGCCACAAGGTAGGTCCGTGAATAGGCTCTTACCTGTGTTCGATCAGATTCGGAGCGCGAGGACCTCCATCTGTTCTCTAGGCGTCTCCTGTGGCATTTCATCACCCTTAGGTCCTCGGTAAACCAAGGAGCCAGGGTGGTTCGTTGCCGTAGGAGAGGCCGCAAAGGCGCAACCCGGTCCAAGGCTCCAGCAGCCGCCCTATTCCAGGCGGCCACTAGGTCCTCCGTCCGAGAGCGGGTCAGGGCTACAGGAAGTGGCCCAAGCTCCGTCTGGAACCTATCCGGTTCCATCAGGCGCCTGGGACGGAACCATCTTGGACAGTCTGGTTCCGCCTCCCCGCGGTGGGGGGTAGCGCCAGGGAAGTCGAGCTGAAGAGATGAGTGATCTGACCATGACAGGGGGGTAACAACCAAATCCCCTATTCCCAGATCACTCGTCCACTGCCCAGATACAAAAACAAGGTCCAGCGTGTGACCGCCCTCGTGTGTGGGGCCCTGAATTAATTGGGTCAGGTCCATGGCTGTCATGGAAGCCATGAACTCCCGAGCCACCTCGGACGCTTTCCCCGTCGACGGCAGGTTGAAGTCCCCCATAACCATGAGTTTGGGGGGTCTCAACTGCCGTTTCTGAGATCAGCTCGAGGAGCTCGGGCAGGACTGCTGATGCATAGCGAGGAGCCAAGTATACAATCAGCAAGCCCCACTGCCTCCCTGAGCCCCATTTCACACCAAGGGACTCACACCCGGTTATCTGTGGATAATCCCAGCACTGGGAATGGTTTTATTCCCATTGTTTTCTTTCCACATTCCACTGATTTTGTTGCAGGAACAGAACCAGCTGTTCAAGGGAAGATCCAGCAATTCATTAGTCCTTTACTGTGACAGGGCCCTGGGTAGGCAAGTGGGCAAGATTATTTGCTCAGGAGCCACCACAGGTACATATGTTACCTCAAAAAAGAGTGAGTACTCCATTGGAAGGTAGACTTTCTCATTATATTGCCTGCCATTCAAAACAGTTCCTTATTTTGAGTATCCTCTGAATTTTATAACCAAAGATCTGCAATCTGGCGTCTTGGAAAAGTGATGCATTCCATTGTAGCAAAATGCTTTTATATGTGCTTTTCCTCCCCTCCCATTGCCTACTGTTTCTGCTCTGTTCTTATTATGCTGATCATACAGTCATACTGTCTGTAACTCAAACATCCCTCCAAACATTCCTTAAAATTCTATCACTTTGCAGGTCTAGATAACTAAATTTATGTAATTAGCGTAAGGCATCTATAGAGGCATTGTAATCACCAATATACAAATATAAGTTTAAATAAAGTGTGTGTGTGTGTATTATGCAAACAATTCAATATACAAAAGGAAATATTAAATTACCATAAGATATAATCATAATAAAATCACTATAATATGGCTCTATAGAGTCGCAATGTGATAGATGTTATATAACTCAATGTCTAAGGAAGCTAGCCATCTAACTGCTTCTGGTGTGGTTGTAATGAGCCCATTCCAGTTATCTTGAAATTTCTTGAGGAGCCATTTTTGAATTATGTGTGTTATCATTTGTTCTGAAGCACCACAGTCACATTGCAGGCCATTCTCAGCCATTCCCCACTTACAAAGTTTTGTCCTAGTTCTGGCATGGCCCTTCCTGATCCTATTCAGATGGCTCCATTTGGGGGGGGGGGCAATTTCATTCCTGGATGTGGTTTTATTAGAGCTGCTGCATGATCTGTTTGATTATGATTATTACAAGTTGCCCATTTTAATCACCAGTTTTCATCTAAATCATAAGACTGTGATAGGTTATCCCAAATTGGTTTCCTAGACTTAAGGCTGGTGGCAGGTAGAGTCTAATATTTTATGTATCTGTAGAAACTAAATTACTCAAATAAATGAATTAAATAAATTAAATTACTTTATTTATTTATTTATTTTATTTCTTAGATTTTTAGACCGCCCCTCTCCCAAAAAGGGACTCGGGGCGGTGTACAGTCAATAATAAAAACATTCATAATAATTAAATACATTTAAACTACATTAAGATACATTTGGAGGGGGAAATAGGCTGTACTAAGAAAAATAAAATACTGGTGTTCTTTAGGAAATGCATTAATGCCCCAATTAGATGGACAATATTTTTAATAGCTATTGTTTTCCTGCACCATACTATATTGGAATTTTTTTGTGTTTGGTCATAAATAAATTTTGATTGATTGTATTTTTAATCAGGACTGTGTTTGTTTTGATTAATATTGACTTATAATACAAATTCAAATAGCATTAAATATACAATATAATTGAATTACATTATAATCAAATCTAAATTAAAATAATAAAATGAAAAATAATCTTTAGTGTTTTAAAACACAACTTCTCTCCAATGCTTACAGTAGCAGGAATTTGACACATATTTTTTTAGAAAGTCCATTTATGTGGAAATAGGACCTAACAGGTTTGTGAATAAATGTGTTAGATATTAACACAAGTTACTGTGGTTTCCATTCCAGTCCTCTGTTCAGGCGGGAACAGAGGTTTAATCTGATTGGTTGAGAGGTCTGACAGCTCCCTATAAAAGGAGAGCTGTCAGACCTAACTGTTGCTGGATTGTACATACTTGACTGTTGTAATAAAGAGCTGTTGTTGCGTTAAACCTGAGTCTGCCTTCTCATTGCCCTATCTAACAAAATGCACACTGAAACTGAAACAGATTGGAGAAGCTCTGAAGTGAAATGCACACTTCATACGATAACGTAAAATTGCTTTGTACTGTCCTAATTCACTTCACAAATCTACAGGTGGAGAGGACAAACAGAGCAATAAAGTCCCATGTTGTAGAGTGCCTTCACACAATAGGTGTGCAAAGACAGGTGGTGGCTCTAAGGTTCTTGTCCAAGATGCTGTGCCAACTTGTACAGCCAGATTGCCATTTGTGTTAAGGTTTGTTGAGTGCCCCAAGTGTATCACTAAAAGAGAGTTAGATATAAAACAGCAGGAATACAAGAAGGCTTTTGTGTCCCTCCCTAGATGTCCTTTTTTTTACTATTCTGTATACTTGCAGAGGGTTCATAACATAGTCAAGAGCTGCAGAATCAGTTTATTGTCCCTACTACTGCATCCCATCTCTATAGGCTCTGCCACATAACCACTGATTTTGAGTATGCAACACTTTGACAATCACACTATAAGCAGGTGTGAACGGAAGATGTCACTCTTCACTCCTCTCTTTTTCAGCACAGAGGAAGCCTACAATCATGCCTCCCTGCTCTGCTTCAAACGTGGCATCTCTCAAATTGCCCTGGCACAACCCTGACTGTGCAGTTTCTCTGCCAAGTTTTAATTTGATCTGGGCAATATCTGGGCTGCTATTGGTTACTGTACAGAGCTGCTTATACGCTCTCGCTCTCTCTTCCAGGCACTGTTTCCAGAGTCATTTTCAAGATGTCTGCATTTGTGGAGGGGAACACACCATGTGAAGGCTGAAACCTGCTGTGCTTTCTAAGGCAAATCTCAGGAATTAAAGTCCATGCATCTTAAAGCTTCCTGAAGTTGAGAAACACTGGATTAGAGCAAACAATGGTTGGTCAGAGACTTCTTATAAACCACTGCCCTTTTCTTTCTCACATCAGTTGACTCATAAATTACTTGAACTTTTTTTCTTTTTCTATCCCTCTTCCTCTTCTTTGAAACCTGTTCTTCTTTTAGCCCAAGCACTGGAAATAATCAACTATCAAAGTAGTGTTAAGGTGCAGGAAAAACTATTCCAAACTTTTGTGGGAAACTGAGGCTAATAGTTGGAACACATAAAAAGAGTAGCTTTTATATAAATGCGTTTGTGATAATTCAAGATAATTAACAAATTTCTTTTAAAAAAACCAACACAGTAGCAATTAAATCATATAGAGTGACTAGCAGGATGAAATCTCTTCACAGACATTCTGAGCTGCTAAGTGCTCCTCGGATATAGGGCTTTACACTATTGTTGAATGATTAAGCATTTCAGTACCCATGTGATTATTATCTGCTATTACAGATGGAGAAAAGCTGGTTCTTGATTTAATGTTGTGTATTTGTACTGTACTTGGATTTGAAAGCACTTTAGGAACAGTAAATATGACAGCTGTTATTTCATTTTCCTTCACTGACACCTTGCACAAGTTCTAGAGCAGAGGTGTGAAACTTGTAGCCCGCGGGCCAGATACGTCATGTGCTGGCTCCGCTATGACAAGGAGGGGGGGGGGAGTCCCAATATGTCACGTGATGATGCCATGACGATGCGAGTTTGGCACCCCTGTTCTAGACAAGATTCTCCTGTGTTAAATAGGATAATATTTTATTCTCTTGCTGACTGATTTCCTTTAGCATATACATGGAATCATATACAAATGATCATTTATTGAAGCATGTTCTTTATTTTTCTGTATTGTCTGAGGATACTTTTACCATACCTTTAAGCCTGATTGGAAATTTGGAAAACTAGCACTGCTGGATAGAATGATAAGAAATGCTTAGCTTATCCACTGACAAACATTAAGAATAAATGACAACTTGGGAAATTAATACCTCTGGCTTTACCTTTTGCTTGTGTTGGAAGAAAAATATGGTCCAGTTGGAAGCTGGGAGAAAGATGCTGGAAATAAAATGGAGGCAGGCTGCAAGGAAAGGTCTTTGTTTATTTGGTTTTCCAGAAACTTCAGTGACAGCAGCATGTTTCTGGGATGGCTGACAAAATGGGGTTGGGATAGGTGCGCTTTTATACATTATTTGTGGCTTCGGGAATGAGATGCCTGTTCCTGCTTAAGAATGTGTCCCTTAATATTTTAATGACTACCGCCAGATTACTACAGGAGTCATACAGAGGTCATGGCTGGCTCTTCAGGCAAAAGGGGAAATGCAAATCCTAGGTATTTGCCTGAGCTAATCTTGTCAGCTTGCCTAGTTGTGTTGCTTATTTGGAGTCTATTGCTTATGAATAAATTGGCTCAATCTTTCTGAATGGATACAAAAATCTCCATTCCAAAAGCCTAGACTCTTTAAGCTTCTGCTTGAGGTTGAAGGACATGTTTCTCCTCTTCTCCTTTAAGGGAATTATAATATTCTGCCTCTATTAATATCCCCCAAAATATTTCATTGGGGGGGGGGCATCTTCCCACACTAGCATTAAAAGCAAATTGTGTCTAGTTATAAAAAAATAACATAGGTCCGCAGTGAAATAAAATTAACTTGAACATATTAATCAGTTTCAACATCAGTTCCAGCAATTACTCAGAAATTGCTCCCCTCTTTGTCTCTGAATGGCATATCTGCTCACTGGCTCCTCCTGGACTGAGCTGTGGCCCACCAAAGTAAACATGTAGCATCTGTTGGATTGCTTATTGTCTAGTAGAAATAGTTTCCTTCAGGTCAAGTTCAACTTATACATGTAGCTTTTGTTCAGCAACAACAGAGAAATGGTTGTCTTGCCAGCTTTTTGTTTTTCTTGGTGATCCAAACCAAATATTAACCAAGTTAATTAACCAATTCCACTTAGCCTTTGGAAATTGGCACGGTTTAAGTGGATTCTGTTGTTTTACCCTCATTGCAATCCACTTCATACTAAGCTGCTTGCACAATCATTCAGTTTTCTCTAGATTTGTCTTCTGTTCACTTTATATTTATAAAAATAATAAAGTGTAGCTTCCAAATTTCTCTTCCAGCATTTTGTTTCACCTTCCAATTTTCTTGACATCTTGGTTAATGTAGATTTTCCTAATTTTTCATAGACCTCCAGTATCTTTATTTGCAATATACGCTACAAACTTTGTACAGTGAAGAAAACTCTATAGTAAATTGAGCTATGCATTAATTCAACTCAGCCAAACCAGCGATGTTAACCTAGATTGAAGTACATGAAAGGGAGGCAGTTAACACCGCATTAGGATTGGGGGGGACGGGATTATATTTAGTATTAAAATTAGAAACCCTGCCAATAAGATTTGCAGTGCTTTGCGTACAGCAACACCACGTTGGAAACTCTGATCCGTCTGTATATTTGGAATCCGAAATCATTCAGGGTCGGGAAAAATCAACAGCTAATAGTTTTGTTCCAAGTTGCGAAGCAATAGCTTTCCTGTGCGATTTTCTCCTTCAGCAAATGGGGACCAGAGACAAAGTGCCCACGGACACAGGGCTCCTTTTAGCTTCTTGTGTTACACACTCACTAAATCTTCCTAGGCACTCTCCTCGTTCAGCCACCACCCCAACCTTCAGCAGCTGCATGTCCCGCCTTCCCCTTCTTAACGCTGGGAAGGCGGGACCAAGGGAAGGCAACCCGGGAGCCGTGAGGACTACAACGACCGGCGTCCTTCAGGTTGAAGGCGGGTTTGCCCGTCCTTTGCCCAGCTTATAGCGTGTTCGGCATGGAGAGGAAGGCCGATTCCAGGGCAGATAGCGGATAAACGAGAGGCGCAGAAATATTTGGAGGGAGGTGGGAAGGTCTTGGATCCCCTTTTCCTCACTTGCTAACAGGATTTCGGGACTGGGCACAATTTCTCGAGGTAGGTGGTTCTGATATTGGAAAAGTGGTCACTACCGGAAAGCTCCTAGCCAGAGTGGCGCCATCCTAGCTTTCTCCCCGCAAGAAACGGGCAGGGCTGCGTGAGAACGCGCGCTATTAGCAAGGAGTTGTTGTCCGGGGTAAGGTTTCCCTCCCAGGGTAGAAATCACGCGCTTCCATTTCCTTGCTTCAACTTTTCCGCGAGGGCATCCAATAATCCCTGCATGACGTGGTCCACAATAGCCCTCTGTCAGATTGGCGCTCCGGGGTAATTGATTGCGTGGCGGGAGACTAAGCTCCTAAATGTTAGCGGCTCTCCTGCGAAGAATCCCTCCACCACGCCTTGCATATCATTAAAGAGAACTGTTGGTCTTAAGGTCCGGGAAGTAGTCTTAACGGAACCAAGTTCCCATTTTATTATCCTAATCTGATGTATTCCGGTAAAATTGGACTTTAGTTCCTATAATCCCCCCAACCAGCACGATCGAGAATCGTGTAAAATACTTTGCATTTGGAGGACATTGGATTTGGTACTGTTCCACTCAAAGGACACAAGAGAACTTGAATAAAGAACACAACTCTATGCTCTTTTAGCTCCAAATCATTTTTGGATTAGTCTGTCCCCTTAAACACGGCTCCCCATCCTGTCAGTGTAAATGTGTAAAGAAATTAGACGCTTAAGGCCACTTTAAAAATAAGTTTTTTGTTTACATCCCAAACAAACTTAATCCATCAAATGAAACAACTGTGAAGTGTTTTCTGCAGTAGGCATAAGTTATTTAAAGCAGTTTGGTTACATCTCATTGACTTGAATTACATTCCTGTTGCTTGCAGATCCAGATCATTCCACTAATCTCTTTATTTGATGAATTATATCCTGCCTTTCCTAACAAACACAAGGCAGCATATATAGCATTCCTCCAATTCTTCTCATTGCATCCTTTTAAGGTAGGCTTAGAGAGAATGACTGGCCCAAAGTCCCGTAGTGCGCTTCTGTGTTTTCCTCAAGGTGGATTTATTCACTGTTGTCTTCTATTTCTACACCTTTGCGCCCCGTTCTGTCTCTGTCCTCCTTGAAATGCTCCAGCAATTTTTGAACCCAAACTTTTGGTGCTTTCAAGTGTAGTGCACATTTGGTGTTGTGTTGAATGTGCTGGATTTGGAACAGGAAGACTTTGATTCTAGTCCTTTCTTAGGCATGGAGTCCAGTTGAGTGATCATCGGTCAGCCACTCCCTCTCAGCCGAATACTGAGAAGTCAAAAACCATCCTGGAAGAAGGTAATGGCAATCCACATCTATAATCTTGCCAGGGAAATTACAAGAAAGTTGTCAGGAATCATGTCTGACTTAAAGGCACCAAAAGAGCAATAATAGTTTACTTTTAGAAAATAAAGCACAGGGTTGATTGTAATCCCTGGCCTAATCTTAATCTTCCAAATTCTATTTGTGATACATGAGACCCAACATTGTTATTTTTGCACAAATTATTCTGCATTGTAATACAGATAGTCTTCAACCTACAAGCCCAATTTCCACTGCTAAGCAAGACAGTTGTTAAGTGAGTTTTGTCTCTCTATTATCACTCTTGCCACAATTGTTAAGTGAATCACTGCAGTTGTTAAGTTAGTAACACACTTGTTAAGTGAACCTGGCTTCTGCATAGACTGCTTTTTAGAAGGCTGCAAAAAATGATCACACCTAACCCTAACCCATCATAAATAGATGCCAGTTGCCAAATGCCCAATTTTTGACCATGTGGATACTGCAATGGTTGTAAGTGTGAAAAATGGTCATGTCACTTTTTCAGTGCCATTGTAACTTCAAGGGGTCACTAAACAAATGGTTGTAAGTCAAGGACTTCCTGCAGCTGTATTTTTGTTTCTTTTCCAATAGATGTCAGCCTCTGTTTTGCTTACTACGCTTGCTTGCTATCGGCTGCCATAGGAATGGGGGGGGGGGGGCTGCATAGTATGGGGGAAGGGAATAATATTGTACTGGAGGAGTTTTGTTCTCACCATCTTCTGCGCATGCTGGTGGCTGATGTTTGGACTTGGTCAAGGCCAACCGTCTCAACTACCAACTTGATGAAACTTTTTGAAGATGCACGCCAAATGACACCTTAGGGAGTTGCAGATTGGACACTGGGTTGGGGAATTGGGGGGGACGGTGCTGGGTAAACGTTTGATATGTATATGTTCCCTCCTTTCTGGCTCAGATCTTGCTTTCCTTTTGCTGCTTTCACTTCATATCTAGTAAAAGTACTTTATCTCTATTAAAATGGAATTGAGGTTTTCCTTTCTTGGATATTGAAGGAGGCATGCTTGACATTAAGCAAGATCTGACTTCGCACCCATCCTGGAGTTAAAAGCTTCCGTGAGGGGAGCACCCAAATGTCAAACCCCTGCAACCAGCAGGAGAAGACAATGGCAGGGGTTACAACCAGTCGAAAATCAGAGGATGACTGGCAGGTAGCTGAAAGAGAGGATCTCATGATGACCCATGCTTTACACCTTCTTCAGGAGGTTTGGGAATGACGGCACGTCTGTGTAAGTCACTGAAAGGGAGAGTGAATTAGCAGAGCAGGCGGAGGGGGGAGCAGAAGACCTGGTTAACCCTGAAACATCCCTGGGAACAGCTCCCGGAGCTGAGCAAGAGGGCGGGCCCCCAGCCACAGCAGCAGCAGTATGAGCTCCCCAAAGGCACCAAATGCCTCAGATTCCTCCACTTGGAGTGAACTATGGAGGAGATCCCAAAGAACTGGGGTGGGGGTGGGGTTAATGCAAGTTTGGGATTACATGCAACAGTATGGGGAAGTTTTCTCATCAGAAGTTTCCAAAGTGAGAAGTGTCACTATGGCTTTGGGAGGCAAAGCAGCTGCCTGGATGATAGCCTTGCGTAAAGATGATTCCCCCCTGCTGAAGGATTACAAGGGGTTTATGACTGCCCTAAGGAAACGTTTTGATGATCCCCTCCTAAATCAAAATGCGAAAAGCAGGATGATACCTTTAACCCAGGAGGGAAGTCCTGACGTTGGGTACACACAGGAGTTCCTGAGCTGTTTGTGCATATGCAGGGGAGGTCCGAGGAGGCACCAAAAGCAGAAAAGGAGGGGCATTGGGAGCCCAGCTGCTACGCTAGGCACAGCCCACAAGCATTAAGGCGTGGGAGGTGCTGATGTCCTTCTTCCAGGCTAGGAGGAGAAGGAACCCTCCTCTTCCATAGGAGAAAGTAAACATGATGAAAGTGAACAACCACTCAGGGAGTCCCCAATCGGGCCCCATGACCATCCCAGTAGAATTAAAAGTGTCATCAACTGGAGCCCAAGGGAAGATGCTGGCCCTTTTAGACTCTGGGTGCACCCGATGTGTAATCAAATTTAGAAGGGTTGAAAACCCCGCGTAAACTGTCACCTAAACAAGTGTGTTGGGCACAGCACTTCAACCATTTCAACTTTACCCTGAAATACATCCCGGGGGGGGGGGGGGGAAGAACTTTATGGCTGATGCCTTGTCCAGGCTTCCCCAGTACAACAGCTCCAAACTGAGTATGGTTCATCCAGTCAACCCAGCTAAGAATCTGGCTGCCCCAATGGTTACTAGAAGCCAGAAGCCAGCTGACTTGGATGTGAATACGGACCAAATGAACAAACTCAAGGAAGGTCTTGAATCCGATGACTGGTTCAAGAAACATTCTGATGAATGCACCATGAAGGATGGACTGGCTTGGGGGGGGGGGCTAAACTATACGTTCCTGCTATCCTGAAACCTGTCGTTCTTCAACGGGCCCACGATTCAAAAATGGTGGGCCATTTTGGATTTGTAAAGACTTTGCATTTGATTAAGAGGCAGTTTTGGTGGCCTTCATTGAAAAAAGACATTGAGTCCTACATAGCCAGTTGTCCCGTCTGTGCGGCTGCGAAAAGACCACCAGGAAAACCCCAGGGTCTCCTCCAAAGTGTCACCCATCCTGGAGCCCCATGGAAGGAGATATCAATGGACTTTATTATTGAATTACCGGAAAGTTTGGGATATACCATTATTTGGGTTATCACCGATTTGTTTTCCAAACAAGTTCATTTTGTGCCTTGCTCCAAGATCCCGTCAGTGAAGTCTTTGGCTAAATAGTTTATTTCACATGTATATAGGTTACATGGTGTACCTGAACGCATAATTTCAGACGGTGGTTCAATTCACCTCCCTCTTTTGGAAAGAGTTCCTGAAATTAATTGGCTCCACCCAGGGGCTAAGCTCCGCCCACCATCCTCAGACTAATGGAGCTTGTGAACGGACTAACTCTGTTTTGGAGCAGCACCTCCAATGTTTCATCAGTTATCAACAGGATAATTGGACGGAACTATTACCACATACAGAGGTGTCGTACAATAATTCTGTTCACAGCAGTACTGGCATGACCCCTTTTAAAGTAGTGTTTGGTCAGGACTTTATACCAATTCCTGAATTGCCTCAAGAGAAACCGCAAATTTTATCCTTTATCTGAGTGGAGTGATCAACTTTGGCACTTTTGGCCCATGACCCACAAAGCATTAGATGTGGCTCACAAAGCTCACGAAAAAAACAAGCGGGTAAGAAAAGGACAAAGTCAAAAGATTACAGAGTTGAGGATGGGTGTTTTTGTCCAAGTTCCTGCAAACCACCCAAAAATCGAAGTTTGAAGTTAAAGAAATCTTGGCGTCCAGAAAAATAGGGGTCGCATTCAGTATTTGGTCTCCTGGAAACATTTTCCCCCCTCCCAGGCTGAATGGGTTGACAAATCTCATGTTAGAGCTCCCAGACTTTTGCGGAAGTTCTACACCAGTTATCCTGATAAGCCTTGATTTTATGATAGATGTATATGCTATATTGTTATTTTGTATTGTTTTCCCTCTCTCTTTTCGTGCAGGGGTGATATCTCTTTCTGAAGGAGGGCCCTGTTTTGCTTGCTACGCTTGCTTGCTTGCTATCGGCTGCCATAGGAACAGCATAGTATGGGGGAGACTGCATAGTATGGGGGAAGGGAATTATATTGTACTAGAGGAGTCTTGTTCTCACCATCTTCTGCGCATGCTGGTGGCTGATGTTTGGACTTGGTCAAGGCCAACCGTCTCACATATCAACTTGATGAGGCTGTTTGAAGATGCACCCCACATGACACCTTAGGGAGTTGCAGATTGGACAATGGGTTGTGGAATTGGGGGGAGGGTGCTGGGTAAAGGTTTGATATGTACATGTTCCCACCTTTCTGGCTCAGATCTTGCTTTCCTTTTGCTGTTTTCACTTCATATCTAGTAAAAGAACTTTATCTCTATTTAAATGGAGTTGAAGTTTTCCTTTCTTGGATATTGAAGGAGGCATGCCTGACATTAGGTAATATCCATTCTGAAATTATAGAACATTATGAGATGGTCAAGGAACGTGGTGGCTTAGTGGCTAAGATGCTGAGCTTGTTGATCAGAAACGTCGGCAGTTCAAATCCCCAGTGCTGCGTGATGGGGTGGGCTCCCGTTACTTGTCCCAGTTTCTGCCAACCTAGCAGTTTGAAAGCATGTAAAAATGCAAGTAGAAAAATAGGAACTACTTTTGCTGGGAAGGTAACAGCGTTCCATGTGCCTTTAGCACTTAGTCATGCCAGCCACATGACCAGGGAGACTCTTCTGACAACGCTGGCTCTTTGGCTATGAAACAGAGATGAGCACTGCCCCCTAGAGTCGGGAACGATGCGCACATATGTGCAAGTGGAACATTAACCTTTACCTTATGAAATGGTACAAGCAATTCTCTAGTAAGACATACCTTCTCCAGTTTGGATTTCCACTCAATAGAACCAACTCCACAGGAAGGGGAATTGCTACACTGCAAGATTATCTTTCTGTGTGCCTCCATTTTTGTTAAACCAAAGGGCAACAGACTGCTTTGCCATGCTGGATTTCTCAAAGTAAGCCATCTATTTTGGTTACAGTGCAATTTCTCTTGGTGTATAGAAGGCATAGAAATTATCATAATATTGTATTTATCTGAGGCAAATAGATGGCTGGATGAAGACATATAAATGGCTGACATCTGAGTTCTCTTAATGAATAAGATAAATAATTTCATTCCCTGATTACATACTGAAGTCAGCTTAAAATGATTTCCTGGGAATGAGGATGGTCATAATTCTGCAGCATTTGAAATGATATTTCATTTATGAAATAGCTATTCCCTTCTCAGTAAGAGACCGGAACATAGGTTCTCTAGAAACAAGAAAACAGCAAATGTGAATTGAACTTACATACCGGTAGGTTTTTTTCAGATTTCTTTTGTTCTGTTCAATAATATATATTTCCTATTTGGATAAAAAGTGCCCTGAAAAGATAAAATGCTGTATGTTCTGTATTCTATATTACAAGAATACAGAATAACCAACTGTTCAATCAGTTCTTTGTTAAATAATTTTGCTAAAGCATGTGGCAACATCCAGGTGATCTTATCAGTTTAGTCCACAGGAGTCTGATCTGGGGTTTTTGTCTTATTGGGAGCATATAAGCATTTATTATCAATATGGCACCATAGTTAAATTTGATTAATACTGGTGTATGTTTTGAGTATAGGGAGGGGCTTTGTATTTTAAGCAGGATAAGGCCTGCTTAATACTTAGATGCGAGATCATGAAGGAATTCCAGCCCTGTGAACTAGACTGGAAAAATTTAAAAAATCCCTAATGAAGCAACCTCTTTTATGCTGTTGTCAAGAATATTGCATGGATCTGTTTGTGAGATCCCCTGGAGTTGAGTTCAACTCCAAAAAATGCTTTGTTCAAGGTTATCAAAGTAAAATTTTTGGTTTTTTAAAACTTTCCTGGAACAAGTTGCCCTTTAAAAAAAAAGTGCATATTTTAAAAGGTACATTTTGTATATAAATACTTTAATATTTTTTGTTTTTACTTTGTTTGGGTTCCTGCTGTTTATGATACAACATTTTTGGCTTCTCATTGACATGACTTTTGAGATGGATGAATACATTGACATTAATTGCTTTGTTTCTTAAAAAAACGTTAAGTATTAAGACTTGCTTAAAATATTAAAATCCTCAGTAATGAGTCCCCTATTCTTCAACTGTTTTTTAATAAGTAGGATGAAAGAGATGGAAATAATGTTACTTAAAATGTTACACTTTTGCAGGTGATACAAAATTGGACAGAAATAAAATTTATTAATAATCTTGGTTGAGTTGGGGAATGGGGAGGTTAGTAGAATTCATCCCTTTCTGGGCTACTATCGAGAGAATCAGCTCAAAGTAGCTGGCAGGACAGAGTCTTGAGAAGTGAAGGCTTTCAAGATGGGCCAGATCAGAAACAGACAAGACAAATGTCAATATAATTACCGTACTTTTCTCCAGCCAAATAAGTCAATTGCCATCTTAGCAAGATCTGGCAATTTCACCAACCATTTTTCCAAGCAGGTCATGCCAGGTTTTTCAATCTTTGTGTGCACAATAATCTTGATGGAATAACAATATACTAGCACAGTGATGGCGAGCCTATGGCACACATGCCACAGGTGGCATGCGGAGCCATTTGTCAGGGCATGCGAAGCGCTGCCCTGTCAGCTGTCCAGCGCGCACGCTCGCGCTGGCCAGCTGGTTTCACCTTTTTAAAAGCCATTTTTCGCCCTCCCCAGGCTCCAGAGGCTTTATAGGAGCCTGGGGAGGGCGAAAAGAGCCTCCCCTGCCCTCCCAGAGGGCCTCCGGAGGCTTCAGGGACCGTCCGGAGGCTTCCCTGATGCCTTCGGAGCGCTTAAAACCACCCTCCGAGCAAACCGGAAGTGATTTCCGGTTTGCTCGGAGGATCCTTTTGAGCGCTCCGAAGGCTTCAGGGAAGCCTCCGGACGGTCCCTGAAGCCTCCGGGGGGGCGGTTGAGGCTCTTTTCGCCCTCCCCAGGCTCCTATAAAGCCTCTGGAGCCTGGGGAGGGCGAAAAAAGCATGTAAAAATGGGGGGTTGTGCGTGCATGCGCACTGGGGTCATGCATTGTATTATGGGTGCAGCATGCCCGCACACGACCCCCCCTGTGCTCCCCCCACTTGTGGCACGCGAGCCAAAAAAGGTTCGCCATCGCTGTACTAGCACAATCTTCAATGACTTTTCTGTGTATCCATTGGTCCTACAAGGAAATGTTGTGGCTTCAATATTAATCTTTAAAATATTTTGTATCAATGCGTATATTTGAATCTAAATGTCAGGCCTGCAGTTATATTCCTTTTAGAATTTTTGGCCTGCCACACTCTCTATTATTTTCCTATACTGTTTCATTAGTGTAGTAATTGGGAGGGGGGATAGAAAGGAGTAGAATTGTGGAATGTGTTGTTGTCATTCTTTTCTAGAAGCCCAAGGTCATCTTTTGTCTCCGCACCTCTGCACCTGACTGGAACCAGCTGGGTGGAGATGCCAGCATGGCCGAAGAAGATTGGACCATGTGATGGATTTATGGGTGTGGGGATAAGATCATGAACTTTCAACTGGGTGGAATCTCAGGAAGCTTTTAGATTTGGGATTCGACAGATGTGCCAACACGTCTGTCTTATTAAAAGGGAACTTTAAGGATAGCTCTGCCTTGGACTCTGATTTAATTCTGCATGATATTTGGAACGCTGACACTAAAATATTTTAGTTTTACATTTTCACCAAGTATGTCCCTTCGTATTGTTTACATTTCCAACATTCATTTGGGCTTCCTGTATGCATTCTGTATAATTTCTCTGGCATTATGTACCAACAATGCAGCAATTTATTAAAAAATGCCTTTAAGATTGTAAACTAACGTAAATTTCAACCTTTGACCACATATTTTCCCATTGGTCCATCTGTATATTATAACCAAAATTCGTAGACTATTTTATAATGCATTCTTTAACCTGTTCTTCCATTTGAAATTTCAACAATAGTTTATACATTTTAGCAATTACATGTTCATCATCAGTATACAATTGCACTTCATATTCTCTTACTTTGTTCCATACCGTAAGTCTTGTTATCTGTTTTAAATCCTTTTTATATAACTAAATGGGTAAATCATTGACAACTATATCCTGCCTTTAGTTGTTCTCTAGATTTAATATTATATACCTCTTGGTGATTTTCCAATAATTCCTGCTACATTAACTTTCTGTCTTTGCCTGCTGTTTCTCTTCTTGTGCCGAGATCCATAGAGGTGTTTTCAGGCATAGCCTGAGTTTATATCTATTCCTTATTCTCAGTGTGGCACATCTAATAAAATGTTATTTATTATCCACATTTAACTTTATCATCCATGCCATCCAAATCTCAGATTGTGCCTCCAACACTCTAACTCTTACGGGTTTTTTTGTGTGAAAAAAAATGATTTTGTGATTTACAATGAGAAAGAATAGGTTATAGAAAGAAGGGAATTATGATACAATCTTGGAGAGAGAGATATTAAAATTGTCTGTATAACTACTGAGAGGAAGATTGGAAGATTTCCTCAATTCTTTTTTTTGTTGTTCTTTTATTTTCTTTTTTCTATCTCCCTTTTTCTTTCTCCGTTTCCTTTTTCTTTTTCACATTCATTGTGTTTTTTTTTTATTTGAATGTATTTGTTATTACAATATAGATTCATATGGCTGGAAGGGACATCAGAGGTCTTCTAGTCTTTAATAAATCTGTTTTTAAAAGGGAAAAAAGGAAACACATCAAATGAAATGCTAGAACTTTATTGATCTAAGTTATAACTTCAGAATCTTGGAAATCTGGCAATTTCCCTGCCTTTTTTTTTAAACTAAACAGAGTCAAGGTGGGGCAATCTTCTCATACTTTCCAGCTTTCCTGGGCTAAGTTTTACTAAAGATTATTGCATTGTTTCTTTAAATTCATCTCTGTGCTCCTCTATAACGCTCCCCACTCCACAGATCTGATAGGCTCCCACACTCTTAGTCTTCTGGAAGATCTTGAAGAGCTGGCTAAAGTAAAGCTGGAGGCCAGAGGACTTGAATGTAGATATTCAGGAGAGTACAGTTTGTGTGTGTCTGTGTTCTAGGATGACTCAACACCACTAGCTCAACATGGACCAACCTGGGGCGGCCTTCTCGCCACCGCCAAGTCCCCTCTCCCAACTCGTTGCCTCCATCTTTTTGCAGTATATCTCAACACTGGAAATCTGCTGCAGGAAACTGCAGGCACAGGATGGAGAGTCAGGCAGGCTAGCAAGCAGACTGTCAGAGGTGGGCAGCAATGGATGGAGAGTGGAATTAGAGACAACAGTGCAGAAGCAGTGGGGTGGAATGTCAAAATGGAAAGCCCCTGCCACCCTGCAACTTTTTTTTATAGCCACATTGCTTAATGTTTGAGCACATGACCAGAAACACTTTTTATTTTTATATTATTTTTTCCTCTTTAAACATTTGATTAAAATAAAGAATAAAATACAAAAGCAAATAGGAAGACACGGTGAGGGGGATGGGGGGGGGGAGAGATCAGAAACACGATTGCAGCAATGTTCCCACAGAGTGAAGTGGATGATTTAATTGTATTTCTGGTTATGTGCAGAATGCTTTCCTGGTGTTCTTGGTCAGGTACAGAGAGATTTCCATCCAAAGCCATGTGGGCAATTTCATGGTATTTCAGGTCATGTGCAGAGTGCGTTTGGAGAGTCGCAGCAATGTTCTCCCCAAAGCCAACACCAATGTTATGAAAACAGTAATGCTGAGAAGAAGTGGGTTTTTTTCCAGTTTGGACTCCAAAATTTCCCATCCACACAACCCCATTCCTTAGTGCATCAGATCCCACAGTTACATGTGGCTGCAAACTTTGCAATCTGCTTGACGGGCAAAGATTTGAATGCAAATCAAAACAATACTTTTTTGTTGTGTGTTTTTTTTTTTAAAAAAAGCTGATATCCCACTCCATTGCTTCTCAAAGCTGCTATTATTTTCAGCAAAACACTCTCAAATATTAAGCAATGTGGCTTAAAAAATGTTGCAGGGTGGCGGTGGGTTCCCATTTTGACACACCACCCAACACCATGTCTCTGTGCACTATTGCCCCCAGCTCCACTCTCATCCATTGCTGCCCCTCTCTAGACAGCTGGCTCGCTCGCCTGTTTAGCTCTCCAACCAGTACCCTCAGCGAGTTATCCCTGAAGTAAATTTCTGGTGTTGAGATGTCCTGCAAAGAGATGGCAGCAGTGAGTTGGTAGAGGGGACTTGGCGGTGGTAAGAAGGTTGCCCCCGGCTGGCCTTGTCAAGTCATCCCATTCTGGCAGTGGGAGGAATGTTGCCTTTGAGATTTTGAGAGTTGTTACAGTTTTTATTGTTGTTTTGTGAGCTAGCCAAAGTTATGGTATCCATGACGGGCAGCCATGTAAGTCATGAATAACACTTCCCTTCTTATAGGTAACCTCTTGTGCCTGGTCATGGAGGGAAGGACTTTTGAATGTTTGGATCTGCAGCACAACAGCTGTGGACAGTGTGGCATTTTATGCTGAAGTTTCTTTTATGTTCCATAGTCCTAAATTTGATGTATTGATAGTCATGTTACTCCTTAGTGCCAGTGAGACTGTGAAGAGAAATAAATAGCTGGGGCAACGAACAACCCTCTAATTTTTTTTCCAAATTTCAACCCAGCAACTGCTCTTTTCTCCCCTCCCCAATCAGGGCTAAGCCCCAAAATGGTTTCACTTTAGCTGACAAAATGATTCAGTTTTAGAAATCCTGTAGTTGATTTAAAAAAAAAACCTACTTTGTACTCATTGTGAACATTAAAAATCCAAATGCTCAAAGAACTTTAGATTAACTCAGTCACTTTTTCATTAGTTTTGTAAAGTAGATCATTATTATTATGGCCATTTTTAAATGGAAAGAAGGCTGAAAGGCCTTGAAATTCTTTGCAAAGGTGATGTTTGAAGTTGGGACTTAGGGGATCACAGGATTTCCACACTTTGTCAGTACAAAGGACTTCCACTCAGTTCTATTCCTGACGCTTTTCTCCTATTCTTTTGCTTTCCTCCCACAGGCAACGATGGCTGTGCGAAATGTGCTGGTGACTGGCTGCTCCTCTGGCATTGGGCTGGCCCTGGCCGTGCGCTTGGCAAGAGATGAGCTGAAGCGATTTCGAGGTAAGCCCAGAAAGGGTGCTAAGAAGCACATCAACTTCGAAGAAGGAAAGGAAGCCCCTCCCTAACTTGGCCAGAGTGATGCCTTATAATTCCTGGTCTACATTCTTTTTCCTTAGTTTTTGCCACCATGAGAAATTTGGAGAAAAGTGAAGCACTGAAGGAGCAAGCGGGGCCTGCCCTGGATAAGATGCTTGAAATCAAAGAACTGGATGTGACGAGTGAGGACTCTATCAGGCGCTGCGTGAACAGCATCCCCCAACGCAAGGTGGATGTGCTGGGTAGGAAAGCAAGCCCTTTCTCCCAATAAAGCCCCTCTTACACAGGATGAAGAGGATTTGTTTGGACTGTGACTGCACTAGTCTATACAGCCCAATGTTTCTTTTGCATCAACTGGCCTGGTCACTGCCACGGCCAGCAAACTGGAACATAATGTCTGAATTAGACTTTGATCCATCGAGAGCTTTTTACCCCAATTTGATATCCCCTAGGTATCTTTGGACTGTGGTTTCCAGGATTTCCAGCCCCCATAGATGCTGGCTGTGGGAGGGCAACAAATTGGGGAAGTTACATCTAAGATGCTAAACTCCAGTTTAAGCTGTTTGGAGGTATCCGTGAACATTTTGTGACAAAGAAGTTCTAGACATAAGACATATTTGGGCAAGGAGCCTAGGCTATCCTTTTCTTTGCAGAATGGCATTTATATGGGAACTTCATCATAAATCCAGAACTGAAAGTTCCACACTCCACCTTCAAAAATGTAGGTTCAGTTCATTTGGTAAACATCCTCAGTTTCTCTATCAGATTTTTCTGTTTTGTATTCCATATTCTCCAATCTCTTTTCAATTCTCTCTCTCACAACTAATAGCTTTTGAATTTCAAACATAATCATTTGCAATGTTACAGTTTCTTTTTCCTGCTGAGCCATTCTTTCAATTTTGCAGACACTGCCACTACAGGGTTCAAGGCTATTTTAATAAACTTCAAACAGGTTCATTTATTATCTTTCAAGTCAAAATGTTGTCTTCCCTCCAATAGCTAGTGATAAAAATTCCAAAAGGCACCTATATAAACAACTTGTGCTCTTCCTACTATCACTGTCAGTAAACAAACTGAAAGAGCCTTGAATCACAAGTGATCAAAGAGAAAGAAGAAAAAAAATGTATCCAGCCTCCAGCCTCTGTGGCTGTGTAACTGCTTTTCCTCCTGTTGTTACAACCCTCTTTATAATCCTTCTTATTATCTTCTATATATTCCAAGCTTAAGAAAGAAAGAAAAAACCTTAAATGGAGATCAAAAACAATCCAATCAATCAAATCAAGCATTATTTTAAAAAGGAGCATTTTAATCCATAGGTATAAGCAAAAGTGAAAAAAGAAGAAGAAAGAATTAATCCATTCAATTTAAAACAGGGAGTCCCTGCAAAAGTTCCATTGGTGAGAAAAAAAAATTAGAACTTGGATAACAAACTAAGTTCAATGCAGATCAATCTTGCCACCTATAGTCTTCTGTCTTCAATCTTAACTTACATTTTTTTCTGTCCCAACTTCAGCAGCTTCATTTGCTGCATTTCTGTCGCTGGAAAAAAAGGGCTATTCCTGGATCTTTCAGGGACTTTGCGGTGTCCCTGAGATCAGCAGGAGGTGCCCTTCTCAATTACCATCTCTGTGGGACAGTGTAGGTCCAAATGAACAGTCCAGCAGCAGAAATTCAACTGTGATCTCGGAGCACCAAGATCACATGTTGTGCCGTCATGACATCAGCTCTCCTCCATTCATTGTTTACCAAATGAAGAAAGTGGAGGACAGAGTTCAAAAGATGGAGGAAAAAAATGAGCAAAGTGATAAGAAAACTGTGGATACTGACAACAACAAAAATGCAGGTTCAGTGAGGATGTGACAAGTTGTGATTTGTAGTAGTGGAGTAGCATATGAATCACTTGATAGCAGCGAGTGTTGTATCTTGCTGAGGAATAGAGGAAGTTCTGTGAGCTGCCATTTGGAAATAACCTTGTTCACGTGTTTCTCAAAGTACAGAGAAAGCCCAACAGATCCTCAAGGTAGTCCAGTGTCATCTTTGCTAACAATTGCTAGGATTTCAAGACAACAAGTTAGATTGTAACACCGTCTCCTCCTCCTCTCCACTGCTGATTTCGCAAATTCATAAGGATTTGAAATATTGCTTTCTCTTCTCTTGCTAACTTACCACTCCCTTCCTATACAGTGAACAATGCAGGATTTGGCCTAATTGGTCCAGTGGAAAGCCAGAGTATGGCCTCAATCCAACACCTCTTCGATACCAACTTCTTTGGCTTGGTGCGCCTTATCCAGGAAATCTTCCCTGACATGAAGCGGCGAAAGAGAGGGCATATTGTTGTGATGAGCAGCGTCCTAGGTTTGCAAGGTGAAGCTCCTTTCAGAGGACAAAGGAGAATGTGGTAGAATCCTCTGGACAACCAACCTTGATTATCCCAGAGGACGAGGGTGGGACGGGTTCCGGAGAATGGAAGCACCCTTAGCAATGGATTTCTATGGCAACTACATCACTTGCTAAATACAGGCTATTTGTCTGGAACATGTGAAGCTGGCCTATACCAAGTCATATTGTTGGTCCATCTTGTCTTCTCTGACAGGTAGCAGCTCTGCAAGGTTGCAGGCAGTGAGAGTATTTCCAGTCTTGTCAAGATCCTTTTAACATTAAGCTCCGTCCTTTCTTTGCTACAGAACAAAGAACTGGAGGCAAGTCATACAAAGGAACCTAGCAATACCTTGCAGGGAAAGGGGCTTGCAAAGAAAGGGAAGAGCAACCAAAGCACTTCCCTCTCTGGGCAAAATCATTTATGAACCTGAGGAGGATTTAAAAAGCATTCATGCCAACCTGTTGTGTATTTATTTGTCAACATCCCTCAGGGACCTTTACAAGCTTAACTTGGCTGCTCTTCTGGGTACACATAGATAAACTAAATGAGAAGCTGAATTAATGGGCTGTGTTTGCACAACACATTAAACAATAAGAAAAGTTAAAACCAACAAAACTGTACAAAGTGTACAAATTGTAGCTACTCGGTCTTTAATTGACCTAGTTAAGTAGACCCTGCAGGCCAGTGGTGGGTTTCAATTTTTTTTTTGAATCTCTTCTGTAGGTGTGGCCTGCTTTGTGGGAATGGCTTGCCGGCCATGTGACTGGGTGGCAGCAGCTTGGCAGCCATGTGACTGAGTGGGAGTGGCTTGGCAGTCATGTGACTGGGTGGGCGTGGCTGACTTGTAAAATGTGAAACTCACTTAACAATGCTCTTGCTTAGCAACCAAAATGTTGGCTCAGAAACTGGCATTTGAAGCACACAAGTCTTAAAGCTGTCAAGTTACAAGACCCTTGCACCCCTAACTCTTTAGAAAAACAACCCCAGGGGTGTTCAAACCTGACAGCTTCAAGACTTGTGGACTTCAACTTCCAGAATTCCTCCTCCAGTCATGTTGGCTCAGGAACTCTGGCATTGAAGTGTGCAAGTCTTAAAGCTGTCAGGTTACAAGACCCTTGCACCCCTAACCCTATAGAGAAAAAAAACCCAGAGATGTTCAAACTTGACAGCTTTAAGAGTTTAAGGTTTAGATAGGACTCTTAGAGGCGGGCGAGGCGATTGGTGAGCCAGCCAATCAGTGAGTGGCGGGCAGGGCAAGCATGGTGCGGACGGGCGGGGGGAGGGAGCTGGAACCAGTTCTAAACGGCACGGAACCTCTTGTGGAAGGTTGTGGAACCTCTTCTGTAGAAAAGGTTAGAACTGGCAGGAACCCACCCTTGAAGTAGACAAAACCAGAGTGCAAGATTCTACACTATAAACTAAAATGAACTCTCTGGACTTCAGTTTTCTAATCAAAACTTGTTAGTAGTCAGGTCTGTGTTCACATGACACCATTAAGGACATTTAATTCAAATCAGATATTCCAGGCTCTCATGAGACATAAACCACAAACTGATGGCATATGCTGGGTTCACACAATATATTAGACTAACAGGTGATTTGTTGCATTATGGTTCAATGCCAAATCAAATACAGCCAGAATGGTTCTTGTTTGTGCAAGCAAGAGCCAATGCCACTCCCGAATGTGTGTGAGACTCTACCTTCTTTCTTCATTCCTACAAAGTAGGTTGACATACTAAACAATAAACCCATGGTGTTTTACCATACCTTCTTTCTGGCTCTAGAAAAGCTTCATCTGCTTTAGTATCTATATGTTGGGTTAAAAAGGAGAACATACAATTAAAAGCACAGCAGCAGGGCAGGTCCAAGAAGTTTGCTACTCAGTGCAAAGCACCTTCAGTTTTCTTTCGGGAAATCTTGTTAGCAGTAGTAAAAGAGAACAAACCACTCATGTCTATGAGTCATCTTTTTTTCTTGCAATATTTAATTCCCTGCAGGTCTCCTCTTCAATGATATCTACTCTGCCTCCAAATTTGCTGTGGAGGGTTTCTGCGAGAGCTTAGCCCTGCAGGCCCTAAAATTTGGGATCAGGTAAATACAGTGGGATTGGAATTAAGAAAGAACACGACTGAGGTTCCCCTGAGAAGGAATTGCATTTCTTTGGGCATTATTAAACTAATACCACTCAGGATAGGGTCAGTAAAAACTAAATGAGGAAGCACGCAGCTCAAGATTACATGCAAATCTTGAGATTTATTTTTCCAGAGTTGCTCAAGTTTAGCGCAATTAGATCTGGGCTGAAAGAATCCATAAAAAAACTGATGGCAGACAAATATTCACACTTCTTTTACCTCTTTGTTGTCATCTAGTGGTCCTATGGATTTTTACCAGTCAGATTTCATAGTCCAGCCAAAGCAGCTTTCAGCTCCCAATCACTGAACACCACACATATACACACTCCAGTCCAGGTAGGGTAGCTGCCTACCTTACTAACTTGGATTATAGCTCTAGGCTAGGATGGAGAAAGCACTTATTCAGATTGCTATTCAGCTCATTTCGCTGGTTGCCCTTACACCTAGACACTAACTTTCTCAAATGTTAACCTCTGAGAATTATGGTAAAGAAGCAATTCTAAAAATTTCCCAATGTGTGCATCCCTTCCATCAAGATGTGGGAATACTGGCGAGAGAGAGAGAGAGATCTACCCAAGTTTTGTTTAACTGGAGAATGTTGAAAAATTAGACTGCTTTTAGAAAAAATACCGTAGTAGTAATATATGCTTTTAAATATTGTGTTTTTATTTTTTAGCTGTTTTGCTTTTTTTTTTTTTTAGAAATTAATTATGATAGATGGTTGTTCGAAAATAAAGAGTTCAGAAAAGGGCAGGCGGTTGTTTAATATCTGAGTGATATTTTTTTCTTCCTTGTTTAATAAATGTTTAAACTACCCCTTGACCTTACAGATGACGCGTATAAAATGATATAAATGAAAAATGTATTATTAAAAAAAAGCTTGGAAATGAAATATTCCTTTGGATCTATGTCTCCTCATCTGTGAAGTTTGGATCCTAAACAAAGAGAATGCGAAGAATATCTGGAGATGGTTCTTAAGCAAACGTTTTATCTCTCTAAAATTTATTGAAAATAACATTGATTAGTGGAACACAAACAGGGTCAGGGAATTGTCATTTTTGTACATTAAAAGGGTACAAATCTCTAATGCAGTGTTATGGGAGTTGAAGTCCACACATCTTAACATTGCTATCTTTGGGAAAACCTGCTACACGCACATACCACATTTAAATTTCTACAAAAGATAAAATATAAAAAATAAAAGAAATTAGGGGGAAAAGTAGAGGAAAATGCAAGGAATAAAGAAAAAAAGAATGTCAATATTAGCTGTAGAGCAGGGGTGTCAAACTCATGTCACGTGATGTTTTCCCACTTTGCTAAACCGGGTGTGAGCGTGGCCAGTGTGTGACACATACAGCCCACACACCGCCAGTTCGACACCCCTGCTTTAGAGAGTCATTCAACAGGGAGATTGGTGACATATACATTTAATAAAAAATAAAAATAGTACTCATAGTAAGTCATTTTAATCACTGAAATTTTACCAACAATGACAATTGATATTTTCCCCACTTTAATACATCCTTTTTGATATGTCATACCTTAACATAATTATACATACAGTTCATATTATTAAATGTAACCTCCTTATATATAATATTTTCAATTTTAAAACCGATCTTCATCAAACACTCTCAATCTTGAAAGTTTTCAAAATAAGATTAGACAACCATTTGTCCTGGATGGTACAAGGATTCTGCCTTGGACAGGGAGGTTGAACTAGAAAACCTCCAATGTCCCTTCCAATCCTGTCATTCACTGATAATGATTCTATGCCATATTTTTAGCTAACATTTTTATTGTTTATTTACTTAAAAGCCAGCTAATGCACCAAAGTCCTTCAATTTTTTCATTAAATATTTAATACCATTTGGAGGCCTTTGTAAAATAAAATCTAAATTTTATTTTAGTAAAGAAGACACTCAGTAAGTAAATTTTCAATCCCATTATTTCTCATTCTGTCTAATGCCTCTGTTGAGCACTTAAAAAACAAAGGGGACAAAGGAGGGAAATCCTGCTTTAATTATCACTCTGTTGGGGATAGTAAACTTTTTTCCAAGCACCTGGGCTGGAATCTTTGGGAGTAGATAGACTGGAGGTCCATTAGCTGAAAAAGAAATGGTCTTTAAACATGTTCAATTAGTGCCTAATCCTACAACCTCTGTCTGAAATATGGACCACAAGGAGTGCTTTTTGCTGCATTTGTTGACCAGTGGTAGAGAAAATGTGATGACAGTTCTTTGAATGTTACTGATATTTTACCACTTCATAGTTTTGATTGTAATTTATTATGCTAGTCACAAATAATAATACAAATTGTCTGACTGCCTCTTTAATTTAAGGTTTTATTTGCTTTGAACATCAGACCCAGGCAGACCTTCTCTGCAAGACTATGGGGCTGAAAGCATGAGATATGCATTATAATTAAATTCTTCTGAATCAAAATAGAGATTTGTAAAATGGTTTCAATGTTTTTCTTCATAGTACAGTTTCTTGAACCGAAGTGGGCTAAGAACTCTTGCTTAGTAAAGCTCAGGCCTTGGGTTCTAAGTCATATAACTATGTAGAACAAATAGGAACCATGTTAAGGTGTCTGCTGGGATGCCTTGCACACTGCTGGTTCTTGACAATGTTCGAAGACGAGGAAACCTGCTTCTTTGTCAAACAGATTGTTAGGTTGCTCAACAGTGGAAGGGTGAGGGGGATCCTGATTATTCACAGTTTCTTTCCTCCTACAGAATCAGTTTAATTGAGCCAGGACCAGTGTTAACAGAGTTTGAGAGGAAGCTTTATGAAGGGGCAGCAAGCATGGATCTCTCGGGTGTGGATAAAGAGACACTAGATATATTCCACAACTTCTATCTAGCCTACTCCAAGGAGGTCTTCACTGCATTGGGGCAGTCTCCAGAAGAGGTGGTTGAGGTAAGATGATGCTTCTCCCTACCTATTTTGGAATAAATGCCTAGTCTCTGCTGCTTACTGAGGCCTTTGCTGTGGTCTTAATACTCCAGAAGATTAATCAAACCAGGGCTCCCTCTCTCCCCCCCCCAAAAAAAGAAATAAATAATACGTTGACACATTTTGAGGAACCATAAAGTCAGTATACGTTTAACTTGTTTTAAAACCCATCTCCCAACTCTGTCAGTAAAGGATTAGCTTACTTGACTATGTTCACACAACGTATCTAATAGGTGTATAACCATTGGGTTGATTTTGGCTTGAGAGAACTTTGCTACTTCTGAAGCACCATTGGTTGTTGGTTGGCTTCTGGGCGCAATTGAAGGCCAGCTGTCAATTTTAAAGCTGTATATAGCGCCAGACTGCATTATCTGAAGCCCCCCACCCCTTCTGAATTCATCTGCCTTCTGATCAAGTTAAATAGAGCCAACTCCTTTCCTGCGCCATCTAGATGAGAATGCTATCTGACAGAGTGTTGGAAATGGGGCATTTTTAAATTACCTTTCCATACTCTAGAATTTTCTCCACACAAAATCCAATTTGGGCTTCAGAAAACCAGTTAAGAACTGGTATAGGACAGGAGAAGGGCATGCTGTGATTGAAGATTTGAATTTGGCACTAACAAATTGGCCATTCAACTTTCCTATAGTATGCTAAAAGGCTTATAGTTGGAATTATTGTCAGCTTTACTCTTCTTATATCCAGGGTCTATTACAGATTTTTTTCCAGTCATGATGGATTCTACTGTTTGTATTTTTTGTGATAACAATGGCTTCTAATAATGAAGCCCATCAGTATTATGTTACTTTGGAATGTAATCCCTCATTGATTTGCATGGCTAAAATAGCTTATAAACATCCTTTTTTTATTAAAGAGTTTTAATAAATTTTACAAATATATCCCCTTCCCCTCCACCCCGATCCCCCCACCCCTCCAACCTCCCAGAGCAAAATACAGAGTATAAACATTAACAATCATACGCTAACATAAGCTAACTAACTTTAACATCTTCCTCCTCTTGTACTTTAGCTCTTCTTTTGTTAAACTAACTTTAGATAAGTTATACCAATCCTTGTTCTTTCACTCATAAACTAATTGGAATTTCTTAGTCCGATATTTATTTTGAATATATTCAATCCATCTTCTCCATTCCATCTTGTATTTCTCATCTGAATGGTCCTTGACATATGCTGAGATTTTGGCCATCTCTGCTAAGTTTACTACTTTTAACATCCATTCTTGAATAGTAGGCAACTCTTCCTTCTTCCAGTACTGTGCCACCAGCAATCTTGCTGCCGTTGTTAAATTCAGAATCAAATTAGTCTCTATAACTGTACAGTCTGTAATTATCCCTAACAAGAACAGCTGGGGAGTGAATTTAATCCTCTTTTTAAGAATATTTTGAATAATCCACCATATTTTTATCCAAAATGCTTTAACTTTTTTGCAAGTCCACCCTATATGGTAATACGTAGCGTCAGCACAGTCACATCTCCAACATTTAGATTGTAAATTCGGATACATACAAGCTAACTTTTTAGGATCTAAATGCAATCTATAAAACGTAGAAATTCTCTCTCAAGTTTTGAGCTTGCGTAAATTTTACATTTCTTACCCAAATCTTTCCCCATGTTTCCATCATTATTGGTTCTTCAAAGTTTTGTGCCCATTTTATCATACAATCTTTAATTAACTCTGTTTCAGAATCTATTTCTATCAGTATATTATACAATCTTTTTATATGCATTTGACCCTGGTCCCTAATTTGTTTTACCAAATTATCCTCATTTTGCATGATACCAATTTTCTGATCTTTTTTCCATCTAGCCTGTAACTGTCCATACTGAAACCAGGTTTGAATTACCCTTTCTTCTCTTAGTACATTCAAAGGCTTTAGCTGTAGTACACCTCTTTCTATGTTAAGAAGCTCTCTATATGTAATTACATCCTGTTTTTGTTCTATACTTATATTCTCTATTGCGTGTCTGGGCACTACCCACTTAGGTATCTTATCATTTAACTTATATTGATATTTTTTCCAGACACGCAGTAGAGCATTCCTTAAAATATGGCTTTTAAAAATCTTGTCCACCTTCTTATCATATATTAAGTAAGCATGCCAACCGTATACCAAATCATATCCCTCAATATTCAGTATTCTATCCTCTGTTAAATTAGTCCAATCGCTAATTGTTGATAAAACTACTGCTTCATAGTATAATTTTAAGTTGGGCATTTTCAAACCTCCCCTTTCACATATATCTTGCATTATTTTAAGTTTTATTCTCAGTTTCTTCCCTGCCCAAACAAAATTATTAATACCTTTCTGCCATTCTTCCAAATTTGCATCTTTTTTGAGTATTGGTAGCATTTGAAAAAGAAAGAAACTTGGGCAAAATGTTCATTTTTACTGCTGCTATCCTTCCCAACAAAGACAATTGTAGTTTATTCCATTTAGTCATCTCTGTCTGTATTTTATGCCATAATGGTTCATAATTATATTTATATATTTTCCCATTTGAGGTTGTAATATCCTAAATATTTAATCTTTTGTACTATCTCACATCCTGTTACTCTTTCTAATTCTTCTTTTTGATTTATGGTCATATTTTTAACTATCATCTTTGATCATCTTTGTTTTCCCTAGATTTATTTTAAACCCAGATACTTGACCATATTGATTAATTATATTCATTAAACTTATAGCTGGTTTCCCCCGTTGGGTTAAAGTTACAACCAAGTCGTCCGCAAATGCTCGTACTCTATATTCATAATGCCTAATCTTAATTCCTTGTAGATCATCTGACCCACGTATTCTGTTCAACAATAACTCCAAGGTTAAGATAAACAATAATGTTTATTTTAAAGGATTCTGTTAAGCTACCATTAACTATAATTTGTGCTGTCTGTTTCTGGTATATTGCCTTGATAGATTGTGTGAAATACTCTCCAAGCTGCATCTTTTCTATTATTTTCATTAGAAATTGCCAATTCACTCGATCAAATGCTTTCTCCGCGTCTAAGAATATAAGCACTGCGGGGACTTGGTTATTCTTCCCCAAATATTCCAATATATTAACAATTTGTGTTATATTACTTTTCATTTGTCTCCCCTGTATAAAACGAGATTGATCATTGTGAATCGTTTGTTGTATAACTGACATCAGCCTATTTACTAATATTTTAGCAAAATTTTTATAATCTGTATTAAGTAATGATATAGGCCTGTAGTTTTTTGGCTGAGTGTGATCCTGATCTTCTTTCAGAGTCAGGGAAATAAAGGCTGTTCTCCAAGATGGTGGTACCCTTCCTTCCAATTGAATTTTATTAAATAATTCCTTAAGAGGTTCTACTATTTCTAATTGTAACTTTTTGTAATAAACCGCTGTCAATCTGTACCAGGGGCCTTGCCAATTTTTAACTGTTTAATAGCCAGGAGAGTTTCCTCCGTGGTTACCGGTTGATTCAGTCTTTCCCTTTGCTCATCTGTAACTATAGGGATTTTCCCTTTCTCCAAATATCTATCTATATCTAAACCTTGTATTTTATCACCAGCATACAGTCTAGTATAGAATTCTAAAAAAGCCTTTTTAATCATGTCCTGTTAATAGACTTCTTTACCTTTGTATTCTATTTTCTCTATAGTATGAAACTTTTGTTTCTTCCTTAACATGTATGCTAAACACCTGCCTGGTTTATTTGCATTATAAAAAGTATTATGTTTAGCATATAGCAGATTAGTGGCTACTTGATCTGACATGAACATGTTAAACTGTCCTCGCAGTAAAGTGATTGCTTCTTTTGTCTTCTTATCATCTGGGTTAGATATTAGCACCTGCTCTTTCCTTTTTATCTCTTCTTTCAATTCCCTTCGTTTTTCTCCCTGTCTACGTCTATATAGGTTATTTAAGTTTATTAAAACACCTCTCATATATGCTTTACTTGCGTCCCAAACCATTTCCATAGATGTCCCCTTATGCGTGTTAAAAGCAAAATATTATTTCAATAATTTTTTGCATTCTGTAACATTTCTCTTGTATCTAAATAGATTTTCATTTAACCTCCAAGACCTCCTAGATCCCTCTCCATATTCCAATTCCATCCAAACCGGATTATGATCTGTTAGAGTTCTCGGGCATATCTTCATCTTCTTCACCCTGGAAAGGAAATCATTTGTAATTAGTATAAAATCAATTCTAGAGAAGGGTTGATGCCTATCAGAAAAAAAATGTAAAGTCCCGTTCTTTAAGATTCCGTTCTCTCCAGATATCTCTCAATTCCATATCATCTATAATGTCAAAAAAAGATTTAGGCAATCTTGCTCGTGTTTGAGTATTTTGCAAAAGTCTCTTGTCCTTCATGGTGTCCAATACTCCGTTCCAATCACCCAGTAATATACATGATCTACAATCCCATTGTATTAATTTGATATGAAGCAACTTGTAAAAATTTTCTTGTTGATTGGAGGCATATACTGTTAAAAGTATTTTCTTTCCTTCTATTAATAGTTCAATTGCAATATATCTTCCTTGAGGATCTGCTTCAATTAATTCAGCCTTTAAATTTTTCTTAAGTATATAACTATACCAGTTTTCTTCTCCGGAGCAGATGTAGTCCCAATCTTGCATTCATCAGATATTTCTGGTCCTGTGTTCTAATATATGTTTCTTGCAGACAAATCACATCATTTTTAAATTGTTTTAGATAGTGGAATATTTTTTTTTCCTTTTTTGTGGTGAGTTTTTAAGCCATTAACATTCCAGGTTAGAAATTTAATTGTCATCTTCAGCCCCCTGAAGCTTTTTAAGAGCCACCTGGAAATCCTGCTGGAATTTCTTCTTCGGTCTGGCTCCCCCCACAGCTTCTGTATTTATGCTTATAGTTTCTTGGATTGTTGTCTGGGCTTGTTGCATCTTTAATTCTTGCTCTTTATTTTTGGTAACTGCTCGGGTTTGTCTTTGTTCCATGATTTCTTCTGTCTCAAGTAAGTCCAGGGTCTGAGCAGCACCCGCTTGTGCCTGGATATCTTCCTGTTTATCTTCCCCTGCTTCTTTTCTTCCTCTAGATCCTGGAGATGGAGGGTGTCCAGCCTTTAATACATTGCTGTAAAAATCTCTTGCTTTCCAGACTGAGCTAAGAGATATCTTTCTCCTAAGTAGTTCACCACCAATCCTTTTGGAACCTCCCATCTGTACTGTATCTGGCGAGATCTGAGTTCATCCACTAGGAATGCATAATCCTTTCTAGATCTCAACATTTTAGGGGGAATTTCCTTTAATACTGTCACCTCTTGACCTGCGACCTGCAATTTGTTTTTATACGTAGCTTGTAATATCCCATTCCTTATTTTCCTGGTAACAAAATAGATTACAATATCTCTTGGTAGTTGTCTCCGTCTGGCAATCCATGAATTTACGTGGTAAATTTTGTCCATCTGCCAGTCATATTCGGTCTTGGATTCACCAGTTAATTGGACAAAAGCTTCCGCAAAAATCTCTATCAAATTTTCTTGGTTACTTTCTTTCAGGCCTCTTATTCTCAAAGCAAACTCCATAGCTCTATATTGTGTTATTGTGACTTCTGCCTCTGACTTATCAATCTTGCTTTGAATGTCTACAACTTTGTTCTCCAGATTCACATTGGACTGATTGATTTCTTCCACTCTATCCTCCAGTGATGTTACGTAACCAAGCAAACCCTTAAATGCATCCACTATATCTTCCCTTATTTGCTGGTTGCGAGTTTGGATTAAGTCCTTAATTTCAGAAAATTTGTTAGACACATCTTTAAGGGCTTTAGTAATTTTGCCTTCCAGAGCAAAAGCTTGTTCCTTTAAGGCATTTTGAAGGTTACTTTGGAGGACTTCAAGTGTTAATGCTTCTGCTGGGGGTAATAAAGATTGCAATTTTTGTGTCTGGGCTGGAGAGCTTCCAGCGCTCTTAGAGGCAGTTAATTTAGTTTGCTTTGAAGCCATTTCCAAATACTCAAATCAAACTTTTCAGTGGCCAAATTGCTTATCCAAAAAGTCCACCTAACCCCCCAGACTTAATTTTTTTAGCTTGTTACCGAACCAACACTGTTTTGTTTAATCTCGAGCTCTTGATTCTTTTTACAACTTTAGCAAGCACTTAACAGATACTTTGCTTCTTAACTTTAACTTTCACCATGCCCTTTGATGTTCAGGCGCCATCTTCCTTTTTATCCCCCTTAATCTTCACAGAAGGAAGTTATAGTAATTCTGAACTAAGTTTTGTACTTGCGATTATAATCACTCCTGTCTTCGCTCCGCCTGCTTCTTATTCAAATGTAGATTAATACATTGATAGCAGGAGTGGTCGTGGTGCTTTGTTCTGCCAATGCAGAGACCCCCGGGAGCGGAGCACTATCGGGCTGCAGGGGGGCTCTCGCCTTTCAACCCCCAGAATTACTCCTGTGGGTCTAAGGGAGCTCTACCCTTACCCGGTTGCTCACCTCCCCCTCTTTTCCCAAGGGGAGAATTTTCAAACTGCCAGACAGCTGATTTACACTGTTCTAGCAGCCTAACACGATCTCGGGGCTGGCGTTCCAAAAGGAACGTCCATCATCACCTACGTTGCCACCGGAAGTCTCAGCTTATAAACATCCTTGATCATCATAGATTCCAAAGAACAAGACCATCAAGTACTTGATATTATCGACTGTATTGTAGATTCCATACAACTGATCACAGAAAATAGATTTAATATAGCTGTCCAAACAGTAAGTGAGATATAGCAGTTCAGGATCTGAGATAGTTTCAGAAAGCCCCAGAAAAAAAGGGTGCCAAAAAAGTAACGAAGTACTTATAAGAAATCCCCATATCTTTCTTTAGATATCAAACTGCTTGGATTTTTTTTAATTTATAGGGGGATATAATTGGGTAATATATTTCTCTTAATTTCCTCTTAACAGTGTTCAGCATCAAATCCATTTTCAGGATGTCTTTGTCCCCATTTCATGAGCTAAAAGATTTCATTTCCAACCACACCAAGTGTTGTTTACATTAGGCAGGTCTTCAGACATGTTTTTCACCATGGCCAACTCGCCATAGGACAATTCATGGGGGGAGAAGAGTTACACTAATATCAAAGAAATGGTGGAATAGAATCATTAACAAAAGGATGAAAAAGGAGGTACAGAATGAAATGTGAATGACAATTTTTTTAAAAAAAATATTTATTTTGGATAATTACATTGAATTGTTAATTGTCTTGCAGCAAGTTGGCCATGGTGAATTGGCCGTGGTGAGTTAACTATAGTGAGTTGGCTCTGGCAAGTTGTCCCATTCCACTTCAAGGTGTTGCCCCTCAGTTATCATTGCTCTTAACTTGATACCATATATTGAAATTATTTATTTACTCATTAAATTTTTATATCGTGCAAATTATACCTTGATGTTATGGTATTGAAGGAAACTTCTGAGAGTAGCTTGGATTGCAAGAACAAATCATTCAATACTGGATCAAATAAAACCAGACAGCTCACTGGGAGCATTAATAGGGAAGCTAAAGGTTAAATATTTTGGACACATAACAAGGAGGCAAAAGTCACTGGAGGCCAACAGAAAACAAAGAGGCTAGATCAGTGATGGCGAACCTATGGCACACGTGCCACAGGTGGCACACGGAGCCATTTGTCAGGGCACACAAGGCGCTGCCCTGTCAGCTGGCCAGCGCACATGCGCATGCTGGCCAGCTGAGTTCACCCTTTTTTAAAGCCATTTTTCGCCCTATAAAGGCTCTGGAGCCTGGGGAGGGCGAAAAGAGCTTCCCCCCCCCCCCGGAGGCCCTCCAGAGGCTTCATGAGCTTCCCTGAAGCCTCCGGAGCGCAAAAAATCGGCCCTACGGGCAAACCGGAAGTTTAGGAACAGACTTCCTGTTTGCTCGGAGGGTTGTTTTGAGTGCTCCGGAGGCTTCAGAGAAGCCTCTTGAAGGTCCCTGAAGCCTTCGGGGCGCTTAAAATGACCCTCCGGGCAAACCGGAAGTGACTTCCGGTTTGCTCGGATGGTCATTTTGACTGCTTCGGAGGCTTCAGGGAAGCCTTCTGAAGGTCCCTGAAGCCTCCGTAGGGCTTCCGGGGGGCTGTTTTCGCACTCCCCATGCTCCTATAAACCTCTGGAGCCTGGGGAGGGCAAAAAAAGCATGCAAAAATGGGGGGGTGGCGCCAGTAGTGCACGCATGCGCACTGGGGCGATCGTGCATTGCCTTATGGGTGCGGCACACCTGCACAAGACCCCCCTGCGCTTCCCCCACTTATGGCACGCGAGCCAAAAAAGGTTCGCCATCGCTGGGCTAGATACTATCATTTAAGGTCAGATTTCAGTTCCATATGCAAAATTCTAGTTCTTTTTTTAATCTTCTCAAGAGTGGGAGAGATTCTTACCATTCATAATGTTGATCAGCTTATTTACAGACTGCATACTCTGAAATCAGTATTTATCATATTTATATATACTTGCTTATCTCATAGACCATAAGGTCTTCAGCAAATGTATTTTACCCTATCCTTGTCCCTATGAACAATTGATTATTCTATTTCTTCCCATTTATTATTTGGATTTTTTTTTTTCACGGGCAGGTTGGTCTTTGAATCATACTGGGCAACTTCTGATCAGGTCTATTTAACCAACCATTTTTGCTTCCTAATATATTCTACTGTTCTATTCTAGTGTGGAAATGGAGTGAATGAGGCAAGTAGAGTTGGCTTATTGGTGAGATGAGTGGTATATAAATTTAATAAGTAAAATAACTAAATAATTTATTATGTGTCAGGTTTATTAGCAAAAAAAGAGCCAGTTTGGTCTAGTCTAGTTGATAGGGTACCAGGCTAGAAAGCAGGAGACTATCAATTCTTGTCTTGCCTTAGCCATGAAAGCCAACTTTGTACCCTCTGGGGCTTTTGGAAAACTATCTCAGATCCTGAAGTACTATATCTGTACTGTTTGGACAACTATATTAAATCCATTTTCTTGGATCAGTCACTCTCTCTTAGCCCAACTCACCTCAGGGTTGTTTCTGTGGGAAAATAGGGTTGTTTCTGTGGGGAAAATAGGAAGAAGGTATGTCCCATAGATTCACTGCCTTGAGTTAAAATAATAAAGGTGGGATATTTTTTTTTAAAAAAAAATCCTGAATAGGCTTAACAAAACAAATTACATGGGGGCTCTATGAGACGTACGAGGAAGAAAAATGAAATGCAATGGCATTTTACGAAAAGTGGCTTACATTTGGACAGAGTCTTTGTCTTTAACTTGACTGTGGGGAAACCAGCCTCAGTCCAAAGTGACAATGGCAAGGAGCATGAATGGGCAGATAATTGACTGATGAGTCTAAGTGTTATGCTAGGTATTGTCCAGGTAACAAGGAATCAGTTGTATAGATGAAAGTAATTTCCATCTCTCTACATGTATGCAATGAAGACATAATATACATGATCCATTAAATTATTTGGAGAATTATTATATTGAGACGCAGCTTCAACAATACAGTACATAGGAGAGATAGGCAACTAAAAGTAAGGCTCTTAAAGATTTTTGTATTCGGTCCCTACAATCATAACTCTTCTGTTCTTCAACCAGAGACAGCAGATAAATGTGTTCTACTGTCCTCTGTATGTAGAATGGAAGAGAATCATTTGTTTGGTGTTTTATATTTAAATATTAAATTATGTTTAATAAAACATGCTTCTTATCACATCAGTGGTCCTTAAAAACTGCCTGGTATTTATTATGGTTTTTTTTCATCTAAGTAGCATATACCATTGGTGCAGAGAAAAATATTCCATAAAACGTAATTGTATGTGAACTCTTGGAAATGGGCTTTGCCAGCATTTTATTATTATAGGCCAGTGGCCCCCAGCCTTTTGGGCACCAGGGACCAGTTCTGTGGAGAGAGATTTTTCCTTGGACCAGATAGGATGTGGTTGTTGCCTGCATCCTGCAGATGGGGCTATACTTGTTTGCGGGGTCCGGTTTCTGATAAGCTGCGGACCCGGGCCACTCCATGGACTGGAGGTTGGGGACCCTTGTTATAGGCAAAAAAAGAGTAAAGGAGATAATCTACAAAAGAGTACTATACTTTTTTTTTTTACTAAAAATGTAAGTCAGGGCTACACTGACTTTGAGAATGATTCAAAGGGCTTCAGACTTGGGTGAATAGTTGCATTGACTTTAGTGAGTGGATTTCTTAAAAGAACTTTTTTTTTTGCACGAAAACACAAGAGATGAATTTGCCTGCATAAAGTCAGAATCCTACTTTTTCTAGATCTGTTCCCTGTTTCTTCAGTTCTTAAAAAATGCACTCATCATGACTGTAATTTAATTTATTCAATGATGGCTTTCCTCCAATAATTTCATAATATTAACTTCGACTAAGACTCCTGTCAGCTTCCAAATATGTAATACAGTCTTGAATGACTATTATGAGAAGCATAATAATAAGTCCATAAGAACATGTATATATGCTAGATGTGAAACTCTTTTGGTTAAAAAACAGATGGCCAACTTCTACAGTTGATTGGTTTTACTATCAAATAACCTTATTATTGACCAAGTTAAGTCTTCTTCAAACTGTAATGTAAAGCTTAAAAAATACCCTGATTGTTTGAAGCTTCATCTTGACTCTTAAAATCAGACCTTTAAATATGTTTGCTACTTTTCCCCATCCTAATTAACTTATACCACCACCACCCCCTTCATCCAAACATACACTTTTCTGTAAAACACAGGGAGAAGTCTGCATTTCTAATTCCATGTCTTGCTCTTTTTTCTGGCAGCATGTGTTGAAAGTGATCAACTCGGAGAACCCTCCATTGCGATATCAAACCAACAGTTTCTACACACCCATCACCACTCTCAAACATGCGGACCCCAGTGGGAACCTGCCTCTCAATACCTTTCATCAGATGATCTTCCAACATGATCGGCTCTTCAAAGCCAGTCTAAGCCTCCTTAAAATGCTCCAGTGGAGGAAGAGGCGAGATATGGACTAGATCGCACACAAGTATAGAAGATGCTAGCTGCCTCAGAGCCCTTTATTCCCTAATAGGTTCTGAAAAGAGTCTGTTCATTGGCTACAAGATCATACTTATAGCTTACATGCAGATTTTTTTTCTTGTAGTACAGAATGAGGTGACCTTGGCCTGATTCAGTGTGGGGGTTTTTTTGGGTGGGGGGGAACTAACGTTGCTTCAAAGCAATAAGGAGTTAGAATCAGATAATATTTTTGATCCGGGGTTGCAAGGTGTGTCATATTTTTGGTGTTCCTTATATAACATCTTTGAATAATATATTTTTAATACGCTATGATACCAGAATCAAAAATGTCAACCTGCATTTGCAGTCCAAAGTGGTGTGATCCAAAATAGATCCTGTCACTCTTGTACAGTGCAGCATTTTCCAATCTTAGCAACTTCTGGATGAGTAGGCTTTGAAGTTCTCAGAATTCTCATCAAAGGATAGCCTGGCTGAGGAATTGTGAAAGTTGAACATAGATACTTTGGAAAATAATAGAGCCGGTGTCCCATTCGGTTATATATAATGCCTAACCTTTAAAAATGCACCGGGAGTCTGGGCTTGTACCTAAATGTATTCCCTACTGAACATGTTTTCCAATTCTTGACTATATTAGGACTTCCCTGGAGTTAGTTCTGAGAATGAAAGATTAAAACAATTCTTAGGACTAAGGAAAGAGAGCGAGTGCATATTTTAAACTTTTTTGTTCCTGAAAAAAATCGACTAGAGGAACCAATTACTGTAAAACAAGAAAGAATAATATAAAAGGACACCAAAAAAAAAGATGAGGTAATATGGAAACAAAAATGTCATTAATGTAGACTACTTCCTTTCAGATTTTTATAGGGAAAAAGTCAACTTACAATAGTTTTTTCTTTCTTTTTCAAATACAACTTGCCAGTTCCCAAATGCTTTTTAATTGGGGCAGAAGATTTGTAATCATAGTAGGATCAGTTGCTAATTTGCATTATTGTCCAAAAGTATGTACATGATACAGAAGACATTCTTTTTTATAGCAGAACCAAAAGTATTTGCATTACATGGGCATTGACAGATTTGAGGCCTGTCCTATGCATCTTTATTCAGAAGTAAGTCTTACTCAGTTTAGTGGACTTTCTTCCTAGTAAGTGTTCACTGGATTGCTTCCTCAGCTTTGCTCTTTTCACATTCAATAATCTGTGAAATAAAAATTTACATATAGGAAATGGCAGCTTTAATATCGATCTTGAATCTAGACGCATTGTAATCCATTGAACTTCTAATGCTACATTTTCCACAAGTGACTTTTCAGCTCAAAACAATTCACTGTCTAAAATAAACTGATAGACCAAAATCCATCAAAAGTAATACAATTAGAATACTCTATTATGAGCATTGAATGTTAAATAGTTGTTTATGTAAAGGACACTATAAGTTTACTATGCAGCAGAGAATGTTCTAGTGTATTAATTTCATACCCATATTATGTAATTCATACTGAAACATACAATAGTTGGCCCAAATCAAGCGTGCAGGAAAAGGGAAAAAGTACAGCTCACCTAGGAAAATTATCCTTAACAATGACATGCAACAAAACTAGACAAAATATGTGATATTCCTATACTTCAAATAAAGCTAAAAGAAGTCCAATGACTTATCATGTAAGGCTATTTTATCCTGGACATGCTAATGCTGACATAAATAAAACCCCAAATGCTGAACACCAGTAACAGGAAGGAACCTGGGCAGCTATGGGCCAGCACTTCCCCTATTAATTCGCTTCACAAGAGCCTTGTAGTAGCCTTATGTCAAAGGCCTTCTGGTCTTTGAATTCTAAGCTCTATATTTGCTATGTGTCTTGTAACCAAAAAAGTATTCCTCATCAAAGTCTCTTATGAGCCTGAAACAGATGTACTTCAACAACACAACAACTCCTTTCTAGATTTTCTCTGAGTTACCGGTAAATGAGATTGGTTACGTCATTGCACTTGTACAGAGCTAAGCTAGTGGTTCTGAAGCAAAACAATATTTGTGTTATTGTTTTGGGATGAGATAAGATGTGCTTTAGAAGGCAACACTTCCTGAGGCACATTTCTTAGACTCTGGTTTTTATGACAACTTTTGATAAATATCAATGCTGTTGCTACATTATTATTATATGTACTCCCTGGGTGGTGGTAAATGGATGGCAATGACCAGATGCAGCCTTACTTTCCTCTTGGGCCTCACAGTCACAACAAACAGAAGTGCATAAATCAACTATCTTACATTATTCCTTAGTTTTTCAAAACTAGTTAGTCAGATTTTTGCTTGGTAGGCACATTATCAAATATGCCACCCTATTGATGGCTTTCATTGGAGTTTGCCAATCTGATTTCCATTCTGTGTTGAACCCTCTTTTATAAAGATTGTTGCTCCTTTGTGCAGCTGCCTAGAAAATGCTTGACAAACTGACTGCATTCATGTCTAATGGTAAATTATTTTTTGGTTAACCATAGTTTACAAAGCACAGTGGGTAGTTTTTGTACTTTATTGCTTAACATAAACCTAGCTCAGAAGTTAGCTTGCTGCACTGGAGGAAAAGCTGATCCTGAGACATCCAAGATCAATGTCCTGTTTAAGATTCTCTCTAAATTTTACTGAATGGTTATTAGAATTAAATCAGTGGTGGGTTGCAGGCGGTACACCCCTGTATGGGCGTACCGGAGCCTGCCCGGAGCACTGGATACCATTCCAGTATGGTGCTTCAGAGAGCCCGCCCGCCCGCCCGCCCATCCGAGCTCCTTACCAGTCTTTTAAGTATTTGGGGCTTCTGCGCATGTGCATGGCGCATATAGCACCTGTGCGATGCTTTGCTGAGTAACTGGAGCATCGCAGAGACATTAAGATGCATGCACGCATGCATGCGTCCATGTGGACGCCGCTGGGCCCGTTCCAACCGTACCGGTTGGAATGGGATTCGGAACCCACCACTGAATTAAATTATTTTGTCTTGAGTATAAATGTGCAGACAGTCCTCAACATGCAACTGTAATTGAGCCCAGAATGATGGTTGTACATTGTGCCAGTCAAGTGAGTAACCATGACCAACTCAATTCTATGACTTTTTTTGCAGTGGTTGTTAAGTGAATCATGGTCATTAAGCAAATCTGCAATCATTAAGCAAATGCTACAGTCATTAGGTGAACCTGTTGTCTACAATGGGCAATCTTTTTTGGGGTCCATTAGAACAGTCAGTAAGAGACCTGTCATAAGTTGAGGACTACCTGTAGTAAATCATACTGCAAATGTGCAACAGTCCTTGAAGTTCTTGTTTAGCTCATAACTATAATCCAACCCAGCCTTTCCAACTTCAGAAATTTTAAGCCTACAACTGATATCTGGTTGGAAACTCTGGAACTTGTTATCCGAACCATCTGGAATATTACAACTCAAGGATCTATAGGTGGCAGTATAATCTAATACATTGGTGAGAGGGTGGATAATGTACATGAATCTAATAGTCACACAACATTTAGCAGGATTGACAGACTGCTGGGAGTTGTTTTAAAACAGCCTGGTGATTTCAGGTAGCAGGAAAACACAAGGGAAGGCCTAGGACTACATATTAACTTTAGCAATTGTTAATCAATAAACACAGAAAAAGTGACAGAAAATACAACTGGATCCCGTTGCAACTGGTATGGTGCACTGGGCTGGGCGTCCACCACATGCACGCGTGCAGCACACACGCAGCGTGCGCATGTGTACTTACCACCAGCGACGCTCCAGCTGCTCAGTGGAGCATCACGCAGGCACCGTACGCTCCGTGCGCGGAAGCCTCGATCGGCTCAAATGCAGGTCAGGAGGACGGCTGGGTGGGTGGGCCCTCTGAAGCACTGTACCAGAACGGTACCTGGTGCTCCCAGCAGGCACCGGTACTGGAGCGTACCAGTCGTAGCATCCCTATGGTCACATGATCAAAATTCAGATCCTTGCAACTGATTCATATTTACGACAGTTCAAGTGTCTTGGGGTCGTGTGATCACTTTTTGTGACCTGATAAGCAAAGTCAATGGAAAAGCTAGATTCACTTAATAAGTGTGTTATTAACTTAACAACTGTAGGGATTCACTTAACAGCTGCAGAAAAGATGTAAAATAAGGCAAAACTTACTGTCTTAATTAGCAACACAAATGTTGGGATCAATTGTGGCCGTAAGTTGTGGACTATGTACTTTGTAGGCATTACAGCTTGGAAAATAGCATTTCCTTCTGATATTAGTTGGTTCTGAAGTTCACATACAAAAGGAAACAAAAATTTCTGAAACTAGGAGCACGGAAAACTGGTGTGAAGTTTCCTGTTGTGGAAGTTCAAGATTTATTTTGCTGAGCAAGTTTGTTATGCTGACTATAAAAAAAAACTTGAGAAACTTTATATTTTTATTAAGTTTGGTGAAATCCTATATCCATTCCTGGGCATAAGTTTACACATGTCATGTAAACAAGAAATCCAAAATCATAACCTGCCAGCTTTCCTGGAATTTTGCAGAAATGAGTAACAAACAGCAGGGAGTTTGGGGAGTTCTATTTCAGTAACATCTGGAATGCCACATGTTCCCCTGAATGTTATTCTCATTGGCCAGCTTCATGCATCTTATTAAGCCGCTGAATTGTTTGCTTTTTGCCTTTGAAGATTGTATCAGTGTGATAAAGTGACTAGCTGGCTTCTGATAATCAAAGTCAGTTGGGGAAAGCTGGATTTGCATAATGACCACTCATTCAACTGCAGTAATGCACTCACTCAAGAAGGACATAACATTGGGTGTGACTCACTTAACAACCACCTTGCTTAGAAACAGAAATTCTGTTCCCAACTGTGGTAGTAAGTGAAGTGCTACATGTATATGAAGCCCACAAAATTTTCTCACTTTTCCATCAATATAGATAGCACTCCTGATGTCAACCACTTGAAGTCCACTGTGCTCTGTGAAAGCTTAAGCAATAATAAATGTGTGAGTCTTTAAAGTTTCATTAGGCATTCCATTTTTACTCCTGCAGTTCTTCCTTTTCCTCCTTTGGAATCCATTGCATGGGCTGGTAACCAACAGATCTGAATAAATACTAAACAAACATTCCCCATTTATCTGTAGGATTAGCTTCTGACTAAATTTTAAACTTAGTTTTATTTTTATGTTCCAATGTGAAGCAATGACTTGCTTGCAGAAAGTATTACTGTAGTTCTCTGCTTCCAGGAAAAAATTGGGAACCATTTTTGTTGATTTTTACATGTTTTTACATGGATATTCTACATTAGAACATAGAATCACAAGGCTGGAAGGGACCAGTCATCTTACAGAGGAGACAGGTGGCATACAAATTTAATACATAAGTATAAATAAAGGGAGCTTGGAGATCTTATACTTCAACCCCTTGCTCAAGGCAGGATACCTTCTACATCCTGGACAAATGATTGTCCAGTCTATTTTTGAAAACTATAGTGATGAAACATCCACACCTCCAGGAGGCAAGCTATTCCATTGATTGTTCTGTCAGGAAATTTATCCTGAGTTCTAGGTTGGATCTCTCTTTCACCAGCTTCTACACATTGCTTCTTGCCCTGTCCTCAGGTGCTTTGGAGAATAAGCCAATCCCATATTTTGTGTGACTGATGCTCGAGTTCCAAAAACAGCTATGATGCTCCTCGTAATCTATTTGATAAGCTAGACATATCTAGCTTTCTCACCATAAGTAGTGCTTGTTAAAGAAGAATACTCAGCTACTGCAGCTGAATACATTTATTAGTCTTTCAAATGAAATGGAACTCTTTGTTTTACTACACGCTAGGCACACCCCAAAAAAGTATGTATTGGGTGTAGGCAACAGAGGGAGGCCAGTTTCCTCCTAACCACAGAGCACTTTTTTGGTTTGATCCGACTCTGGTTGGAAAGGAATAAGAATGAAGTGGGAGTGGCCAGAGAGATAACTACTATGAAGTCCTGTTCACCTTCTTGACATAGGGCAATCCAAACAATCAATCAATGCGGCGTTCCGCTATTGTTGCTTGCATCTTCAATAGACATCCACATGCTTTATTTGCAGCACCAGTAACACCGCTGATTTCCTTATATGTTGTTTAACAAGACTCATCAACACGTGTGGGTGCTCGTTATTAGCTGCGGAGCACTCTTTTTTCAGCAAAAAAGGAGGAGGGGTGATTTTTTAAAAAAAAAATCAGGCAGAAACGGGACTACATCTTAACCAAATATCCGGCTTGTGGGATGCAATTGTTGGCAAGTGTACACAGCCGGAGGGGTGCAGCCACGAGGAATGCGGGAACTCCAAAACCAGGCTTTCTAGGTAAGTCAGTTAGGGCGGGGGAACATGGACATCTGGAAAAATTGGCCGGGGCGTAAGTATCGGCCTCGGCTCAGGACTTCTCTTCCCCGGAAAGCGACCAGAAACAAAATCCCAGCTCCTGCTGCTGTAAAACACCTTTTATACCCGCTTCGACAGCTTGGCGGCGATTAAAAAAAAACGATCGAGGAGATCCGCTACCATTGCCTGGGGAATGGGCGGCTTGTTTTTCTAAACAACGTCTCTTCCCTCAACCCCACCCCCACCCCCCTGAATTCCGGTTATTTCTAAGTCGTGTTTGGGACCGGCTTGAATTACCTTTGTCGAATTTTTCCTGGGAAGTATTTCTCGGAATCAACCCAAACGCCACAAACCAGCGTGCATTTCGGGGTTTCTCCGCAGCTCTTGCAAGGAAGATGTTAGCAAAGCCGCCAACGAGCCTCCTGGACTTCTGAAGCAGCTGCTGGGTTGGTCCTGCTCTAGGGACTGCGCTCGATTTTTACCTTAGAGGAATCAACGTAGGCTCGGGCACTGAGCATCATCCAGAGAGGAGCAGCGACGCCGGCATCTCAAAGGATGGCGCTCTCGACTTTCTGGATCCTGACGGGCGGGCGAAGGACGGGCTGGGCGGTTTACTAGGAAGGCGAAAAGAGACCGGAGACGAGACAAGCCGTCCTGGCGCAAAACAAGGCTCGGGCTGACGATTCCTGACTGCGCCTTTAAGGATACACGGGGGCGGAGCAGGGAGTGTCCCAAGCAGGCGCTGAGGTTGTGCGGCCGGAGGAGTACGATTCTGTGGGTAACGGCGGCAGCGGCGAATTGGGCTTCGGGTGGGCCTAACGAGAGGAAGCGAGGGCTCACGACGGGAGCGCAGCCAGCATGGACTGGGGCACGGAGCTCTGGGTAAGCAAGCGCGCAGCCCTCTCGCCTGGGCGCTCTCCTTGGAAGTTGCCGTGCTTACGATTTCCTGGTTTATCCCTCCCGCTTTTTCTTTTTGGTCTCCATTTCCCACCATTTGGTCTTCATGCCCCCAACCCAGGGCTAGGCTTGTTTATCTCCAGACCTCCGTAAAGCTTGAACCTTGTCCTTTTCGCCAAGCAAAGTTTGAGTTCTCTGCCCCCCGCCCCCCGCAGCGAAGCCCCTTTCCGCCGTTAGCGCCCTCTTCCACCTCTCCTTAAATAGACGCTCATCCCAGGACGCCCCGGGGCGCTAATCCTGGTTCCAGGCCCTTTTCTGTTTTGGCTACTCTTGGTCTGTTTTCTCCTTTCTTGGCCTCGTAAAAGGAAAGCGTGGTTTTGGAATGGGAATCGTGGGTGAGTCGTTCATCTTCATGAGTAATGATTTTAAAATTTCCTGCTTCGTTAAGTGTTATAGAATTATAGGGCAGGTTTAGATAGATAGACAGAAACTGTATCTTTTGGTCCAGGTAAGCAAGACCACCTGGAAGAAAAGGAGGAAGTACTTTAATACTTTTGATTTTGGAAATGTAAAGCTGTTGTGTTTGTGCCACCATAACCAGTAACCCAGTTCCCAGTCTGGTCTGGAAAAAAGTTGCAATATGTAATATTGCCCCTACAGAGGACTGGACCACTTGATAGATCTCTGTTGGATATGCCAGCTTCTGCAACATCACATGGGAGGAAGGCTTGGTGTCCCAAGCAGCCGCTTAGAGATCTTTCTGTGGTTTAGTCTGACATGCATCTGGGGTAGATATGGGGTAGCATGATTGTTTAATACTTTGCATAGAACCTGCACTCTCATACTCAAAATCACTCACCATAAAGAATACCAATAGCGTGTGCTTTCTGAGCAAAGGGAGTATTTGACATTAAAAGATTGAAGGACAAGAGTAGCTAACTACTTAAAATTATTTTTATTTTTTAGACTGGCCCAGATTTCACCAGAGTGGAGATCTGTCCCATGAATACATTCTTGCTCCAAAATAGTCCACTGCTGGTGATCCTGAACTTTTTTACAAGAATTCCAATAAATGTTTGAGAAGTCTGTGAAAAGTAATGGCGGTAGACATAGCTTGCCCATTTCTAATTTAAAATGTATTTGGGTTAATGTAAGTCTAACAACCTGGGCTTTCAAGACCAGCTGCCAGTTGGGTTTGGTCAGAAAAGCCTGCTTAGTTGATTCTTGGGCTAAAGAAAGCCCAGGACAAAAACTTCCATCAAGCTGAGGAAGGAGAGTTTTTAACAGTATATTAAACAAAAAAGAGATTTACGTCTCTGATAAACATGAACTGAAGAAAAGAATTTGGGGATGTTGACTTGTAGAGGGTTGACTTTCACAGTCAATTCAAAATATCTCTCCTCAGCGAACACATCCACTCCACAAATGACATAGAATTTGAAGAATGCATTTGGTATCATGCAGAAAATAAATATTACTCTTCTGCTTAGAAAGATAATTTAGGGAAGCACTTGAAAAAGAAGGAAGAGGAAGATTCTTTCGTATGTATTTTTAACAGACAGAAGAGAGATAATAGTTGAAATTGAAAAGGCACAGCACACTTTGGACACATTTTTGATCTATGTGATATTGGTATTTCTTATTATATAAGCCCACCAACGGTGTGAACCTTGTCTTTTAAGATTCCTACCAGCATAAGTGGGAATTGTGCCAACTGTAATCCAACGTGGTTGGTGGTTACTAGTTGAAAATAGCTGATAGATAATGGGCATTACTGCTTCTTTCTCTCCCAGTTGCTTAGAAACTTAGGGGAAGCTTCTTTGTCATTCATTTTCTATCTTATTTTAAGTATCCTGCATTGTTTCTGGGGGTTGATATTATTAGAACAGGCCTTTTTTCACCATCAGCTTTAGTTTTTCTGTTACTGAAAGGTCCTAAAGATGCCTTTTGTAAATTGCTGGGTCTAATCAGAGATTAACTCTAGCCTCATTGCTAGAATAGCACAAGCTATTCCTGGCACATTGGAATGGCACAGACAAAGTTTGCCCTCTGCAAGAGAAACAGCAAGAAAATTTCATACTCAAAACAACATGACACTATGAATGACTCTATCTATCTATCTATCTATCTATCTATCTATCTATCTATCTATCTATCTATCTATCTATCTAACACACACACACACACAGAGAGAGACATACATACATACATACATACATACATATACATATTTAAATTGCTTTAACCTGCATTTGTAAAATACAACAAGAGCTTCCTGTATTTGCTAATGGTTTCCTGCGGTCCAGTATATACAATAGTTGTTTGGTTTGCTTGTTTATCTTTTCTGTTGTGCCCCAACCAGGCTCCAACAGTGAAGGGGAGAGTTGATTGTTGGGTGTGGGGAAGCAGCAGGATGCATCAGCAGGGAGAATCAGCAAACCTGAGGAACTTTGTCCTGTGCATCAACATTAACTTAATAATGCCTGTGAATCTTGCAGTTCTGCCTTCTCTACAGGGTGCTTGGAATTTCCCTTTGGAGAAGGATGGCCAATCCTGGGCAGATTTGTTTAACCTATTGTTCAAGCTGTTCCTCCTGATATCTGTGTGTGGCCTGATGAATTTTCCAATAACGTTTAGGGGAGATTTATAAACTTCTGGCTTGAATCTCCTGATGCAGAGCTTAAAAGAGACTGGGTTTATATTGGTGATGTGAGCAGGAACTGACATCTAGGTGTTTATAACCTGGCTAGTGCTGTTTGCATGAGTGTTGTCTTCAGCATTTTCTTGCACTATTGATCTTCTTCCAGCATAATGATTGCAGTTCAAACCTCTTTTGATTCTCCAAAATCACCAATACATTATTGTAGTTTGGAGAGAGCTAAGGAACCCAAACTACAGTAATGCATTGGTGATTTGGAAACTTGTAATGACAAAAGTTGCCTTAACAATTCATCGAATTATATGTATGAAGAAAAGGAAAGGAATGAAAGACAATCCATTAACTTGTCTGTGGAGGTTAATTATCCAGGTGCTTTTTCCAAAAGATTCTTAGTGTTGTTGTTTTTTAAAAAATGTTTCACTTCTCATCCATAATGTCCCAATTTCAGTATCAGACACATTGGTTTTTGAGAGTTTCTCATAGTCACCCAAGTAAAATGTTATATCTGCAGTGAAATAATTAAATTTGAAGTTTTGAGAGCCTTCTAACAATTTTGGCAACATATATTGTTATGCTATCTTTTGCCTTTTTCTGTATTGAGTAATATTTATTCATGTGACGGTTATAGAAATAAATGGAACTTTTCTTTTATATAGTTGCTTTGGCAATAGAATGTAGAATAACAGGGTTGGAAGACCTTGGAGGTCTTCTGGTCCAATTCCCTGCTCAAGCATTCTGCACAAATGGTTTTCCAAACTCTTTTTTAAAATCACAAAAGGTATTTAAAGGGGGTCCGTGGGGAGGAAAAGGTTGAGAACCACTGCACTAGGACGCCAAGATCCCTCTCACAGTTACTGCTTTTGAACCGGGTTTCACTAAGCATTTTGCTAGACTAACAATTTAGTCACTTTGTCAAAGAATGAAATAAGATTTGTTTGGCATGATCTGTTTTTGACAAACCCATTTGACTTCTACTTATAACTTTACGTGTTATAACTTTAAAGTTAGTGGAGTTTCATTCTGAGTTGCCTTCTATGCAACTGCACTATAAATACTTGTTGCTTGAATATTGCTTCCTTCTGTAGAAATTGAGATTGAATTGTCAGTCTTGAGTTCCTGGTATAAGAGAACTTGACTTCTGGTCATACTTCTGAAGTCTAAAATGGAATGGCAGTTCCATGCTTCAAAGAGGAGCAAAAGAACAAGGTTATATACCGGTAGGTTCTGTTCTCCTTAATTTCTATGGCTGCATTCCTGTAAATATTTAGGACAAACCTCAGTAGACATAGGATTGGGCTGTCTTTCATTAAGGGACGTAGGGGGCATATTTCTTCTTAACAAAACCAAATTTATATCAAAATTCACTCCACTATTTTTCAAACTAGGAAAGCTGATAACTGATATTTCTTTTAAAAGCACCTAACTTCCTGGTAATGTTCCCTTTTTGTGCCCAGTGACATGGATGCAGATTGTTTTTTAGGGCTTTCTTTCTGAATGAAAAGGTACAGATTAATGGGTTATTATGATTTAGCATTTTCCCAGGAAAGTGGACTGAAATCAAACTTTTTAAAAATAAATATATTGGTTGCGAAGCCTTATATAAAAAGATTGAATTATTGCTTCAACGTCATTACTGTTGTAATCTTGAATGACAAATGCCCACTAGAGAGCTTCTGCTTGCCATAATTATATTTCTTTATCAATACACCATCTCCATTACACTCTTGTATTTCTCCTTTCATTGATTTTGGGTGTGTTATGTTCAGGACTGGGAGGAACTTTTTTTTATCTTTCAATTAGTTTGGAGGATATGGTTACAAACAGCTGTTCCTTAAGCATGTTTCTATGGCTAATAGCTTCTGCAGTAACCAAAAAAGGCAATGGAGGGGATGTATGTTATACCCATTAAGTGTTACATTTACTTCCATAAATATTCAGGTTCTTTTGCTTTATTGGGAAGCCTGTTAATGTCCTTTTGGAATTTGTTTTTAAAAAACCTCTTTAATCAAGAGTAGCAATCTTTTCATCAGACTATGCATAAAAATCAAGAACCAGAAGAATTTCCACAGTGGGCAAAAATCATGAGATTTGCAACTAAAAATGCAAGAGTCTATTCAAAGATTTGGCTCAAATTATTTGTTTATATTTTCATTTGTCTTTTGGACATTGTCATCATGATAACTATAGTTAACAATTTGCAATTAAAGGGCACAAGCACAGTGAGTTCTGGGGACTGCAAAAAAAAAGGACCTGTGACCACATTAAGACTTCAGATAACCTAATTGAGCTTTAAATTGTAAAGTTGTTTAATTGTGCATTCGATTGCTTGCAAGTCTATGCATTTTACAGGAGCAGTATGTATTAGCTGCTGCAGCTCCCTGTAGTATGTATCACTGGTGACAACTGTTCTTTGTGAACCGTGGAATGGCCCTCACTTTCCCCACTTTCCCACAACACTAAGTGTGGCAGCCCTAAAGATCCAAAAGAAAAGATGGCCTCCAGGGCTGACACTATAATTTACCCAATTTGATATAGAATCTGGTCTTCCTGAAGAGAAAGAACGTTGGTCCTTACCTGAACGTTTCTTTTCGGTAGACGAGAAGGAGGGGCGACTCCTGGGATATTCTCACAGCCTGATTGGTCCAAAGACTGAGGGAAATCTCTTTTAACCTCCGCCTTTCCCTGTGGCTCCCAGTTCCTCGAAGTCACATGACCAGAACATGCTGCCAAAAAAACAGACAACAGCAAGGGAAAAACCACCCCCCTGCCCCTCATCTTGACTGACTATCACCTATGTCTGAGTGGGGCGGGATGTCGCCCCTTCCACTCGTCTACCGAAAAGAAACATTCAGGTAAGGACCAACGTACTTTTTCCGGTAGACTCGAGGGAGGGGCGACTCCTGGGACGTACCCGAGCTTAGTCTCTGGAAGGAAAACTAGGATTCGGGGGAAGGGGCAGTTGCTACCTGTTGTAGAACCCTACACCCAAAAGACGCCTCGGCCGATGCAAAGGCATCCAGCCGGTAGTGGCGGATGAACGGTGTCGGGGATGACCAAGTAGCCACCCAACAAATGTCTTCGAAAGGAGCCCTCATGGCCCACACTCCTGTAGTAGCGCACTCCGTGTGGAGTGGACCATGATCCCCGAAGGGGGGACCCAGCCCGAGGACTCGTAGGCCGTACAGATGCCCTGTTGTAACCACCTGCCAATGGTGGCAGAGGGAACCAAGGAGCCAGGCTGGAATGAAATAAAGAGGGCCTCTGTCTTACGGAAGGAAGACATGCATCAAAATGCGCAAGGTATGACAAACGTCTAGCCGGTGCCAAAAGTGCTCCCCCTCATGGGAGGGCGACAGACAGAAAATGGGAAGGATGACCTCCTGCGCTCGGTGGAAGGGCGAGTTGACCTTAGGGAGAAAGGTAGGGTCTAGCCGTAGGACCACCCTATCCTGGTGAAACTGACAGAGATCATCACTCGGAAATGCGCCTAGCTGAAGTCACTGTGACAAGGAATGCCACCTTGAGAGATAGGAACCTAAGGTGAATAGTGCGCAAGGGTTCAAAAGGAACCCCCGTCAAGGCCCTAAGAACAAGGGGCAGGTCCCAAGTCGGGAACCTACGGACGGGGGGGGGGCGTAATTTAGCGGCTTCCCTCAGAAATCTCTTGACTAGGGAATGGTGGGCCAGAGACAAATGGTCATCCCCTGGAAGAACTGAGGCCAGGGCGGCTACCTGATACTTCAAGGTGTTGTGGGAGAGACCCCCGTACAAGCCCTTCTGGAGGAACTCCAGAATTTGAGCGACTGAAGCCTCAGTTGGACAAATCCAGAGTGGGCCGCACCACTTAACAAATGCTGGCCACTTGGAATTATATATCCGCGTGGTGGAGGAGCGTTTGGACGCCTCGATGGTTGCTATAACTTGGGAGGACAAGTTGGCACTTCTCAGGAGGGTCCGCTCAAGCGCCAGGCGGTCAGGTGGAGCCACTGGGGCTCCGGATGGATCAAGACTCCCTGGCGCAGGGAGAGCTCCTCCCACAGAATCCTCCACGGGGGAGATGGAGATTGGACGAGGTCCGCAAACCAAGGCCGTCTGGACCAGTGAGGCACTATCAAAATGATGTCTGCCCTCACTACCACTACCTTCCTCAGCATCCCTGGTATCAGGGAGCGGGGGAAAGGCATACAATAGGCCCAGAGGCCATTTGCTCCAGAGAGTGCCTGTTCCTTCTGTGGCTCAGGTTGGGAATTGAGAGAAGAATCTCGGGAGCTGGGCATTTGCCAGGGTTGCGAACAAGTCCATCAACTGGTTGCCGAACCTCTTACAAATCTTCTGGAAGAGTTCGCGAAGAATCTGCCACTCCCTGTGGTCCACAGTCACACGGCTTAACCAATCGGCCTGGTGGTTAGCCATGCCCGAGATGTGCTCCGGCACCACTGACGCAAGATGTCTCTCCGCCCAGGAGCCGAGTTTCAGTGCCTCTAGCCAAAGAGCTCTGGAATGAGTGTCCCCCCCCGTCCCATCTTGGAGTCCATGAGCGCTCCCCAACCGAACAGGCTTGCGTCTGTAGTGATGGTCACCCGATCTGGCTCCCAGAACTCTGATCCACATTGAAGAACCACCATCGCAGGGATAGACGCACATCCGTTGGTAGATGGATGAGTCGTGGAGCGTTGCTCATGCTTTTCCCCTGGAATGGGATGAAGGCCCACTGCAGAGTTTGGGAATGAAGCCGTGTCCAGGGGACAATCCCTATGCACAACACCAACTTGCCCAATAGGCGGGCCAAGGTCAGGATGGAAACTGACCGCTTGCACGTACCTGCCTTGCTGGGCCTGAAGGTTGACGAGCCGCTCTGAGGATAGTCGAACCGTGCCCCCCATGGAGTCTATCACTGCCTCCAGGTGTAAGATCTTTGTAGAGCGCAAGAGATGACTTTTGGGGAAGTTGACAGAGAATCCCAGGGCCTATAGGGTCCGAATGGTGAGTTTGAGGTCGTGGACGGCCCGGGCCTGAGAGTGGGCTTTGTGAATGTGCGCAGGGCTGAAGGGAAGGGCCCTGCATTGGAAATGGAGCCCATTGTGGGGAAAAACGAAGGAACCTGCGATGGACAGGGAGGATAGGGATGTGGAGGTAGGCTTCTGTCAGATGCACTGACGGTAGATAATCCCCCCGTCTGATGCCCTGCAGAATGGACCTGAGGGATGACATTTTGATGTGCCTGTATACCAGGTACCGATTGAGGCGCTTGAGGTCCAGTATCTCCCTCCAGCCCCCCGAGCTCTTCGGAACGACGAACAGGTTGGAGTAGTGACCCAACCCGTGTTCCATCTCCGGGACCAGCTCTACCGCCCGGATGTCCAGCAGATGTTGTATGGCTAGGGACATCAAACGACGGCGTTCCAGGTCCCGGGACGGTGGAAAGGTTCTGACGAAGGTCGGGGGCATGGAGAGGAACTCCAGATGGAGGCCGTTCCTGACTGTGGTCTTTACCCAAGCATCTGATGTTACTCGATTCCACTGATCCGCGAAGAGCTCCAGGCGGCCGCCAATGGAAATGCTGGGGTTGGGGTCATTTCTCTTTGCGGAAGCACCACACACACATACACAAAAGGGCTGCCTGGATTGGCTCTGGTACATACCCCTTTCCTGATAGTAGGGCCTCTGGAACTGCCTATCAGATCTATATCTGTGTTGTTGATACTCTTGTTCAGGGGCCCTGAAGGCATGTCTACGGTATGAGGACAGATGGTTGTCCATCTTCTTGGTATTGGTTGGCAAGACCTTCTTTTTCTCTTTATTCTCTGTGAGAATGGGGTCTAAGGATTCACCGAAGAGATTAGTATCAGTGTATGGGGCAGCTGCCAGACTCCACTTGGACTTGTTATCCATTTGCCAATTACGTAACCACAATAACCGTCTAGAAAGTCACCAAGGTGGCTGGTGCTTGGGCCGAGTACTTCACAGCATCAAGGGTGGCAACCGCCGAAAACTGTGGCAGCAATTATCTTTGTGATATCTTGGTGGAGTCGCTCATCCTGAATAGGAATGCGATCCTGTAACTGGCAGAGCCACATGACCGCTGATGTGGTCTAAGGATTCACCGAAGAGATTAGTATCAGTGTATGGGGCAGCTGCCAGACTCCACTTGGACTTGTTATCCATTTGCCAATTACGTAACCACAATAACCGTCTAGAAAGTCACCAAGGTGGCTGGTGCTTGGGCCGAGTACTTCACAGCATCAAGGGTGGCAACCGCCGAAAACTGTGGCAGCAATTATCTTTGTGATATCTTGGTGGAGTCGCTCATCCTGAATAGGAATGCGATCCTGTAACTGGCAGAGCCACATGACCGCTGATCGGTTGAAATAAGAGGCAGCTGCAGCAGACTTTACGGCCTACGCAGAGTCGTTAAAATTCTTACGTAACATAAGTTCCACCCGCTTGTCCTCTGGTTTCAACTTATCAGCCACATCACCTGACACTACGGATGAGGCATTGGCAAGGAAGGCTCCTGGGGTGTCCACATTAGGCAATTGAAACGCCTGAGAGAAGGCCTGCTCCATGTTGTAGAAGCAGCGGTCATTGCTCCCTGGGTTGGGAAAGGTGGAAGGGTGAGCCCACTGATTCTTTACCACCTCTAGAAAAAGGGGAGGAGCTGGGACCTCCTCCTTGTTGGTCACTGTATTGGAGAACATGACCAAATTAGGGTCTTTGGGTGGAGGAATGGCAGGGTCCCCTGTCCCAACCTTAGTGGTCTTCCTAGCTTTGTGTAGCAAGGGTTTAAACATCGGGGGAGCAAAGAGATTTGGAAAGGCCGAGGGCTCCGGGAGGAGAGTCTCTTCATCCTCCGAGAACCCCATGTCCTGGGAGCTCCTGAGAAACCTGGGACCGAGGCTCCCTAGAAGGATGCCTTTCCCTTAGGAAAACTGCAGAGACAATTCCCTTTGAAGTGGCTGAGGAAATCAGTCTCTTAATGCTCTCAGGGAGCAACTCCAGATCCTCAAACACATCCTCCGAAAGTCCCGGAGCAGGACCCTGCAGAGCTAGGGTGTAGGGAGGGAGGAAATCCCAGGAAGAACCCTCTAGTGGATCCCTGGACACATCCCTGGCCCCTTGAGGAGAGGCAGGAGGGGATGGAGAAATTTCCAGACCGGATTGCCTGCGTGCCCCAGTGGGGGAGATAGAGGGGGAAGAAGGACTAAACCCTCTGGGAGGAGAGGCCGATTGGTGGGATTCAGGCCTTGGGGGGAGACCTGGATCTGACTGGAGAAGAGGGCTTGTTGGCCTGGGCTTGTTGTTCTGCCCTAGGAATCCTCTTCTCCAGGGCCTTCTGACGCCGGCTTTCATCCCTCTGGGTTGCTCTGGAGGGTCGCTAGGCTGCTGAAGGCTTGGCTGCTGTTGCCTTCATCCTTGGCCCAACCATCTCTCCCTCCTTGGCCTCATTTAGGGCACTCCGCGGGGCCTGTGAAGTGGACTGCCTGCTCTCCATCATTGGTGCCACTCACGTGTCCTGAGGATGCTGGTGTCCAGAGCCACCAGCTGCTGCAAGGGCCTTGCGGGAATAACTATTGGGCTGCCGAGGCTGAAGCTTGCCCGCCCGACTCCAACCGCGTTACAAGCTGCTGCGCCAGGGCCAGAAAATGGCCGCCTTCACATGCACACTTCTAAAATGGCAACCCCCACGTGCGCACTTCCAAAATGACCACCAGAGGTTTCCGTGCGCTTTAAACCACTTTTTTTCTTCAGCCTCGGCTCAAAATAGCTTGCCGCGGCTCGTTTCGCTCAGGCGCGGCTTCTCTGATGTTAATAAAGCCATCCGCAGCCTGATCGGCACCTCTAGGTGGCAGCCCCTCCTGCGGAGCTGCAGAAACGGAGCCTGACACCCCCACAGTTCCAGGGACTGGTCAGAGCTCCTGAAATTCACGAGGAGAGAGCGAAAAGCCAATAAGCCCTCCCTCGGCTTGCTGCGAGACGGAGGACCCTGTCTCTGCAAGATAGCAGCTCAGAGAATTTATAATTTAAAGTAGCCAATAGATCCAATTCAAGAATCAATTATTAGAAGTTACTCACTCTCTCTGGGAACCAAAACACAGTGCTTGGACCAAAGGACTGAGAGGAACTGGGAGCCACAGGGAAAGGAGGAGGTTAAAAGATATTTCTTTGGACTAATCTGGCTGTGAGAATATCCCAGGAGTCGCCCCTCCCTCAAGTCTACCGGAAAACACACTATTTCATTAGCTTCTATCTGATCTGCAGTGTTGGGTTCATCTTTTGGTCTCTCATTTTGGCCTTGCCTCCCTGATTACAAATATAAAACAGTGAAGGCTGAATAAATGATTGATTGTGACTACTCTCCTAGGGGTGGGAAGCTTTGGTCTGATGTTCCTTCTTCATTTCTCTCTCTCCTCCCTCTTCCCAGTTTTTTATACACATGTGTGTCTGCTCCCCAGTCAAAGCCAGCTAGTCTCTTGGAATGAAATTAGTTGCTATGGAAATTACCTTGCACTTCATGCATTCCTGGAAGGGGAATGGGGGTGGGGTGGGGGGCAGAGGAAGAAGGGCTGATGTGTGTTTTGACTGTGAAGTGGAGGGAATTAGATTATCCTGGCTGTGGGGGGAAAGGATGCCAAGGATTGGGTAATTCAGAATAGAGTAGGAAGCGGGGGGGGGGGGGGTTCTACAGCATTGTCAAGGAAACCAAAAGCTTAGTTGATTTTTGTGAATTCCAGCCATTTTCTGCTTGCTTTCCTCAACTTCTGGGAACCTGACCTTGCCAGTTAGGTTAGATGAATCAAAGTATTGCTTGCTCCCCCCCCCCCCCAGCAGCTCTACTCCATTAGGAAATCTGAACATTGGAATTGCATCGTGGTGATTGCATTAACAAAGTGGAAAGATGCTTCTCCAGTTACATCCACAAGATGCTCCAGGAACATTCTGCTTTAGCCAAGACACAATAGGAAGGGCTCTGGAAGGGGCTTTGGCTATGCTTGGAGTGGCAAGCCCACCATGGTTTAAGAGGCTGTCTTGTTGGGGGAGTCTGATTGCAGAGACATTGGTCCTTAGGGAATCTGATGTGAAATAAATCCTGTAAGATTTTCTGAGTAGCTTATTTGTTTGCCCATCTGATATTGTCCTATACTGCCATATGGACCTTCTCTTGATTTCAAAAAGGCCCAAGGCCCAAAAAGGCTGCTTAAAGAGGTTTGGAATTCTTCACCTCTTGTAATTCTTGCTTTAGTTAAGTTGTGGAAAGATACTGATTTTCTACCTTCAGCAAGAGAGTAAAAAAATATTCCCAATCAAGGGAGCATCCACAGTGTAGATGCAAGAAATTCATTTCCCAGATAGTTGCTACGTTCCTTGATTACCCATAAAAAGGAGTGGATCAGATTTATTTTTTCCATTCCAGTCTAGGAAAAACCATGGCCCCTGATTCAAGTCACTGGAGAGGCAGCACTTAGCAATAGCAACAGCACTTAGACTTATATAACAGCTCCATAGTCCTTAGAGATGATGCAAGGGAGAGGCAGGCTCAGGGTTCTTTTCATTTGTTAATTGGATCTTTTTGTATGAGTTTGTGCCAGTGGTGGGTTCCTACTGGTTCGGACCGGTTTGGCCGAACCGGTAGTGGTTTGGCGATCTGGGTTGCTGGAACCGGCAGCGACCAAGGCCTGCCACATCCCCGAACCAGTTCTCCATCTTGTTTTTCAGTTCTGTGCATGCACCGAACAATTTTAACTGTACTGTGAATGCATATGTGCAAAGCGTGCATGCGAGCGAACCGGTAGTAGTGCCGCCAGAACCCACCCCTGGGTTGTGCCCAGCCTTTATGGTCCAGAATATGCTATGTTTTCTTACAGTGCAGAATCAAAGAAATCTCACAAATGCACTGATGTTGTGAGTAGCTGCTGTTGCAATTAATAGTGCTAGCAAGAAGCCTAGAGGAACTGGTGAGAACCAGAACAATGTCCATTATATGTAGACTATCAAGCGTATTGGAGCTGTGTTCCCTAGCCTTCCCCTTCACTCTCCATGGACATACAGTAGTTCCTTTCTGGTTCAGTATGAAACATTTAATTCTTGGAGTCCAGAGGTTTAATTTTCTCAATTATTTTTTGTTCTAATTTTTATTATGTAGCCAATCGGGAATATTCAATTCTTTTTCTTATTTTGATAAGTCAGTATCATGGCTTCATTGAACATTAATCCCCACTACCAAAAGAGTGATCTGATCACATTGTAAGTGGGCTCTAAGGAAGTCTAAATCAAAATTATCACAGGAAAAATAAGTTTAGGAGAGGGATTAAATGAAGAGAGCAGGGCTGTCTCTTTTAGGTGATCTCATCTGAAAAATATGAAATACTTTATTAATTTGCCTGCTGTTTGAAACAGCAGGAAGGAAGGAAGCACCACCATCATAAAGGATAATAGGGTCCCCCCTTCTTTGTTCTCGATTCTGATCAATATGTCATCTATCCCCTCCCCCCCCAAAAGAGATCTCTACTCCATGACCCTCTCATTTCCATTGCTTATCACCTTGGTAATCTCATGGTCTTGCTGTTGCTTGTTCATTCTCTGTAGTTCCTGTAGATGAGATCTAGCACCGTTGTGTTTAACAAAGGGATCCTCCAGGTCCTTTCCAATTCTATTGTACTGTTACTGTTGTTTCTATTGAGCAAATTCATGGATGATCTAATAAAGCTTTATCGTGGTGACAAAAGCCATGGCATACTTCAGTGCAACTAACTTTATCTTGATTGATTAATAAAATCAGTGTTGCTGGAATCCCGGTGGCAATTTTCAGGAGCTTGGGGGAATCTGTTTTAGCAAAACTTTTTTTTCTTCTGTTCAGTCATATTCGATTCTCAAAGACTGCCTGGACAAATCCCTGCAGTTTCTTCTTGGCAAGGTTCTTCAGAAATGGTTTGTCGTTGTCTCCTTCCTAAGGCTGATCCAAGATCACCCAGCTGGCTTTGTGCCTTAACCATGACCCCAAAGTGGCTCTCAGTTAAAACAAAGGTTAAACCATAGGCAGAGCCCTGCAGGATTAGATCAAAACGTCCATAGAAGCCTGTATTTGTGTGTACATGCATGTATGCAATTTCGATTACATTTCAACCTCAAATCAGTTTTCTCAAGAGTTGTTAATATTGAGTGTTCTGTAGCCTTAAGCGTGAGAGCCGGAAAAGGAACCTGTTGGATCGGGTAATGGATAAGCACATACAACTCTTTATTAAATGCAACAAGTGAGAACAATCCAGCGAAGGTTGAGTGACAGCAGCCCTTTTATAGGGAGCTGTCAGACTCTTCAACCAATAGGATTAAACCTCTGTTCCCGCCGGAACAGAGGACCTTGGTGGAAACCACTGTAGTTAAAGCAAGTATCTAACAGAACCAATTTGGCTTTTATAATTCATACGGCCATTTGTGTTTTCATTGTTTGTCACTAGTCATAAAAGAGGTCTGATTGGGTAAGTAGTGGCTTGTGATATAAATTGAAAAGTTTGTAGCAGATCTCTCTTTTTTTCTATTAAGTCTCCCCTCCTGCAACAACTGTCTGCCTCAAATTATGTCTGAACTTCTCGCCTTTCCATGCCACCCAACTTCCCTGTATACTAAAAATAAGCTAGGGTAACTACTGACTTGGCAAAGTCATTGTAAAGCAAATGCCAGGATCCAAGAAAGATTCTGAATGTTCCTTTGTTTTGATGCCACTTGCAAATGAGCAACAGAACAAAAAAGCTGGCAACAGAAAGACACTGGGACCTTTTAGATAGCCAACCTGACCATCTACTTTCAAAGAAGACGAGATTCTGCAGATCACACAAAAGGAGAAGTGTGTATTATGTGGAGCTGTGTGTCTCCAATGCTGTCCTCTTTCTTTTTCTGTAGTCCTGTCCCACATGACATGGCCTACATCCAAAATGCCTCCAGAAAAACAAACTCCACAAAGGCATAAACACACCAAAGGCAGCCAACTCTGTCCCTGTGATTTTTTCCCCATGCCTATACCTGCCCCTCTATTGTTTTGTTGAAAGTCCAAGCCTTTCAGCTTTTGGCTGAAAATGAAGATTATGGCTCTATCAGAATGGGAAGGAAATGGTAGCATCACATTTCATGTGAATGACTATAGTACTTTTAGTTCCAATTGTTAGGTTTGGAAACTGGGTTTTGGAATCCTATTTGATAGGCCTCCAGCATTAGAAATTCAGTTTTCTGAAGCGATTTGTAATAACAACAAAGGTTAACCTTCAGTCTGTTTTTTTTTTAAACTAGACTTTGATTTATTTTAGCCAGAGGGGTCACACATAAACACACACATCACTTGACACATTACAGTTTTTTTCTTATTTGCTTTAGTTTAAGAATAAAACTTTTCTCAGGCTTTGGGATATCTGAGCTGACAAATGGTACTCAACGAGTAGTCCTTAATGGTACTACATCCACATGGAGAGAACTAAGTAGTGGGGTACTACAAGGTTCTGTTTTAGGCCCAGTACTCTTCAATATCTTCATAAATGACTTAGATGAGGGGATGGAAGGGGAACTCATCAAATTTGCAAATGATACTAAACTGGTAGGAATAGCCAACACCCCGGAAGACAAACTCAGGATCCAAAAAGATCTTTGACAAACTTGAACAATGGGCCCTATCCAACAAAATGAATTTTAATGTGGAGAAAAGCAGAGTTTTACACTTAGGCAGGAAAAACCAAAAGTGTAAGTACGGATTAGGCGAGACTTGGCTCAAAAACAGTAACTGTGAGAGGGACCTGGGAGTCCTAGTGGATGATCACTTGAATATGACCCTGCAATGTGCAGCAGCAGCCAAAAAGGCTAATACAATCCTGGGTTGTATAAAGAGAGACATAGAACATAGGAAAATGGGAGAAATGAAAATATCTTGCTTTAGATCCATGTCACAGTGTATTGTACATTTTTTGCTCCTTTGTTTGAAAATGGACATCAGATTACATGATGGATAGGATAGGATAGAGCTGGAAGAGATCTTGGAGGTCTTCCAGTCCAATCCCCTGCTCAAGCAGGAGAACCTATACCAGTGATGGCGAACCTATGGCACGCGTGCCACAGGTGGCACGCGGAGCCATTTGTCAGGGCACGCGAGGCGCTGCCCTGTCAACTGGCCAGAGCGCTTGCGCGCGCTGGCCAGCTGAGTTCACCATTTTTAAAAGCCATTTTTCGCCCTCCCCAGGCTCCAGAGTCTTTATAGGAGCCTGGGGAGGGCGAGAAGAGCCTCCCCCACCCCCCTGGAGGCCCTCCGGAGGCTTCAGGGACCATCCGGACAGTCCCTGAAGCCTTCGGAGCGCTCAAAACGACCCTCCGAGAAAACCAGAAGTCACTTCCGGTTTGCTCGGAGGGTCGTTTTGAGCGCTCCGAAGGCGTCAGGGAAGCCTCCGGACCGTCCCTGAAGCCTTCGGAGCGCTCAAAATGACCCTCCGAGCAAACCGGAAGTCACTTCCGGTTTGCTCGGAGGGTCATTTTAAGCATTCTGAAGGCTTCAGGGAGGCCTCCTGGGGGGCAGGGGGGCTCTTTTCGCCCTCCCCAGGCTCCTATAAAGCCTCTGGAGCCTGGGGAGGGTGAAAAAAACGTAAAAATGGGGGAGTCATGCCTGTTGTCCGTGCATGCACACTGGGGGTCACACATTGCATTATGGGTGCGGCACGCCCATACACGACCCCCCTGCGCTTCCCCCACTTGTGGCACACAAGCCAAAAAAGGTTCACCATCGCTGACCTATACCATCTCAGACAAGTGACTGTCCAGTCTCTTCTTAAAAACCTCTAGTGGAGTGCCCACAATTCCTGGAGGCAAGCTGTTCCACTGGTTAACGCTCTCTACATGGGGCTTCCCTTGAAATGCACCCAGAGGCTACAGTTGGTCCAGAACGCAGCCGCGCGGGTAATTATGGGGAGTACTAGGTACTCCCATGTGACACCGTTCCTGCGCGAGCTGCACTGGCTTCCTGTGGTCTATCGGGTGCGTTTCAAGGTTTTGATAACGATCTTCAAAGCGCTCCATGGCTCAGGACCTAGTTACTTGCGGGATCGTATTCTGCCCCATATATCCCTGCGACCAATCCGCTCGCACAGAGAGGGTCTCCTCCAGGTGCCGTCCACCAGCCAGTGCCGGGGGGCGGCGCCTAGGAGTAGAGCCTTCTCTGTGGGGGGCCCAGCCCTGTGGAATGACCTCCCCCCAGATATTAGGAATACCTCTGACCTCCGCTCCTTTCGTGTAAAGCTCAAGACCCACCTATTTCAAGTAGCTGGCCTGGCTCAACTTTGATCCAACTATATCGCTCCTGACGGGTTTTTTATTTGGGGTATTTTAATTGTATTAAATTATTTAGGGGTTTTTAAACATTGTGTTTTTAATTGTTTTTATTCATCAGCTCACCTCCTCCTTGTATATGTATATGTCTTGGTATACGTTTTGTTATATGTATGTTTGTCTATATATTTATTTCCTATGTTTTATTGTACGCCGCCCCGAGTCCTTCGGGAGAGGGTGCGGCTAAGAAATAAATATTATTATTATTATTATTATTATTATTATTATTATTATTATTATTATTATTATTATTATTATTAATTGTCCTCACTATTAGGAAGTTTCCCCTTAATTCCAGGCTGCTTCTCTCTTTCATTAGTTTCCAACAATTATTTCTTGTCCTGCCCGCCGGTGCTTTGGAGAATAATTTGATCCCCTCTTCTTTGTGGCAGCCCCTCAAATACTGGAATACTGCTATCATGTCACCCCTAATTCTTTCCTTCTTTAGACTAGCCAGATCCAAAACCTGCAGCTGTTCTTCATATGGTTTATTCTCCAGATCTTAGTTGCTCTTCTCTGAACTTTTTCCAAAGTCTCAACATCTTTTTTGTAGTATGGTGACCAAAACTGATTACAGTATTCAAGGTGTGGTCGTACTAGTGTTTTGCAAAGTGGCACTAATACTTCATGTGATCTTGATTCTCTCCGTTGTCGGATATGAAGAAAAAAGGAGACACATTATCAAACTCTACCATACAATTTCCCAGGCAGAAACTTGTTTTTTCAGATACGGGTCCTTTTGGTGTATGAATGAATTAAGTAGCTACTGATGTATTGAATGAGACAACTGATTTTATTTTTGTTCCAGCTTTATCTTAACAAACCACCCTTGAGGTTAGGAGAGAGAAGCTTTCATTTTATCTTATTTTTCATGTGTATCCTTCAAATTCTTTGGATTTCAGTTCTCATCGGATCTGTATAGTCCAGGGCAGAAGATTGTGAGAGATGTAGTTCAAAACATGTCCTATTCTTGTGATATTTGTACTTGTCATAGTAAAGGAATGAATCTCAATCAGAAAAATGTTTAGTGTTGTGCTCAACTCTTAATACAATTCCATGCTTCCCCCACCTCCCTCCCAAACTGTTTTGAATTTGAGTTCTCTTGTATCTTGCAGGCTTCCTGGTAACTTTCCAGCAACGTGTATCATGGGAGAGACAAGGCCACACAAAAAGCCTTTGGGCAGGGGGGGGGTGAGAGAGCTGATTAGTCTGGAGTTGCCAGAACAATGCAATTCCATGACTCAGTTGAGGTTGGCCTCATTAGAATTCCTGTTCTGTTTATCCAAGCTGGTGAAGCGCATTCCACCAGCTTCAGTCGTAAGAAGACTTTGCGCCTCAGCCCCACTGCGCTCCCAGGCTCTCCTCTAAATGGCCCTCTTCATTTCTGCCCCCAACCTACAAAGACTGATTGGCATGCAGCATTGCCAGGGTGGCTTACTTGCCTTACTGTATAATCTGCTGCTTGCTAAAAAGGGGAACACTTTGGAAGGGCTCTTGCAGCTCTGCTGATGTTGTTTACTTAAACCTCTTCCTGAAGATTGAGTTCTTTAATACGTGAGAGGTACAGTGGCATAGGTGCACTTTGGGAAATACCTGCTTTGAGTTTTCCCTTTACCTTAGTGGCTTTAAGCAATCCACTCCATGATGGTTGCAGTGTGGAGGTGATGCTGATCTATCTTGAACTGTTATATAAGGAAACCTTGACTTATAACTATTCATTTAGCAACTGTTTGAAGTTAAATATGTAACTTTCAACCAGCCCCTGCACTTAAACTGTCACAGCAGAATTCAGGCACTTGGCAACCTGGCAGGAATTTACAACAGTTGCAGCATCCTGGGGTCACGTAATGATTATTTGTGAATTTCCCAGCGGGCTTCTGCCAAACAAAGTCAATGGGGAAAGCCAGATTCACTTAACAACCACACGATTCATTTAACAACTGCAGTGGTCCACTTAATTATGGCAAAAATAGTAGTAAAAGCAAGCAAAACTCACTTAACTACCTTGCTTAGCAGTGGAAATTCTGGTCTCAATTGTGGTTATAAGTTGAGGATTGCCTATAAGGATTCCTACAACAAGAATGTTGCTGTATACATTTGGATATTTTATCAGCTTTTGACAATGGCTTTAACACATTGCTTTTACATGTTTGAAATGGAGCCAGTGGTTTCTTTATCTGAAAAATGGGCATTTTTTTAAAGAAACGAAATCTCCTAGTGTCTGAAAAATATTTTGATAATTGCTCTGGGCATATTGCTGTTAAAATAGTTCTGTGACTCAAAGTAGCATTTTGAAAAGTGACCCTAGCACTGCAGCATTCAGTTTCAGTTTAATTATGGTCAAAGATTAGCCAAAAATAACACAATTCCATACAAAGTATAAATCAAAATACATCTCAATAGATGCTATTAATATAAATGTAAAGGCCTAACATGGTATGCATAATAATTAAACAAGATACCAACATTTTGCAATCTGAAGTGTTATTTTATGGTTTGTATAGCAAGTGATGAACGTGAATCCCTAATCATTTGGCACATATTAGAACATCTCTCTGGAGTCACACAGATGAAGCCGTTCAGAGAAAGGAATCAGTCCTGTAAAACTGCTGAAAGATGTGAATATCCTCCCCAGTTTGACCTGAGAATGTCCATTTTGCCAGTTTATAGGCATTCTCTAAATTACCAACAAGTAATCATTTTTTTCTAAGTCTTCTTTCAGTTTAGGCAGCAATATTCCATAAGTGCTTTTTAATCATTTTCCTTGTCTCAGAAAGTCTCGTGGTAGTTAAGGTTGATGAATATAGGCCTATACTAGCCATCTTCTGCTCTACAAGGGGACCATAATTAAATCTGGAATTATGCTTGTAAATTGTTGGAGTCATAAGTTGAAGCATCATGTGAGCGGATAAAATTTTTTGACATTTTTTGCGGTGGTTGTTAAGCAAATCCATTTACTAGAAACCAGACATAAACACTTGGCAAAAACACAGGATGCTGTAAACAGCATAAAGGTGAGCTATTGTCAACCACTCAAAATGTGACCACGTGGGAAGAGTGGCTTTGTAACTTCAAAAACAGATTGTAAGTAGCTCTGGCTAAGTCTGACACAACCCATTGTCAGATGCAAAGAACCAGGAGCACTCACTGGGTTCAAAAGGCTGAAGAGTTTATTATTTCTACCTATACACAAGAAGCTGCTCAACTAACAGTCAAAGTTAAATTAACACTGTGTAAGGATGAATGGAATTGGGCCTCTTATGGCTGCGGAGTGATTCCAAATTGATAACATGTTTAACCCCAGCTTCCAGCTCAGCCCGATCATCTCCTATAATCACCTCTACTTCCTATATCCAACTTGAGGGTTTATCATGAAGAATCAGAAGGCTAAAGCCAGAGTGTTGATATTTCAATCTAAGATAGACGAGATTAGCGCTAGAGTCCTTCAGGACTGAGATCTTAGCATCTTTAATATACAGGACTTGAGTACAGGCCTCAGAAAATGCTTCTCGCCATTCAGGACAAGGCACATCATTTCACGGCTCTGTCAGAGACGGGTGCAGAGTTATGTCCAATACTCTTTATCAGTCACAAGTTCAGAGGGTAGTGAAGGGGCTTTATCTGCAAATGTACATGAGTGCACACATCATTGACAGCACTGGGGTTTTGGCATGTCTCCATACATTTATTTCCATGCGCTTCCTATAAGATATAATTAAGTACTGTTATTTTATAATTCAATAGGATGCTGAAATAAATGTTAATTAATTATCCTAGAATACTACTTTATTTTATATTCATATAAATTATCCCCAACATGCTAATTTACATGCAAATATACTCCTTTACTGGTATTTACATACAGTTTGTAAAATGGATGAGGACACAGTTTTTTTGTGATGTGAGTTCTCTTATCTGAATCTCATCCATAGGCAGGTGGATGAAGGTGATCCTTTTATTTATTTTGCAAAAATCGATCTGAGGATGGAATATGGATTTGTTTTGAATAGGTTCTTGTGCACAGTATTGCTCCACCTTCAGAGCAGCAGAGCGAGTCTTATTCCAGCCTGTGAACCTGACTCAATCTGGAAATCGTATGATCCTATCTTGATAACTTGAAAACTCAGCACTGATATTTAATATGTTATACACTACAAGCTCTGTGACTTGATACCTCCACAGGCCTTATTTCATCCCTATGATATCCAAGGTTGATGTGTTCAACCATAGTAAGGTTTGTTTGACTTTTGTCTTAACATGTGGCATAAATCCAGACAACTGGTTGTTGTTATTAATGAGCCAAACAAACCAAGGTTTAGTGAATAGCCTCTCCAGGATATGTTTGTTGCTTCTATTGTTAACCATATCAATCTATGTTTGTTATGACACTTATGCCTGTCCTCAAGGAGCTCAGAGTGTCTGATGCTCTAATATTAGCCTATTATTCAAAATAATTTCCATGCTACTTGCCAGGTTGCTGGAATTACTTCCTCTGTGAAGTTCAGTCAAAGTGGTTGACCTAAACCCATCATAATACAGTAGTCTCAGAACCCTTAGGCACAGTTCTCTGCTTTGTTCACATGTAATGCTTAATATGATATAAAAAGGCAGTTATTAATACAAGAAAAGTTATTTTATTTTTAATTAAAATTAATTTAAATTTCAAACTCCTAGTCTATTGTAAACAAGAAATTAATTATGGATATATTTAAATTACTCAAATATTTTTCAGATAATTGGATCATTGTGTTCAAATGGGGAAGTTTATATATGTGCAAGTATGATTGTATGTCGTGTGGGTGTGGGAGAGAAGGAAAGAGAGAGAGAGAGTCCCATCCCTGACAAATTTGGAGATTCAGTAGTAATAAATTTAGCCTTTTTGTTATTCTGATTTTGGATTATTAAACAAGCAGATCTTGTTGAACTTGATGTTAGAAAATTATTTCAAAAGTTGCAAAATCCAGAGCAAGTTTGGATAAGTCCAGACTCACTTTGTCAATATATCTTCCTGTATCATAAAAGCACATAAAATATACATAGAACACTATATGACTCCTCCTGGCTCTTCTTTGCTTTGAATTCCTTGTTATCTATCACAACTGAAAAGCCTTCATAAATGTTGTAAAATGCAGATATTATTGTTTGAATAAAGTTGAAGCACACATACTTTAATAAATTTGATAAATATGGTAGCAATCCAGTATTTATATGTAAATGTGGTATACATTTCATGGTCTTAGAATAGTAAAATAAGCTGCTCAGAAAGTATTGGGCACACTATTACTTTTCTCAAATTGTCCATTCAAAAAGAAAGCATCGTTTTCTTCAGAAGTTGTGAATGGAAGGAGATTATTTTGTGGATTCTGCAACAAGAATGGAAAAACCTGTGCCTGTGGAATTTGGGTAATGTTTCATGGGTACAGAAGTTTTAAGATGCTTAGTATGTATTTCATAACCAGACAACCAATGACTTGTTTCAGAAATATTTTCTTACCTAAACAGAGAAACAGAATAGCCATGGGATGTTTTCTCACTTCCTGCCTAACTCCCCATTGACTTTCATTGTGTGAAGCTGCTAGGCTAGGGAATGATGGAAATACCATCAAGCCATCAATACCTCAGCCATACCTGTGATATGATATACTCCTGGACACAAGCTGAACTGGACAGTTTGGACCAGTGGTGGGTTGCAGGCGGTACGCCCTGATATGGGTGTACCGGTGCCTTCCCGGAGCACCAGGTACCGTTCCAGTATGGTGCTCCGGAGGGCCCCCCGCCTGCCTGCACTCCTTACCTGTCTTTCAACTCTTCGGCACTTACACGCACAGTGCGTGCGCTATGCTCCACCGAGCGCTATGCTCCACCGCTATGCTCCACCGAGCAGCTGGAGGCTCGCGGAGGTGTTACTGGATGGTAAGACGCATGCACCTGTGTCTGTGTGTGCGCGTGCTGCGCGCATTCATGTGGAGGATGCCTCCTCCCCTTGCAACCGTACCGATTGCATTGGGATCTGGAACCCACCACTGGTTTGGACTGAAAACCAAGAAAATTCATGTCTATGTATTACATCAGCATAACAATATTGATAGATTATACCTGCTCCACAGAAATGGAGGATTTCTGTTTATAGGCAATCCTTGTAACCATTTGTTTAGCGACTGTTCAAAGGCACTGAAAATTTGTTTGATCATTTTTCACTTTTATGATCACTGTAGTATCCCCATGATGTGATCAAACTTAGGATGCTTGGCAACTGCTTGATATTTATGTCAGTTGCAGGATCCGGGATCATTTGATTACCTTTTGTGACCTTTCTGATGCAAAGTCAAGGGGGAAGCTAGATTCACTTAACAACTGTGGTACTAGCTTAATAACCTAGCAATGGCTTACAACTGGAACATTTAAAAAAAGAAAGTGAAAGCTTGATTATGGTTGCTCAAGAGCAAGCTATTTAAACTAATAGTTCATTGAATGGATACTATTAATACTGAATTTAATTTTGCATTTTTTGAATTGCTTGTTTTTAATCATACATACAATTTGTATTTTTAATTGCGTACGTTTTTTTCATTGTGCCTTAAATAGAAATGGAGTATACAAATGCTAGTAAATAAATCTATAAAATAATCTCTCAGGAACAGCACTACAGTTATGGAGTCCAGCAGAATACATATTGGCTATGTACCTCCATCAAAATCAATTGGGGGAGGGAGGGTAGGTGGTATCTGAGTGATCACAGGAAACTTCTGCAAGCCTCAAACTCTCAAGTTCCTCCTTCCATTCTCCTATACTCCAGATAACAAGGAAAAGATTGGAAGCTTTTGCTTCTCCCACTTAAGCACCTTTTAGAACATGATAAACTGTAGCTACTTTAAACTGGTTTAATTTACAACAAGCCAAGTTTGTAATCCATTATTTGAAATAGTTATGTTGGTTTGCTGGATTTTGTTGAACCTTCAAGGCACAAGTGGGAGTTTTCTAAAAGAAGCAAAATGTAGGAGGCCAAGACTTAACTACAGTTTATTTCACATACACACCGACTTTAAAGTCGATGCCTCCATAGTACAGAGCTGACCAGAAAGTTCTCAAATCAGCCTGTAGGCCTTTTAAACATTTTATCTGAAAACTATTTTTGTTATGAAAATAAAGTTTGGCAGATTCCTTTTAAAAAAAGTGGCATATTGAGAAGATATGTCTGCGCAAGTTTTTGTTGGTTACTTAGAGGAATTTCAGCTCTGGCCTGAATTAGCACAAAACAAGAGATTATTTTGCTGGCAAGACCTGCAGAGTTTCAATAGAATGGTGGGTATTGCAGACACAGATGATGCATTGGGGACAGGATAGCCCAAGGTGACTAATGGCAAAAGTTAATTGTCTCATGGTCTTGCCTTATAAGTGACCCTGGCCACTAGTATTAAAATTTAGGTTAATTGCCTTCTTTAAAGTGGAGTGTTTGTGTGTGCACATGCATGTGTTTGTGTGTGCACATGCATGTGTGTGTGTGTCCCTTCATAGCAAAGATAATGTTTTTTAGGCAGTCTCTGCAAGTGACTGCCTAAAAAACATGTCATGGGCTAATTTTGCTATTATTATAAGACCAGCCATGATAACAGCGATGGTAATCAGATGTACAGCTTTAGAACTTGAATAAGGGCTAACTAAAGTAAATCTCCCATCTTTCCTTCTTCCTGCACATCTAGGCATGTATCTGCCATCTTTGTTAGTGTTGTCAAATCTATCTTCTCTTAGCAGGGAAAACCTGGCTGACCGCATTCTTCACATCCTGGGAGGGGGAGAATGCATGCCTGACCCTGAATATAATGCAAGCCAAACAAATCAAATATGGGTCACATTGTGGTTTTGAAGATGCTTCTTACTGGAAGAATCCCTTTCCGGCCCATCCCAGCTGCTGTTAGAACCATCCCATCTGCATAAAACTTACAGATTGCTGATATTTTCTTCTGTGGTTGCGGAAGAAGGCTTTTTGTAAATATTTAAGTCTGGCTGAACTGGAGTGAACTTGTAAGGCCAACATTTCTGCATATTAAGGCCCACCAGCATGTCATGTATTTCATCAGAGTTGTCCTTCCTGTTTGTTTTTTAGTAATGGGTATTGAATTGCTATTAGAACAAACGCAAAGGACTATGCTACATTGGATTACCATACTATTTCTTTTTTGTGCAAAATATGAAATATATTCCTCTGAAGAAGTAGTGTGTGTTAATAGTTAAGATAGATGTGGAGAGACATACTTATCCAAGTCTCTCAGCTATGGATTCTCTTTCAGTCACTTGAGAACCTGTCTCTTACAGGTTTGTTGTGGTAGGGAAAAATAGGAGGAACTACTGTATGTACCATCTTGAGCTCCTTTTCTTAAAAGGAAGGATATACATCTAATAGACTAAACCATGACATTCTTTCTGTCTTCCATACACTTTGCTCTCCCTCACCCACAATGAGCAACCTGGCCAAGGAGAACAAGTACAGCAGCAACAGCCTTGAGGAGGAGGTAAGCACACTGGCCACCTCCTTGGGAAAGTGGGGCTGGGATGCAGGTGCCCCAGGAGCTTGAGGGCCAGGCTGGGCACTTGCCCACCACTGCCCAGGACAGCCTATGCCGCTGTCCAGGGGTTCTCTGTGTGGCCTGAGACGGACTGTGAGGCTCCTCTGGTAGACTAGGCTTTGGCGCTCACCCTGGGCTTACCTTCCTCTGCTAAAGATCTCCGGATCCCCTCTTCCAGCCTTTCCTGGCCCCCCACAGGAGGTGGAGGATCACGCTGCTGCATGTGGAAGCATGGAGGAGAAAATTTGCAGGAAACAGTTTCCTCAGAGTCCAACTTCTGCCTTGACAGATCTCTGGAGAGGAGGAGGGACTGGCAGGGGAGCTGCATGAGGGAACAAGCTCCCAACAAGCCAGCATCCTTACCACACACAATTGGAAACAGGGATTCCCTTTCAAGAACAGACAGCCTCCCTTGTGCAGGACGAGGGTGCACTGCTCCCCTACCTCCTCCTCTTGCTCTCCAGAGATCTACCAAGGCAGAAGTTGGACTCAGAGGAAACTGCTTCCTGCAAACTTTCTCCTCCATGCTTCCACAGACAGCAGTGTTATCCTCCGCCTCTTGCTTTGCTGGGAAGGGACACCAGACAGGGAAATGTCAATGATGTTTAGGATTGATGTGCTGTGTACATATACATGCACGTGGGTGCGCGCACATACAAACACACGCCATTCCAAGCTTGGAGACTTTTATGCACATCTGAGCTTGCAAACTGCCAATCATGCCTGGGGTTAGGGAGAAGGCCTCTCCTTCCTCTGTGGATAAAAGTCCTCAAACTTGGAATGTGTGTGAGCATGCGCTCACGCAGTTGGCTGCCAGCAATCTGGGAGGCAAGTGGCTTCTGGGGCATCAAATTTGTTCCCATGTTGAGTTAGCCCAGCAGTTCTCAACCTGGGGGGGTCGAACGACCATTTCACAGGGGTCGTCTTAGACCATCGGAAAAGACATATTTTCGATGATCTTAGGAACCGAGACACCGTTAAGTGAACCCTTGTTCGGTGCTATCGCGGCCCTTCCTCCGTGCCCACCAGGTGGGTGGGTGGGTTCTCCAACATTTGCAGAGCGACTACGTGGGTCTCCCCATCGTCGTTCCCCTGACATTACAGGTTGGACGCGTTCACATCGGCTGATGCGGCGTTCGGGTGCAGGGTGCTACAGCAGGTTATTGCAGACCATTAGTTCCCCGCCCATGGGACTTAGCTTTGGTAGGTCCCATCCACTGGAGCCTCCTGTCCCTCGCTCCAGAGCTCACTTCGATTAACTGGAGAAGAAAGGGTGGGGCACAGAGGCGTATCTTCAGCTTCATCCCAGTTGCGTGGCCAAATGGGCGTGACAATACCATCCACTGGAGCCTCCTGTCCTTTGGTCACGGCCAAAGGATTGCCGCCAGGCACCGGCCTCCTTGCTCCGGTTGTCGGCCCCTCGCTTGCGGGAAAGCCGCCGGAGCTGCGGGCACAGTTGCCAGCGTTGATGGGAAGGAGGAGGTGCAGCCCAGAGGAAGGAGACAGATCCCACGTTCTGGGCTCAGTGCAGCGTGAATGCTCCGAGCACGCCGTCGCCGCCGCCCGCTGCGCAAGGGATCCTGCCAAGGAAATGGGGTGGAAGATCAGCAGCTGGTGGCCCTATAGCGAAAGTGCTGGGGGCTTCACCGTGGGGCTGCTGTCTGTACAATTGACTTAGCTAGCTGAAGATTTAAATCCTTAAAATTTACGAATGTGCCAATAATCTGGAAAACTGCTGGACTCTTCTCAAGAAATTCAACGTCGGTGCTCCTGAAGGGAAGCTGGAAGGAGAAATTCCTGCACTATGGAGGTGTCGTTGTCCCAGGAAGTACTATTTGGAGTGGGAAGGGAAGCAGGGAACATGGTTCGTCATGTTTCCCCCCAAACATGACGAACTTGGGGGAGCAGAACTGCCTCTTGGGAGCCTGCTTGGGGAGCCCCTCCCCCCAGCTGGAAAGGGCAGAAGAGCGGAGCCAAGAAGAAGAAAATTTTGTGCATTTATTTCAAAGTAAATGGTAGCAAATGGATTTGATTTTTATCTTGCCTTTCCTGCTGATCAACTTAAGGGGATGTAGATGCCTAACACTCCCACCTCTTCCTTTTCCCCCACCCCAATGATCCCGTGAGGTGGGTGTGGTTCAAAGCCCCCCAGGCTCCTAAGGAGGCTTCAACCCACAACCACTGGTTTCTAGCCAGACCTCGGCCACCATGGCTCTCTGGCCTGCTGCCAGTCTGGTCATGTTGGCAGCAGCTCAGGAGGACAAGCAAGTACCAGAGGACCCTGCTGTGGGTCCAAACTGCAACAGATTGGTCCAAAAGACGACCTCGCAAGGTGCATTCAGGGGTCTCTGATGGGTGATGTAACTTCCTGGCTTGGTTCCCCTTCCAGCCCAAAGGCTCTCTCCCACCGTTTCTCTTTTGGGCTAAAGAGAAAGGCCAGGAAAGGCTACAGCTGGACACCAGGCGTCTCCTCCAACCAGTTCTCCAGCCAAGAGGCTCAAGAGTCCAAGCCTTGCGCGCGCACACACATACACACACAGCCAAAGCCCCAAGACCCCTTGCTGTGTGCTACATCTGGCTCCTTCTCTCCAGGAAAGCCCTTCTAGTCCGGTCCCTCCCAATCCAGGGGGCAGAGAGCAAGGGGGCACTTCCTCTGGTGTGGAGAGTCCAGTGGGAAGGGCAGTTCCTCACCTTGGCATGTCCCACTGCTATGCCAGCCCTTGTTTGGAAAGAGATCAGACACCTGGCACTGTGTGTGCTGCTTCTTCCTGTGGGGCTCAGGCCTGTTCCTGGCAGGGCTAAGGGGGTTTTCAATTTCTCTCCCCTACGGATATGCTGGGTGTGCTAGTGAGTCAGAGAGATGGCAGGGCCAGGAATGGGAACTGGTGCCCTCAGCCTCCACCACACATTCTTGGCATCCTCTGTGGCACACGTCCATAACTGGCATGCACAGGGCCAACTTAACAGCATTATGGGCCCCCTGGGCAAAGCAGTATTCTGGGGCCCTTACGACAACTACCCGCAGGAATAAAAATGTAAATGGTAAATATTTCACAATATATAATTGCATATTGTTTTTGTGATTAATCACTATGCTTTAATTATGTTCAATTTGTAATAATGAAACTACATCCTGCATATCAGATATTTACATTGCAATTCATAACAGTAGCAAAATTACAGTTATGAAGTAGCAACGAAAATAATTTTATGGTTGGGGGTCACCACAACATGAGGAACTGTATTAAAGGATCGCGGCATTGGGAAGGTTGAGAACCACTGAGTTAGCCGGTGCGACTTGTTCCATCCCAAGTCAGACGCACCCAGTGAGCAACGGCGAGCTGGCCACGCCCACCTAGTCATGGTGACCCAGCTACTGGACCTTTGACGGCAACCATAATGCTGATGCAGCCTTCAATGAAATTGAGGCTCACACCTCAGCTATAAACCTTTGAGATAGGACCCTTTCATCTCTGGGTTACATACATGACCTTTCAAAAGTTTCGATTGTTGGTTAATGAGCTGAAAATGATCACTCTTAGACCAGTCTTGTTTTTTACTTCCAGGTAAGACCTTTGGGATCATCAGGGCTCACTCTCTTACAATGATTGTGTTTCGTCAGTACTTCTTCCAACTGTTTTCTTTTTTGAATGGGAAAACACCAGCTTTTTTCAAATTGCTGGAAAAGTAATGCAGTCTGCAGAGCTACATCTTTCCTTTGCTCTTTTAAAATGAGCAGTAACAGGTGCTAATATTGCTAAGCCCATACAGAATACTGTTTACCTTTTACCATGGATGCTATTTTTATACCCACTTATTTTATTCCTCTATTTTTGTAAGTAACCTTCAAATAGTGAAATACTACTAAGTGCTACATGCAATATGTGATGTTAAAACCCCACATTTCATGATGTTGTACATCTATATTAGTAGAAGAAAAGTGGGATTGCATTACACAGTTATGGTCCTAAAATTGTTGCTGACTTGAAAAAGTCCTCTTTTTTTTTTGCTACAACCTTACCCCGAGTATGTGTATATCTTATACTTACGTTGTATATTGCAGACTACATTAAATAATTATAGTAATATAAAATTATTTTAAATGTCATCTTATATTTTAATAGAGACATATGGAAGGAGGTAACTAGAAAGGGCTTTTAATGTTACTAAACAGTTACTAAACATTAAAGCTTTTCTTTTTTAATGGAGTGGTTGAAAAACACACATTGCCAAGAATACTAGATATTGAAATTATTCTCAGCTGGTCACTAGGTCACAATCATTGTCATATCCTTCTCCCAGTTGAAAAAGAGAAGCATCGATAAGAATACTGCTGTGGATGGAACCTTAATAGAACGTGAGAATAGAAATACATACCATAGCTTTTAATTTAGAACAATAGATTTGCACTTTCTTTCCACCCTACAAGGAATTTATTAATCCTAGGGGCTATCTGGAAGTACATTGGTTCATTCTTTTTTTTTTTTACAAACATGCAAAATACACACACACACAAAAAAACTTAGACGTATACCACATTTACACAATACAATACGAACAGGAACTTCCTGTTCTTTCTAATAGCAATTACCAATTGATACCGTTCTCCTTATATTATTTCCCCTTCTAGTATATTTCATTTGCATTTCACCATTCTTAACCCTCCTATTTAACTCATCTGTCTGCTATATTGGCTGATTACCTCTAGTAAATTTAAACCTCTTGGATGCATATATATGTGTTTTCTCCTTAACTACTATTTTTGGGCTTCATTGGCTTCCTTCATTGATTCTTGTTTTTATTTATCCATTTCGGCACAATCCATAACTTTTTTTATTATTTCATTTTCGCTTGGAATTAATTTGTTTTTCCATTTCTGAGAGAAGGCAATCCTCACCGCCGTAATTATATGTAAAATTAAATACTGGATTTCTTTTTTCTATTTTGCAGTCATTATTCCTAGTAAAAAAAACCTCAGGTTTCCAATCTATTTTAACTCCTGTTATTGCCTCAAGCCAATTTTTGATCCTTTTCCAAAAAAATTTAGCCTTCTCACAAGTCCACTGTAAGTGGTAATATGTTCCGTGTATTGATTCACATTTCCAACATTTTGGGGAGGTATTTGCTGAGATTTTAGCTACCCTTGTTGGTGCCAGGTCCCTTGGTTCATTCATTTTCTCTCTTCTCTCCTCCTTTTCCTCCTTCCTTTGCCATATGAGGAAAATGCAGTAATGTTAACAGCATAAAAAGATAAAAAGCTCTAGGAATTTTGTAAAGGACTTGAAAAGATTTCTAGAGAGTGTTGAAAATGGGCTTGAATGCTAGATAGGCTATAGGAAGGTATCCTGAATTGGCTTGGATCGTATTTCAACTTTGGGGTCAGTGTCTATTTTAGATAGACTGTTTTTGTAAGCCAAGAGCTATGCTGCTTAGAGGTGGTATTGCTGATCTTAATTCTTGCCAGGAGCTCCTTTTAGCATGTATTAATCAACTACTGTTACTACAACTGAGGGCAATGGAAGGGGAATAATACTTAATTATCTCTGTGGGATCCAAGTCAGACAAATAAGCTTTTTTAAAATCTTCTTGTGACTACAGCAATTAAAGCAGGACTTTTCTATGCTTTTCTTTTTTACTTCTGCTAATAAAGGGGCAAGGAATGTTTATGTTTGGCTGCAGATTCTATTTCCTGTTATTCAATCAAGAGCAATTGATTAAAGAACTAGAATCTAGTCAGAATCTGTATTTACAAGTTCAGTAGAGTAGTGGATTTTGTACTTATACCAATCTGATTTATAGGGTGCCTCAACATACGACTGCCATGTGTTACAATGGAAATTCCGGGCTCCATTATAGCTGTAAGTAATAATAATAATAATAAATAATAAATATTTATTTCTTAGCCGCACCCTCTCCCGAAGGACTCGGGGCGGCGTACAACAAAACATAGGAAATAAATATATCGACATACATATAACAAAACATATACCAAGACATATATACGACATATACAAGGAGGAGGTGAACTGATAGATAAAAACAAGTAAAAACACAATGTTTAAAAACCCCTAAATAAATTGAATGCAATTAAAATACCCCAAATAAAAAACCCGTCAGGAGCGATATAGTTGGATCAAAGTTGAGCCAGGCCAGCAACTTGAAAAAGGTGGGTCTTGAGCTTTACACGAAAGGAGCGGAGGTCAGAGGTATTCCTAATATCCGGGGGGAGGTCATTCCACAGGGCTGGGCCCGCCACAGAGAAGGCTCTACTCCTAGGCGCCGCCCCTCGACACTGTCTGGTGGACGGCACCTGGAGGAGGCCCTCTCTGTGCGAGCGGATTGGTCGCAGGGATGTATGGGGCAGAATACGATCCCGCAAGTAACTAGGTCCTAAGCCATGGAGCGCTTTAAAGATTGTTATCAAAACCTTGAAACGCACCCGATAGACCACAGGAAGCCAGTGCAGCTCGCGCAGGAATGGTGTCACATGGGAGTACCTAGTACTCCCCATAATTAAGTCAAGAACTATCTGTATGCTAAATCAGCATAAACACAAATATAGTGCTGAATCTAAGAATTGCTATCTCACCCTCATAGTCCCACAGAAAATAGATTAAAAACAGTTTTTAGTACTGTTAATACTAAACAGGACTTTTCCAATTACCACTTGGAGTGGTCATGTAGTTGGACTAACACTGAATGATTGTTCCAATCCATCCAATTATGTATTTACGTACATTGGTTCAGTGCTTTAATTCAGATTTGTTTTGCTTGGTTCAGATTAACATATTAGAGCACCTCCACATTTGTAACTTGTAAACTAGGGTTACTTAGGCTCAGTCACTTCAAAGCAACCTGCATTTGTAGTTCCAATGACTACCTCTATGCTCTAAGTATAGACACGTGATTGCATTTTGGGCACTCACACCAGCCCACGATTGTGACCATTTGCAATATCCCGGAGTCACAAAACCCCCATTTGTAACACTTTTTCCGGAAACTGGTGTTTATTTCAGGTTTCTGACAAAAAATGCCCATTATGGACAATGGGTTTGTTTAACAATCACAGGCTTCATTTAATGACTGCTGGGTTTGCTCAATGACTGCTGCAGAAAAAAGTTGCAAAATTGAATCTGCTTGGCAACTGGCACAATTTATGACCATAATGCCAAGCTCAATTACAGAACTAAGTGAGGATTACTTGTAACTCAACACAAAATGGGACAGATGGATTCTGCTTTACCAGAGAAAACAGAGCAGCCCAGAGTTGTTGCCTGGGATTTAGAATACCTATTACTGGTTCATGCAGTTATGAAGCAGGTGCTATCAATCAGCCAAGCTGATTGATGAAGTCCTAAAATGCCTTTGATTTTAATTTGCCTAGGTAATGAATGTGCTTAGCAGTTAAATCAACTAAGTAGGATAATCACAGGGTAAAATGGCTAGGATAGCATTCGCATTGGAGGGGAAAGTGGTCCACATTAAACTCCACATACAAATTTAGTTGTATAGTTTGCAATTGAAACCTCAAACTTTTTATGTATATTTTTTCATTGTGAAACATATCCACATTAGAGGGATGATTAGATTTTCTCCCAAATTTTCTTTGCTGGAATTTCAGATATTTTTTTCCAAAGCCCCAACATTAATATATGCATATCATGTGTTAGTGTAATATTTGAATACTTATAAATATTTTATAGCATGCTTCCTTGTTTAAATAAACAGGAAAAATGAAGGTTCTGACATTAATTTTAGCTTCTCTAAAGAGTTATATATTTTGTTCATAACATACGAATGTATGATTCCTAAAACTATTCACCTAAAACTTTAACTTTAAAATTAGCCTACTTAATTTATTCTGCTTCTGTTTACTTGATTTTATTTAGAAAAATACTGTTTGAGGAAATAACAATGGAAAGGGGAAAATTTCAATTCTGTATCACACATTCTGATTTTAAATCCTTGCTTTGGAGATCTGATGGAGATTGGGAAAGTGCATTGTTTTTCATCCAGTGATTCTGAGACCATGAACATTTGGGTGTGTCAAGTAAAGTACATGGATGGGGAAGAGAGCTTAAGCTGTTTCTCCAATCTAGTTTGACACTGGGTCTCCGGGAGTGCTTGAGATCATATAGCTGAACTTTTCAGCTGCAGGTTTGCCTTTGCTTCAATTATGAATGCAGGCAAGGATTGCCACTATATAGCTTTGTTTTTTATACTTGTCAGGTTATGTCCAGTTATGACCCATTCTTTTTTTTTAATGTTGCTTTTGTTGCTTCACAGGGACTGGTGGAATACATTCAACTGCAGGTAGTCCTCAATTATGATCATAAATGGGACCCGAATTTCCATTGCCAAGCAGAGTGGTTGTTAAGTGAGCCATGCCCAATCTTACAACCTTTTTTGCCATTGCTGCTAAGAAAATCACTGTAGTTCTTAGATGAATCACATGGTAATTAAGCAAATCCAACTTCCCCCATTGACTTTGCTTGTCAGAAGCCAGAGCCCATCATGCTGTGTTGTAAATACAATACACCTGTTGCCAGGGGCACAAATTTTGATTATGTGACTGTGGGTATGCTGCAATAGTCATAAGTGCAAGATCCAATCATAAATCACTTTTTTCAGTGCTGTTGTAATTTTGACTAAACAAACTGTTGTAAGTCAGTGACTACTGTATTCCTTGTTTTTCATCTGTATTATTAGATTTCAAGAACTGTAGCAACTACTACCTTGCAGCTGGGAGGCTGAAGGAATAGTGGGTTGGCTTAGATTGGAACCTGAACTAGCATTGGCATGTCTTTTAACAGTGATGCTCTCTCCTCTCTTGTGCCAAATCCAGTGCTTAAGGAATCCGTGCTTTGTGTATACAAGGCCTTAGGTACATTTTCCAGCATCAGTGAGGCATCCTGCCTGGGAATTCAGGGACTAGTATTCCCAGTTCATTCAGAGAGCGAAGACTTCCTCCAAGTATCCCGAAGTGTAGATTGAACATTTGGAGGCAATGTTCTTGTCTGTTTGGGTCCTGTGTTCTTTGTGTGCTGACTCTGTTTGTCTCTAGAATAAGCCTGTGTTCTGTTTATCAGGTCTCTGCAATAGGATTTATTCTCTGTAAACATTCCCCCAGTTGTTTCCCCTCCCAATTTTGCTGTGAGTGGGAAGATTGGTATTTCCTTTTGTAATCCCCCCTTAGGATCTCAGCTCTGGGAGGATCCTAGTTTAAGATTCATTCTCAGCCAAGAGCTCCGTAATGGACAGCCAACCAGGCTCTCCTTTCTGCCAGATGTCCCCATCCTTGGAAGCAACAGTTTATTCTTCAGTCATTTTTTTTTTAGCTTTTATATTTGAAAGTATCATTTTGTGCTGTCAGCTTACAACTCTGATGCCCTCCAATGAGCAGAAGCTACCAGGCGCCCAGCTGGCTCACATCCCTGACTTGCTATTTTCAACTGTGCATCTTGCCACATTTTGTCCACCTACAGACTTTTCCGCTTTATAAATATAAGCTGGAGAATGGATCTGATAGACTCTCATAATGCATCCTGATATGAAGAGCTGAAACAATATAGTTGCTGTAGCTAAGAGCTAAAATTGGGGACTTTGTAGTAAAATATCTCTATCCTGCCATAATTTGCTGGTAGACTAAACAAATGCATTTTCTTTTTCATATTTATCCTTTGTGGAAGAATTATTGTTTGATGTTCTGACCTATTTGTTGCTTCATATTTTTTTATGAGGAATTATCTTACTGGCAAATTTTCCAGAAATTTATTGTGCTTGACTCAGGCTATCATAATTGGATGTGCAATGAAGAATTCTGCCTTCAAATTTTAAAATCCTATGAGGATAGTGACAAAATTTTAAGATCTTATGAATACACAGGCAACATTTGTGAAAACAAACTTATGGCAATGAAGGATTTTTAAAAGGCTTATCTGAGTTAAAGTCAAGAATCCCTGTTGTCAGAGATTTAAAGCCAAATGGATAGATAAGAAACCTGAGTCTTTTCAGACATTTTGGAAAAGACTGTAGGCTAATTCCTATCAGCCTACAGCCAGTAATTAGGAATGATAGAGTTGCAGTCCAACAGCAATTGGAAAACAATGAGTTCCTCATTTTGCCTTGTTGGAAAAGATAATTCCCAGCGAACATGGTCTTGTCCATCTACCAGTGTGAGAGGTTTGTTGCTTATGTGGCTTTTTGCAATGAATTTCAGTACTTTGGATCACTTAAGAAAGCAGACAGGGGAAAATTTACTGCTTTTTCTTTTCTTTCAGCACCCAGCCAAGATGGATCCTACATGTTAAATGTTAAATTTAATTGATGGCTTTTACCTTTTTTTTCTTTTTTGTTGTTGTTAGGGTTAAATCTGTGCTTTTCTTTTGTTTCATTTTGTTGGCTTCCTTTTACTGTTTTGCGTTTTATTTTTTTATGATAAAACAATAAATATTAAAAAGAAAGAAATCAGATAGTCTTTAAAAAAATAGAGGGTGCATATACTTGCAAGTATTAACTTTCAACCTCTCCTCTTCTGGATACTTACTGGATGAGGCAGTTCCACCACAGATGTGAAAATACGTCAGCCTAAAAAGGGTTTCCGTGCTGATTTATTTCCAGTGTCTGCTGTAGAAATGCCGTGCCTGGAAGCTCTATGTGCTTTTTTTCCCTCTGTTGTGCAATAGTGATATAATTCTGTTTGCCAGAGAGATAGCCTGAAAAGCCTCTTCTGCAATTGGACAAAACACCATCTGGTTTTCATTTCCTAACCCCAAGAGGTAAGAGCATCTGTCATGTTCCCCTGCGCACCCCCAAGCCACTCAAAGACTCGGCTTCCTTGTCCTTGCCCACCCTGAAGAAGGTTGGATGTAGATGTGTGTCTTAGCAGTGTTTCAGAGTGTGGTGAGTGAAGATTCCCACTTACACATTGGTGACGCCGACAGCATTGAGAGAAAGGCTTGATCTAGTTATATTGATTAATTTGTTGCTAGGAAATGGCAATCCATCCAAAAGAAAGGAGTGTCGCAATAGCAGAATCTAGGCCACGGGAATCTTTGCAGCCACTTTCCTAGTTGAAAGAGGTTCTGAAATGAGTTCTCTTAACATAGCTGCAAGGCACAGAGAAATGAACAGAGAACTCAAAGGTTCTAGGGGCTCCTTTTTTTGCAAGCAGAAAAAAATGCTACTAAAGAGGCAAGATTGCTAATGGCCTTTAAGAAAGTAACCCTTGAGAAATTTCAGGAGATCTTAAAAATAATTTTAAGTGCATTGTGAAGTCCCAGATAGAACTTTTTCAGATCTGTTCAGATTTGGTTCTAGACCTGCTGAAAATCCAGAGGTGCTGAAAATGTGCCAAGGGAGAATCCCCTTGAGATATTGCATTGGAGCTTCCCAGGATTGGAGCCCTTCAGGGAGATTGGACTGCAACTCCCAGAATTCCTAGAGAGCCTGACTATTTAAGCACATTAATAATGCCTGGTGGGAATTGAAGCCTTACCATCTAGAGAATACCAGCTGAGGGAAGACTCTGCTTATTTGATCAATGTACATGCCATCTTTCCTACAGCGTTTGCCCAAGGCAGACAACAGTATAATGAAATCAACTAAGTTTGTTCATCATTGTCATGCCTTATTTGCATATAGAGTACCACAAACAAAGACTTATCCACATATAGAAAAAGTCCTGCTTGCATGCCACAGCAAACATACTCCCTCCACACCTCTTTACCTAACTCCTGGGGAAGAATGCCTGAAGTACGCAAGGGTGGGGAAGTGAGTGAAGATCAGCTGTTCTCAACTACCTGAAATGTAGGTCTATCCATCATTTTATATAGGGGAAGAGTGCCAACATGCAGTGTTGCTTGAGGAATTTGGGGAGTTGAAGTCCACAAGTCTTAAAGTTGCCAAGGTTGGACACAGTGCTGTGATCCCCACTGAATATTAGTTTGCTTGTTTGTTTTATTAATAACATAACAGATTGTGTTTCTCAAGAATTTGGGAAAACACAGCCTGCAAATAGAAATGCAATGAGTTCAGGAAAATCTCTGCTGCTCTAATATGTAGGATCAGCTTTGTCTCACTTGGTGCCCTTCTAAATAAATGAGAATGCAGTTCCCATAATCTCTGCTATTATGGGAGGAGTTGTCCTTCAGACTTAGAAGACTCCAGGTTGGGATTAAAGTTTTTATGTAGTTTTCTCAAGATATAGCTAAAAGCTCTTCCTCTTGTCTGCAAAAGAAAACTCTGAAAAATACTTCAAATGCCTTTTTGTTTAAAGCTTAAAAATGCTTTAAGAGAGTCTTAGCATTAAGAGGTTCTACTCACATTCAGTACTGATGAGTCAAGACACAAAAGAAAATATTTTTCTGACTACTTCAAGAATTGAACTAATTAGTTCAAGAATTGGATGTAATTTTTCCTTGGCTCTAAGCTTTTTGGGAAGTCTGCTGTCTCCAGGTTGCTTACAGGGGTTTTGAGGTATTTCTTGTAAGAAATGTAAGATTGTAAGAGAACTCTTTCTCTTACTCCACTTCCCATGAGCTTCCAAGATAGGTCCCTTGCTTCATAGAATGGGGATTCTGTCTTTCACTATTTCTATCAGTCATTGAAGCCTTGAGGCAGAAGGAGCCAATGAGACAGGTGTGTCATATCAGGGCCTCTTTTAGTGCTCTTGTGATTTTTTTTCTAAGAAAGCAGAAACTGTTAGAAAAAAATAATAATCTAGATGACCTACCTTCTCTCCAAACATAGCTGTTATATTTGAACAATTCCATATCCAATGATATGCATGGGTGAAAGACAAACTGGTTGCTTTAAAATGCGGTAATTACTGTTTTGAGGCACATCTCACTATCACAAACATACTTTGCATGAGCTAAAATTCACATTTCTCTCTTTAAGTCTTTAGTAAATAGACTCCACAGCCAACTGAAATAGAAGTGTTTCTTTCTTAACAGAATGACAGAATTAGAAGGTACCTTGGAGGCAATGTTGGGTTCCGGATTCCTTTCCAACCGGTACGGTTGGAACGGCTCTGGAGTTATCTCAGAATTTATCCACAAGCACGCGCGCAGCATCAAATGACGCTTCCGCAAGCCTCTGCGATGCTCCAGCTGCTCCACGGAGCATCGCGCAGGCACCGTATGTGCTGTGTGCGGAAGCGCCAACAGCATAAAGGAGCGCAGGCGGGTGGGCGGGCCCTCCGAAGCATCGTACTGGAACGGTATCTGGTGCGCCGGGCAGGATCCGCTACACCAATACCGGGGCATACCGCCTGCAACCCACCACTGCTTGGAGGTCTTCTAGTCTAACCTAGTCAAGCAGGAGACCCTATACCATTGCAGACAAATGGCTAGCCAGCCTCTTCTTTAAAACACCCAATGATGGAACACCCATAACTTCTGAAGGCAAGCCGATCCACTGGTTTATTGTTCTCACTGTTAGAAAATTTCTCCTTAATTCTAGGTTGCTTCTCTCCTTTTTTAATTTCTATCCATAGTTTCTTGTCTTGCCTTCTAGTGCTTTGGAAACTAGGTTGACCCCTCTTCTTTGTGGCACCGTCAAATATTGGTACGTTGCTATCATGTGTCCCCAGGTCCTTCTCTTCACTACACTAGACATACCCAATTCCTGCAACCAATCGTCATATATTTTAGCTTCTAGGCCCTTAATCATCTTTGTTGCTCTCTGCACTTTTTTCACAGTCTCAATATTTTTTTTATATTGTGACCAAAAGTGGATTCAGTATTTGTATAAAATCTGCATTTTGTACAAAATCTGCAACTTGCAAGCTTTTCAATCTTTCCATCTCAGTTTTTCATAACATATTGTCTTATAAAGCTCTAGATTCTTCAGTTAACTTTGATATCCAGGACTGTGTGGCAGGACATCATCCCTTCAGCTGTGGTTCCAGATTTTGATGGACTAAGAAATTGGCCATGCATTTTGAGTGCCTTGAGAAAGAAAATACTTTAAAACTCAGCTATTGTTTCTGCTCAGGCTACAGTTTTATTTCACATCTTTTAAACCTGAGATCTGGATTTTTTAAAAAATGGTAGCATAAAGGTTTGTGTTCTAAATATATTGTCATATCTATTTTGATGTCTGAAAATGATCGAATCAGAATCTACTTTGTTTCTGTGAAATTAGATTATATCCTTTTGCAGTTATTAGCTTTTTTTTGCTGATTTTTGTTCCTCCTTGTTTTAAGGCAGTTTGGAGAATCTGTTTTCATTGGGATTTAGAAAGTAGATGATCTGTGCTTAAATTAACAAGAAAATTGAAAGAGGAGCATCTGACTATTCAATAAAATAAAACAATTCTGATTTGCACTGGAGTGGTAGTGACAGAGAGTTTGGATGGGTTTGATTGTCATGAGTATAATTCACAGAACCTTTTACTTTATTTTAAATTGTGGAATAGAAAGTGCAGTGCATTTCTGAATATCTGAACATATTTTTGGAGAGATGTTGGCAGTTTGACTGACATTCATATTGCTAATATTTGGATAGTGGTCTAAAAGTAGTACCATTTGAAAAGCAATTTATAAATCTTGAGGTCAATATTATTCTCCTTTATTTCTTCCTTTATCCCTGCATTATGTATTGATGGAGAATTGTTGAGCTGCTTTGACCTTCACTTACAGAATATTTTTAAAATTGAACTACATTGAACTGAGTTCAGGGGTTAAAAACTAGGTTATTTTGCAATTAATCTTATATATACAAATATAGGCTTATAGGGGAATTTATATGGTAACACAGAAAAAGATTTCAAAATGAGCTTGTCCTTTACTAAGAAATCTGTGTCAAATTTCCTTTCTTCCAATCAAAGTATCTCCATTAATGATTGACAGGTGAATGTTAACACATTTTAGATATGTGTGCCTAAAATATGTCCTTTGGACTTCCTAAACAGCAAGTGTGTTTAGGACTGTTGCCTCATATCATTATAATTAGTCTTTTGCCATTTCATTTCTACTTCAAATACTCTGCTACAGATCCAGAAATTTTACCATTTCAAAAGATCTGATGCTCTTCCAATCTACATATCAGCAAAAAACTTACCCAAGTTCTTTGAATTTCTGTTTTCCACCTTTAAACTTAAGAGTCTGTACCATAAAATTATTTGCCAGCTTCTTCCCATTTCCATTTTTCTCTTTCTCTGTTTCCGAATGATAGGCTGGTTGCAAATCCTCCATGTTTAGCTCGTCATCGAAGTGAAATTAAGAGTGTTAACTCTTCAAAATTATTGGGGATGAATGTGTAAAATCTGATATGGATAAGGTGATGGTAGGTCCCAAATTTATTTCTTGGCATTTGACAAATAAATTGTCAGAATGGTTTTGAAATAATGTCTTAAATCAGTGGTTCCCAAACTTTTTCAGTCCACTGCCCCCTTGGTGCTACAAACTGATCCTCAGTGCCCCAAACCCAGTGGTGGAATTCAATTTTTTTTACGACCGGTTCTGTGGGCGTGGCTTGGTGTGCGTGGCTGGGGGAGTCATGTGACTAGGCGGTTTGCATGAAGGAATAAAGATAGTAACAGTAAAATTCAAAACTGTAACAATTAATTGCACATTTATTCAAAATACAATTTAAAAACCTTTGTAGTTAATTCAACAAAATTGTTGAACATGATCCAGTGATACCAGGTTTTCAAAGTCTGATAGTCATTTATCAAGAACCTTAGTAACTAGTAACTTAGTAAACTTAGTAAAATTTAGTAACTACTTCACTGTTCAGTAAATTCTTAATGTGATGAATGGGCTTGATGAAGTGATACCAGTTTCCCAATGTCTGGTTTTAAGTCTTAAAATCACCACATTCAGTAATCTGGAGTCATTTTCTTTGCTTGGAGAGAAGTTGGATGACCACACTGAAGCCATGTTCCACCAAATATGATGTTGGAAATGCAACAAGGAGCTTCTTAGACACTGTCCATAGTGCAGGATAGCGATCAGAAATTTCTTTCTGTAACCAAAACTCTTGGTACGATTTCTTGAACTTTGTCTTCAGCTCAATGTCACCAACATTTGCTTGAATTATTTGATGAGATTATTACATGGTACCTAGGGATTCCCAATATGGAAAGTGAGAATGGGAACATTTTAACAGATCTATATGTTCTTGGGTTATAATTTTCACTAAAGAACCATGGGGATGGAAAGGGAAATATAGACAATGGAGTCCAATCCCCTTCCTCAACAGTTTGGAAGCAAAGAATAACTCTAGCAAAATGTAGCCTTTTACCTCTTTGGGCAATCATCATTTTTTAATTATTATTATTATGATTTTTTATTTTTCCCAATACAACTCATGCAAAGGGTCATCCACAACTACATTACATTTTCCATACTCATATTTGTGATTCCTTATAACTTCTTTAAACTAAATATTTTTAGTACAAATCAACGCATTGACATATATATCACTAATGCAGTTTCCTATCTCTTCCATTGACATAATTAACACCTTATGTATTGAATACAAGTATATCAAGTATAGGTTAAACATGAATTGAAAAACATCTAATTCAAATGTATAAGCTGTGAATTTATTATATAATCACAGGCAAACATTGCCTAAGTCCTCTACCCACGCACATTATAAGACAGATAAAACTATCTTATCTGGCTGTTGTAAATATTACTCTGCTAATTCAACAAGAAATGCTACTGCATGAATCCTTAATGCAGAACACAACTAAAAGTGATTTTAGCAATTTTCTTCCCAAGTTAATTCAAAATGTATATCCAAATGTTCCTCTTATTTTTTCCCCAAGCACTAGGGAGGATTATATTCAAAACCAGACAGTTTTGCTGTGTGTGTGTATGTTGTGTTTGCTTGCTTGCTTCTGGTCTCCAGAGTCAGAAGGGCCGGTTGGGACCCCCAGAGGTCATCTAGTCCCATCCCAGACAGCGCCCCCCCCCTGCCCCACATTCCCCAACCCCACCTCCTCTGGGAAGGCTCTGGTGGGGGGGGGGGAATGCGGAGCCCCCACCCCTTCTGCTGCTCTCCCTCACCCTTCACTCTTACTCCCTCCCTCTCTTCGCAGGCCGGGTGACCGCAGCACTACTGGGACAGTGAGCATGGATGGGCTGTTGCCCCGGGGAGGGGAGGTCTGGCCGCCAGCAAAGGGCTTTTGCCGAGGCATCGCATGTAGGTAAAAAAGGGAGCGAGCGAAGGAGGATCAGACAGGGCACCGAGGCCCCTTCGCCTCCCACTTTCTCTTGATGAGATGGCTGCAGCTGCCGGCACGGACAGATGGAGGTAGCCAGAGCGGGCGAGCGATGGAGGATCAGGCAGCTCTCTCGCTCGCTCGCCCGCCCGCCCCCCCCCCCCGGGCTTCTCCGCCGCTCTGGCTACCTCCGTCCGTCCGCGCCCGCAGCTGCAACGACCTCATCAAGACAAAGTGGGAGCGAAGGGAGGCGAAGTGGCCTCCCTTTGATCACTCACTCCCCCCGCCTGGCCGCACTATGCTAGCCCTCGCTCACTGATTGGCTGGCTCACCAATTGTCCCGCCCACCTCTAAGAACCCTATCTATAGAAAGCCAAGCAGAAAAAAACATAACTGGGTTTAGATAGGGCTCTTAGAGGCGGGCAAGGCGATTGGTGAGCCAGCCAATCAGTGTGTGGGCAGGGCTAGCATAGTGCAGATGGGTAGGGGGAGCAAGCGATCAAGCAGCTTCTGGATGGGCGGGGGTGACTGAGCAAACTGGTTCTGAATGGCTCGTTAGAGGAGGCCACCTCCAGCACTCCTTTGCCACCCCCCTTGCCTCTTACCGCCCCCCTAAGCCATCTCACCGCCCCCCAGGAGGCAGTACCGCCCACTTTGGGAACCACTGTCTTAAATCTACATTGGAATCCAGGGTACAAAATTTCTTCTGGCTAAAAACCAATAATTCTAAAAAATGAATTGGCAGTGATCCAAGGATTCCATCTGAAATTGATTTGCTAGATGTCTGACTGCAGATTAAATCTATCATAACCCTAAAACTCTATGACCTATCTGTTGAAGGGAATGTGAAGAGAATGGTTCTTTTCTACTTTTAGTTAGATATCTGCACATAGGGTTTTTTTAAAAGCAATTTCAGGACTGGCAGTTGCATTAAAAAAAACCCCTTAGATGGCTTTTAATTACTGCTGAGAGATTAGAGATTGCAAACCTCTGAATACAGATTGTTTCATTAGCTCTTGATTTTTAAGAATGTAGCAGCTGATCAAACAAAAAGCAAAAAAGAAGACTGTCAGGAAAATTATTTTCTTAAATGTTACTCAGTTTGTTGATGGTTAATTTACATTATTAGGAAGCACATGCTAGTGGAGATAAAAAAATATTTCCTTATCTCTAGTAAGTGGTGTCTGTTGGAATTGTCCCCAGTTGAGGTGATGAGTCCAGAACCACCCTCCAGAAGAATTATTTGTGACACAGCCTGTTCCTTTCTCCTTCCATCCTTTTAAAATGATATATGTAATGATAATCAGGATAACATAATTGTATTCCTGTCTATGTATTTGCAAATAGATTCCCAGCTGATTGCAATACTGGTTGCAGAAGGATGGAAGTTGTAGCCCGACTCATCATGAAATCACCAGATTTTGGGAAGGCTAAGTGATTCAGTGAAACAGCATGAAGCTAGAACCATTCGTTTTAAGCGATTGCTAAGATTTTTCCTCTTGTTGGATGCAATACAGGTAGTCCTTGACTTACAGCAGTTCATTTAGTGACCATTTAAAGTTACAACGGCACTGGAAAAAGTGACCTACGACCAATTTTCACACATACGACCATTGCAGCATCCCCATAGTCATGTGATCAAAATCTGAGCGCTGGGCAATTGACTCCTATTTATCACAGTTGCAGTGTTCCAGAGTCATGCGATCGCCTTTTGTGACCTTCAAAGCAAAGTCAATAGGAAAGCCAGATTCACTTAACAGCCATATTACTAACTTAACAACTGCAGTGATTCACTTAACAAATGTGTCAAGAAAGATTGTAAAATTGATCAAAACTCACTTAACACATGTCTCACTTAAACAACAGAAATTTTGGGCTCAATTATTTTCATAAGTCAGGGATTACCTGTATTTCTTCGCTTTTCATGCCTCTTTTGAAACATTGTTCTGGTAATGATCATAATGTTGGGTTTCCCTCCCAAAACGGCATTCATTAGATGACAGCCAGGAAAAGTGTTGCTGCTGCTACATAACCTTGAGACACGTACATCCCCTTACATGTCTTTGCCTAATCTAGAGGAAGCTGATAGCATATACTGAGGATATTCTTGAGGGGAGAAAGGAAGCATCCAGGAGACAGCTCCCTTTCTCAGTGACTGCCCTGCAAAGAGTTTGTGCATCTCCTAGCTTCAAGAAAGAAAATAATTTGCTATGTATAATTTATACCTGTGGCGGAATGTAGTCTGGATTCCCAGGAGGGAGGAGCTGCATTCCAGACGACCAAGACAAAGCAATGTTTGGTTGGCAGAAATAGGGTGAAGTCAGCCCCTCCCTAGAGGTTCTCAGAATGTATCTGTAATGATGCAAGTAGTTGTTTTAACTTGGCAAGATTTATGCCTGTCTGTCTATCTGATTTATGTGCCACCCATCTCATCTATGAGTGAGGAACAATAAAGGAAACTGCTCAGAAATGCAGTTTTTTGAGCCTGACAAATGAAGGCAAGACATTTTGCTATCGTTGTTCAATGAAAGTTGAGTTACCCAAAAGAGCCCAGAGTCCAAATGCATGATCTGGGCTGCTCACTCATGAGGCTGTAATTACTAGCTATGTTCCAAAGTAATTAATTTAAAATATCAGAACACAATGCATCCTTATTTTCAAAGACGTTTTCAAACAGTGGTTTGTTTTATGCATTCAGGATGGAAAGGGAACTTGTTAGAAATCTTCCTTAAACATTGTGCAGCTGCAAGTAGTTGTCTTAAAAGAGGGTGCCAAGTAAAGGAAGTGAAAGATTGCCAACTGACTTCGCTGGACTCCAGAGCTGAGAAAAAAATGTTCCAATTCAACCCAAATGCTGGCTTCAGGATGGTTTACTTCATCAGCATTAGTGAAAATCTGTTCCCCAGCAGATGCAGCTTCTGTATTAGGAATGAAAGGCATGCTTTTCCCCCAGTGATTGGCATTCTTGGGCCTTCTTTGGCTCTAAAGACTACCCACTGCAGTTGCCTCAGAGCATTTGGGCTATCTGTCGTGTGGGCATCACTTGCAGGCTTTGCTCTAGAATTGCTGTAGGTTTCATGCTGGGCTTAACATAATGCCAAAGAAGGAATTGGAGCCATCCCTCTTCAACTGATAAGGTCCCAAAATGTGGAGAAGAGACAGAGTGAGGAGACAACGTTCTATGCCTCTGCTATCTCTCTTCACATCCTTCCCACATTGCTTTTGGATGTGAAAAGGAAACCAGTTGGAAGAAGGATGGCTGCACCTTCGTTTTAGATCTTCTCACCAAGATTTTCACTTAGAGTTCCGTGATTTATTGAGGTGGCTTATAAATGAGATGCAACAGAATGCGTTGGAGGTGAGAGGGTGGAATTCATATTTTTACACTCCTCCCTTTTCAGTTTGAATGCCTGAGTATTCACTTGTATTGATATGCAAATTTAAATTTCTTACAGCTAGGTCAAACTGTGCCTATCAAATGATCTGTGCCTAAACAATACCATATTAAAACATTCCTGGAGAATAAGGAAGTAATTCTGCCTAGATATTTGCATTGATATCTCTGGTTAGAAAGTGTATCATAGAGTTGGGAAGTGACTCTCTCTAGATCTCGCAGGTAGCAGCTTGCTGTTGTGATAGTTTTTCTGGAAATACTAGTGAATTAATCAGGGATGAATTACTTAAGAGAGGCAAAATATTTTGGATATAACATAACTAAGTTGCTAATTGTTCTTATAAAAATAGCCATTGTGGTTCAAGGATTTCATTAATTCAGATTACTTAGTACTTAGAGCACTTGAATTCAGAGTATATAGTTTACTGCTGGTTTGCACATTAAATCATGTCAGTTTTAACACATTTGCAGATCATAAGCATTTTGCAATAACCACTTTGTTTCTTCTCACAAACCTATTTAGTTGGAGAGCTTGAAACCCATATTTATGGCTTTCTCCTGTATTAATTTCCCAGTTTTAAAAGGCCACATGAAAAGGAGAACAGAGAATGACCAACAGCAAGGTGGATGGATTCCATTGATGTCACAATGTGTGCAGTGTGGAGGATCAGGTTGAGGACAGATCACCCTGGAGAAAATCAGGGTGGTCATTAAGATTAACAGGGGCTTGAGGCACATAATCATTGTCAGATTTAAAAGTCCAGATCCAGTTGTTTTCAATTTTAGTTGGGCTCATCATCTGTTGATAAATCTACAGTGTTACTATCATTTTAGATTTAACATTCTCATGTTTGGAAGTAATTAGTAAACAAAAAGTGGAGAAGGACCATCTCCTATTTATAAAGCTTCAGAGATAGTATTTGTTTTGTATATCACTTCTAGTGTCAGCAGTAGTGCTATGTTCATTTTTCTTCCAACTAAATTAAGAATTGAACTCTTTATTCTTTATGAGACAAGAATGTTAAGAAAGTGATATTGTGGAGAACTGTCTGCTTTGAACTTGCTAAAGTTTAATAGAACAGAACTCTCTTGAGATAGTAATTCTGTCACATTGATCTTTGATTTACAAAATCTGAGGAGATGAAGTATACATTAGTGGGTACAAAAAGGTTGGACTTTAATGTCTGCCAGCCACATTCTTTTTGGTTGTAAAAATTTTTGTGAATTGTAAAACTCACAAAAGTTCTGATTTCTGGTTAATGTCATGGGGTGGGAGGATACATAGGAATGTAGGGTATTTTTTCTTAAATGCTATTCGGTATAAAAAAATGAGACGCAAAAACCCTGGGCCCTTGCTTAGATTTTAGTAGCATGAAAGACAATGAAGAATTTGAAAAGTCAGCTTGAATTGTGCTGATGTGAGTTGCATGATGAGTCCCCTTATTCTCCTAGGCGCTGCTTGGAGTGTCCAAGCATAGGTTGACTTCAGCTTGCTGTCCAAGGACTGAGTTCAAAGTTTGTGTAGCCAAACCTCTTGCTCCCCTCAGAGGCTCAGTTTAAAAAATTCAGTCGCCCTAAAAGGACGCTTTTGGGGGAGTTCCAGTCCTTGAGCAACAGATTGGACTCTCCAAGTCAGTGTAGTGTAGCATTTATTATTTTTGTCTTCAGTTAGGTTAGTTTTTCTTTAGCTTCTTTGTTGTTTTTGGCTTCCAATCCGTCCAAAGTAGGGATTACCGTTAGACGCGTGAAACAGGCTGCCTGGAGCGTGGCTGGCTTTCGTGCAACACCGTGGGAGGCTCGTTTAGCAGCTACTGGCGAGCTCTTGGGGACAGGTAGGCAGGTCCCGCTAATAGCCGTCGGAGGACTGTTAGTTAGCCAGACACTCTCCTGAGTCTTTGGAATATCTGACAGGTTACCCCGGTGCTGCTCCAGGCGCGCGGCAGCCATTTTGAAGACAGAAAAAATTGGTGCACTTTATTTCTGAGGCATTTTAAGCCACTGCAGCTTGTTTCATCTGCAGATCGCCGCTGGGAGGGGTCTTAATCAGCTGGTTACGGGTCTCCAGACAGGCCTTCTCCTCCCCTGGATTCTCATCATGCGGCCACAGGGATTTGGGCTATTGCCTGGCCATTCCCTGGTATTTAGACATAGCGCGAATCTGCGAGCGCCTTGGACAAATCTGACCGGCGCCATTTTGTCATGCTTCTGCCTCTCGCTGGGAAATTAGCAACGTCTAGAAGTCCTTCTCATCGCAGCAATACCATCTTGGCCCTGAAGCTTTGTTCTTCATGCCAGCTCTTACAGCCAGTCCTGCATCTATGCCTCACATCATGGCCAGCATCGTGGAGGCTGAAGTGACTTCCCAGGCAGTCCCCACCCAGGCTCAATCCTGCCGCTAAGGGTGAAGAGGCTGGGTGCCCGTCCAAGGGGAAGCATCCCAAGCCCAAAAAGGTGTCCAAAGCTGCTGAGAAGATGGCTGAGAGGCGTCAAAAGGCCCTTGAAAAACAAATAGCTAAATCAGCCCAAAAACAGGCAGTAGCTCCCTCTCCACCTAGGGAAGATGGGGCAGGTCCTTCCCTTCCCACTCCACAACGAGAGGGGTCCCCTTCCCTGGCAGGTGATGAGGATTTTGGCTTTTCTCCCAATCCCTTTGGGCATCTGGTCCCCCTGTCCTTCCCTGGCTGAGGAATCCCTGAATGACATATGCTCCATCATGGAGGAGGAATCCATGCCTCCATCTGGGTCTGGCTCAAGCCCGCCTAAGGGTCAGGAACCTCAGCTGTCCAAGGAAATGCAGGATTTAGTCGCACGTGCAATTTCCCAGGGGATTGCGGATGGCATCCAGAGTTAGGCTTAAAATTACCCATCCAAACTGCAAACCCTAGCAGGGCCCATGCCGCTGGGTCTCGGGATCCACCGGCTAGAGAAGCCTCTCCGGCTCTTTCGGAGGTAAGCAAGTTGTCCGAGGGGGAGGAGGTTGAGCAGGATGCTCCGGATCTTTCAGAGGATGAAAATCCTCTCCCTGACACGCCTGCCTTCTCAGGCTTATTCAAGCCTTCTATGTTTAGGGCTATCCTTACCAAGGCCAGGGCTTCCGCCCCCCAAATGGGACTCCCAGCTCAGGCAGATAAATCCTCCACTGATCAGCGCACCAAGGATACCATTGGGCCGCAGGATCCAGGTGCAGGGCTCTTCAAGGAGACCTCTCCTCTTCAGGATCTGGTCCCTGCCCCCCAGCTGTTCCTGGATGTTATCCAGCGCCAATGCGCCCAGCCGGGTTCTATGGCTAATCCCAGAGGGGTAGATAAGAAGCTGTACACCATGGAAAGTAGCCTCGAGGATCTCTTGAAACTTTCTCAGGTAGATGACCCCATTATATCACTAACTTCTAATTAGGCTGAGGACAAGAGGGTGGGGAAGGCCACTCATAAAACTCACCTGGCCACTTCATGGGCCATGAGGGCATCTTCTTCTTCCTACTTTAGCAAGGCAGCACTGTTTTGGCTCCGCAAACTGTTGTCCAGCCTACCGGCAGGAGACACCAAAGCACAGCAGGATGTCAATAAAATCATAGCGGCTGTCAAGTATTCTGCCAACGCTTCAATGCCACAAAATTTTCCTCCAGAGCCCTCGCCTCCAATGTGACCTCGCTCCGGCTGCTGTGGCTTCGCCACTGGCAGGCATACATGAAAGCAAAGTGGAAGCTCACTTATGCTCCCTTTAAAGGGGGGAAACTTTTTGGGGAGGCCTTGGATTCGATCTTAATTGAATGCAATGATAAACGTAAGATCTTACCAGCGGTCACCAAAAAAATGGACCGCAAGGGTCAGACCTTTCGTAGGCAGCCCTTTCGGAACTTAGACCCTTCAACCTCTTCTGGGGGATTTAAACGATCTTACTCCCAACTTCAGGATCGTCCCCAAGACAGGTCTTCCTCTAGGGACAAGAACAGGCAGCAGGGCAACCGCAGGTCCTTCCAAGGGGGGTATTCCAACCGTTCCTTTCGGAAGTCGAAGTGACTGTCACCATCCCCCTCCCATAGGCGGTCATCTCCAACTTTACACTGCTCAATGGTAGGAGACCACAACAGACACTTGGATTCTGAATACTGTCCATCATGGGTTGACCCTGGAATTCCTCTCATTCCCCCCACGGACCTTTGTCCGTTGTGCCATTCCCAAATCTGCCCACAAGCGCCAAGTGATGTGGGCGGAGATAGGACATTTGCTGGAGATAGCAGCCATAGAGAGGGTCCCCAGGGAGGGCGGGGGTTCTACTCCATCCTCTTCGTGGTCCCCAAATCTTCAGGAGGAGTAAGGGCAATACTAGACCTCAAGAAACTCAACATCCATCTGGCGTACAAGCGCTTCAAGATGCAGTCACTTCAGACCATTCTGGGCTGCATCAGGCAGGGTGACCCCCCTAACTTCCATCAACCTGAAGGAGGCATACCTGCACGTTCCAATTCATCCAGCGCACCGCAAGTTCCTGAGGTTCCAGTTTGCCAACCAGCACTACCAGTACAGGGACCTCCCCTTTGGCCTCTTGTCGGCCCCAAGGACATTTACTAAGCTTCTGCCTGCCATCTCAGCGCATCTCTGATCTCTCCCAGTAAGATTAGAATGCTACCTGGACGACATTCTCATCCACTCGTCGTCCAGGGGGCAAGCCCAAAGGGATCTCGACATTACCATCCGCGTTCTCCAACGCCACGGGTTCTCAGTCAATTCAACAAGAGCCACTTGACTCCAACCTGCAGAATCCAGCATCTCGGCACAATGATCGACTCCAGGAACTGCAAAGTCTTTCTCATGCGGGAGTGAGTGGACAACATCAGATCCCTGGTAAGAAGCATCCGTGCGACAAGGTCAGCGTCTATCGTCTCCCTCTCCCAGTTGCTGGGGAAACTAGTGTCGTGCATTTCGGTGGTGCCTTGGGCGCGTCTGCATGCACGGGAACTCCATTGGTTCCTCCTACCGATCCAGAGACGCAAGGCCAGCAACTCCAGGAGAGTGGTGCATCTCCCTCCAACGGTGGTTCGCTCTCTCAGGTGGTGGCAGTCAGAAGCCCTGCAACAGGGATGCTCCTTCAAGGAACCGGAGCACCTGGTCATAACAACGGACGCCAGCCTATACGGTTGGGGCGCTCATCTCCAGACACACGTTATTCAGGACAGGTGGTCTCTGGCGGAGCTCTCCCACAACATAAATTGGCTGGAGCTCTGGGCCGCCAGGCTTGCCCTGCGTCATTTTCACCATCACATCATGTTCTAATTCATGTTTGGTTATTGGTTTTCCTTCATTCTTTTAGTGAATCCCTGCTGACACAGCTTGGTCACCCTTTTTTATCATCTGTGCCAGGCCTTTGTGACCCATTCTATTTGGGTCACAGAAAAAGTCTGTGGGTTTTCAACTGCATTGGGTCACACTTCTCCCCTCTTCCCCTTCAGGATCAATTTGACACGATTGAGCGCCACACCCAGTGGGGCCTGGACCTGATGGACAGATACGTCAAATTTGTGAAAGAGCGGACTGAAATTGAGCAGGCATATGCGAAGCAGCTGAGGTAGGTGTGAGGGAGTGGGGGTGGCAATGGGGCTGACAGATGCTTGGATTCAGGTTTTAGGGAAAGGAAAGAATTCAAGAACTTATGTAGTTTAGCTCAAGTAGACTGGCTAACCCATATGTGACTTGAAATAGGTGAAATGTAGAGAAAGTTGGAAAAGTCCTCCTAAATAAAAATAATTTTATGCAGACTGGTATATTAACATTTCCATCTGACAAAATACAACAGCCTGAAGCTGCTTAAAAGTCTAATATTGAAGTGTAATTATGTCTGAGTGAAGCAGTGTATCTTTTTACAATGTAGGTATGAGTTCACTCTTTGTTCCATTTCAGGTCAATGTTGTATGATATGCATGTTATCTCCTTTGCAGAAATCTTGTGAAAAAGCACCTTCCCAAGAGGACGTCTCGAGAAGATCCAGAAACAAAGTAAGCAGTGAGCATATGAGTTTAACGGCAACAAATCCAGTGCTGTACATATTTCAAGCAGACAAATCTTGTCTGTTTTTAAACTTGAGCTTAGCAAGACCTGGCCAAGATGACTTTGCAAATTGTTAACAGCAGCAGTCGTCAAAGGAATGCCTAGGAAGCAATAGCACATGTGATCCAAAGTTGCATCTACTTTGCAGAACTAATATGAGCATCAGCAGGCAGACCGATGATAAAAGGGAACATTGCAACATAAACCACATGACTTAACATACTTGATTCTGAGGTTTATAAATATGAATGAACTATGAGACTCACCATTCCAGTCACTTGGTGAAATTTAGTATTGGTTAATGTTATTGGACTGACTGGGCAGCAATCAGCAATCTAGTCCACATATCCAGGAAATGGATTTCTTACTCCAGGAAGTAATTTCTCTCTCTTAATGTTTATGCTTTAATTATTGATCTTGCAATTCAGATTTATCACTGGCGACTGCTTTCGTTTTTTATGGTACTTAGTACGTATGCCCATGGCTAATATGAGTACAAAAAAGTGAAGGAAAAGAAATACAGACTATAGTTCTTACTTAATTCTAAAGGCACATCCAGGAAAGTTACAAAACTTTGCATAATAACTAAAATCCTGTGTCAAATCTTCATCATCTTAATAAATTGGGTACAGACTTTACCCATAGGTGTGTGGTTTTTTTAACAAGAAACATCGAAATAAATATAATGGCTACATTCAGTTCAGACTGTCAATATAGGGAAGTTAGTTTAGGTGAAAGTTAGTGTCTTTGTGGGAGGTCAATACATTTATGAACCCAAGAAGGGCAAACAAAATTGTATTCTGTCTCCAGCAGAGAATGAGGAAATAAAAACAGTCCAAAAGTAGTTCTGCTACTCAGCAACTAGTATTCTGTGGTTGTTCTGTAGTAAGTCTTTTTTCTGAAGAGATGTAACCATCATGGCTAAGAGCAATTAGTGGTGGATCTTCAATAAACTGGTTTAATTGCTTTTTAAATCATCTAAGCTAGTGCCCAGCTAAAACATAACATCTTTTTGCATTGTATTCCATGTATACATGTAGCTATTTTTGTTAGCAGTATGTTCAGAAGACTCACTGTCTCATTAAGAAGGAATACATTCATTGGTAAAGGGAGAAAACAAGTCCTTTTTTCTTGTTCTACATTTTTCTGCATGTGCTTTTTTTAATTTCCATGCTTTAAAAAATGTGCATGTTCTCCCTCCCAAGTTGTCTCTTTAGTAAACTAACTCCAAATTTTAGGGATATTAGGGTTGTCCTTACACCTATTCTTATCTCCATGTTTGTTCTAATCACCTGCATCTTCATTGAAACTGTGAAGGACTACACTTCATTTTCATTGAAGTATAGTCCTGTATAGTCCCTTTCTTGTTTTGAGGAGGAGGACAGTGTTCTTTGTTACAGGTTAAGTTTAAATAATTGTCTTTTCTTTGTAGGTTTTGTCAATACCATGCTTTCCTTCAAGTGGTGAAGGAGCTGAATGACTTTGCAGGCCAACGGGAAGTCATAGCAGAAGACCTTCTAGCCCAGATCTGTGTGGAGCTTTCCAAGGACTTGCAGGAGCTGAAGCAGGAAAGGAAATTGGTAAAATTGTTAGGAAATGAACTGTGGCCGCAAGACATCCAGAATGGTAGTTCAGCTAGTAAGGCGGTGGACAAACATCAGGCTTTGATAACTTATGACTTTGGCTTGAGAGTTGTGTATTTTGATTTCCTCGGCAACTTTATTGTTGACGATCTACTGAGAATTTGGTGTCTGTAAAGACTGGTTTTCACTTTATTCCTTTTTGAGGATCTGTCATTCATGGAGACCTTCCCTACTACTTCCCTGTTGTTGGTTATTGCTCTTTTTGACAACTAGAGTTTGTTTTTCTAGATATTTATGGTGCTTGCATATTGCATTAAACACTAATTTGTTAAATAAGCCACAGTAACTTTTTCACAAAAGTAAATATGCTATCTGGTTGGTTTTTCCTCTCTTTTTAACTGCTTTTGTCTTGTACCTCTATTAAGAAACTTTGGCAGGACATAAAAAATCTTAGGACAAAGCAGGAAACAATAAACAAGTTGTGTGTTTCAGCTTGCAAGCTCTTCAAAACATGAAAGCCCAGGAATGTTTATAATGTTGTTTTATTTTGGCATGCAACAGCTGATTGGGATAGTGCTTTCTAATTTATGGAAAATTCAAAAATTGCTTGCCTGGTGGCATGGAGAGGGCAGCAGTTTGAAGAGAAACTGGAGCTATTTATTTTAAAGATGCAAGAATTCCAATTACAGATCTCCAAAGGCACAAGTTGTCATTGTGTGATTTTGTTCTCAGAAATATTTCTGCAGTGCAATGGTAGAATCTATCTTGTCTTCTGGTGTGTTCAAATTTAAATAATGCTTTCATGTAGAAATTATAGCAACTCATTATTACTGCAAAATAAAGAGGAATGATTCCAAAGACTTCCCAGAAAATGATGAGGATTCTTTTCTGAATTGATAGGACTTCTGATTCCTTGCCATAAATCTTGTTGCCAAACTCCTCTCTTGGCACAGTTGCCTTTGGGTCTCAGAGAGTTTGAGTGGCTAGGAAAAAGTTTTAATAGCAATTATTTACAATTTGCTGTTCGGGTATATTATTAATGCAGTATTTAAATATTTATTTTTTATCATTTATTTAAAGAGTAACTTATATGTATCTCCATCTCAGTGGTATTAGATCTCAGATCTGGAAGAATGCATGAATTATAGATATTCTTAGGATATTATCAATGCAGGATCCTCTCATTCACCTTGGGGGTTTCATGTTTAGATATTCCTTAAATATTCTTTCCCCCCCCCTCATTTTTCTATTTTTGGAATTTTAGTTATAGATATTCTTGGAGATAAAATATGTAAATGAAAAATTTTCGTGAGAGCAAAAGCCAGCTTTGATGTAAAAGACGCCACAGAGCCATTTGATGTTGGAAAGCTCTTTGAGGTTGATTTCTGGGGTTGTGAAGGTTTTACTCATTGGAGTATTATTGTCATCTAATGATTTGGGGAGGGAGACTCAATGAGTTGGGAGTTGAAGAACTTTTCATAATGATTTTCTTTTTTTTTTAAATTCCTTTTCACTTCCCAGTATCTGCAAGAAGGCCGGAGAGCTCAACAGCAGCTAGAGAATTCCTTCAAGCAACTTGAAAATGTGAGTTCTGATTTTCCCTTAGCAGTTTAGATTAACATTCAGGTTGTGTGCTAGTTGTGAGGATTCTGTATTTTTATCTTTGAAAACTGAAAGCTTGTTTGCTTGATTCATATTTCAAGCAGGATCACAGCTGTGGAGGACACTGTTCCCCCCAGAGGTCTCCAAACATGGATGGAAACATTGCTTGGAAAATAAATGGAGGTTTTTTTTTATTCCAGCTACAATTCCTCTATCCAATCTTTTAAAATTCCTTGGAGAATTCATGCATACAAGGAAACAGTGAAAACATCCAGAGTGCATGTCAAGGGAGAGGAGGAACCTTAGGCTGTTGGTCCTAGAAAGCAATTCTGTTTTGGACATTTCCAAGACTTTCTGATCTCACTTTTCCCAACCCGATGCCCTCCAGATGTGCTACATCTGTCACCCTGTAATCCCAGACAAGGATAACATGTAAGGCAATAGTAGTTCAACCCAGCTTAGCAGAAAAGTAGGGGAAACTGCCATAGAGTTTTGTGTATTGATAAAAATAATAATCATAGAGTTAGTTTTCTAGGGAGAAAACTCTGATTAAAGTAGAGTATAGCTTTTCAGAGACAAAAGCAAAGTCTTTCCCTAGGATTGTTTTCACTTATGTGGTGTGACATTTCATACTAACGTAAACAGAAAACAGTAGCAATTCTTGTCAATGTTTAATGTTTTCAGGGTGTGTCTTTCTGCATGATCAAAATAAATGTTCCTATGATTGAATATTTCAATTCAAAGCATCAAATTTTCAAAAAATACAAAATTGTGCACATCATGTGTGTCCATGTGTAGACTAAACATCCACATTGAACAAAAAGTTGTATTTCCAAACTCAGAGTATATAATACCACTGCTGCTCTTTCTGTTTTGTTTTACCTAGATTAGTTCTGTTTGCTTCCTGAGTTGGGGTAGAGGCCAATGTAGAACCCCTCATTCTTAGCAGGTCTAACCTTTTCCTTAAATCTAATCTTGAAGACATGGATAGAAGTTGATGAGACAAATAAAAATGCTAAACCAGACGTTTCAGTTAGTTAACTTCAAGGGAGCTTTTCTTGCTTAAAACCAAAAGGTAGTTTATTCTCACCAATAGCGTATCTACAGATTAGGTCTAAATCTAGTGGGAAAAAGTGAGTAGCTGATATGGTTCTTTCATTATTGCAGTTTTTGAAGGTAATTGCCAAGTACTTGCCAAAGTACTTGCCAGTTGACAACAGCAGTTCCCTTTCGAAACACTTCTGTGTATATCATGAGATATAACAGTCTGAATCTCTTTTTAAGCACGCTTTTAAAGATCAGAAACAGAACCCCTCATCCTTTTTCCAGTTCTTATTTAAAACCTCAGAATGGCTAATCAAATCAAGGCTATGCAGTGATTGTTTATAGCCCAAGTGATGAGTCTGTTACCTAAACGGTATTTCAAGTCATTCCCACCCAGGTAAGCCAGCAAAGGGAAGGCATAGCAGTGGGCTGCAGGCGAGGGTGACACTCTGGTGCTTTTCTTCACAGAGCAAACGCAAGTTTGAACGTGACTGCCGGGAGGCTGAGAAAGCTGTGCTAAATGCAGAGAAGCTGGATCAGGACATCAGTACTACCAAGGCAGAAGTGGAGAAGGTCAGCATCTGGACTGTGCCGCTGCTTCCCAGCCCCAGGGGTAGTTATGAGGACTTCTGTAATGGAAGCAATGATTAAGATCCTGACTCATTTGTGCTAAAGCCCAGGAATGGAGCTCTGCTGTTGAACTTTCTGCTGGTTATGCTGGCGTTATGATTCTAAGCAAATGATGGCTTGTTTCCCTACTAAGTCATAAAACCTGAGGCATATCTTGGGGAAAAAGTTTTGGAGAGAAAGAATGATGCCAGTTTATGCCAGCTTAACCCCCCCCCCCCCACTCACCCCCAAAGCACCAAAAACAGCAACCTATTGTCAAAGCGTTCCTTTGAAGTCCCAAATGCACTGGGCTTGCATCTTCCAGATAGGAGGCATCTTGGAAAATGGTACATAAGTCACTTCTAGTTCTTTTGGTGGGGAAGTTTAAAAGTGCAGACTTTTTGAAAAAAGCTCAGTTTCCAGAATTTGTCCCACATTGTTCAAACCTTTATGGGGGGAGGGGGTTAAGCACTTGGGGTTGGGGGTTTGGAGCACCTGAAGAAAGTGGCCCTTAGTTCTAACTGATAGAAACTAGAGCGCTCTTGTTTCCACCCAGATGATCATTTGCTACTGAGGGCCATCAAATTAAGCAGCACTGAGATAAAGAACAAGATTGCCTAAAGTGCATTCTTGAATAAAGAAAATTGAAAGCTAGATTGTATTCTTCGCTTGTGGCTTTGCTTGAAATATGGTTTTCCTCTCATCACTTCCCCAACTTTTCCCAGGCCAAGCAGCAAGCCAACCTGCGTAGTCACATGGCTGAGGAGAGCAAAAATGAATATGCTTCATATCTTCAGAAGTTCAATCACAATCAGAACCAGTTTTACTTCCTGGAGATGCCACAGATATTCAATGTAAGTCTCTAAGCAGTTTTTACATTTTTTTTTCTCCTGAATTGATGCCCTTTTCTATATTAAGCAGTCCCTTGAAGTAGTTTGTACAAGCAGTAATAATGATCGTGAAATAAAGATAGTAAATCATCCACTCTAAGTGCTTCTAAAATAACCATAATCTGAAAGGCGAACAATAGATACAGATTTAAGAATTAATCAAACAGCTAAAGTCAAGGGATCAGTTCAAATATAAGGATTACAAAAAAAAAAAACTCGAAAAGGAAAACAAAGATCTGGAGTAAATCATCAGAGAAGTCCAGGGGATTATACTTCCTAGCTCCCACCTTCCTGTGCAGATGCTCACGTGAAGAAATGGGTCTTAAAAGTGGAGAAACAGCCATACTTCCTACCAGAAAATGTTTCCTCATGGTGGTATTCTCCTAAGGAGGTCTTCGCCCTTGTTACTGACTGGCCAGCCAGATGGTTTCTGTGGACCAAAGCAGAGAATCTAACTGACCATAGAGCATATACCGTATTTTTCAGAGTATAAGACGCACCAAGGTTTTGAAGAGGCAATTTTTTTTAAAAAAGTAGGTAGGTAGATAGAGAGATAGAGAGGGAGAGAAAGAGAGAGAAATACAGGAGGGAGGGAGGGAGAGAGATTGGTTAGATAGGTAGATAAAGGGATAGAGAGAAAGAGAGAGAGAGAGAGAGAGAGAGAGAGAGAGTAGGCAAGTAGGGAGAGAAAGAGAGTGTAGGTAGGTAGAGGGATATAGAGAGAGAAATATAGAGAGAGAAATACAGTAGATAGGTAGGGAGAGAGAGAGAGTAGGTAGGTAGATAGATAGAGGGAGAGAGGGAGGGAGAGAGAGAAAAAAAATACAGTAGGTAAGTAGGGAGAGTGAGAAAGTAGGTAGGTAGGGAGATGATTCCAGATGTATTTATCCATGTGCTGGGGAAGGAAATCGCTGACAATCTGCAGCACCTAAGACTTCTTTTCTGCTGGCACAGCACTTGATCAATGTAATTCTCATCAATCAGTTAAACAGCTTTCCAAAAGGGGGGGGGGAGTTTTTGTACTCTGCAAACCTCCCAAAAATGGCCCGTTTTTTGCAAAAACTGACCTGTTTTTTTTTAAAGGCATGAATAGCCTTGGGGAGGGCTTATAGAGTGCTACCGGGGGGGGGCAGCCTGTTTTTTGCTCATTTCTGCCCTCCCCAGCCCCCAGGAGCTCTCTGAAAGCCTCCATAAGGGTATGCACGGTCATTTTGGTGAAGGGGGCGGGGCTTCGGGAGGCAAAAAATGCTGTATTCAGTGTTTAAAATGCACCCAGATTTTCAGCCTCTTTTTTGAGGAAAAAAGGTGCTTCTTATACTCCAAAAAATACGATAGCTTACCTGGCATTGGGAGAGACAGGATTAAACATGTAGATGAAGAGCTAATAGTCCTCCAGACACGACTGTAGTGAAACCTGCCCATTATGGTTGATAGTCATGATGGTTGTAAAACAGGTCGTTCACATGACCAACACAGTTTAAAAACTTATTTGCGGTGATCATTAAGTAAGTCCATTGTTCATTGTGGTGTAATTTTGCCAAAAACCGAAAGTCCGGGTTTTCAGCAAAACCATCACAAAACACAGTCATGCGACCATGGGACACTGAAAACTACCATAAATACAGCTGTGTTGCTGGGCAACCAAAATTTGGTTATGTGACTCCAGAGGGGCTCCCCAATCATTGGAACTTTGAATCTAGGTCCTAAGTAGCCCTTAGGTAGCCATAACAGTCACTAAGCAATGGGTCAAGGACTATTCGGAGACTGTAGATCAGGGGTGTCCAAACTTGGGAACTTTAAGACTTGTGGACTTCAACTCCCAGAATTCCCCAGCCAGCATGGCTGGCTGGGGAATTCTGGGAATTGAAGTCCACAAATCTTAAAGTTCCCAAGTTTGGACACCCCTGCTGTAGATTGATGCCACACTTTAAACTGATCCTGAGGGGCAGCCAGCCTCATAAAACAACTGGAGAGATACCTTCTGCTCAGTGGCAGCTTCCAGGCTATGAGGATAATCCCAATGCTGAGCCTGTTACAGAATGGAGTATTAAAACTAGAGTCTCCCAGTCCAGCTAGAAATTTAGGAAGGGTGAACTAAGAATACTGGAGGACATTTCACTTTTAATTGCTGGCTTAAGATTAACATCATTTTCTTATTTTAATATTCTTTGTAAACTATCCCCATCAGACTTCCGGTTTACTCGTCGGTCGTTTTTAGTCTTCCGGAGGCTTCAGGGAAGCCTCCTGAAGGTCCCTGAAGCCTCCGGAGGGCCTCCGGGGAGGGCGGGGGAGGCTGTTTTCGCCCTCCCCAGGCTCCTATAAAGCCTCTGGAGCCTGGGGAGGGCGAAAAAGCATGCAAAAAATGGGGGGTCGCGCCTCTCATGTGCGCATGATCACTGGGGGGATAGCGCGTTGTATTATGGGTGCGGCACGCCTGCGTACAACCCCCCTGCGCTCCTCCCCCTTATGGCACGCAAGCCAAAAAAGGTTTGCCATTGCTGCTCTAGATCTTGGACCAGTTTCTGGGGAAGTGCAGAGCCATCAGGAACAAAATATGGTGTTACCCCTGGATCCCGGTGATTCTAGCCACTCTGTCTTGCTAGGATTAAACGTAAGGAATTTTTGTCCGGTCCAGCTATGGGTAGCCATAGCCTGAAGACACTGAATTGAAGCATCCACGGTATCTCCTGCCCAGTCCTGGGTATCATCTCCTCACTGATGATACTTCATCCAGAACTGACAGATGACCTCTCCCAATGGTTTTGTGTAGGTGTTAAGTAGGATGAGGGAGAGCCAAGTCCTGAGGCAACTCACACATAGGCTCATACATGCTCTGTAGTCTTTTAATTAAAAAGTGATTTTGGAAACTGTTGTGCTGCAATGCAAAGCATCGTCCCCTAGTATTAATGTCATAATTCTTTGCAGAAATACCTAAGGGTCTCAGAAACATTACATTGGTGTGTTTGAGACTATTTTGGGGTCCAGCTTAGCTTTCTTGTCAACGTCTTAGTGACTGACCACACCCATTGTGGCTACTATTTTGTGAATAAGAAAGTCTCCTATGGTGTTATCTAAAGCAACAGCAATGGGGTATTGTGAATAATCCTCGTATTACAATTATTGTTTAGTCCTTTTTTCTTGCTTGTTTTCTAGAAGATGCAAGAGATGGATGAAAGACGGACGCGGCGTCTCAAGGGAGGCTATAACATCTTTTCAGAGATAGAACAGCAGGTCATGCCGATCATTGGCAAATGCTTGGAAGGCATGAAGGCAGCTGCAGAGGTGGTTGATGAAAAAAATGTAGGTACCTGAAGCCATCTTATCCCTCCCCATGTGGTAGAGGCTGAAAAGAATGTGGATTTTCTGTTAACCCCAAATCTTTCCAACAGTGGTACCTAATATCCTTTGCCTGGTTGTTGTTGGGGGGGGGGGGGTTTGCTGACAAATGTGTTTTCTGCCTTTGAATTATGGTTGTGCTCAGAAACAGTCCTGTTATTGACACTTTGGACAGGCGTCAGGAAGGGATAATGTATTTTGTTTAATTAAAAGTTATTCGATTTCTTCAAGATTACATTTGTTCTTTGACCTTTACTTGAGAAGATACATTTAAGCTGCTATTACGACTGCATGACTGGAATGGCGCTCTTAGATCCCATTCTTGGTCACTATGGAGTTTGCTACTAATCTCTATTGCAGGCTCAGTGAGTGTTGGGTTGACAGTTTTTGTGTGAGCTTTTTCCTGTTTTATCTTCAAAAGAACGCTTTTCTCCCATTAGGACTCGCAAATGTTAATTGAACTGCATAAATCAGGTTTTGAAAGGCCAGGAGACATGGATTTTGAAGACTTCAGCCAACCCATGAATCGCACCTCTTCCGATAGCAGCCTGGGAATTCCCCGGGGCACACTGGACGGCCGTCTGGATCCCCGACTGCTAGGCAAGAACAAGGGAAAACGCTGGCTCTTCAGCAGGAAGAATAAGGTGAGAATCGATATAGAGGGCTGGCAGCATCCTGAAGCTAATTGAGAACGATTGGTCTTCTGTCATTTCTCTCTTAATATCTCCTGGATCCACAGACCAGCAGTACTGGGGGCAGGAATAGAGGGAAGGAATAGGATAATCACAGTGTTGTTACTGTGTTTGAATATTATTCTGAAACCCTGGATTTCCACAGCAGCCCTATTGCATTTAATTGCCCCTGCCTTTCAGGCTGCTGGCCTACCACAGCAGATCTCTCAGCTGAAATATCCTGTGGAAGTCTGCAAGTTACCATACTAGCACTCATTGCTATCTCAATTCATTCTTTGGCTGACTTCTTTCTTCTTTCCAGCTGTTCGCACTAGTCCTCATGAAAGAGCTTTGTTTTCTGACTGTCTGAGTCAAATCAACGCTGCTCAGGAAAATCTGGGCCAAGATAGAGTTTGGCTATTATATCTGCTGCTGGAGGGCCTTAGCTAGAACATCCCTTCCCTCTCTGCCACTGGATCTCATCAGTCTCCTGTTGCTCAAAACCCTCCCACTGTGGAGGCCTTGGAAGTCTGCCCTAGAACGGCATATTCCAAGAAGCCATTCCCAGCTGCCCCTGTCTTTTTCCCGTAGTCCCTAGATGACCCTATGGGCCTGTGTGCTGGAGAGGATGATGTCAGAGGCCAAGGGCTGCTTCAGGAAGCTCTCATTTCGTTTCTTGCTAATTTTCCCCAGAGGTTCTTTCATAGCCTTTGGGAGGACACTACTTCAGCTGGCCTGTGCTTTACCAAAGGTCTCCTTTTCCCATCCATACAGGGCCCCTTTTTCCCCACTTGCCATCGCCATTTAGAGAGTCCTGAACTCTCTTGCCTTATATCTGAAGTGAACATGTTCTCCCACCCCTATCATTTTAGTTCTGAGTGCAAATGTTTTCTTAGCCTCATCTGTCCTATTAATCTTGCAATGCAGATGCTGCACAAAAGCCAAGCTCCACAGCCTTTGCTCACATCTGTAATTGGCCTCTATTTTGCCTACTTCTCTGTTTTCCTACTGCATGATTTCTTCCATGTCCTCCTTATTGTCTCCTTGCCTCTGTGCATATGTGGACTTTACTGCCTTTTATCCTTGACTATTCATGAATGACTTCAAGGCAGGAAAGACAAAATGACATTTCTGAATTCTACCCTAAGGAGCTTGCTAAGCTGCTTTTGAGCCTACAAGAAATACCTGGAGGGTAGTTCACTTTCTACACTACTGTGTTTCAGAGCAACCTGTTTATAAACTGTCTCAAATTACTTTCTCTTTCCCTAATAAACTATATGAGAGAACAGTTGCATTCCTTAACTTGCAAGTCAACATTAAGTAAAAGTTTGCCTGTTTAGTGTGTGTATAATTACCAAAGCTTGGCAAACATAATTGATAAAGCTTTATATTATTAAACATAAGTCTTTTTTGGTTGCCTAAACAACCTTAAGTTAGTACATATTGTCTTTATTGTACTACCAGAAAAGGGTGGAGAGGAAGCGGCCTTGCCTAAGGCAAATATGACCAGTTCAGATGTGAGGTGAGATTTGATCAGTCTCATCCTGCTAATATAACTCAATGCTATTTGGGTTATTATCTCCTACTTAGAGCATTTTATCTTGTCAGCAGTGCTTCAAGAGATTTTAAAGCAAAATGAACAAGTTCTTCTGAGCTGAACAGGCATTTCCATATCTATACCCATCTTAAATTGGCTGCAGCAAAGATGGATCTGTATTGACCTTGGAGAGAAGATAGATGGTTGGATAGATAACCAGCTTCTTCTAGCCTAAGCACCTTCCAGATATGTGGATTTCAACGATCAGAATTCCTCATATTGGTGGTTCTGTTGTACCTCCCTGTGAATCATTCCATGAAAAGGCAATAGGGCACTTCTGAGCGCCTGAAGGGGCTCATCCAGCACCGCTCTGCTACTCCTTAACACACTGCACTTTTAATGGTGTTGAGCAACAGCACCACAATCCCAGGAAAAGACCCAAGACGTTGAAGGAGTGAGATGGGTTAAATACATGGTCTGAAGTGCTGCGTAGCAGTAGTCTCTGGCTCTCCTCAAAGGCTTTCCATCTTTGGCTACTAACATTGTCTTCAGACAATAACTTTGAAGCTTAAGGCCAGTTTAGCCCTCCCGCATAACAGATTTTGAGAGCCAGATTACCAGACTGGGGATTGGGGGGAAGGGGGAGGGGGGGAAAGGAACTATGCCATGTTGCCCTGAGATATGCCAATGCCGTCAGCTCTGCATCTTGCCACACTCATCTTTTTTCATTTGCTCCCTGGTGGCCAGGTGTTTCTGTGCCTTGTGTGCTGTTGTCTCTTCCCATTGTATTCTTGGGTTTTGTTACAGTACATTCCTGTTATATTGGACCTCGTGGATTTATAGTTATTGCCTTGTCTGGCAAATGTGGTAGCCGATGTCACCCGCTGTTTCTACTGAAAGCAAATGGCTAGCAACCCTTCTCAACCATTTGCCAATGTAGTCCTTTCTATTAGGAGCATATATGCAATATAGATGGAATGTACTGTAGTTTTTCTGGTGGTGGGATTTTTTTCGTATGTGTGTCTTTATTTTCTTACAACATATTTTTCCCATCCTTTTGTGTGTTTTTTTTTCTTTACTTCTTGTTCATGGCCCTTATCTGTCGCTAGCTCCCAACCCCTCCCCTCTCCCCTATAAATTGCCCTTCCTCTTCATCTTCCCCCTCCTCCTCTGCCATCAATGGACCTCCATCCCCCAAATTCACCCGTGACCCTCTGTCTTACTGTTTGAACGAGATCAATAAGACAGTCAAACCCCGCATCACGTCCTTCCGCAGCCTCAAACGGGGGGTAAGTGGATAACTTTGTTTGCTCAAAATCACTGTCATTTGTTTTCTGCTGCTGCTGCTGCTGCTGCTGCCACCATCACCAAGGGCTCCTGCCAGGTAGAAAACCAGTTGTGGTTTATGTGCTGATAAGATGAAAATCCATACACACTCTAGATCCTAACCCTCTGCTGTTTCCCTTTGAAGCCGTAATTATTCAGTTCAGTGAGTATGGAAAAAAAACATTTCTAGTGGGAAAATCCATTCGGTTTCCTTGTTGGTAGGTTTTACATTGGTAAGGCAGAACTAAACCAAGACTTTGACCAATTGTCTTTAGAAATTTTAAAAGGATTACACAGCAAAAGAGAAAGCAAGAGACAGACAGAGTACCTAAGAGCTCTGCTGGATCAGGGCAAGGATTCACATCCAACATTCTTGCTCCATGTAGAGTGAGGAAATTACAACTATGGAGAGGGAAACTCTTCACTACCATCGTTCCCCAACAACTAATAGTCAAGGCATGAGATTCTGGAGGGAATGAGCATCCCCAAGGTCACTGATAGTCTGATCATATATGAATTTCTCTAGTCCCATTTTTTTAAATGATATGTTGGTGGCCATAGCCATGTTTGATGGCAGAAAGTTCCTCATTTTAATTGTGTTACGTTAAAAAAAAGGCCTGCCTTTGATTACTTATGAGTTTCCCAAAAGTTTGTTTTAGCAGATAACCTTCCGATCCAACCACATAAGAATCAAAGCGGAAAACGACTATCCCCGTTTTCCACCCATGCATGTTTTTTTATCTCTATGACATTGCTACTTCCCCACCCCAATCTTAGAAAGTTTGATTGCACCTCTTGCACCTGGTTTCCTGAACCTTACTTAGGTACTGCTCCTCCTTCTCTTCACCTGCCCATGAATGTGTTCGTGGTGGGAGAATGTGGAATGTCCATTGAGTAAAAAGGATGGTCAAATAACCCTTTAAGAAAGTCCCTGCCTGAGAATGGGATTATCTGCTCTGCTTCCCTTCCTTTTTTTTTTCTTTACACTAATTGGTAATAGTCCCTACTTTACAGTAAGCAAGACTTCTACTAATTTTGACTTTAATTATATTGATATTACTGCTGTGCTTTATATTTTGTTTTATTTCTGTAACCTGCTTTGAGTACTTATGTAGACAAATTTATGTATTTTTGTAGGAAGCATCATTAAAATTTTATGTGTATATATAAGTACAAGAACATAAAATTTAAAATGTGTAAAAGAAGTATCTTAGCAGATGTAGGCAAAAAGATAGGGCATTAATTGACTGTGTTCCTGTAATTTTGCACACATGCACATGCTTAGAGATATTCATGGTTAATATTTTAATACTGCTCTTCCCACAGTCCATGTCCAAACCTGTTATAACTACAGGAAGATAATGCTTAGTTGTTCTCATTGTCTACTCATAAGCAAGCTAAGGCTACACACTGATTTTCAATTCGGAGTCCTGTACAGCATTGTTCCAGGTTACTTGAAATAACATTTTCTCTGTGGGTCATCTTCTTGCCCCAAGCTAGGTGCTCCAGGTTTCTTGAAAATGTGTCCTCCTGAACTAAAGACCTAAATGTTTTATGACTTTTGAGAATGTAAAGAATAAGTCATAACGTTCTGACATCATTCTTGGTTCACACACCACATGAGGCTGGATTCCTTCGTTGTACTAAGGCACAATGTAGTTTGTTTAGGTTTGATGTACTGTGATGTGTGAGCTCACTCACTGGGGTCTATATATATATGCTGGTCTTGTTGTATTCGGTTCTTTTCCCATGTAAGATTGAGATTGTCTTGGCAACATTTCGGCGAGGTCTCACTCGCCATCTTCAGGCTGGTGTTTTCGGCTTAAAGCGTGGTCGGAGCTGCCGTCTTTCTATAAATCTTGGTGTGGGGGGTGGAGTGCTGGTTTTGTTTCAGTAAGTGGATTGATTGGTTGTGTGGTTGTATCATGATTGGTAGATTGGTGCTGATTGGTGCTGGCTGTGTGTCCATTGTTGTCTTGTGTTGTAACGGCCTGGGTGGTGGGTGGGGCTCGTTTGTTGAGTAGGGCTGTTTTCCAGATGTCTGATAGGCAGGAGGTATCGTCACGTTTATTCATGTTGTGGGGGTGTTTCTCTATTTCAATAGCTTCCATAATTATTGTTGAAGTGTTCAGTTTTGGAGATTAATTTGGTTCCTTCAAAATTAATTTCATGTCCTGTAGCTTTAAGGTGCTTGAAAAGGGAGGAAGTTTTTTCTTTTTTTTTTCTTACTGCATTCTTGTGTTCTGCAGTGCGTGCAATTACTCTCCTGTTCATTTGTCCTTTGTATGTTGCAGGGCAGATTTTGCATAGTATTTCGTAGACTCCTTGGTTTTCTAGCTGGATTTTGTATTTGGGGTTTCTTAAGATGTTGGCTATTTTTTGGTCAGTGACGAAGGCTGTCTTGATATTGTGTTTGTGGAGAATTTTGCTGATTTTATCTGTGGTGCCTTTGATGTAAGAGAGGGCAATGCCGTTGTCCTGTTCTGTGTCTTGGTTCTTAGGGGGTGTCTCCCTTTGGATTGGGTTGGTAATTGTGTGTTTTTTTAATCCGTTGGAAATTAATACGTTTGTGAGAGTATGTAATTCAGTTTTCAGGTGGTCTTTGTCAGCTAGGCATTTGGTTCTGGAGATGAGGGTCTTGGCTAGGGAGTTGATCGGTGCAGGGTGGTGATGGGATTGTGCGTTTAAGTAGTGGATGGTGTGTGTTTTTTTCCAGTAGATGGTGTGTCCTAGAGAGCCATTGGGTTTTTGTAGATTAGGACATCCAGGAAGGGAAGTTGATTGTTTGCTTCTATTTCCATAGTGAATTGTATTTTGGGATGTGTGTGTGTGTGTGTGTGTACATACATACACATACGCGCGCACACATACACACACACATACATACATACATACATACATACATACATACATACATACATACATATCACTGAAATAAAGCCACAAATAGCTTTGTATTAACCTTCTGCAACTGTTGTATCAGCATTTCAACTCCCAGAATCACTAGTCTTTGAAATACTGGATATTGAAACCCCAAACATTGTGGGAAAGGAGGTGGTTCAATGTTTAAAAGCATTATTTATTTGAAGATTGTTCCCAGCTGTATAATCAAAGCTAGGTAGGTACAACATCCACCCTATGGCGCAACAGGATTCTGGGGCTATAGGGAGTCATTGCCTACAGCCTATTCGTTGCCTATCTTGACTGAGCAATGAAAGATGATGTTTCTCAAGTGGCACACTTAGATACAGCCTGTGGGAGAAAAGTTGGTTTTGCGGACAGAAGAGAAGCATCTGGTGGGAAAATAATATGTGTCTTTTCCTACTGCCAGACTGTGATCACGGAAGATTTTAGCCATTTGCCTCCAGAGCAGAGGAGAAAAAAATTACAACAGAAGATTGAAGAAAGAAGCCGGGAGTTGCAGAAAGAGTTGGATCAAAGGTCAGAGTCATAGCATTCTATTAATTGTCCTTTCTGTGATTTAGGCAGTCCAGAAAGAGAGACAACTTTTTCCAAGTAAAAAAGTTCTGAGCTTTCAGAAAATTGCCTCCTTCAAGTTCCATGATTAATATTGATTTGAATATCCCTGACAATCATGCCTTCATTGAAGGGAAAAAGTATCTCTTTGGTCCTTTTCTATTTGAAGATTTTGCAGCTTGCTTAACAATAAAGATCTTTTTAGCTATTAGTCTCACCTAACATACAGCCAGAATCAATGATGTGCACACATTTGTGTTATTATTTTGCTTTTTGAAGCTGTTTTGAGCCCGAGCAAAGCCTCCCCTACTCTTGCCACATCTCTCCCGTCCTGGTCCTGCCTCCTGCCCACCATCCAAAGGTCTCTGGCCTGCTGGAACCCTTGCCAGCCTCCTGGATTGCAATCTGCTCCATTTGTGGCTGAGCTGGCAACAAACAGCAAATGTTCCATGAGATCAAGCAGGCAGTAGAAGAAGAGATGAGGACAGCTGAGTGACAATGACAGTGGCTGCTGCAGCATCTGAAAGAGAAAAGAAAAATCACTCGCTCTGAGAGCTGATCCTCACTGTGGGATATACAGGATGTGCACTCTCTCCTTCTGCCTGCCTCTTTGGTCATGCTCTCTGCAACCCAGGACTGGGAACGTCTCCTTTCCCAGGGACACTTTGTAGGTTAAGTTGGACTTAGCTTTTTTAGGAGATTTTGAGACCAAGATCTGTGGTCCAATCCAACAAAGAGATCTCTAACTTTTTCTGAGTTTTTGCTACAAAGCCCTAGTAAAAAAACCAAAAAAGCCCATGTGATGGAGGTGGGTAGGAACTAGGGCAATAAGGTTAGTTTTGAGAGAAAAGTATGAGTGTCCTGGGTAGGTCCAGAACCAAGAAATAAAGTTTTGTATGTCAGAGAAAAGTATGCTATTTCTTTAAAAGTAAATGTCAACCCAGAGGTGCAGTACAGCACTTGGCCCAGAATCCCACAGATAATATTTGCTGCAAATGGCACTCGGTCAACTTCTCCAGCAATAGATTTCATTGGACAAAAAAATCCAAGGCTAGAAAGGATCACCTTCCTTACGTTCTGCACTCTGGATCGCTGTGATATAGACTTTAGCCACACAGGAAAAGGTACACTACAAAATTTTGCAGGACAACAGAAAGGACAACTAGTCAGTGCCAAGAAAAAATTCTAGTTAGTATGTTAAATGTTATGGTGTAGGTTGGGTCAGGTTGAATCCTTATCAAACATTATTCCTTACATGATTCCTTACACTGCCACCAGGAGGCAGTGTATGACCAGTTTCACCCTTAAAATTCAGTGTACATTGAGCTAAGTTTAAAAAAACCCACCATTTTCATTTTGCTGGTGGTCCCCTTTCTTAAGATTACTTTCTTGCAGGTTTTAATAGCTGTCCTGATCCTGTGTCTGTCAATCATTTGGGTGATGTAGAGACAATGTCCAGTTAGGCCATCAAGGCCCAGTTGGCCAGACCAAACCTCCTCTTCCCCCATTAGGAGTAGGAAGCCAGCTAACAAAGCCAGCAGTAGCAGGCCGGACATTCCCTACTTTACACCACCCATACATTCCATTGGTTGCCCATTTTACCGGGTGGGGGGGGGGGAGTAGCAGAGTAGGAGTTTAATATGTGTTTTTCAGAAATCCATCTGCACTATTAATCTAGGACAGTGTACGATGGTTCCAGAGCTTCCAGGGCTGCAAAAAAAAATCTGCCCTGTGTTATAAATACATGCTTAATTGCGCCATGGCTTTTTAACCATTTGTACACTGTTTTAACATGTTATTGCCCTATTACAAACATTATCAGAGTTTTATTTTCTGTAATTTATTTCACAAAAGCTGCTGAAAATCACAACATTAATAAACCCAATAATTAATAACGACTTAAAATAATAAATCAACCCATTATTGTGATGGAGCAAGTTTGAATTCTGTCTTAGAGGATTCCATTTTCCAAAGCATCCTCAGGGGAGGGGAAAGCTGTCCAGAAGAAGAGAGCTGTTCCTGAGAAACTCCCAAGTCCCAGCTCCCCACATTTTTTTCAGGATGGGCACCCAGAATATTCTCTCCCTAATTAAACTATTTAGGTACCTCAGATAGTAATCCAGCATGGTTACTTCACCAGCACCTTGAATTGGGACTGAATACCTCCTGGCAACCTGTGCAAACCTCAGAGAACAGATACTAAGTTAACTGGCTTATGCTAAGCCAGTTAACTTGGATCAGCAAGCAAGCCACTATTCCAGCTGTAGCCTCTGAGTTTAAAAGGCACTTTTCTGTCCCACTATAGTTGTTGATAATTAGTTTACTAATTCTAGGATGTTCTCTTAATTCATAAACAGAATTAACTGCTGATTATCACTATCAGCGCATTTTCACACATACAGCATTTACTGTAATTGTCGTTTGTAATTTTCCACATTTAATTTTTCCAGCTTTTAGCATTTATGATAATTCAGTGAAACTGAAGAAAAGTACTCAAGTTTACAAAACCTCGATTAATATGTTTAAAGTATAGAAAGATTCTTGATTGGTAGAAACAGCTACCTTTATAGCAATAAAATAAAATAAAATTGGTCGGTGGGGGGAGGGTGGACAAATCAAGCTAACAAGATAATCAGCAATATTTCATTAACTGTTTATTAACACTAATTGTATTAATGAAGACTTGCTTTGTTCCAAATATTTTGAGTTTTGATTGCCCTTCCTTTTGTCATCTACCTTGCAGTAACTTCTCTCAGTAACCATTTGTGCTCTCTTCCTTGTTTCAGGGATGCCTTAAATAAGATGAAGGATGTTTACCAAAAGACACCACAGATGGGAGACCCCAATAGCTTGGAGCCAAAGATCTCAGAGACACTGGGCAATATTGAAAGGTTGCGTCTAGAGATTCAGAAATGTGAAGTAAGGACTTGGGAAAGGGGTGGGGGGGAGACCATGCATCTGATTGCATTCAGAATGATTTTTCATATCACTAACATTTGAAAATACCGTCCAAGGGCAACTTTTAGAGGGTTTCTGAGAGCATTCCCAAGATTTTGGAAAGTGGCATGTGTTCTTGAAATTGCTGCTGCATTACAAGTAACCTTGTGGAATAGGATAGTAGTTAACATTGAATCGGGGATTGAGAAGCAGAGGTTTTGCCTGGTGAATCATAGTTAATAGATGGTTTTGAATTGGGCTGGTGGGGTCAAGCCCTTATTAAAGAAGTAGAGCTTCTATGGTGACTCGTTTGTCATTCTGCACTGATCAGAGGGACCTCTCAGTTAATCGGGTACGGTGATTTCTCTGCCTGCTTGAGGTTTGCCAGTTATTGCTGGATTTTAGCTCTAGACCTCTTACCTCACAGTGGCTCCATGTATCTGCTCAGAGCAGGTAAATGAAGCTTCTCACATGCCAAGGAGATTTGCACAAGGGAACTTTCCAGCGGGTTGTGTTCGGCAATGGCCACGAGGAGCTTGGTGCTCTTTTCAATTTTCTCTCCCAGGTGCTCCTCATAAATCCATGTTGCCCTGGAGGGTGCTTGGCAGAGCCTGCCCAGAACAAGGATGGTGTAAACCTGGGGAGAGCCTGTATGCCTTCTTTAGAGCATCACAGCTTGGCAGTCCCTTAGCCAATGCTCTGCCTTTTGGAGTTGCATTAGCAGAGCCATGTTCATATGGTTGAGGCCCATGGCCGGCAGAGAGCCCAGGAGACAAATCCTCTGCCATAATCCATGCCCACCTTTTGGCCTCTCTATAGGCTTGGCTGGCAGATGCCGAGAGCAGGATGCTGAGCAACCGCCCAGACACAGTTACCCGCTATAACCGCCACGTGGATCCTGCCAGTGCCCTGAACAACAACAACTGCTCACATGAAAAAGACAGGTGAGAGCAAGCAGTCAAAGAGGAGCCACCAAGCAGCCTCTTTGGGGTTCCTAAGATGGGGCCGAGACACTCGCACTGCAGTTCCAGCTGCCGTGGGTTCCTTGGGAGTAATCCCAGAGAGTGTGGTGCTGATCTGCAGGATTCCTAGGTCTTTCCTCAGGATCCGGCCAGTTGCTCCTCCCCTCGAGCAATTCTGTGTTTTCAATGAAGTTGAACTGGATTTGAATGAAAAGACACACCTTGTCCAGGTTTGAGGTCACTTTTCTTTCCCCTTCCACAAGAAGCTGGAGACAGATTTCTTTCCCCGATAAAACTTTTTATCTACGAAAACAAATAGTCCTCGGTTAGGAACCACAGTTGGCAACAGCAACTTGGCTGTTATGCAAAGTGGTCAACAAAGCAAGAATCATATGACCATAACTGTATGAAGTGATTTTACTTCATGTTTCCTATGCTTTACACAACCAGAAAGATACATCCTCAGAAAATTAGGAAGAGGAGAATTGATATTTGTCTCATTCATTGGACATTCATTGGAGAGGAGGGGATTACAAGAAATTAAGCAGGCCCAAAGTGGGGAACACCCCTGCAAAGGAGAGTGTTTTGCGGCTATTTGCCTAGCACACACACCATTAAGGAGGCAAATAAAAGCGTCTAGTGTGAAACTGCTTAGGATCCTGTCAGTTTCAGGCAGCAGTTGCAGCTATCTTGAGTTCTAATCCACTCACTCACTCACCCCCAATAATTAAGTCAAGGGAGCTCATCTTGTTAACTTTTAGGGATGTGCTGTGTTGGAGAGAGAGAGATAGTTCAGGAAACGATTGCTTGTTTAAACGATCTTTCCTCTCTGTGATGGGGGAAGAAAAAAAAGTCAGGTACAGGACCAGTGTTAACAGTGTAGGCAGACACCTGACTGGAAGAGAGACAGTGCAGAGACTGTAAATGTGGGCATGAACACTGCAAGAGCAAACACAAGGCAGTTGCTAAACAAGGTCTACCTGATGCGTAAAATGTCTCTGATGAGACTGCACATAAAACAACCCCTAGCATATCCATTCTCAGGAGACAGCATAAGATATTGCCTCCTGTTCTGAACCAAAGTTGGCTTGTCCTTTTAATATTCCCTAGAGTGTATCTATTCACTAGTGAAATATCAAGAAAAAAGAGAAATTGATAGTCCCATCAGGAAGGCCGGTTGAAGCTTTCTTACAAGAAGTAATATTTTATCTTCATTATGATGGCATCAGATTTGCTTTTCCCTGCATCCCCTCCCCCCCCCCCCCCCCCCGGTTTGTAACGCAACAAAAATACCCAATACTGGCTTTTCTCCTTCTAGCCCTGACACTACTCATTCTAACGAGAGCCAGGACACACTCAACCAACCCATTTACACAGAGTTTGACGAGGACTTTGAAGAGGAATTGGGATCACCCATCGGAACCTGTGTGGCCGTGTATCAGTTTGAAGGTAGCATCTTGGCAAGCTTCTGCAGTTGCTGTGTTTGTGTGAAATAGCTGAGACCAGGGGCAAACATGTACCCTTTCTGTTCGTCTGCCTTAGAGGGACTGCCTTGTGAAATAAATACACCCAGTAGAATGGGATGTATTATTCTTCATGTCTGCGATTTTGCTTGTCTTGGGGAAGGAATTTAGATCTGTCACTTTTAGGCTTTTACTCTCTCTGCCTCTCCTAGCATTATTTCCTAATCCTGCCTTCCTCACTTCTTTGCCCCCCCCCCCCATGCATGATTGGTTCTGTACCAACAATTGATTTAAAATCTGCAGTTCCAATTACTTATATAAAATAATTTGGCATTGGTTTAATTAATTAGATTTAGACACTGCCTGAGTCCAACTGACTCTGAACAGAAATGCTTTTTAAAAAGAAAAGAGATTTGAGTTTTTAAATCCCAACCCTTCACTCGAGATGTGAGGCAACCATTCTGGCTGACACTCTTAGCCATGTACATATCTCACTTTTATGGGAGTTTATTCAGAAGAGCAATCACAACTGAGTTGTCCAAGCTTCAGCATGAAATAGCCCAAAGCTATTCACTAGTCTTGCCCAGACTATTTTTAATTGCACTGTTTTTACCACAAAGGATTAGGAAACTGCTTTTCAAAATACTTAATAATGAAAGTTTGCATTCTCAGAAGGCACAATTAATTGTGTGTGTGTGTGTGTGTGTGTGTTATTTGCACCATGCATGTCAATAGTCCTTTTTCTCCAAAGAGCAATTGCTTTCCCCTAGTCTTAAGAACAGTGCTGTGGAGGGAGCAGCCACTAAGTGTGTCTCTTTTGTTCCACTCTTGGGGCCATAATGGTGACAGCAGTAAGGCCACAGAGGCAAGTGTTAAGTCTGTCTTAATAATAATTTTTAAAAAAACAGGGCACAGTATTCATTTGATTTCCCCCCTGCATTTTCTGTGAATGTAATTTTTTTCCGTCCATTATAATAAACAGTTCAGTAAACTGCCAACTGCAGGGAAACAGTTTTGAGTGAAAAAAATGATCAGTGCCTGAAATTTTGAATTAGGCAAAAGTTAGTCTATGATGGGCTATGTAACTCCTTAGTCTGGTTCACACCCTGCTTTAAAGCCTTGGCACATCATTCACCCATCGACCCCACCCCACCCCAATTTTGCTCTGGCAGGAGCTGCTGCCTGCTTTGGTGGTTTGAAGACTTTTGCCTCCCGGATACTCTTGGCTTCAACTAATCAATGCCCTTTCCCATTTGTTTGCTTCCCAAAGGTTCCAGTGAGGGCACCATCTCCATGCAGGAAGGTGAAGAGCTCAACTTGATGGAGGAAGACAAAGGGGATGGGTGGACACGTGTACAAAGGCGTAGTAAAGGGGGCGAGGGTTACGTCCCTACCTCCTATTTGCGACTGAATGTGAACTGAGTAGGGGGACTGATAGCCAAGTTCCAAGAGCTGCACCAACACCAGTGTCTGAATGGAAGAGGGGTGGAGTTTCAGTTGCCTGGAAACAGCTCCATGATATTTGCTCTGGCTGAGACGGTAAAAGAAGGAATTTGCACCAAATCACTACTGCAAGACAAGAACTGACTAGCAGAATAACAAAATGACGGCTGTAGCCAGCTGAAAGCAAGGCCTCGGATGGGAGTACAAGAGGGGGTTGACTTCCAGCTAGTAATTGCTCCTCCTTTCCTCCATTATCTTCATGGCAGAGTTACAAAATATTCCATAGGAATTACCCTTCAGCCAAAGTAGATTAAAACGTGCAATTTTGCACACAGGAAGATTCCTGAATTCATGGCTCTGGACTGTGGTAGTTGCCCCATCAGATGAAATGTGGCAGAAAGGATTGTGGTTCCTATTTCAAGTGCAGAGCTGGCTGTCCCTCCTCTCTTTGCCAGGTTGGTCAGAGCAAAGGGCGCTCTCTCCAGAGAAAAGCTTCTGCTTTTATGCTGCGTTCATTAGACTGTGTCCAAACCTCAAGGGGATTATGGGCGCTTGGGAATTGGTGTGTGTGTGTCCATATTGAAGGAGGAGACCGGGTTGGATTAGAAGCCTGGAATGTGTATCCTTAAGATTGCTGCTATGCCTGATCTTTGACTAGAAGCAGAGAGGGAGGAGGATAGTTGCTGGGCACACCAGTCACTCCCAGTGCTACTTCAAGTGTCACCATAGCCGTCTTGTCTGAGGGCAGGCCAAAGGCCACACTGGTGCCAGACCAACATCTCTATATTCTTTCCTTGAAATGCACTTTATAGTTTTCTTGGATTTGATTAGCCTGGCTCCTTCAGCCATTCAAAAGTGCCTGTGCCAGAGTCCTCGGGTTTGTTTCCCCCTTGGGAATACATTACAAGAGTAGCAAAAGCAGGTGGCTCTGGCCTCTTCCTCTTCTGTCTCTGTTTTAAAGAAGACGCTAATGTATTCTTAGTTGTTTTATACAGTGACCAATTTATTTTACCATTCGGTTTGACATGTTCACATAATCTGTAACATAGTCTTGAATCTTTATCCCTCCAGCCTTGGAAGGAAGGGGACAGAACTTGCCCCTCCCTTCTCTCTTAAGATGCAGAATGTATTTCTGGGTGCCTTTTACACTTTATGTAAATAATAAGGGGGAAATTAATTAGTGGATGCCTGTGCAGTTGCCTTTTTGTCCCTCTGGCCTCCAAGCTGGACTTTTAACATCTGCGACATTTACGTCACTGGAAGCTAAAGGATGATCCTCTACCTTTCCGTTGTGCAAAGTTGACCACAACAAAAGTGAGAACTGGAGGAAAAAGCAGGAGGCAAATGCCACAGGAAGCCAAGGCAGCCAACAGTTTCTGCTTGCTGCTGCCTATCCGTAGACCAGCACAAAGTGGGGGCAGAGTGGGAGGGGAAGGAGAAAACAGGTGTGTTGTCTGACACTGGACCAGCACTATTGGTAGATCAGTTGGGGGAATATTCCCCTCACCTCCACTTGTGCTTAACTAGGCAGAGCTGTGCAAAAGGATTGTTTGTAGATCTGGAGAGGGAACTGAGTCCTGTCCACATGGAATGGGGGGTGGGGGGGGGAATGCCTTACTATGGAAGTAGCTGCTAGCGTCTGCTGGACAAATAAAAACCTAAGAACTGCACTGCATCGGACCAAAGACTCATCTAGCATTGTCTTCTCTTCCCATTATGGCCAAGTAGAAGGATCCACAACTATAGCAATACTTTTCTGTTATGTTCCTCAGCTATATATATATAACGTTGGATAATGTTAATGAAGAATCATGAGGTTACCCATAGCTATGGGTAACCTCATGATTCTTCATTAACATTATCCAAGTTGGTGGCCATCTCTGGATCATGGGAGAAAGCAGCATCCCACTGGAAATCCTGTTTGAAGTCTTTCTTTTGTCATACCCAGTTCTTCAGTGACTGACTTTGGGTGCTGGGGGAAACCATTTATGAACTTCCACTGGTGTTATATTAAAAAGGATACATATAAGCTTTCTCCCTGCTTGAACTGCTGTCAAGGCGTTGTATAGGTAAGGGAGAAAACCCTTCTTAAGGCAACCTCTGTCAATAAAAGTACTTTTCTCAAGTATCATTCAAGTTGAAGAAAAATTCTGGAAAGACCAATGCAAGTTTCTTTCCATTTAATACATGACTCATACTCTAAAAAGGGAAAAATATTAACTGCAGAATTCAGCTCTGCATAATGGAATCATAATTACAAAAACAGGAAAACTATTCCAACTGAGGAAGGCTGCTTTTCTATTCAGAATGGATTCTTGGACTCGTCTAACTTGGATATGAATGCATTTAAACTTTTGAGTGCAGATGACAATCCTGGAAGCTGTTATTTTCTGGTTATGGGGTCTGTAAACCAATGCTGTGAAATTTCTAAATCGGGCAAGAATAGGCAGAGAGCAAAGTTATTTTCATAGCACATACCAATTAAAAACCATCCGCTACTTTCTTTATTGCAGGCTGGCTCCTTTGCATAGGTTAAAAATGTTTCCAGATTGCTTCTTTCCATAGCCCTGGCCCTGTTGATCTAGAAGGAATGTCTTATCACAGAGGAGTTCCTCCTGCTCATTCATTCCTTGGAAGGTCTTCAAATTTCAGCCCAGTCAACATCTTATTCTGGCACTGGGTGATCCTCCTCTTTACTGCTTACTAATCATCTTTGCCACCCTTGCCTTGCATTCCAGCTGGCCTGGCAGAGGGGGAAGGGAGGAATACTTCTCCCATGAGTTCACTCTAGTTTCTGAGAAAGCACAGTCAAGATCCGTTCAAATTTCTTGTATCGTTCACCCCGTTCCGCCTGCGCTCCTTTACAGCCCCAGAATAACCGAAGGGAGAACTCCGTCTGAAATACTTCCAGGAGTTCTGGAGTGCTCTGGAATCCTGAGTGGAGAAAAGGATGTAAAAAGGAAACATGAGCTGAATCCGTAACCTCAAATCAGTACTACACAGAGTGCCCATCCTATTATTAGCTAACTGTCTTCTTATGATGTGTCAACTACTAGTGGGAAATGGAAGGATCTGCTAAGCCACACATACCAGATTCAGAATAAGATTGAACCTCCAGTAAGAGAAGGCTAGAACAAAAAGGATTAATATAACCAATGTAGGTACAGTTGTTTTGTGACAACTGAGCCCAGAATTTTGGTCTTCGGTTGTGGTGGTTATAAGTTGAATCACCATACGGCTGGACTCAATTTTATGACAGTCATTAAATGGATCACAATGACCCATGTGAATCAGGGGTTGTAAGTCCAAATTCAGCTCATGCACTAAGCGAGCCAATTGCCAAGCACCTGAAATGTGATCACATGACTTTGGAGGTGGTGGGAAGTTGTAACTTGGAGGAGAGACTATCAATTAACTTTTCAGGGACCCTTGTAAATTCGGTTATTAAGTGACCAGTCGTAACTTGAGAACTATCTGTATAACAAAATTCTTTATTCCAAAATAATATAATGACTATCACACCAAGGCTGGGTTTAAACACCAAGATAAGCTATAAAATAACTTACTTTAGAGATTAGAAATGTGGTACCCACAGATACCATGCCACTAGACACCTCATTTTTTATAATAAAGCAACTGCAATAATTAAAATCAACCATCTCATGAAATTCCAATCACGAGTTGGAGGATGTATGTACTCATTTCAGATTCTGGCTTTTTAAAAGTTTACATCTGGCCAGTCATAAAACCTAGTTTATGGCTTGCTATGTCGTGGGTCTGCCACAATTTACTCTTGGAAAGCCTTTGCTTGAACTACTAGTTTTGCTTAGCAAAGATTGAAAAGTGACTCAGAAAGTTGTGGTAGTATTCAGATATGAACTAAGCAAAAGTGCTTCCCTTCTGGAATGAGCACCGCTGCCACACCTTTTTGGCATTTGTACTGCAGCTGTTCAGGCTCAAGAAAACATGTCCAAGTTAAGGTGGTGTGACAGGATGTGACTGTGTCACCACCGGAAACCAATCAGGCATTTTCCTGAGCCACGTCACTATCCTGCAAACCCAGGAAAAGGTTTGCGTCCTTTATGGAGTAGCCAGCCGGTACAGTAAGAATGCCCACTTTGGATGTGACTGCTGCACACTTCTAATAAATCATTAACACATACAGCATGCCGAGCATTTTACTTTCTTAAAACTGCAGTGGAATTTGCAACTTTGGCAGCAGAGCTGGGAAAATAAGAGTGTGCATAAGGCAGTTCCCCTGGATATGATCCGTGGAGTTCCCAGCCTAAGTTCTTTGCAATGCTTAAGGGGCAAAACTTCCCGTGAGGCACCCATCGCTGGCTAATCACCAATCTACTCAGTGTGGTAGGAGCAGGATAGAATTAAAACAGATATTTTGACAGACCTCTTCGTAGTGCAGAAGAAGGCCAGCTGGTACAAGTCGTGCTTGCCTAAAATCGCTGCTCCTTTTAGAGCTGGTGTGCTGGACAGGCTAGCCAAGACTAGCTGTTAATAAACCATTGCTGGATCATATTTCTATCATCAAAATAGCTACAAAGTTCAGGTGGGTGGACTTTTCATTGGTTAGAAACTTATCCCAACTTTTATTTAGCAGCTCAAATCAGAATGCATAGGGCTCCTCTTCATTTTCTCCCAACAACCTTGCAAGATAAATTGGACTGAGAGGATGGCCCAAGCTCTCAGTGAGCTACTGCAGCTGAGAATGGCTTAGAACCTGCCTATTCCAGTGCAGTCCACCGCAACAGTGCTCTGACAGCTTTCTTCTGGGTTGCTATTCATGCACATGTATTCCATGCAAGAGGGCAACTGGATGCTCACTAGCCAATCTGAACAACCAAGGTACATCAAGAAAGCCCAGCTATCACAGCCAAGAGCAGCCCTACCTTGAAGTCTGGCCTCCGCCCTGATGCAATAAGCGCCAGTGTTGGTGGCAACAAAGCGAGCTGCTTCCAGAGTCCGCAGGAGGACATCACATGTCTCCTCATTGTCATCCCATAGTTGCTCTCCTTCCATGAGACTGAGAAGTGGCAGGATATGAGGAACAGCTACCTCCTTTGGGGAGAAGACAGAATTCCCTGTAGGCCACAGACAATAGCCTTTTAGATCACAGGTGGAATTACAGGTAGTCCTTATTTAACAACTCTTCACAATTACAGCAGTAATGTATCTTGCATTTATTGTTTTTACAAATAACTCCAGGCAACAAATGTATCCAACAACTTCCTCCTATTGTCCTGAGAGAAAGTGACTGGCCCAAAGTCACCCAGCTGGCTTTCAGGGATGGGGCGGGACTTGAACTTGCAATCTCCCACTTTCTAGGCTGATGCCTTGACCACTAGACCAAACTGGCTTTGCAATCAATCCTCGCATGTATGACCTTTGCAGTGTGTAAAGCAAAGGAAGGGTGACGTAAAATCAAACACAGTTTTTGTTTCACTTAGCAGCCATTTTGGTTAACAACTAGGTTCAGTTGTGATCCCTAAATGAAAACTATCTGTAAAAGTTTTAGGGGAAAGCCTGTAAGCTGAGAAAATGTGATTTAATTCAGTTTAAGGCATATTTTTTATTATTAATAATCAAATTTATATACTGTAGCTACCCATCTCACCAAAGGAGGCCCTGGGTGGACATTTTCCAAAGGTTGTTCCTATATTTGTTTAGAAGTCTGACTGATACGGAATTCAAGAACTTTTGGCTAGATATTAGATTATGGTCAGAAAGTTTGGAAAACAATCCTGCTCAGAGGAGTGCATTCATATACCATCAGTTCATGATGGGCAGCCTTTCAAATGCTGCTCCATTACATGAATGCACCCTAATCAAATGGCCGTGAGATTTAAACAGAAAGGAAGGAGATTCAGGACAGACATCAGGAATGTCCCGACTCTCCCAGCTGTCAGCCAGAAGAACTGTCACATGAAGTGGTAAGTTCTCCTTCACTCCAGAGGTCTTCAAACAGAGGCTAGATAATTATCGATGAGAGGTATCTAGTAAATTCTACTCTGAGGATTGCTTGGATTCTACTGTCTCTTCCAAATCTTTGACTCTATGAAAAATACCACTCTTTGCACCTTGGTAAGAAGGAATTAATTAGGAATATATAAACAGTGGCAACATTATTTACCTTAAAAAAGCAATCTGCCCACTCTGGAATAAGTATATATGATTGTCCAGATACACTAGAGCTATTCCGACTTCCCATTTTTGCAGCAATTAAAATACTCCAAGAACTCTCAACAAGAACTCAAACTGCCCAGAGTCACCTCTAAACAAGGTAAGCAGCACATAAATTAATAAAATAAAATAATAAAATAAATCCTAAGTTGCATTTTAGGGCTATCCCTGGTGCAATAAACTTACATTTCTGTTCGAGGCATTCTTAACAGACTGCAAGATCATAACATTCAAAAAGATCAAACTTTGAGCGATGCAATATATATCCTCTCTAAAAGACAGAAACTCCCAAAGCAGGACCAAGAAGAAAAACCACTACACACACAACTCCAGCTCTGCTCATATTATTTTTTGTTTTGAATTTTCTGGAATGAGCATGGATACATGCAACTTCAAATGAATGCAAATAGAGATACAACTATTTTAAAAGTGGTTCAATGAATATTTAATATATTTAGCTCATAAAAATGTTTGATGTCTAAAGGAGTTTCCTATATTACATGTTTCCAATATTACATGGAAACTCCCCAGATTATTTCTGCATGGTGATATACCATGGAGCAGTTGAAATCTAAACTGACTTCCCAACAGTTGCTACATCTCAGATGTAAATAAAACTGTGTCCCTGGGGCACAATATGGTGTTTGTAAAGGTTGCTGACTCCAGAACTGCGCATGACTGCAAGGCCCTACCTTCAACCCTGTTCAGATTCCCCAAGAGAGGCTTGAGCTCCTTCTCATACACGATGGCGCTTGCGGTGTGGCTCTGGCGCAGATGCCTCCATGTTTGCTCCAGCCGGGTGATCTGCAGATTCAAAAACGGGAAAGAAGCATAAACATAGCTGCCTGCACAGCCTCTGCAGTTCAGAATGGAATGAATGGCTTGGCCAGGTACTTAAGCTCTACTTTAATAAAGAAAGAGAAAGGGATATATATACAGTAAATATTTACATTTCAGTAGATTAAATGCATTCCATCCTCCGTTCTAACAGCAACATGTGGACTGAAACCAGAGCTAGCTTTGTTAGGTGAGCTGTTTCTGATCAAGTATCTGAACTCAAACCATACTTTTCCATCCTCTTTGTGTGGTGCATCTTAGGAGCACAAGGCTTTGGCTTTCCTCCCACACAAGCCCACCGTCACCCCCTCACCTGTGGCAGCTGAAGAGCTTTCATCACTGCAGAGAGGGCAAAGAGGTCCCCAACTGGCCTCCACAGCTCCACGGCTAGCTGGATGACCTTGTGGAGGGTGGCAGCCCGTTCAGCCACTGACCCTGTACAGCCCAGGATGTCCACAGCAATGCCCAGAGCTATGAGATGGTGCCTGAGGATGGAAAAAGAAAAGCACAAGAAATGGTGCTGCTGCTGCAACTCTCAAATACATTCCGGCACATTTTGTCACTGCCATCTGGGAAGAGTCTCACTCAAAAGCAATAACAGGATTCTGACTTGCTGCTATAGTGGCAGACCAGAAGCCAGGAGGTGGCCCAGATCAACTTTTCCATGTCAAGCCCATCTGTACTGCAGGAATATCTTCTGTCCACAGTGCAGACCCCTGAGATGTTCTGGTGCACTTTCTTTGTATACTGCGTTAAATAGATTTGATTGGGAAAAGCTGTTTATCAAGCACTCATAATTCCAGCAAATATGTTCTCAGATTGGGCCTTGGAAGGACTAGCTAGCTTTCATCACCAGAATGATCCACTACTGAGCACCTGCAGGCTAGGGAGTGGGCCATTTGCATCTCCCTCGTTTTGCTTTTTCCAAAAGGGTTTTTTATTTGCCAGCTGCGGGCTGATCTAGATACTATGCAGGGAATGTGGCCAGAGGGGGAGAAGGGCTACCAAAGCAGAGTCAGCAGTCAACTATGAAGTGGCCTCCTGAGAATGACTGAACCTTTTGTCTTCAGGGTTTTATGCTCTGCTCTCCCAGAAAGTCCGTTGTTTATAATTTATTTTTTTATTTTTTTCTATACCACTAAATAAAAAATTGATTTCTATACCATTAAATTTTCAGAAGATTCACAATGTGTTTGCAAATAGTTGTAATCGAAAAATTAAAAACAGTGACAGTAAGTAAATTAATCAAAATAAAATGGAAACACGTACAGTAAGCAATAATTAAATTATAGATAGTCCTTAACTTACAATCATTTGTTTACTGACCGTTCAAAATCACAATGGCCCTGAAAAAAGTAACTTACAACTGGTACCTGCACTTACAACTACTGCGATATTTCTAGTCACACGATCAAAATTCAGGCACTAGGCAATTAGCATATGTTTATAGTTGCAGCATCCTGGGGTCATGTGATCACCATTTCCAACCTTCCCAACCAGCTTCTAACAAGCAAAGTCAATGTAGGAAGTGGGATCACGTAACAATCCCATAATTCACTTAACAACTACAGTGGTTCACTTAATAGCCTACCAAAAAAGTTGTAAAATCGGGCGTGACTCACTTAAGAACCAATTGACTTAGCAATGGAAATTCTGGTCTCAATTGTGGTCATAGGTTGAGGGCTTTTACTCCATTAGTAGTAGTGAACTGGCACCTACAATACATCCTCAAGAGACAAACAAGCACAGTCTGAAGAACACCTACAAGGTATGTATACACCATTTCACAACTTCTTCTCTGGCACCTGCCAGCCACCACAGAACTTTAGTCCGTACCTTTCCAGCAAGTCCTTCCGAAACTGATGCCCTTGAGGCAGGGTTATAAGCTCCAGACCCGAGCTCACCCCCATGGCCTGTTGCTGCTCTTTAGATACTCCAATGATCCTCAACGCCTGTAGAAGAAATATGCTGTATTTTACAAGATGTTAGCATTTAAGCCAACAGTTGTTTCTTCTATCATCTCCATTTCACCCTTGAGGGGAATTTTTCTTGTGGGCTAAATCAATTATACTTTCTACGGCGAGTCATTTTAGCTGCAGAGCCAAAGGGCTCAGAGGGTCGGCTGAGATAGAAATCCCCAACTCCCCATCATATTCTTTCCAACATGTCAGAACCAGGCAGATGATTGCTGGGTGGAGGGGGGACGACGACATTTGAGGAAATTACTTTTAACTATTCCAAACTGGAAAGATCTGTAACCCAATTCTTATTTCAATGCTCAAAAAAAGAAACAAGGCTACACAATAAAAGCAACCTCTTTCTTTTTTTAAATAGAAAAGGAATTTGTTTTTGCTGCTACTATGCTCCTACACAATATTGTTCCCATTATCATCCCCATTAAAATTTCAACTAAATGTACTCTAATGACTTCTTTTCAAATCTTTTCCCGAGAAGTTCCCAGTTTTAGATTAGATTTACTTTTCGAACTGAATCTGGAAGAACTAAACACAAATTACGAATAAATAAAGGTGCTGAAGAGGCTAGAGTGAAACTATGGATTAAAAACTTTCTGCTCAGCCAATTCATATTTTTTAAAAGGTAGATCTCAGCTCAGCTCTTAAGGATTGCTTGTATCAACATTATTATTTAGTATGGTGGGTTGGACTAAAAGCTCTCCAGGTTCCCTTCCAATTCTACTATCCTGTTATTCTGGCTGCTCGTATACCAGCCTACAAATTACCACCTCTTTCATTTATTATGGTTCTGCCAACCAGGATGAAGAAAGCACAAAGATGCTTTTAGAATCCCCGCTCAATGTGGGTAAGAAGTGATTTCTGGAATGGGAGTGATGTTAGTATTTCTCAGCAAAGCAGAGTTTATATCTTGGCTTATATGAACCACAAAACAACTCTGTCAGATGTAGGCTGTTTGAGCTCCCTTGCAAAAGCCGCAGGGCCAATTAGTCTGTGAGAGCCTAAGCAAGTCCTCTGTGGCCCACAGTGAGCATTTTTTCCTGAAAAAATGGAAATGGAGCCCCATGACTCTTCCACATCAGCCCATGAGCATTCATAAAATTAGGAGATGGCGGTAGTCCAAATTCACTTAACAAAAGGCCCAGGTTGCATCAGACGCTATCTGATGCTCAGAACTCCTAACCGAAATGCCTTAGAGTTAGTTCTCCAACATGAGAAAGGGACTCTCTTGTCATGATAGTCAAACAGATCAGAGGGCTGAGACCAGAGTTCAAGTCCTGGCTCAGGTCAAAATACAATTGTACAAAACCAATCATCTGTTAAATATGAATTAATGCAATCCACGGTAAAGGAGGTAACTGAAGGTCACTAAAATAATATTATATGCGGTAAATAATTGTCTTCTGTGGCCCTCACCTGGCAATCCATTTTTAAAATATGAAGGGCTGTTGTGTGGCAATCGTGAGTAGCAAAAATGTCCTTGAGGTGCTTGAGTGTGCCGGGGTCCAAGGGCTTGTTGTTAGGGGTCAAAAGCAATGAGTTAAAGTGCTGAGGCTGGAAGGAGGAAGGAGTCTCTAGCAGTGGGCGCTCAAACCCTGGTTCCACTTCTGTCTCCTCTGACTGGGGAGAAGGAAAAGGAGCTTCAACAGAGTCCAGGAACCCAAAAGCAGTCTCTGTAATGCGAGCCCAGCCGCGCCATCTCTCTTCAGTCTGCAAGCGCTCCACATGGCTCCACATGGCTCCACATGGCTCCTGAGGCACCTTAGGAACCAGTTCACAGTAGTCACTCATCAGCATGGAAGGGACCCTCAGAGGCTTCGGGGGAGCCTTGGAATGAAGCCGCCCTTCCGAACCACTCAGCCCAAAACCTTCCAGCAGATGAGATGCTGAGGCACTTGGCCGTAGGACAGGGTCACTGCCTGTGCGAAAAGCAGGAGACAAAGGAGGGGGTTGGGTTCGGTCCTGGTCTCCAGGTGATGTTTCTGGGCTTCCTGTGGGCAGAGGAAAGAATGGTTTGGGTGAAGATGGATTAGAATTTGATCATTTCTTTTGATTGGCACATAAATGTTCCCTGCCACAAGTGTACAACTGCCTGAATATGTTTATTATATTGAATTTCTATGAAATCAGATGCTGGGAATTTCAGTATTAAAAACAAGATGTTATAGTGTTATTGTGCCAGATATAATATATGCAACATTTCAGATGTACCAGCTAATCTTTAAAATGTAAGCGTAGTCAATCTCATCAACTAAATGAAGATGGCGCAGGACATTTTCATTTGAAAATAAGGATCAATTGATTAACCACATTGATCACTGATTAGGGTTTTTGAACTCCTAATAAAGAAAACACTTGTAAAACATTTGATTACCCCAAGTTTAGATCATCATTCCCTAATCAAGGAAAGGCATTTATTCAAGATGCTATTATTGCAATGTCGGTCCCAATACCATCAAGATTTGTTCAAATGGACTCTTGACCACTGGAAACATAGGCAGGCAGCCATTGTCAAAACTGACTAGTAGCTACAGCCAGCAGCTGCTGCCATTCAATGTTACCAACAAAAGCGACCCATGGATCCTATCAGAGCCTTGAGGCCCAGCACTCATCCAAGGAAACCACATGGCGTACAAGGCCTGACATAAACTGAGGTAGAGCAATAGCTTTAATTATATCCTGACAGTCTTCTGTGGGCTCTGATGTCATATAAACCATCAAGCTATTATTTCTGGTTTCTTGCCAAGTTTGTCAGCGAATGCAAAATCCATAGTCTATAAACTGATTAGCCTCATATGGAAAATATATTTTGGCATGATATCACAATGTAGCCATTACCTGCAAACATCATGAGACATTACATGTTTTCTTGTAAAATATACATCACTTTAAAGGTGTTGGAGGGGGCAACTGACAAAACATGGATTGTGACATCACAATGCAAACCCTGTAAATTATGCACTTGTGACTGATGTCAGGATGCATGCATGAAAGAACAGGGTTGCACTGTGATGTCACAGCATGTTTTATTATTATTTTTTCATGCTTTTACACAAAGCACTGAGTCAAATTGCTCAGTTTTCCAACATTTGTCTATAACTAGAAACAGGTTTTTCATTAAATGGCAATTAAATATTTTCAGGAGAAAGGAATCACATCCTATGTTTTACCTTCCACATCCTACAGAGCAGTTTTAGCCATACCAACTTCTGTACCTTTTCTTTGACTCCCAGACAACTATGTTGCTCAGTCCACTGCTTTCCTGCACGATTTAACTGATATCGGAGGAAATATAGGATGAGTTGGATAATCCTAGAAATCTGAAGAATTTCTCCTTCCATTTAGGGGACTTGGGGAAAACATGTTAAATTGTATAGTATTGGCATTGGCATTGGTATCGTATCGTATCGTATTACATTGCAGATAAAGCAGTAGAGGAACAATATTCCTTTCACCATTTGTAGAGCAAAGTTACTTCATTGCCAACCTGCCCATATGGAGTCTTCTATATACCCACCAGTCAATAGGTTGCTGTCTGATTGGGCACCATGCAATGAAGGTTTCTGGCCCAGCTGATCTAGGCGACTGGGGTCACTTCCACTTCGATCTTTTGTTCTGAGAGAGGGAAAAAGCGAGATACAGAACTAAGTGATCCATTCGTCCCCACAAACTGCATTTCTCAAAAACTTCCAGAAAAGCTAATTGACATTTGGGTCCATAATCAGACCACCAGACATTCTCTCACTGGTAAGTGAGAGGCATAGACTGTGATAAAGATCCTGCACTACAAATATGAGCAAGATTCAGGGAATTGGCCATAATGACTTAAAAGTGTGCCTCAAGTGTACCCACTTACTTCTAAGTGGGTCTATTTAAAAGCACAATTTAGGAGTACCATATCATATTCTCTGCCACATTGCCAAGGACCACCACCACCAACCCGTCCAACAGTTTCACCATGGAACAAGGTTCCCCACCGGAGCAAGTTTCCGTCTCGTATTTGTTCTCCAGCAGTGGCAGAACGAAAGCTTAACCGCCGAAGAGATGCTTCTTCCTCCTTCGATGGGAAACGCTCCTTCAGACAGCGAAGTGGTACACTCCTGTTGACTGGTCGAGACACCACAGCTCCTGAAATATCTGAGATGACCTTCCGGTTTCCCACATAAAAGCGTACCAGGGCAGGTACATTGTCAAACTGCTCCTGTTCAAATTGGAAAAGGGTGCGAGAATAGCCCTTTCGGGGACGGAGCTCCACACGAATTATCTTGAAGTGCAGGGCCTGTCCTCCCCAGCGGCATGACAAGACATAATCACCCAGGCTAGAGCGTGAATCGCGGATCAAGAACTCCCCATCATTCTGCAACATGGATTCTGCCTCCTGAGAGAAAAAGAGGCAGAGGAGAAGATCTGTCTTTGTTTAAGGAAAGGGCCAACAAAACAGAGTATTACAACAGTCTCAGAATGGTTAAAATACATGAACAAGACAAGGAGCCGCTTAAAGGTTACAGAGAACCAGTGAGCATTGACTGACCCATCACAGAACTTCTGACAGGTATTTTATTCTCCCTTCCAGGTCAGGAGCAACTTCTGTTGCTATGATAAGAACAGCTAGTTTTATGAAGATACTTTCTTCAGTACAAGTAAAAGGGGACAAACTCTGCCCTATCCTGAATTTGAGAAATCCCCAGACTCGTTGAGCCAAGCAGATATAAACTCGGAGTGTTCCTTAAATGAATCTTTGATAGGCTTGGTGCTATTATGGCTGACAGTCAACCAGGTGTTTAGATGGGATTTGGCATTTTTATCCACCGATTGAGTTTTTCTCAAGGACTTGGATAGGCAAATGTTGCTGTTAAATATTAAAAAGCATCATCATCAGAATGTAAGCTGTTCAAGTAAAGCTGCCATTTGCAATTGACAGATGATGATTTTGTCAATGCTATTGATATTCAAGTGATACTCCAGATGTTTTGGAATTGCATCCAAGGTGCCTATTACTATTACTGCCTATTATTTATGGTTGGTCACCGTCTGCCAGGTGTTTAGACTGGATTTGGCATTTGCCCATTTGCTGAATCGTTCCCAAGTAGTATTGGTACCATCTTTGGGTTTTTTTCTGCCACAGTCATTCTGCCTCTATTTGTAGGCATTTGTATGTTGTGATTTTCTCCATTCTTTCTGTTCTATTCTTCTGCCTCCAAGTACTGCAACAGCCATTACGCAAGAGCTTTTTGCCTCTCTTATTGGCAATTGTTAAAGCTGGGGTATTATGTGGAAGGTGCTGGTCTGCTTGAATTCTAAAGTTCCAGAACACTTTAGCTTCTTCATTATTATTGTTGTTGTGAACCCCAGGGTACTAGGCTTCTACAGGAATTTTTAAAAAACTAGCCTGGAAAAATAATATTCTCTCCTATATGTTTGGAAGATCTGAATTGTATTGGACAACACCTCGTTCCTGTTCTTGGCTTCCTGGAAAACCTAGCTGTTTTTCTAAGGCAGGTATGTTCAGCAACCTAAGGGCTGTTCTTCAGATTATAGTGATTCTTCACACTTGTTTTATCTGAAAATGATTGTTTTCATTGTTTTTCAGGTTCCAAAATCCAGGAAATCCCTGTTTCCTCCTGATTTCATTCAGGAGGATGTTATTATGATATTATGATAGAAAAACCGTATAACTAAGCCTAGTAGTGATGGGGCACATAAGAGGCTAGGCTTCAGTGAGGGGGATAGTCTTGATATAGAAGTATTATATTCTGTTGATGAAATATATATAACCTTTTCATGGGTAGAAGCTGACAGATGCTTTCATGCTTGTGTCTATCGTCCCTGGATAAACCAGGAAATCTTTCTATGTTTTGCTTTCTTGTTTGGCACTATGACAGAAAATTCTGAATAAGGAGGCCCTACTATTATATGTTACACAAGAACCTGTCCCAAATGAACAGCTGAGTTAACATGCAGGAAAGTATAGTTTTGGTGTCTAATGATGCAGAGACAAACTGTATGCACTTTAAGAAAAAAAATAACATGTTTCCCTTAGCGAAAACACTGTTCCTAAGCAACCACTCCAATTGTTTCCCCCTTCACTAGGAACACTGGGGGGAAATTTTTTTTTATTCTAATCAAATCTAATCCTGTCCTTCCTTTTACCCTACACATCTATCCTTAATCCAAATGCTGTTTTCCCTCAAGTGTCTCTTCTCTTCCCCTCCGTATAGAAAGAGATGTATGTTAATTCTTTATGGTTAAATGTTAACTATAACTGCTGAGAAAACTAAACTATGAGAACAAGAACAAACTATATCACATGGGTACAAAATGTTGATCTATGACTACAGTAAAGATTTGGTTAGTAGCCATGGGAACAAACCATATCTATCACAACTGCCTAATCTTCATTTCTTCTTTAGAATAATTCTACCTGGATACTTCATTCTGAAAACTACCCTTCCTATGAAGGACGGGGAAATTAGCTTCTTAATGGCCATTCCCTAAAAACAAATTTGCCCAAAGTCAGATAACAAGATTGTTATGTCAATCTTACTAAAACAGTTCCTCATTGTGTAGCAAAGGCACTACAAGTACTATCATTACTATGATAGTATTTACATTACTATCACTCAATCAGACGCTTCTAGCAGAATTCTGCGATTTACAAGACTACATCGATCAATTTCAGATTACTGAAATTTGTCTTCCCCACTCCCATCAAAGATGCTTGATGAATGATGAAGTAAAAAAAGGCAGTGGTTGAAATTATACATACATACATACATATATATATATATATATATATATATATATATATATATATATATATATATATATATATATATATATATATATATATATATATATATATATATATATATATATATATATGAATGTTGTAAAAAATAAGGTTGACAAAAAGATATTGTATAACATTCATAAAGTGAAAAAGACATAGTCAATAAAGCAAGAAACCATTAAAACTACTTTTTATACAGAGAAAATTCCGAGCAATCTTGGAAATAAATATTTGTTATGGAAATGGGTAAAAATGGCTAAGCAAGAAGCCTTCAACAAAGTTAAATTATACTAAAATGCAATGAAATTATTTATGACTAACCTGATAAAAGGCAGAAAATAATTTATGGAAATTTCCATGGGAATAATAGTGATATTTCTAAGAACAGAATTGAAACAAATGCAATAAATGTTACCATCCAGGAGCCACAGTATAAAAAGGATATTTATGTAAGCCCTTAGCTTTCTTTTTTCTCTCTATGCCCCAAAACTGATCATTTGGCTTCTTCTTTGGAAAGGATTGATTTGTCTCAATTTGCCCTTTGCCTCTTTAATTATGTTTTGCTACTATACTGTTTTTCACTGACAACTACAGTAGCTAACCAAGTAACAGATTTTTGCTGCCTTACCTTCCGTGGCAGGCAACCATGGTACCATGCATGGCTGCGCAACTGTTCAGTACCAAGTTTCAACTCCTCCTCCAGCTCCTTTCTTAGTCTCTCATTGGCCAATTCCATGTTCTTCAAGAATTAAATCTCCTAGAAAAATCAGGAGAGCTTATAAACATCACTGGCTTTATATCCCCAACAAGCTCAAAAAAAAAAAGCAGAGAAGAATCCTTATATCCCGATTTTCCTTGGACAGACAAAGCAAGATTAAGCAGTCACATGACACAAACAGAACGGATCCCTAGAAACAGCTGCTCGTGCAGTTTGACTCAGTTGTAGCCATCTTGGTGTACTGGTTGAAGAAACAGGGCTTAAATTTCTGCAGAGTCATGAAATTCACTAAATGGCCTTGAAGTGTCACACCCAGCCTACTCAAACCCAAGAGATTATTATCAAAGTAAAAAATAGCAGAAGGAATATTCACCTCAGGAAAGAAAACTATAAATGCTGTAAATATAAATGAGGCATTTCAAATACTTTTAGAGGGAGCATCCATTTTAAAAAGCCAGAAATCATGTGGACCATGCTTTTCCCAATCTCTGCCGCGCAGCTACCTCAGGATCATCAGTCCCAGAATTTTCAGTGGAAGACCCTGAAAAGTATAGTAGAAGCTCTGGTCATGGCCATAATTTGTTCCATAACTTTGGTCGGAACCCGATTTGGTCGTGGTCAGAAGGGTCTGTGATCAGAGGTTCTACTGTATGAGGAACGTTGGGGGGAGGTGAGGAAAATCCTCACACAACATGCTACAGCAGGGCACACATTACCCCAAAACCCAATACAAACACAAGCAAATCCCACCAAAGCAGCATCACATTAAAATGGGGATCTTATCTCATGGTAACAAGGAAAGGCCGGAACAGGCCACAGATGGCCACAGGAATGTGAAATGCAGGGCTAGAGGGTCTTGGATTCAGAATGGAGAATTACAACTAATCAGGTTGAGATAACATGGGATTTTGATAAAATAAATAGGAGGATTCATGTAGACTGATCATGATGCTTTATTTTAATTGATGCATGGTGTATTAATCTTTAAACTAAAATGACCTCAATCTCCTCTCATTGTTTCATTTTCAAAAACCAAAACATCACACTGAATCCTGTAGTTGAAGTTCCTTCCTGTTAATGGTTTTCTTGTTACCTCTTTTCCACATTCTCTTCAACCAGATGTGTGTTACCTCCTCCTCTCTTTTAAACTTTCACAGATTATTTGTTATGGACCAACAGGAGGAACACAGAACGTAGAATAGTAGGGTTGGAAGGGACTTGGAGGTCTTCTAGTCCAACCCCCTGCTCAAGCAGGAGACCCTATACCATTTTGGATAAATGTCCAATCTCTTCTTGAAAATCTCTAATGATGGAGCACCCACAACTTCCAGGGATAAGCTGTTCCACTGATTAATTGCCCTTACTTTAAGGAAATTTATTCTTAGTTCTAGGTTGGATATCTCTTTAAAGATATTTCATCCATTACTTCTTGTTATGCCCTTATACTTCGGAGAATAGATTGATCTCCTCTTCTCTGTGAGAGTCCTTCAAATATTGGTTAGACTGGTTATTTTTACATTTTATTTTATTTCTATTCTAAATAAAGTCTCTGTTCAGAACCATGTCAGCATTCTGTTCCATCCAGCCTATGTTCTCTCTTAGTTCTTTTATTTTCTCAAAGAGAGTTTCCCCACAAAACTAACATTCAATGACACACCTTAACATCCCTAAATGCCTTCCACCTATAATAGACGCCTGGAAAAATTTGCATATATTTGCATATTCTATAGATGTTTCATATATTATGCAGTTGTTCTATATATAATTATATCCTTAATACTACAAAGAGATAGCTCTAAATCGTAACTCAGATAAGAATCACATTGCTTGATCAATTCTGGAGGGGAAAAAAATTAAGAGAATGTTAATACTTCATTCAAAGATTCTAACCAGTAAATAAATTATTATAGCTTCATTGCTACCTGTACTGCGAATAACCTACCAAGAAAAGGCCATCATTAGGGAATTTTCTGCACATTATTGTTCTTATGCTACAATTTAACATGAAGACGTGCTTCTGCTCTTCCCAAGTTCATAGTGAGTCACTCAAGGATTTAATAAGAATGTAAAATGACTAATTGTGAACAAATATGACATAATACTTGGCCTCTGATTATTTTTATTGTTCCTTCTTAAAAGGGAACAGTTGACACTACTTGCTCCTCTGAAAGTGAGCAGAATTCCACTTATCTTGTATGGTATACAAGTTATATAGACCTTCCTAAATCAGCTTGATGCAACAGGGAAAGTGGCAATGCAACTTATAGATCATGAAGTCATGTGCTCAATTGTGCTTCCAGCATTTGAGCAGCATTATAGAGCTTGCCCTGCAGGAACAAGTTAATAGTGCCACCTAGGACAAAATTAACTATTAATAGTGGGGGAAAGACATGGAAAATAAAGCTATTTAGTTTCCAAATTGCACTTTGTATGTACATGAAGAAATACTATTATGCCACAAATTCTCCTTTCCAAACAAGCCAGTCAAGATTTTTCAGTAAAATTGTCTCCCGTCTTGGGAGACAATTTTTCAGTGCTGTTCTAAAAAAATACAGCGGCTCTATCAAAAGCTAAGCCATCATAAAGGATTTTTGTTAGAGTTTTCCAAATATATCTGGTTGACAGAACATTCTAGCTAGCTATTTTCACCAATATTTAAGGATAAATGAGATTTCATCTTCAATTTGCTTCATGCTAGGTGTGCACATAAAGAAGAAACATCCATTTCAAAAATAGCAAATGAAAAAGCTGAAAAATATTACTCCAACTTATACCAGATAACTTATACCAGAGGAAATAAGGACATACTGTATCTCTCCCAACAGATCCAAAAGTCCACAGAAACCCAATTAAATCTAAGTATTTGCTTAGAGAACGTAAATTGAATCCAGAAAGTAGGCTACTTTCTAACAGGGGAGGGGTAAGATATTAAAAATAAAGCAAACAACAGATGCTGTTTACCATCTTGTAGGGGAAAAAATACCAGCTCCAGAAGTGTCTCTTAGTACTGTATTTCAGGGACATTTACCATTTTGCACAGGGGGGCGGGGGTGGGGGGAACTACCAGCTTCTAACCCAGCATGTGCTTCTGAACAACCAGTGGAAAATTGTTCCTTTTGAAAAGAACTGGAAAGGCTATGACAAAATTCAGGCCATAACACTTAGCAGAGGAGGAAATAAGAGTCAAATAAGTGATGAGTCAGGAGGGGAAAAAGCAGGATATTCTGAATTTTCCAAACTCCAGGAAATCTTAGCATGTTTCTAAAATGCCCGTAAAAGATACACCAATTGATCCACTTAGAAAGGAAGAAAGAAAACTAAGAAAAAAGCAGAAAGCTCGCATTAGAGACAATCTAGGAAGAGTTAATGTTTTGGTTGCAAGATCAATTCATGAAAAAGATAGTGGATTAGGCCCTTCCTTTTTAATCTGTTTTACAAAAGTGGCCCAGCCAATCTGAACTCAACTTGTCTGAGAAAATGCTGGATTGGGTTGCATTTTGATTGCTTCTCTCCCCCCTCCCAATTGACTTGTTTTGTTCAACAAGATAAAGGTAGGAGAAAACATTAATACCATTAATGCTTTCAATCTTCCTAAAACCTGTTCCCATCCAGAAGAGAGATTACACGGAATTTATCACTGACAAGTAGGTATAACTTTAACAAATCCATTTTATAATTCCAAACTCACACATAAGAGATGTACCTCACTGATGCAGAACTAATTATGTTTGTCCCAAGCTATTTGATAGTTACTCTAATAGCTCCACAGCCGGAACTAACAGAGAGAAACAGATGAGCTATACAATAGAAAGGAAATGCTTTATGTGACTCTGTTCCCCAGGTTTGAACATTGTTCCCAACATAAGAGCAGAATCAACAAATATGTAGAAAAGACACACTCTAGATTAGAGGATTTAAATGAGCTCAAGAAGCCGCACTATTTAGGGAGAGATGACAAATACACACACATAGTTTCAAGCCATATTTATCTCTTCCTGAGAAGCACTTACAGGATACCAAATAACAGAATTGGAAGGGACCTTCTAGTGTAACCCCCTGCTCAAGCAGGAGATCATATACTTAAAATAGCTATTTTGCTAAAATATATAATTGGAATAATTTTCTCTTAAAACCAGTGAGTTTCTCTTTTAACCTAGCACCTTAAGTTGAATCTTGAAGAGTAGGCCCCTGGATATTTGTGTGTGTGTTTCTCTCCACCATGAAACAGCAATCCAGAGAAGAGAGCTGGGGGTTGTTTTTGTTTTGGTTTTTTTGGTCTACTGAGGATTTGACTCCCTCAATCTCAAAAGTGTTTGATACAAAAAGGATTGATTGCCTAAAGGCAAAAAAGAAAAATATTCCATATATTGGTCAATTGCAGCTATATCTGAAATTTTTGCTCTGCACTAACATACATCAACAAACTTCTGCCCGCTTCATGAAAGACCTGACTCTTCCTCTCTTGGTGCTCCTCATATATGGAACTGCTTCACAAAACATCAAACTAATGCTGTCACTCTTACTTCTTCCAAAAGCCTTCTCAAGTATGTCTTTCCTGTGAACATTTTCATCTTCCCCCTGAACACACCCGGGTTAAAGTCCATTCTCAACCACTGAAATCCACTTGATAGCTTTGGAACAATTGAACTCTTTCAGCCCATTCTGCCCCACAGAGATATGGTTAGAGAGATAAAATGGAGACCACCATGGAAGCACCTTGCGTTCCTATAAAAAAAAGTCCGGATAGAAATCTAAAGCAGAAATAAATTGGGACTTTATAACTAAATTTGAGCATAGCTTATTTATTATTTATTTATTTATTTATTACTTGAACTTATTAGTCGCCCCCTCTCCCCACAGGGACTCGGGGCGACGTACAAAAGTATTATATAGCGTACAGAGGAGGTAAAAATAAATAAATAAGTTACAATACCTAAAAAAGTTAAAACCCCAGTGAAATTAACCCTTAAAACTAAAATTACCAATTAAAAATGCCCTGGGCTGGAGAGGTTGTAGTATTATGCCAGGTCAGCTAGTCGAAACAGGTAGGTTTTCAGCTTCATACGGAAGGAGCGAAGGTCGGTTGTTGTCCTGATGTCTGGGGGGAGGTCATTCCAAAGGGTGGGGCCCACTACAGAGAAGGCCCTACTCCTGGGCGCCGCCCTCTGGCACTCTCTGGAGGACGGCACCCGGAGTAGTCCCTCTCTGTGTGAGCGGACGGGTCGCAGGGATGTATGGGGCAGGACGCGATCCCGCAGGTAACTAGGCCCTGTGCCATGGAGCGCTTTGAAGGTGGTAACCAGCACCTTGAAGCGCACCCGGTAGGCCACAGGAAGCCAGTGCAGCTCGCGCAGGATGGGTGTTATATGGGAGAACCTCGATCTCCCCATAATTACCCGCGCGGCTGCATTCTGGACCAACTGCAGTCTCCGGGTGCACCTCAAGGGGAGCCCCATGTAGAGAGCGTTACAGTAGTCCAGGCGAGACGTCACCAGCGCGTGAGTGACTGTGCGCAAGGCCTCCCGGTCCAAAAGGGGCCGCAATTGGCGCACCAGGCGAACCTGGTGGAACGCCCCCCTTGCCACGGCTGCCACGTGATCTTCCATAGACAGCCGGGCATCAAGGAGGACGCCCAAATTGCGCGCCCCTTCCACCGGGGCTAATTGATCGTCCCCGATGGCCAGCGATGGCATATGCTGGTTGAACCGGGAAGCCGGAAGCCACAGCCACTCTGTCTTGGAGGGGTTGAGCCTGAGCCTGTTGTCATCCATCCAGACCCGTACGGCTTCCAGACACCGGGACATCACTTCAACAGCCTCGTTGAATGTAATGTATATTCTTCCTTACTTGATCTTTCCCAATTTTTGTCCCCATTCATTCTTACAGCCCAAATTTACAGAATACAGAATAACAGAAGTGGAAGGGACCTTGGAGGTCCAACCTCCTATAACATTCTAGACAAATGGCTTTCCAATCTCTTCTTGAAAGCATCCAGTGATGAAGCACCCATAAACTCTGCAGGTAAGCTGTCCCGCTGATTGTTTTAACTCTTAGAAAATTTCTTCTTAATTCTAGGTTGGATCTCTATTTGTTAAGCTTCCATCTGTTACTTCTTGTCTTGCTTTGGATAATAAGTTGACCCACTCTTCTCTGTGACAGCCCCTAAAACATTGGAAGACTGCTGTCATGTCACCCCTAGTTGAGTATCATGTCACCTTCATTTGTTGAGTTCCCTTTCTATTTCCTCATCTAGATCATTTATGAAGATACTAGGTGGATAACAGTGCTTCGCAACAAAACTATGTAATCAGGCTATGCAGGAAAATTCTGTTCACAATCCGTTGGCTCAGTGGTGGTCAGTGATTGACACACATAAGGGAATATTGCTCCTTCCACCTTGAGTCCGGAAGCAGTTCCGTAGGTGGAAGGCGTAGACATTTTGGTGAGGCACCAATGTTTAGTACTGTAAGGAACCCCAGACCGTTCCTAAGTGAAGGAGTGGAACGTCTGCCAGTTTGAACTGAGATAATGGAATGTGAGGCAACTGGCAGTTGGAACAGAGTTCTTTTCAGGTGGTAAGGTACCGACATGTAGTACAGTTTGGTGAGGTACTGACATTTAGTACTATAAGGAGCCCCAGGCCCTTCCTGAGTGAAGAAGTGGAACATCTGCTAGTTTGAACTGAAGTAACGGAATGTGAGGCAAACGGCAGTTGGAACAGAGTTCTTTTCAGGTGCAGAGGGGAAGTAGAATGTCTAACTCCTTAGCATCAGAGCTTGTTAATATAAAGCAACTGATAGTTGGAACAGAGTTCTTTTCAGGTGGGGAGGGGGAGTAGAACAACTTAGCATCAAAGTGTGTTAATAAGAAATACTAATGATCTGATGGTCATTTCAAAAAATCCTTTCTTAGCGAGCACATAGAAGCCAAGAGGAACATACATGCCAAATTTCAAGTTTGTGTGTGTGTGTGTGTATGTATGTATGTATGTATGTATGTATGTATGCATGTATGTATTTGTGTTACAACCTCTGGTATGCCCAGGTTCAAATCCCAGTAAGGGTATGGCTAGCTGATGAGAGCTAAATAGCTTGAAATAGATCTATACTAGTCTTCCATAATTTATTTATCAGCACAAATACAACACACACACACACACACACACACACATTTTCACAGGTGTAGGTATGCTGGTCTTGTTGTGTTTGGGTCTTTTCCCGTGTAAGGCACCACAGATAAAATCAGCAAAATTCTCCACAAACACAATATCAAGACAGCCTTCAACACTGACCAAAAAATAACCAACATCTTAAGGAACCCCAAAGACAAAATCCAGCTAGAAAACCAAGGAGTGTACGAAATACCATGCAAAATCTGCCCTGCAACATACATAGGACAAACGAACAGGAGAATAAATGCACGCATCGCAGAACACAAGAACGCAGTAAGAAAAAAAAGAAAAAACTTCCTCCCTTTTCCAGCACCTTAAAGCTACAGGACATGAAATTAATTTTGAAGGAACCAGGTTAATCTCCAAAACAGAACACTTCAACAAGAGAATAATTATGGAAGCAATTGAAATAGAGAAACACCCCCACAACATGAATAAACGTGACAATACTTCCCATCTTCCAGAAACCAGCCCTACTCAACAAACGAGCCGTGGAGAGATCCGCCCTAATCTCTTTAATCATCGTTAACAGATAAGCAGCAGACTATTGTAAGTTTTTGTTCAATCCATTTTTGAACTGGAAGATTAGAGGGGGGTGTTTCTTTCTCTCTACCCCCCCCCTCAGACAAAGCGCCATTTGAACTATCTCTCTCTATATCGGGATGGAGAGAGAATAAAGGCTGACTTGCCACTTGTTCTAACTATGTGAGAAAGATTGATATCACAGCTGCAAGAGGTGATTGCTGAGCTGTTTTCTTAAAAGGAAAAAACTTTATGGAACCCTTTGTTCTTCTCCCTGCGAAAGGAGGAGCCAAGATGGCACCTCTCCGTCTTCGTTTTTGTACTTATAAATGAAGTACCTGCCTTTTGAAACTACCTTTGGAAAAAATCTCTGGTAATTGTCTTAATACCCCCTCTGAAGATGCTCTAGACCTCTCCTGTTATGTGGTCTTCCTGATAAATTTTGATCATTTGACTTTTCTTCTTTCTGGTGCACCTCCATGCCTTGGAACTGTGAAGGAGAACTAACTTTTCACTTTTGGATTTGCCTGCCGCCTTGGACCGGCACAGCTGCGCGCTCCACTGACGCCATTCTCTTTGTAAAAGACTTATCATCCCTGAACGCAGATAAATGGGGCCCAAAAAACCACCAACGGGCAAGTCATTCTCAGCTCCTGCCTCTGCCACCTCCAGTCCAAGCATGCAGCAGACGAAAATTACTTCATTGTTACAAGAAGGGACTGGAGAGAGCTCAAAAGAACTATCTGTTAACCAAATGTTTCAGGAAATTATGAGGGGTCAAAATGAGTTGAAAAAAGAGGTGACATATCTCAAAGATGAACTCAGAGGTGTACAACATCACCCTGGATTGGGGGAGGAGGTTAAGGCAGTCCAGAAGGGAAATTTAGAATTGGAAACTTTTATGGCAAAAATAGAACTTGAAAGAATGTCCTTTTTTCTCAGATTCCAAAACCTACCAGAGACAGAAAATGAAGATCTTAAGGATATTATGAGTACAATTTTAGCAGAATATATTAAGAGAAATAAAGAATAGTTGTGGTGGGATATGGATCTGGTTTACAGGATTAATTCAGCATATGCTAGAACACACAATGTTCCAAGGGAGGTACATGTTAAGTTTCTTAGGAGGACCATGAGGGATGAGGTGCTAGGGGTCCAAAGGGAGGGACCATTAAAATACAAAGATAAAGAAATTACTATTCTTAAGCAAATTCCGAATAAAATAAGGGAAAAAAGGAGGAACTATTCCTCCTTATCAAATAAATTATACAATAAAGGAGTTTGGTTTAGATGGTTATTGCCAGAGGGAATGTTGATTTTTTGGGAGGGAAATAGAATTAGAATTAATACAGTGGAGGAGGCAGAAGCCTTCATTAAAAAACATAGTTCTCTCCTAGAGGACGAAAATAGGGGAGGTGGTGAAAAAGGTAGTAATGTGCAAGATATGAAGGAGGAGGGGCTGTGGCTCCATCTGGGGACAGGGAGGAGGGAGCAATATCGAAAAAGCTCAGGTTACAAAAATAAATGTTTTTGAAATACTATGGTAATTGTTGATATACTAGAAAGTGACAAAGAGACAATTGAACACATGGTTGATATAATGTAAAACAAGATTCTGTTTATGCTTATCTTTTATACGTTATTTTTAACATTGTAAAAATTGTGAGATTTGGGGCGATTTCTACCACTAGCACAGGAGCTGCCAAAATTTTCTATGCACCTTTTTTACCTTTCCCTATAAATGTTTAAAAACCAATAAAATTCTTTTAAAAAAACGAGCCCCACCCACCACCCAGGCCATTACAACATGAAACAATAGACAGACAGACAGACAGACAGAACCAATCAGCACCAATCTACCAATCATGATACAACCACACAACCAATCATTCCACTTACTGAAACAAAGCCAGTACTCCACACATCCCCACCAAGATTTATAGAAAGACGGCAGCTCCGATCACACTTTAAGCCCAAAACCCAGCCTGAAAATGGCGAGTGAGACCTCGCTGAAACGTTGCCAAGACAATCTCAATCTTACAAGGGAAAAGACCCGAATACAAGACCAGCATAGATTAGATAGATAGATAGATAGATAGATAGATAGATAGATAGATAGATAGATAGATGATAGATAGATAGATAGATAGATAGATAGATAGATAGATAGATAGATAGATGAGTACAGATAGTCCTTGACTTACAACAGTTCGTTTAGTAGCCATTCGAAGTTACAATGGCACTGAAAATAGTGAAATGATGGTTTTTTACTCAGTTGCAGCATTCCCATGGTCATATGAGCACGTGATCCATTTTTGTGAGCTTCTGACAAGCAAAGTCAATGGGGAAACCAGATTTCTTAGCAATGGTGTTAACTCACTTAACAACCGGGACAAAGTTCATTTAACATCTGTCTCACTTAGCATCATCAATTTTGGGCTCAATCATGGTTGTAGGCACAGTAAAGGTACTGGGCCTAAAACTGAACCTTGGGGTACCCCACTACTTACTTTCCTCCATGTGGATGTTGTTCTGTTGAGGACTACACATTGAGTATGATTTGTCAGTCCGTTACAAATCCATCTGGTGGTCATACTGCCTATTTCACATTTTTCTATTTTACCAAGAAGTAGATTGTGGTCTACAAATAGTCCTTGACTTACAACAATTCATTTAGTAATCAAAGTTACAACAGCCCTGAAAAAAAAGCGACTTATGGCTGTTTTTCACATTTGCAACTGCTGCAGCATCCCAACAGTCACGTGATCAAAGTAAGGACTCTTGGCAACTGACTCATATTTATGACGGTTGCAGTGTCCCAGAGTTATGCAATCACCTTTTGGACCATCTGTCAAGCAGAGTCAATGGGGAAACCACACTCACTTAACAACCATATTATTAACAACCGCAATGATTCATTTTTTAAAAGTGGCAAAAAAGGTCATAAAATGGGGCAAATTCATTTAACAAATGTCTCATTTAGCAACAGAAATTTTGGGCTCAAATGTAGTCATAACTCAAGGACTACCTGTACTTTGTCAAATTTCCTACTAAAGTCAAAATATCACAGCCTTTCACTAGCCCACTAATTTAGTAATTTTGTCAACGCATGCAACAGGTTTTATCTGGCATGATCTGTTTTTAGTTTTAATCAGTTTGAGAAAGAGGCAGAATGTCCACACACATAAAATGTTCATAAAATGATAAATCATGACATATATCCAGCACATAGTTAGGGGTCCATCAGAGGGTACTAGGGCATTTTCAAAGTTTGGCATGAATAATTCCTCTCATCTGATTAATGTATGGGAACATAAGAAAATACACTTCCCAGCTTTGTAATGAACTCAGTTCCTCCAGAGTTAAATCAAGGCATTACAGTGACTTGGTGAAGTTTCCACACACTCTCTGTCATTTTACTAAGTTGAATCATCTTCCAACTGACTAGTGAGGTAGTCCTTTACCAGAATTTGCTTCTAGCTTCTGTATTCAGACCACAAAGTCATTCATTCACACTCCGATTTGCTTCTAGAAAGAAGGAGCCACTGTAAACTTAAAACCTGCCCAGGGGTTACAATTGAGATCAGGCAAAAACTCAGCTATACATGCCCAGGGTTATTATTGCACTTGTGGGGAAGGCATAGACTTTTTACACATGAAAGATGAAGAAAGGGAGAAGGAGGACTTGCACATTAACGCTCTTATTGCATAATTTGTGTGCACCAATCTCCAAATCCCAAAACTTACACTGACTTCTATACATTCAAATACATTTACAAGTATAAATTTTATTTATTGTAATACATACTTAAGTCCCCATTTCTTTTCAAATCCGCACATTTTATCTTCACAATAACAATGTTAAATTGATGTTGCAGAATTTAAACCTAGATGGGGAAAGAACAGCCTATTTCACAGAGATTAACCCCACTCCAATATCTGAAATTGTTCCTCTCATCTTTATTTAATTGTATCCCGCTTTTATTACTTTAACAAATAAGGCAGTGAACATAGCTAATACTCCTTCGTTCTATTTTCCTCACAATAACCCTATGAGGTGGGTTGGGCTGAGAAAGATTGATTGGCTTTCATGGCAGAGGCGGAACTAGAACCCCCAGTCTAGCCTTATTTTTAGCCTGGTGCCTTAACCACGAGCCCAAACTGGCTCTTAAAATGTCTTTATGGCATTTTGTGATTGAATGTTGTTCAACAAACCTTTTTCCAGAACGATTTATGTCATATTTAGGTCTGATATTTGCCCTTACCATATTCACTCAGGCTAAGAATATTTTACACATTCCACCCAACCATACTGGCTTGGGAATACATACAGCTAACAAAGAATAGCTTACTTCTCATTTATTTATACACAATTGCTCTCTGGATCACTAAAATGTTACAATAATAAAAACACACTTAAACCGAACATGTCAAAAACAATACATCAGAAATTCTCGTTCTCCTATCTACCTAGCTGCGGAAAGAGGAAGAACACAGCGGCATCCGCCAGATCCCAAGAACTCAGCCAATGTTGCAAAAAGAAAGGGGGGCAGCGCAGAGGTAAGCCCCATAACACGGTTAGCAGGTGTGGGAATCCGCTACCTTACTCAAGGGAGGATACGTCCGTTCTCAGTCTAAACCCCGGGTAGCCATTCCGAAACGCGGGTTCAGGTGAATAAGAAGACCTCCTGCACCTAAGAAATCACAACTAGGCACTTACTGTACCTTTTTCCGCTGAGTTAGGAGGAAATGTGGAAATCATGTCGAAAGAGAAGGCATCAAGGCAGGTCCTTAGGCAATCGTCGAGACAAGGCGGCGGAAAAGGTGCGCCCGAAGAAAAAAAACCCGTCCGCCCCGCCAGGAGAGGCAGGACTGAAGTTGGGGGGGCCTCCCACGCGTCCTCGACCTCACGCCGGCGTTAATCCCCTCGGGGGCAAAAGCAAACCCTGGCCCTCCGCTCCACGATGCAGCTAGAGGTCACCAGGCTCCGCGCGGCTACCTAGAGGCGGGACCCGCCACGCAGCTGAGGCAGAATCTGCCTGCCTCCTCGCCGCCCACCCCACCCCGCAGCTCTCTACCAGTCAGGATCCCCGCCCTTCCCCGCTTCGCGCATTCCTCCGCTATCTGAACCGACCCCGCCTCAAGCGTGACTGCTGCCACTCACCCGCCGATTTGAAGTTTCTGGCGGCGCTGCGAACGCCTCGTGTGGAGAAAACCTGCGCGACTGGAAGAGGAGACTTGAGGTACGGCCCTCGAGGGAGGAGTAGCAGCCGCGCTGACTCCCTTCAGGGCAGCACCTTTTCAGCGTCCCTCCGGAGGGAATGGCAACTCTCTAGGGCCCTAGGTGCTCTACCCCACCTTCGTGAAGGCGTTTTCTAAATTCATTTCTACGTTACTGTCACAGAAGTGTGGTCTGACGTCCGGTGTGTTTTGTCTTTCTTCTTCTGCAGTCTAAAAAATGGTCAGGACAAGTCAACTTAAATCTGAGCGTGACCCATCTACTTAAGACTACTCTCATGGGTTTAGGTCAAAATTAGTGGGGTTGAGGGTAAATTAATACTGTATTCCAATCCAGCCCACTTCATAGGGATTCTCTTTTATTTCCAGCCCTTTTCCGGCAAGCCCAACTTTGCATGTGAGGAGACGGATGGGAATATTTTTGAAAAATGAATTCATATGCATAATTCTCAGCCTTCTTAAGCACAGAGAGGGTTCTCCAAGGAAGACAAGCAAGTGTGTTTGTTTATCAGAGTGCTTCCATATAAGGGTATACAATATCCTAGCCGATGCTTTCTTCCATAGTTCTCATGACAGAAATATACAGAGGCTTATTCTGAAATAACACACACTGGATTTTTAAGAGTTTTTATGCCTTAATGAGTGAACTTCTATTTACAGCTTTAAAAATGGGTTCGGAATGGTTTTCATTTGCAGCCAATGCTAACAGATGCTATCAGGCTTTGGTGTATTGTAGGCACACAGTTCATTGTTCCAGTTCATCCGTGTCAGAAGGAAATTTTCATGAGTTATTTTTCAAATTTATAAAAACCACACACACTTGATTCAATGCTAAGCTAAACAAAAATGTGACAGAAATCTATTAAATTGATTGTCCGGAATTTTTCAAAACAGTATACTTTTAGACTTACTTCTCAACGTAAAAGGAAATTTCCTACAGCACATATCTGGTAAATGCAAAAGACTTGATAGAGCAAAGGAGGAGGACATGAGAATCAGCTTCGTACTTCACAGAAAAAAGGCAAAAATGTTCCCCAGGGGTCCAGTCAAAGTAGAGTATCAGCCAGCCATGTTTCATAACCATCCCCTTTTGAACCAGCAAGGCTGTTCTTACTGATGTCATTTGGTGGCTCAGGATGTGCTGTTCTGCTGATGTCCTGCCTGTGACCTCCCAGAAGTCTCTGGCTGGCCCAGATGGGAGTTAAATGCTGCATTAAACAGCAGGACTCTCATTATGCTCAGGTTGCCTAACATATTCTCACAACACTCGCTGTGATTTGTAATATTGATTCACTCTGCTTCCTCTTCACGCTCTTCTCCCCTATGCTGACAACTGATGGTGATGTCTCAGTTTGGAGAATGTTAGTCTGGATATTTTAGGCAGGAAATTTATTAAAAGTTGTCATGGGCATTGCTGTAATTCTTGCCAAAAATTTAGATGGCAGAGGACTCTAGTGATGGATAACTTTATGAGGACTTTTTAAAAGCCAGTACTATTTTGAACTCACTCAATAAATGTCCAGATGTTCCCATTAAATGTTAATCAGTTCTAGTATTTGATAAACATTCACATGAAATGTGTAACCAAGGCCTGTATTTTTATTTTTAAAAGAAAAACTCAAATACAAATATGCAGACTAGTTAGAATTGTGTCCTAAGTTTTCTTTTTTAAAAAAACCCACATCATTTGAAAAATGGTTAGGAGAACTGAATTCAGCTCTTGGAACCCATCCTAAATTCTGTTCTGTTTTCTCAGAGTACAGCCCTTTTTGTTGAACTGTGTTATCCAACACACAAAACCTTTTAAATGCACATGTATGACTTCATCCTAACTGGATTAAAGAGTTTGTATAGAAACTATATGACATCTGCCAACTTAAATGGAAACTGAAAACAAGGGATGGTTTGGATTGCCATAATACCCTTTCCAGGCCTGCTCTTCTGAACTTAGTTTTTCAATATTAACAAAATAGTAAGATTGAATGCCTTGTCTTTCTATAACTGACAAAGGGTAGCTGATTCCCAAGACTGCGTTTTATGACCCCAGAAGTTGTAGAACCTAGAAGATGTTGAATTCTGCTAAACGAGGGGAAAGAATGCTCCAGATCCAGATTGGTAGACACAAAAAGGCAGTGGCTACTCAGGCCAAGCATCCTAATCCTGAGTAAGGTCAGTAATAGACACATCTGATTTGAATTTTGACTTTGGACAAAATATGGCTAGGGTAGGATAGTTTGCAACCCAGGTTTTGTTGGTGATATTTTAACCTTAGATTCCTGTTTCACCTGAATTCAGAAGACATGATCAATACATTAAACATTTATTTCAGCCTTGGGACATAGAAAGCCAGATGAGCTGCTAAATAGGATTTCCCTGGCCACTTTTTCTTTCTGCTCCTGAAATAAATCCAAAAAGGCGATAGAAAACAAGAAAATGTTGGCTGCAAAGGTGAGCTGGACGCCAGTTAAATTGGCTATTCCTAGTATGACTGGAGCAGCCACTGGTTATTTCTCTAGCACTGGATCTCCATGTACATGATGATGCCAGGACAAGCTAGACATCTCATGACGGGGGTGTGCTAGAAATAGGCCTGTGTGCTAGAAATAGGCCTGCAAGGAAGTAACCAATTTTTCTTGTTAAAAGAAATTAACTTATGCCGAAGCAACTGTATTATGATCTTAGATCAATTTAACTCTATGAGTTTCCTTAGAAGCTGTTGGATTTATTGCTTATTTATTTGGTAAATCAACCAGTTCCCACCTAGCATCTTCCAAATTTGTTGGGAATATAATTCCTAGCAAATATGTGTTTACACTGACTAGGGATTCTAATCTAGAAAAGCATCTGTTGCCTGCAGTAAATTTTCATGCTATGCTCATTCTGAATTTATATGTAAATATTTTTAATCATAATGTTATCAATCACCAGGGATCTCCTTACAGTTGAAACTGGGGAACATTTCCATGCACCCACTTTAGGCCTTTATATTGTTAGTATGGGAGATAATTTCAGATTAATGTAAAAACTGTTATTATTTAAAAGTAAACAAATAAGTTTTACTTGCTAGGCTACTTTTTTGTATTGATCAACTCAAAAGAACCAAACTTAGAGACATTCTCCAATTTAAACTTTACACAAGAAGTGATAGAAAAAGGAACTGCAAAGATAAGCAAAAATAAGCAGATAGAATTGTGGTAAACAAAAAGAATTACAACAGATAAACTATGCAACACCTGCAAGAATTACAACTGGTTGCATGTGATCTTGCTCTTGCAACCAAAGAGAATTTAATTCTCAGATAAATACATAATTTGCAGTGATTTGAGCTTTGAAAGCTATAATTCACAGAGAAGAGTGACCTCATGTGGGTGTAACTGGTAAGGAAGAGGGAAAAATTTACAAAGTAGCATTCCTACACTGAAAACTAGCAGTCTCTGAGATTTATTAGTAGTCTAATCTGAAGTCATAGTCCAATTCATGCATCTCACTTAACAATCATAGGGTTTCTAAATTCACGGGGTGCAGCTAATTGACTTCTTATGGATCCAGGGCAAAGACTAGAACAGACATTTAAAATGTCTTCTTCCTCTATGAAAAAAAAAAGCTTTTTCATGTTTTTCTACTGGTACTTTTCTTTTATACATCCACATAATAGGTACACAATGACCTTTGATATCCTTAGGATTCTTCTGGGCTGTTCCCATCTACCAGTTATTTCTCATCCTGATTGAGAGCAACTCTTGACACTCAACCTTCCTGCCAATCCCCCATATCACTTACAAAGCCCACCATTTATAAATTAATCTCAAGTTCCATCCTTTTCACACACATCTAGCAAGGAATCTCTACCTAAGTATACACAGGTATTTTTTTTTAAAAGGACAAATGGTGCAGAACTTCAAAAGACTGAGAAAGAAGTAGCTATGTAGTCGCTGATTCTGATGAGAAAAGGACATTCAAGATTCAAAATGTAGTTCTAACATACAAAGGAAAGAGTCCTGATATTGTTACACAGAACTACTTGTACATGTAGTTTCTTAATTCTCTGCAATGAATTTACATTTTTTATGTCTACTTGAGAATGCAAAGCTGGGAGAGAATCTAATCACCATACCTGGCGCATGTTGAAATGTAACAATTAGAAAGTTCAGTCTCCCAGTGTCTTAAAGCCTTTTCTTCAAGGCAATGTACTATATAGACATTTTATGATAGATAACTCTATATAAATTCCAGATAACTCTATATCCATGGTGGCGAACCTATGGCACATGGTGGCGAACCTATGGTGGCGAACCCATGGCACACGTGCCAGAAGCGGCATGCAGAGCCATCCTGCGCGGGTTGCGTAGCCTTGCTGGCTCATCTTCTTCATTCCTGTGCACACGCGCGTGCCAGTCAGCTGGCCTTTGTGCACACAGGAGCACCGAAACCCAGAAGAGCAGCGTTCCGGCATACACCAGCACCCAAACTTCCAGGTTTCCAGCATGCAAATGCACAAAGGGCAGTTGTTTGTTGGGTGCGCAACAAACGCTGCTCTTCCAACTTTCGGTGCTCCTGTGTGCGCGGAGGCCAGAAACGCCGCACAATCCAATTTGGATGGTTTTGTGTGACATTTTCAGCACGCAGGTCGACACATGGTGCCATAAAAGGTTAGCTATCACTGCTCTATATAATACTCCAGGACCAAGAAGTTGTTTTGGCAGGCTTCATTCTTACTTCATACCTTCATAAACGATTTAGATGAAGGAATAGAAAGGGAACTCATCACATTTGCAGGTGACACAAGTTCAGAGGTGGCATTCAGCAGGTTCTGACCAGTTCTGGAGAACCAGTAGCGGAAATTTTAAATAGTTCGGAGAACTGGTAAATACCACCTCTGACTGGCCTGCCTCCATCTATCCTCTCCCTCCCGAGTCCCAGCTGGTCAGAAGGGAATGGGGATTTTGCAGTAACCTTCCCCTGGAGTGGGGAGGGAATGGAGATTTTACACTATCCTTCCCCTGCCATGCTCACCAAGCCATACCCGCCAAGCCATGCCATGCCCATAGAACCAGTAGTAAAAAAAATTGAATCCCACCACTGCACAAGTTGGCAGGATGGGCCAACACCCCAGAAAATAGATTCAAGATCTAGATGAATCTCAATAGACTTGAACACTGGGCCCTATCTAATGAAATGAAATCCAATGATGAGGAAAATAAGGTTTTATGTTTAGGCAAGAAAAATCAAATGTGCAGGTATAGACTAGGTGGAACCTGGCTCAATAACAGTAATTGTGAGAGGGATCTAGGAGTCCTAGTGCACAATCATCATCATGAGCCAGGAGAGTGGTGCAGATACCAAAAGGGCCAATGCAATCCTGAGCAGCATTAACAGAGGAATAGAATCAAGGTCACATGAAATGTTAGTATCCCTTTATAAGGCCTTGGTAAGGCCACACTTGGAATATTGCATACAATTTTGGTTGCTACAATATAAAAAAACGTAGAGAGTCTGGAAAAAAGGCAGAAAAGAGCAATGAAGATGATTGGGTAGCTAAAACATATGAAGAATGGTTGCAGGAATTGGGTATGTCTAGTCTAGTAAAAAGAAGGACTATGAGTAACATGGTAGCAGTGTTCCAATATTTAAGGGGCTTCCACAAAGAAGAGGAGTTCAACCTATTTTCCAAAACACCAGAAGGCAATACAAGAAGCAATGAATGGAAACTAATCAGGAAGAGAAGCAACCTAAAGCTATGGAGAAATTTCCTGACATTGAAAACAATTAACCAGTGGAAGGGCTTGCCTTCAGAAGTAGTGAATGCACCCTCACTTGAGATTTTAAGAAGAGATTGGACAACATTTGCCCAGAATGTAATAGGTTCTCCTCCTTCTGCAGGGCATTGGACTAGAAGACCTCCAAGGTCCCATCCAATTCTGTTACTCTGTTCTGTTCTACTTTGCTTCTCTTGATAGGATTGTACTTGGGCTTCTGTAACATGAAAGATTCTCTGTGTATTACAAACTGAAAAAAGACTCCAGTATTGGTTTTTTGGGCTCCTTCCAACAGCATAGATCTGCCAGAAATAGGAGAAAGAAATTACTGACCAATAAATCGATTTGTTTATGAGAATTTTGCAATTTGCTTTGAAGATTATTTTTGCAAAATACAAGCATTATTGTTCTTTTTGTTCTTTTCTTTTTTATTCATTAAATATGAAACTCAGTCAGCTGAACATTTAAAAACGTATCACAAATATCATTGACTGGCACTGATGGTTGAAATGGGTTGCTGCCAGCATCCTAGGTATCAATGAAGTATCTTCTTAAAATGTACAATGAATGATGATTATGATGATGATGATTTATTTTATTCATTAAACATGAAATTCAGTCAAGTGAACATTTAAAGATGTGTCACAAATACCATTGACTGGTGCTAATGGTTGATACAGGATTCTGCCAGCGTCCTAGGGATCAACCAAATACCTTCTTAAAATATATGATGTTCCTAGTAGCACAGTTTTTTGCAGTTCCACTGGTGTTATTGCAGGAAGTTGCAATTTCTTTATGTGTTTTGTAAAATTCTTGGACATGGTACCAAGTGCCCCGATGACAATGGATATCACTGTTATATTATCATTATATACTTTATTCATTAAACATGAAACTCAGCCAACTGAACATTCAAAAATGCATTACAAATACCAGTGACTGGTGCTAATGGTTGATACGGTTTGCTGCCAGGGTCCTAGGTATCAACAAATATCTTCTTAAAATATAAGATGAGTAGCGCAGTTTTTTGCAGTTCCGCTGGTGTTATTGCAGGAAGCTGCAATTTGTGGATGTATCTTGTAGAATTCTTGGACATGGTGCCAAGTGCCTCAATGACAATGGGTATCACTGTTACATGCTTCATCCATAGTTTCGATGGCCAGGTCACGATATTTCATGATTTTTTCTAGTTCTTTTTCTTCGACTCTGGCATCTCCAGGAACAGCGATATCAATAAACTGTACACTTCGGGCCTCAAAAACCATGATATCTGGCGTGTTGTGCTCCAAATGATGATCCGTTTGTATTCAAAAGTCCCACAAGATCTTCACCTTCTCATTTTCAATAACTTTTTCCACTTTATGTTCCCATCTTTCTGGATACAGGTAAATCATATTTTTTACATAATAACCAGTGGATTAATTTAGCAACTCGGTCATGTCTAGCATTGTAAGCTAGTTTGTGCGATTTTGCTGCATTCACATATTAAATATGAAACAGTTTCGACTTTGTTATTGCAAAGTTGGCAGTTTGGGTTGTCAGTGGATTTTTGTATCTTCGCTTTCATGGCATTGGTTATTTCATGGCATTAGTTATTTCATGGCATTAGTTATTTCATGGCATTCATTATTATTATTATACAATTGTATCACAGTGGCCAGTTGTTTCACCAGATTTGGGCATTGATTACTAGTCGGGCCCCACCCAGGGGCCTAGGACGTCGTAACGTATTTTCGTAATATATGTGCAGATCCAAGCAGTGCAGCTTTTTGCATTTGACTGATGGTGTTTTGTCAAGTTTTAACTGTTTTAAATGTAATTCCAGTGCTTTTGGAATAGCACCCAGTGTGCCGATTACCACTGGAATTACCACTGCTGGTTTGCGCCATAATCGTTGAATTTCAATTTTTAAGTCCTGGTATTTCGTGATTTTTTCATGTTCCTTCTCGTTGACCCGGCTATCACCTGGTATTGCAATGTTATGATTGTAACCTTATTTTTCTCAACCAGTGTGATGTCTGGTGTGTTATGCGCCAGTATTTTGTCTGTTTGTATACGAAAATCCCATAGGATCTTGACCATCTGATTTTCGGTGACTTTTTCAGGCTTATGTTCCCACCAGTTTGTTGTTGTTTTAATATTATAATTTTTGCACAAATTCCAGTGGATCATTTGTGCTACTGAATTGTGCCGCAATTTATAATCAGTCTGCACGATTTTTTTACAGCAGCTGAGTATGTGGTCAACAGTTTCATCAACTTCTTTGCAGAGTCTGCATTTGGCATCATCAGAAGATTTTTCGATTTTGGCCTTAATGGCATTTGTTTGGATAGCTTGTTCTTGCGCAGCCAGCATTAGTGACTCTGTTTCTTTCTTTAATGTACCTGTTGTTAACCCTAACTAAGTTTTTTCACTGTCCACTTTATCTTTTATTTTTTCCAGAAATTGACCATGCAATGCTTTGTTCTGCCAACTTTCCATTCTTGATTTTATCACATCTTTTCTGTATTCTTATTCATCTGTTGGGCCAGTAGATTTTTGTTCTTTACTTCGATTAATAGATGTTCTTTGTTGTATATTAACTTCTCCTGCCATAGACTTACATTGGTCACTCCTGATTGGCCAAGATGCAGCAGCCAGCCAGCGGGAGAATCCAGCGACCTGATTGGTCTATCGCCTGACAGCTCGACCATAAAAGAGCTGTCAGCTGTCATTTGCTTGCTGTTTGCCTATTTGAGATTTGCCATACTTCTGAGCTGTTTGTCACTGTTTAATAAAGGTTGTGTGTTGTGGCCCAGCAGGAGCCGTTGGAGCTGGGAACCAGACTCCGAGAGCGAGGGTTCTATGAGTCAGCTCTGGAGGACCCAGGGCAGGGTTCTAACTCTGAGCAGGGATCGGAGAGTCTAGTCGGCCACCAGGAGGCGCCTGAGGCATGGAGCAGCGGTGAGAGCCAAAGGAGGGGGGCTCCGGATGCCATGCCTTGGAGCAGTGGGGAGGAGTCATGGGACAGTGACTCAGAAATAAGCAGGGAGTTCCTAGATGCCCATTATCGCCGCGCCCACAGGCGCAAGGAGCAAAGGCGCAGTTACCGGCGGTAATTGCTCTCAGCTGCTGCTAAGTAGACTCCCCCTCAGGCTATAAAAGGATTGATTGAGCATACGCCCTTTGCAGTAGTCAACAAAGGAATTCTTCAAGAAGTTTGGTCTTGGAAACGTAGCCTGCTGGATAGCTGCTTTTGTGTCTTGTGTCTGTGAGCCTTGTTGTGGTGGTTTACTGCCAAGAATCTGTCTGTCTGTGCAATAAACCCTGTTAAAGTAGTATTGTTCCGGAGCATGTTCTGTGTGGGCGAGGGAAGAAGGGGGGTCAGAACAGTTGTGTTAGCTTCAACCTGCCTTGCCTCAGTCCCTGTCTGCCTCGTTCTCCCTACAGAACACTGACGACGAAGATGGGATCAGGTCTGAGGTAAAGGACAAAGGCGAAGTCACTGTCAGAGCTGTCCCAAGTCAGGAAGCGATGAGACGTCGCTCATCGCTGAATTTTTTTTCTCTCTGCTCCTTCACACACCGTCCTCAGGATGGCTACCCAACCGGCATTCTCAGCATTCAGCCCGGCCACCAAAACGTGGGACGCTTACCTCGAAAGGTTTAAGTGCTTCCTAGAGGCAAACGACTTCACGGGTTTGTCTAGTGGCCGTAAAAGAGGCTATTTCCTCAGCGCCTGTGGCCACGAGATGTTTGGCACAGCCAGGGCTTTAGCAGCCCCTCAGTCAGTGCACTCCATGCCTTGGGAGATGCTTTTGGAGAGGCTGAAGAACCATTATTCTCCAACTCCCTCACACACGGCGAGGCGCTATGCTTTCCGACAGAGAGTCCAGAGAAAGAGCGAATCCGTGTCGGATTACATGGCGTCTCTCGGAACGGCGGCTCTTCACTGCAATTTCCCTGTTCTGGAGGATGCCCTACTCGAACAGCTGGTCTGTGGTATCAGAGACCTCAGACTTCAGCGTCGTTTGCTGGCGCGAAAAGAGCTGACACTTCAGACAGCCGTGGATGAAGCCACGGCATACGAAATGTCTGACAAATCTACTGCAGAGATTCAAAGATTTCTGCCACTGGCCACCCATGCCAGCAGGGGCCATGCTGTCCACTACGACGAGGTCGAAGCAGACGATCTCTCAGACATTAAGGAGGACATCAGCCGCCTCAACCTCACAACCCGAAAAAGCCGGTCACAGAGAGACTTTTTGCCTCAGCCAGGTTCCCCCATGCAAGGGGAATTGCAGGTTCAAAGCTGCCATCTGTCAATGTTGTGGCAGGAAGGGACATTTGGCCAAGGTGTGCAGGGCGGCCATGCCAGCTGCTCTCCGGCCTCCTGAACCCGCCTTGCCAAGGCAAGCCACAAGGCAAGCGCCTACACGCCGCCAGGACTGTTTTGCCATTGCCGATTGCCAGCAGCTGTCTGAATGGGCTGTCAGTCATGCATCGCACTCAAAGCCGGCTTCCAAAAATTTTCTGACTGTTAAAATCGAAGGGAAGCCCTGTAAAATGGAGGTGGACACAGGGTCTACAAAATCCCTTGTCTCGTGGGCCACTATTAAGCATATACTGCCCAGCCTTACTAAGGCTACCCTGAGGCAATGCCAAATTCGCCTCAGGGACTATCAAGTGCAGCAGATCCCTATTGTGGGCTGTGGCACATTCCAGGTCGCCTGTCAAGACTTCAAGGGGCCTCTCCCTCTCGTCATTGTTGCCGGCCAACTGCCCAGCCTCCTGGGGCTGTACTGGTTCTCTGCGCTGGGGCTCAACGTTTCCGGCATCCACTCCGTGGTTCCAGACCCTTTCGCCGCGCTGACCAGTTTTCAGTGACCAGCTGGGTAAATATACGGGGACACCCATCTCGTTTAATTTGGACCCCCAGGTGACATCAATCCGCCTTAAGCCTAGGAGGGTGCCTTTCGCCCTATGGCTAAGGTAGACATTGAATTAGATAAACTAATTGCGCAAGGGATGCTAGAGGCAGTGGAACACTTCCCCTGGGAGACCCCCATTGTCATCCCCATCAAGCAGGATGGGAGCATTAGGATCTGTGGTGACTTTAAATGTACCATTAATAGGGGGTTACAAGCCAACCCTTACCCTGTACCTGTGGTGCAGCACCTGCTCCACTCCCTGGGTCGGGGTAATATTTTTGCTAAATTGGACTTAGCTCAAGCCTATCAGCAGCTCCCTGTGGACGAGGCCACCACATTGGCCCAGACCATAGTGACCCACCGGGGAGCTTTCAAGTGCAAGAGGCTGCAGTTTGGGGTCAGCATTGCCCCAGGCATCTTTCAAAGCCTGATGGAGCGATTGCTCCAAGGGCTGCCTGGGGTGGTGCCTTATTTTGATGATGTGCTTGTATCCACCAAGGATCAAGCCAACCTCATCATCAAATTAAGGGCAGTCCTGTTTAGGTTCCGCCAGGCAGGGCTTAAACTCAAACGAGGAAAATGCAAACTAGGGGTTCCCAGCGTTGAATTTTTGGGGTACCTCGTGGATGCCAAAGGTATCCACCCTACCCCGTCAAAGGTTGAGGCAATAAAAAAGGCCCACACGCCCACATCTAAAGCGGAGCTCCAAGCTTTTCTTGGGCTCCTCAATTTTTACGCAATTTTTTTGCCACATAAGGCTTCCTTAGCCGAGCCCCTACACAGGCTATTGTACTCCAAGACCCCCTGGCACTGGGGTCCTAAGGAAGCCCATGCTTTCAGAGCAGTTAAGGACGTCCTCACGTCCCAGTCTCTGTTGGTCCAACACAGCGACCGCCTCCCTCTGGTTTTGGCATGCGATGCATCGCCTTTTGGCATAGGGGCTGTTCTGAGCCACGTTCTTCCGAATGGCTCGGAGGCCCCAATTGCCTACTATTCCTGCACTCTCTCAGCTGCGGAACGCAACTACAGCCAGCTTGACAAAGAGGCCCTAGCTGCTGTCGCTGGTGTCAAGCGCTTTCATGATTACCTTTATGGTCGTTTTTTTCAGTTGGTCACTGACCACAAACCCCTCTTGGGTCTTTTAGCTGGGGACCGTCAGACCCCACAGATCCTGTCCCCTAGAATGTCAAGGTGGACAGTTTTCCTGGCTGCCTACAACTACCAGCTGTTTTACAGGCCAGGGAAGAACTTGGGGCATGCAGTTGCCCTCAGCCACCACCCTTTGCCAGCGCCAGCGGTTGACCCAGCTCCCACTACCTCTGTCCTCCTAGTAGAGGAATTAGCATTGCCAATATCCGCCCAGGATATTGCCAGGCTTTTCGCCAAAGACCCTGTTCTCTCCCAAGTGCTGGACTGGGTGCGCAGGGGGTGGCCGCAAGGGCCAGTTAGGCAGGAGTTCCAGCCCTTTTCCATTCGTCAGCACGAGCTATCCATCCTCAATGGATGCCTGCTGTGGGAAAACCGGGTAGTACCTCCCACCAAGCTCAGGGCGCCAATTTTGAACTGCCTGCACACTGCTCACCCAGGAATTGTGCGCATGAAGGCACTGGGCAGGAGCTATGTGCGGTGGCCCAAAATTGATCAGCAGATTGAAGACTGGGTTGCTGCCTGCCAGCAGTGCCAGCAGTCAAGGCCAGCTCCCCCATCAATGCCCGTCAGAGAGTGGGACATGCCCTGGGCTCCTTGGGCATGAATCCATTTCGATTTCGCTGGCCCATTTCAGGGATAGAATTTCCTAATTGTAGTGGATGCCTACTCGAAGTGGGTGGAGTTGGCACTCATGCCATCCACCACTTCAGAGGCTGTCATTAAAGTGCTAGAGAGACTCTTTGCAACCCATGGGTTGCCTGATGTGGTGGTGTCCGACAACGGACCCCAGTTCACATCAGCACCCTTTCAGATGTTCCTAGGCCAGCTAGGCATCCGACATGCAACCGTGGCTCTGTTTCACCTGGCGGGCAATGGCCTGGCTGAACGGACCTTCCGGTCTGCTAAGGAGGCATTGGGCCGCCTGGGGCCAGGCAATTGGCAAAACAAATTGACCCAATACCTCCTGGCACAACATACAACACCGTGCCGGTCACTAACCAAAGCCCAGCAGAACAGCTAGTGGGACGCAGGCTCCAGACAACCCTGGACCTGCTGCTTCCCAACTATGTCGCTGAAAAAGCCCCTTTGCAAACGACGCGGCTCGAACGTTTAATGTAGGAGATCTGGTCTATGCCCAGAACTATGGGGCTAACACAAGGTGGCTCCCAGGACAAATAATACAGTTAACTGGACCCTACTCTTATAGGGTCCAGCTCGACGATGGCAGAGAGTGGCACCGGCACATCAACCAACTACGACGAAGAACGGCCGGTGCTCCAGACCTCTAACCAGGAAAGGCCCAATCCTACCCTGGGGAACTAACATCGCTAGAAACCGTTTCCGCACCCATCTCCAGCGCTGTCTCATTGCCAACCCTACCTGGAAGTACAGTTGGTCCAGCAATGGCTTCACTTTCCGCCGTCTCGGCCGCTCAGTCTCCAGCAGTTTCGCAGGCTCAGCCAGCAGAGACTCCTCCTATGGCCGCCGTCCCTGAACTAAGACGAATAGGGCGGATCCGACGTTGACCTGCGTACTTGGCGGACTACGCATGTGCCAACTGGGAGGGGACAGGTGTTGTGTATTAAACTCTCCTGCCATAGACTTGCCTGCTAACTTCTCCTGCCATAGACTTACATTGGTCGCTCCTGATTGGCCAAGACGCAGCAGCCAGCCGGCAGGAGAATCCAGCCACCTGATTGGTCTATCGCCTGACAGCTCGACTATAAAAGAGCTGTCAGCTGTCATTTGCTTGCTGTTTGCCTATCTGAGATTTGCCGTACTTCTGAGATGTTTGTCACTGTTTAATAAAGGTTGTGTTACCTTCAACCTGCTTTGCCTCAGTCCCTGTCTGCCTCATTCTCCCTACAGAACATTCTTGACTTTCTTTTAAATAATCAGCCAGTGCATGTTTTTCTTCTTCAACTATTTGCTTCACTTGTAATAATCCTCTGCCACCTGATTTTCGGGGCAGGTATAGTCTATCAGTGTCACTGTGTGGTTGTAAACTGTAGTGCATTGTCATTAGTTTCCTGGTTTTTCGGTCCAAAATGTCCAAATCAGCTTGTGTCCAGTTAACTATACCAGCTGTGTATATTATTATTATTATTATTATTATTATTATTATTATTATTATTATTATTATTATTATTATTATTATTATTATTATTATTATACGATTGTATCACAGCGGCCAGTTGTTTCGCCGGATTTGGCATTAATTACTAGTCGGGCCCCACCCAAGGGCCTAGGACGTCGTAACGTATTTTCGTAATATGTGTGCAGATCCAAGCAGTGCAGCCTTTTGCATTTGACTGATGGTGATTTTGTCAATTTTTAACTGTTTTAAATGTAATTCCAGTGCTTTTGGAATAGCACCCAGTGTGCCGATTACCACTGGAATTACCACTGCTGGTTTGTGCCATAATCGTTGGATTTCGATTTTTAAGTCCTGGTATTTCGCGATTTTTTCATATTCCTTCTCGGCGACCCTGCTATCACCTGGTATTGCGATGTCTATGATTGTAACCTTATTTTTCTCAACCAGTGTGATGTCTGGTGTATTATGCGCCAGTATTTTATCCGTTTGTATGTGAAAATCCCACAAGAATTATTATTATTATTATTATTATTATTATTATTATTATTATTATTATTATTATTATTATTATTCAATATTAAATATGAAACAGTTTCACATTTATACTTATTTTATATTTACATTATGCATATTTACTGTTTTTAATATGACTGTACACCGCCCCGAGTCCCTTCTGGGAGAGGGGCGGTCTAGAAATTAAATAAAAGTTAAAGTTAAAGTTAAAGTTTCGACTTTGTTATTGCAAAGTCGGCAGTTTGGGTTGTCAGTGGATTTTTGTATCTTCGCTTTCATGGCATTAGTTATTTCATGGCATTCATTATTATTATTATATGATTGTATCACAGCGGCCAGTTGTTTCGCCGGATTTAGCATTGATTACTAGTCGGGCCCCACCCAGGGGCCTAGGACGTTGTAACGTATTTTCATAATATACGTGCAGATCCAAGCAGTGCAGCTTTTTGCATTTGACTGATGGTGGTTTTGTCAAGTTTTAACTGTTTTAAATGTAATTCCAGTGCTTTTGGAATAGCACCCAGTGTGCCGATTACCACTGGAATTACCACTGCTGGTTTGTGCCATAATAGTTGAATTTCAATTGTTAAGTCCTGATATTTTTGAATCTGGATATTGGATAAATCATACATTCGCTTTAAATAGCCTCTTTTTTTGGCTCTGAGTTGTAATAACAGGCCATTATGGCACTATTTTCATCTGCACTATATTTTTGTTGTTTTGTTGGCTGGTCCACTTGTAGCCCACTTGTCGATGGATGCCCAGGGACCTCAACATCCGCCGCGGCCCTTGTTAACCCGCACGATGACCGATGCAGTATAGAATTTTTATTCGTTTCTTTCACCATGTTCTATGGGTTGGCGAGTTTTTATGGGGCCAGGTTGCCAACCTGACCCCAACCCTCCTCCTTTCTCATCCGGGCTTGGGACCGGCAACGGCAGAGCTGTTGTTGTTGTTGTTGTTGTTGTTGTTGTTGTTGTTGTTGTTATTATTATTTTTCATGGGTTTTCTCATGACATTCTAACTCCCTCTGAGCTTTTACAACTTTAAAATGAGGGATAATATCTATAGACTTCACGTTGCAAAAGACATCCACAAACCTAGATGCTGGAAAGGAAAGTGAACCTAAAAGCAGATATCCAGATCTCAAATCTTTTGAAGTATTATTGAAAGCAGACCCCAGCAGTTAAACTCACAAGGCTGGAAAGGACCTTGGAGGTCTTTTAGTCCAACCCCTGTCCAAGGAAATTCGGGAGGCAAGCTGTTAACTGTTCTCACTGTCAGGAAATTTCTCCTTAGTTCCATCTTGGATCTCCCTTTGCTTCTTATCCCGCACTCAGATGCTATGGAGAATATATCAATCCCCTCTTCCCTGTGATTGCCCTTCAAGTGTTGGAAGGCAGCTTTCATGTTACCCACCGCCTTCTCTTCATTAGGCTAAAGATAACTAGTTTCCTTAGCACTTCATTGCATGATTTAATTTCCAGACTCTGTATCATCTTTGCTGTCCTTCTCTACAATCTATCTTTCTATTTCAATATTAGCCACAACAGGGAGCAAAAGACTAATTTTTAACACAAGATTGTGTGATTCTGCAGCAAAATAGTTCTATTTCTCTACCTCCCTATGTAGGTAGGGAGGTATTATAAACTGTATGTTGTAACCCAAAGGCTACAAAAAATTTAAAGGAAAGAAGGGGCTTTCTTCAGAACTATTACAGCTACCATTTTTCGATAACTTTTTACACTAACTGTGAGTTGACATTTCATTTTTTTCTTTTCAGTTGGTATTTTTTCCCTTTCGTTTTTTTATTTACCTGTAGACTACAAACTAGGAGAATGCATCAAATTTGGAGACAACACTAAGTCAGGGGGAATAGCCAACACTTTAGAACATAGATTCAAGTTACATAATGACCTTGACAAACTTAAATCCTGGGCCTTATCCAACAAAGTGCAATTCAGTGGTGAGAAAAGGAAGGTCCTTAAACATAGGCAAGTAAAACCAAATGCACAGGTATAGAATAGGTGGTACCTGGCTCAACAATAGCAACTGTGAGAGGGTTCTAGGTGTCCGGGTCGATCACCATTTAAGTATGAGCCCACTGCAGCTGTCAAAAAAGCCTATGCAGCCGAGGTTGTATCAACAAAGAGATAGTTTCAAGATCACTTGTAGTATAGACCGTCTCTTGCTGGTTACATCCACCCAACACACTAGAGTGGTGAGACAAGGGATATTGTGGGTCCTGTCCTTTAATGAGGTACATCTGGTCAGACCCAGAAGAAAGGCCTTCTTTTCGGTGTCTCCCTCCCTTTGGAATCTCATCCCTTCAGAAATTAGATTGGCCCTCATTTTGTCACTCTTTCCTAAGGTCCTAAAGACTTGGTTTTGCCAGCAGGCCTGGGAACCCAGAGTGGGATGGAGCCCATCAAATAGCTCATTTAACTGTATGTTGTTGCTGGGGGGAAGGGGTTGTTTTTATTTTTTTATTTTCTATACTATGTTTTTACTGCTTGTAAGCAGCCTAGAGTCGCTTTGAATGAGTAGGCAGCCATATAAATTTTTCAACCAACCAACCAAATAAATAAATAGTACCACTTTGATATCACACTAGTGAGATCACACTTGGCATACTGCATCCAGGTCTGGTCACAATTTAATTCTGTAGGTGACTAAGAGATGTGGCTCTTTCTCCAAATTGTAATTTCACTACTCCATCATTTATTAACACTCAGGCATTGGGTTTACCCATTACACTAATCCATGGTAAAGTTAATTTAGACCAAATACACAAAAATACAAAAGTTGAAATAATTTAGTTGTATTTTAAAATGTGTGAATACAGCCGTGATGGCGAACCAATGGCACATGTGCTACAGGTGGCGCGTGGACCCACATTTGCTGGCATGGAAGCCCTCAGCTTCGGTGCGCATGCGTGTGCCAGCCAGCCAATTTTCGGCCTTCCGGAGGGCCAGGGGAGGCCTCTGGAGCCTAGGAAGGGCAAAAAAACAGACCAAACGGGTCAACCGGAAGTTTGGGAATGAACGGATTGCCCCTTTCATTTGACTGTAGCAGGCTTTCTGAAATAGAAAATCCTCCCTGCCTTCTTTTCGGATTTCCCTCTTTTCTGGAAATTCTAATCTTTAATCTGAGACTGTTGGAAAATGTTAGCCACGCATCTCAGCTTCATCTTTGCTTCTCTCTATTCCTTCACTTCTGCTTTTGCCTTTTGGAACAAGCAATTTTTCTCTTCATGGAATAAAGGGAAGAGACAGTGTATTTCTCATAACAAAGAACCTTATGGAAATGTAGATTCTAAGTCTACGGTTGACACATGCCAAAGTTTATTAGAAATATCTGAGTTCTGCCAGTTGGCAAGACAACAACATTCACAATATCAATAAATTATGTTTAATCCATCAAACCATAATCATGCAAATCATGACTTAGTACGGCCTATGCATTAGTTGCTTTTCTTCCAGTCCTCTGAGGTCTGTCTTTGAGCCAAATCTATTGTCTGATTAGCTTTTTCATTTATTCTATGCTGGGTTATGTTTTGTTTACACTTTCTCTTATTATACAGAGGGTATACTAAACACAAGTTTCAAAAACAGGGCATTTCTGTTTCTGTGTATATTTAACAATTGTAAATGCATCTTCAAGCACACAAGCACACTGTTTCATAAATATTTGGCCAAAGAATCCTCATCAAGGAGGCATATTGTTTTGTCATACTGTCCCCTTTGCATAGAATTACACAGTTCATCTCTATTAATGTGGTTGTTTGATTGATGGGGCCATTTGACTGGTAAAACAAGGAAGTTCTAAATCTGCCCTTTTAAAAATCCATTAATATTGTCCAAAAAATGCTGACAAAGAACAAAGGGCCCCAAAAAAGGAGGAAGTACCTTTAAAGAATTTCAGCAGAGGGACATTGTTGCAGAAGCACTGTGTGATCCAATTTCCATCATGTAAGAGCTGCTTTGAGCAAGTTAATCACGTGAATAATGAACAAGTACCCCTAAACATACTGTAGACATCTGCAAGACATCTACGGATAGTTATGTTATTTGGATTCTTGATGTTTAGGAATGTGTTTCTCAGATGACTAAGTTCTTGGGCAAGATCCTCAGGGATTTAAATACTCAAAAAGTACTCTGCTAGTAATTCAGGAGGGCAAATGAAATGATCCCACTTTGTACTTTGTCCTTGTTGCAGATTGATAGTGAGAGACAAAATAATTGTAGTTTTTATGTGGACATTATGTTTTCAAAAATGAACAAACATACTATGTCTACTTGAATTAGGGTTATACTATTAAGTTTCAACTATTACAAATTAGTTCCTAGAATTATTGTCTTTTAAGCTGTAAACCTGAAATCATTGCCAATTCTGTAGCAATTGCTTGACCTCAGACAACGAGCAAGCATTCAGATCCATACTAAGAACAATTTTTATTGGCAATACTTTCAGACCAATACTTTTGGAAAATTTGCTTCTTATATCTTTATTTGGCAGCACTAAAACGTTGGCAGGCAAACACTACTGTAGTCCCTTCTATAAAGATCCTTTATGGCAACTTAATATTTATTTAGCTTTTTCAGATATTAGTGTTTTTTTCTTTCTTCTCCTGGCATGATTTTTTTTTTGCCATATACATGATCCATGATGCTTCCTCTTTGACACAACTAACAAGGATGATTAGGAGGCTGTGGGCTAAAAGATGCAAAGAACAGTTATATGAATTGGGTGTGTCTAATCTAGTGAAAATAAGGACTAGGGGTGACATGATAGCAGTGTTCCAATATTTGAGGGGCTGCCACAAAGAAGAGGGTGTCAACCTATTTCCCAAAGCACCAGAAGGCAAGAGAAAGAAACAATGGACTAATCAAGGAGAGAAACTAGAGGTTGTAGGTGCTCCACCACTGGGAGCTTTTAAGAGATTGGACAGCTACCTGACTGGAATGGTATAAGGTCTCCTGCTGGAGCAGGGTTTGGACTAAAAGATCTCCAAGGTCCCTTCCCTCTGTTATTCTGAGAGAGTCACTATTATGATCTGCCCATATCTATTGACCAGATTAGGTGGTTGCAGTGTTGCAGGCACTTTTCCTCCCTTCCAGTTACAGGCACTGTCTTCCATGGACATTTTAACTAAACAGCAGGGGAAGCCAGACCAAAGTCAAATCCCTCATGTCTGTCCACAAAGATTCAGAAGGACACAAATTTGATGTAACCAGGACCACAGTTGTAACCCAGACAAAATCAAGGAGAGAAAGATTATCCTAGCAAACAACACTAATTTACATCACACAGATGATACTTAAAACCAAAGACCATGCCTCAGTAACAACAGCCAGCCAATCAAACAATCTGAAGTTAGTCCGTGACTCAGAAGTAACCGAACAAGCAACATGCACACTAATTTTCATCACATAAAATGGTATTTAAAGGCCGGTGCTCTGACAGACGAGCACAATTCAAAGCGCAGTCATGATGTCACCTGGTGATGAAATCCAAGCTACTTATATTCAAGTACATTTTGAAATAATTGAAATTTGAAATATTTATGTACTATTGAGTTTATTTTTGCATCTCTATTATTTCTTATTCAAGGCATTGTCCCCCCATAATTTTACTAGTCTGTTGATCCTTTTTCCTCTCATGATCCTTTTGAGCATTTACAACCTGCCAGAAGATGAGGGGGCATAATGGAGGCAGACCAGTTTTCTTTTCCTGCTTTTCGCCATGTACCAGATGGCAGCTACTCTTGCACTTGGAGCCTGTTCTACCCAGATTCTTGACCCAGAAGACTGAAACGCCTGATTTCTACAGAAAGAGTAGATTCTTCAGGAAGGAGAAGAGGTTGGCAACAGAGTAAATGGAGTTAAAGCAGCCGAATGGCAGCTGAATGGCAGCAGGAATTCTTGCATTTTCTCAGTGAGATCAAGTTTACTCAGCCTGCCTAATATGTAAATGTGATAATCCCTGACTCTTTGAATATTTGCATTTCAAAACTTTCACAGTAAAAAATGATAAGCAGTTTGATCCATTCTGCTAGGTCAGAATTATTTTGGGCTTTTTTTTGCAAGTATGGAGATGCTTCCTTAGGATTTTGGGAAAGCCATCAAATAGGGGTCCAGGTATAATGATATTTTATACATTATTTTCTATTAATTTTATATAAATGTTAGCTAAGAAGAAAGAGCACCAAGTACATGGGACAATTTGACAAGCTTGGAAAGGGGTCTATCTGGTTAGTTAATACTTAGTACTGCCTCCACACCATCAAGACCAAGAAAATACAGCACAAACATAAACTTATTTTTTTAAAAAAAATCACCTTCATATTAAGTATGCTTTCCCGTGGAATAGTCTTTCCCTCAATACTCAAACATATTGATTCTGAAAAATGCAGCAGGGTTAGACTTAGTCAATGTCTGGAGGGGAAATCACCAGAAAGCTCAGAGCTAAGGGTAAACTTACACTAGGAACTGAAGAAGCATCTCAGAAGAACACATAAGAACCCACCACTTCCTTCGTGTCACCAACAAAATGACATGAATGTCATTAAGAGCTGAGAAATATTTGAGGTTCTTCCTGCTCTCAACAACATGGCTCAGTTGTCATAATCCAAGCCCTGTACAGAGTTCCACTGTTTTTTCCCCTCGGGATCCTGAAACATAGATCAAAAACCATTTAGATCCAGTCTGGGGCTTTATCTCCTTTACCCCCATCTGTAGCAATTAGATTTAGAGAAAAAGTCTGATTGAAACCAAGTTGTTTTAATAAACAAACTGCTATACAACAGGAGAGACTTTTACAGAAGTAGTTAATATTCTCATTCCCCAAATAGCAATTAGTTTTAGAAATATAAATTGTATTGATATCAATTTCAGCTGTTTTTTCCAAGTTCAATAGGCAGAGATTGGTGAGGAGAACATGAGGATGGGCCAGGAGTTAAATGCATTTTATCTTGCTAACCAATATCCAACAACAATCTATATATTGCTAAAGCTCTCGTGTTTGTCTGTGTACAACCTTTAACTGGGTGAAATGGTGCAGTGTAGGGCAACTATTTGTAAACCACAGAACTTCAAATGGGCTAACTTTTAGAATGTATCTAAATATGGAACCCCATTACTCCTATGGAATTGAAATCTGGCAAATTTCATATATTTTATGACATAAAATTATCATAAAACATTTCGTGACATAATACAAAATGTTATAAATTCTTTCTTGTGGTCAACTCTGGATGTTTGACTGTCCTGTACAGTCCAGCATAGGCTGTTTTCAAGGCAGATATCTGAATATCTCCCTGAATTTTTAAGAACTTTACAAGTACATTAGAGTCTCTGCCACTACTGGACATTGAGGAATCTGGTAAGGAAATATCTCTGAAATGATGGCCCGGTGGCTCATAGGTTGCCTGGCTTCAAATAAAAACAACACAGAAAAAATATTAGCCAGTATAATTTACAATGTATTTGCTGTACTAAGTATTTAAACTGGTGACACTGGCACTCAGTCCAAAACATTATTATGTGTTGAATAGGACAAATCTAAGCTCTGTTTACATTTTTGGGGATGGTATAAACATCTCTTTCCACTTTCTGAGTAAAATAAGAACTTCTAATTCTTTATTCCATTCATTTGTTAAAGTTTACATACCAAATCGATTCATCACACACAGAATTATATAAAGGATTTAATGATCACTTTTAACAGAGTGTTTCCAAACTTGGAAAGCTGCAGATGCCAAATGGATTATGGGTAATCCTCGATTTATGTTCACAACTGAGCCCAACATTTCTGTTGCGAAGCAAGGCAGTTAAGTGAGTTGTGCCCTATTTTACAACCTTTTTTTCCCATGACTATTAAGTGAATCATAAAGTTGTTAAGTTAATCTGGATTCACCCATTGACTTCGCTTGTCAGAAGCTACCTAGGAAGGCTGCTCATGACCCAGGACGCTGCAACCGTTGTAAATACATGCTGGTTGCCAAGTACCGCTTGTGATTATGGGGGTACTACAACAGTCATAAGTGTGAGAAGTGATCACTTTTTTCAGTGCCATTGTAATTTTGTGCTGTCATTAAACAAACGGTTGTAAGCTGAGGACTACCTATATTACCAGTAGTAGCATTTGTCTAAATCACTATTACTGAAAGATTCTAAACAGATAATATTAGGTATTTATAATGGAAAATGTTATAATCATTTTTGTCTACTAATTAACCCAAAATATAAATCCTGCCTTGCATCAAACTTTTCCATATAATAGAGTTTTAATTAATTCTAAAATCTAAATTGCCCTATAATAAGTATAATAACATATCAGAATGGCATTTCCAAGAAATAATGTGGCATAATATAATCTTCTAAAATAAAAAGTAATATTTGACATTATTATATTTTTCCCCAACTAATATTTTATCTCAACTGTCCAACTAACTAAACATATCCCAAGTGAATAGTCTATATTAGAAGAACCCAAGAAAGAGTTTCTACAGCAGGGGTTGTTCAAAAGTTAGTATTAGCCAAGAGATTCACAATATAATACAATTAAAGTATTTCAATTTTGTGTTTATTGTTAAACTGCTTTTTTTTCTTTTTTACAATTCATTGCTTCTTGTGGCTTTGTTTGGCTATTTCCTCTTTTCTGTTTCTTTTAGTTTATCTGACAAATCGATTTTCTCAACCAAAGAAATTCAACAAAGTCTGCCTCCGACTTAAGAATCTGCTGGTAAAATGTATCTTCTTCATGTTGTATCCCAGCAGTTCTCAAACCAACACTTTTATGATGCTGCTATGAGAAAAAAGAGGCCTTGAACACAAGAGGTAAATAGGAAAGGGAGATTTTCCTGCAGAAGTGCTCTTCAAGGAGGAAGGACTGAGCTCATTTTTCTCCTTTTCAGCCCCTCCTTCTCAAGGGTGGGGTGAGGAAGCTCCCCAGCCCCCACCCTGGCCCTTGTCTTTGTGGTCTGATGTCAGTTGCAGAAGAGGAAGCTGGTGGCTTCTCATTGTCTTTCCCAGCTGCGAGGAAGGTAGTGGAAAGCAGCTCTTCCAGCAGCCGAAGCAGCCATTGGGGGTGGCGGGAGATGGAACTGTGGAAGCAGTGTGCCCAATGGCTCATCCAGTGCCGGGTGTTGCCACCCAACCACAGAGTGACTTTGAAGGGGGCCCAGGTCTGTGATTTGGCCCAGGCCTTGCGTGACGGTGTCCTCCTCTGTCAGCTTCTCAACAATCTCATGCCTCATGCCGTCAACCTTCGGGAAATCAATTTGCGCCCCCAAATGTCCCAGGTGAGTGGATGGGGGAAGGGAGAAGAGGGATCTGGATGGCAGAGGCACAGATCCCTCAATGCTCAGAAAGAGGAGCTGGAACCGAAGTTCACCAGAAACGTATCAAGTTCCCAAAGCCAGACTAGTCACTGTGGCAACTGAGAATGTGGTTAGGTGGAAGTGGGTGAATGTGTGATTGTGTAAACTTGTAATTTTGTCAACATATGCATATAAATGGGGTGAGATGGAAGTTCCAGGCAGCAAGAAAGAATTATTGGATGATACAATCTGATATTGTGCAACCAGAATCAGTGAGCTGTGATACTTCCAGTGGAACCTGAGTTAATATAGGGTACTGGGCATTAAGAGGATCTTGAGATCCTCTTGGCTTGTGCTTGTGGCAATAATCTAGTAGCAAAATGGTTAATGTGCATCTAAGGAAGTCATTGCAGTGTGTTCATATATGTGTGGGTGGGGAATATTGGTTTACTCATAGCTACGTTTGAAGTAGTGATGGGGTGGAGTTACTAAGGTGCACGGCAGAGAACAGATGTGTAGATTTCACTTTGACTTTGTTGGTAAGATAGGAGGTGAGACTTGCTATTTGAAATGAGAAGGAAAATGTCTGCAAGTGGGAGGCCATATAAATGAAATGGAAAGAACTCGTTCAGTATATATATAGTTAATTTCGTGCAAAAAATGTGGCATTTGGCCAGCCTTGGCTGATTCCTGCCCTTACTCCCAATTAAATTGGGTTAAATCTGATTGGTATTTGGATACGGACAATCAGGAAATTCCCCCACAGTGTTGCTAGATTCAAATGTTTTTAAAAACCAGTCCTGGAAGAAAATAAACTATAGAGCTTCCAGCAAATTACATGGATGTATCCATGCATCTGAAATGATCTGAGCTCAGCTAAAAGGAAATCACCGTATTAGGGAAGCCAGAATTCTGGGCAGGAGGCAGATGACATATTTTGAGAAATGATCCATGACATAAGATGAGGACTATGCACAGTTCTGCTTTGATCTGAGAGCCTAAATTGCAAGCAATTATTTTGAAATCCATACATATTGTTGATGAACCAAACGTTTTGTGACACAACATGAAAAGTCTGGAATCACAAGAGCCTAATCAGAGTTTTGGTTGATTGATTGATTGATTAAGTGCTATCAAAACAATGATCCCATAGACAATCCCTCCTTGATGATCAGTTATTAAATAGGTTTTTCAGGACTTCCCTGATGGGGCTCTGGGTGCACTGTTGTGGTTAGAATGCAAGTGATGCAGGATAACTCCTTCCACCTTTCCTAGAAACAGAGCTTTCCCCAGAGAGCTTATTGATGGTATTGAAAACTTAGGCTGATTAACCAAGAAAAAGAGAGTCAGTAATGTGATACCCATGGATACAATGGTGCCAATAGCATCCCTATATTACTAAAAATGATACATATTAAAAACAAAAATATATTTGAAATCTCATGGGATCATTAATTGAACTTCACTTAGAATTGCCTTCAAGTGAAACAGGTTCCAAGTTTTATAAACAATATAAATAAATGAAAATCCATTGTTTTCACACGAAATCTCACAAGTGAGATTACTAAAATATAATGTACGGTACTTGCAAAATTATTATTTTTCTTTTACTCTGTCTGGCACACCATTATACAGTGTGCAATAAAGATGCTTCAGTAAATTAGGAAAATTCTCGTTTCTTATAGTATTGTCTGTGAGGGAGAGGGAGAGGAGGGAGAAGAGAGAGAGGGAGAGGAAAAAGAGAAAGAAATAATCTCAGTATTTTGTAATTACCAGAATTGGTTTACCTTGTCTCCATATAATTTCTCTAAGGTGCAGTATCATCAGAAGACACTCCAGTTCTTAAAGTGTAAAAATTAAGTAGTATCTCATTTAAAAAACGCCAGAGCTTATAAACCCAAACAAGAATTATAATACAAAACTCACATCTAGCACACATACAAACTGACCTTAGTTTAAAATATAAATGCAGAGAGTGAGATTTCCAAAGAGGCAGCTCCTGGTGCTATCAGTCAATGCACTGAAATTGGAAAAATACTTTAATGCATTGATTTAATAATAATAATAATTTTATTTGATTAGCCGCAACCCTCTCCCGAAGGACTCGGGGCGGCGTACAATCAAAACAAATAAAATACAGATAACGACAAACATACATACATAAAAAACAAAGACATATACATGTGCATGGAGGAGGTAGACTAATAAGTGAAAGACAATTAAAAAACACAATTTAAAATCCCATTAAATAAAATACCGAATTAAAAAACCCATCAGGAGCGTTATGAAGTTATGATTGAGCCAGGCCAGCTATTTGGAATAGGTGGGTCTTGAGCTTTACACGGAAGGAGCGGAGGTCAGTGGTGGTCCTAATATCCGGGGGGAGGTCATTCCACAGGGATGGAATTTGAATTTGTGTTACTAATTCAAAATTGAGCCAAACTTGAAATCAGTCTTTTTTTTCCCCAACAAAAAGCAGTTGCCAAAAAATGTACAGTTTTGAACTTTTGCAGAAGCTGAAACAACTACACAAAATTCATTACCAGTTATTATTTTTAATTTTATTTGTTTATTATTTACTTCAATCAAGTTTGAGAATTTTTGCAACAAAGCAAGGACAGATCATCAGTCAAAGGTAGAGAGAGCAGCTGTTCTCTTTTCCAGATTAGCTCTTTGTGTGTGCCTGCATAAAAAGAGAGTAAGAGAAACCATAAAAAGCAAAGGTTTACAAATGCAGGGTGAGCATCTCACCCCTTAAAATGTTGTGAAGGAAGTGGGATGGTTGCATAAGAAAAGACCAGAGTGCTGTAGCTGCGGAGGAGCTGACTAAGAGTGGGAAGACCCAAATTCAAGTCCACCCACAGCTGTGGAAGCTGTCTGGATGATATGGGCTAGAGACACTCTTTCAGCCCAGCCTACCACACAAGGCTGCTTTTTTTGGGGTGGTTTTTCTGTGTGCATTACCTTGAGATAGGATATACATACAATAAATATGTATGAAAAATAGCTACTGTTTATAATTTATGGTTCAGGAGGCTATGTGAAATGAGAACATTCAATAGACTAAGCATGGATCAATGTTCTGACCGCCCTTCTCGTATACCAAAGCACTCTGAAACAAGGTCTCTGCAAGATGTTTTATTTACACACAGTTTAAACCTTGGCAGCAATCCAATACAGTCAATACTTTGGCAGCAATCCAGGTACAGATAACACCTTGGCAGCAATCCAGCCTGCTGAGGTACAGATAACACCCTGGCAGCAATCCAGCCTGCCAAGGTACGACACAGATTTGAGAGTGTCTCCAACTCTAATGATACGTTGATTCCTACAAAAACAGCTTTCCGAAAGTCCTTCCTTAAATAGCTTTGAGAGGAGCCTGATTATGATCACCTGAGTCCAATCACCTCTTGCAATTGCATAGCTGTTCTCTACGTCTATCAGCTCTCCGTTGCCGGGCATCCAGAAATCACTCCCTTGTCTCCTCCCCACTGCTCCAAGGCATAGCGTCAGGAGCACACTCCCTTTGGCTTTCACCACTGCTTCATGCCAGGCGCCTCCTGGTGGCCAACCAACCTCTCTGATTCCTGCTCGGAGTTGGAACCCTGTCCAGGGTCCTCCACATCCTCCAGAGCCAACTCATAGGGACCCTCGCTGTCAGAATCTGGTTGCAGCTCCAACGGCTCCTGCTGGGCCACAACAGATCAATATATGAACATAGTCAATACATTTCTTTTTTATTAGGTGTTCTTTTAAATATTATCTAATTGTTGCTATTATTATTAAAATTCCCTTTGTATGAATGCTGCACAAAAATTATGGGTAAACAACTGACAGCTACAAGAAGCAGGGTCAATTTATTGGGGATGGTATTGGAAATAAGATATAAATCTTCATTTTGTCTATAGAGATTCTCAGTCATCCAGGTCATGATGATCCCAAAGGTGTTTTTTCAGTTGGAACTGATGAAGCTTCTTGGATGAGAAATGAAACATCTTCAAGGAAAAATAAAGAAAGACCAGTTGCCTTTTGACATGGCACCTTTGGGAAAATCTTCATTTTGTTTTGGGGAACTTTGAATTTTGAATTAGATTAAATGACATTTAGAGGTTGTGAAGCATCCAGTCTGATTATCCTGGTCCTTTGGGACAGATAATTTTCCTTTGTTCCCTTGGTGCTCCATTTTGGGTAAACAGCCTAGTGTCCAGTATTTCAAGGACTGTGGGATGCTGTATTATGCAGTCATTATTATTTTTTCTTTAACAACGTAAATTCAAGCCCTACTTTTTATTGTCTCCATCTTGTTGCAACCCAAATGTACGACTGACCATCTGCCAAACCTAGCTAGTTTGCATGGCTCTGGGTTAAGGGAAACTTGAGGCTTATTTGGGGGGAAACCTGCATATTTGACTTTGAAGGAGCAGGACAGGAACAATATTTATAACTCTGAACATTGGTGTTGAAGAAGACTCCTGAGAGCATCATGGACAACCAAGAAAGAACCCTAAGTTCTCACTCAAGGCAAATATAACCAGGGTCAAGTTATCCTACTTCAGACAGATATGAGAAGATCAAGCTCTCTAAGAGAAGACTCCACTGCTGGGAAAGGTAGAAGGAAAAAGAAGGGGATGAATAGCAGCAAGGGGGCTCAACTCAGTTACAGGGCAAATGAGGGTACTGTCAGGAGATCTGAAAGAACAGATTAGGGATTAATATCATGGAAAAATATATCTATGTGACTTGATGGTACATAATCAGTTAGTCAGTCAATCAATCAATCAATCAATCAAATGTGCATATGTACCCTAAATCAGTTCATGGCTTCCACTCTCTTACATGACTTGAGCTCATACCTTAACTTAGTTTAGAAAGGAGCAGCTCTTCAGCTGAGGGAAAGAGGGGCCAGGGACCATGTTGTTATAATGGATTTTTCTGAAAGCCTTTTGGGTGAAAGATGGTGTAAGAATGTAGAGAATAAAATTATGTTGAATTTATTTAGGTCAGGATGACTCTTGAGTAAGCTGCCAGCAGATCTCGAGATCAATTTTACCTAGCACCTATACTTGAATTCAGATTAATAGATTAACAGAGTTGGAAGGTACCTTATAGGTCATCTAGTCCAACCCCCCCACACACACACACACTCAAGCAGGAGACCCTACACCATTTCTGACAAATGGCAGCCCAATCTCTTCTTCAAAGTCTCAAGTGATGAAGCTCCCCCAACTTCCTAGGGCAAACTGTTCCATTGGTTGATTGTTCTCACTGTCAGAAAGTTCCTCCTTATTTCTAGGTTGAATCTTTCCTTGTTCAGTTTCCATCCATTATTCCTTGTCTGGCCTTCAGGTGCTTTGGAAAATAGCTTGACCCGCTTCTTCTCTGTGGCAGCCCCTCAAATATTGGAACGCTGCTATTATGTCTCCCCTGATCCTTCTCTTCACCACACTAGCCATGGCCAGTTCCTGAAATGGTTCTTCATATGTTTTAATCTCCCTAATCGTCTTGGTTGCTCTTCTCTGCACTCTTCCCAGAGTCTCGACATCTTTTTTATAGTGTGGTGACCAAAACTGGATGCAGTATTCTAGGTGTGGTCTTACTAGGGCTTTATAGAGGCATTAGTACCTCCCTTGATATTGATTGAATCCCTCTGTTAATGTAATTTAGGATTGCATTGGGATTTTTGGCTACCGCTGCACACTGCTGGCTCATATTTAGCTGGTTGTCTACTAAGACTCCCAAGATCCCTCTCACAGTCACTGCTATTAAGCCTGGTTTCACCCAGTTTATATGTGTACTTTTGGTTTTTCTTACCTAGGTGTAGAACTTTACTTTTCTCTACATTGAATTTCATTTTGTTAGATAGGGCCCAGTGTTCAAGTCTGTCAAGATCCATCTTCTAGGGTGTTAGCTATTCCTGCCAGTTTAGTGTCATCTGCAAATTTGATAAATTCCCCTTCTATTCCTTAATCTAAATTGTGTATTCCCAGTTCCTGCTCTTGCACATGAGGTTTCACACAGTGCCATGAAAAAGCCCTCAATTCAAGTGTGTTGGACTAAGAGCAACAGTAGGTGACCATTTGGAAGTGCAGTGGAGGTGGGGTGGGCATTGTATGTATTTTCTTGTCTTAGAATACAACACATTCTGCCCTTTATAGGAACAAATACTTTTCTGCTTTCACAGAGCCCAGCAGGCTCTGCCTTCTGTTTTTCTTAAAATACCTGATATCCAAACTCAAAGATCAACCCTACTGCTTACTGCAAGGGTTTGTTTTTTGACAGTTTTGTTTCAATTCCACTAACCTACTACAACATGGATCAGGAAACAGTCTGAGCTGTATTCAGGAATACTTCTGTTAAATTGGGTAGTGGATAGGCACACACAGGCATAACAGTACAACAGCTCTTTATTAACAACAAGTAAGAACAATCCAGCGAAGGTTGAGTCTGACAGCGGCCCTTTTATAGGGAGCTGTCAGACCCTTCAACCAATAGGATTAAATCTCTGTTCCTGCCGGAATAGAAGACCTTGGTGGAAACCACTGTAGTTGGTATAAGTATCTAACACCCCTCCCCTCTTAGGTGGAACGATCCTATTGGTAACGTAGTCACGCAGGTAGGCGGGCTTTTGTGTCGCTCTTCCTGACCTGCGCAGTTCAGTAAGAGGGGTTTCCTTGGACAGGTCAGACGGACCTGTTTGCTCCGCAGCTCCACTTGGTGGAAACTCCTGGAACCTTGCATAGGCCGCGGTTGGAGCTTCTGGAGCCGGTTTGCTTGGAGCTCGCTGTGGGCCTGCAACATAACCAGATAAGTTTCCCGGTATCCTCAGGCTTGAGCTGACTGTGGAAGGAGTGAGTGTTTGCTTCATTTGGGTAGGGCTTTGGCTAACTCGTGCAGGAATTACCTCTGGTTGTCTAAGAGTGGAGTTGGAGAGATGGCCACGGAGTTGGTCAATGTGCCTTCTCCAATTCCTACCATCCTTGAGCTCTAGAAGGTAAAAGTGAGGGCTGATGATGCCTATCACTGTGGCAGGGATACACAGAGTTCCCCCGGCGTAGTTGTAGGCGTATACCGAATCCCCTATGCTAAAAGTCCGAATCTTGCTTGTGGAGTCTGGGGGCGATGAGGCAGAATAATTGGGGTGTAGCCAGTCTAAGTGGGACCTTAGTGACCCATGAGAAGCTCAGAGAGATTTGAATGCACCCCTGTGCGTCACAATGGTTTGGGCCTCCGCCGTAGCACCATCTACAGGCAATTGTTGGTATTCCTGCACCATGTCCAATTTAGCGAAAATTTTTCCAGGGCCTAACGAATGGAGGAGGTGCTGTACAATGGGTACAGGATGGGCGCTTTGTTGTAGCGCTTTATTAATTGTGCATTTGTAGTCTGCGCCGATGCGGACAGACCCGTCAGATTTGACAGGTGTCACTATAGAGGTCTCCCAGCATGCATGATTGACCAGCTCTAGGATTCCCTGGCCTACGAGTTTGTCAATTTCCCTGTTGATTTTGGGACGGAGAGCAAAAGGCACTCTCCTAGGTTTTAGCCTTATTGGGGCTATGTTGGGGTCCAAATTAAATGAAATTGGGGTCCCCACATACTTACCCAGACTGGTGCCGAAGATGTCCTCAAACTCCTTAAAGATAGCTTCAGCACCGTTGTCTTTCAAGGCTTTGATATCGGTCACCTCTAGGCCCAGGGCTTGAAACCAATTTAGCCCTAGGAGGCTCTGCAGGTTGCCGCTGACCACTGTCACTGGGAGTTTTCTAATGAATTGTTTGAAATTCACCTGGAAGGTGCCTTGGCCCATGATGGGGACCCGGTTCCCCTGGTAATCGCGTAGGTGGATGTCAAGGGTGCGAAGGTGCTGCTTCTTGAGGCTCGGGATAGGCTGTTTCAGGGTAGACCACAGTATGATGGTCAGTGATGACCCGGTGTCGATCTCCATCTCACATGGAGAGTTCTCGATGAGGACTGTAACCTTCAGCTTTTTTGGCCGCCTGGTGCGGACTTGTCCGATCGATGTGTGGTGGGTGACTCTGTCGTCGCCCTCTGAGCACTATGGTGGCTTCTTCCAAGCCCCTTGGCTGGGCTTGGTTGGCGACTTGGTGCGCCTCTAGGCTGCCAGGCAGTGGCAGGGAATTCGCTCCGGCACACCTTTGCGATGTGCCCCTTTCGCTTGCAGCGCTGGCAGGTTGTGTTGTGGAAACGGCAAGCCGATCTGACATGGTCTCCTCCGCAGCTCGTGCAAGGCAGGAGACGCTGTTTGAAATTGCGGTCAGCGGGGCGCGGTTACTGCACATACGGCAGCTGTCATCTTCGTCTTCAGAACTCTCAGGCTCTGCGGCCTCGCGATGAATGCATGTGCTTTTCCGCACTTCTGGGGGCGCGCTTTGGCGCTGCAAGGTTTCAGTCAATTTGACAGCTGATTCTGACGCCCTGGCTTCATCCAAGGCGATTTGCAGAGTGAGGTTTGATTTTGCAAGCAACCTCCTCTGCAAATTAATGTCCCGACGCTGCATATTATGCAGTCCAGAATCAGCTCATGTAAGACTCTGAATTCACAGTACGCTGTGCTTTACGGAGTGCAGCAATGTACTCATTAATCGACTTGCCCTCCTTTTGGTTCCTGATATTGAATCAGTGACGTGCAGTCAGGTGAGGCAAGTGAGGCACAGCCTCCCCACTCTCATCATGAAAAAAAAAGTAAAAGGAAAAAGCTGAGCTAGTTGCTGCCTCACCGTGGATGACTCTGCTCTCCCTCCCCAAGTGTAGTGACTTCCTCCCCAGGCCCCCATTCATTTCTCTCTCTCACACACACAGCTGGATAAAACTATATAAAAATCTAGCCCAGCTTCACTGATTACAAGTTTGAAAAGGCAACGTGGCTCCACCTGCAATCAAACTACACTTGGGGAGGGAGAGCACAAGCGAGCACTGAGGAGACCACAGGAGGAGGCAGGAAGCCAGGCAAAGAGCCATGCTGTAGTACACACACTTCCCCCCAGCCTCTTTCTTTTGGAAGGCTCGGCTCGGCTCCCCTCTGGCTTCTCTGCCTCTCCTCTCACCCCAGCCTGCCAGCAGGAGGTGGTGGGTGGGCTTTATTGTGTTCCAGGGATTTCCCACCCAGACAGCAGGCTGCATTTGCAATGGTGGAGGTGTTTGGGAAAGGCAGCAGGGGAATGGGGGGGGGGATGGCAGAGGAGCTGCTTTCAAGCCACTGGAAAAGATATCCAATCCAACTTTTGTGTGTGTGGGGGTTTGTTTGAGAGTGAGTGAGAGAGGGAAGGGGTAGGAGAGATAGTCCAATCCAACTTCTGTGTGTGTGTGTTTGAGAGAGGGGGAGGAAGGGAGAGAGGGAGGAAGGAGGGGAAGGAGAAGAAAAAGAAAAAGAAAGAAGGAGCAAAGGAGAAAAACAAATGCTGTCGCTTTAAATTGGAACTGAGCATGCCTGGCTGTGGAATTCTGGGAGTTGAAGTCCACAAGTCTAAAAATATTTGAAACTCAGCACTGTGTCAGTGCCTCACCAGTCATAAACCTCACCGCACGTCACTGTATTGAATTCATGCCGGCGAACGTGCTTGGACGGCGTGGGTGTGTAATGAGTCCTAAGCATCTGCTGGAGCAGGGACCAGGCAACTGATTGGAGCGGTGTCGGCTCAGAGGTCTTTTGCTGTCTCGAACACTTCCCTGCCACAGTACCCGAGGAACATGTTCTTCTTGCGGCCTTCAGAAAGGCCCATAAGGTCATTTGCCTCGAGGAAGCAGTAAATTAATAGCATGTACGAATCCCAGTTCTCAGCGACTGGGTCATACGGAGTCGGTGGGGTGTGCATGGCCATCTTGTGTACAGAGGGCGTTTGAGCTCAAAAATGGCTGCTTGAAGCCACGTTGAGCTCCAAGCTGGATGTACTTGCTGGATTCTTCGCTCTTTTCGGTTCACCTAGTTCCCTTCCAATCCCACCCTCGTCGCCAGTGTTAAATTGGTTAATGGATAGGCACACACAGGCTTAACGGTAAGAACAGCTCTTATTTAACAACAACCAGTAAGAACAATCCAGTGAAGGTTGAGTCTGACAGCAGCCCTTTTATAGGGAGCTGTCAGACCCTTCGACCAATAGGATTAAGCCTCTGTTCCTGCTGAAACAGAGGACCTTGGTGGAAACCACTGTAGTTGGTATAAGTATCTAACAAATTCCTTGGGTGAATACAATGGATGAGGGGATAAATGGGGACTTCATCAAATTTGCAGATGACACCAAGATGGCAGGAATAGCCAACACTACAATAGGCTTAAGATACAGAAGGATCTTGACAAACTTGAACATTGGGCACTATCTAACAAAATTAAATTCAATGGTGAAAAGTGTAAGGTTCTACATTTAGGCAAGAAAAACAAAATGCACAGGTACAGTATAGGTGGTACCTTGCTCAATAGTAGTAACTGAGAGGGATCTTGGAATCCTAGTGGACAACCATTTAAATATGAGCCAGCTGTGTGCAGCAGCTGCCAAAAAAGCCAACACAGTTCTAGGCTGCATAAACAGAGGGATAGAATCAAGATCACGTGAAGTGTTAATACCACTTTATAATGCCTTGGTAAGGCCACACTTGGAATACTGCATTCAGTTTTGGTCGCCACGATTTAGAAAAGATGTGGAGACTCTAGAAAGAGTGCAGAGAAGAGCAATAAAGATGATTAGGGGACTGGAGGCTAAAATATATGAAGAACGGTAGCAGGAACTGGGTATGTCAAGTTTAATGAAAAGAAGGACTAGGGGAGACATGATAGCAGTGTTCCAATATCTCAGGGGTTGCCACAAAGAAGAAGGAACCAAACTATTCTCCAAAGCACCTCAGAGTAGAACAAGAAGCAATGGGTGGAAAATAATCAAGGAGGGAAGCAACTTAGAACTGAGGAGAAATTTCCTGACAGTTAGAACAATTAACCAGTGGAACAGCTTGCCTCCAGAAGTTGTGAATGCCCCAACACTGGAAGTGTTTAAGAAGATGTTGGATAGTCATTTGTCTGAAGTGGCGTAGAGTTTCCTGCCTAGGCGGGACTAGAAGACCTCTAAGATTCCTTCCAACTCTGCTATTGTATTCTTGTAATAAAAAGAAAATGTGGCCATGTCAGCTGGCCCTTCTATCACCTCTATTTCTGCCTGGCCCCACTTGAATCCAGGTGTTGGTGGAAAGATCTCCAGAGAAAAAGTGGCTGTAGACCTTGTGGTACATAGAATGTTGATTGTCCTTGGGGTTTATGATTCAATCTTATGTGACACACACACACACACCCTTTGTGTTCTCTCCAACATATGAACAATCAGAAAGGCAGAGGGTATGATGCTGAGCTAGTAGGCATGATAAGGGCAGGATTAGCTAATGTGATTAGCTTATTTCCCACTTCCCATAATTGTGCAGGTTACAAAGAATGGAGCAAGAAAAAGAGAAGGGACCAAGTATGGATGAGGAGTGCAAGCCACTTTTACCTGAGTGATCTATATATACACATTGAAGCATAGTACTTACTGCCTGGCCAGAAAAGTCCCTCTTTTTGTAAAACCTGTCATTGCCAGTAAAATAAATAGGGCTGTTTTGCTGGGTAAAAATGTTCTCCTTTAAAATGCCACTTGCCAATTGCAATAATCTCCACTTGGCAAATTGTCTGGGCAGAAAGTTAAGAAGGGTGCAAATTGCATGGCAGATGAAAGTGGAAGGAGCCCAAAGGAAATCACCCAAAAGTATTGCCCTTCCAGCAGCTTTTTAAACCAGTGGATACAGTAGTTTTTGTCAATGAAAGTCATTTGAGGAGAACTAATGAGGAAGAGTGTCCTGGAACTCTTCCTCCTGTCCCTTGAGTCAAGAGGGATGTTGTGTCTATATATAAACAGTATAGGCTCCAATAACCCCAAGAAGTTATCTTGCCATGCTTTGGCCCCAGAGCCAGTCACTTTTGCTGCCTGCACATAAAAAGGAGTCCTTGAATGAGGACAGTCCTACTCAGTTCCAGCTCTGTGTCATTCCTCCCTCCTACTGAAACAAGTCCTCCTCTTTGGAAAATCTAAATGTTTTTTCAGAACTAGGAAGCTGTTCCCCCCCTACTCCCAAGTACTTCCTAAGTTGTTCTATATACAGGTGCTTCAAAAATACAGAGAATGCATGGGATTTGCCTCAAAATAAATATAAATAGATACTACCTTAATACATATGGGTGCTCAAATGAGGAGGAATGCAGCTGGTGGAGTAATTTACCTTGCAAATTGGTTAGGGAAAGGAAGAATATTTCAGAATCTCTTGTTACTATAGATCTCTCTCTCACACACACCACAAACACATGCCTACAGATACACACTGCCATACACAAATGCACATACTAATTTATACATTACATGCAGAGGTGGGTTGCAAATCCCAACACTACCATTTTGCTTGTGCTTGTGCACATGCATGCGCAGAAGCATCTAGGCAGGTGGGCAGAGTCTCCTCCTACCACCACTACCAGTTTGCCGGATCCAGGCCAAACCAGGAGCAACCCACCTCTGATTACATGTACTTGCACATGGACAAACTCAGAATTGTGTAGCCAACTGTAATATCCTGCAGCCACTCTTTTCCACTTGTTAATTTACCTCAGCTTCCAACAGGAAAAAAAACGATTGACGAAGTTCTGCCAATTGAGCTGTTGGTAGACTTGCTGTCAGACTTTTTTTGAGGTTAATATCACCATTCTGAACAACAAATGTCACGGTGCCAGTGAGAGTTGAAGTCCTCTGTCAGAGAAGTAGAAAGACTACTAGCCAGATGAGAGGGGCCAGTTGGAGGCCAACAGATCACCAGTCTCAAAAGTCTCCTCCAAATGGCCCAGAGTGTCTACATGGATGGTTGCATAAATAGAAAACATCCTGCTAGAACAGCTTCAGCCTGCCTCAGCATTGGTTGGTAATAAAATGGAGGTTCTATTGCAAGGACTTATCTTCAGAAAAGGTTTGGTGGCTAAAATTTGTGTCTCAGCCATCAGGACATGTGGATGAGACTTCAGCAGTGCTACAACTCTACAGCTCAGTTGCCTAATTCTAATAGTGTAGTACAAATATTTCTAGATTAGAACATAGATACTCTCTGGTGTCAGTTATACCAACAAAAACCATTTATCTCTAACTGGCCTCTCATCTATAAGTTATGCTGTTCCATTGTAGAATCTAGTTGTGCAAAGATGAAAACTAAATCATCTTTCTAGGCATCTCAATTTATTACAGGGCAAGGTAAAATACATCCATTAGCTTAACTTGTATTTTCAGGAAAAATTATTAAATCTAACATTTTCACTTCTGATAAAAATTTCTACTGGAATATGGCCAGTGAGAAACAAGAAGAACTTAATATGGCTGGGGGTAAATCATGGTTTACAGAAGCACATAAAGGGTCATCTCTATCTTTTAAAACTAATGAGGAAGACTAATGAGGCCTGAGAATGAACAAAAGAGGAAAGAGGAATCTTTGTTTCACTGTAACAATGCTGCTTGCAATAAGGTCTTAGTGGGAAGGAATTTACTCTTGTAGGGAAGACGGAGAAAGGGGCAGTTGTGAAAGTTATTTCTTATGCTGATAAAAGGAAAGGCAGTTACCAAAACAATGCTCAGATGCAGGCTGCCATTCCCCTTCATAAAATTGGAATGTTTCCCTGTTCTACATTGTGGGGGAAAGAAGCCGAAATTGACAAGGGCTTTGCAGCTCATAGGCTGCCTGTATATTTGTCTCATCTGAAAGTAGGACACTTTGCTGAAATTTGTAAATTGAGACTCTAACATTTCTTCTAATACATACTATTAATCAGAGCTCCTAGATTCTTCATGTTTGGATTACCTGATTCCTCCACTCTAGAGTGTAAGGGGACAGGATTGACTACAGTGAGTTCCAGAAAGGAGGAAAGGACTTGTAGGGAACAAGATATTCATCCACTGATGCTGCTTCAGGCAGCACCATAGGAACCTGTACCAGATTGATGAGGCAAGTCTTCTTTAAGGGGGATGATGGCCATTTCCATGATATGGTTGAGCCCAAGTTGAGCTAAACATGGCAGCTACAGCTTATTGTTAATTTCCTTCCAGGATTCTAGGGATGCATTGTTGTAGGGCCAGGGCATTCTAGGACATTGTAGAGAAACTAAAGTGACAGAGGGCAGGGCTATGTCAGCAAGAGGATTTCTACTGACAAAGTGGTTGTGTAATGCTGGAGAGCAAACAACTTGAAAAAGTGCCAGCCCGTGCAGCGAATCTCTTGAGCAGTTGGGAAAAGCAGTTTTGTTTGCAAAGACTTGCTGCAATTCAAAACACTACTTAAGTATGTTCCAAACTCTGAGAAGCTTCCAGGTAAATATATTTTATTCTGGAAAAATAGAAAAAAGGAGTGGTAGAAGAAATCCAGGAGGAATATCCAAGAGAGATATAATCTTATCCCCTTGAAACATTTCCGGGATACTTAAATTCCTCCCTTGAATCGAATACTAGGAATTCCATTCTTGGCCATATTCAGCTGCATGTTGTGAACAGCAGTTCATGGACTCAAGGAATCATAGGAGTAGAATCCTGAAACCATCCCAGAGAAATGGCTGTGCAACCTTTCTTTGAAACCTTCAGTGATGGAGCATCCATAATCTCAGGTGACACGTTATTCCACTGCCTAATTGCTCTCACGGTTAGGAAATTTCTGGTTTTAAGTTTGGATCTCTCTCTGTAAAACATATACCCAGTGGCTTTATCCTACCCTCAGGGTTACGCACTAAGTAGATTAAATCTATAGCCTCCTTTTTGTAATAATCTTTCAAGTATTTGAATATCATGAACATGTCTCCTTTTAATCTTCTCTTTAGGCTAACTATTCTTCATGAAATGTGGCTTCCAAGGCTGCCGCTACTACCGGTTTGCCTGGTCTGGGCCAAACTGGGAGCAACCCACCTCTGGGTCTCCTGCTTGTGTGGGAGGTTAGATTAGAACTTCTCAGAACACCTTTTCCAACTCTATTATTCTGTTATTCAATACTGCTGGTATGAAGGTCCAGCATACACAAGCAACATTCATAATACAGTCAATACACATTCAGGCCCAGCATAAATAAGTAAATCATTTATTTAGGGAATATTCTGCAGAATGTGCTTATGATCTACTAGAATGTTTCAAGGGACACTAGGGTGTCCTTATATTTGTATATATCCATAAAGGCTGTGCAGGGTATCCTGAGAGGAAATTCTGGATCACGTGGATACATTTAGAGGTGCAAAATTTCCCAGACTTGAAAACACAGAATCACTCTCAGCCAATGTTTCCTAGGAAGATTCCTTCCTATTCTCTATGAAACCTTGCCGAAGAAGTGGAATAGGAAAACTAAGAATTTATTTTAAAATGATTATGAGTAGAAAGTCCAAACATCCTTTATCTAAATTAGTATCCCTGATGAACGCGAAAGAAAAATATTAACATGGGAAAGAAATTGATTGTCCATTATCAATAAGACACCCAAATAAATAGCACTTAGAAATGAAAGTTGCAAGTTCTCACAACAGCTTTCAGGAATCATGTGCAATAAACTATAACCCAAACTATGAGCTCATCAAGAGGGTTAATGATACTATAGATGGACAGAACATAGTCAAATACAGAAAGCCTTACGAGGAAACATAAAGCAGCATTGACTAAGAACAAATTACTAGTGTTTGAGAAGAAAGCTTAGATTAAGTTTTTTTAAAGTCACTTGCTGTCCCTTTACGCTCCCCCAATTTTTGATGGGAAAAGGAGCATAATTGTGTCTTCCTACTTGCAGAAGGACTCTCTTTCATTTCTCAGGGTCTTCAGTTAAAGGACTTCAGATGACTCAGATGTCATTCAGATACAGCTAGGTAACATAATACTCACTGACAATGACATGCCCATAGAAAACTCCCTTGACCTTGCCAGTGCCATCTGATTATTTTTTAAATCACCTTCAAACATAATTTTAATTCAAAGAAACTGATGAAAAACTGGCCTCCTGTGAAAAACTGGTAACAATCCTCTCCCCCCCCCCCCTTTGGGAATACCTTCTCTTCTACATGGGCCCCATGAGCTTGCTTAGGAAGTAATAATGGCAGGTGATTTGAACTTAATGCACAACTTAGTGTCTAGCCAAAGACAAAGCTAAACTAGAATACGAAACAGAAATCTGGACTGATAGAAAAGAAGGGAGGAGCTATGCTGTTTGCCTTTTTCATAGATGGCTGGACACATATCCTATGGTAAAATGTTGGCCATGATAGCCATCTTACAAGAACAACCAAAATGTCCTTATCATTTCCAGGAATTGCCCCCAAGGAGTTTCTCAACTCTGCTGCTGGAGATGATCTATTATCTTATCTCTTCTGTGGTTTTCATTGGTTTCCCCAATGGTAGTAATTCTCCCTACCTGCTGCTGGTTGCAGAAGAAAAGAATTCAGAGACCATATTAGCAGCTGTCTTATTTTTCTTATCATCTGTAAGGGGATTTTATTTGGGTACATTAGTACACGTTGTCATATATGCCAATGTCATATGTATAGTTTATTTCTTGGCTGTCAGTTAAAACAGACAATAACGTACTGGGCAGCCCAAAAAGTAGGCCTACTGTGTGATATTTTATGCAACTTACATTATTCTTTAAGTCAGTTATCAATTTCTGATTACACCCTGGATGAATGGGGGAGTCATTGGGGCTGTTGGGGGTGTTGGGGAAATTTAAGGATTCCTTTATGAACATCTTTTCCCACTGTTTTTATTCTGGGTGATTCCTTTAGAATTTGATAGTATTGTCTTGTTGAAGGATAAAGAAGGGAATATCATTTATTCATCTTACTCTCAAAACGTAAAGTGGGTTGCACTTAACTATAATATGTCATGTTTGGTTTTGATGCAGTCGTTGTGCATCAGGGATAGTTTTTGCCTTCACCAGCTCACGTGAATCAGGCTCTGGGGATTACTTAACAAATCATGGTTACAGCATGATTCAGAAACTCAACCAACCTAACAAGTGGCTGAGATTAGTTCAGAAATTGGTTTAGATCTTCCCTACTTGGTCATATGATATTCAGTTATGCTCTGGAAATACCCAGAAGTTAGTTAGACATTAAACTGTTAAGTGGCTTTGTCCAGAGACTGAGAGTGGCATGTTTGCTTCTAATTTCCTTTTCCCATCCACCTAACAGCAGCACTCTTGGTTTTAACCATTTTTGACAGCTGTAGAGAAATGAATGTGGTTAGAAACTGAAACTAGCACATAGTCAAAGGGCAGACCAAAGGTTTCAATATCTTCTGAAGCACTGTCAAGGTTTCTGGGATTAGCAGCAGATTCTTAAAACACAGCACCTCTGGTATTCAACAAAACCCCCATTTCCATCCTCTGACTAAAATATATTTGTAGATTGCAAAGATTTTCACCTCTTGTATGGGAAGAATAAATTCAGTGGAATTTATTTCTCAAAAAAGATTTGCAGCTCTACTTTACTAATCTGAACCAGTCACCCAGTTACTGGTTTTATGTAATGCACAGAAAAAAACCCAGGGAAAGCTTTAATTGTACTGTCATGGTCTCTCTTTTTGTGCAAAATCTGCAGATATCCCTGTTGGTATCAGGACTTTGCTTGAATATTTGGTTAGTGTTGCACCTGTAATAAACTGAATTATTCTTCATGTGTAAATGAACATGACCTATAAATCTATTCCTTGGTGTGCCCTTGTAGAAATCTATGAATGATTCTCATCTTAACAGAAAGTTTCTCTTCTAATACTGTCGTTATCTAAAAACTGCATTTGCTTATTTTTTATCTGGGTAAGACTAGTGGTTTCAGGGTTACTTTATATTTGGTCGAAATCCCAGCTGTATTGCTTCCTGCTGATAACCAAAGGACAAAAATAATCTAGTTTGACCTTTCTCACAGTATAAGAGCATATTTCACCATATGCGTGTGGTTATACTCATTTGGTCTCTCCATACACTAGAGGCAGATTTATCATGGCTGCAGGGGGAAATAGTCAGAGATGAAGTCAAAGGACTAAGAAATTTAAGAGACAGCACTAGTTTAGTAAAGTGCAAATAAACACAAAGTTTATTACTTCTTCTAAGCTCAGTTTGATATACATGGACTTCTTCCTCTACTTCTCCAATTCTGTAATGTAGCTAAGGCAGGGAGAATGATTTGCATTTGATAATTCAGGTTATCCAAGGGATAACCTGGATTCAGGTTTCTGGACTCTGTTCTGACAAGCTAATGACTCATAACTAGTTTCAATCTGCAAACATGAAAAATATGTCTGATTAATTATTACTGTCAGCAACCAGTGACAATATGATAGCATGTTTTTTTAACTCCCCTAGAGTGACAGAAGTCAATAGTTTTGATTCAGCAAAATCTTGCTAGTGCTTCCTTTTGAAGTATTTTCTTGTTGAAGATCGTAAATGGAGTCCTGTGAAACAGAATTTCATTTTCTTACTGATTTCAATGATGGGGTAGGGAGGCTGATTTTACAGTGAAAATTTGATTGTTATGGATAATAACTACTATATCCACTCCCATTTAGAATTGCTTTCTAATACTAAATTCTATAATACTAAAAAGTAGCTGGCAGATTATTGAGCAAATTGTTTGCGTATTTGGTAACAAGTTCTCTTATCCTTTGGTAAGGTGCAAAGCAAAATGGAAATGAATTTGATATTTACTCAAATACTTTCCCCTTTTTTTAAACTGGTACCTAGAAACATAAGCATTAGCCATTTGTGACATTTAATCTTCTTTCATGATTCAGATTTGCAAGGTATGATAACAGAGGAACAGATTAGATGTAAACTTTGCAGTTGCTTGCTCGGGACTTAAAAGTTGCGTCTAAAGGGTCTTCCAGGGTCACCAGAATATTCCATTTCTGCAAAATGAACGTCTTACGCTGGCTGTTCTACTTCATCCAGTGGACAGCCCAGAATTTGTCCATCTCTGCCATAAAAAAACCTCCCCCAGGCTAAGATCCTTTATAATATCTGCAGGGGCAATTGCTTTATGAGGTCATTTCACTCAAATGTATTTCTCTCCCACCTACTGCTTTAGAAAACATTCACTTACCTATCCACCCAATCTCCAAAAGGTTGTTTTGACAGGACACAAATAGATGTGTGGAGAAATCATTAACAAGTTTTTTTTTCCTTGTCTTTCTATGGAAAGCTGTCGTTTTCTTTTTGTATGAAATAATTTTTATTGAAAGAAAAATCTTTATGAAGATTTTAAAAACTACAGAATATAGAAGAAATAAAAATATTATAAAAGGGTTAAAGAAAAGTGAAGAAAAAGAAACACATCTAAAGAAGCAACTTTCAAACTTCTTTGCAGCAATTACAAACATAACAATTATCATCTCCACCCTCCCATACTGCATAACATAGTGTTCTTTTTTTACATAAACAAAGCTTTTAATCAATAAATCCCAAAACCCGCAGTTCATTTTTATCCATTTTTCAGCAAAAAGTCTATAAAGGTTTTCCAGTCTTTTTAAATGTACTGAAGTTGTAGTTTCCTCCTCAACCAAAAAAGTCAGTTTAGCCCTTTCTGCAAACTCAGCCATCTTCACAATTCATTCCTCCATTATTGGTCTTTCTGTAGTCTTCTATCTTTGCATGCATAATATCTTTAATATCATTAATATCCATGAGCCAAGAGGCGCTCATTTTCAAGAACCAATTGTATGCAATGATGAAAAAGCTAGGATAATAAATTTAGGAGATCAACAATCATTGACTGAATAGTTTATTCTGCAAACATCACATTCGCTATCCTTTGAATAAGGAACATAACACTGAATCACAACATTAAGGAGGCAGTATAGCTATCCCAAAATTGTATTTCCATTTACAAAGCTCAGATAATATAATCAGCAGTGCCTAGAATGCTTTATGATAGCCTTCCAAATAGATGGACTTCAGTGTTTTTAGCAACAGTCAATAGTGAGAATTTGAGAGGTGAACTCCATGCATCTGCAGAGAGTCAACTTAGGAAGAGGTTACTCTGTGATAAGCAGAACTAAATTATGCCTTAGAAATCTGGAATGGTTGACAAGAAGAACACAATACCTTCTCACAGGTTTTGTTGTTTGGAGGTCATTCACTTATTTTATACATTTAGAGACATCTAGATAATTGATGATTCAATAACAATTCAAAGCAAGGTTTGTGGATCTGGGTCTATCTGAATAATCTCTCCATTGTCTGTTAGCCAAAATATTCCAACAAGCACTTTGGAAGGCTAATATGCATGTGATTGGTTCTGAATCAGAACATGATATAAATAATATAATCTATCTACAACAATATTCTATAGAATAACTTAATTTACAATAATTCTTGAATCATCTGTTGTATTCTTATTAACTAACAAAAATCAATATGTGTACAACTTTGGCCCTAAGGAAACTCAAAACTTATATCAGCAGCGTGGGGGAATCCTAAGTTTTGCACAAACACAACAAATGCTTAACAACTCCTTCTCCCAAATTAAAGGTTTACTAGGACTAGTGGAAATGAAAAAATGGAATAGGAGGAATGGAAAAAGGTGTGGCTGGCAGCATGCTGCATTCTATAATGTTTTCTCTACAGTTCTTTGTATTACAGCGTGTTTATTTTCAGAATGTGAGAATGACATTTTAATGGCATCAAAAATTCATAAAGCACAGAAGTAAAAATAATCAAGGTTGTGAAACCCCAAAGTTTGTCATAATTATTTAAATAGCAAAAAAATGGGGAGGGGGGGCAGAACTGCTCAGAAAAAATCTTAGCACCTTAGGTGAGACAAGATGTACACATGGTGGTGGTAGAACCTCACAAAGGAGAAGATGAACTGCCCTTCTGTTCTTTATCTGCCTTGGGTTGCTGCAGAGAGCTTTCTAATATATTGTATAGGTCAGTATCGATTAGTACACCAGAGATCATGATTTGTGAATAGGGCACAGTATGTGCACAGAATCCCCCAAAAGAGATGGAGTTAAAAATGTATGGTCAGAAGAGCCACAGTGCAGTAGCCTTCTTTCATATATCCTCTACAGCAGGGGTGTCCAAACTTGGGAACTTTAAGACTTGCGGACTTCAACTCCCAGAATTCCCCAACCTGGCTGGGGAATTCTGGGAGTTGAAGTCCACAAGTCTTAAAGTTCCCAAGTTTGGACACCCCTGCTCTACAGCATTCAGAATTTTGCTTGGAAAGTGCCTAACATTCAGGTCAGCATAGTTTTCTTCCTACCTCCGATAGCTTCTGTTGCAAATGGAAGTGCTTGTTACTGTACAGTGTAGTGCAGTAAGAAGTTGGACCAGATTTGCTATTGTTTTGATGGCTAGGAAAGCAAAGAATGAATGGAAGTATGAAATTTTAATTCCTTTGTTATTCCAGGCTGTTACTACACCTTGGTTGTTTAGGGTACATTTTTGAACAATGGAAAGAACTGGAACTCTCCAATCTGTTCTCACACACCAAATGTTATGAAATATGAAACAATATTATAGCATAATTGAGAAATTAGGATGGTTCCCAGCACCAGATACGATCCTCAGCAGTTTTCTGAAATAAACAAATATGCTGGGGAAATATAACACTTTTCTCCATCTACAGTGTATAGGGAAGTCAGTTGTGTGTGCGAGAGAATGGCTTCCGTTCAATTAGCTTCCTATATTGACTTCCTCTCTGTCATAATAATGGCCATTTTGCCTCTGTCCTGATTTCATAGTAATATCATAAGCAATGGATAATCTGGACACAGTCAGGTTAAGGAAGATTGTACTATTTTGTCACAATACCCTAATTTTTGTAAAGTATTTTGGCAACAAATTAAAATGCATTCATTTATTATATTTACATCCTGCGTATTTTCAAATTAAGATAGCATACATGGTTCTTACCTTTATGCATACAACAACCACGTGAGCTCCATTATGTTAATAGATAGCAAGTGGCTAAAGATTAGTAGGAGACATCATGGCTGAGTAGAAACTGTAGCCTGTGTTTTCCTAATCCTATTTTAACCAGGATGTCATTTCTTTGCCTGTAACTACAATATGAATACGGGGCTTCAAGGATTGCATTGAAAGAACCCGATGTACCTGGAACTGGACATTCAATCAGTGGAATGTATGGCCTGGATTAACACCTTTAAATGGTGTTTTTGGATGCTTTTTCTGGCAGTTCCTGGCAGCTACCTCTCCCTGGCGTTTGCAGATTCCCATATTTCTCGCTGGGAGAAAGAGCTGCTGAAGAAACTACATCTGCTAGGTTTTACGGAGGATGCCTTGGGAAACTACGGCCTTAAGGACACCCAATTTAGGGTAGTCCAAAGGCTTGTGAACATTGATTTACAAAATCTACAAGCCAGAGCCAACAAAACATGCTCCCCCCTGATTTTTAACCAACTTAATAATTATGGATTGAGGATGGCTTCCTATTTTTATACTTTAACCATTCCTAAGTATAGAAGAGTTTTTTTCCCTAGCTCGCTTTAATGTTTTTCCCTCAGCACTTTTGGATGGTCGTTTTAAGAGGCTCCCAATTAACGAGCGGCGATGCCCTTGTGACAGAGCCGAGGTTGAAACTGTGGAGCACGTCCTTCTATTTTGTCCCATGTATAAAGCAGACAGATCCAAGTTACTGTCTCTTCTTGAAATCGTCCCTTCTAGACCTAATGGCTGTAATTTGTTTGTATATTGTCTTGGAGATGGCTCCTCATACATCACCTCTCAGGTTTCCAAATTTTTCTTAAGAGCTGTAACCATTAGAGGAGAATGCTGTAACTTTCCTTAGTTAACCTTCTGGTGACTGATTGCTATGATGCTATGATCAATTTTCTTATGTCTCTTTGTAGTACTTGTGTTTTGGTCTGTGACTGTAAGTAAATAAATTAATTAAATTTAAAAAAATGTGAATGTAACTACAATACAATACAATAGCAGAGTTGGAAGGGACCTTGGAGGTCTTCTAGTCCAACCTCCTGCCTAGGCAGGAAACCCTATTCCATTTCAGACAAATGGCTATCCAACATCTTCTTAAACACTTCCAGTGTTGGGGCATTCACAACTTCTGGAGGCAAGCTGTTCCACTGATTAATTGTTCTGTCAGGAAATTTCTCCTCAGTTCTAAGTTGCTTCCCTCCTTGATTAGTTTCCACCCATTGCTTCTTGTTCTACCCTCAGGTGCCTTGGAGAATAGTTTGGTTCCTTCTTCTTTGTGGCAACCCCTGAGATATTGGAACACTGCTATCATGTCTCCCTTAGTCCTTCTTTTCATTAAACTAGACATATCCAGTTCCTGCAACCGTTCTTCATATAATTTAGCCTCCAGTCCCCTAATCATCTTTATTGCTCTTCTCTGCACTCTTTCTAGAGTCTTCACATCTTTTCTACATCGTGGCGACCAAAACTGAATGCAGTATTCTAAGTGTGGCCTTACCAAGGCATTATAAAGTGGTATTAAAACGTCACATGATCTTGATTCTATCCCTCTGTTTATGTAGCCTAGAACTGTATTGGCTTTTTGGGCAGCTGCTGCACACAGCTGGCTCATATTTAAATGGTTGTCCATTAGGACTCTAAGATTACTAATTACTAAGATTACTAGTAGTAACTCACAGTTACTACTATTGAGCAAGGTATCACCTATACTGTACCTGTGCATTTTGTTTTTCTTGCCTAAATGTAGAACCTTACACTTTTCACCATTGAATTTCATTTTGTTAGATAGTACCAATGTTCAAGTTTGTCAAGATCCTTCTATATCTTAAGCCTGTCTTCTGGAGTGTTGGCTATTCCTGCCATCTTGGTGTCATCTGCAAATTTGATGAGTTCCCCATTTATTCCCTCATCCAAATCATTGATGAAGATGTTGAAGAGTACTGGGCCTAAAACAGAGCCTTGGGGTACTCCACTGCATACCTCCCTCCATGTAGATGCAGTTCCATTGAGGACTACACGTTGAGTGTGGTTAGGCAGCCAGTTACAAATCCATCTGGTGGTAATGCTGTCTAACCCACATTCTTCTACTTTATCTAGTAGTAGGTTATGGTCTACCTTATCAAATGCCTTACTGAAGTCCAAGTAAACTATATCAACAGCATTCCTCTGGTCCACTAATTTTGTCACTTTGTCAAAGAATGCAATAAAATTAGTCTGGCATAATCTGTTTTTGACAAACCCATGTTGGCTTTTGGCTATTATTTTGTTTACTTCTAGGCGTTCGCTAATTCGTTGCTTGATTATCTTTTCCAGAATCTTTCCTGGTATTGAGGTCAGGCTGATAGGTCTATAGTTTCCTGGATCTATTGTTTTCCTTTTTTGAAGATGGGAACGACATCACCTCTTTTCAAGTCCTCTGGTAGTTCCCCGGTGTTCCAGGATCTCTGAAAGATATAGTTCAGTGGTTCTGAGATCTCGTCTGCAACTTCAGGCAACACTTTTATACAATCTAATTGTGCCATCAGGAGTATATTCTTTGATCAATTTTGTCTGCATGAAATGAAAAGGGGCCTGAGAAGGAAATGCCATCAAAGTTCCCCTTTGGATGAATTTGTTAAATTTTGCTAGAATTTCTCTCATTAGTAAGTTGTTGAGGAAAGCTACTGTGCCACTAGCTCCAATAGCCTTTATTGTATTTATAAATTCACACAGTTTAGAGTACAGTGAACTTTTTAAATATATATATATATATATATATATATATATATATATATATATATATATATATATATATATATATATATATATATATATATATATATATATATATATATATATATATATATATATATATATATATATATATATATATATACACACATACATACACTGCAGTTCATCTGCATCATTTATTGGTAACTTGGCTCAAAGTTTAGGGCAACCCAGCGTAATCAAACAGAAATTGTTCAGAAGCTAGTGTTTTGACTGAATTAACTATACATTTAGTACGATGACCTGCTTGCTAATGTTCTTACTCAATATCACCTATTTCCAACAGCCTTGTGATCTATTCTTTACATTTCCTTTCCAGTTCCTGTGCTTAAAGAATATCCGGACCTTCCTTGCTACATGCTGTGAGAAGTTTGGTCTGCGGAAAAGTGATCTTTTTGAGGTCTTTGATTTGTTCGACGTAAAAGATTTTGCAAAGGTACTTCTCTCTCACATTAAAACAATTTCCATATGTTCCCTATGATGGTCATCGAAGTCCTTTTGATCCTGAATGTTTTATATCAGTGCAAAGAAGTCATTGTGGAATGATGGATGGAATGGAAGATTCTCAGTCCTCAATGAATACTAGTTTCAGTAATGACACCATGTTGGAAAAATCAGCTTTAATTATTAATATTCGTTATTCTTCCTAGTATTTTCTCCTAAAACCAATTTTCAGACCCTTACAAACCAAATCCTACTTCTAGTAAAATTAGTTATCTGATGTTGTAATTTCAGCTAGCAGAATACATCACTGTCTTCTATCTCTATCTGTATCATCTACCTAGTTCTATCTCTATCTACAAATCAAACATCTGTTCAACTATTATATTCTTTATTTGCATTTCTTCATTTGCTTTTCATTTGAATGGGACACAAGGTTGTTTAAAATATCAAAAACCATAAAACAACATAATCCATTATATTTCTGAATAGCCAAGTGATATAAGAATAAAAATAGTAGAAAGCGGCAATTCCACTGTGATCCAGTCATTTAAGCAAATTTTGCAATGCAAGGGGAAAAAAATGAATAGCAAGTAAAGTCATGTGCAAATTGTAGCAAATTATTTGTCTCAGAACAAGTTCAGAGGTCACAATCAAATGTAATGGATAAAAAATATGTGTGCACTCCATTACGCCCCTCTCAGGATTCTGATACCCTGACTGAGCATGATATCTCAATCCAGCAAACTAAATTGGCAGGTTCCTGATGCTCAGATTTTAAGATTAGGGCCACTTTATTTGTGGCAAAAAAGGAAGAAGATTATCACTCCAGACAGCTGCAAACTGGATCTGAATATGCCTTGTCCCAGAGCCTGTTCTCTCTGTGTGTGTCTCTCTGTGTGTCTCCCTCCCTCCTCCACCCATAGAGCAAAGCCTATTGTGTTATTCTTGGTTTCACTTAAGTGCAGCAATACAGTCCTAGACCTTTCTGAAAGGAGGTGCAAGGTAACATCATTGCATTCCCAGACCTGCTTTCATTCAACAAGTCTGGAAGTAACCACGAGCTGTTGCCCACAATAGGATGTGAAATATAGTAGCAGACCCACATAGCTGGCTGTAGTAGGTGTATCCTAAGGTCTGGCTGTAACATATTTAACCTTGCAGCAGAATGTTTCTTTGAAACCACAGATTGTCAAAAAAAAAATAAAGCAAAACAAAGCAAACCTGGCACACTTCAAGAAAAAGGCATTAAAACATGAACTTCAGTCAGACCCCTCTTTCTAGAGTACCATATCCCATATCCCCCCCTCTCTCCCTCCCTCCCTCCCTCCCTATCCTTGCCTCCTTCCTACAGTTGAGAGTATGATGGCCCAAGGTCACCCAGCTAGCTTTATGCCTAACACAGAACTAGAATTCAGGGTTTCTATCCTGATGCCTTATCTACCGTGCCAGTCTAGTTCTCTAAGCTTCATTGCCCACTTCTTATGGTACTTAGAAAAATTATGAGAGGCTTCTTTTAGACAACATCCAGGTAGGATGTTCTTATCTAGTGGTAGGAATAGTTTTATTAACAGTATGTAATGGTTTTATTTATTTAGAATTATATTATTTTCATTTTGGCCAGGGGCAGAACCATAGTGGTTAAAGGGTGAGAATTTCCAAAGTCTTTGAAATGCTCTGTTTCCAAAATAGTGAATTTTGATATCCCTAATTAAAAGCTTCATCATCTCAGGACCCTTAAGAGCTAATTTACGAGCTAAGGGCTGAGAAAGAGTGATTTGCTGCCTGAATTTATGTCTGAGGCCAAATTTGAAGTAGGGGATTTCCGTATCTTGTTCTGAATCACCATCCTACACCCACTCTATATAATAATAAGCATAAAAAGAAGAAAAATCCTTTTATCATCTTTAAGACTAACATATTTATCATGACAGCCACTCTTTAGATAATGACTATCTGAGGAATTTTGCTGCTGGAGACAAAGCCCAGAGAATAACTCCCAATCTTATAACCCTGGCTGAATTTGAGGAGGGAGTGGGACACTAGGTCAGGAAGCATATGCATTCTCCCTCTCTCCCTCCCCCTTCTCTCTCTCTTATAAACTGACATACCTATTATGCCTATTATTGTCAACAAATAGGTGTTGGAACTATGCTACTGCAAAACATTGTACAAAGCCAATTCTACAAAATACTTACCTATCTATATGGTATGCTAGGCTAGGCTAGATTAGGCTAGGCTAAACTAAACTAAGCTAGGCTAAGCTATATGCCAATTGGATGACATGAGATTTAAAATGGTTTTTATTTCAAGTAATGGGAACATACAACAGTATGGTGCATTTGCTTTGCTTATAGCATGCAAGAAGTTCTTATAAAAATTCTCTGAGGCCAAATAAAAATCATCAAGAAAATTTTAAGAAGACAGACTTGGGATTTGAACTAGATGAGTTAACTTGAAACTTGATATATTTTTAAACCTATGATGATATCATCAGAAATCGTATTGATTGAAAAACTAACACAGTTTCAAGAATATATGCCGTAATCTTTAATGTACATACACACACACATCTATGTAGGGAGGTTATGTCTGTTTTGCTGTAATTTTTAATTGTTACATGTTAACATGGTTTAAAAATCAACTTGTGACTTGGTTGTGGAGCGTAAATAAATAAATGAAATAAATAGTTAAACACCATAAATCTGTCATGTATAGTGAACAGAGCAGTTACCTGAAGAATAGTTATGTCAGCGTTCCAAATATCAAGCAGAATTAGAGTCCACGGCAAAATTATCCTTAAAGTTCCAATTTAATAAGTCAAACTTGTTGGCAAAAACTGTGGAATCCCAAATCTAAAAGCTTCCTGAGATTCCACCCAGTTGAAAGTTCATGATCTTTTCCCCACACCCATAAATCCATCACATGGTCCAATCTTCTTCGGCCACGCTGGCATCTCCACCCAGCTGGTTCCAGTCAGGTGCAGAGGTGCGGAGACAAAAGATTACCTTGGGCTTCTAGAAAGGAATGACAACAACACATTCCACAATTCTACTCCTTTCTATTCCCCCTCCCAATTACTACACTAATGAAACAGCATAATGAAATAATAGAGAGTGTGGCAGGCCAAAGATCCTAAAAAGGAATATGACTGCAGGTCTGACAAGTTAACTGTTGTAAACTTAAGATATATTGGCAAAATAAGTGAGTCTAATCAAGGTGGAACAGAATGTCATCTAGATTATTATATATAGATATACCTGGGATTAAACATTTAATATTCAATCATATTTTACAGGATGTATTATTCTGTACCTTGGGGAAGCTAAGTTTAAAAGATTAAAATAGTAATAAAATGCAGAAGACATTATTCAAAGAAAGAAAACAGAGAAACAGGCAATAGAGGATAATCCACCAACCTTCATCACAACCAGGTTAAAGTATGTGACTCTTACCTCTAGGTATGGTTTACAAGACTGCCTGGAGAAAAATTAGGAGTGTATAAGTTAAAATGGATTTCAGACTTGAATTATTTTGGGGATAAGGACATTGGTCATTTCCATGTTGGGACCTAAAATCTATCATCAGTCAGATTTTTGCAATCCTTTGGTATTATGCACATAACCATATCATTTTAATCAGCAAAACCTGTCCTGACCTGAAAGGTAATATTTAAATCAATGAGGATTTAGTAATTAAATCCTATGATGTCATGATCTGCACATCTCTGAATCTTTGTCTTTTTTTTTGTTCCCTTCTTTCCTGCAGGTTATTGATGCTTTATCAATACTCTCATGGACGCAAGTTGCCCAAAAGAAAGGGTTCGTGTAAGTGCAAAACTAGTTAATGTATAGCTATTCAAAGACATTTGTAAAATTTTCATTTAAAAACATGCTTTTTATCTGATTTGCCTTTAATGTAGGCTTCTTACAGTATACAACATATATACAGTAAGTCTCAGAAGCTACAGGTAGCACCAAAATAATGGTTTGCTGCTAATAGGGAAAACGTGCTCCTCCAGACCAGAATTAATTTGAAATTATTTACCAATAGGCTTTCTGACCTGATTAAAATCTTCTTCTTCCTACTTTCCCCCCACAATTTGCAGGATTCCATTTCAGATCAATGAATGCCATTTCATGTCCATGTCAGTTGTGTCCTGCCACCTTTACTTTGGTCTTCTGTGTGGACACTTCTCAACAGTGTTAAAGTGGCAGACAGTATAGATGGCAAAGTAGGTTGCTACTCATAATATATGGCTGTTGATCCATGTGTTGAGATAGGAATTACCTGATAGATTTGTCATCTGAGCCTGGCGTCACTTGCTCCAGGTCCCATTCAGGGCCACCCTTGTGGGAGGGCAGTTTCCAGCAGCACCATTAGGAGGAATGGACCTTGCTGCCTCTTGGCTCAATTTGAGTGGCAGTTATTCATCCCAATATAGTATAGCATTAAGGTACATCAGGAACCTCCTCGCCAGATGTAATTTTGTTTGCTCAGTCCAAACACTGAAAAAACGTTTTCTGAGGATACTATTCTCCCTGGAGGTAAAGGTGGCATTGACTAGACATTAGGTCTTTTCAGCAATTACTTTTGCATTTTGGATCATTCTTCCCATACAGGTGCAATTGGTCCTGGACCTACTTGCATTTTGCAAGACTGTGAAGATTATCCTATTTCAATGTCCTTTTGAGTTAGGATAAATCCAAAGAACCATGAATTATTGATTTCCATTGTATTGTTCTGGAATAATGTTAAACCCATGTATAAAGGAACTGGTACTCTAGAATTAGAGTAAGTTTTGTTAGGTGACTAAGCCTATCAGTCCAGCTGCCCTTGAACACCTGCCTCCTTCCCTTGTGCATCCCCCTTCCACATTAAGGAGTGTGATGGATATCTTCTTGTCAGCTAACAACTTTTGGTTGAAAATGACAACAAAGCTGGCAGATCCCCACATTCTTGTCCTTAAGGCTCCATTTACACTATAAATAAGAGCAGCACCATTTGCCAGCATTGCATCTCTGACATGAGTGAGTTTGCCTGTGGGGGCAGGAAATTTTATGTTATTCTAGTTTTTTTCAAGATCAAAGGGTAATGAATAGTACTTTAAACTTAGCTGGGGGAAGAACCCAGAGAATGTTTATCAGAAGTTTCCCATCCAAATAGACAGATATATTGAATGGATAATTGCTTTCATCTTATGGCTTTATGATGAAAAATTTATGGCGCAATAGTTTCATTGCAGCATAAGCTTTGACCAACTAAATCATTAGATGCAGCCGATGGACTTGTGCCTAATAAATGCATTCACTCTTAAAGTGCCCAGGGATTCTTTATTGGGTGAACAGTATTATCCCTCTAGAATGTATGCCATAGACTTCCTACATTAATAGCACAATGAGGCTGGTCTTCCTTTTCACCATGACTTAGATTAAGGATGAGAAGCAGCCTTGCTTTTTTTGGGGACATCCATACAATAAAGACATTGACTATGATTTCATTGAAGAGGATTTTTGACACATAACCTTGGAACTGTTTTTCCAGCATACTTTTAATTTCTGTTTGATGTAAAAAAGACAAAACATGGAGTGTTTTCCCTTTAACTTACTTTGGGAGGATGAAGGCTTGGGAGGCAGCTGCAGTAATCCTACACAGTCAGTAGTCCCTGCTGAGTGTTTGCCTGAGATGGACTGGCCTTTTCTGATTTGGCTGGGCCCCTATGCTGTGTTGTCTCTTCCCCGTTGAGGTAAGGATGGCCTCATTGCTCCTAAGCCCCCAAAAGTCTCTCATGATCCAGTTGTGCCAGCGTGCCAGGGGACCTTAGGGATTCCCTTCATCTATTATTCTTGTTTTAGCTGTTTATTGTATAGCTTTTTAATGTTTGCTAATGATAATGATTTTTAGTTATTACACAGCCCAGAATCACTTGCTTTGTGAAATGGGTGGCTTTAAAATCTCCAAATATTGTGAATATTACTTTTAATATTCTATAATTGCATGATTTGCACCGTGTCTATGTTTGCCTGAATTTGAGCATTTTTATTACTCTACAGGCCATTTCCCACGGAAGAGAGCATTGCAGATGATGACATCTACAATGGTTTATCAGATCAAATTGAGTAAGAAGCACTTTACTTTGAGAAGGGAAAAATATTCATGGATTGGAATTGCTTTTGATTTTGGGGTGGATATGGGGTGGAAGGTCTTGAATTAATATACAATTACAAATTCAACAAGTAAAGCATTTTGTATTACTGCGTGTTGAAAATCTGCAGATATTTTTACTGTTGTAGGCTTTCAGACCTAGCCATGCTTCTTTTTTATATATAAAAAGTTTATTTTTTCATTTTCATAACAAATAACCACATGTATACTCTCACATAACCAACATTATTTTATATTATTAAATATTTACATCAATTCATTTTACCATCAACCCCCAAAACGATTATTGGCTCTTCTGCTCTCCATACACCATATTTGTACCCTATCCATCACTTTCTTCTCCCTCTCTCCTCCTCCTCCCTACCTCCTTTCTTCCCTCTGTCATCCTTCTCTTCTCTATTTCCCCTTCCTCTCTCCTTCTCCTATCTCTCTTTCCACTCCTTCTTTCTCTCCTCTTCTTCCCCCCTCTCCTAACCCTCTCTTCTTCCCTTACCTCTCTCCTCTTTTCCATACTCTTCATCTCATTTTCTTGGTGTATTTCAGCCTCTGAGCAAGCTCCATTTTATGTTGATGGTATTTATAATTCAATTTCAATAAATATCTTTAATTTTAACATATCTCCTCCTCCTCCTCCTTTTTTTTGGAAGAGAAAAAAAAGTATACATATATAGCAATTATATTTTAACACATACACACCCAACTTATTTTTGGCCAGAAGGTGGACCTGATTACAATTCTCAGCTATTCTCATCATAATATTGTATAGTTATACATCATTACACGCCCCAAATGTTTAGTTCTGTCTTTATAATCTCAATAATTTTCCATTATAAGTATGTTTCATGTTCCCCCTCCATTTTTCCATATCTTAACTTAGCTTACATTTAATTGTCTTTAAATAACAATCTTTGCTGTTCAATGTTCATTACAGTTCCATTTGTCTGCTATGTAAAATAGCAAGAACTCTCAAACAAAGCACACCTCACTTTGTTCATCTTAAGAATTCTATATGCATCCATATTTCCTATATTTTAACCTATATTTAATTGTCTTTCCATTATCATATTCAATCAATAGTTTAATTATCATGTAAAAGAGTAAATCACATACCTCTACTTTATGTTCTCCACATAACAATTTCTAAATATATTTCTTCCTAGTAAGTCTTTTATCCTAAATTCTAAACTGCTTTTTATGTTCATCTTCTTAAGACTTGTATACATGTCCATATTTCATATATTTTAACCTTTATTTAATTATCTTTCCATTATCATATTCAATCAGTTAACAACTCAGTTTAATTATCATGTAGCGGAGTAAATCACATATCTCAACTTTATATTCTCCATATAACAATTTCTAAATATCTGATTTTTTTCCTAGTAAGTCTTTTGTCCCAATTCTCTATTCCTGTCTCCTCCCTCTTCTTTGTTGGGGCATGTCCACCCTTTTCAATTTTCTCCAAACCACTGTCAAACCTAGTAAAGTCTGCTTTTTATTTCCCTTTGTTGGGACATATCCCCCCCTCTTCAGTTTTCCCTATGCCACTGTCAAACCCAGTGAAATCTTTTGTCTGCTTTTTATTTTTCACCATTTCTACCATTCCATTACCCTCCCACTCATCTTCCTTCATTTCCTGTTTCTCCTCAGATACTAACTTCAAGATTCTATTTAAACTTAATTTTAATGAATTATGCATATTTTTTATAATTTCACATAATTCTTGAAATTCCCAGCTTTCCATAATGTCCAGTTCCAAAATTACAGTTCGTTGTACAGTTAATTATAATTTAAATTCCAAGTTTTCCAAGGTTCTTCTTATTTTGAAATTCTAATCCAACTTAAATTCTGATTCAACTAAAATGGAGAGGAAGAGAAGGGGGAGACATCTTAATCACTTTGCTTTCTTTGTTCTTCCCTCCAGCAAAAAGCTCCATATTTTTTCATGCAGTGGTTGCCAAAGTGGCCAGTACCAGTCTCTGAGGGGCGATGGGATGATTTAGGGGGGACACTAAGAGGCAAGGGGGGCGACAGGGGGGTGCTAAGAGGCAAGGGGGCAGCAGGAGGCACTAAGAGGCAAAGGAGGTGGCAGAGGAGTGCTGGAGGTAGCCCCCTCGCAGGGCGCAATTCTGCCTGGGGCTCTGTTGGCCGCCAGTCAGCTGAGCACTTCCGGCAGGGGTGAAATTCAGTCTAACGTCCCAAAGACTGGAAGGATTTTTCACTCGCTCGCTCGCTCATTCAGGAGGCATACAAGCAGCGAGTCCGATGTCACTGCACAACAGTGCTCGCCTGCCTGCCTGCCTCTCACGCTTTTATAAATTGATTTACTTCTGACTCCCTTTCCGGGGGTGTGCTGCGAGCCGCCTCTGTGAGGATTGCATCGCAGTGCGCCTGTGCAACGGAGCCACCCCCGCAATCCCTCTTGCACCCGCTCCACACGGACACGCCACTCTTTCCACTCTTGTGAGAAAAAAATGTGCCCCCAAAAGACTATGGTGCTATGCTTTATCCCTTTCATGTTAAAACAAAATCACTCCTCAAATTAACACTTCTAAGAACTGTTGCCACTGAATCTTTAGCTTCTCTAACAAAGCAGGGCATATTGGGAAAATGTTTTCACATGTTATGTAGGTTCCTAAACTAACAAACATGCAACGGCATCTTCCACAGAGTTTGGAGAAATGCAATAAGCTGTTAGAATAAATGAAAGATATGAAGAACCTACAGTTCTGTTTTTAAGGGAAATGACATACTGGAAGTGCATTTAAGATCTTGTTTAGTGATATTATTGTTGGTAGGAAGCTTAGCTATACACTATATATTTCAATACCAAGCGATAGAGATACAGACCTTCAAAAGACACATTTTGCCATTTTGGGAGCACCAGTCTCTAATATTATCCAGATGATTTCTTATAATCAGACTGCCACTTGGAGTGAGCTTTTCTAAAATGTTGGATTTCCCACCTTTCTCTGGGAAAGGCTGATCTTGTACTATTTACAATGTGGGGTTTTTTTCTGTTTCCTTTTTCACCAGTGACACTATGGAGGAAGATGATGACCTTTATGATTGTGTTGAGAATGAGGAAGAGGAAGGGGATGAGATCTACCAGGACTTGATGAGATCAGAGCCTAGTGCCACGCCAGTAAGTAACTAGAAAGTGATATTTCTCTATGAGGCAGAATTGGCTGCAAAACCTTCAAACACTTCAGCAATCTATCTAAAGAAAATATCACTTCTGCAATTGATGTATTAATACCTTTTCACAGAGGAGAATTATGACCCCAACAGATCGTAGGCACTTTGAGAAAGAACTAAACCAATTTAAAAATAGGAAGGTTATTCTCATTTCCATTTTATAGATGGACTTATATTTGAAATATAATCACTCGGCTTCAACAGAAGGGGCCATGGATATTCAATAGACATATTACCCTTTTTCCATAAACAAGGACTTTCACTATATTTTGTGTCTTGCAACAGCAAATGACTGAACTCGATAAGAGGAAATGCTGCCTTCAGGAGATAGAACAAACAGAAGAAAAATACACAAGCACACTAGAATCTATTCACCAGGTATTTATGCTCAATATTCATCTAATTCACCTCTTCCCTACCACTAGTTCAAGCAGTGCTGTATTTTTCTCTGCCTTATATTTGAGAAGAGCAGCTTCCTTGGAACATAATTAATTGATATGGAAGATAAGAAACAGAAAGTCAGTGACTCTGGACCACATTGAGTATCAGAAAAGAAAGAAAAATGGGGTTGGCCCACTTCTGCCATGATGTTTAGTACTCAGTTATTCGTAGCTAGCAAAAATATAAGTTATGATCTTGAGCCCCACTGACCAGTGGTGGGATTCAGCCAGTTCGCACCACTTTGGGAGAACCGGTTGTTACCTTTCTGAGAAATTTGGTGAACTGGTTGTTGGAAGAAATCATTAGGGCAGAGAACTGGTTGTTAAATTATTTGAATCCCACCACTGCCACTGACTATGTACAGAAATCCCTCAGAGTTTTGCCTTCCCATTTCATTACTTAATGCTGTCATGGAAATGCTGAACTCAGCAACTTTAAAAAAATGGACATGCGGTGTTATTTTTAACATCATGAGTTCGAAGGGAAGTCTATATGGTCCTGGGTTCTCCACATCTGCATTTGCAAGTGCAGAGATGGGGTTGGAAATCCCTTAGTCGGACATGTCTTCTAGGAGATCTGTTATGGTGGCATGAGCTTCCATGGTCATTGGAAAAATGCCTCCCTGTCTCCATGCTATTCCTAATCCACCAACGGAGATGTCGACTATTTTCATTTCAAAGAAGAAGTCAGAACATGCACTCACTCATTTTTTGAGTCTCCTGAGCTTCTTCCATAGAATCTTGATGAGAATTGTACAAATGTGATTGCAGGATTGTCTTGGTTCCTCCTAATATGAAATGTTCTTTTAGTTAACGCTGTCTATTTATTTCTCTTCAGTATCTTCTCTCTTGAATTATCTTATTACTGGTCATTTCAACCAGGATCTGTTCTTTGCAGCATTTTATGAAACCACTGCAATTATTCTTGGAACCTCAGGACCTTGAGAATATTTTTATTAATATTGAGGTAAGATCTTCCTATGCTTTTGATTAAACTAATTTTCAGGAATTTTGTATCAGCAATCCTACATAAATTTAATACACCTCTTTATAGTTGGGCTCCAAGATATAGATTTAATTAATTTAGTGCAAGAGCAGGCAAGGCATTGCTATGCAGGCACCTTGGAGAGATTTCTATGAACATAGTCAGGATTTCACTGGTCCAACAGCTAGACAGAAATGTGCAGTTGATATCCAGTAAATTTGCTTCCAATACAGTTTACAATGCAAACTCCAGAATCAGTTCCCATGTAGAAATCTTGACAATGGCAAAGAAACATGTAGGATTCAGTTCCATTATGCCTGATAAAGTTTAGAGTTGACTGATATCGTTCATACCATAAGACAGCACTAAGATGTAGAAATGAGGTAAATCAAGTCTGTTGAAGGGAGGCAATGGAAACAAGTTAATGGTTTTATTAAAGGTTTTACATAAAAACTAAAACAAAGGGAGGGAGGGGAAAGAAAAAAGTGCAGAAAGTAAAAACAAAACTTTTATGTTATGATTACAAAAAAGAACTCACTTTTCTCTATATTCAGTTTTTTGTAATCATCAACAACACAAATCATAAAGCATATCTTTTGTAAGGTTTCCTAAAAATGCCCTAATTGATTTATGTATCGAGTCAAGTTTCAATACAAAATTAGTCATTTATTAGGAGCATTATAGGCAAGATCTTTTCACAGTCAAGTCTAAGCTTTGTTTGATTTATAGCTGAACTTTACCCCTGTTCCTTCCCTCCCCTCAGTCTGTTTCATAAATCACATTCCCCTATGAGATGCAGCCCTCCCAAGCCAGCTGCAGTAATCTGAGATCCAACTTCAGCCAACAGTATGCGTGGAATGCACTCTCTCCCTTCTCTCACTATGACAATGCTGGGAGTTGACATCTTTTTCGTTTCAAGAAAAAAGTCTATATAAACACATACATACATACCAGAGGTGGGTTGCTCCCAGTTTGGCCCAGATCAGCCAAACTGGTAGTAGCAGCGGCAGGAGCAAGCCCACCTGCTTCCTGGGCACATGTCCAGGAGCACGTCCAAACCAGTAGTAAAAAGAATTGGCAGCACTCCACTGATACATACATACATACATACATACATACATACATGTAAAGGTTCCCCTTGAACATATGTGCTAGTCATTCCTGACTCTAGGGGGCGGTACTCATCTCTGTTTCAAAGCTGAAGAGCCAGCGCTGTCCGAAGACGTCTCTGTGGTCATGTGGCCAGCATGACTAAATGCTGAAGGCACACGGAACGCTGTTACCTTCCCACCAAAGGGGGTCCCTATTTTTCTACTTGCATTTTTACATGCTTTTGAACTGCTAGGTTGGCAGAAGCTGGGACAAGTAATGGGAGCTCACTCCATTACACAGTACTAGGGTACTGCTGACCTTTCTGATAGACAAGCTCAGTGTCTTAGCCACTGAGCTACTGCGTCCCTACATACATACATACATACATACATACATACATACATACATACATACATACATTTAGAAAGTAAAATAGGAAGGAGAGCTATGCATGTTCCTTGACCAAGTGGAATGTAAAAAAAAAGAAAAAAAAACAAATGAAATTTGCTCCCGTCTTTTTTTAAAAGAGACAACTTAATGATTAAAATTGACAAAAGCAGCCAAAAGTATGGAGATCCTGAACATTGTGCCCAGGCTCTAACTGAGCCTGTTTCACACAGTGGTTGTTTTTTTTCTTTTCTAGGTTTAGCTCTTTGGTTGAGCTGTTGTTTTAATCTTGGTGAGGTTTTTATTATTAGCCATCTTGAGTTGTTTGCCAGTCGTTTGACCATATAAATCAATATCATAAATAAATAATAAGCAGAAGGAAAATAAAGGTTATAAAATTTATTTTCAGACATAAATATAACTATCTCTACCTCGTTATGTAATGACCAAATGAATACAAATATTTAATTTCCTTCTAACCATATGGCTCTGTCCCTTTTACTTCTGTCCTATGCAGCTAACACTATTTGCAGACTGAGAGAGTAGGGCCCACCATCCTGTAACCAGCATGACCAGTGATGGATTTTATAGTACTAGGCAGGGGAAGATTGAGTTGGATTCTACTGGCCAACCAGCATGGTTTCAATATCTTCCATAGTATAATAATATCCTTTGGCCCTGGTCAGACAACTCCACCTTGAAGCCTTCCTTGACCTTTTTCCCTTTGCCACCAACACACAGCTACGTTTTTACAAATAATCATAACGCATTTGTATTGATTTGCAGCATATTTGTCCCATGCATTATGGTGCATGTTAATGCAGTCCTCAGATCCCATGACCACAGAGCACCAAAAACCTCATCTTCAATGCATTTAAAAGAATTGCACTCTGCCTATGCCCCCCCCCCCGCCCCCAAGGATAGCTGGATTCCAATAAGTTCCCTCCTTGACAGGCTTTCATTTTGCTACACTTGTGGCCTAGACTTCCCTCCTTTGCTATGTCCTCTCTAACCTTGCTGGTTTGGGTTTGCTTATGTGTCACTTCCCTTCTCTCTTTCCACGGCCAGAGTGACTCACCTGCAAAAATGAGCCATTTATTTTAGACGAGGTTTGTGGCTCAATCCTGAGTCCTGAAATAGCAGCCGAAGAGCCTTCGGATTATTATTATCCTTTCCACCCTTCCAAAGGGTGAAAAAGCAGAGCTCCCCAGATCTCGGCTCTAGTTTGTTTTGGCTGACTCCAGGTGATGTAAAATACTGCATAGATTGTGCTAGTGACACATGGCACTCTCCTTTAATCTGCATGGATTGCACACACAGGGTCAGACCAAGAATATCAAAAACTTTTCAAACATGAGTAAGTTGCAATAATTTTATCTGGCTATTTCATAACAACATCCAAATTCTATGGGACATTTCTTATTATATTCCTCCAGAATCCTCCTCCGTAACTGTTTCCTTTAAAATGTTTCTTGCAACTCATTTAATTTTATGGAGAATTTGTATCTGTAAATGAATTGTGGATGGCCCTGGGGAATGAGGGGAAGAGATGCTGCCTAGAAAACAACCAGATCAGAGAGACAGGAGCCCTCAGTGGCTTAATTGTCAAAGAAAGAAATGTACCGTAAGAAGGACCTGCACTAATGGATCAAGCATTTAAAAGTGGTGATGGGAAATTTTACTTTCAGACTTTGAAGACTCTGTTAATGCTCTATTAATTTATTTATCCTAAATAAATTAGGATTAGTTCATCTAGTTCTGTTTCCCGTCTAGTTTACCTGGGAGGTCGGACATTTCCATTCTCTTTGCTTTTGTCTGTGTATGAATTATGAAATTTCACTTCAAAATGGCCTGGCTAGGATGAATGCTTAACTCAAAGTAATTCTCTCTGTATTAAGTGGAATTTAATCTAAACATATGATCATCTCCTCTTCCTCCTTCTCTTTCTTCTCCTCCTCCTTTAAATCAACAATATATATTTACTAGAAAGATATAGCCAATATACAAAAGACAAATTAAAAAATGGAAAGAAATTAGAATTTCCATGACATTTAAATTCAACATTTTTAAATTATCCAAAAGAAAGAAAAAAAAGAAAGCAGACAATTATTAAAATAAGTGTGTACCAAATTGGGATCTTTACGCATCAGCAGTAACAACAACATGGGTAGATTGGATAGAGCTAAAGAATAAAAGAATTTTGACCTTAGAAGGCCATGATTTGCAAGCAGGCTGACATACATTCCTATGGGATGATAACAATAAAATGCACAAATACTTTCAAAATCATTTAATTGGCAGAACAGAACATGAAAGTTGACTGGCTAACTTACCTTCAAATCAAAACTAAATACAATAAAGATACTAAATTATATGAAACAGAACCACACGAATTGGATAAAATTATTTAAAGCTCAGATAGAAAGATAGGGAGAATATATAAATTTCTCCTGAAGTATCAAATGGAAGAGGAAATCGTGAAAGAACAAATTATAAAATGGGTGCAGAACTTTGGCTATAATATTGAATTAGACAAATGGGAAAAAATTTGGGGAACAAACTTAAAAATGACATTATCAGTTGCATACAAGGAAAACCAGTACAAAATATTTCATAGATGGCACCTGGCACCAACAAGGTTAGCTAAAATCTCAACAAATACCTCCCCAAAATGTTGGAAATGTGAATCAATACACGGAACATATTACCATTTATGGTGGACCTGTGAGGAGGCTAAAATTTTTTGGAAAAAGATCAAAAATTGGCTGGAGGCAATAATGGGAGTTAAAATAGAATGGAAACCGGAAATCTTTTTATTAGGAATAATGTCTGCGAAATACAAAAAAGAAATCCAGTATTTAATACTACACATAATTACGGCGGCAAGGATTGCCTTTGCCCAGAAATGGAAAAACAAACTAACTCCAAGTGAAGATGAAATAATAAGAAAGATTATGGACTGTGCTGGAATTGACAAACTAACTAAAGAAATTCAGGGAAAAGAAGAATCAGAATTCTACCAGATATGGGATAAATGGTATAGGTGGATGGAGGAAAGAAACAAGAATCAATAAAGGAATATAACAAAACTCAAAATAATAGTTATGAGTAAAATAAGAAAGTTAAGAATGGTGAAATCCAAATGAAATGCAATAGAAGGGGAAATAATATAAGGTGAGCGGTATCGATTGATAATTGCTATTAGAAAGAACAGGAAGCTCCTGTTTGTATTGCATTGTGTAAATGTGTTGTACGTCTAAGTTTTGTGTGTATGTATTTTACATGTTTGTTAATAAAATTGAAAAATTGGGGGGGGGGGGGGAATAAGTGTGTCAGGGACCAAGCCCTAATAAAATCAGGAGTCTACAGCAAGACGTTCCAGAGCCATTAAAGCATCATCAAAACAACTTGGCTCCCCCAATTTTACCATGTGCTCAAATGATGCTGGTCCAATTTTGTCTACTTGGACATCATATACTATATGACATATAGGGTCTTTTCTGGATTGCCAACCAACATTCAACAGTTAAACACAGAGGAATGAGAATAGAATCAGGACAAGACATGATTGTGGAGGCTAACATTGATTGCTATGGCAAACACTACAGAGTTCTGAAAACTCTCCTTTGGTGATAGATATTATCTTGCTCAGTTTTTATGCTAGTAGAAATACCAGATGTAAACAAGCCAAGCAAATGAGTTATACTTTGTCAATGGTTTTTTTTACTCCATCAGGAACTTTTGAAAGTTCATCGGTGCTTTCTAGTGGAGCTGAAGAATGCTTTGTCTTTTAGCCACTCTCAGAATCTCTACCAAGTGTTTATCAAGTACAAAGAACGGTAAGTGCCTTCCTCAAAAGGTCTAAAACTCCCCCCAAATTATGGAAATCTAAGGCATAACCTGAGACGAGCACAGAAGTATTTTCTCTATACATTTTGGGGCTACAAAATATGTAAAGTATCAAGACCTACAGAAGTATTTCTATTTTGTGAATAGATAAATGTTATGGTGGAAATGCACTACTAGATTAAAAAGATTGATATAGTGTTGTACCAGATGCCTTGTTGATCCTTATTGATATATAAACCATGTCTTTGGAAAGTTGTCATTTCTAGACTCCCCCATGCTGATATCTGACATAACAGGCATGCTATTCTATGCCCCTCCCAAAGACAGATATTTTAAATTAGGACAATCTAATATGGCTGCAGACATTCAGCATATCCACTTGGTCATTCCGTCATTCACTCAATTCTGGACATAATTTCATCAAGATCATGTCTCAATAAATGTTTCCTTGAGTTATTTTCATAAGTGATTACTAATGTCATGAGAAATAGTATGTAGCCACATTGTGTTCTGTCCTTTCCCTTTCTCAATTGCCTTCCATTTTTCTTCATGTGTGTCCTGTATCTTTTTTGCCTCCTTGAATGTCCAAATTATTTAAGCTTTAGCTTCATTATTAGATCTTCCTGTGAGCAGTCTGGCCCTATTTCAACTACAATGGAATGATGTGACCTTCTTGCAGTGCAACTAAGACAAAGAGACATAGATACCTTTTAGCTGCCATCTAATAGCTATTCATATTTTTGGAGCCCAGATCTAGTAGCTCAATTGTTTAATTTCCCTGTGTTCCCAGAGAAATATAAAATCTGAATCAAATCACTGAGTATTGTTTAACATTCAGAACTGGATTTTTCACCCACGCAAACACCAATACCAATAACACCAATAACACCAATAACAATATACACAAGTACATAAAGTATACTGACAGTAGCAGCTAAGTTCGATTTGGAGTATTTCTCTATAGATATGTAACTTTCATTTACCCTGGTTTCTTACGCATCACTTATAGGTTCTTGCTCTATGGTCGCTACTGCAGTCAGATAGAAGCAGCTACTAAATACCTGGACCAAGTATCGAATATTAGTGTGGATGTGCGCATGAAACTAGAGGTGAGATATGCTATTTCATACAAGTGCTAGAGACTCTCCCATTGCACCAAAAAGTTGCTTTATGTATCATATTTAGAGAATTGCTTTTATGTTGGTCTACAGGTTCCATATCTATGCTGCAAGACCTGGATGACAGCTAGATAGCAACAAAGGAAGATATAACTCTTACCCTTTATTGCCATCTAGTATCATTCAAGGTTTTTGCAGCACAGATGACAATCCTTTTATTGGCCTTTCCACTTTAGCAATGGTATAACCCAGCTTCATCAAACTGATTACTGTTCCCATAATTCTCAGCTAGCATGCTTGGAGGGCAAATGGAGGAAAACTGGTTAACTTTTTTAAAAAAATTCAATGTACATTGCTTTATGTAATGATGTGTGTGAATGACCTTGGTAAACAAGGAAAGAGATGTGGCCCAGGGAACAATCAGATAAGGGGAGGGTCAGCCTGCAGCTGCATAATTGGCAGAGAAAGAATAAGAGCATCAAAATGGATCCTCTTAGACTGTAAGAAGAGATGACAGGAACTTTGTATATTTAGATTTGGAAGATTCTATTAATGTAGCCTTATAATAAAGTAGAATTAACTCGTCTGATCTGTTTCCCATTTGGTTTATCTTGGAAAGCTGGCATTACATAACTCTTGTTATATACTGTCATTATGCAATAGAATTGTACAAAAATGCACAATCAATATAATATACCAATATGTTTAGTAGTGGTCCTTTTTCTCTGTTACATTAAAAGTAAAAAAAATTCAGCTGCCACTTTTGGAAAATTCTGAGTCCCTTGCCCCACATCCAAGACTTTCAAGTCTTGAATGATCCTGAACAAAACTGGAGAAAAAATCTAAAGAACAAAGCCACTACAGCAAAAATCAGATGTGCAAATAAAACCCCAGAACAAATGGAAAGAGGAAGGACTAGTGCCTCAAGTGAACAGAAGCCTTGCTAGTTTGATGCAATACTGGTGGGTCTGGCAGCTACTCCTAGATGCAGACTTGCTAGATGTAGACATGAAGTCTTACCACTGGGTTATTAAGTTAAAAACAAGAAGTCAGGAATGGCAAATGTGGTTTTGATGGTACGGAGGGTGAGGGAGATGACCTTGAGGGAAATAGGCAAGAATTGTTATATAGGTCAAGAAAGTTGAGACATTCCTTAAGTCCTGGGATATATGGTAGTAGGGTGCAAGGTAATATTCTAAAGAGATTCAGGTAGGCTCCTCTCTGACCCACTGGAATCTAAAGTGGAATGGAGGGACAGCACAATCAGGTCTGCAAAATTCTATACTTGAAGCCTATTTCAATAAAGTACGTTCTAACTTTCCTGTGGAGTTTGTTTCCTGATACCTCATAGTATCAGGAAACTATACCTCATAACTAATAAGTTATTGTTTGGTCTTGTGCAATAATTTTTCCCCACTGCTGGAGAAGTATAAATGGCAATGAATGAATCATAAATCATGCTTTTGCCTTTCAGGAATGTTCCCAACGGGCCAATAATGGCCGGTTCAGCCTGCGTGATCTCCTTATGGTACCCATGCAGCGGGTCTTGAAATATCATCTTCTCCTTCAGGTAATAGCATTTTATCAGATTATGTCCTCCATGTTGAGGAGAGAGAATGAAGAATGGGGAAAGGAGGAATGATCTTCAGAAAACCTGAGCAAGGTCTTTTCTGCAGCTTTTTCTCCTGTTGAGCTTGGGCTGGAGAAATTCCCAGAAGATTGAGCTCAGGTGCCTGCAGCCAGTTCTTTGACCAAATTCAGAAATGTGGCAGTTGGAGGGGGCCAAGGGGAAAGGGAGTTTGAAGGAAAAAGACAAAGAAGAAGCTGGAAGCCAAGAATCTTAACTTTGTTTAGACAAGGTCTTCTCACCTTGAGTCTCCTGTCTCTTTCTCTTAGAGACTCCTTCGAAGCAGTGAGACTATCACTACCCTTTTGTTCCTTGGGACAAAACTCTACAATTTATATAGTCAAAAAACTCATCTTAGTTTCAACTGTCAGGGAGGTGCAGCACATGAATATCAGAGAGCACCCAATAACTATTTTATCATATATTTGTAAAGTCTGTTAACTCCTGTTGTTTCCTTCTTTTTTCTAGGAGCTGACCAAATACACACTAGACCCAACTGAAAAGGAAAACCTGAGGCAAGCGCTAGATGCCATGCGGGTAAGAGAAATATATCTGTAGCTTTTCTGGGCATAGTTAAAAAGGAGTTTGGGAATTTGATCTCTTTGATGGCAGCTACTATCAATCTGTAGCTCTATTGGACCTCCCATAGTCTAAACCTCAGTGAGCAGGAAAGACACTGAGGAGGGAAAGGGGGGGCAGGAGAAAGAGGGGAAGGGAAAGGAGGAGGAGGAGGAGGAGTCATATAGAACATTTGTTCCCACTCTAACCCAAGGGGTTTCCAATTTGGGACTATAACTCTCATCAACCAGCTGCCAAAGAAAATTTGAATTGTTGCAAAACAATATTTGAAGGTCAAAATTGATTCACATTATTTCTATAGTGCAGGATTCTCTCAGAGTCAAATATATTCAGTTCAGCAAAAGGTTGTTTAGGAAATAAGCCATTGCATCTTGGATGTTTGGGGAAAAGTTTGGATATAAATAATCTTATTGGAGTTTTTTTTAATGTATGACTTTTTTATGTTTGGAAGAAAGTTGCCCAAGACAGCCTTAAGTTTTGTGCTTCTGTTTTATATGGAAAAACACAATCATTCACTCTGAGATGAGTTTGGAATGAGGAAACAACTCTAGCTGCCCACAACAGCCCCCTTGAAAGCAAAAGAGTAGCTTTCTTTCTTTACAAACTCTTCAGAAAAGTAGTTCAGGAGTTCCTAGAAAAAAATAATTTCTACTCCTTCAATTCTTGGCTAGCTCTCTTGAGTCTAACTTTTTGTAACATCATTATGCTGGCTAATCTCAGCAATTATCTTCAAAAAGGAAACATCTTTAGGGTTCCTTGATATGAAAATATTTGACTGCAAAGAATGTATATGGACAGATCAATAGAATCTTTATAAAGACTGAAACTTTATTTCAGTTATTGACATTTAATCAAATGAATAACACAGAACTATCTCCTAACAATAAGAACTATTAGCAGCCATTTGTGGCAAAACCAAGACACAAATGTGGCAAAAATTTGCTAATATTACAGAGAAAAAGTCTCTAATAGGGGTGAGGGGTTATTTATTGTTTTTTATTATTATTACTTTTATATTGTTTTACGTCCTTGTAAGCTGCCTTGAGTCACCATGTACGAGTAGGTAGCAATATAAATTTCCTAATTAAATAAATAAATAAAAATGCATCCTGATTGTTGACCAGATAGTGCAAATAAAAGTTATCAGAGTGGCCCAGGAAGTTAAATAAAAGAGGGGCAATCAATTGGTGGCAAATGTCCCTGTAGAACTGGCAGTGCAGAAGAACATGAACTGTGGTTTCTATGACACCCATAAGACAGGGGCAGAATTTGGTTTCATATGGGCTTTTCCTTATATTTCCTTTCCAGGATAGCTGTGAGGAGAGCGTTCAATTGAGCTAAAGATGAGGCCCTTCTAAATTTGAGAACGGTGATATGATTGATACACACACACACATGCACGCACACACACACACACACACACCTGATTTAGGCATTAAAATTTGGTTATTATGAGAGAAAGCATCGATTTCTGTTTTAACTTCTATATCTAAGATCTTTTGCCTTATATTGATCTAGCTTTATTTGACTCTAGGTTAAGATGACATCACTGGAGAAATCAGTGTGGGATTGGGGGGGGGAGTTGATGTGGGGCGGGGAAATGCTATTTTTTCAGGAAGAAGAAATAGCAATCCCCCTTGATGTGAAAAGATTTGATTGGGCAAAGAATGTATGTGGGAATTAAGTACTTACACAAAAGAGACTTATACTGGTAAATTAAACCAAATGATGAATTACATGTTTATTAATAATTGTTTAAGCTTATTTTTTTTTTTGGACAATTATTTCAACTGTTCCTGAATTTTCTGTTACTGAATGAAAACCAAATTAATTAATTATTTCACTAGGATCTGGCTCAATGCGTGAATGAGGTCAAAAGAGACAATGAAACACTGAAACAAATAACTAATTTCCAACTTTCCATAGAGAATTTGGTGAGTGTTGCTGTGAGGGGCTTTGGTAGAATCTAGATCTGAACATTTTCAATTCCTTTTGAGATTAATCTTGTACATTAATTATATCCAAAACCACACTGATGGGACAGGTCACTGGTCCAAATAGATTATAGTTCCACTGTCTCCAGCTGGCCCAGCTGTTGAGCACCTTGGTTGGGAATTGTGCCTTTTATAATCCATCACATCAAGAAGTCACCAATTGGTGGGCTATGTGGGTTCAGTCTAAGAAGGGGAAATCACTAAGAAGGAAAACCCTAAAATAGCACACACCCACAGCCTACTAATATGTTACCTGCTTTGTTCCCCAAAGGCTAGTACTCTTGCTATCCAGTATTTTGGAAGTTCCTCCTGTATCCTCAAATTCATCCTGAAGGTTACTGGTGGGAGTCTTTTCTTTCCATATCTTGTCAGATCCATTCACTTATTAATGCTCAGTCTGTGAGCCTCTAATTTGCCTTTGACCCTTCCATTGTTTTCCTTCTTCTGGTTCCCTCTTAGGTTTTGTTTCAGGCTGTTATGTCTTGCTTAGCTCTTTTCATCTCTGAGGAATGTTAGGAGTTTCAGTCTAACGGGAGTCTGTTCTCCAACCTCTTCCCACCTTCCTCCTACCATTGCCTCCTTGGGTGCTCTTTTCACCAAAACGTGTTCTGCTATTTGGAAAATAAAAACTGGAGAATGAAATCACTCATGTTTCCCTTTATTAATGTTATTTTTGAAACCAGTCATTGGAAGGAGTTGGCAGTCCCAAGCAACTCCTACAGGTAAGGAATTTATATCTTGTAAATAAGATTGTTTTCTTTCCTCCTAGTCACAATCCCTGGCTCACTTTGGGAGGCCGAAAATTGATGGAGAGCTGAAGATTATCGCTGGGGAGAAGCGCTCCAAATTAGACAGGTGATAGATAGCATGAACATTTTGGTAGCAATATAAATTCGTATGTCCCAAAGCCAAATGTGTCAGATACTGTATATTATGATGTTTGCTAACTACTGAAAGCAAAAGTAGTGTTTGCAAACATGAAAGCATTTCACTAATTGTTCTGCTTTTGTTGCCAACCCTGAGAATGTCAGAAGTAAAAGAAAAAAGTTTGACATAGGGAGCTTCTATGCTATTGATATCCTAGGACAATGTGTCTCAGCAATGTTTCTCCACACTAATATGTATCATTGGACTTTCTAATCTTTATTGGATTTTTAATAGAAAGAATGACACTTTTTAAAAATCAAATCTAAGCAACCCAGTATTTTTCTCTGCTGCCCTATAGCACAAACCTATTTAATACAGACGATAAACTAGATGTCTTCTTTGCAGATATTTCTGGGTAATTGCTTTGCTTCAGTTTATTGCTTTCTGCTGGGAGAATTAATGGTCAGTTACCACTTGAGTGATGTTTCTTGTACTCCGTGCAATCATACTCACTTCTGAATTAGGCCCGTCATGTGCAGGGTGCAAAAATCTGTCACTAAATGACGGTGAAAAGTTTTTATTTTGCATTTCTTTTCTGACATCTAATGATTTTTGCAAACCAAGTATGGTAGTCCTATTCTAATTAGAACAAGATTGGATTATTGTATTTGCTATCATATTTGAAAATTAGTTATGGGTTGGAGCTTGTATGTTTTTTTAAATACTTACAGCAAAATAGGACTTGCAATGGAAATACACACTTTATATAAGGAACCAAACAGTTTGTAGATAGATGCAACAAAATATTCTTCATTGGCATGCACTGGGCTCCTAGCCAAAAGAATGCAAAAGAGCCCCAAACTAGACAAGGTTATGGGTTATGTACCTCAGACCTCTTACACAGGAATGATAAAGAAAGGAATATATCTTTACAGCTGCAATGTAACATGGAATGTAAGTTGTAACAACTGATGGTACTGTAGGATGACTTTACTACGGCTACCTACCTACATTCTTTTCTACTAAAAGGATTTTAGCCCACCCTAATTACAGTTAGCATGGGCCACAATGAGTGGAATTTATTGTGCCCATATATTGCACCCTTTCACACCAGACAATAGTTTGGTATCTGTTATCTATGTCTTTTCTCTGCAGGGTAAGCAGATAGCTGTTTTGTTTGCTCATTCATACTTCTGTGACTTTTTTCATGCTTATCCAATGTACAAGATCATCTTCCACAACAATTTGCTTCTTTTTCATAGCAACCAACATCTGCTGCCTCTGCCTAATAATAGATCTAGCCTTGGCTTATGCTTGCCATTATAATTACTCTCTGTACTGATAGCAATTTTTTTTAGGAAAGGAGGGGCGAATGCCTGCTCCTTCAAGCACCCACAGTTGCTTTCATTCATGAGTAGTTGGCCATCTATCTGTTGCTTTCCAATATTCTTGTCAAGTAGCATCATGGGTCTAATCAATTATGAGTTGATGAGGGAAGGGCCAGAAGTTGCTGCCATCACTGAGGATGCTCTTAGTTTCTATGTGCATATATCACAAGAGAATATTGAGCAAATCAGCATTGTTTGATGACTACAGTTGTTACCCAGACAGGTCTGTTTTAGCATTGTATTTGTTTATAAAATACATTTCTTGCTGAACTTTCTCAATTTAACCATCTCTTGTAGATATGGTTTTCTCCTGGATAAAGCTCTGCTAATCTGCAAGCGAAAAGGGGATTCATATGAAATGAAGATATTTGTTGATCTGTGCAACTACCAGGTCCGAGATGATTCTTCTGCAGAAAAAGACAACAAGAAGGTAAAGTCTGAATACATCCTATATGGGGAAAACCTGGGAAAGGAAAGGCAATCATGGATTCTACTTTGCTCTAGATTAGAACTAAAATTTATTTTAGCCCAATAGGACAATGCTGTGCTTCCTTTTTAATCCATTGTACTCTGTTCCATCCAAAGGAGATTAATAGGGGGAAAGGGGTCTGGGATTAAAGTGCCCCAGATTTTGCCTTAATAAATTATTTTGCAATTTTTGTTATCAGTGGACCCATATGTTCGTTCTAATTGAGCTTAATGGATTCTCGGGCTATGAACTGTACTTCAAGACACGAGAGCTGAAAAATAAGTGGATGGAACAATTTGAAATGGCTCTGTAAGTTTCTTCTATTCCTCTAACCTTGGCATGATGACCTTTATCATTCCAAGTCTTCTGTGCTTTGGACCAATTTCAGCATGAAATTTCAGAAGGCTTCTACAGAAATTAGATAGTTACAGTCATTAAACACATGTTTACTGTTAGCTAATCAACCAAAACCATAACATTTCCCACATTTCATTATTTCATGAAGTTCAGCAAGAGTTCTCTTTGACAAAGCAAGATGAGAGATAGGATTCAGAAAATAAGAGATTGTGACAATTTCTATTAAGAATCTTTGTTTATTCATTCTTAATTTTTCACAAACCAGCCTATATTTCTTTTGCTTTCTCTTAAAATGAAATCATAGGAATGTTTCAGAGAATATCATCATTTTTTACCAGCTGGAGTATGGAAAATCAAACTCAACTATTCAGGAACAAAAAGAGAAAATTAATTTAAGAGGGCCAAACAATAGATACACTGCTTTCCTAATGCCTTTTACAAAGCAAAAGACCTAGCAAGCAGAAGTATTGTATTTTCCTTGCTAAGTGCCTTCTTCTTATACCCTGGTACAGCTCCAATATCTATCCAGAAAATGCCAAGGCTAATAGACATGAATTCTACATGTATTCATTTGAAGATACCACCTCTTGCAAAGCCTGCCAGATGCTGCTGAGGTATGTATGCTATACTTCAATCCCTGTTTGAATAAATTCTAAATATTTAATAATACAGCTGCCATTTTATACTTGGAAGCAGACAGCCTTGTAAAATAACTAGGACATATTCCATGTAATCCTGAAAAGTCAAATATGTAGACTTACTCTCCATACTCTATCTGCTCACAGAGGAACCTTCTACCAGGGCTATCGTTGTAGCAAATGCAGGTCGCCTGCTCATAAGGAATGTCTTGGCCGGGTGTCACCATGTGGAAAGCCCAGTCCATGTAAGTTTCTAGTAGCCAAATCCTTGTCCTTGTTTGTATATTGCATAACAATGTGCCATAACAATCTGGCAATTCCCAGTGTTCTTGCCCTCTATTGCAGGACCCTAATTTATTTAACAAGGTGCTATGAGCTGTACAGGAAGGCCACAGGCAAGGCCAATGTTTTATGGCAGCAGTTTTTCTTCCTGACTCAGGGCATCAAATCAGTAGTTGGGAAGTCCCTAAAAGGGCTATGATATGACACAGGAATGGGGAAACCCTGTGAGCCTGTGTGCCTAAGTCTCAGCCTTTGGAAGCTAGGCTTTCTTTGGGACGATATGCAGCAAAGGCCGGCTATCTGTGCCCTCTACGTGTTTGGGGCTATACATGGTTGGACAATTTTAGTCCAAATGTCTTCAGGTAACAGGGAAACAATTTGATGGAAACAACTTTATAAAATAGTAATTGGGGGGGGGGGGTGTTACTTATAAAATACTTGCCATAGTGAATGTGATCAGTTGCAAGTATTTGTGTACAAATCATCAATGTTGAGGTTGCTTCTGACTATATTTTGAAAATGCAAAGAAAAAGCTGGATGTGTGAAGGTACATGAAGGAATTTCATCCCCCTCCTCCTTCCTCCTCCCCCCCCCCACTGGATAGCCATTTGTTGGGAATGGCATAAAGTTTCCTACTTGAGCAGGTAGTTGGACTAGAAAACCTCCAAGGTCCCTTCCAATCCTATTATTCTACGCTCTCGTTATAGGGATTAGGAAAGAGTTGAAATGTTTCTTCCCTGCAGCTATAAGATGGTGTCGAACTTGAGTGGCTCCCTTCTGCCTATAGAGTATACCACTTCTGATCTAGCATGGGACTGCTTAATTTCCTTCTTCCTTCCCTTCTTTACTGCTGGTGGTGTATCACCTCTGTTCCATCATATTAATTGCAAGATTCTCTTGTCCCTGTAACGATTGTAATACTGTTTTTTTTCTGTTTAAAGGTGACTCTGGATTTATTGTAAAAAAGGTAAAAAAAAGAAGGTTTAAATTTAAATTTGTGACAAGTTTAAAAATTGGGAAATTAATGTTGAATAAAGGGTGGAAAGACAGATGGGCCTGGTTTACACATAGCCGATATGGCAGAATGTGTGAAGCCAGCCATTGTGGCTTAGCACAATGTGTTGATCAGATCACTAGTGTTGATTTGGCAAACCATGAAATAATAATTTAAAAAAAACACTAGTTGAAGACAATATAGTAAATTGGCCATTTTCCTCAGCAACTTCATCACTGCATTTCTAAAGATGTGTAGGAAAAGCACTTGCTGGATTGGAAGGGAGGCTGACACAATACATATTTTATCAACCTTAAATTAATAAAAGGATGATGGGATTTGATATAATGACATTATTTTTTGTAATAACTGGGAGAGGAGTTCAACTTGTTCCATAGCTGCATCTTCACCTCCATTCTGGAAAGGATATGAACCCTTATTTTACAGTTCATTTCTGTGACAGAGATTTCCTTCTATCTGTAGAATCTTCCTCTGTATGAGTAGTTTTAAATATTACATGTCACCAGGCAAGAATAGAAAAGAAGAAAGGTCTACAAGCCATTGTTATCAAATGACTGTAACTTAAAATGTATACATTATGTAAAGTTAATGAATCACATAGAAGCAACCTCCAAGTAGGACATTTTTCTAGATTTGTGACTTCGTTTTTATTGTTTGAACCTATTTTTCTGTATTTTTGGTGCAGAATAAATCCAACAGACACACAATGGAAAGAGACAAAACAGATCTAGGTAAGTTATTGTTTTTATCCTGGGAGTTAGTTTACAGGATGATAGTGAAGAACACAGAAGAGTGATAATGGGGGTCATAATTGATGGAAATTCCTAAGGAAAATTAGATAAAATTGGACCATACAGAAGACATGATATATAGATCTGTTAAGTTCAGCTCAGAAATCATTTAGAGCAATTCCAGTGAGATTCTCCTCCCCTATCCTTTGTTTCATCTTTGGTTTTTCCATTATTAAAAGACAGTAAGGTTCTTGTTGTGTCATTTGTATTCCATCCCATTGAGAGCATTCTTTTTATTTTGCTGCTACAGAACAGCAAGCAAGAACTGGTGGGGCCACAAAATTAGCAAATCAGTAGAAAATGAAGACGTTAAAGTGCTTTGGAACTTTAGAATTCAAACAGAGAAGCACTTGTGACATAACACCCCAGATTTAATAATTGTCCATAAGAAAGACAAAAAAAATCTGTAAAGTGGACATTGCAGTACCTGGAGACAGCAGAATAGAAGAGAAAAGAACAAGAAAAGATAAGAAATTTCAGGCCTGCAAATAGTAGTAGAATGAACATAGCAAAAAAGGCAAATATAGTATCAATATAATAGAGATCTTGGGTGCAATTTCAAAATATCTGAAGCACCATTTGAACACCATCAACATTGACAAAATTGCCAACAGTCAGTTGCAAAAGGCAACTCTATTTGGAACAGCTTACATCCTGTGGTGAACCTTTAACACCATCAAACAACATCTGCCTATCCCAAGTCCTTGGAAAGACTTGATAAGTGGATAAAAATGCTAAATCCAGTCTAAACAATTGACTGATTTGCAACCAACCGAAATAATAATAGAATTATATGCTGTCCAAATCCTACAGGCTCGGTATAAAGAGATAAAAAAACCTTGATGTCAGGAAAGAATGACCCAGTTACTATAGCTCTATTATTTGAACACAGCCAATAATTGTAATATTTTCATTGCCTACTTGTTCTTTTTAATTATTTGAAAAGACCCACATGTATGGAATGTGCAAATAAAATGAGAAATTGGTTTGTTTCAGACACAATTCAACTGTGATTATTTTTTCACTCTTCAGGGTTGCCCAAACTGGAAGTTTGCCTGGAGTATTATGGTGTCCCTCCTCCACCAGTAGCATTTGGTCCACCTCTGAGGCTCAGTGTAGGGGACATTGTGGAACTGAACAAAGCTGAGGCAGAGCAGCTGTGGTGGCAGGTAAATGTCATTCCCAGGATTTTCCAAGGCCAGCCTAGGAGTTGCACCTGCAGGCAATGGAAGTGAAACTAAGATGGCACTACAGATGCATATCTTTTATATAAAGTTGCCCCTGAAAAAAGTACTGTTAGATATCTACAATAGCAACTGTGGTTTCCACCCAGGTCCTCTGTTGAACAGAAGTTTGATTCTATTGGTTGAGAGGTCTGACAGCTCCCTATAAAAGGGCTGCTGTCAGACCCATGCTTTGCTGGATTGTTCACACTTGTTATCGTTAATAAAGAGCTGTTGCACTGTTAGCCTGTGTCTGCCTATCCATTGCTCAATCTAACAAGTACGTAAATTGATTTAACCTAAATTGTTTTAGCTGAATATATCTATTTTAAATTAAACTGGAGTGGTACCTCATCTTAAATATAGTACTGAATTATTTACTTTTTAAGATTCACTTTGTGTATTATAAAAGGCATCTTGAATCTTTAAAATCATGTCTCCCATATTAAAATACAAATGCCAAAAGGAACATCAGGAAGGAAAGTGTCTATTACTGCGATTTGACAGCAACTGTTTTCACCCAAATTAGCTTAGGGATCCTTTTTCCTAGTTGCACAAATATGCATTCCTTCAGTCTTGAGTCCAATATAAATTGCATTGCTCTTATGGCCAAGTCTTGTTCATCTTCAGGAAGAAGAAGACCAATGTGCTATCCTTACAGATTAAATGTTGGACATGTTTAGGAAAGCAATTGGAGGGTTATCTTAGTTTTGTTTCCTTCCCATTTTTTCCCTTCCCATTGTTTCCCACTGCCAGTAGAACAAACATCAACATTAATGCGAAGTAAGGCTAGGATTTCGGAGAAGATGAGATTAAATTTTTGCATATTCTGATTCTTGTTCTCATGAATGCATTGAAAGGAAGGGCAACTATTAGCTGATGGTCGTCTCATTTTGGTATTAAAGGACACAGGATGCGGGAAGAGCAGAATTGTAGAATAACACTAATGTGGTCCATAAAACAACTGACATTTATTAACGAGTTGCAAGGTAATGTGGGAAGGAGATCTCCTACTGCATTGAGCAGTGCCTTCCAATATTTGTTAACCATTTTTAATATGATAAATCTATGGTTTTTAAAAAAAGACATTTTTGAGACACGGAATAATTTAGAAATAAACTGGGTCAATTGCAACAGAAGGTCAGCCTCAACAAGTATTAGTTCTGTGTCTTTTATTTGCATGGTACACATGCATACCTCTTTTCTTTCTTCATGCTGAACTGAACATTTAAAACAAAGGCATCCTCAAACCCAAAGGTCACTGCATTTAAAGGCACCTCCTTTAATTCTAAAAGAGACTTCAAGGTTATATCTTGCAGATGGGAGGAGAATTGGGTGTTTTTTTCCTGAGCTTTAAAGGAAAAGTCTCTGTAGTCAAACAGATTGGCATTTAGGGAGAAGGGAGAAACAAAAAGCAAGAGTGTTAATGATGCAGAACTGATCGGTTTTGTCCTCTCTAGTTAACTTTACAAGAAACTCTTTATTTCAGCATATATTGTATGACAGAGGCAAGGAAGGCAGCTCTTGAGAGGCTTGTATTAGCCCAACTGAAAAAGAGGGCTGCAAATGGGGTGGGGCAAAGGGCTTTGGAAAGCACTCTCAGGCATTATGCAGCATTTTCTGGTCTCCTATCCGTCCAATTCAAGAGCCAATGGGAGTTAGGTAGTGTGTCACCAGCAGCAGCATCAACGAAGCATCATAAATTGTCCTTTCCGTTTTTATACTATTTATCTTTAATTGTGATTTTTATATTTTTTATTTTTACATCTGTTGTCTTAATTTACGGGTTTTATGCTTCCCAGAGTTGCTTTTGGTGAGATACATACTATACAAATTTGATTAATAAAATAAAAACATTCAGCCACATTTATACTGGAAGAAAAGGAAAAACATTACTTTAAAAATGAAACATCTTCTAGGAACTAAGTAAAACTATGCGGTGGGCTCAGGATGAGAAGATGGTAACATCATGAGGATAGGACCCTTCACAGTACTTTGTGACACTTTTTGTGCCCTGGTCAAGATGAGCTCTTAGAGAACGCTGCCTGAAGGAGAGTAAAAATCAAAGAGGAGGTTTCAACCTTCCTTGTTGGTTCTTTCTATCAATCCTCTTCTACTTAGTTCTCTAGATCAGGGGTGTCAAACTCATGTTATCACAGTGGCGTCACGTGACATATTGGGGGTCCCCCTTCGCTAAACTGGGCATGGGCATGGCCAGCACGTGACAAATCCAGCCAGTGGGCTAGGAGTTGGACAGTGTCTGCTCTAGATGTACTCTATTATAATTTAGGCAATCAAGCTGGCTGGAGATGGTGGAAAATTTACTCCAATTTGAAGTACATTTGAAGAGCACATGTTGCTTTAAATGATCACTGACATACCAGAGCACCAAAGGGAAAGGCCCAAATGGCAGCCAACACTCAAACCTCTTCTTGTGAGCAGTGCTTTGAGATTGTTTTAGCCTAAGTGTTTGCTTTTCACCATCTCTAGGCTTGTTGTTATCTCAGAAGAGTTGTCTCTCTTTGCTTGGTCTGGAAGTGAACTTAGTCAAGAGTTCAGCTCTCTATTCAAGTATACGAAATCTGACATTAAAAGCTAGCTAGCTTATCTATTTTAATGGCAGACTTATCAAGTGAATGACTCTAGCAAAATTATTCAGGGCATTTCAGTATAGATCTAACATAAATCCTAGTTCTAACAAAATAATGTATTGTAATTTTTTTGCATTATTGTAATTTTTTTCCATTATATAACAGCCTTTGCTAAATAAGCTGAAAAAGTATACTTGGAGAAAACTCTTATCTGACACGTGCTTTGTTTTCAAAGGGAAGGAACACATCAAGCAATGAAGTCGGCTGGTTCCCTTGTAGGAAAGTGAAGCCTTACATCTCTGTAAGTAGCATATCACTGGAGCTATTGGGATTTGGACTTCTTTGTGTATTTGCTTAAAAGTCAGTTGTCAGGCCTGCAGTCATATTCCTTTTAGGATCTTGGCCTGACTCAAGCATACTCAAGTTGATACAAGAGGACTTGGGCAGGAGTTATTAAGTCTCCTAAATGACCATTCCTGGCTTGAAATAATGGCTAATGCAATACAGGCAAAAGGTTCAGCTAGGGAAGGTTGGTATGGTAATTCCCTCTGAAAAAGTATCTTTAAATAATTTCCTATGGTTCATTTTTTCATTAAACACAACTTTCCTCAAGAAAAACACAAACAACCTTCCACATGTGGAAGGATTTTTTTAAAAAAGATAATTTAATGTAAGTTAACATATTCGAAGGTATTTGTTATTTTGGTAGTATGGAATGTTGGGACAAAGAGAAAGAAAGAGAAGAAGTTTAGTGATTTAAAAAACCAGAAAAAAAGATACTATAGTAACAATAGAAAAAGAAAAGAAGACATTTAGAGAATGGGATAAAAGTTTGACTAGAAAGAAGTGAAGTTTCTTTTAAAAGATTAAGAGGGAAGGAATGAAAAAGAGGAATAGTGATAGGAAGGAAGAAGGGGAACAAGATATATATTAGTATATTAAATGGAATTGTATAAAAATTATTAATTGCTGTCAGAGTAAATATGAAGGTGTTATTTGACATGTACCAGCAGATGAATGAGAAATGACTATTTGGTTATTGTTAAGGATAAGTTAAAAATGTGAAAATGTATTGGAAATGTATAAAAAAATGGATGGGGAATTTGAAAATACTCCGAGTGATGATAAATAATTGATGTTATAATAAGAGATTGGAAAATTATGGGTATTTAATGATATTAGCTATGTAATAATATTATGACGATAGTTGGAAATGTACATATGATTTAAAACTATATGAAATGATGTTTGACCCGGCCTGCACTTTGTTCAAAAAGTATGTATTTGAGGCAGGGGGGAAATTATAATGGAATTGTTATATATGTTTACATTTAAAAGAAGGATGTATGTCAAATTATTCATATGAAATATGGCTACTGGAATGTGACTATTAATACCATCAATATTAAATTGCTCAGATGCTAAAATACACCATATGAGAAATAACTACATTTGTACAACAGATGAAGTAGAGAGAGGAGTAGAGAAGAGTGGAAGGGAGGAAGGGAGAAGAAACGAGGGAAAGAGAGAAAGAAGAGAGGGGATAGGAGAGAGGGAAGCAAAAGTGAGAAAAAGAGAAGAAGAGGAGAGAAAAAAAAGAAGAGGAGAGGAAAGAAGAGAAGAAGAGGAGAGGAAAGAGGAGAGAGGAGAAGGAGAGAGGAAGGGAAAGTAGAGAAGAGAAAGGACAGGAGGATGGTAGAAGAAAGTAGCAAGAAAAAGAAGGAGGTAGGGAGGGGAAGAGAAAGAGAGGAGGTAGGGTTGTTGTAGAATTAGGTATAATGTGGTGTATGAAAAGCAGAAGAGCAGATAGAGTTGTTGGTAGATGATGAGAGGAACTGATATAATATTGGATAATATATAATAATGTTTGTTAAGATGTAATGGTATTCTTGTGGGTATTTATCTGAAAATAAAAAAAAACTTTTCAAAAGAAAAAAGAAAAACACAATCAACAATTATACCTTTTCTTCCCTAGAATCCTCGTCCAGATCTCTCTATTTATCTTTGGTAAGTATTAATTCAGATTTCCACCATCTTGTTAATCATGTTTTTATTCTGTGCTGTCATATGAAGCATGAATGCTTTTGAATTGCCCAGCTGGGTTCAACTTTGGGGATGGATCTATCCCTATATTTTCAACTATGTTCAGTATACAGTACTTTTCCACTGCAGATAGATATGATGCAATATTTGCTATGCGAATTTCCCAAGTTTGTTTTTAAATACATTTCCCAACTACATAATACTGCAGTATTACCCCTTGTGGCATTGTCAAATAAGAATATATTAGGGAGAAGAACAGTGGGATGTGGTGGCTCAGTGGATAAGATGCTGAACTTGTCGATGAAAAGGTTGGCAGTTCAGCTGTTCAAATCCCAGCGCTGTATAATGGGGTGAGCTCCCATTACTTGTCCCAGCTTCTGCCAACCTAGAAGTTCGAAAGCACGTAAAAAATGCAAGTAGAAAAATAGGGACTACTTTGGTGGGAAGGTAACAGCTCTCCATGCACCTTCGGTGTTGTGTCATGCGGCTGGCCACATGACCACGGAGACGTCTTTGAACACTGCTGGCTCTTCACCTTAGAAACTGAGATAAGCACCGCCCCCTAGAGCTGGAAATGACTAGAACGCTTCTGTGGGGAACCTTTGGGAGAAGAAACTGGCTGCACATTCCTGTTCTCTTGCCCAGCCCCCAATTTTATTTCTTTATAAGAATAGAATAAGAATATTTATACTGTATAAGAATATTCATACTAAGAAAAAGTCATATATTTGTTTTGTGTGGTTCCCAAATTACTGAATGTTTCCAGAGGGTTTTTGAAAAAGTGCAATCAACCTGATTCATTCATGGAATGTTATAGAGGCCCAAAGAAAGACATCTTCCATTTATAACTATTCTATAATTCCATCGTACTACTTTTTTTCTTCCTTTTTTGAAAATAAAAAAAGAATCATTGTTATTGGGAAAGTTGGAGTGCCTATTAGATTCTTTTGAGAGGTAATGGCTCCATCTGTCCACTTGGAAGCAGTCTTGTCTCATTGTGATTATACGGAGTATGGAGACACCCAGTGACTGAACGTTGTACTGCTAATAAGAAATAACACTCCCTACACAGGTATGCGGGACCCATGGAGCGGGCAGAAGCAGAACAAATCCTTGCCAGCCGGTCCGATGGAACTTACCTGGTGCGGCAGAGAATCAAAGATGCAACTGAATTTGCCATCAGTATCAAGTAAGCCTAATTCATGTCAGAATTGTCTATGATAAGATAATGAAGATTTGGGTGTTTACAATAATAAAGGGGCCAGGAGAATTGAAAGGAACAGAGAAACATATATTTTTTCCTATAATTTGTTTTTCATTAGAATCTTGTGACTCATTTCTTTGAAGGTTATCATATTATCTTTCTCCGTAGCACCTACAGTACAGTTATAAAGGGGGGATGTGACTCTGGTAGAATATGTGCTATGTTTGCAAAATGTTCCATTCTGAACCCCAAATGGAACAGAATAAGAGACTCAGGCAGGGTTCATGATATACCAAAACAAAGATATCAGACGTGGAATCAATTTATTTTTTTACTAGAGTTTTCAGAACCATCATGAGACCTGGTGCAAAGCAGGAGTGGGTTCCAGCAGCCATTACTATCGTTCGATAGTAAAAAAAAAAATGTGTGCGTGCACATTTTCATTTAAAATGATCAGTGCAAGTGCACAACATTAAAAAAATGAATTAAAATTACATATTTAAAATTAAGTTTGTTCTGCACATGTGCAGAACAGAAAATCAAAGATGGTGTCGCCAATCATAGAACCGGTACGGTCATGTGTCTGCTGGAGTTACTACCTATTCGGCCCAACTGGACCGAATAGGTAGGAACCCACCTCTGGTGAAAGACTGTTTTGGGTACCAGAATCTAGCTGAGTTCATAGTTAGCCAGAGTTCATGCAGTCATTGTGTAGCTTCTTGTTAGGATTCAGTCCTACCTAGGTCTAGATGTGGAATCTCAAAGAGGAATAGAACTCCCTATCAGGCTGCCAGGATCTTGAGGAGGCTTTGGAACCTGGCATTCCAGCTTCAGAACCAGCAGTTTCCAAATCGGATACCAAGGTCTTGAATGCAAAGGTCTATGCATCATCAACAAAGAAGATGCCCCACAGGCAGGAGCTTTATCAGTTTACTCAGAAGGCAGGGAGGAGGGGATTTAACCATCACTCCCCTGCCATGGTCAGATCACTCACTCCTTCGTCTTGACTTCCCTGGTGCTACCTCCCGCTGCAGGGAGGCGGAACCGGAAAGCATTAGATGGTTCCGCCCCAGGCGCCTGATGGAACCGGATAGGTTCCAGACGGAGCTTGGGCCACCACCTGCAGCCCCGACCCGCCCCCGGGTAGAGGACCTGGTGGTCGCATGGAATAATGCGACTACCGGGGCCTTGAACCGGGTGGCGCCTTTGCGGCCTCTCCGGCGGCAACGATCCACCCTGGCCCCTTGGTTTACCGAGGAGCTAAGGGTGATGAAATGCCGCAAGAGATGCCTAAAGAGACGTTGGAGATCCTCCCGTTCCGAATTTGATCGAACACAGGCACGAGCCCATTTAAGGACGTACCTTGTGGCATTGAGAGTGGCCAAACGCCAATATTGTGCCACTCTCATTGCATCTGCAGAGAACCACCCTGCCGCCCTGTTTCGGGTGTCCCGCTCCCTCTTGTTTCAGAGGCCGCGGGAAGCCCCTCTACAGGGCAGAGCAGAGGAATTTGGGAAATATCTGCAGGATAAAATCGCTCAAATCCGGAAGGATTGGGTCCCTGTCAGTGGTTCAATGGAGACGTCCGTGGCGAGTCTTGAGGAATCGACCTGGGAGGAGTTTGACTTGGTTGCCATCGAGGATTTGGACAGAATGCGTGGACGACTGCGACCCACCACATGTTTATTGGACCCGTGCCCCTCCTGGCTTGTACTGGCATCCTGGGAGGTTACACGAGACTGGCTCCTGGGCCTAGTGAACGCTTCCTTGAGCGAGGGGTCTCTCCCGGCCACCTTGAAAGAGGCGGTGGTGAGACCCTTGCTCAAGAAGCCTTCCCTGGACCCTCTGGAGCTGGCCAATTATCGTCCTGTCTCCAACCTTCCCTTTTTGGCGAAGGTTGTAGAGAGTGTGGTGGCTTACCAGTTTCCACGACATCTGGAGGAAAATGATTATCTAGACCCGCGCCAGTCCGGCTTCCGCCCCGGTCACAGCACGGAGACGGCCTTGGTCGCGTTGGTGGATGATCTCTGGAGGGCCAGAGATAGAGGTTGCTCCTCTATCCTGGTCCTATTAGACCTCTCGGCGGCTTTTGATACCATCGACCATGGTATCCTGCTGCGCCGGCTGGAGGGGTTGGGGGTCCGGGGCACCGTTTTGCGGTGGTTCGGCTCCTACCTTTCTGGCCGGACGCAGCGTGTGTTGGCAGGGGAGGAGAGGTCGACCCTATGCCCCCTTACTTGTGGGGTACCACAGGGGTCGGTCCTCTCGCCACTCCTATTCAACACATATATGAAGCCGCTGGGTGAGATCATCCGTGGTTTCGGGGTGGGATATCATCTGTACGCTGATGATACTCAGCTGTACTTTTCCACCCCGAACCACCCCAACGAGGCCGTCGAAGTGATGTCCCGGTGTGTGGAAGCCGTACGGGTCTGGATGGATGACAACCGACTCAAACTCAACCCCTCCAAGACGGAGTGGCTGTGGGTACCAGCTCCCCGGTTCAGCCAATTAATTCCATCATTGGCCATCGGGGGCATCCAACTCGCCCCCGTGGAGCGGGCGCGCAATTTGGGCGTCCTCCTGGATGCCCGGCTGTCCATGGATGACCAGGTGACAGCCGTGGCAAGGGGGGCGTTCCACCAGGTTCGCCTGGTGCGCCAATTGCGCCCCCTACTGGACCGGGACGCCTTACACACGGTCACTCATGCGCTGGTGACGTCCCGCTTGGACTACTGTAACGCTCTCTACATGGGGCTTCCCTTGAAATGCACCCGGATGCTACAGTTGGTCCAGAACGCAGCCGCGCGGGTAATTATGGGGAGTACTAGGTACTCCCATGTGACACCGTTCCTGCGCGAGCTGCACTGGCTTCCTGTGGTCTATCGGGTGCGTTTCAAGGTTTTGATAACAATCTTTAAAGTGCTCCATGGCTCAGGACCTAGTTACTTGCGGGATCGTATTCTGCCCCATACATCCCTGCGACCAATCCGCTCGCACAGAGAGGGTCTCCTCCAGGTGCCGTCCACCAGGCAGTGCCGGGGGGCGGCGCCTAGGAGTAGAGCCTTCTCTGTGGCGGGCCCAGCCCTGTGGAATGACCTCCCCCCGGATATTAGGAATACCTCTGACATCCGCTCCTTTCGTGTAAAGCTCAAGACCCACCTATTTCAAGTAGCTGGCCTGGCTCAACTTTGATCCAACTGTATCGCTCCTGACGGGTTTTTTATTTGGGGTATTTTAATTGTATTCAATTATTTAGGGGTTTTTAAACATTGTGTTTTTAATTGTTTTTATTCATCAGCTCACCTCCTCCTTGTATATGTCTTGGTATATGTTTTTGTTATATGTATGTCTGTCTATATATTTATTTCCTATGTTTTATTGTACACCGCCCCGAGTCCTTCGGGAGAGGGTGCGGCTAAGAAATAAATATTTATTATTATTATTATTAGGCAGTTGCCAAGTTATGTACAGTAAATGCTAAGAGAGAGATTCCAGATTTTACTTGGCTTTTTGTTTGGATTACACTTTTTGCTGAAGCAAAGACGTGCCATTTTATGCAACTCAAGCAAAGTAAATACAGACTCTAGAGCCATTGTTGGTTTGTTTTCAACTTGACTATTGGCTCTATCAATTTGCATTTGAATGCGATGAGTCCTTGGCCTCTTCTACAGTTCAATTCTGTTCAGTTTACAGGTACATCTGTTTTCAATAAACCTGTGTTATCATTGCTTATCATTCAAAGGAAACCTATGGTTATATGTGTTTCTCATTTACAGGTTCAATGCTGAAGTCAAGCACATCAAAATCCAGACCAAGGAGGAACTGTATCGCATTACAGAGAAGAAAGCCTTCAAAGGACTTGTAGTAAGAATTGAACTTCACCAATTCTTTTTCAAGCACAAATGAAAAATGAGCTTATTAAAGTAAAAAAAGGAAGAAAAGAAATGAGGGGAAATTGAAGGGAACATAAAAATTATAGCACTTATGTTTCCTAGGTTTAGAACAAGTAGGGCCTTTGATAAACTCAGGGTCCTTCTCCCCAACGTTGTTTCTTCTTACTATTCCTGCAAACTATCTGAAATTGGTTACCCAAATAGATAGATAATATTATGAGCCAATTAATGCTTCCTCCAGCTGACCGGAAGAACTCAAAAATGGCAGTCGGTGCCCCATATCTCAAACTACTGCAGATGCTGAAGTAGAGAAAAATATCTCATCCAAAGCACTCTACAAGAGAAATTGCTTAAAAGTGGGTGTACTTCTATGATGTGACTGTGAGGGATGATGTTATCTTGACCACTTGAGAACATTGCTTTGTTTTGCCTTTAAAACACCAGCATATCCTACTTTTATAGGAAGGCACGTTCCACAAAAAAACTAGAAGTTTAGAGGTGTATATATTCAAGCTTGACAAAAGGAAGTTAAACATCTATGGGGAAGGGAGGAAAGAGGTTTGCTTGACCACAGGAAGCAGGTAAAGTGGAAGTTCCTGTCAATGAGAATTCAAATTGTCCACAAGCTATGTTTAGTTGCAACATTGCAGGAAAAAGAAATCCAGCTTTATGGCAATTTCAGATAAATGAATGCCCTCAAAAAATGCATCTTTTGAACAAAACAGTCAGCGGAGGTACAGCAGTTTAGCAAATGACAGAAATCTCCTCCATTTGTATTTTATCCATTCTAATTGGTAATCTACTGTGGATACTCTTCATTAAAATGAAACCCAAGTTGTGGACAGACTGTGCATCTCTTATGCAGGATATAATACTGTATCACCATTGAGTCAGTTATTTCTGTATTTGTAACGCAGAGATCAAGGTTAGAAAGGATCATTAGTTTCAGTTTAGAGCAGGATCTAACTTGCTGTGTTACATTGCAATAAGTGCTTTCCTTTCATGTGTTTCTCATATGTATGGGCTGGATCCATCATGCTAATGACAAATATGTCTTACACTGTTGCCTTTCTTCAAAGAGCACTTCTCCATTTTATTCCTAGGAGCTGGTGGAGTTCTACCAAGAAAATTCATTGAAGGATTGCTTTAAGACTCTTGATACAGTTCTGCAGTTTTCTTTCAAAGAGCCAGAAAGTAAAATAGGATCCAAGCCACCTGGTATGTGAGCTATACCTTTAGTTTCAAAATTCAGGTGACCTGATGTGGAACAAGAATTAATAGGAAAGCAATGGAGATCACTGTGTGACTCTGCTATCAGATTCGGATGGTGACAGTGGACAGGTATTCTGTGGTGGAGTGTAATCTAGAGGGAGGGAGTACATTTCAAAGCAATAAGAGCCTCAAAATTTAGATAGTTTGGTTGGGAGGAAAAGGGTCAAGTCAGCTCCTCAACAAGGAATCCTTAATGGTACTACATCTACATGGAGGGAAGTAAGCAGTGGGGTACAACAAGATTCCATCTTAGGCCCAGTACTCTTCAATATCCTCATAAACGACTTAGATAAGGGCACAGAAGGGAAACTTAGCAAATTTGCGGATGATACTAAGTATGAACAATGGAGCCATCTTGGAAGGCCTTCAGGATTCCCAGGGAGATTCAGAGTCAGGGTTGTGCCAATATGACAGTTGTGCCTAATAAATCTATACTTTGAGGAAGCCTCTGGCCTTGGAGTTATAATTTCATTTGGGCTGTTACTTGGAACCCTGACAATAAGGTGACAGGAATAGCCAACATCCTAGATCCGTGATGGAAACGCATGGCACACGTGCCACAGGTGACACACGGAGCCATATCTAAGGGCATGCAAGGCGTTGCCCTATGTCAACTCCAGCGGGCATGTGCGTGCTGGCCAGCTGATATTTGGCCTTTTGGAGGGCGGGGAGAGGCATTTCGCCCTCTCCAGGCTTCAGGAAAGTCTTCCGAGCCTGTGAATGGCGAAAAACGGTCCCAACAGGCCTACCGGAAGTTCGGAGGCTTCAGTGAGGCCTGCGCAAATGCACAGGGGGGTGGGGGGTTGTGCACGCATGCATGGGTTGGAGAGCAGTGCATTATGGGCATGCACACACAGAATATCTTTCGCTCGGACACACTTTCGGCACCTGAGCAGAAAAACGTTCGCCATCCCTGCCCTAGATGATAGGCTGAAGATCCAGATGGATCTTGACAGACTTGAACATGGCTAGCCTAGTAAAGAGAAGGACCAGGGGAGACAGAATAGCAATGTTCTAATATTTGAGGGGCTGCACAGAGAGGAGGGGGTCAAGTTATTTTCCAAAGCACCTGAAAGCCAGACAAGGAAAAATGGGTGGAAACTGAACAAGGAAAGATTCAACATGGAGATGAGGAGAAATTTTCTGACAGTGAGAGCAATCAACCAATGGAACAGCTTGCATTCAGAAGTTGTGGGAGCTTCATCACTGGAAGCTTTCAAGAAGAGACTGAACTGCCATTTGTCAGAAATGGTGTAGGGTCTCCTGCTTGGGCAAGGGATTGGACTAGATGACCTACAAGGTCCCTTCCAACTCTGTTAATCTTTTGGAGTTCATCAATATAGTATACAGCAATAAAGTTCAATCAATGTCAATTTTCACATTGGGAAGGCAATCCTGGACATAAAAAATTTCCTATCTTCCTTCAGTGGTTATTTGGCTTTTCCTGTACCCATTAGTCTGCTACATCTCAAGGAGAAGGGGGAAACCACAAATGGAATACTATCTTCTATAATCTATGAAAAATATCTGATTTGATTATGTGCTATTCTGTATCACAAAGACAAAGTTGTCAAGGGCAGTTCAATTGTCAGTGACTTCATGAACATGTTTACATAGTTTGCTTGGCAATGATATAGAAGGTTTGCCATTGCAGTTTTTTCTTTTAATTTTTCGATTAACCAGATCTGACCCTGCTTAGCTTTTTGAAATTAGCCAAGATTGGCTGTAACCTTGCTAGGCATTCTCTACCCTCCTTCTACTTGCTAAATACTATTTGGCTCATTTAAGCTCCCTCTTAATTGGCCATTGCATACAAGAGATATATTTTCACTATTGTGGGCTAATATATCTGCTGCAGAGAAGTTTGAAATGAGATTTGAGATGCTTGTTGAGATTTTGCATACCTACATTGATCCTCAGACAGCATATTACTTGGCCTTCTTAACGTCATGCCATAAGAACCATAGAACAATTAAGATTCTCTGCAGTTCTAGGGATCTGGTGAATCTTATCTGGTTCTGTCTGACTACTACTAAACTCTTTTTTTTTTAAACAGGGAAAAGTCTCAAGTACTTTGGCTCAGCCAAGGCTCGCTATAATTTCTGTGCACGAGATCGGACTGAATTGTCCTTGTCAGAGGGAGACATCATAAAGATACTCAATAAGAAAGGACAGCCAGGATGGTGGAAAGGAGAGATCTATGGTCGAGTGAGCATCTTTGCATCCATATAAGTGTGAATTGTTTGATTGCAGAATTTAGGATAAAAGCGGGATTCATATACAAACAGATCAGCTACTATTTGAACATGCTATGGTGTATTCCATTGCTGCTAAAAAGTCAAAATTTCAATTAGGATAAGCTGTAGCAGTAGATAAGTTCCTACTGCTGGATGATCAGACAAAAATCTATGTTAACAATTTGCTAGTTTAGAGTTTAGAAAATGTTGGCATCAATATAGGAATAGTTAACATTTCAACAGTAAGGATCAGCAACACTTCCCTTGGCTTAGAATATTTTCTTTGTTTATTGGATTCTAATAAGTTTTTGCCTATGTTTTCTCCCTGCAGATTGGCTGGTTCCCAGCAAATTATGTAGAAGAGGATTATTCAGAATATTGCTGAGATCACCACATTCAATGCAGCGTCTTTTCTCGTGTGCAAAAACTATTATTTATGAACTCTTTTTTTCTCCTGCCTTTTCATCACCCATCAGATCCTGCCTAACTCCTCTCCCCCCCTCCCCCATTACATGTTCCTGTCTAATAAACTGGATACTGTAGAAATAACATCCTGGTAAAGTGTGTCTGTGCCCGTTCTAAAGAGAAAAGAACATTGTAAGAATTCACAATGCAAACTATTTTCTTTAAAATCTAAACCTTACTCTTAAGAATAAGTAGGTTACTTTTGGATATCTATTGTAACTGCATACTCCAGCATGTAGTTTTTTTTTTTAATTTTCCATTATCCAATGGACAGTAGAATGCTGTAGAACTATGCTTTGTCTGAAATCTGGGTTGCAACTTCTTCAGACTTTTCTTCATTACTGGTAACGAATAACAAAGGAAATAGTTTATATGTGGCACTGAAACTCATGGGATCTTCTGGGTCAAACCAGGGAATAATTATGGTGTCTTCTTTCTGTGAAAAACAGCTTTGCAAAACCAAACACTTTTTCTGAGTTGCTAATGTTGTATCAATTTAATCTTTAGGATTTCCAGTTTAGATCTCCAGATGCAAATAAAAAAGAATGTACTGAACCAAAGTTTTGCCTGAAATTAAGTGGAATTAGCACAAAATACATATACCACTAAGGCTACATGGTTTAATGATATTCAGAATTAGAGAGTTTTACATAGTCTTTTGAACTATAATTTCCTCTGAATTCTCTTTTCTGGGGATACTATCCAAGAAACCTTTAAGATCTCTTATTGTTTAAAAGCATTAAGAAGGTAGAATAGATGCTTCTCAGAAGAGCAGTTCCTAAAGTAAGGAGCATTTTTATCATGAGAAATAGAAGCAACTATCATTTTATGCTGGTATCTCAATTAATATCCATATTCAGTAGTTATTGTTCTGGTATGAAATTACATTTGGAAAATACATCTTAGAAGATTTTTTTTTTAATTCCTCTGAACCCAACACATTCAATTTATTTAAAAATATATTCAAAATTAGAAAGAACTTTCTGCTGGCAACCACTCTGTAGTGGAACTGACTGCTTTGGGCTTTCCTTTACCAAGGATGTTTAAGCAGAGACTTGAAGGCTATGTATGCAATATTAATGACATTCTTGCAATAGAAGGCTGGTCTACCATGGCTTTCAATGCAGTTATATTTTGGTTTATGCCAAATTGGATCAAAGTGTGCCTAGATGATCCAAAACCTGTCATCCAAACTCTTTTAGCACTTAACAATAGCAGTTAGATTTATATACCACTTCACAGTGCTTTACAGCCCTCTCTAAGCGATTTACATTGTCAGCATATTGCCCCCAGCAATCTGGGTCCTCTTTTTACCCACCTCGGAAGGATAGAAAGTTGAGTCAACCTTGACTTTTGAATGACTTCAAGTCTTTAAAATAACTTTTCTGAGTATTTGTTGCTAACAGTCACTGTATTGCACCATTTGTTTTCCACATGCAACATGACATGGTGTTTAATTTTACATCGATTATCTAAGAGAAGATTTTGAACATTATCTGGAAAGAGAGCTACCTCTATTATGCCATTATCCAAACTTTTTATATTTATAATGATAATATTGCCAAATGTGATCATATCAAATTTCTCTTTAATTCTTATTCTAAGAATACCTATGTTTGGGAGACAAAAAGTTATGCCACAAACTTAATGTGACTCTTTTTTATTCCATTCATTTGTCACCATAAGACAGACACTCACTTATAGAAGTCCCGGAAAGAGATCTAAGACTGCACTAAAGACTGAAATACTGTAGAGATTTGCTTATGAAAGGCACAAGGAAGAGAAAAGTGAGATAACCTAGGTGACATTTAGCAAACAGTTTTTTCACTCAGTGAGTAGTGGAACGAGTTAGAAAACCATGCAGGAGACAAAAAGACAGGGAAGCTGAAGGGACATAAAGGCAAATCCTTTCTAAGACTTCCTGCTACATTAGACCAACTTATTGTCAACTGACAAGTGAATATCATCAACATTTCTTGGGTACAAGTATCCCTTCCTACCTAAACAGCAAGCTTGAATTTTGTATTTTGTAGTATTGTTGTTGTTAGTTGCGAAGTTGTGTCCGACCCATCGCAACCCCATGGACAACATTCCTCCAGGCCTTCCTGTCCTCTACCATCCTCTGGAGTTCATTTAAGCTCACACCTACTGCTTTGGTGACTCCATCCAGCCACCTCATTCTCTGTCGTCCCCTTCTTCTTTTGCCCCCAGTCTTTCCCAGCATTAGGCTCTTCTCCAGTGAGTCCTTCCTTCTCATTAGGTGGCCAAAGTATTTGAGTTTCATCTTTAGGATCTGGCCTTCTGAAGAGCAGTCAGGGTTGATCTCCTCTAGGACTGACCAGTTTGATAGTCATGCAGTCCAAGGAGCTCACAGGAGTCTTCTCCAGCACCATAGTTCAAAGGCCTCAATTCTTTGGCGCTCAACCTTTCTTATTGTCCAACTTTCACAGCCATACATTGCAACCAGAGGTGGGTTGCTAATTTTTTTACTACTGGTTCGGGCATGGTCCCACACACGTGACACTTCTGTGCATGCGCAGGAGCGTCCGGGCAGGTGGGCAGAGCCGCCCACTATCACTACTACTGGTTCACCCAATCCGGGCTGAACCGGCAGCAACCCACCTCTGATTGCAACTGGGAAAACCATGGCCTTGACTATACGCACTTTTGTTGGCAAGGTGATCTCTCTGCTTTTTACTATGCTGTCTAGATTTGCCATAGCTTTCCTCCCCAGGAGCAAGCGTCTTTTAATTTCTTGGCTGCAGTCCCCATCTGCAGTGATCTTGGAGCCCAGGAAAATAAAATATGTCACTACCTCCATTTCTTCCCCATCTATTTGTCAGGAATTGAGAGGGCCTGATGCCATGATCTTACTTTTCTTAATGTTGAGTTTCAAGCCAACCTTTGCCCTCTCCTTCTTCACCTGCATCAAGAGGCTCTTTAGTTCCTCTTCACTTTCTGCCATTTGAGTGGTATCATCTGCATATCTGAGGTTGTTGATATTTCTCCTGGCAATCTTACTTATCATATACTATATAGTATATTATAGTATAATAATATACTGTATAGTATACTACAATTTTGTGTATATTATACAGTATGTTATTGTTCCTAGGAAGTTTTTGTAACTTACAGACTAACAGGAGCAAGTGTATAATCAATTTTGTCCTTATTGTGACTCAAACATGTAACCATTATAATTAATGTGAGAACTTTACCTGAATTGAATTCTCAGGCTATTACATGCTCTGTTTTATAAAACCCCTCACTAATTTGAAGCTATGACACATTAGCATCTGTTAGAGGCTAAATAAGGAGAATATATACTCACTGTATAGTTCACGTATTATGTTTATTCATTCATTTTGTTATTTCACACTAGTCTTAAGGATGAACCTTGAAGAAAATACCATGTAAGCATTGGGGGCTCCCTGTCAGTTTTTCATCATGCAACTGCCTTGTTTTATTCCTATAATCTTAATGAGAAATAATTGGTCTAATATTTTCTTTGTAACGTGGCATTCTCTTTCCATTACACACAGTCTATTACCAGAATATTTTACAATTCTTTTGCTTCCCCCCCCCTCGCTTCACTAAGAAAGGAAAGACAGAGCCACTGTGCAGACGCTTTTAACTGATATTAAGAGCTCGTTCTTAGAACAATCTTAAGCATACCCACGATTATCTGAAGTGCATTCTTTTCTCTCCAGATACTTCTTTTTTTTATAGAATTGAGGTTCAAAAGTTTTGGTTCTGTTTATTCTTTTTGGAGAAAAATTCTGAGCAGGGCAATATCTCACTCATACAAGGGCCTGTCCTAACTGAAAATTACCAGTGTCATCAAACAAGCCTGTCTTAATTGGAGGAAGCATTATTAAATGATTTCAACTGTCAAAATCTCTCTCTGTAAGTAAAGCCAGAGATTTATACTGCTACAAGATTTAATATTTTTAAAAAGTAAATTCTTTCAGTAGCAGCCTTCCCACATGTAACATCTTCCTAAACAATTAGGCCACCATTTTCCTGTTATCGTAGAGACAGCAGCCAGACTGGGTATGCTCCGTCCATTAACCAATAGGACTGAGTCTACACTTATGATGTCATCGGGCTCTTGTAGCTCCTCCCCAGTTTCAGACTCAGTCCAACCTGGAATGCCTGTGAGAATTGATCTCTCCTCCAAATTATTTAATTATATCTTTAATTGGTGAATTTTTCCAAAACTTTTTGTTGTTCCTTTAAATATTCTACAAATTGGAGGGAAATTTGAAACTGATCTCTGGCTGCCTCTCCTCAGCCGTCTGATTGCCTGTGGCCACGAGTTCGCTCAAGAAGCCTGCCTTGCAATCAGATCGGCCAGCTCACGAGCTATGGCTCCATGGCTGTTTCCCCGTGGCGCTTCTTGATTCTGGGCACTCGGAGGGACGCGCGACCGACCGTTCAGGTACCCAGGTATTACTCGAGGTTCATGGACCCCATGGCAGAAGGAGTAGATGCTCTCAGATGCCAGTGGCCCAGGGATCTCCTGTACACATTTCCTCCCCTTCCCCTCATTCAGAGGGTAATTAGGTACTCCCATGTGACACCGTTCCTGCGCGAGCTGCACTGGCTTCCTGTGGTCTATCGGGTGCGTTTCAAGGTTTTGATAACAATCTTTAAAGCGCTCCATGGCTCAGGACCTAGTTACTTGCGGGATCGTATTCTGCCCCATACATCCCTGCAACCAATCCGCTCGCACAGAGAGGGCCTCCTCCAGGTGCCGTCCACTAGACAGTGTCGGGGGGCGGCGCCTAGGAGTAGAGCCTTCTCTGTGGCGGGCCCAGCCCTGTGGAATGACCTCCCTCCGGATATTAGGAATACCTCTGACCTCCGCTCCTTTCGTATTAAGCTTAAGACCCACCTATTCCAAGTAGCTGGCCTGGCTCAACTTTGATCTAACCATATCGCTCCTGATGGGTTTTTAATTGGGTATTTTAATTATATTTAATTATTTAGGGGTTTTTAATCACTGTATTCTAATTGTTTTTTATTCATCAGCCGACCTCCTCCTTGTGTATGTCTCGGTATATGTATCTGTTATATGTTTGTTTTGTCCACATATTTATTTCATATGTTTCATTGTACGCCACCCCGAGTCCTTCGGGAGAGGGTGCGGCTAAGAAATAAATATTTATTATTATTATTATTATTAATTCACAAAATGCTGGAGCAGGAGGCAGAACTGTTGCTGCTAGCGCCGAATTGGCCACGCCAGCCTTGGTATGCCAACCTAGTGACTCTGTCAATCTCCACTCCATGGCACATCCCACGGTCTCTCCTGTCTCTACACCAAGGATCAGTTTGTCATCCCGACCCCCAGTGGCTGCAGTTAACCACATGGCAATTGAGCAGCAAGCCTTAACAGCTGATAACATCTCCCCCAACGTCATTGCTACAATTCAGGCATCACGCAGAAGCTCTATTAACCACAGTTATGATGCCATGTGACGGACTTTTGCTCTGTGGTGTTCCAACCAGACTGTTGACCCACTTAGGGCATCCATTTCTCAGATATTGGACTCCCTGCAGAGGGGGCTTGATCAGGGACTTACCCCTAACACGCTATGCCGACAGGTGGCCGCTCTGGCCTCTCTTCTGGACAGCCTGGCATCCAAACATCTGCCTTCTAACCCCTTGATCCGGAGATTTCTCTGTAGAGCATCCAACCTGCGTCCTCCTGCCATACATAGATATCTGACTTGGGACTTGCCTCGTGTCCTAGAGGCTTTGACTTCAGCGCCCTTTGAACCTATGAGATCCACTTCTTTGAAACTGTTGTCCTTTAAAACGCTGTTTTTGGTGGCTGTAACCTCAGCCAGACGTATTTCTGATTTGACTGCTCTTTCAGTCAGGCATGACTTGTGCGTGTTCCATCCAGACCGAGTTGTCTTAAGACTTTCTAAATATATTGGAAGGATTTGAGAGGTTTGATAAGAAGTTGGATAGACTATTGTTTGGCACAATAAAAGATGAAGGGAATGGAGCTTCAAAAATTAAAGAAGAGAGTGAAGATATAGAAGATGTCTTGTCTTTAAGATAACAGATGAACCTAATAATGGAGTACCTATGAGTGAAAGTGGAAAGAAGGAAACATGAAAAAGTGAACCTGATTATTATTATATACTTGATGATCTGGAGCTCTGCCCCTCCTGGCAAGATATGGATTTGATGATGGAATTAAGAAGAGAAACAGCTTTAGAAAGACATCTGATAATCAAAGACATATTAATTTTAATACCAGTTCAAGGGCAACGAGACTATATGGGAGATCTTTCAAGCAAAAAAGTGCGGAGAGAAGTTTTTAAAAACTTTATAAAGAAGTTCATAAGAGAATCGACGCAACATCTGGCTAAAGAGATAAGATTGTCTTGTTACTGGAAAGACACAGACTGATAATGAAGGTTGATAATCCAAAATTTAGTTAACCTTTGGTGATTAATAAGTAGGATTTTGTAGACACTTTTAGAATGTTTTCTTTAAAATGTTTACTTGTTAATTAATAACTCATTATGATAATAATAATGAAATAATAATCTTAATTAGTAAAAACAATTTTGATATAAATTGCAAATTGGGACCTGGGGAAAAGATTTATCAAGTTCACTAATACATTTTTGTTTAGATTTTATTATAAAGATGTAATTTTTCTTGGGTCGGAGGAGAGGAGATGTGATATAAATGGTAAAAAAAAATCTTTTTTCTTTAGATAACTATAATAATAATAAGGAAATTTTAATGGATAATGTTTAATGATTTTTACATGTGTTGGCATTGGTAAAAGCAATCCCCCCCAAAAAGGGGAATATGCTATAAAAGGGTAATTATTGGAGGTTTATAGGAATAGCTAATGAATGCCAGTAGGTGGTTGTGTCTTTAAATACAAATGATTCTAGATAAAAGCATGTTTAAATAATTATAGCTAAATGAGAATGATGGTATATTGATGGCAAAATACATAAAGATTTTCGATTTAAAATGTAAATTAAAAATATGAAGGATGTATAGTAACACACGAAATTTATTTGTAACCAATCGACATGCTTTCTACAAGATGTAATGAAGAATGATTCTTTTTTGTGTGTGTTTTTGTTTAATTAAAACAATAAAAAAAATTCCAAAAAAAAATCTACATCAACCGCACCGCCTCGTTCCGCCACTCGGAAGCTCTCTTCATCTCCTTTCGCCAGGCCTCCTTGGGTACCAAGGCTTCATCGTCTAGTCTGGGATGCTGGATAAGAGCCTGTATTAAACTGTCTTATGAACTTCAATCCATACAGGTCCCTGCAAACATTACAGTTCACTCTACACGCAGTGCTGCGACATCTGCGGCTTGGTCCACTCAAGCCACCTTGGAAGAAGTCTGCCGGGCGGCTACCTGGCCATCTCCCACAACCTTCATACGTCATTAAAAGTTGGACAAGTACACTTCGGCTGACGTGGCTTTTGGGCACAGGGTGCTACAACAAGTGCTTGTGCCCTAGCGGACCTTTTTTACAATTTCCCATCCTAGTGGACAGCCCAGTCTTTGGTACGTCCCAGTCTGACTGCTGTCTCTATGATAACAGGAAAATGGGTGTTGGTACCTGATACGCTCATTTTCTGGTAGAGTAGAGACAGCAGCCAACCCTGTCCTGGTATGGGTCACGCGAGGGAATTCCTTGTGCGGAGGAGAGAGATACAGTGACTATGGACTTTCACTTTTTGCTCACAATTCTCATTTGAGTCTACAGTTTTCCTTCATCTGAAACTAGGGAGGAGCCACAAGGGCCCGATGACATCATAAGTGTAGACTCAGTCCGATTGGTTAATGGATGGAGCATACCCAATCTGTTCTGCAATAATCTTGCAATCTCTTTCTGTGGGATCTGGTGAGATTTCTGTGTAATCCCTCCCTTTCAATTCATTTTATAAACTAACCCTTACATTTCTAGAATAGCCATTGTGTACCACAATAAAAATGGATATAATGGTTTCAATTAATTGTGAACCAATCCTAATGTTGTGCATTATTACAAAATTTATATTTTTGAATTATAAATTTGCCCATCTGACTTAGTTTGATTCAGCTCAGATTTATTTCTTTATTCATTCACTTTATTAAATTTATATGCTGCCTATCTCACTATCCAGAGCAACTCTGAGCAGCTTTGCAGTTTTCCTGCAAAGTACTTAGAAGATGGGGTTCAAAGATTTGTGGGCCTAGTCCTCCACCTTGCCATGGGAGTACCAATGTTGCTTCTTCTATTCCTCTGTGAAATTCTGTTTTTTCTATACTAGCCACTTTTTTGATCACACTAATAAGCATGAACATCTTCGGCAATCTATACCTAGGTTTACAAAAACTTGAAAGCCAGTTTCACTGCTGTGTTCTTTGACTAATTCTAAAGTACATCTTGATTTATTGTTATATTCATTAGCAAATGCTTCAGGTAATGATAAACTGGTTTGTTTTGCTGAAGATAAATTAGGCATGCCTAAAAAGTGAGCTCAACTCTTCTTGAGCTCACTTTGTGAAAAGACATTGTTTCATCTTGAATCTTTCCAGAGCATTAATCCTTCCCAGTGCAATTTTTACCCTTTCAGTTGTATAACAGAGGGGCTTGTCTCCATCAGTTGTCAAAACAGCTCTTTGCATTAATCAGTACGAGGAATCAAAGTCCATTTTCAAGGTCATCAATTGTGCCTCAGATCCTGTTGTTTGCAGTCCCCACTAGAAAAGCCCTAGCTCAAATATCTCACTACATGTAAGAGCTCTGTATTAATAGGTACAACCTTACTCCTGTGACACTATAGCTACTAGTATCCAACAGACTCCTTGTTCAATCAGATTACATTATTTTAGTTCAAATAAATTCAAATAAAAGAGTTACTAAACATAGGAGCATCAAAAAGTACCTGACCACTCCCTCCTGGATAAGTCCGATGACACTACACGGGATACACAGGACACGGGAGGTGCTGGAGCCTTGCTGGTGGGGGGAGAAGAGGCAACACTGAGAAAACTTAGATCACAAAAATGAGGTAGAAAATCTGTTTGATATAAAATAATTGAAATCATTTGAAGACAAAAGGTTAAAATATGCTGACAAATTATTACTAAGTAGTAACAACTTAATGTATTAACAAATGAAAGTTATGAGAATGGGGGGGAGGGCCATTTCCTGCATAATGTAGCTGTCAAAATTTGTAACCCTCTCCACCATCCCTTTTCCCGATTATTTTTTGTAAAACCAATAAAAATCTTGTTTAAAAAAAAAAAAAGTACCTGACCACTCAACCCACTACAGCACAACCAACATGTTATGAAAAACTGTTATACATCAAAAAAATCTCAAAAAGAACCAACAGACTACTAGCACGTGAAGTCTATTTTGCAAACAATTTTTGTGTAGCAAAATGCACTTAAAATACTTTTCCTAACAAATGTATTATTTCATTTATTTCTCAAGTTTTGGATTGTGTCACAACTTACTAAAAAAGCATCACTTCTGTAAATGTTTTTCAATTGTTCTTATTTAACCAGAAGCTTTGAAATCAGCATTTTTTGGAGCATTCTTTCATACTATACTGCAGCAGACCAATGCTGTATACAGGTACGCCTCACTTAATAATTGATTGTTCAGCAACCCCAATAGAAGTTACTACAGATCCCCCAAAAAGGTACTTACCACCACCTAGATTTCTAAATGTTGATTACCACCTCACTCCTATGGCCATGGGCACTCAGCAACCGGCCCACATTTACAGTGGTTCCCAGCATACTCCACTAGTAACGTGGAAAGTGTCTGTTTTATTCTGTGAAGTTTAGAACAAAACTTGAATGTACAAGTTTGTTATGGAAAGGACTATCAAGGCCCCCAATCTAATATTAAAATAAAAACCAAAGTTCAAATGCCTTACCTTACAGAATTATTCAGGTGGCACAATAAACCAGTTATACCCAATATGGAACTTCAACTGAATATAATTTATATATCCCACATGCCTTGGGGGGGGGGGGGGACACACAATTACAAGCTTCCAAAAGGCCATAGGCATAAAAGCCACCCTCATCTCAGAAGACAAGCTGTTCCAAAACAAGAGTTGGAAAAATGGAGACTGTCTGGAGACTTCTTAGTGCTTCAATGTAATTGAAAAAAATGAAAACATGAAAGAATGTAAGGAGTCTGAGAAGCAGTCTCATCTAGATGGGTGGAGGAGCCTGTCCATGGATACAGGATGTGGCAGTTTTATGTCCATTTAAGAGATTTAATGCACAGTGAGGATCCACAAAAGAGCAAGTTGACTAAATTATGTCAGCAAAGACTATGGCAGAGAATGACAGAACTGGGGTTTGAGCACTTGGGGCTTATTATCTTACTTTTGCTTTACATTCACATTATTTAGATTTTAACAGTATTGGTTCACCTTCCCTTAGAACAGAGGTCCCCAACCCCCAAGGCAGTAGACTATTACCAGCCTGTGGCCTGTTAGGAGCTGGGCTACTCAAGAGGGTTCAGTTCCAAGTGGGGGAAAAAGACACTGGAAACATGGAGGCTGTTTGAAAAGATGGTTTAATGGTGGACAGGACCACATGGCTTGAGGTCCTGGGGAAAAAGGTGATCACTTGCTTCCAGATGTTGGGTGAAGACGAGAGAGCGAGAGGCTGAACGTTCCTGGCTTTATACTCTCTATTTGGCCCCACCTCTGTTTCCTGTTCCTGTGGAAGAAATGTATTCTGATTGGTTGTCAGACTCTCACGGGGCCATGCAGGGTAACTCTTTAGGTTGCGCTTTGAGTCCAAGTTTGGTTGAACATTGCTTTTTCCCAGGTGCCCTGTGGTGAGATGGGTAAATGGCTAATACTATCATGCCTTAATCCCATCACCCTGGAGCTAAAGGGGAAAACTCTTTCTTATGTAGAATAGACTGGCTCAGGCATTTAAATGGTCCATTAAGAAAAGTGGGAGCTATTAAGAGTGAATCTGTTTCATGCCTAAAAAAATGTTTCTCCATTTCTGATCCAGGGAAATATAATATTCTGCCTTTTCAATATTTCCTAGGATATTTCATTCTTCTCGGAGAGGGGTGGGTGCTAACTTCCTACAATCCCTCCTTTTTTTCAAAAGATTTGAGTGGGACACACATGTTCTTGGCAAAAGATTAAATCAGGGATACTTAATTTTTTCTGATGCAAAAGGGGAGGCATTGAGAGAGGCAGCAGAAGTGGCTCCCAAAGGAGAGCTTTCAACCATGAAGGTCTAGCAGCCAGGACAAAAGTTTTGGAAAGAAATTTACAGTATCCAATATTCCATGCCAATTAATTTCAGATATCAGATATCACTTTCTGTGAGCTTCCAGACAGGTTTTAAGCAAGCAAAAATCTCAAAATTCTTTGTAGCCATGGTTTTCCTATAAATTACAGGCTGCCCATTTCCAAGGGATGGTTACTCAACCTGCCCTTGCTCTTACTTTAGTGAGGCCAAATTGAGTTTAACCAGTGTGCAATCCAGGCTATTTAGTATTTTTAAAATACACACAATGAGCCCTGGGACTCCTACTCATGAGACCACTAGTGCAACACATCCTGCTTTACTGGGCAACTGGGCAGCATCATTTGTGAGTCATAGTCAGGGTTTTGGAAATCCTTTCTGCTAGCTCTTCAAGTGGGGGATTTGCCTGAGGGGAAATTCCCCTCCCCCATGGAATTAGCAGGGAGATATGACTGTTTGGACTTTAGTGCCAGAGCAAAAATCAGCCTAGGACCAGCTAAGGTGTTTAGAACTTGCTGTGCCAGCCACTCTCAAATACAATTCTTACATGAGTACATTAAACTGATTACAATATAAAAGAGACAAGAAAGAAAACCTTACAATCAATTTCTGTGAAGGAAGCAAAGAAAGAAGACATGGAGGCTGCTTGGAAAGATGGTTTAATGGTGGACAGGACCATATGGCTTGAGTCCTGAACAGAAAAGGTGATCACATGCTTCAATGTTGGGGAGAAGGAGAGAAGGAAGGGCTGAGATGCTGTAAGTCCCTAGTTTTATGCCCTCTCTGGCCTTTGATCTTGAGCTTGTTTTCTGATTGGTTGTCAGACTCCCATGGGGCCATGCAGGGGCAACTCTCTAGGTTGCATTTTGAATCCAGGTTTGGTTGGGTTCTCAGATGCCATGTGGGGAGTGAGTAAAGGCTGATCATGCCTTAATCCCATCACCTTGGATCTGAAGGGGAGAACTCTTTATTACGTAAAGGGACTGGCTTGGGCATCTTAATGGCCCATTGACAAAGTGGGTGGGGGCAGGAAGCTGCAGGGACCTACTCTGTCTTTTAAAACATGTTTCTCCCATTTTACATCTAGGGAAATATTCTGCCTTTTCAATATTTCCTAGGATATTTCATTTTTCTGGGAGAGGGCTGGGTGATAACTACATGCTTCCAGATGTTGGGTGAAGAAGAAAAGAGAGAGCTAGATGCTGAAAGTTCCTGGCTTTATACTCTCGTTTCGGCCCCACCTGTCTTTTCTTCTTCACCCAACATCTAGAAGCATGTGATCACCTTTTTTCCCCAGGACTTCAAGCCATTTGGTCCTGTCTACCATTAAACCATCTTTCAAGCAGCCTCCATGTTTCCAGTGTCTTTTTCCCCCACTTGGAACTGAACCCAGAAGGAGAGTTCTTCCAACAGAGCAAAGCTTCATGGGATCTAGGTAGCATACATGGGATCTAGGTAGCGCAGTAAACCATTCCCCCCCACCCCTCAAACTGTGGATCCATGAAACCTGTCCCTAGTGCCAAAAAAGGTTGTGGACTGCCGTTTTAGAGCATAGATTTTTCCAGCACTCATATTGTCAGGCAAGTGGATACTTTTAGCCTCAACAATAGGCTTTCTGTAAGATGAATTTTTGTAGAAGCACAAAGTGTATTCCAAGGCTATTTTCTGTGAAACTTTCTCAATTATCTCGTCTCAGAGCAGACAGCAATTTGTCTGTCGTTAGAATCATCCTTTCCTGTTTGCAAAAGCACACAAAATACAGTTTTTCTCCATCTGCAATATTTGCTTAACCTCAAGAAATTAAAAGATATGGAAATATTTTAGGTAGACAGGATTCTTCAGTCTACCCCTTCATGTGCCCTAACCTACGTTTGAACACTTACAGATATTGTACATTTGTGAACTAGTGTAGGAAGTTAAAACCCACCCCTCTCCTAGAAAAATGAAATATCCTAGGAAATATTGAAAAGGCAGAATATTGTATTTCCCTGGATGTGAAAAGGAAGAAACATGTTTTATAAACACAGAATAGCTCCCTGCAGTTCCTGCCTCCACTCCCTTTGTCAATGGGCCATTAAGATGCCCAAGCCAGTCCCTTTACATAATAAAGAGTTCTCCCCTTCAGCTCCAGGGTGATGGGATTAAGGCATAATTAGCCTTCACCCACTCACCACATGGCATCTGAGAACTCAATCAAACCTGGATTCAAAACACAGCCTAGAGCCAGGATGGCGAACCTATGGCACGCGTGCCACAGGCAGCACACGGAGCCATTTGTCAGGGCGCTGCCCTGTCATCTGGCCAGCGCGCATGTGCGCGATGGCCAGCTGAGTTCACCCTTTTTTAAAGCCATTTTTCACCCTCCCCAGGCTCCAGAGGCTTTATAGGAGCCTGGAGAGGGCGAAAAGAGCCTTCCCCCCCCACCGGAGGCCCTCCAGAGGCTTCATGAACTTTCCTGAAGCCTCCAGAGCACAAAAAAACGACCCTACGGGCAAACCGGAAGTTCAGGAACGGACCTCCAGTTTGCTCAGAGGGTCGTTTTGAGCAGGGGAGGCTGTTTCTCCCTCCCCAGGCTCCTATAAAGCCTCTGGAGCCTGGGGAGGGCGAAAAAAGCATGCAAAAAATGGGGGGTCGCACATTGCATTATGGATGCAGCAAGCTTGCACACGACCCCCCCTGCATTCCCCCCACTTACGGCACCCTAGCCAAAAAAGGTTCACCATTGCTGGCCTGGAGAGCTGCCCCTGCATGGCCCCATGAGAGTCTGACAACCAATCAGAATACAAGATCAAGATCAAAGGCCAGAGAGGGCATAAAACTAGGGACTTTCAGCATCTCAGCCCTTCCTTCTCTTCTTCTTCCCAACATTGAAGCATGTGATCACCTTTTCTGTTCAGGACTCAAGCCATGTGGTCCTGTTCACCATTAAATCATCTTTCCAAGCAGCCTCCATGTCTCCAGTGTCTTTTTCCCTACTTGGAGCCGAACCCAGAAGGACATTTCTTCCAACACTAGTTCCCCTTTGGGAATTTAACTTCTATTGACTCTCCAAAGCCGACGTCGGGACTCTTATTAACCATTTATCATTATTATTAACCTCCTATTAACCATTCAAAATGTTAGAAAGGCATCTTCTTTTGAATCGAACTTCTTTTGTGAAATCCTTTTTTACTATCTGGCCTTTCAGTCGGCTAAGGAAACAGAGGCAACTCATTGGATAGGGGCCCTTAAGGAAGCAGCCAGGCGAATTGGTTTGCTTCAACGGCTGCCAGATTTACATGATTAAAACCCCTTCCCCCCCTGTATTAGCCTCAGCCGCAGTGGTATCAGCAATGCGCATGCGCATCGACAGCCAACGCCGGCTCGGACGGGCGTTGGGGGATGGGGAGAGATCCTGGGAAGGCAATGCAAGTCCGCGCGCGTCTCCATCCAGCCAAGCGCGTCTCCACCTTAACTCCTCCCCTTTTCAAAGGAGCGAGAAAGAGCCTTCCTTCGCCACTTTATTGGCTGAGGCTAATGAAAGAGGTGGGACTTAGAGAAAACTCAATCCATTTTCTTAAATAGCATCTCTGTCTGCCATCCTGCTTCTGTCTACTGTACTGTATCTCCGTTATACCCAACGCTTTGAGTTGTTTTAAAAAAAAACAAATCAGATCGAGTCACTTAGAGAGAAAATGGAAGGCTTAGAATAAAAATGTGAGACGTTTTGCTATTGGTCCATTAATAGCTACGTAATGCTCTAAAGGTTGCTCGTACTTCCTCCCTCTTGTGATTGGCTAATAGGTAGCAAGTCTTTGGAAGGTGTTAAAATTCGGGAGGTCTGTTGGGGAAGAGCTCTCTGATTGGTGGAAAAGACAAGCAGGTTCAGACCAGAGCGAGCGCGCCCCCTTGCCGGCTGGGAACGAATGAGCGCGCGCTTCTGAGAAAACTCGTCTAGCTTGTTAGGAGGGCGCGCGCGCGCGCGCTGTTTGGTGCTACCTATTGCGGGAGCGCGCCGTGAGAGGAGGGGGAGCCGGAGAGCATCTCTTTCACACGCGCGTCGGCAGCGGCTCCTCCTTTGTTCCCCCCCCCCAGACCGCTCTAGAGCTCTCGGTCCGCCTGGCTGGCGGGGGCCGGCACGGTAAGGTGAGGGGGGGAACGTTGATCGCGCACGCGCGTGGATGAATGAATGAGTGAGTGAGTGATCGTGTGAATGCTTTAGAATGAATCGGGAGGCTGCGGGGGGCAACCTCAGCAAAATCAGCACATCCTAATCGGATGGGGAGGGGGGCGCCGTTACTTTCCGACTGGAGCCGGAGTCTCATCTCTGCGATCGGCTTTGAGGGTAAGAAGGTAAAGGCAGGCGGGGGTGTGCCGAGTCCGCCTCTTTAGAGTCCCCCGGCATTTTTCCCCATCTCTCGCCCCCCTGTTCTCCTCCTACCAGCATGCAATACTCCCTCCCCCACCCTAGCCTTTGCATCCTTTTGGGTACTTCTAAGCATCCTTGTTATTGATTTTTCAAGCTCTTTGTGGGAATGGATTCCTTCCTGATGTGTCCTATTTAGGTTTCAGTAGTTCATTTATTATTCATTTTATACCCCTACTCTTTTGATATTTCTTAAGTTATCTCCCCCCCTCCAGACCTCCAGCACAAACTGGTTGTAGAGAAAATAGAGTTGGAAAAATGTAGAATTGGGGTATATAATTTATTAAATTAATATGGCAACACAGAAAATCAGATTATTTTTTACTGATCACAACATAAACTTTGTGTTCAGAAATATTTCAGAATGATAGTAAATACTAGTTGGGATTTCAGAGTGTTAAATTCACTTCCCTTTGTTCTTAGTGCTTCCTCTGATAGTGCCCATCTTTTTCGAATAAGCTTCTTTTCACCTTTTCTACCATTGGTCTTTCTTCCATCCTTCCATTCTGCATCCCCACAAAGAAAAATTCCCAGAATCTGTGTTATCACTGCTGTTTTGTGGTAACTGTAGCTAGTCCAATGGTTCCTGTAATGGTGAAGAAAAAGTAGATTGTAGTCCGCTTGTGTATCACAATTGTAAAGGATCATATACTGCTATCTGATCTGGATGCTGGGATTATTGTGAACCATGTTGGACCAGGCAGGCCTTAAGGGTTGTCTGTTGCTCTACAAAAGAATGCTTATTTAAGATTGCTTGATACATATTTCACTATTTTAAGGAATCCTAATTTTTTAAAACACAGTAGCTGACTGAGAGAATTCTGGTTTTATGATGTTTAAAGTTGATTGTACACAAATAAAGTTAATCCATGTGTCACTCCAGCTGTTTCCTTCACACTTACTTTCTCAGGGACTAATTCAAAGAGTTCTCCAATATGGCTTTTCTTCCAGCTACCTTTGATGTCACTTCATCAAAACCTCTTGGTTTTCATTCTTATGAAGAATAATTCAGTTTTCCTCTACCCCCTCTCCGCCTTTTAAAATGTTCTAGTCTTTGGTTATGTGGTTCTTCCGATTGTTTTTTAGCTTTGGTACTGTTTTCTTGTATTGTCTCATCAAAGTCTTATCTATTCTTGTCTCCACTTTCCTATGGGCTAATTCTAGAATATTAGTATCAGAATAGAATCCGAATAGAGCTGGAAGGAGATCCTATACCATTTCAGACAAGTGATTGCCCAGTCTCTTCTTAAAAACCTCCAATGATGAACCACCCATAAGGTCTGAAGGCAAGCTGTTCCACTGATTAATTGTCCTCGCTGTTAGGAAGTTTCTCCTTAATTACATGTTGCTTCTCTCCTTGATAAGTTTCCATCCATTGTTTCTTGTCCTGCCCTCTGGTGATTTGGAAAACAAATTGACCCCCTCCCTCTTTGTGATAACCTCTCAAGTACTGGAATACTGCTATCATGTCCCCCCTAGTCCTTCTTTTCTTTAGACTAGCCAAACCCAAATCCTGCAACTGTTCTTTGTATGTTTTAGTTTCCAGGCCTTTAATCGTCTTAATTGCTCTTCTTTGCACTTTTTCCAAAGTCTCAACATCTTTTTTGTAATGTGGTGACCATAACTGGATACAGTATTCCAGGAGTGGCCTTACTAAGACTTTATAAAGCAGTACTAATACTTCATGTGATTTTGATTCAATGCCTCTGTTTATCAGGGTTATATTAGCTTTTTTGGCTGCTACCTCACATTGCTGTCTCATGCTTAAGTGATCACCTACTAAGAATCCAAGGTCCCTCTCACAGTTACTGTTTATGAGCCAGGTCTCACCTAATCTGTTCTTGTACCTTTGGTTTTTCTGCCTAGGTGTAAAATCTTGATTTTCTCCACATTAAATTTCATTTTGTTGGGTAGGGCCCATTGTTCAAGTCTGTCAATATATTTTTGGATCCGGAGGTTGTCTTCTGGGGTGTTGACTATTCCTGCCAGTTTAGTATCATTTGCAAATTTGATGAGTTTCCCTTCTATTCCCTCACGTAAGACGAACCTTGTAGATATTGGAGAGTACTAGGCCTAAGACAGAACCTTGTAGTACCCCACTGCTTACTTTCCTCCATCTGGTTGTTAGTACCATTAAGGAG